>NW_028270185.1:19991586-21356586 GCF_037043375.1 Chiloscyllium plagiosum | reverse complement strand
CCACTGCCCTCTGGGGCAGAGCATTCCAAACAGCCACCACTCTCTGGGTGAAGAAGTTTCTCCTCATCTCTGTCCTAAATGGTCTACCCTGTATTTTTTAAGCTGTGTCCTCTGGTTTGGCACTCACCCATCAGCGGAAACATGTTTCCTGCCTCCAGAGTGTCCAATCCTTTGAGACATATAAGATTATTAATCAGATCCCCTCTCAGTCTTCCATACTCAAGGGCATACAAGCCCAGTTGCTCCAGTCTTTCAGCGTAAGGTAGTCCCACCATTCCAGGAATTGACCTACGCTGCACTCCCTCAATAGCCAGAATGTCCTTCCTCAAATCTGGAGACCAGAACTGCACACAGTACTCCAGGTATGGTCTTACCAGGGTCCTGTACAGCTGCAGAAGAACCTCTTTGCTTCTATACTCAATCCCTCTTATTATGAAGGCCAGCATGCTATTAGCCGCCTTCACTACCTGCTATACCTGCATGCTTACCTTCATTGACTGGTGTACATGAACACCCAGATCTCTCTGTACTGCCCCTTTACCTAAATTGATTCCATTTAGGTAGTAATCTGCCTTCCTGTTCTTGCCACCAAAGTGGATAACCATACATTTATCCACATTAAACTGCATCTGCCATGCATCTGCCCACTCACCTAACCTGTCCAGGTCACCCTGTAATCTCCTAACATCCTCCTCACATTTCTCCCTGCCACCCAGCTTTGTATCTTCAGCAAATTTGCTAATGTTATTACTAATACCATCTTCTATATCATTAACATATATTGTAAAAAGCTGTGGTCCCAGCACCGATCCCTGCGGTACCCCACTGGTCACTGCCTGCCATTCCGAAATGGAGCCGTTTATCACTTCCCTTTGTTTCCTATCAGCCAACCAATTTTCAATCCAATCTAGTACTTTGCCCCCAATACCATGCGCCCTAATTTTGCTCACTAACCTCCTATGTGGGGGGGGGGGGGGGGGGGGGGGGGGGGGGGGGGGGGGGACTTTATCAACAGCTTTCTGAAAGTCCAGGTACAGTACATCGACTGGATCTCCCTCATCCATCTTCAGAGTTACATCCTCAAAAATTTCCAGAAGATTAGTCAAGCATGATTTCCCCTTCATAAATCCATGCTGACTCTGACCTATCCTGTTACTACTATCCAGATGTGTCGTAATTTCATCCTTTATAATAGACTCCAGCATCTTTCCCACCACTGAGGTCAGACTAACTGGTCTATAATTTCCTGTTTTCTCTCTCCCACCTTTCTTAAAAAGTGGTACAACATTAGCCACCCTCCAATCCGCAGGAACTGATCCCGAATCTATCGAACTCTGAAAAATAATCACCAATGCATCCACTATTTCCCGAGCCACCTCCTTCAGTACCCTGAGATGTAGACTATCAGGCCCGGGGACTTATCAACCTTCAGACCTAACAGTCTCTCCAACACCAAATCCTGGCAAATATAAATTCCCTTCAGTTTCAGGTCCTTCAGCCACTGTTACCTCAGGGAGATTGCTTGTGTCTTCCCAGTGAACACAGATCTGAAGTACCAATTCAATTCTTCTGCCATTTCTTTGTTCCCCGTAATATATTCCCATGTTTCTGTCTTCAAGGGCCCAATTTTAGTCTTAACCATTTTTTTGCCTTGCACATGCCTAAAAAAGCTTTTCCTCTCCTCCTTTATATTTTTGGCCAGTTTACCTTCGTACCTCATTTTTTTCTCTGCGTATTTCCTTCTTAGTAATGCTCTGTTGTTCTTTAAAAGCTTCCCAGTCCTCCGTTTTCCCACTTATCTTTGCTATGTTATACTTTTTCTCTTTTAACTTTATATGCTCCTTAACTTCCCTCGTCAGCCACGGCCACCCATGCCTCCTCCTAGGATCTTTCTTCCTTTTTGGAATGAACTGATCCTGCATCTTCTGCATTATACACAGAAATATCTGCCATTGTTCCTCCACTGTCATCCCTGCGAAGGTATTGCACCATTGAACTTTGGCCAGCTCCTCCCTCATAGCTCCATAGTTCCCTTTATTCAACTGAAATATTGTCACCACCGATTGTACCCTATCCCTCTCAAATTGAAGATTGAAGCTTATTGTATTATGGTCACTACTTCACAATGGCTCCTTCACTTCGAGGTCCCTGATCAATTCTGGTTCGTTGCACAATACCAGATCCAGAATTGCCTTCTCCCTGGTCGGCTCCAGCACCAGCTGCTCTAAGAATCCAGCTCAGAGACACTCCACAAAGTCTCTTTCTTGAGGTCCAATACCATCCTGATTCTCCCAGTCTACCTGCATGTTGAAATCCCCCATAACAACTGTAGTAACATCTTTGCGACAGGCCAATTTCAGCTCCTGATTCAACTCACATCCGACATCCAGACTACTGTTAGGGGGACTGTAGATGACTCCCAAGAGGGTCTTTTTACCCTTAGTATTTTGCAGCTCTATCCACACTGACTCTACATCCCCTGACTCTCGGTCCCCCCGCGCAAGGGACTGAATATCATCCCTTACTAACAAGGCCACCCCACCCCCTCTGCCCGTCAGTCTGTCCTTACGATAACACGTGTAGCCTTGAATAATCATTTCCCAGGCCCTGTCCACTTGAAGCCACGTCTCAGTTATCCCCACAATATCGCATCTCCCAATTTCCAAAAGACCCTCAAGCTTTGGCCTTGAGGATTTCCTCTCCCCCCCCCCCCCCCCCCCCTCCCTCCGCTCTCTCTCTCCCCCTCCGCTCTCTCTCTCCCCCCTCCGCTCTCTCTCTCCCCCCTCCGCTCTCTCTCTCCCCCCTCCGCTCTCTCTCTCCCCCTCCGCTCTCTCTCTCCCCCTCCGCTCTCTCTCTCCCCCTCCGCTCTCTCTCTCCCCCTCCGCTCTCTCTCTCCCCCCTCCGCTCTCTCTCTCCCCCCTCCGCTCTCTCTCTCCCCCCTCCGCTCTCTCTCTCCCCCCTCCGCTCTCTCTCTCCCCCCTCCGCTCTCTCTCTCCCCCCTCCGCTCTCTCTCTCCCCCCTCCGCTCTCTCTCTCCCCCCTCCGCTCTCTCTCTCCCCCCTCCGCTCTCTCTCTCCCCCCTCCGCTCTCTCTCTCCCCCCTCCGCTCTCTCTCTCCCCCCTCCGCTCTCTCTCTCCCCCCTCCGCTCTCTCTCTCCCCCCTCCGCTCTCTCTCTCCCCCCTCCGCTCTCTCTCTCCCCCCTCCGCTCTCTCTCTCCCCCCTCCGCTCTCTCTCTCCCCCCTCCGCTCTCTCTCTCCCCCCTCCGCTCTCTCTCTCCCCCCTCCGCTCTCTCTCTCCCCCCTCCGCTCTCTCTCTCCCCCCTCCGCTCTCTCTCTCCCCCCTCCGCTCTCTCTCTCCCCCCTCCGCTCTCTCTCTCCCCCCTCCGCTCTCTCTCTCCCCCCTCCGCTCTCTCTCTCCCCCCTCCGCTCTCTCTCTCCCCCCTCCGCTCTCTCTCTCCCCCCTCCGCTCTCTCTCTCCCCCCTCCGCTCTCTCTCTCCCCCCTCCGCTCTCTCTCTCCCCCCTCCGCTCTCTCTCTCTCCCCCCTCCGCTCTCTCTCTCCCCCCTCCGCTCTCTCTCTTCCCCCCTCCGCTCTCTCTCTCCCCCCTCCGCTCTCTCTCTTCCCCCCTCCGCTCTCTCTCTTCCCCCCTCCGCTCTCTCTCTTCCCCCCTCCGCTCTCTCTCTTCCCCCCTCCGCTCTCTCTCTTCCCCCCTCCGCTCTCTCTCTTCCCCCTCCGCTCTCTCTCTTCCCCCCTCCGCTCTCTCTCTTCCCCCCTCCGCTCTCTCTCTTCCCCCCTCCGCTCTCTCTCTTCCCCCCTCCGCTCTCTCTCTTCCCCCCTCCGCTCTCTCTCTTCCCCCCTCCGCTCTCTCTCTTCCCCCCTCCGCTCTCTCTCTTCCCCCCTCCGCTCTCTCTCTTCCCCCCTCCGCTCTCTCTCTTCCCCCCTCCGCTCTCTCTCTTCCCCCCTCCGCTCTCTCTCTTCCCCCCTCCGCTCTCTCTCTTCCCCCCTCCGCTCTTCTTCCCCCCTCCGCTCTCTCTCTTCCCCCTCCGCTCTCTCTCTTCCCCCCTCCGCTCTCTCTCTTCCCCCCTCCGCTCTCTCTCTTCCCCCCTCCGCTCTCTCTCTTCCCCCCTCCGCTCTCTCTCTTCCCCCCTCCGCTCTCTCTCTTCCCCCCTCCGCTCTCTCTCTTCCCCCCTCCGCTCTCTCTCTTCCCCCCTCCGCTCTCTCTCTTCCCCCCTCCGCTCTCTCTCTTCCCCCCTCCGCTCTCTCTCTTCCCCCCTCCGCTCTCTCTCTTCCCCCCTCCGCTCTCTCTCTTCCCCCCTCCGCTCTCTCTCTTCCCCCCCTCCGCTCTCTCTCTTCCCCCCTCCGCTCTCTCTCTTCCCCCCTCCGCTCTCTCTCTTCCCCCCTCCGCTCTCTCTCTTCCCCCCTCCGCTCTCTCTCTTCCCCCCTCCGCTCTCTCTCTTCCCCCCTCCGCTCTCTCTCTTCCCCCCTCCGCTCTCTCTCTTCCCCCCTCCGCTCTCTCTCTTCCCCCCTCCGCTCTCTCTCTTCCCCCCTCCGCTCTCTCTCTTCCCCCCTCCGCTCTCTCTCTTCCCCCCTCCGCTCTCTCTCTTCCCCCCTCCGCTCTCTCTCTTCCCCCCTCCGCTCTCTCTCTTCCCCCCTCCGCTCGCTCTATTCCCCCCTCCGCTCGCTCTCTTCCCCCCTCCGCTCGCTCTCTTCCCCCCTCCGCTCGCTCTCTTCCCCCCTCCGCTCGCTCTCTTCCCCCCTCCGCTCGCTCTCTTCCCCCCTCCGCTCGCTCTCTTCCCCCCTCCGCTCGCTCTCTTCCCCCTCCGCTCGCTCTCTTCCCCCCTCCGCTCGCTCTCTTCCCCCCTCCGCTCGCTCTCTTCCCCCCTCCGCTCGCTCTCTTCCCCCCTCCGCTCTCTCTCTTCCCCCCTCCGCTCTCTCTCTTCCCCCCTCCGCTCTCTCTCTTCCCCCCTCCGCTCTCTCTCTTCCCCCTCCGCTCGCTCTCTTCCCCCCTCCGCTCGCTCTCTTCCCCCCTCCGCTCGCTCTCTTCCCCCTCCGCTCGCTCTCTTCCCCCCTCCGCTCGCTCTCTTCCCCCCTCCGCTCGCTCTCTTCCCCCCTCCGCTCGCTCTCTTCCCCCCTCCGCTCGCTCTCTTCCCCCCTCCGCTCGCTCTCTTCCCCCTCCGCTCGCTCTCTTCCCCCCTCCGCTCGCTCTCTTCCCCCCTCCGCTCGCTCTCTTCCCCCCTCCGCTCGCTCTCTTCCCCCCTCCGCTCGCTCTCTTCCCCCCTCCGCTCGCTCTCTTCCCCCTCCGCTCGCTCTCTTCCCCCCTCCGCTCGCTCTCTTCCCCCCTCCGCTCGCTCTCTCTTCCCCCTCCCTCCCTCCCTCTCTTCCCCTCCCTCCCTCCCTCCCTCTCTTCCCCCTCCCTCCCTCCCTCCCTCTCTTCCCCCTCCCTCCCTCCCTCCCTCTCTTCCCCCTCCCTCCCTCCCTCCCTCTCTTCCCCCTCCCTCCCTCCCTCCCTCCCTCTCTTCCCCCTCCCTCCCTCCCTCCCTCCCTCTCTTCCCCCTCCCTCCCTCCCTCCCTCCCTCCCTCTCTTCCCCCTCCCTCCCTCCCTCCCTCTCTTCCCCCTCCCTCCCTCCCTCCCTCTCTTCCCCCTCCCTCCCTCCCTCCCTCTCTTCCCCCTCCCTCCCTCCCTCCCTCTCTTCCCCCTCCCTCCCTCCCTCCCTCTCTTCCCCCTCCCTCCCTCCCTCCCTCTCTTCCCCCTCCC
The DNA here is from genome assembly GCF_037043375.1 of Chiloscyllium plagiosum. NCBI lineage: Eukaryota > Metazoa > Chordata > Chondrichthyes > Orectolobiformes > Hemiscylliidae > Chiloscyllium > Chiloscyllium plagiosum. The sequence goes on along the minus strand of NW_028270185.1, from coordinate 21,350,834 downwards.
TCCCTCCCTCCCTCTCTTCCCCCTCCCTCCCTCCCTCCCTCTCTTCCCCCTCCCTCCCTCCCTCCCTCTCTTCCCCCTCCCTCCCTCCCTCCCTCCCTTCCCCCTCCCTCCCTCCCTCCCTCTCTTCCCCCTCCCTCCCTCTCTTCCCCCTCCCTCCCTCCCTCCCTCTCTTCCCCCTCCCTCCCTCCCTCCCTCCCTCTCTTCCCCCTCCCTCCCTCTCTTCCCCCTCCCTCCCTCCCTCCCTCCCTCTCTTCCCCCTCCCTCCCTCCCTCCCTCCCTCTCTTCCCCCTCCCTCCCTCCCTCCCTCCCTTCCCCCTCCCTCCCTCCCTCCCTCTCTTCCCCCTCCCTCCCTCCCTCCCTCCCTCTCTTCCCCCTCCCTCCCTCCCTCCCTCCCTCTCTTCCCCCTCCCTCCCTCCCTCCCTCCCTCTCTTCCCCCTCCCTCCCTCCCTCCCTCCCTCTCTTCCCCCTCCCTCCCTCCCTCCCTCTTCTCTCTCTTCTCTCTCCCCTCTCTCTCTCTCTCTCTCTCCGTCTCCCTCCTCTCTCCCTCCCTGGTGGGTTGACAGCACACTAACAGCAATGTGTATTTGTATAGCACCTTTGGTATAAATGGCAGCCCTGAGCTGTTTGACAGGACCATTATTAAATGGAATCTGACACAATATCACCAGATGAGAAGAGAGATTGGAGCTGGTGGTGTAAAACCTGAGCAAGGAGCCTGGTGTTAAGGAGTGTCAGGAATAACATTTGTTGACATCAGCTCCCGTTCTGGCAACACCTACATGTGCATAGTTTGTTGTCTTTAAGCTCCCACTCACCCCCACATTTCCCATGGTCTCATCCCCATTTCTAGAATAACTCCATATTTACCTCCGACCCGAAAAGCCTCCAATTATCCGCAGCCCTCTTTAATCTGTAGTTGCTCCACTGTTGATGTGCCTGGGCCCTAAGCGCCCTCTCTAAGCCTCTTGTCGTCACTCTCCTTTTTAAAATCTGTCTCTTTGACTGAGCTTTCGCTTACCTGTCTGATATCTCCAGAAGAGCTCAATGTTGAAGAGGGTGGAGCTGGAAAAGCACAGCAGGTTCAGGCAGCATCTGAGGAGCAGGAGAATTGACGTTTTGGACAATCAGGAATGTGTGTGGTGAGGGGGGGTGTGGGACTGAGAGATAAATAGGAGAGTGCTACCTTCTCCCCCACCCTCTCATTTATCTCTCAGCCTCTTTCTCCCTCCATATTCCTGATGAAGAGCTTTTGCCCGAAACATCGATTCTCCTGCTCCTCAGATGCTGCCTGACCTGCTGCGCTTTTCCAGCAACACTATCTGGGGACTCTGATCTCCAGCATCCGCAGCCCTCACTTTCTCCTCGGAAGCTTAGTGACAAGTTTAGTTTGATGATTGCTTCTATGAAACACTGTGAAACATTTTACTGCATGAAAGGCTCGAGGTAAATGCAGGTGGTTGTTGTAATGAAGGAGGTGAAAGTCTGAGGGAGTTCCTTTTGCAGAGACAGTTGAAGGGTGAAGTGATGGAAATTGGGCGGGTGGAGGAAATGCAGAGATGTCTGAGAGGGTTGTAGGGACTGGGGGGGGATGGGTGGGTATATGGAGGTGGGGGCAATGGCAGAGGCCAACAGGGGCAAATAGCACAAACACTAAGGATGAGAATTTTAAATGTAATAATATTTAAAAGGCGTCTGGATGGGTTTATGAATAGGAAGGGTTTAGAGCGATATGGGCCGAATGCTGCCAAATGGGACTAGATTAATTTGGAATATCTGGTCGGCACGGATGAGTTGGACTGAAGGGTCTGATTCCGTGCTGTACATCTCTCCGACTCGATAATAAGTTGCTGCATCCTGAAGCAATGTATGTCACCAAACAATGGGATGATGAGGGAATGGAGCTTGGTGCAAAGTTGGAATCAGGTTACACAGGATTTAACAGTGCCATGGTTTTGGAAGGTTGGGAAATGGGAGAATGAGCAGCAGTACATTTGAATGGCCACACGAGGAGGTAGTGAGCGTGTGAATGAGGATTTCAGCAGCAGGTGAGCAGAGACTGGGCAGGAACACATGTTGGCTCACAGAATGGCAACCTCTTAAACTTCGAACCCTCATCCTCATGTTCAATCCCTTGACGGTTGGAGGAAGAGTGCCTCATCTTCCGCCTAGGAACCCTCCAACCACAAGGGATGAACTCCGACTTCTCCAGTTTCCTCATTTCCCCTCCCCCCACCTTGTCTCAGTCAAATCCCTCGAACTCAGCCTGCAATCATCTTCCTGACCTCTCCGTCCCCACCCCACTCCGGCCTATCACCCTCACCTTGACCTCCCTCCACCTATCGCATTTCCGACGCCCCTCCCCCAAGTCCCTCCTCCCTACCTTTTATCTTAGCCTGCTGGACACACTTTCCTCATTCCTGAAGAAGGGCTTATGCCCGAAACGTCGATTCTCCTGATCCCTGGATGCTGCCTGACCTGCTGCGCTTTTCCAGCAACACATTTTCAGTTCAATCCCTTGTGCAAATCTCAGCCCACCCTCCAGTCCCTACAACCCTCTTAGATATCCCTGCAATTCCTCCAGTCCTGGCCTCCTGCTCATCCCTGATTTCAATCACTTTACCCTTCAACTATCTCTGCAATGGACCTCCCTCTCAGCTTCACCTCCTTCAGGATGGAAAGGGGAGTGTCTTGGAACAGAAATGTTAAGGCATTGGAAGTTCACCTGATGGTCAGAGGGCACTGAGGTTGTAAACGGGGTGATTGAGCCCTGAGACAGTGCCTGGGGAGGGAGTTAGCTCAGAAGCAGGTCTGGAAGAGTACACAGCATGGCTGTGTAGAGGAGAGTCAACCTTGTCTTCTCTTTGCCTCCTCAGGCTCTGCGTTCCCTGGCCTCTCGGTCCTTCTCAACAACAGTCAGAAACCAGTTAAAAAACAAAGTGCCGGAGTATCAGAAGATCTTCCAGGTACCAGTGGTGGGATTCGGCACGTTTTATTAAAACTCAATTAGGGGCGGGGGGGAGAAATAATTTATGTCATAATTGATTTAAGGTCCCTCTCAAATCAAAACTCCAGAGGCAGGGAGCCGTATCCTGTGAGAAAATATTTCTAGATTTAAAATTAGAGTGCTTTTGCAGTCTCTAAATCATTGTGTCTGGAAGGTCTACAGCATAGAGTCCAGCGCCAGTCAAAAACAAACTACTCGCATTCCATTTTCCAGCGTTTGGCCCAATACACTGCCCGGAACCAGGCACTGATACAATACACTGACCTGAACCAGTCACTGATACAATACACGGCCCGGAACCAGGCACTGATACAATACACGGCCCGGAACCAGGCACTGATACAATACACTGCCCCGTACCAGGCACTGATACAATACACTGCCCCGTACCAGGCACTGATACAATACACTGCCCGGAACCAGGCACTGATACGATACACTGCCCGGAACCAGGCACTGATACAATACACTGCCCGGAACCAGGCACTGATACGATACACTGCCCCGTACCAGGCACTGATACAATACACGGCCCGGAACCAGGCACTGATACAATACACGGCCCGGAACCAGGCACTGATACAATACACTGCCCGGAACCAGGCACTGATACAATACACGGCCCGGAACCAGGCACTGATACAATACACTGCCCGGAACCAGGCACTGATACAATACACTGCCCGGAACCAGGCACTGATACAATACACTGCCCGGAACCAGGCACTGATACAATACACGGCCCGGAACCAGGCACTGATACAATACACTGCCCGGAACCAGGCACTGATACAATACACTGCCCCGTACCAGGCATTGATACAGTACACTGCCCGGAACCAGGCACTGATACAATACACGGCCCGGATCCAGGCACTGATACAATACACGGCCCGGAACAAGGCACTGATACAATACACTGCCCTGAACCAGGCACTGATACAATACAATTCCATGAATCCGGCACTGATACAATACAGCGCTATGAACCAGGCACTGATGCAAAACACGGCCCTGAACCAGGCACTGATACATTACTCTGCCGTGAACCAAGAACTGATACATTACTCTGCCGTGAACCAGGCACTGATGCAATACACTGCCCAGAACCAGGCACTGTTACAATACACAGCCCTGAACAAGGCACTGATACAGTACACGGCCCTGAACCAGGCACTGATACAACACACAGCCCTGAACCAGGCACTGAAACAGTACACGCCCCTGAACCAGGCACTGATACAATACACCGCCCTGAACCAGGCACTGATTCAATACACTGCCCTGAACCAGGCGTTGATACAATACACTGCCCTGAGGCAGGCACTGATGCAATACATTGCCCCAAAACAGGCCCTGATACAATACACCGCCCTGAACTAGGCTCTGATACAATACACTGCCCTGAACCAGGCCCTGGTACAATACACCGCCCTGAACCAGGCACTGATACAATACACCGCCCTGAACCAGGCACTGAAACAGTACACACCCCTGAACCAGGCACTGATACAATACACGGCCCTGAACCAGGCACTGATACAATACACGGCCCTGAACCAGGCACTGATACAATACAACGCCCTGAACCAGGCACTGATACAATACACGGCCCTGAACCAGGCACTGATACAATACACTGCGCTGAACCATGCACTGATACAATACACGGCCCTGAACCAGGCACTGATACAATACACTGCGCTGAACCATGCACTGATACAATACACCGCCCTGAACCAGGCACTGATACAATACACCGCCCTGAACCAGGCACTGAAACAGTACACACCCCTGAACCAGGCACTGATACAATACACGGCCCTGAACCAGGCACTGATACAATACACGGCCCTGAACCAGGCACTGATACAATACACTGCCCTGAACCAGGCACTGATACAATACACCGCCCTGAACCAGTCACTGATACAATACACTGCGCTGAACCATGCACTGAAACAGTACACACCCCTGAACCAGGCGCTGATACAATACACCGCCCTGAACCAGGCACTGAAACAGTACACACCCCTGAACCAGGCACTGATACAATACATTGCCCTGAACCAGGCACTGATACAATACACTGCCCTGAACCAGGCACTGATACAATACACTGCGCTGAACCAGGCGCTGATACAATACATTGCCCTGAACCAGGCACTGATACAATACACTGCGCTGAACCAGGCGCTGATACAATACACTGCGCTGAACCAGGCACTGATACAATACACTGCCCTGAACCAGGCACTGATACAATACACTGCGCTGAACCATGCACTGATACAATACATTGCCCTGAACCAGGCACTGATACAATACACTGCGCTGAACCAGGCGCTGATACAATACACTGCCCTGAACCAGGCACTGATACAATACACTGCGCTGAACCAGGCACTGATACAATACACTGCGCTGAACCAGGCGTTGATACAATACATTGCCCTGAACCAGGCGCTGATACAATACATTGCCCTGAACCAGGCACTGATACAATACATTGCCCTGAACCAGGCGCTGATACAATACATTGCCCTGAACCAGGCGTTGATACAATACACTGCCCTGAACCAGGCACTGATACAATACACTGCGCTGAACCAGGCACTAATACAATACACTGCCCTGAACCAGGCGCTGATACAATACACTGCCCTGAACCAGGCACTGATACAATACACTGCCCTGAACCAGGCGTTGATACAATACACTGCCCTGAACCAGGCACTGATACAATACACTGCGCTGAACCAGGCGCTGATACAATACACTGCCCTGAACCAGGCACTGATACAATACACTGCCCTGAACCAGGCGTTGATACAATACACTGCCCTGAACCAGGCACTGATACAATACACTGCCCTGAACCAGGCACTGATACAATACACTGCGCTGAACCAGGCGCTGATACAATACACTGCCCTGAACCAGGCACTGATACAATACACTGCCCTGAACCAGGCGTTGATACAATACACTGCCCTGAACCAGGCGTTGATACAATACACTGCGCTGAACCAGGCGCTGATACAATACACGGCCCTGAACCAGGCACTGATACAATACACTGCGCTGAACCAGGCACTGATACAATACACCGCCCTGAACCAGGCACTGATACAATACACCGCCCTGAACCAGGCACTGAAACAGTACACACCCCTGAACCAGGCACTGATACAATACACGGCCCTGAACCAGGCACTGATACAATACACGGCCCTGAACCAGGCACTGATACAATACACTGCCCTGAACCAGGCACTGATACAATACACCGCCCTGAACCAGTCACTGATACAATACACTGCGCTGAACCATGCACTGAAACAGTACACACCCCTGAACCAGGCGCTGATACAATACACCGCCCTGAACCAGGCACTGAAACAGTACACACCCCTGAACCAGGCACTGATACAATACATTGCCCTGAACCAGGCACTGATACAATACACTGCCCTGAACCAGGCACTGATACAATACACTGCCCTGAACCAGGCACTGATACAATACACCGCCCTGAACCAGGCGTTGATACAATACACCGCCCTGAACCAGGCACTGATACAATACACTGCCCTGAACCAGGCGCTGATACAATACATTGCCCTGAACCAGGCGTTGATACAATACACTGCCCTGAACCAGGCACTGATACAATACATTGCCCTGAACCAGGCGTTGATACAATACACTGCGCTGAACCAGGCACTGATACAATACACTGCGCTGAACCAGGCACTGATACAATACACTGCCCTGAACCAGGCACTGATACAATACACTGCCCTGAACCAGGCGTTGATACAATACACTGCCCTGAACCAGGCACTGATACAATACACTGCGCTGAACCAGGCCCTGATACAATACATTGCCCTGAACCAGGCACTGATACAATACACTGCGCTGAACCATGCACTGATACAATCCACTGCCCTGAACCATGCACTGATACAATACACTGCCCTGAACCATGCACTGATACAATACACCGCCCTGAACCAGGCGTTGATAGAATACACCGCCCTGAACCAGGCCCTGATACAATACACTGCCCTGAACCAGGCGTTGATACAATCCACTTCCCTGAACCATGCACTGATACAATACACTGCCCTGAACCATGCACTGATACAATACACCGCCCTGAACCAGGCACTGATACAATACACTGCCCTGAACCAGGCACTGATACAATACACCGCCCTGAACCAGGCGTTGATACAATACACCGCCCTGAACCAGGCGTTGATACAATACACCGCCCTGAACCAGGCGTTGATACAATACACTGCCCTGAACCATGCACTGATACAATACACTGCCCTGAACCAGGCACTGATACAATACACTGCCCTGAACCAGGCACTGATACAATACACCGCCCTGAACCAGGCGTTGATACAATACACCGCCCTGAACCAGGCACTGATACAATACACTGCCCTGAACCAGGCGTTGATACAATCCACTGCCCTGAACCATGCACTGATACAATACACTGCCCTGAACCAGGCACTGATACAATACACCGCCCTGAACCAGGCGTTGATACAATACACCGCCCTGAACCAGGCCCTGATACAATACACTGCCCTGAACCAGGCGTTGATACAATCCACTGCCCTGAACCATGCACTGATACAATACACTGCCCTGAACCATGCACTGATACAATACACCGCCCTGAACCAGGCACTGATACAATACACCGCCCTGAACAAGGCGTTGATACAATACACTGCCCTGAACCAGGCATTGATACAATCCACTGCCCTGAACCAGGCACTGATACAATACACCGCCCTGAACCAGGCGTTGATACAATACACCGCCCTGAACCAGGCACTGATACAATACACTGCCCTGAACCAGGCGCTGATACAATACACCGCCCTGAACCAGGCACTGATACAATACACCGCCCTGAACCAGGCACTGATACAATACACTGCCCTGAACCAGGCGCTGATACAATACACTGCCCTGAACCAGGCACTGATACAATACATTGCCCTGAACCAGGCGCTGATACAATACACTGCCCTGAACCAGGCGCTGATACAATACACGGCCTGGAATCAGGCACTGATACAATATACGGCCCGGAACCCGGCACTGATACAAAACACGGCCCTGAACCAGGCACTGATACAATACACGGCCCGGAACCAGGCACTGATACAATACACGGCCCGGAACCAGGCACTGATACGGTACACTGCCTGAACGAGGCGCTGTTACAGAACACTGCCCTGAACCAGGCACTGATACAATACATCGCCCTGAACCAGGTGTTGATACAATACACCGCCCGGAACCAGGTACTGATACAATATACTGCCCTGAACCACTGATACAATACACAGCCCGGAACCAGGCACTGATACAATACACGGCCCTGAACCAGGCACTGATACAATACACTGCGCTGAACCAGGCACGAATACAATACAACGCCCTGAACCAGGCACTGATACAATACACGGCCCTGAACGAGGCGCTGTTACAGTACACTGCCCGGAACCAGGCACTGATACAATACACTGCCCTGAACCAGGCGTTGATACAATACATTGCCCTGAACCAGGCGTTGATACAATACATTGCCCTGAACCAGGCGTTGATACAATACATTGCCCTGAACCAGGCGTTGATACAATACACTGCCCTGAACCAGGCGTTGATACAATACACTGCCCTGAACCAGTCGCTGATACAGTACACTACCCAGAACTAAGCACAGATGCAATACACTGACCGGAACCAGGCACTAATACAATATACTGTCTGGAAGCAGGCACTGATACAATACACTGCCCTGAACCAGGCGCTGATACAATACACTGCCCTGAACCAGGCCCTGATACAATATACCGCCCTGAACCAGGCACTGATACAATACACCGCCCTGAACCAGGCACTGATTCAATACACTGCCCCGTACCAGGCTCTGATACAATACACTGCGCTGAACCAGCCACTGATACAATACACTGCCCTGAACCAGGCACTGATACAATACACTGCCCTGAACCAGGCGCTGATACAATACACTGCCCTGAACCAGGCGCTGATACAATACACGGCCCGGAACCAGGCACTGATACAATATACGGCCCGGAACCAGGCACTGATACAATATACGGCCCGGAACCAGGCACTGATACAATACACGGCCCGGAACCAGGCACTGATACAATATACTGCCCTGAACCACTGATACAATACACAGCCCGGAACCAGGCACTGATACAATACACGGCCCAGAACCAGGCACTGATACAATACACTGCGCTGAACCAGGCACGAATACAATACAACGCCCTGAACCAGGCACTGATACAATACACGGCCCTGAACGAGGCGCTGTTACAGTACACTGCCCGGAACCAGGCACTGATACAATACACTGCCCTGAACCAGGCGTTGATACAATACATTGCCCTGAACCAGGCGTTGATACAATACATTGCCCTGAACCAGGCGTTGATACAATACATTGCCCTGAACCAGGCGTTGATACAATACACTGCCCTGAACCAGGCGTTGATACAATACACTGCCCTGAACCAGTCGCTGATACAGTACACTACCCAGAACTAAGCACAGATGCAATACACTGACCGGAACCAGGCACTAATACAATATACTGTCTGGAAGCAGGCACTGATACAATACACTGCCCTGAACCAGGCGCTGATACAATACACTGCCCTGAACCAGGCCCTGATACAATATACCGCCCTGAACCAGGCACTGATACAATACACCGCCCTGAACCAGGCACTGATTCAATACACTGCCCCGTACCAGGCTCTGATACAATACACTGCGCTGAACCAGCCACTGATACAATACACTGCCCTGAACCAGGCACTGATACAATACACTGCCCTGAACCAGGCGCTGATACAATACACTGCCCTGAACCAGGCGCTGATACAATACACGGCCCGGAACCAGGCACTGATACAATATACGGCCCGGAACCAGGCACTGATACAATATACGGCCCGGAACCAGGCACTGATACAATACACGGCCCGGAACCAGGCACTGATACAATACACTGCCCGGAACCAGGCACTGATACAATACACGGCCCGGAACCAGGCACTGATACGGTACACTGCCTGAACGAGGCGCTGTTACAGAACACTGCCCTGAACCAGGCACTGATACAATACACGGCCCGGAACCAGGCACTGATACAATACACTGCCCGGAACCAGGCACTGATACAATACACGGCCCGGAACCAGGCACTGATACGGTACACTGCCTGAACGAGGCGCTGTTACAGAACACTGCCCTGAACCAGGCACTGATACAATATATCGCCCTGAACCAGGTGTTGATACAATACACCGCCCGGAACCAGGTACTGATACAATACACGGCCCTGAACCAGGCACTGATACAGTACACGGCCCGGAACCAGGCACTGATACAATACACTGCGCTGAACCAGGCACTAATACAATACAACGCCCTGAACCAGGCACTGATACAATATACTGCCCTGAACGAGGCGCTGTTACAGTACACTGCCCTGAACTAGGCACTGATACAATACACCGCCCTGAACCAGGCGTTGATACAATACACTGCCCGGAACCAGGCACTGATACAATACACTGCCCTGAACCAGGCGCTGATACAGTACACTACCCAGAACTAAGCACAGATGCAATACACTGACCGGAACCAGGCACTGATACAATACACTGCCCTGAACCAGACACTGACACAATACAGAGGCCGGAATCAGGCACTGATACAATACACCGCCCTGAACTAGGCTCTGATACAATACACTGCCCTGAACCAGGCACTGATACAATACACTGCCCTGAACCAGGCGTTGATACAATACACTGCCCTGAACCAGGCGTTGATACAATACACTGCCCTGAACCAGACACTGACACAATACAGAGGCCGGAATCAGGCACTGATACAATACACCGCCCTGAACTAGGCTCTGATACAATACACTGCCCTGAACCAGGCACTGATACAATACACTGCCCTGAACCAGGCGTTGATACAATACACTGCCCTGAACCAGGCGTTGATACAATACACTGCCCTGAACCAGGCGCTGATGCAATACATTGCCCTGAACCAGGCGTTGATACAATACACTGCCCTGAACCAGGCGTTGATCCAATACACTGCCCTGAACCAGGCGTTGATACAATACACTGCCCTGAACCAGGCGCTGATACAGTACACTACCCAGAACTAAGCACAGATGCAATACACTGACCGGAATCAGGCACTGATACAATACACCGCCCTGAACTAGGCTCTGATACAATACACTGCCCTGAAACAGGCCCTGATACAATACACTGCCCTGAACCAGGCACTGATACAATACACCGCCCTGAACCAGGCACTGATACAATACACTGCCCTGAACCAGGCCCTGATACAATATACCGCCCTGAACCAGGCCCTGATACAATATACCGCCCTGAACCAGGCACTGATACAATACACCGCCCTGAACCAGGCACTGATTCAATACACTGCCCCGTACGAGGCTCTGATACAATACACTGCGCTGAACCAGGCACTGATACAATACACGGCCCGGAACCAGGCACTGATACAATACACGGCCCGGAACCAGGCGCTGATACAATACACTGCCCTGAACCAGGCGCTGATACAATACATTGCCCTGAACCAGGCGCTGATACAATACACTGCCCTGAACCAGGCGCTGATACAATACACTGCCCTGAACCAGGCACTGATACAATACATTGCCCTGAACCAGGCGCTGATACAATACACTGCCCTGAACCAGGCGCTGATACAATACACGGCCTGGAATCAGGCACTGATACAATATACGGCCCGGAACCAGGCACTGATACAATACACGGCCCGGAACCAGGCACTGATACAATACACGGCCCGGAACCAGGCACTGATACAATACACGGCCCGGAACCAGACACTGATACAATTCACTGCCCGGAACCAGGCACTGATACAATACACTGCCCTGAGCCAGGCACTGTTACAATACACCACCCTGAACCAGGCACTGATACAATACACTGCCCTGAACCAGGCATTGATACAATACACTGCCCTGAACCAGGCATTGATACAATACACGGCCCGGAACCAGGCGTTGATACAATACACTGCCCTGAACCAGGCGTTGATACAATACCCAGGCCGGAATCAGGCACTGATACAATACACTGCCCTGAACCAGGCACTGATACAATACACTGCCCTGAACCAGGCGTTGATACAATACACGGCCCAGAACCAGGCTCTGATACAATACAGAGGCCGGAATCAGGCACTGATACAATACACTGCCCTGAATCAGGCGCTGATACAATACACTGCCCCAAAACAGGCCCTGATACAATGACACTGCCCTGAACCAGGCTCTGATACAATACACTGCCCTGAACCAGGCACTGATACAATACACTGCGCTGAACCAGGCACTAATACAATACAACGCCCTGAACCAGGCACTGATACAATACACTGCCCTGAACGAGGCGCTGTTACAGTACACTGCCCTGAACTAGGCGTTGATACAATACACTGCCCTGAACCAGGCGTTGATACAATACACGGCCCTGAACAAGGCGTTGATACAATACACTGCCCTGAACCAGGCGTTGATACAATACACTGCCCTGAACCAGGCGTTGATACAATACACTGCCCTGAACCAGGCGTTGATACAGTACACTACCCAGAACTAAGCACAGATGGAATACACTGACCGGAACCAGGCACTGATACAATGTACTGTCTGGAAGCAGGCACTGATACAATACACTGCCCCGAACCAGGCTCTGATACAATACACTGCCCTGAAACAGGCCCTGATACAATACACTGCCCTGAACCAGGCCCTGATACAATATACCGCCCTGAACCAGGCACTGATACAATACACCGCCCTGAACCAGGCACTGATACAATACACTGCCCTGAACCAGGCGCTGATACAGTACACTACCCAGAACTAAGCACAGATGCAATACACTGACCGGAACCAGGCACTGATACAATATACTGTCTGGAAGCAGGCACTGATACAATACACTGCCCCGAACCAGGCTCTGATACAATACACTGCCCTGAAACAGGCCCTGATACAATACACTGCCCTGAACCAGGCGCTGATACAATACACTGCCCTGAACCAGGCGCTGATTCAATACACTGCCCTGAACCAGGCCCTGATACAATATACCGCCCTGAACCAGGCACTGATTCAATACACTGCCCTGAACCAGGCCCTGATACAATATACCGCCCTGAACCAGGCACTGATACAATACACGGCCCGGAACCAGGCACTGATACAATACACGGCCCGGAACCAGGCACTGATGCAATACACTGCCCTGAACCAGGCGCTGATACAATACATTGCCCTGAACCAGGCACTGATACAATACATTGCCCTGAACCAGGCGCTGATACAATACACTGCCCTGAACCAGGCGCTGATACAATACACGGCCTGGAATCAGGCACTGATACAATATACGGCCCGGAACCAGGCACTGATACAATACACGGCCCGGAACCAGGCACTGATACAATACACGGCCCGGAACCAGGCACTGATACAATACACTGCCCGGAACCAGGCACTGATACAATACACGGCCCTGAACCAGGCATTGATACAATACACTGCCCTGAAACAGGCGTTGATACAATACACGGCCTGGAATCAGGCACTGATACAATATACGGCCCGGAACTAGGCACTGATACAATACACGGCCCGGAACCAGGCGCTGATACAGTACCCTACCCAGAACTAGGCACAGATGCAATACACTGCCCGGAACCAGGCACTGATACAATACACTGCCCTGAACCAGGCGCTGATACAATATACGGCCCGGAACCAGGCACTGATACAATACACGGCCCGGAACCAGGCGCTGATACAATACACGGCCCGGAACCAGACACTGATACAATTCACTGCCCGGAACCAGGCGCTGATACAATACACTGCCCTGAACCAGGCGCTGATACAATATACGGCCCGGAACCAGGCACTGATACAATACACGGCCCGGAACCAGGCGCTGATACAATACACGGCCCGGAACCAGACACTGATACAATACACTGCCCGGAACCTGGCGTTGATACAATACACTGCCCTGAACCAGGCGTTGATACAATACAGAGGCCGGAATCAGGCGTTGATACAATACACTGCCCTGAACCAGGCACTGATACAATACACTGCGCTGAACCAGGCGCTGATACAATACACTGCCCTGAACCAGGCACTGATACAATACACGGCCCGGAACCAGGCACTGATACAAAACACTGCCCTGAACCAGGCGTTGATACAATACAGAGGCCGGAATCAGGCACTGATACAATACACTGCCCTGAACCAGGCCCTGATACAATGACACTGCCCTGAACCAGGCGTTGATACAATACACGGCCCGGAACCCGGCGTTGATACAATACACGGCCCGGAACCAGGCACTGATACAATACAGAGGCCGGAATCAGGCACTGATACAATACACTGCCCTGAACCAGGCACTGATACAATACACTGCCCTGAATCAGGCACTAATACAATACACTGCCCTGAACGAGGCGCTGTTACAATACACTGCCCGGAACCAGGCGTTGATACAATACACTGCCCTGAACCAGGCGTTGATACAATACACTGCCCTGAACCAGGCGTTGATACAATACACTGCTCTGAACCAGGCACTGATACAATACACGGCCCTGAACAAGGCGTTGATACAATACACTGCCCTGAACCAGGCGTTGATACAATACACTGCCCTGAACCAGGCGTTGATACAATACACTGCTCTGAACCAGGCACTGATACAATACACGGCCCTGAACCAGGCGTTGATACAATACACTGCCCTGAACAAGGCGTTGATACAATACACTGCTCTGAACCAGGCACTGATACAATACACGGCCCTGAACAAGGCGTTGATACAATACATTGCCCTGAACCAGGCGTTGATACAATACACTGCTCTGAACCAGGCGTTGATACAATACACGGCCCTGAACAAGGCGTTGATACAATACACTGCTCTGAACCAGGCGTTGATACAATACACTGCCCTGAACCAGGCGTTGATACAATACACTGCTCTGAACCAGGCGTTGATACAATACACTGCCCTGAACCAGGCGTTGATACAATACACTGCCCTGAACCAGGCGTTGATACAATACACTGCCCTGAACCAGGCGTTGATACAATACACTGCCCTGAACCAGGCGCTGATACAATACAGGGGCCGGAATCAGGCATTGATACAATACACTGACCTGAACCAGGCGCTGATACAGTACACTACCCAGAACTAAGCACAGATGCAATACACTGACCGGAACCAGGCACTGATACAATATACTGTCTGGAAGCAGGCACTGATACAATACACTGCCCTGAAACAGGCCCTGATACAATACACTGCCCTGAACCAGGCACTGATACAATACACTGCCCTGAACCAGGCGCTGATACAATACACTGCCCTGAACCAGGCCCTGATACAATATACCGCCCTGAACCAGGCACTGATACAATACACCGCCCTGAACCAGGCACTGATTCAATACACTGCCCCGTACCAGGCTCTGATACAATACACTGCGCTGAACCAGGCACTGATACAATACACGGCCCGGAACCAGGCACTGATACAATACACGGCCCGGAACCAGGCACTGATGCAATACACTGCCCTGAACCAGGCGCTGATACAATACATTGCCCTGAACCAGGCGCTGATACAATACACTGCCCTGAACCAGGCGCTGATACAATACACGGCCTGGAATCAGGCACTGATACAATATACGGCCCGGAACCAGGCACTGATACAATACACGGCCCGGAACCAGGCACTGATACAATACACGGCCCGGAACCAGGCACTGATACAATACACTGCCCGGAACCAGGCACTGATACAATACACGGCCCGGAACCAGGCACTGATACAATACACTGCCCTGAACCAGGCGTTGATA
Organism: Chiloscyllium plagiosum; assembly: GCF_037043375.1. Taxonomy (NCBI): domain Eukaryota; kingdom Metazoa; phylum Chordata; class Chondrichthyes; order Orectolobiformes; family Hemiscylliidae; genus Chiloscyllium; species Chiloscyllium plagiosum. The sequence continues at coordinate 21,334,747 of NW_028270185.1, read as the reverse complement.
CAATACAGAGGCCGGAATCAGGCACTGATACAATACACTGCCCTGAATCAGGCGCTGATACAATACACTGCCCTGAACCAGGCACTGATACAATACACTGCCCTGAACCAGGCGTTGATACAATACACTGCCCTGAACAAGGCGTTGATACAATACACTGCCCTGAACCAGGCGTTGATACAATACACTGCCCTGAACAAGGCGTTGATACAATACACTGCTCTGAACCAGGCGTTGATACAATACACTGCCCTGAACCAGGCGTTGATACAATACACTGCCCTGAACCAGGCGTTGATACAATACACTGCCCTGAACCAGGCGTTGATACAATACACTGCCCTGAACCAGGCGTTGATACAATACACGGCCCTGAACCAGGCACTGATACAATACACTGCCCGGAACCAGGCACTGATACAATACACTGCCCGGAACCAGGCACTGATACAATACACGGCCCGGAACCAGGCACTGATACAATACACTGCCCTGAACCAGGCGTTGATACAATACAGAGGCCGGAATCAGGCACTGATACAATACACTGCCCTGAATCAGGCGCTGATACAATGACACTGCCCTGAACCAGGCGTTGATACAATACACTGCCCTGAACCAGGCGTTGATACAATACACTGCTCTGAACCAGGCGTTGATACAATACACTGCCCTGAACCAGGCGTTGATACAATACACTGCCCTGAACAAGGCGTTGATACAATACACTGCCCTGAACCAGGCGTTGATACAATACACGGCCCTGAACAAGGCGTTGATACAATACACTGCTCTGAACCAGGCGTTGATACAATACACTGCCCTGAACCAGGCGTTGATACAATACACTGCCCTGAACCAGGCACTGATACAATACACTGCCCTGAACCAGGCGCTGATACAATACACTGACCTGAACCAGGCGCTGATACAGTACACTACCCAGAACTAAGCACAGATGCAATACACTGACCGGAACCAGGCTCTGATACAATATACTGTCTGGAAGCAGGCACTGATACAATACACTGCCCCGAACCAGGCACTGATACAATACACTGCCCCGAACCAGGCTCTGATACAATACACTGCCCTGAACCAGACACTGATAGAATACACTTCCCTGAACCACGCACTGATACAATACACCGCCCTGAACCAGACACTGACACAATACAGAGGCCGGAATCAGGCACTGATACAATACACTGCCCCAAAACAGGCCCTGATACAATACACCGCCCTGAACTAGGCTCTGATACAATACACTGCCCTGAACCAGGCCCTGATACAATACACTGCCCTGAACCAGGCACTGATACAATACACCGCCCTGAACCAGGCACTGAAACAGTACACGCCCCTGAACCAGGCACTGATACAATACACGGCCCTGAACCAGGCACTGATACAATACACTGCGCTGAACCATGCACTGATACAATACAACGCCCTGAACCAGGCACTGATACATTACACTGCCCTGAACCAGGCACTGATACAATCCACTGCCCTGAACCAGGCATTGATACAATCCACGGCCCGGAACCCGGCACTGATACAATACACGGCCTGGAACCAGGCACTGATACAATACATGGCCCTGAACCAGGCACTGATACAATACACGGCCCGGAACCAGGCACTGATACAATACACGGCCCGGAACCAGGCACTGATACAGTACACTGCCTGAACGAGGCGCTGTTACAGAACACTGCTCTGAACCAGGCACTGATACAATACATCGCCCTGAACCAGGTGTTGATACAATACACCGCCCGGAACCAGGTACTGATACAATACACGGCCCTGAACCAGGCACTGATACAATACATTGCCCTGAACCAGGCGTTGATACAATACACTGCCCTGAACCAGGCGTTGATACAATACACTGCCCTGAACCAGGCGTTGATACAATACACTGCCCTGAACCAGGCGCTGATACAATACAGAGGCCGGAATCAGGCACTGATACAATACACTGACCTGAACCAGGCGCTGATACAGTACACTACCCAGAACTAGGCACAGATGCAATACACTGACCGGAACCAGGCACTGATACAATATACTGTCTGGAAGCAGGCACTGATACAATACACTGCCCCGAACCAGGCTCTGATACAATACACTGCCCTGAACCAGACACTGATAGAATACACTTCCCTGAATCAGGCACTGATACAATACTGTGTACGCAATCAGACACAGATACAATACAGCGCTCTGAACCAGGCACTGATAAAATACACTGCCCTGAACCACGCACTGATACAATACACCGCCCTGAACCAGACACTGACACAATACAGAGGCCGGAATCAGGCACTGATACAATACACTGCCCCAAAACAGGCCCTGATACAATACACCGCCCTGAACTAGGCTCTGATACAATACACTGCCCTGAACCAGGCCCTGATACAATACACTGCCCTGAACCAGGCACTGATACAATACACCGCCCTGAACCAGGCACTGAAACAGTACACGCCCCTGAACCAGGCACTGATACAATACACGGCCCTGAACCAGGCACTGATACAATACAACGCCCTGAACCAGGCACTGATACATTACACTGCCCTGAACCAGGCGTTGATACAATACAACGCCCTGAACCAGGCATTGATACAATCCACGGCCCGGAACCCGGCACTGATACAATACACGGCCCGGAACCAGGCACTGATACAATACACGGCCCGGAACCAGGCACTGATACAATACACGGCCCGGAACCAGGCACTGATACAGTACACTGCCTGAACGAGGCGCTGTTACAGAACACTGCTCTGAACCAGGCACTGATACAATACATCGCCCTGAACCAGGTGTTGATACAATACACCGCCCGGAACCAGGTACTGATACAATACACGGCCCTGAACCAGGCACTGATACAATACATTGCCCTGAACCAGGCGTTGATACAATACACTGCCCTGAACCAGGCGTTGATACAATACACTGCCCTGAACCAGGCTCTGATACAATACATTGCCCTGAACCAGGCACTGATACAATACAGGGGCCGGAATCAGGACATTGATACAATACACTGACCTGAACCAGGCGCTGATACAGTACACTACCCAGAACTAGGCACAGATGCAATACACTGACCGGAACCAGGCACTGATACAATATACTGTCTGGAAGCAGGCACTGATACAATACACTGCCCCGAACCAGGCTCTGATACAATACACTGCCCTGAACCAGACACTGATTGAATACACTTCCCTGAATCAGGCACTGATACAATACTGTGTACGCAATCAGACACAGATACAATACAGCGCTCTGAACCAGGCACTGATAAAATACACTGCCCTGAACCACGCACTGATACAATACACCGCCCTGAACCAGACACTGACACAATACAGAGGCTGGAATCAGGCACTGATACAATACACTGCCCCAAAACAGGCCCTGATACAATACACTGCCCTGAACTAGGCTCTGATACAATACACTGCCCTGAACCAGGCCCTGATACAATACACTGCCCTGAACCAGGCACTGATACAATACACCGCCCTGAACCAGGCACTGATACAATACACTGCCCTGAACCAGGCGCTGATACAATACACTGCCCTGAACCAGGCCCTGATACAATACACCGCCCTGAACCAGGCCCTGATACAATACACCGCCCTGAACCAGGCACTGATACAATACACTGCCCTGAACCAGGCGCTGATACAATACACTGCCCTGAACCAGGCCCTGATACAATACACCGCCCTGAACCAGGCACTGATTCAATACACTGCCCCGTACCATGCTCTGATACAATACACTGCGCTGAACCAGGCACTGATACAATACACGGCCCGGAACCAGGCACTGATACAATACACAGCCCGGAACCAGGCACTGATACAATACACTGCCCTGAACCAGGCACTGATGCAATATACTGCCCTGAACCAGGCACTGATACAATACATTGCCCTGAACCAGGCACTGATACAATACACTGCCCTGAACCAGGCGCTGATACAATACACGGCCCGGAATCAGGCACTGATACAATATACGGCCCGGAACCAGGCACTGATACAATACACGGCCCGGAACCAGGCACTGATACAATACACCGCCCGGAACCAGGCACTGATACAATACACGGCCCGGAACCAGGCACTGATACAATACACTGCCCTGAACCAGGCACTGATACAATACACTGCCCTGAACCAGGCGCTGATACAATATACGGCCCGGAACCAGGCACTGATACAATACACGGCCCGGAACCAGGCACTGATACAATACACCGCCCGGAACCAGGCACTGATACAATACACCGCCCGGAACCAGGCACTGATACAATACACTGCCCGGAACCAGGCACTGATACAATACACGGCCCTGAACCAGGCATTGATACAATACACTGCCCTGAACCAGGCGCTGATACAGTACCCTACCCAGAACTAGGCACAGATGCAATACACTGACTGGAACCAGGCACTGATACAATACACGGCCCGGAACCAGGCACTGATACAATACACGGCCCGGAACCAGGCACTGATACAATACAAGCCCGGAACCAGACACTGATACAATACACGGCCCGGAACCAGGCACTGATACAGTACACGGCCCGGAACCAGGCACTGATACAGTACACGGCCCGGAACCAGGCACTGATACAATACACGGCCCTGAACGAGGCTCTGATACAGTACACTGCCCTGAACGAGGCTCTGTTACAATACACGGCCCGGAACCAGGCACTGATACAATACACTGCCCTGAACCAGGCACTGATACAATACACTGCCCTGAACCAGGCGTTGATACAATACACGGCCCGGAACCAGGCACTGATACAATACAGAGGCTGGAATCAGGCACTGATACAATACACTGCCCTGAATCAGGCGCTGATACAATACACTGCCCCAAAACAGGCCCTGATACAATGACACTGCCCTGAACCAGGCTCTGATACAATACACGGCCCTGAACCAGGCACTGATACAATACACTGCGCTGAACCAGGCACTAATACAATACAACGCCCTGAACCAGGCACTGATACAATACACTGCCCTGAACGAGGCTCTGTTACAGTACACTGCCCTGAACTAGGCACTGATACAATACACCGCCCTGAACCAGGCGTTGATACAATACACTGCCCTGAACCAGGCACTGATACAATACACTGCCCTGAACCAGGCGCTGATACAATACACCGCCCTGAACCAGGCACTGATACAATACACTGCCCTGAACCAGGCGCTGATACAATACACCGCCCTGAACCAGGCACTGATACAATACACTGCGCTGAACCAGGCACTAATACAATACAACGCCCTGAACCAGGCACTGATACAATACACTGCCCTGAACGAGGCTCTGTTACAGTACACTGCCCTGAACTAGGCACTGATACAATACACTGCCCTGAACAAGGCGTTGATACAATACACTGCCCTGAACCAGGCACTGATACAATACACTGCCCTGAACCAGGCGCTGATACAATACACCGCCCTGAACCAGGCACTGATACAATACACTGCCCTGAACCAGGCGCTGATACAGTACACTACCCAGAACTAAGCACAGATGCAATACACTGACCGGAACCAGGCACTGATACAATATACTGTCTGGAAGCAGGCACTGATACAATACACTGCCCTGAACCAGGCTCTGATACAATACACTGCCCTGAACCAGACACTGATAGAATACACTTCCCTGAATCAGGCACTGATACAATACTGTGTACGCAATCAGACACAGATACAATACAGCGCTCTGAACCAGGCACTGATACAATACACTGCCCTGAACCACGCACTGATACAATACACCGCCCTGAACCAGACACTGACACAATACAGAGGCCGGAATCAGGCACTGATACAATACACTGCCCCAAAACAGGCCCTGATACAATACACCGCCCTGAACTAGGCTCTGATACAATACACTACCCTGAACCAGGCCCTGATACAATACACTGCCCTGAACCAGGCACTGATACAATACACCGCCCTGAACCAGGCACTGAAACAGTACACGCCCCTGAACCAGGCACTGATACAATACACGGCCCTGAACCATGCACTGATACAATACAACGCCCTGAACCAGGCACTGATACATTACACTGCCCTGAACCAGGCATTGATACAATACACTGCCCTGAACCAGGCGCTGATACAATACAATGCCCTGAACCAGGCGCTGATACAATACATTGCCCTGAACCAGGCACTGATACAATACAGGGGCCGGAATCAGGACATTGATACAATACACTGACCTGAACCAGGCACTGATACAATACACCGCCCTGAACCAGGCACTGAAACAGTACACGCCCCTGAACCAGGCACTGATACAATACACGGCCCTGAACCATGCACTGATACAATACAACGCCCTGAACCAGGCACTGATACATTACACTGCCCTGAACCAGGCACTGATACAATACATTGCCCTGAACCAGGCGCTGATACAATACAACGCCCTGAACCAGGCACTGATACATTACACTGCCCTGAACCAGGCACTGATACAATACACTGCCCTGAACCAGGCGTTGATACAATCCACTGCCCTGAACCAGGCATTGATACAATACACGGCCTGGAACCAGGCTCTGATACAATACACTGCCCTGAACCAGGCGTTGATACAATACACTGCCCTGAACCAGGCGTTGATACAATACACTGCCCTGAACCAGGCGTTGATACAATACACTGCCCTGAACCAGGCGTTGATACAATACACTGCCCTGAACCAGGCGTTGATACAATACACTGCCCTGAACCAGGCACTGATACAATACACTGCCCTGAACCAGGCGTTGATACAATACACTGCCCTGAACCAGGCACTGATACAATACACTGCCCTGAACCAGGCGTTGATACAATACACTGCCCTGAACCAGGCGTTGATACAATACACTGCCCTGAACCAGGCGTTGATACAATACACTGCCCTGAACCAGGCGCTGATACAATACAGGGGCCGGAATCAGGACATTGATACAATACACTGACCTGAACCAGGCGCTGATACAGTACACTACCCAGAACTAAGCACAGATGCAATACACTGACCGGAACCAGGCACTGATACAATATACTGTCTGGAAGCAGGCACTGATACAATACACTGCCCCGAACCAGGCTCTGATAGAATACACTGCCCTGAACCAGGCTCTGATAGAATACACTGCCCTGAACCAGGCACTGATACAATACACTGCCCTGAATCAGGCACTGATACAATACAGAGGCCGGAATCAGGCACTGATACAATACACTGCCCCAAAACAGGCCCTGATACAATACACCGCCCTGAACTAGGCTCTGATACAATACACTGCCCTGAACCAGGCCCTGATACAATACACTGCCCTGAACCAGGCACTGATACAATACACGGCCCTGAACCAGGCACTGATACAATACACTGCGCTGAACCATGCACTGATACAATACAACGCCCTGAACCAGGCACTGATACAATCCACGGCCCGGAACCCGGCACTGATACAATACACGGCCTGGAACCCGGCACTGATACAATACACGGCCTGGAACCAGGCACTGATACAATCCACTGCCCTGAACCAGGCACTGATACAATACATGGCCCGGAACCAGGCACTGATACAATACAACGCCCTGAACCAGGCACTGATACATTACACTGCCCTGAACCAGGCGTTGATACAATACACTGCCCTGAACCAGGCGTTGATACAATACACTGCCCTGAACCAGGCGTTGATACAATACACCGCCCTGAACCAGGCACTGATACAATACACTGCCCTGAACCAGGCATGATACAATACAGAGGCCGGAATCAGGCATTGATACAATATACCGCCCTGAACCAGGCACTGATACAATACACCGCCCTGAACCAGGCACTGATTCAATACACTGCCCCGTACCAGGCTCTGATACAATACACTGCGCTGAACCAGCCACTGATACAATACACTGCCCTGAACCAGGCACTGATACAATACACTGCCCTGAACCAGGCGCTGATACAATACACTGCCCTGAACCAGGCGCTGATACAATACACGGCCCGGAACCAGGCACTGATACAATATACGGCCCGGAACCAGGCACTGATACAATATACGGCCCGGAACCAGGCACTGATACAATACACGGCCCGGAACCAGGCACTGATACAATACACTGCCCGGAACCAGGCACTGATACAATACACGGCCCGGAACCAGGCACTGATACGGTACACTGCCTGAACGAGGCGCTGTTACAGAACACTGCCCTGAACCAGGCACTGATACAATACACGGCCCGGAACCAGGCACTGATACAATACACTGCCCGGAACCAGGCACTGATACAATACACGGCCCGGAACCAGGCACTGATACGGTACACTGCCTGAACGAGGCGCTGTTACAGAACACTGCCCTGAACCAGGCACTGATACAATATATCGCCCTGAACCAGGTGTTGATACAATACACCGCCCGGAACCAGGTACTGATACAATACACGGCCCTGAACCAGGCACTGATACAGTACACGGCCCGGAACCAGGCACTGATACAATACACTGCGCTGAACCAGGCACTAATACAATACAACGCCCTGAACCAGGCACTGATACAATATACTGCCCTGAACGAGGCGCTGTTACAGTACACTGCCCTGAACTAGGCACTGATACAATAGACCGCCCTGAACCAGGCGTTGATACAATACACTGCCCGGAACCAGGCACTGATACAATACACTGCCCTGAACCAGGCGCTGATACAGTACACTACCCAGAACTAAGCACAGATGCAATACACTGACCGGAACCAGGCACTGATACAATACACTGCCCTGAACCAGACACTGACACAATACAGAGGCCGGAATCAGGCACTGATACAATACACCGCCCTGAACTAGGCTCTGATACAATACACTGCCCTGAACCAGGCACTGATACAATACACTGCCCTGAACCAGGCGTTGATACAATACACTGCCCTGAACCAGGCGTTGATACAATACACTGCCCTGAACCAGACACTGACACAATACAGAGGCCGGAATCAGGCACTGATACAATACACCGCCCTGAACTAGGCTCTGATACAATACACTGCCCTGAACCAGGCACTGATACAATACACTGCCCTGAACCAGGCGTTGATACAATACACTGCCCTGAACCAGGCGTTGATACAATACACTGCCCTGAACCAGGCGCTGATGCAATACATTGCCCTGAACCAGGCGTTGATACAATACACTGCCCTGAACCAGGCGTTGATCCAATACACTGCCCTGAACCAGGCGTTGATACAATACACTGCCCTGAACCAGGCGCTGATACAGTACACTACCCAGAACTAAGCACAGATGCAATACACTGACCGGAATCAGGCACTGATACAATACACCGCCCTGAACTAGGCTCTGATACAATACACTGCCCTGAAACAGGCCCTGATACAATACACTGCCCTGAACCAGGCACTGATACAATACACCGCCCTGAACCAGGCACTGATACAATACACTGCCCTGAACCAGGCCCTGATACAATATACCGCCCTGAACCAGGCCCTGATACAATATACCGCCCTGAACCAGGCACTGATACAATACACCGCCCTGAACCAGGCACTGATTCAATACACTGCCCCGTACGAGGCTCTGATACAATACACTGCGCTGAACCAGGCACTGATACAATACACGGCCCGGAACCAGGCACTGATACAATACACGGCCCGGAACCAGGCGCTGATACAATACACTGCCCTGAACCAGGCGCTGATACAATACATTGCCCTGAACCAGGCGCTGATACAATACACTGCCCTGAACCAGGCGCTGATACAATACACTGCCCTGAACCAGGCACTGATACAATACATTGCCCTGAACCAGGCGCTGATACAATACACTGCCCTGAACCAGGCGCTGATACAATACACGGCCTGGAATCAGGCACTGATACAATATACGGCCCGGAACCAGGCACTGATACAATACACGGCCCGGAACCAGGCACTGATACAATACACGGCCCGGAACCAGGCACTGATACAATACACGGCCCGGAACCAGACACTGATACAATTCACTGCCCGGAACCAGGCACTGATACAATACACTGCCCTGAGCCAGGCACTGTTACAATACACCACCCTGAACCAGGCACTGATACAATACACTGCCCTGAACCAGGCATTGATACAATACACTGCCCTGAACCAGGCGTTGATACAATACACGGCCCGGAACCAGGCGTTGATACAATACACTGCCCTGAACCAGGCGTTGATACAATACCCAGGCCGGAATCAGGCACTGATACAATACACTGCCCTGAACCAGGCACTGATACAATACACTGCCCTGAACCAGGCGTTGATACAATACACGGCCCAGAACCAGGCTCTGATACAATACAGAGGCCGGAATCAGGCACTGATACAATACACTGCCCTGAATCAGGCGCTGATACAATACACTGCCCCAAAACAGGCCCTGATACAATGACACTGCCCTGAACCAGGCTCTGATACAATACACTGCCCTGAACCAGGCACTGATACAATACACTGCGCTGAACCAGGCACTAATACAATACAACGCCCTGAACCAGGCACTGATACAATACACTGCCCTGAACGAGGCGCTGTTACAGTACACTGCCCTGAACTAGGCGTTGATACAATACACTGCCCTGAACCAGGCGTTGATACAATACACGGCCCTGAACAAGGCGTTGATACAATACACTGCCCTGAACCAGGCGTTGATACAATACACTGCCCTGAACCAGGCGTTGATACAATACACTGCCCTGAACCAGGCGTTGATACAGTACACTACCCAGAACTAAGCACAGATGGAATACACTGACCGGAACCAGGCACTGATACAATGTACTGTCTGGAAGCAGGCACTGATACAATACACTGCCCCGAACCAGGCTCTGATACAATACACTGCCCTGAAACAGGCCCTGATACAATACACTGCCCTGAACCAGGCCCTGATACAATATACCGCCCTGAACCAGGCACTGATACAATACACCGCCCTGAACCAGGCACTGATACAATACACTGCCCTGAACCAGGCGCTGATACAGTACACTACCCAGAACTAAGCACAGATGCAATACACTGACCGGAACCAGGCACTGATACAATATACTGTCTGGAAGCAGGCACTGATACAATACACTGCCCCGAACCAGGCTCTGATACAATACACTGCCCTGAAACAGGCCCTGATACAATACACTGCCCTGAACCAGGCGCTGATACAATACACTGCCCTGAACCAGGCGCTGATTCAATACACTGCCCTGAACCAGGCCCTGATACAATATACCGCCCTGAACCAGGCACTGATTCAATACACTGCCCTGAACCAGGCCCTGATACAATATACCGCCCTGAACCAGGCACTGATACAATACACGGCCCGGAACCAGGCACTGATACAATACACGGCCCGGAACCAGGCACTGATGCAATACACTGCCCTGAACCAGGCGCTGATACAATACATTGCCCTGAACCAGGCACTGATACAATACATTGCCCTGAACCAGGCGCTGATACAATACACTGCCCTGAACCAGGCGCTGATACAATACACGGCCTGGAATCAGGCACTGATACAATATACGGCCCGGAACCAGGCACTGATACAATACACGGCCCGGAACCAGGCACTGATACAATACACGGCCCGGAACCAGGCACTGATACAATACACTGCCCGGAACCAGGCACTGATACAATACACGGCCCTGAACCAGGCATTGATACAATACACTGCCCTGAAACAGGCGTTGATACAATACACGGCCTGGAATCAGGCACTGATACAATATACGGCCCGGAACTAGGCACTGATACAATACACGGCCCGGAACCAGGCGCTGATACAGTACCCTACCCAGAACTAGGCACAGATGCAATACACTGCCCGGAACCAGGCACTGATACAATACACTGCCCTGAACCAGGCGCTGATACAATATACGGCCCGGAACCAGGCACTGATACAATACACGGCCCGGAACCAGGCGCTGATACAATACACGGCCCGGAACCAGACACTGATACAATTCACTGCCCGGAACCAGGCGCTGATACAATACACTGCCCTGAACCAGGCGCTGATACAATATACGGCCCGGAACCAGGCACTGATACAATACACGGCCCGGAACCAGGCGCTGATACAATACACGGCCCGGAACCAGACACTGATACAATACACTGCCCGGAACCTGGCGTTGATACAATACACTGCCCTGAACCAGGCGTTGATACAATACAGAGGCCGGAATCAGGCGTTGATACAATACACTGCCCTGAACCAGGCACTGATACAATACACTGCGCTGAACCAGGCGCTGATACAATACACTGCCCTGAACCAGGCACTGATACAATACACGGCCCGGAACCAGGCACTGATACAAAACACTGCCCTGAACCAGGCGTTGATACAATACAGAGGCCGGAATCAGGCACTGATACAATACACTGCCCTGAACCAGGCCCTGATACAATGACACTGCCCTGAACCAGGCGTTGATACAATACACGGCCCGGAACCCGGCGTTGATACAATACACGGCCCGGAACCAGGCACTGATACAATACAGAGGCCGGAATCAGGCACTGATACAATACACTGCCCTGAACCAGGCACTGATACAATACACTGCCCTGAATCAGGCACTAATACAATACACTGCCCTGAACGAGGCGCTGTTACAATACACTGCCCGGAACCAGGCGTTGATACAATACACTGCCCTGAACCAGGCGTTGATACAATACACTGCCCTGAACCAGGCGTTGATACAATACACTGCTCTGAACCAGGCACTGATACAATACACGGCCCTGAACAAGGCGTTGATACAATACACTGCCCTGAACCAGGCGTTGATACAATACACTGCCCTGAACCAGGCGTTGATACAATACACTGCTCTGAACCAGGCACTGATACAATACACGGCCCTGAACCAGGCGTTGATACAATACACTGCCCTGAACAAGGCGTTGATACAATACACTGCTCTGAACCAGGCACTGATACAATACACGGCCCTGAACAAGGCGTTGATACAATACATTGCCCTGAACCAGGCGTTGATACAATACACTGCTCTGAACCAGGCGTTGATACAATACACGGCCCTGAACAAGGCGTTGATACAATACACTGCTCTGAACCAGGCGTTGATACAATACACTGCCCTGAACCAGGCGTTGATACAATACACTGCTCTGAACCAGGCGTTGATACAATACACTGCCCTGAACCAGGCGTTGATACAATACACTGCCCTGAACCAGGCGTTGATACAATACACTGCCCTGAACCAGGCGTTGATACAATACACTGCCCTGAACCAGGCGCTGATACAATACAGGGGCCGGAATCAGGCATTGATACAATACACTGACCTGAACCAGGCGCTGATACAGTACACTACCCAGAACTAAGCACAGATGCAATACACTGACCGGAACCAGGCACTGATACAATATACTGTCTGGAAGCAGGCACTGATACAATACACTGCCCTGAAACAGGCCCTGATACAATACACTGCCCTGAACCAGGCACTGATACAATACACTGCCCTGAACCAGGCGCTGATACAAGACACTGCCCTGAACCAGGCCCTGATACAATATACCGCCCTGAACCAGGCACTGATACAATACACCGCCCTGAACCAGGCACTGATTCAATACACTGCCCCGTACCAGGCTCTGATACAATACACTGCGCTGAACCAGGCACTGATACAATACACGGCCCGGAACCAGGCACTGATACAATACACGGCCCGGAACCAGGCACTGATGCAATACACTGCCCTGAACCAGGCGCTGATACAATACATTGCCCTGAACCAGGCGCTGATACAATACACTGCCCTGAACCAGGCGCTGATACAATACACGGCCTGGAATCAGGCACTGATACAATATACGGCCCGGAACCAGGCACTGATACAATACACGGCCCGGAACCAGGCACTGATACAATACACGGCCCGGAACCAGGCACTGATACAATACACTGCCCGGAACCAGGCACTGATACAATACACGGCCCGGAACCAGGCACTGATACAATACACTGCCCTGAACCAGGCGTTGATACAATACAGAGGCCGGAATCAGGCACTGATACAATACACTGCCCTGAATCAGGCGCTGATACAATACACTGCCCTGAACCAGGCACTGATACAATACACTGCCCTGAACAAGGCGTTGATACAATACACTGCCCTGAACCAGGCGTTGATACAATACACTGCCCTGAACAAGGCGTTGATACAATACACTGCTCTGAACCAGGCGTTGATACAATACACTGCCCTGAACCAGGCGTTGATACAATACACTGCCCTGAACCAGGCGTTGATACAATACACTGCCCTGAACCAGGCGTTGATACAATACACTGCCCTGAACCAGGCGTTGATACAATACACGGCCCTGAACCAGGCACTGATACAATACACTGCCCGGAACCAGGCACTGATACAATACACTGCCCGGAACCAGGCACTGATACAATACACGGCCCGGAACCAGGCACTGATACAATACACTGCCCTGAACCAGGCGTTGATACAATACAGAGGCCGGAATCAGGCACTGATACAATACACTGCCCTGAATCAGGCGCTGATACAATGACACTGCCCTGAACCAGGCGTTGATACAATACACTGCCCTGAACCAGGCGTTGATACAATACACTGCTCTGAACCAGGCGTTGATACAATACACTGCCCTGAACCAGGCGTTGATACAATACACTGCCCTGAACAAGGCGTTGATACAATACACTGCCCTGAACCAGGCGTTGATACAATACACGGCCCTGAACAAGGCGTTGATACAATACACTGCTCTGAACCAGGCGTTGATACAATACACTGCCCTGAACCAGGCGTTGATACAATACACTGCCCTGAACCAGGCACTGATACAATACACTGCCCTGAACCAGGCGCTGATACAATACAGGGGCCGGAATCAGGCATTGATACAATACACTGACCTGAACCAGGCGCTGATACAGTACACTACCCAGAACTAAGCACAGATGCAATACACTGACCGGAACCAGGCTCTGATACAATATACTGTCTGGAAGCAGGCACTGATACAATACACTGCCCCGAACCAGGCACTGATACAATACACTGCCCCGAACCAGGCTCTGATACAATACACTGCCCTGAACCAGACACTGATAGAATACACTTCCCTGAACCACGCACTGATACAATACACCGCCCTGAACCAGACACTGACACAATACAGAGGCCGGAATCAGGCACTGATACAATACACTGCCCCAAAACAGGCCCTGATACAATACACCGCCCTGAACTAGGCTCTGATACAATACACTGCCCTGAACCAGGCCCTGATACAATACACTGCCCTGAACCAGGCACTGATACAATACACCGCCCTGAACCAGGCACTGAAACAGTACACGCCCCTGAACCAGGCACTGATACAATACACGGCCCTGAACCAGGCACTGATACAATACACTGCGCTGAACCATGCACTGATACAATACAACGCCCTGAACCAGGCACTGATACATTACACTGCCCTGAACCAGGCACTGATACAATCCACTGCCCTGAACCAGGCATTGATACAATCCACGGCCCGGAACCCGGCACTGATACAATACACGGCCTGGAACCAGGCACTGATACAATACATGGCCCTGAACCAGGCACTGATACAATACACGGCCCGGAACCAGGCACTGATACAATACACGGCCCGGAACCAGGCACTGATACAGTACACTGCCTGAACGAGGCGCTGTTACAGAACACTGCTCTGAACCAGGCACTGATACAATACATCGCCCTGAACCAGGTGTTGATACAATACACCGCCCGGAACCAGGTACTGATACAATACACGGCCCTGAACCAGGCACTGATACAATACATTGCCCTGAACCAGGCGTTGATACAATACACTGCCCTGAACCAGGCGTTGATACAATACACTGCCCTGAACCAGGCGTTGATACAATACACTGCCCTGAACCAGGCGCTGATACAATACAGAGGCCGGAATCAGGCACTGATACAATACACTGACCTGAACCAGGCGCTGATACAGTACACTACCCAGAACTAGGCACAGATGCAATACACTGACCGGAACCAGGCACTGATACAATATACTGTCTGGAAGCAGGCACTGATACAATACACTGCCCCGAACCAGGCTCTGATACAATACACTGCCCTGAACCAGACACTGATAGAATACACTTCCCTGAATCAGGCACTGATACAATACTGTGTACGCAATCAGACACAGATACAATACAGCGCTCTGAACCAGGCACTGATAAAATACACTGCCCTGAACCACGCACTGATACAATACACCGCCCTGAACCAGACACTGACACAATACAGAGGCCGGAATCAGGCACTGATACAATACACTGCCCCAAAACAGGCCCTGATACAATACACCGCCCTGAACTAGGCTCTGATACAATACACTGCCCTGAACCAGGCCCTGATACAATACACTGCCCTGAACCAGGCACTGATACAATACACCGCCCTGAACCAGGCACTGAAACAGTACACGCCCCTGAACCAGGCACTGATACAATACACGGCCCTGAACCAGGCACTGATACAATACAACGCCCTGAACCAGGCACTGATACATTACACTGCCCTGAACCAGGCGTTGATACAATACAACGCCCTGAACCAGGCATTGATACAATCCACGGCCCGGAACCCGGCACTGATACAATACACGGCCCGGAACCAGGCACTGATACAATACACGGCCCGGAACCAGGCACTGATACAATACACGGCCCGGAACCAGGCACTGATACAGTACACTGCCTGAACGAGGCGCTGTTACAGAACACTGCTCTGAACCAGGCACTGATACAATACATCGCCCTGAACCAGGTGTTGATACAATACACCGCCCGGAACCAGGTACTGATACAATACACGGCCCTGAACCAGGCACTGATACAATACATTGCCCTGAACCAGGCGTTGATACAATACACTGCCCTGAACCAGGCGTTGATACAATACACTGCCCTGAACCAGGCTCTGATACAATACATTGCCCTGAACCAGGCACTGATACAATACAGGGGCCGGAATCAGGACATTGATACAATACACTGACCTGAACCAGGCGCTGATACAGTACACTACCCAGAACTAGGCACAGATGCAATACACTGACCGGAACCAGGCACTGATACAATATACTGTCTGGAAGCAGGCACTGATACAATACACTGCCCCGAACCAGGCTCTGATACAATACACTGCCCTGAACCAGACACTGATTGAATACACTTCCCTGAATCAGGCACTGATACAATACTGTGTACGCAATCAGACACAGATACAATACAGCGCTCTGAACCAGGCACTGATAAAATACACTGCCCTGAACCACGCACTGATACAATACACCGCCCTGAACCAGACACTGACACAATACAGAGGCTGGAATCAGGCACTGATACAATACACTGCCCCAAAACAGGCCCTGATACAATACACTGCCCTGAACTAGGCTCTGATACAATACACTGCCCTGAACCAGGCCCTGATACAATACACTGCCCTGAACCAGGCACTGATACAATACACCGCCCTGAACCAGGCACTGATACAATACACTGCCCTGAACCAGGCGCTGATACAATACACTGCCCTGAACCAGGCCCTGATACAATACACCGCCCTGAACCAGGCACTGATACAATACACCGCCCTGAACCAGGCACTGATTCAATACACTGCCCCGTACCATGCTCTGATACAATACACTGCGCTGAACCAGGCACTGATACAATACACGGCCCGGAACCAGGCACTGATACAATACACAGCCCGGAACCAGGCACTGATACAATACACTGCCCTGAACCAGGCACTGATGCAATATACTGCCCTGAACCAGGCACTGATACAATACATTGCCCTGAACCAGGCACTGATACAATACACTGCCCTGAACCAGGCGCTGATACAATACACGGCCCGGAATCAGGCACTGATACAATATACGGCCCGGAACCAGGCACTGATACAATACACGGCCCGGAACCAGGCACTGATACAATACACCGCCCGGAACCAGGCACTGATACAATACACGGCCCGGAACCAGGCACTGATACAATACACTGCCCTGAACCAGGCACTGATACAATACATTGCCCTGAACCAGGCACTGATACAATACATTGCCCTGTACCAGGCGCTGATACAATACACTGCCCTGAACCAGGCGCTGATACAATACACGGCCCGGAATCAGGCACTGATACAATATACGGCCCGGAACCAGGCACTGATACAATACACGGCCCGGAACCAGGCACTGATACAATACACCGCCCGGAACCAGGCACTGATACAATACACCGCCCGGAACCAGGCACTGATACAATACACTGCCCGGAACCAGGCACTGATACAATACACGGCCCTGAACCAGGCATTGATACAATACACTGCCCTGAACCAGGCGCTGATACAGTACCCTACCCAGAACTAGGCACAGATGCAATACACTGACTGGAACCAGGCACTGATACAATACACGGCCCGGAACCAGGCACTGATACAATACACGGCCCGGAACCAGGCACTGATACAATACAAGCCCGGAACCAGACACTGATACAATACACGGCCCGGAACCAGGCACTGATACAGTACACGGCCCGGAACCAGGCACTGATACAGTACACGGCCCGGAACCAGGCACTGATACAATACACGGCCCTGAACGAGGCTCTGATACAGTACACTGCCCTGAACGAGGCTCTGTTACAATACACGGCCCGGAACCAGGCACTGATACAATACACTGCCCTGAACCAGGCACTGATACAATACACTGCCCTGAACCAGGCGTTGATACAATACACGGCCCGGAACCAGGCACTGATACAATACAGAGGCTGGAATCAGGCACTGATACAATACACTGCCCTGAATCAGGCGCTGATACAATACACTGCCCCAAAACAGGCCCTGATACAATGACACTGCCCTGAACCAGGCTCTGATACAATACACGGCCCTGAACCAGGCACTGATACAATACACTGCGCTGAACCAGGCACTAATACAATACAACGCCCTGAACCAGGCACTGATACAATACACTGCCCTGAACGAGGCTCTGTTACAGTACACTGCCCTGAACTAGGCACTGATACAATACACCGCCCTGAACCAGGCGTTGATACAATACACTGCCCTGAACCAGGCACTGATACAATACACTGCCCTGAACCAGGCGCTGATACAATACACCGCCCTGAACCAGGCACTGATACAATACACTGCCCTGAACCAGGCGCTGATACAATACACCGCCCTGAACCAGGCACTGATACAATACACTGCGCTGAACCAGGCACTAATACAATACAACGCCCTGAACCAGGCACTGATACAATACACTGCCCTGAACGAGGCTCTGTTACAGTACACTGCCCTGAACTAGGCACTGATACAATACACTGCCCTGAACAAGGCGTTGATACAATACACTGCCCTGAACCAGGCACTGATACAATACACTGCCCTGAACCAGGCGCTGATACAATACACCGCCCTGAACCAGGCACTGATACAATACACTGCCCTGAACCAGGCGCTGATACAGTACACTACCCAGAACTAAGCACAGATGCAATACACTGACCGGAACCAGGCACTGATACAATATACTGTCTGGAAGCAGGCACTGATACAATACACTGCCCTGAACCAGGCACTGATACAATACACTGCCCTGAACCAGACACTGATAGAATACACTTCCCTGAATCAGGCACTGATACAATACTGTGTACGCAATCAGACACAGATACAATACAGCGCTCTGAACCAGGCACTGATACAATACACTGCCCTGAACCACGCACTGATACAATACACCGCCCTGAACCAGACACTGACACAATACAGAGGCCGGAATCAGGCACTGATACAATACACTGCCCCAAAACAGGCCCTGATACAATACACCGCCCTGAACCAGGCACTGATACAATACACCGCCCTGAACCAGGCACTGAAACAGTACACGCCCCTGAACCAGGCACTGATACAATACACGGCCCTGAACCATGCACTGATACAATACAACGCCCTGAACCAGGCACTGATACATTACACTGCCCTGAACCAGGCATTGATACAATACACTGCCCTGAACCAGGCGCTGATACAATACAATGCCCTGAACCAGGCGCTGATACAATACATTGCCCTGAACCAGGCACTGATACAATACAGGGGCCGGAATCAGGACATTGATACAATACACTGACCTGAACCAGGCACTGATACAATACACCGCCCTGAACCAGGCACTGAAACAGTACACGCCCCTGAACCAGGCACTGATACAATACACGGCCCTGAACCATGCACTGATACAATACAACGCCCTGAACCAGGCACTGATACATTACACTGCCCTGAACCAGGCACTGATACAATACATTGCCCTGAACCAGGCGCTGATACAATACAACGCCCTGAACCAGGCACTGATACATTACACTGCCCTGAACCAGGCACTGATACAATACACTGCCCTGAACCAGGCGTTGATACAATCCACTGCCCTGAACCAGGCATTGATACAATACACGGCCTGGAACCAGGCTCTGATACAATACACTGCCCTGAACCAGGCGTTGATACAATACACTGCCCTGAACCAGGCGTTGATACAATACACTGCCCTGAACCAGGCGTTGATACAATACACTGCCCTGAACCAGGCGTTGATACAATACACTGCCCTGAACCAGGCGTTGATACAATACACTGCCCTGAACCAGGCACTGATACAATACACTGCCCTGAACCAGGCGTTGATACAATACACTGCCCTGAACCAGGCACTGATACAATACACTGCCCTGAACCAGGCGTTGATACAATACACTGCCCTGAACCAGGCGTTGATACAATACACTGCCCTGAACCAGGCGTTGATACAATACACTGCCCTGAACCAGGCGCTGATACAATACAGGGGCCGGAATCAGGACATTGATACAATACACTGACCTGAACCAGGCGCTGATACAGTACACTACCCAGAACTAAGCACAGATGCAATACACTGACCGGAACCAGGCACTGATACAATATACTGTCTGGAAGCAGGCACTGATACAATACACTGCCCCGAACCAGGCTCTGATAGAATACACTGCCCTGAACCAGGCTCTGATAGAATACACTGCCCTGAACCAGGCACTGATACAATACACTGCCCTGAATCAGGCACTGATACAATACAGAGGCCGGAATCAGGCACTGATACAATACACTGCCCCAAAACAGGCCCTGATACAATACACCGCCCTGAACTAGGCTCTGATACAATACACTGCCCTGAACCAGGCCCTGATACAATACACTGCCCTGAACCAGGCACTGATACAATACACGGCCCTGAACCAGGCACTGATACAATACACTGCGCTGAACCATGCACTGATACAATACAACGCCCTGAACCAGGCACTGATACAATCCACGGCCCGGAACCCGGCACTGATACAATACACGGCCTGGAACCCGGCACTGATACAATACACGGCCTGGAACCAGGCACTGATACAATCCACTGCCCTGAACCAGGCACTGATACAATACATGGCCCGGAACCAGGCACTGATACAATACAACGCCCTGAACCAGGCACTGATACATTACACTGCCCTGAACCAGGCGTTGATACAATACACTGCCCTGAACCAGGCGTTGATACAATACACTGCCCTGAACCAGGCGTTGATACAATACACCGCCCTGAACCAGGCACTGATACAATACACTGCCCTGAACCAGGCATGATACAATACAGAGGCCGGAATCAGGCATTGATACAATACACTGACCTGAACCAGGCACTGATACAGTACACTCCCCAGAACTAAGCACAGATGCAATACACTGATCCGGAACCAGGCACTGATACAATATACTGTCTGGAAGCAGGCACTGATACAATACACTGCCCCGAACCAGGCTCTGATACAATACACTGCCCTGAACCAGACACTGATAGAATACACTTCCCTGAATCAGGCACTGATACAATACTGTGTACGCAATCAGACACAGATACAATACAGCGCTCTGAACCAGGCACTGATACAATACACTGCCCTGAACCACGCACTGATACAATACACCGCCCTGAACCAGACACTGACACAATACAGAGGCTGGAATCAGGCACTGATACAATACACTGCCCCAAAACAGGCCCTGATACAATACACTGCCCTGAACTAGGCTCTGATACAATACACTGCCCTGAACCAGGCCCTGATACAATACACTGCCCTGAACCAGGCACTGATACAATACACCGCCCTGAACCAGGCGCTGATACAATACAGCGCTCTGAACCAGGCACTGATACAATACACTGCCCCAAAACAGGCCCTGATACAATACACCGCCCTGAACTAGGCTCTGATACAATACACTGCCCTGAACCAGGCCCTGATACAATACACTGCCCTGAACCAGGCACTGATACAATACACAACCCTGAACCAGGCACTGATACAATACACTGCCCTGAACCAGGCGCTGATACAATACACTGCCCTGAACCAGGCCCTGATACAATACACCGCCCTGAACCAGGCACTGATACAATACACCGCCCTGAACCAGGCACTGATTCAATACACTGCCCCGTACCAGGCTCTGATATAATACACTGCGCTGAACCAGGCACTGATACAATACACGGCCCGGAACCAGGCACTGATACAATACACAGCCCGGAACCAGCCACTGATACAATACACTGCCCTGAACCAGGCACTGATGCAATATACTGCCCTGAACCAGGCACTGATACAATACATTGCCCTGAACCAGGCACTGATACAATACATTGCCCTGAACCAGGCGCTGAAACAATACACTGCCCTGAACCAGGCGCTGATACAATACACGGCCCGGAATCAGGCACTGATACAATATACGGCCCGGAACCAGGCACTGATACAATACACGGCCCGGAACCAGGCACTGATACAATACACGGCCCGGAACCAGGCACTGATACAATACACTGCCCGGAACCAGGCACTGATACAATACACGGCCCTGAACCAGGCATTGATACAATACACTGCCCTGAACCAGGCGCTGATACAGTACCCTACCCAGAACTAGGCACAGATGCAATACACTGACTGGAACCAGTCACTGATACAATACACGGCCCGGAACCAGGCACTGATACAATACACGGCCCGGAACCAGGCACTGATACAATACAAGCCCGGAATCAGACACTGATACAATACACGGCCCGGAACCAGGCACTGATACAGTACACGGCCCGGAACCAGGCACTGATACAGTACACGGCCCGGAACCAGGCACTGATACAATACACGGCCCTGAATCAGGCACTGATACAGTACACGGCCCTGAACTAGGCACTGATACAATACACCACCCTGAACCAGGCGTTGATACAATACACTGCCCTGAACCAGGCGTTGATACAATACACTGCCCTGAACCAGGCGCTGATACAGTACCCTACCCAGAACTAGGCACAGATGTAATACACTGACCGGAACCAGGCACTGATACAATACACGGCCCGGAACCAGACACTGATACAATACACGGCCCGGAACCAGGCACTGATACAGTACACTGCCTGAACAAGGCGCTGTTACAGAACACTGCCCTGAACCAGGCACTGATACAATACATCGCCCTGAACCAGGTGTTGATACAATACACCGCCCGGAACCAGGTACTGATACAATACACGGCCCTGAACCACTGATACAATACACGGCCCGGAACCAGGCACTGATACAGTACACGGCCCGGAACCAGGCACTGATACAGTACACGGCCCGGAACCAGGCACTGATACAATACACGGCCCTGAATCAGGCACTGATACAGTACACTGCCCTGAACGAGGCTCTGATACAGTACACTGCCCTGAACGAGGCTCTGTTACAATACACTGCCCTGAACCAGGCACTGATACAATACACGGCCCGGAACCAGACACTGATACAATACACGGCCCGGAACCAGGCACTGATACAGTACACGGCCCGGAACCAGGCACTGATACAGTACACTGCCTGAACGAGGCGCTGTTACAGAACACTGCCCTGAACCAGGCACTGATACAATACATCGCCCTGAACCAGGTGTTGATACAATACACCGCCCGGAACCAGGTACTGATACAATACACGGCCCGGAACCAGGCACTGATACAGTACACGGCCCGGAACCAGGCACTGATACAGTACACGGCCCGGAAACAGGCACTGATACAATACACGGCCCTGAATCAGGCACTGATACAATACACTGCCCTGAACCCAGGCATTGATACAATACACTGCCCGGAACCTGGCGTTGATACAATACACGGCCCGGAACCAGGCGCTGATACAATACACTGCCCTGAACCAGGCACTGATACAATACACTGCCCTGAACCAGGCGTTGATACAATACACGGCCTGGAACCAGGCACTGATACAATACAGAGGCCGGAATCAGGCACTGATACAATACACTGCCCTGAATCAGGCGCTGATACAATACACTGCCCCAAAACAGGCCATGATACAATGACACTGCCCTGAACCAGGCTCTGATACAATACACGGCCCTGAACCAGGCACTGATACAATACACTGCGCTGAACCAGGCACTAATACAATACAACGCCCTGAACCAGGCACTGATACAATACACTGCCCTGAACGAGGCTCTGTTACAATACACCGCCCTGAACTAGGCGTTGATACAATACACTGCCCGGAACCAGGCACTGATACAATACACGGCCCTGAACCAGGCGTTGATACAATACACTGCCCTGAACCAGGCGTTGATACAATACACTGCCCTGAACCAGGCACTGATACAATACACTGCCCTGAACCAGGCGTTGATACAATACACTGCCCTGAACCAGGCGTTGATACAATACACTGCCCTGAACCAGGCGTTGATACAATACACTGCCCTGAACCAGGCACTGATACAATACACTGCCCTGAACCAGGCGTTGATACAATACACTGCCCTGAACCAGGCGTTGATACAATACACTGCCCTGAACCAGGCACTGATACAATACACTGCCCTGAACCAGGCGTTGATACAATACACTGCCCTGAACCAGGCACTGATACAATACATTGCCCTGAACCAGGCGTTGATACAATACACTGCCCTGAACCAGGCGCTGATACAATACAGGGGCCGGAATCAGGACATTGATACAATACACTGCCCTGAACCAGGCGTTGATACAATACACTGCCCTGAACCAGGCACTGATACAATACACTGCCCTGAACCAGGCGTTGATACAATACACTGCCCTGAACCAGGCACTGATACAATACATTGCCCTGAACCAGGCGTTGATACAATACACTGACCTGAACCAGGCGCTGATACAGTACACTACCCAGAACTAAGCACAGATGCAATACACTGACCGGAACCAGGCACTGATACAATATACTGTCTGGAAGCAGGCACTGATACAATACACTGCCCCGAACCAGGCTCTGATACAATACACTGCCCTGAACCAGACACTGATAGAATACACTTTCCTGAATCAGGCACTGATACAATACTGTGTACGCAATCAGACACAGATACAATACAGCGCTCTGAACCAGGCACTGATACAATACACTGCCCTGAACCACGCACTGATACAATACACCGCCCTGAACCAGACACTGACACAATACAGAGGCCGGAATCAGGCACTGATACAATACACTGCCCCAAAACAGGCCCTGATACAATACACCGCCCTGAACTAGGCTCTGATACAATACACTGCCCTGAACCAGGCCCTGATACAATACACTGCCCTGAACCAGGCACTGATACAATACACCGCCCTGAACCAGGCACTGAAACAGTACACGCCCCTGAACCAGGCACTGATACAATACACGGCCCTGAACCAGGCACTGATACAATACACTGCGCTGAACCATGCACTGATACAATACAACGCCCTGAACCAGGCTCTGATACAATACACTGCCCTGAACCAGGCACTGATACAATACACTGCCCTGAACCAGGCACTGATACAATACATGGCCCTGAACCAGGCACTGATACAATACACTGCCCTGAACCAGGCACTGATACAATACACTGCCCTGAACCAGGCACTGATACAATACATGGCCCTGAACCAGGCACTGATACAATACACTGCCCTGAACCAGGCGCTGATACAATACACCGCCCTGAACCAGGCGTTGATACAATCCACTGCCCTGAACCAGGCATTGATACAATCCACGGCCCAGAACCCGGCACTGATACAATACACGGCCTGGAACCAGGCACTGATACAATACACGGCCCGGAACCAGGCACTGATACAATACACTGCGCTGAACCATGCACTGATACAATACATGGCCCTGAACCAGGCACTGATACAATACACGGCCAGGAACCAGGCACTGATACAATACACTGCGCTGAACCATGCACTGATACAATACATGGCCCTGAACCAGGCACTGATACAATACACGGCCTGGAACCAGGCACTGATACAATACACTGCGCTGAACCATGCACTGATACAATACATGGCCCTGAACCAGGCACTGATACAATACACGGCCCGGAACCAGGCACTGATACAATACACTGCGCTGAACCATGCACTGATACAATACATGGCCCTGAACCAGGCACTGATACAATACACTGCCCTGAACCAGGCACTGATACAATACACGGCCAGGAACCAGGCACTGATACAATACACTGCGCTGAACCAGGCACTGATACAATACATGGCCCTGAACCAGGCTCTGATACAATACAACGCCCTGAACCAGGCACTGATACAATACACTGCGCTGAACCATGCACTGATACAATACATGGCCCTGAACCAGGCACTGATACAATACACTGCCCTGAACCAGGCACTGATACAATACACTGCCCTGAACCAGGCGCTGATACAATACACCGCCCTGAACCAGGCGTTGATACAATCCACTGCCCTGAACCAGGCATTGATACAATACACGGCCCGGAACCAGGCACTGATACAGTACACTGCCTGAACGAGGCGCTGTTACAGAACACTGGCCTGAACCAGGTACTGATACAATACACTGCCCTGAACCAGGCACTGATACAATACACTGCCCTGAACCAGGCACTGATACAATACACGGCCCTGAACCAGGCACTGATACAATACACGGCCCTGAACCACTGATACAATACACTGCCCGGAACCAGGCACTGATACAATACACTGCCCTGAACCAGGCACTGATACAATACACGGCCCTGAACCAGGCACTGATACAATACACGGCCCGGAACCAGGCACTGATACAATACACGGCCCTGAACCAGGCACTGATACAATACAACGCCCTGAACCAGGCACTGATACAATACACTGCCCTGAACCAGGCACTGATACAATACACTGCCCTGAACGAGGCGCTGTTACAGTACACTGCCCTGAACTAGGCACTGATACAATACACCGCCCTGAACCAGGCGTTGATACAATACACTGCCCGGAACCAGGCGTTGATACAATACACTGCCCTGAACCAGGCGTTGATACAATACACTGCCCTGAACCAGGCACTGATACAATACACTGCCCTGAACCAGGCACTGATACAATACAGAGGCCGGAATCAGGCATTGATACAATACACTGACCTGAACCAGGCGCTGATACAGTACACTACCCAGAACTAAGCACAGATGCAATACACTGACCGGAACCAGGCACTGATACAATATACTGTCTGGAAGCAGGCACTGATACAATACACTGCCCCGAACCAGGCTCTGATACAATACACTGCCCTGAACCAGACACTGATAGAATACACTTCCCTGAATCAGGCACTGATACAATACTGTGTACGCAATCAGACACAGATACAATACAGCGCTCTGAACCAGGCACTGATACAATACACTGCCCTGAACCACGCACTGATACAATACACCGCCCTGAACCAGACACTGACACAATACAGAGGCTGGAATCAGGCACTGATACAATACACTGCCCCAAAACAGGCCCTGATACAATACACCGCCCTGAACTAGGCTCTGATACAATACACTGCCCTGAACCAGGCCCTGATACAATACACTGCCCTGAACCAGGCCCTGATACAATACACTGCCCTGAACCAGGCACTGATACAATACACCGCCCTGAACCAGGCACTGATACAATACACTGCCCTGAACCAGGCGCTGATACAATACACTGCCCTGAACCAGGCCCTGATACAATACACCGCCCTGAACCAGGCACTGATACAATACACTGCCCTGAACCAGGCGCTGATACAATACACTGCCCTGAACCAGGCCCTGATACAATACACCGCCCTGAACCAGGCGCTGATACAATACACTGCCCTGAACCAGGCGCTGATACAATACACTGCCCTGAACCAGGCCCTGATACAATACACTGCCCTGAACCAGGCCCTGATACAATACACCGCCCTGAACCAGGCACTGATACAATACACTGCCCTGAACCAGGCGCTGATACAATACACTGCCCTGAACCAGGCCCTGATACAATACACCGCCCTGAACCAGGCACTGATACAATACACCGCCCTGAACTAGGCTCTGATACAATACACTGCCCTGAACCAGGCGTTGATACAATACACTGCCCTGAACCAGGCGTTGATACAATACACTGCCCTGAACCAGGCACTGATTCAATACACTGCCCCGTACCAGGCTCTGATACAATACACTGCCCTGAACCAGGCACTGATACAATACACGGCCCGGAACCAGGCACTGATACAATACACTGCCCTGAACCAGGCACTGATACAATACATTGCCCTGAACCAGGCGCTGATACAATACATTGCCCTGAACCAGGCGCTGATACAATACACTGCCCTGAACCAGGCGCTGATACAATACACGGCCCGGAATCAGGCACTGATACAATATACGGCCCGGAACCAGGCACTGATACAATACACGGCCCGGAACCAGGCACTGATACAATACACTGCCCGGAACCAGGCACTGATACAATACACGGCCCTGAACCAGGCACTGATACAATACACGGCCCGGAACCAGGCACTGATACAATACACCGCCCGGAACCAGGCACTGATACAATACACTGCCCGGAACCAGGCACTGATACAATACACTGCCCTGAACCAGGCGCTGATACAGTACCCTACCCAGAACTAGGCACAGATGCAATACACTGACTGGAACCAGGCACTGATACAATACACGGCCCGGAACCAGGCACTGATACAATACACGGCCCTGAATCAGGCACTGCCTGATTCAGTACACTGCCCTGAACGAGGCTCTGTTACAGTACACTGCCCTGAACTAGGCACTAATACAATACAACGCCCTGAACCAGGCACTGATACAATACACTGCCCTGAACCAGGCGCTGATACAATACACGGCCCGGAACCAGGCACTGATACAATACACGGCCCGGAACCAGACACTGATACAATACACGGCCCGGAACCAGACACTGATACAATACACGGCCCGGAACCAGGCACTGATACAATACACGGCCCGGAACCAGACACTGATACAATACACGGCCCGGAACCAGGCACTGATACAGTACACTGCCCTGAACTAGGCACTGATACAATACATTGCCCTCAACCAGGCGTTGATACAATTCACTGCCCGGAACCTGGCACTGGTACAATACACCGCCCTGAACCAGGCACTGATACAATACACTGCACTGAACCAGGCACTGTTACAATACGCCGCCCTGAGCCAGGCACTGTTACAATACACCGCCCTGAACCAGGCACTGATACAATACACTGCCCTGAACCAGGCACTGATACAATACACCGCCCTGAACCAGGCACTGATACAATACACTGCACTGAACCAGGCACTGTTACAATACGCCGCCCTGAGCCAGGCACTGTTACAATACACCGCCCTGAACCAGGCACTGATACAATACACTGCCCTGAACCAGGCCCTGATACAATACACTGCCCTGAACCAGGCCCTGATACAATACACTGCCCTGAACCAGGCTCTGATACAATACACTGCACTGAACCAGGCACTGTTACAATACACCGCCCTGAACCAGGCACTGATACAATACATTGCCCTGAACCAGGCACTGATACAATACACTGCCCTGAACCAGGCGTTGATACAATACACGGCCCTGAACCAGGCGTTGATACAATACACCGCCCTGAACCAGGCACTGATACAATACACTGCACTGAACCAGGCACTGTTACAATACGCCGCCCTGAGCCAGGCACTGTTACAATACACCGCCCTGAACCAGGCACTGATACAATACACTGCCCTGAACCAGGCACTGATACAATACACCGCCCTGAACCAGGCACTGATACAATACACTGCACTGAACCAGGCACTGTTACAATACGCCGCCCTGAGCCAGGCACTGTTACAATACACCGCCCTGAACCAGGCACTGATACAATACACTGCCCTGAACCAGGCCCTGATACAATACACTGCCCTGAACCAGGCCCTGATACAATACACTGCCCTGAACCAGGCTCTGATACAATACACTGCAGTGAACCAGGCACTGTTACAATACACCGCCCTGAACCAGGCACTGATACAATACATTGCCCTGAACCAGGCACTGATACAATACACTGCCCTGAACCAGGCGTTGATACAATACACGGCCCTGAACCAGGCGTTGATACAATACACTGCCCGGAACCAGGCACTGATGCAATACACTGCCCGGAACCAGGCGCTGATACAATACACTGCCCGGAACCAGGCACTGATGCAATACACTGCCCTGAATCAAAACTGATACAGTACACGGCCCGGAACCAGGCGTTGATACAATACACTGCCCTGAACCAGGCACTGATACAATACACGGCCCGGAACCAGGCACTGATACAATACACTGCCCGGAACCAGGCACTGATGCAATACACTGCCCGGAACCAGGCACTGATGCAATACACTGCCCGGAACCAGGCACTGATACAGTACACCGCCCTGAACCAGGCACTGATACAATACACTGCCCCGAACCAGGCACTGATTCAATACACTGCCCCGTACCAGGCTCTGATACAATACATTGCCCTGAACCAGGCACTGATACAATACACGGCCCGGAACCAGGCACTGATTCAATACACTGCCCCGTACCAGGCTCTGATACAATACATTGCCCTGAACCAGGCGCTGATACAATACACCGCCCTGAACCAGGCACTGATTCAATACACGGCCCTGAACCAGGCACTGATACAATACACTGCCCTGAACCAGGCACTGATACAATACACTGCCCTGAACCAGGCTCTGATACAATACATTGCCCTGAACCAGGCGCTGATACAATACACTGCCCTGAACCAGGCGTTGATACAATACACTGCCACGTACCAGGCACTGATACAATACACTGCCCCGTACCAGGCACTGATACAATACACTGCCCTGAACCAGGCACTGATACAATACACTGCCCCGTACCAGGCACTGATACAATACACTGCCCCGTACCAAGCTCTGATACAATACATTGCCCTGAACCAGGCACTGATACAATACACTGCCCGGAACCAGGCTCTGATACAATACACGGCCCTGAACCAGGCACTGATACAATACACTGCCCTGAACCAGGCTGTACTTGGATGGTTGTAGCTCGAACAACATTCACGAAGCTTGACACCCTCCAGGACAAAGCAGCCTCCGCTTGATTGGCACCACATCCACTCCCTCCACCACCGACACTCAGTAGCTGCAGTGTGTGCTATCTCCAAGATGCACTGCAACAATTACCCCCAAGGGTCCTTTAGACAGCACCTTCCAAACCCATGACCACAACCATCTCACAGGTCAAAGGGCAGCAGATACGTGTGATCACCACCACCTGCAAGCTCCTCTCCCTCCTGACTTGGAAATATATCGCTTTCTGTCACTGAAATCCTGGAACTGCCTCCCTCAGGGCTTTCTGGGTCAACCTATGGCACGCAGATTGCAGCGCTTCAAGAAGGCAGCTCGCCACCACTTTCTGAAAGGCAACCAGGGACGAGAAATAGATGCTGGGCCCGTCAGCAATGCCCATAGCACAAGATGACGATAAACCAATCCTGTGAATGTATAAAATAAAGGAAATAGTGTGAAGGGACTGGCTGGGGCCTGCTCCTTTGAACAGCTTCCTTCGCCATGCAATGGGGAAAGCAGGCACCCCGGACTCCCTCCAGGTCCGTCAGAGCAGGAATGGAGAGCACAGCCATGTGCAAACCGGGCCTCCTGCCTCATCCTCATAATCTCAGCTTCAGGTGGTGTGCTTCCTAGTGCGGTGTGGAAGGGTAACTCCAGAGGATTCCCCAATAGGTTGTTCCCCATAAAGAACAATGATATGGCTGAGTTGGCATGGAAACGGTCACCCAGCAACACCTTCCCAAGAAGCCCCACATAATTACCACCCCCACCCCTGTACTGTCAAATCCACCCCACACTCACCCCCACCATTGCATGTACCCCTAGATATCCCCACACCCTCAAGCACACCCTCCCACACTTTCACACACACACACAGCCCCACATTTACTTCTCCCCACACTCACTCACACCAGACTCACTGACTTAGTAACCCCTCCCCCACACACACACACACACACACGCACACATCAGTTGTGATTGTTTCAAAGACTGGACTGGGCTTGAAGGGCTGAATGGCCTACTCCTGTTCCTATTGATCAGTAGCTCACTGATGGTGAAATGCTATGAGTTTATGAAGACACTGTGCAAACCCGGGTCTTTTGTTCCTCTAACTAAAGCTCCATGTCTCTGTGCGCTGACAGACTGCAGCAGTGTGGCAGAGTGCTGAAAGCAGGATTGCCGTTTCTCACCGGTTTGTTTGGTGTCTCACTACAGGCAGACAATGATCTTCCTGTCCACCTGAAGGGAGGAACGGTCGACGCTGTGCTCTACCGTATCACCATGGCAATCACTGTCGGAGGTGAGGAGTAGTGCCTGGGATTGGAATAAAAACAGAAGCAGCTGGAGAAACTCAGCAAGTCTAGCAGCTTTTGCAGAGAGAAAGCAGAGTTCACGTTTCAGGTCCAGTGACCCTTCTTCAGCTGATTCTTGCCAGGCTGGAGCAGGGCTCCTATGATACAGTGGTAGTGTCTCTGCCTCTGGCCTAAGAGGGTGAGGTTCAAGTCTCATCTGTTCCAGAGGTGTGTCAGAATGTTTCTGAGCAGATTGAGTAGGAAATATCTCTTCCAGGTCTGACTGGGCTGTACTCCAGGTGCTCTGCGCTGTATTTCCTGATGACAATATTTTATTTCTGTCAGTAATTGTGCTTTCTCCTCATCTTTTCTCCCCGCAGGCACATTCTTCTCAATCTATCACTTATTCCAGGCAGCTCTACCTCGAAAAAAGAAATGAAGGCAGACAAGGAGCTCAGTGAGGCCTGGTCCAGCCTCCCCTTCAACCAAGTGATTTTGTTGGATAAATTAAAACTGCACGGAAATGTCCAGTCCTAAACGAGTTATTGTATGCCAGAGGGCCTGCTCACTACATGGGATACAGCTCGTTCCCTCGCTGTTTCCATTAGTGTTTGCCATTGCCATTAAAGTGTTTGAAAGAGAACGCTGTGCTTTCTGGGTTTTGGATAAACATGTCCTCGAGGTGTTGGTCTGCTTTTCCCCATGGATCACCCTGCGCCTGTGCTCGGTCTCACCGAGGCCCCCACCAGTCCGGGGGCAGCAGTGTCAGGAGGCCAAGACTGAATCCCCAACCCTTCCCTCCTCCTCCACGTGGCCACCAGCATTCGGAGCCAGAGAGCTAGGCTGGGCATGGGGTCTCACAATCTACCCCCACAACACCAGGCCATCAGGGGAGTGGCCTCTGTCTGGGCCACAGCAGAAGAGAGCTTGGTCTGGCAGAGATGGCCTCCAATTCCCTGCTGGGCAGGATGGACCCAAACCCCTGTGCCAAGTTGGAATTGGACTGTTCTAGGCTAGTGACTGGGCTTGCCAAGAGGCAAACATCTCACTGTCCATGCCAACATCCTGGGGAGGGTGGGGGGGGGGCGGTTACCATTGACCAGAAACTGACTGCAAAAGCAACTCAGAGGCTAGGAATACTGCGGCGAGTAACTCTCCTCCTGACTCCCCAAAGCCTGTCCACCATCTACAAGGGGCAGGTCAGGAGTCTGATGGAATGCTCCCCAATTGCCTGGATGGGGGCAGCTCCAACAACACTCAAGAAGCTCGACACCATCCAGGATAAAGCAGCCCCCACTTGACTAGCATCACATCCACTTCCTCCACCACTGACGCTCAGTAGCCGCAGTGTGTGCTATCTATAGGATGCGCTGCAGTAATTAGTCAGCACCTTCCAGACCCACTTCCATCTAGAAGGACAAGGGCAGCAGCTACGTGGGAAAGAACACCCCTTTGCAAAGGTCAAAATCCTGGAACTCCCTCGCTCAAGGCATTGTGGGTCAAGAAGGCAGCTCACTACCATTTTCTCAAGGGGCAACTGGGGACGGGCAATAAATGCTGACCAGCCGGCAATGTCCACTTCCCAAACAAATTTTAACAGGTTCAGCAGTGCTCCGCTGTAGATCCGTCCCCTGGTGTTCTCAGTTGCCTCTCTATCCAGGCTGTCCTTCTCCCTCCTGAGTGGTGGAGTGTGCTATCCACTCCTACCCTATTACTCACTGTGCACACATGCAGTTAAAGTGGGGGTGGGGGGGGTGCATTCAGAGCCAATGTAGGAACTGGCTGTCGGTGTGAGAATGAGTAACAGCCCCTCCCTCAGAGCTCACCCTGACCTCTCACTCCCCCACCTCCTTCTGCAGAGGCTGAACAGTGACAATTCCTGGCTGTTTACAACACAGAGCTCCTCCAGGGAGGGGGGGTTGAGTCAGGGAATCCTGAGCTGTGGAGGGGAATTCTGAAGTTGCACCATCTGCAGTTTCTGTTTCGATGCACCTTTCAGGCTGACTGTGAGGTGTTTGTGGAGAAGGTGGAGGAGGCAGGAACCTCGTCCTGGATGGGTCCCCAGTCTCATTACTACACCCACGGATTCACCGAACCATATCCTCGAGGATGCTGAGGGGAATGTAGCTCATCCTGGTCCTCTTCGCCACCCTGGTCTGGGAAGGCCCAGCCTATCTTGCACAGGGGAGGTCAGAGTGTTAGCAATGGATATTCATGTCTGAGATCAGAGAGTGGCATGTGTGGGCGTGTACGGGTGTGTGGGTGTCTGCCTGCTTTTAAGGAGGAAGTTCCAATATTTTGACCCAGCAAAGGAACAGCGATATATTTCCGAGTCAGAATGGTGAGTGGCTTGGAGGGGGTGGTGTTTCCATATATCGGCTGCCCTTCTCCTTCTAGATGGAAGTAGTTGTGGGTTTGGAAGGTCTAAGGAGCCTTGGGGAGTTGATGCAATGTTATCTAGTAGATAGAACACACTGCTGGTACCGAGTGTCGGTGATGGAGGGAGTGGGTGCTTGTGAATGTATTACAAATCAAACCTGGGTGGTGTGAGGCTTCATGAGCGTTGTTGGAGCTGTACCCACCCAGGCAAGTGCAGAATATTCCATCTCCCTCCTGACTTGTGCCCTGTGGATGGTGGACAGGCTTTGGGGAGTCAGGAGCTGAGTTACTAAATGCAGGATTCCTAGCCTCCGACCTGTTACAGTATTTTTCTGGCTCATCAAGTTCAGTTTCTGGTCAAAGATAATCCATGGTATGTTATTACCCTGGTATGTAATGTATAGGCAGATTTTGGGGATGGAAGCTTGGAAGAGATGGTCAATGGGAATATGGGGAGAGTAGCTAAAAAGGGAAACTAGAGGCTCATTTGGAGGCTGAGTGGGACCAGGAAGGAGAGACATTGAGACAGTACTGGATGAAGGAATATAACATGGGCTTTGCCACAGCAGGGGTATTTTTGCCTGATGTGACCAATCTTACCTTATCACTGGCAACACAAGAAACAGGAGTAGAGGAGGTGGTATTGAAGAATCTGACAGACATTTATTACCGCTGACTATTATATTGATATAGTACAATGATTGTATTGACAGATTTTAAAGGTACTTGCACCAATATTGGTGAAAAAAGAACATATTTCTCATACTGTTCAAGTGATCCCAAGGAGGATAGAATCTGAGACCTTCAGGCCACTTGCTAGGAAACTGAAGTGATCATGGGCTTGTTTCTTAAAGTGACGCTGGGACACCACACAATCCAATGGGAGCAGGAGTAAAGGTTTAGAGTTTGAGGTTTTTTGCTTAATTTATATTCTATCTGTAATTTCCAACTTCCAGTTGAACCCAAACACCATGGGTTCACCATTCCATTACTCTGTGTGAACAAGTTGACACTCACTTGCCATTTCACTCTGAAATTCTTCGTTTTGTAACCAGAGAGAACCGCTGTAGGTTATCAGGGTTCATACACGCGGCCTGCCAGTCCTTACTAACCCGGATCAAGGCGTCTCCGTGAAATCTGTCAATTCTCTTGCTCTTTTCAAAACCTTCCATTTCATATTCACTGAAATACCGGGCACAGCACCTCGATTCGTTTGTAAATGGTTCTGAGGGTGAAACCCAGTTTTGAATATTGGACAAAGTGGGTGATATTGAAATGCAGTGCAGACCCAAAGAGATCAGTTCCTTTTTTCATAAGAGGGCCCTGGGTCTGTTTTTTACTGTAAGACAGAAAAGTGTAGACACCATTGTGAATAGACTTTATTATTATATCTGTATTTGTTTTCTCCACCACCAGGAAAATACCCATGTGGCCAATTCAGCATTGACCAGCAAAGCCAGTTAAGGCAATGCTGTCACCAAAAAGTGAGGAGCGGCTAGGGGCAGGAAATCAAAATGGAATTGGAGGAGGAAATGAAGTGTTCTATTCCCCCACAGTGTCCACCTCTCTCTAAAGGCATTGTGCGCATTGATGGACATCGTGTGCTCCCTCTCCTAGGAAACCTGGGCTCGAACACCACCCAGAAGAGGGATAGACAGTCAGTAGAGATACCCCCCTCCACAGCCCTTTCCCAGAGCTGTTTATAACCAGCCTGGCCAGGCCCAGGAGCAGACCCACGAGGAGCTCTTCTGATCTGCCCACCCCACCTCTGCGCTGGGTAAAGAAGGGATTCATCACCTCCATGCCTAACTAGAGACAGTTTTAAACATTTTCCTGTCATGTAAGAATTGTTACTTTTTTTCTGAGCATGCTAACAGGCACCAAACAAGGCCAGCTCATCCCCCTGGAAAAAGCAATGAATCCAGGCTCACAGGAGAACCACACTCACAGCTTTCACTGGCACCTCAGCTGTCAACAGCTGCTGCTGGTGGTCCAGGTACACAGCCTTTTCTGGAAATATCACTGACTGATGGTTTCTAAATTCAACTAAACCTCCAAACGTTTATTGTCTTAGCTCTGTGTCGCAGTCACTCTCCATCTCGAAGGTGTTCCTGGATTTTATTGCTGGGATATTAACACAGAGGCACCGACTGTGATATTAATAGTGGGGTTCCTGTGGGATATTAGCAATAAGCGTTCTGTGGGACTATTAACAGTGAAAGTGCTGCTGAGATTTTAATAGTGAGCATTCTCCAGCGATATTACCAGTGGGATTCAGCTGGGGTATTAACAATGGGCCCCCTGAGGTTATGAACAGTGGGTTCCAGCTAGGGGTATTAACAGTGGGATCCAGATGGGGGTATTAACAATGGGATCCAGATGGGGGATTTAACAGTGAGCTATTTGCTGGGGTATTAACAGTGGAACACGTGCTGGAAATTAACATGTGAGAGACCTGCTGGAGTTATTCTGGGTTATTAACATTGAGAGTTTTGCTGGGATATTAACAGCGCATAACCTGTTGGGATCTTAACAATGGATGTTCTCCTGGGATATTAACAGTGAACACTAACAAAGTTAGGTGGACAGGCAGGTCGTTCTGAGGAGGTGGGGAGGCTGAAGAAAGATTTATAGACAGACTAGAAGAATGGTCCAAGAAATGGTTGATGAAGTTCAATGTGAGCGAATGCGAGGTCTTGCACTTTGGAAAAAAGAATACAGGCATGGACTATTTTCTAAATGGGGAGAAAATTCATAAAGCCAAAGTACAAAGGGATCTGGGAGTGCTAGTCCAGGATTCTCTAAAGGTTGACTTGCAGGTTGAGTCCATGGTTAAGAAAGCAAATGTAATGTTGTCATTTATCTCAAGAGGGTTGGAATATAAAAGCAGTGATGTGCTTCTGAGACTTTATAAAGCTCTAGTTCGGCCCCATTTAGAATACTGTGTCCAGTTCTGGGCCCCACACCTCAGGAAGAACATACTGGCACTGGAACGTGTCCAGCGGAGATTCACATGGATGATCCCTGGGGAATGGTAGGCCTAACATATGATGAACGGCTGAGGATCCTGGGATTGTATTCATTAGAGTTTAGAAGATTATGGGGAGATCGAATGGAAACTTACAAGATAATGCATGGCATAGAAAGGGTGGATGCTGGGAATTTGTCTCCGTGAGGCAGGGGAGACTAGGATCCGTGAGCACAGCCTTAGAATTAGAGG
The DNA here is from genome assembly GCF_037043375.1 of Chiloscyllium plagiosum. Lineage (NCBI taxonomy): Eukaryota > Metazoa > Chordata > Chondrichthyes > Orectolobiformes > Hemiscylliidae > Chiloscyllium > Chiloscyllium plagiosum. The sequence goes on along the minus strand of NW_028270185.1, from coordinate 21,295,873 downwards.
GGGTCAATTTAGAACGGAAATGAGGAGACATTTCTTCAGTCAGAGAGCGGTGGGCCTGTGGAATTCATTGCGCAGTGGAGGCCGGGACGTTAAATGTTTTCAAAGCAGAGATTGATAAATTGTTAATCTCACAAGGAATTGAGGGATACGGGGAGAGTGCGGGTAAGTGGCGCTGAAATGCCCATCAGCCATGATTAAATGGCGAGGTGGACTCAATGGGCCGAATGGCCTTACTTCCACTCCTATGTCCTATGGTCTAACATTCTGATGGGGTATTAACAGTGGAGGTTGTGCCTGGATATTAAAAGTGGGGATCCTGCTGGATTATTAACAATGACAGTTCTGCTGTGGTATTAGGAGTGAGGATTCTGTTGGGATAATAGCAATAAAGGTCCCAGCTGAGACACTAACATCGATGGCTCTGCTGGGATATTGAGTGTGAGGGAGCTGCTGGGATATTGAGTGTGAGGGAGCTGCTGGGATATTGAGTGTGAGGGAGCTGCTGGGATATTGAGTGTGAGGGAGCTGCTGGGATATTGAGTGTGAGGGAGCTGCTGGGATATTGAGTGAGAGTTTTGGATCATTAACAGTGAATAGCAACAATCAGCATGTTAATAGTTGGGATTCTAAAAGTGTGAGAGTTTAATTATCTGAGAACCACATGATACAACAACTATAACGTATGAGCTGACATCAAACTTAATCAACTGGTTTTTAGAAATTTTAAAAAAAAACCTGTCAAATAAAGCACCTCCTGCAATGTGCAGAGAGCTTGTTTGGTTACGATGAACAATCCAAACTGAATAGAAAAACAGGATGGAACCAAATTCAGACAAACTGCACTAAACCGACTCACTCTGAGGAAATGATGTAAAACAATGAATGTACCTAACCCATCACCATATTACATTGTGACCAGAAGTGTGTCCATTAAAACTAAATAGCTTTAAACCTTTAAGACCAAACTAAACCTACCAACTAAATCAAAACACACCAATCAAACCGTGTCTGCGGTAAACACCCTCCCAGATAACATTGTGCAATTAAACTCCATAGGGTCAGAGCACAAAAAACAGAATGACACTGACTGTCGTACTGAAAGAGTACGGCACTGTTGAAGAGTTAATACTGATAGAGTGCCCCGCTGCTGAAAGGGTCAGTACTGACGGAGTGCCACGCTATTGAAGGGTCAGATCTGGAGGAGTGCTGCACAGTCAGAGAATCAGTACTGAGGGAATGCTGCACGGTCAGAGGGTCAGTGCCTGAGGGAATGCTGCACGCTCAGAGGGTCAGTGCCTGAGGGAGTGCTGCACTGTCAGAGAATCAGTACTGAGGGAATGCTGCACGGTCAGAGGGTCAGTGCCTGAGGGAATGCTGCATGCTCAGAGGGTCAGTGCCTGAGGGAGTGCTGCACTGTCAGAGAATCAGTACTGAGGGAATGCTGCACGGTCAGAGGGTCAGTGCCTGAGGGAGTGCTGCACTGTCAGAGAATCAGTACTGAGGGAATGCTGCACGGTCAGAGGGTCAGTGCCTGAGGGAGTGCTGCACTGTTAGAGGTGCTGATATTTGAACATTTCAGTTGGATATTTAAAAAAAATCACCTACTTCCTGTGTTTTGGCCAATATTTATCTCTCAGCTGACATCTCTAAAAACTGGTTAGCAGAGCATTATCATCTTGCTGCTTGTGGGATCTTGCTGTGTGCTTCACGTTCAATGCTAAAACAGTCCCTATTCTTCGAAATGACACAATAGGTAGTGAAGCTGTTTGTCAGGTTCCGAGGTTGTGAACGACATCAGAGAAATGTTTCTGAGTTCCTTTAACATGAGGGATCAGGTTTTGGTTTTCCTGAATGATATAAAGCTACTAAACCCATTAGTGCCAATTTCCGTATAATAAACTCCTGTTAACTTGTTTCATCTCTTAAAAAGAGCAGGGAGCCTGTGCTAACTCCCCTAGTCGCCAAGTCAAACCTGAGCTGAGATAGGTTTCAAGATGGAGTTGGGGAGAACAAATTCAAATGTTGTGGAGAGTATAAAAATGGTCCCTTTACCAGTTAGTCATCACACAGATACTCACAAAAATAAACATTCTTTTTATTCACTCATGGGACGTGGGTTGGTCATCAGCCCCTAGGTGGTAGTGAGCTGCATCCTTGAACCGCTGCAGTGCATGTGCTGTAGGTTGAACCACGGTGCTCTGAGGGATGGAATTCCAGGATATTGAGCCAGCCATAGTGAAGGAGTGGCGATATATTTCCAAGTCCGGAGAGTGAATGGCTTGGAGGGGAACTTTCAGCTGGTAATCAAGATGGCGGCACAGTAGGACACTCCAGCTACACTTCCTCTGCTCGCCCATTTCCTTTTCCTTCTTTCTTTTTTCCCTCTTTGCTGCAGTTTTTCTCCCCCCCCCCCTCCTTCCCCCATCTGGAGGGAATGGAGAACGGAGCAGGCCAGTGTGGGAAGCGAGTCAGGGGCTGCAGCAGGGAGTGGGAGCAGGGTGAGTCCTGGAGGTGAGTCCAGGACTGAGGTCAGCGCATGGAGGCAATGTTCTGAAGCCCGATGGGCACAGACTTGGTGAGAAAAGGACCCAAAGTTGAGTACTTTAAAGATACTTTTTATTATCATTGTGGACTTTTTAAACTTTCTATTCCCATACCAGGTTGTTTTATTTCTCTATTTCAATTCTGTGACAACACTTAAAGTATTTGAATGTAGGTTCCCTGTACCTAAGATGGCACTAAGAGACAGCATTACAAACTTTTCACTCATTCGCGTGCACCTGACAATAAAGCCCAATCTAGTGCAAGAACAGTAGAGGCCCCCCCCACCCCCCATGCCCACAGGGGATATGTTCCAAGACTTACTGCAGAAACTCCAAACTGCGGATAGGAGTGAACCCAATTATTGTAAATGGGAAATTTACCTTCCCAGCAGTCCCTTGGTCCCCGGTTCTGGAGTGTTCCATCTAACATGTTCAGGCTACGGTAAACCACAGGTAACCGAAACAGCAGAAACTGCCTGCCCGGATACAGCTGCCGCCTGCCCGGATACAGCTGCCGCCTGCCCAGATACAGCTGCTGCCTGCCCGGATACAGCTGCTGCCTGCCCAGATACAGCTGTTGCCTGCCCAGATACAGCTGCTGCCTGCCCAGATACAGCTGTTGCCTGCCCAGATACAGCTGCTGCCTGCCCAGATACAGCTGCTGCCTGCCCAGATACAGCTGCTGCCTGCCCAGATACAGCTGTTGCCTGCCCAGATACAGCTGCTGCCTGCCCGGGTACAGCTGCCGCCTGCCCGGATACAGCTGCTGCCTGCCCGGATACAGCTGTTGCCTGCCCAGATACAGCTGTTGCCTGCCCGGATACAGCTGTTGCCTGCCCGGATACAGCTGTTGCCTGCCCAGATACAGCTGCTGCCTGCCCAGATACAGCTGCTGCCTGCCCGGATACAGCTGCTGCCTGCCCAGATACAGCTGTTGCCTGCCCAGATACAGCTGCTGCCTGCCCGGGTACAGCTGCCGCCTGCCCTGATAAAGCTGCCGCCTGCCCAGATACAGCTGCCGCCTGCCCAGATACAGCTGCTGCCTGCCCGGGTACAGCTGTTGCCTGCCCGGATACAGCTGCTGCCTGCCCGGATACAGTTGTTGCTCTTTTTGCCCTTGTCCTTCAAAGTGGAAGTGATCGTGGATTTTGCAAGGTCCTGTCTAAGGATCTTTGGTGAATTTCTACAGGGCATCTTGCAGATTGTATACACTGTTGTTACTGAGCAATGGTGGTGAAGGGACTGAATGCTCATGGATGTGGTGCCAATGGAATGGGTTGCTTTGTCCTGGATAGTGTCAAGCTTCTTGAGTGTTATTGGAGCTGTACTCATCTAGGCAAATGGGAAATATTCCGTCACACTCCTGAAATCAGGAGGTGAGTTACTCACCCAGTATTTCTAACTTCTGACTTGACCTATACTCAGTCGAAAATTACTTTATAACACGGGAGGGTGTACCTAAAAGAATACATGGATACAAAGTTTTAATTACCGAATAACCAAAATGCTTCAAATGGTTTATCAATGGGAACCAAATTAATTAACCAGTGAAAACAAAAGCAAATTAAATCAAATCACACAGGTAACCAAAGGACACAATCTATGTCGATCACTGGACCACAACAAACTCATCATCAAACACAGCAACCCTCACCACAACAAACATCAATGTCCAATAGCATAACATCAATGTCCAACAGTGAACATCAATGTCCAACTGTGAACATCAATGTGCATAGCGAACATCGATGTCCAATAGTCAACATCAATATCCAATAGAGAACATCAATGTCCATTAGTGAACATCAATGTCCAATAGTGAACATCAATATCCTATAGAGAACATCAACGTCCATAGCGAACATCAATGTCCCAATAATGAACATCAATGTCCAATAGTGAACATCAATGTCCAATAGCGAACAACATTGTCCAATAGTGAACATCGATGTCCATTAGTGAACATCAATTTCCATAGTGAACATCAATGTCCAATAGTGAACATCAATATCCTATAGAGAACATCAACGTCCATTAGTGAACATCAATGACCCAATAGCGAACATCAATATCCAATACAGAACATCAATGTCCATAGTGAGCATCAAAGTCCAATAGTGAACATCAATATCCAATAGCAAACATCAATGTCCATTAGTGAACATCAATATCCAATAGCAAACATCAATGTCCATTAGTGAGCATCAATGTCCAATACCGAACATCAATACCCACAGCGAATATCAATGTCCACAGCGAACATTAATGTCCATATCAAACATCAACGTCAATATTGACCATCAATGTCCAATAGCGAACATTAATGTCTATTAGTGAACATCAATGTCCATATTGAACATCAATGTCCTGAGCAAACATCAATGTCCAATAGTGAACATCAATGTCCAATAGTGAACATCAATGTCCAGTAGTGAACATCAATGTCCAATAGCGAACATCAATGTCCACAGCGAACATCAACGTCCAATAGTGAACTTCAATGTTCAATAGCGAACATCAAGGTCCAATAGTGAACATCAATGCCCAATAGCGAACATCAATGTCCAATAGTGAACTTCAATGTTCAATAGCGAACATCAAGATCCAATAGTGAACATCAATGTCCACAGCGAATATCAATGTCCAATAGCGAACATCAATATCCAATAGCGAACATCAATATCCATTAGTGAACATCAAACCCAATAGCGAACATCGATGTCCATAGTGAACATCAATGACCAATATCTAACATCAACGTCAACATCGAACATCAATGTCCAATAGCGAACACCAATGTCCAATAGCGAACATCAATGTCCATAGCGAACACCAATGTCCAATAGCGAACATCAATGTCCATAGCGAACATCAATGTCCATATTGAACATCAATGTCCTGAGCAAACATCAATGTCCATATTGAACATCAATGACCATTGCGAACATCAATGTCCAATAGCGAACATCAATATCCAATAGCGAACATCAAGGTCCAATAGTGAACATCAATGTCCATAGCGAACTTCAATCTCCAATAGAGAACACTGAGGTCCATAGCAAACATCAATGTCCAATAGCGAACATCAATATCCAATAGTGAACATCAGTGTCCAATAGCGATCATCAATGTCCAATAGTGAACATTAATGTCCAATACAGGACATCAATGTCCACAGCGAACATCAACGTCCAATAGCGAACACCAATATCCTGAGCAAACATCAATGTCCAATAGTGAACATCAATGTCCAATAGTGAACTTCAATGTTCAATAGTGAACATCAAGGTCCAATAGTGAACATCAATGTCCACAGCGAATATCAATGTCCAATAGCGAACATCAATATCCAATAGCGAACATCAATATCCATTAGTGAACATCAATCCCAATAGCGAACATCGATGTCCATAGTGAACATCAATGACCAATATCTAACATCAACGTCAACATCGAACATCAATGTCCAATAGCGAACACCAATGTCCATATTGAACATCAATGTCCTGAGCAAACATCAATGTCCAATAGTGAACATCAATGTCCAGTAGTGAACATCAAAGTCCAATAGCGAACATCAATATCCAATAGTGAACATCAAGGTTCAATAGTGAACATCAATGTCCATAGCGAACTTCAATCTCCAATAGAGAACACTGAGGTCCATAGCAAACATCAATGTCCAATAGCGAACATCAATATCCAACAGTGAACATCACTGTCCAATAGCGAACATCAATGTCCAATAGTGAACATTAATGTCCAATACAGGACATCAATGTCCACAGCGAACATCAACGTCCAATAGTGAACATCAACGTCCAATAGTGAACATCAATGTCCACAGCGACCATCAATTTCCAATAGTGAACATCAATGTCCAATGGTGAACATCAATGTCCACAGCGAACATCAATTTCCAATAGTGAACGTCAATGTCCATAGCGAACATCAGTGGCCAATAGTGAACATCAATGTCCAATAGTGAACATCATTATCCATAACGAACATCAAATATCCACAGCGTACATCAATGTCCAATAGCGAACATCAATGTCCAATAGTGAACATCAACATCCAATAGTGAACACCAACAGCCAATAGTGAACTCCAATGTTCAATAGCGAACATCAGTGTCCAATAGTGAACATGAATATCCACAGCGAACATCAATGTCCAATAGTGAACTTCAATGTCTAATAGTGAACATCAATGTCCAATAGTGAACGTTAATGTCCAATAGTGAACATCAATGTCCGTAGTGAACATCAATGTCCAATCGCGAACATCAATGTCCAATGTTGAACATCAATGTCCAATCGCGAACATCAATGTCCAATAGTGAATATCATTGTCCAATAGTGAACATCAATGTCCACAGCGAACTTTAATCTCCAATAGCGAACATCGAGGTCCATAGCAAACATCAATGTCCCACAGCGGACATCAATGTCCAATAGCAAACAACAATGTCCACAGTGAACATCGATGTCCATAGCAAACATCAAGGTCCAATAGTGAACATCAAAGTCCAATAGCAAACATCAATGTCCAATACAGAACATCAATGACCAATAGCAAACATCAATGTCCAATAAACATCAATGTCTCGCGGGTTCGAGTGGCTGTCGGAGGGGAGGGCCGTGACGGCAAGGGTGACCAGGGTCGGGGACGTGCTGGGTGATGGGGGCCTAGGCTGGACGCTGCCGCAGGACATAGTAAGCAGGGCAGCGGTAGACGTCCGGTACGTGGCCACCGCCATCCGATGCCTTAAAACGGCAGTGCTCGGACCTGACATAGTGCACCAGTTGGAGGACGCTCAGGTGTGCGGTGGGATCCCGTCTGCGCTCACCCCAGCCCGGACGGAATTTCACATTGGCCCCAAGGTCCCGTACTTCCCGCGGGAGCCTGTGCCCCACAACCTGAGCCGCCTCCGAAATTTTAATTTTGCTTCCTTCAAAGAGATAAAAAGGAGGGCCCTGTATAGACTGCTGCTGCACACCGTCCACCTCTTCTCCCTCATCCACCGTCCGGACACGCCTTGGCGTGCCCATTTGCCACCGGGCGGTGGGGATCCCCAGTGGAGGGCCCTCTACACAGGAGTCCTCCCCCTTTCTCTCGGGGATCTGGGGTGGAGGGTGCTGCACGCAGCAGTCCCCTGCAACCGCAGATTGCGGTGGTTCACGGACTCCCAGCCCAACTGCTTGTTCTGTGGCACTGTGGAGTCCGTGGACCATGTATATATTGGGTGTGGGCGTTTGCACTCCCTTTTTGATTTTCTTAAAAACCTTCTCCTCTGCTTTTGGCTGCACTTCAGTCCCACGCTCCTGATCTTTGGGCACCCGGTACAGAGGAAGGAGGGCAGGTCTGAAGACTTCCTTGTGGGTCTGCTCTTGGGCCTGGCCAAACTGGCCATTAACAGGTCGAGGCAGCGGGCCGTGGAGGGGGTCGTTAGGGCCGACTGCCTGCCCCTCTTCCGCGGTTACGTTAGAGCCCGGGTGTCCTTGGAGAAGGAGCACGCGGTGTCGACCAACACCCTGGAGTTGTTCAGGGAGAGGTGGGCGCAGTAGGGAGTGGAGTGTCTTATTTCTCCCTCCAACTCTATTTTGATTTAGTCCCTACCCTCCCCTTCACTGTTTTGATCACACAGCACTGCCCTTTGATGTGAAGGGCAGTGTTGTCACTGGCCACCCGGGTGTTTTCCTATCTTCCTGGTGGTGGAATTTGAATAAAGATTCGTGCACTTTGTGTCTTTCACTGTCTCACACCTGCACACACACCATGGATGCTGGGGAAAAAATAAGCACTACCGCACTTAGGCGGTAGTGTGGGGGGTAATATAAAAAAGGAAGAAAAAAAAGAATTTAAAAAAAATTAAACATCAATGTCCACAGCGAACATCAATGCCCAATAGCAAACATCAGTGCCCAATAGTGAACATTAATGTCCAATAATGAACATCAATGACCAATGGTGAACATCAATGTCCATAGCGAACATCAATGTCCAATAGTGAACGTCAATGTCCAATAGTGGACGTCAATGTCCAGTAGCGAACACCAACGTCCACTAGTGAACATCAATGTCCACAGTGAACATCAATGTCCACAGCGAACATCAATGTACAATAGTGAACATCAATGTCCATAGCGAACATCAATGTCTACAGCGAACATCAATGTCCAATAGTGAACATCAATGTCCATAGCGAACATCAATGTCTACAGCGAACATCAATGTACAATAGTGAACATCAATGTCCATAGCGAACATCAATGTCTACAGCGAACATCAATGTCCAATAGTGAACATCAATGTCCATAGCGAACATCAATGTCTACAGCGAACATCAATGTACAATAGTGAACATCAATGTCCACAGTGAACATCAATGTCCACAGCGAACATCAATGTCCAATAGTGAACATCAATGTCCATAGCGAACATCAATGTCTACAGCGAACATCAATGTCCAATAGTGAACATCAATGTCCAATAGTGAACATCAATGTCCAATAGTGAACATCAATGTCCATAGCGAACATCAATGTCCACAGCGAACATCAATGTACAATAGTGAACATCAATGTCCATAGCGAACATCAATGTCTACAGCGAACATCAATGTCCAATAGTGAACATCAATGTCCATAGCGAACATCAATGTCCAATAGTGAACATCAATGTCCAATAGTGAACATCAATGTCCATAGCGAACATCAATGTCTACAGCGAACATCAATGTCCAATAGTGAAGACCAATGTCCAATAGCGAACATCAATGTCCATATTGAACATCAATGTCCATAGTGAACATCAAATGCCCACAGCGAACATCAATGTCCAATAGTGAACGTCAATGTCCAGTAGCGAACACCAACGTCCAATAGTGAACATCAATGTCCATTAGTGAACATCAATGTCCAATAGTCAATATCAATGTCCAATAGAGAACAACAATGTCCACAGCGAACATCAACGTCCAATAGTCAATATTAATGTCCAATAGCAAACATCAATGTCCAATAGTAAACATCAATGTCCATAGCGAACATCAATGCCCAATAGCAAACATCAGTGTCCAATAGTGAACATCAACATCCAATAGTGAACATCAATTTCCAATACTGAACATCAACATCCAATAGTGAACATCAATGTCCAATAGCGAACATCAGTGTCCAATAGTGAATATCAATGTCCACAGTGAACATCAATGTCCAATTGTGAACACCAATGTCCAATAGCGAACACCAACGGCCAATAGTGAACTCCAATGTTCAATAGTGAACATCAGTGTCCAATAGTGAACACAAATGTCCACAGCGAACATCAATATCCAATAGTGAACTTCAATGTCCAATAGTGAACATCAGTGGGCATAGTGAACATCAATGTCCAATAGCGAACATCAATGTCCAATAGCGAACATCAATCTCCAATAGTGAACATCAATGTCCAATAGCGAACATCAATGTCCAATAGCGAACAGCAATCACCAATAGTGAACATCAATGTCCATACGGAACATCAATGTCCAAGAGCGAACATCAATGTCCATACGGAACATCAATGTCCAATAGCGAATATCATTGTCCAATAGTGAACATCAATGTCCACAGCGAACTACAATCTCCAATAGCGAGGTCCATAGCAAACATCAATGTCGACAGCAAAAATCGATGTCCATAGCAAACATCAAGGTTCAATAGTGAAAATCAAAGTGCAAAAGCAAACATCAATGTCCAAGAGCAAACATCAATGTCCAATACAGAACATCAATGACCATTGCGAACATCAATGTCCAATCGTGTACATCAATGTCCAATAGTGAACATCAATGTGCATAGCGAATATCAATATCCAATAGCGAACATCAATATCCAATAGTGAACATCAATGTCCAATCGTGTACATCAATGTCCAATAGTGAACATCAATGTGCATAGCAAATATCAATATCCAATGGCAAACATCAATGTCCAGTTGTGAACATCAATGTCCACAGTGAACATCAATGTCCATAGCAAACATCAATGCCCAATAGCAAACATCAGTGTCCAATAGTGAACATCAATGTCCAATACTGAACATCAATGACCAATCGTGTACGTCAATGTCCATAGCAAACATCAATGTCTAATAGCGAACATCAATGTCCACAGCGAGCATCGATGTCTAATAGCGAACATCAATGTCCAATAGCAAGCATCAATGGCCACAGCGAGCATCAATGTCCAAGAGCGAACATCAATGTCTAATACAGAACATCAATGACCATTGCGAACATCAATGTCCAATAGTGAACATCAATGTGCATAGCGAACATCAATATCCAATAACGAACATCAATGTTCATATCGAACATCAAAGTCCTTAGCCAACATCAATGTCCAATAGTGAACATCAATGTCCAATAGTCAACATCAATATCCAATAGAGAACATCAATGTCCATAGCGAACATCAATCTCCATATCAAACATCAACGTCAATATCGAACATTAATGTCCAATAGCGAACATCAATGTCCATATTGAACATCAATGTCTTTAGCAAACATCAATGTCCAATAGCGAACATCAATGTCCATTTGCGGACATCAATGTCCATTAGCGGACATCAATGTCCAATAGTCAACATCAATATCCAATAGAGAACATCAATGTCCAATAGCGAACATCAATGTCCATTTGCGGACATCAATGTCCATTAGCGGACATCAATGTCCATAGCGAACATCAATCTCAATGTCAAACATCAACGTCAATATCGAACATTAATGTCCATAGTGAACATCAATGTTCATATTGAACATCAATGTCCTTAGCAAACATCAATGTCCAATAGCGAACATCAATGTCCATTTGTGGACATCAATGTCCATTAGCGGACATCAATGTCCAATAGTCAACATCAATATCCAATAGAGAACATCAATGTCCAATAGTGAACATCAATGTCCATTAGCGAACATCAATGTCCATAGTGCACATCAATGTCCAATAGCGAACATCAATGTCCAATAGTGAACATCAATGTCCATTAGCGAACATCAATGTCCATAGTGCACATCAATGTCCATTAGTGAACATCAATGTCCAATAGTGAACATCAATGTCCAATAGCGAACATCAATCTCCATATCAAACATCAACGTCAATATCGAACATCAATGACCATAGTGAACATCAATGTCCATATTGAACATCAATGTCCTTAGCAAACATCAATGTCCAATAGCGAACATCAATGTCCTTAGCAAACATCAATGTCCAATAGCGAACATCAATGTCCTGAGCAAACATCAATGTCCAATAGCGAACATCAATCTCCATATCGAACATCAACGTCAATATCGAATATCAATGTCCTTAGCGAACATCAATGTCCAATAGAGAACATCAATGTCCATATCGAATATCAATGTCCATATCAAACATTATCGTCAATATCGAACATCAATATCCATAGCGATCATTAATGTCCAATAGCGAACATCAATGTCCTGAGCAAACATCTACGTCAATATAGAACATCAATGTCCAATAGAGAACATCAACGTCCAATAGCGAAACATCAATGTCCAATAGAGAACATCAATGTCCAATAGCGAAACATCAATGTCCTATCGTGAACATCAATACCCAATAGCAAACATCAATGTCCAATAGTGAACATCAATGTCCATATCGAACATCAATGTCCAATAGTGAACATCAATGTCCAATAGTCAACATCAATGTCCAATACAGAACATCAATGTCCATAGCGAACATCAATGTCCATATCAAACATTAATGTCAATATTGAACATCAATGTCCATAGCGATCATCAATGTCCATTAGTGAATATCAATGTCCATTAGTGAACATCAATGTCCAATAGTGAACATCAATGTCCAATAGAGAACATCAATGTCCATATCAAGCATCAACGTCAATATCGAACATCAAAGTCCATTAGCGAACATCAATGTCCAATAACGAACATCAACGTCCATTAGCGAACATCAATGTCCATTAGTGAACATCAATGTCCAATAGTGAACATCAATGTCCAATAGAGAACATCAATGTCCATATCAAGCATCAACGTCAATATCGAACATCAAAGTCCATTAGCGAACATCAATGTCCAATAACGAACATCAACGTCCATTAGCGAACATCAATGTCCAATAGTGAACATCAATGTCCAATAGTGAACATCAATGTCCAATAGTGAACATCAATGTCCAATAGCGAACATCAATGTCCAATAACGAACATCAACGTCCATTAGCGAACATCAATGTCCAATAGTGAACATCAATGTCCAATAGTGAACATCAATGTCCAATAACGAACATCAACGTCCATTAGCGAACATCAATGTCCAATAGTGAACATCAATGTCCAATAGTGAACATCAATGTCCAATAGTGAACATCAAAGTCCATTAGCGAACATCAATGTCCAATAACGAACATCAACGTCCATTAGCGAACATCAATGTCCAATAGTGAACATCAATGTCCAATAGTGAACATCAATGTCCAATAGTGAACATCAATGTCCAATAGAGAACATCAATGTCCATATCAAGCATCAACGTCAATATCGAACATCAAAGTCCATTAGCGAACATCAATGTCCAATAGTGAACATCAATGTCCAATAGTGAACATCAATGTCCAATAGAGAACATCAATGTCCATATCAAGCATCAACGTCAATATCGAACATCAAAGTCCATTAGCGAACATCAATGTCCAATAACGAACATCAACGTCCATTAGCGAACATCAATGTCCAATAGTGAACATCAATGTCCAATAGTGAACATCAATGTCCAATAGAGAACATCAATGTCCATATCAAGCATCAACGTCAATATCGAACATCAAAGTCCATTAGCGAACATCAATGTCCAATAACGAACATCAACGTCCATTAGCGAACATCAATGTCCAATAGTGAACATCAATGTCCAATAGTCAACATCAACGTCCAATAAAGAACATCAATGTCCATATCAAACATCAACGTTAATATCGAACATCAATGACCAATAGCGAACATTAATGTCCATAGCGAAGATCAATGTTCATATCTAACATCAACGTCAATATCAACCAATAGTGAACGTCAATGTCCAATAGTGAACATCAATACCAAATAGTGAACATCAATGTCCATAGCGAACATCAATATCCAACAGCGAACATCAATGTCCACAGCGAACATCAACGTCCAATAGTGAACATCAATGTCCAATAGCAAACATCAATGTCCACAGGGAACATTAACGTCCATATTGAACATCAATGTCCTTCGAGAACATCAATGTCCAATAGCGAACATCAATGCCCAATAGTGAACGTCAATGTCTAATAGTAAACATCAATGCCCAATAGTGAACATCAATGCCCAATAGTGAACATCAATGTCCACAGCGAACATCAATGTCCAATAGTGAACATCAATGTCCAATAGAGAACATTAATGCCCAATAGTGAACATCAATGTCCAGTAGTGAACATCAATGTCCACAGCGAACATCAATGTCCAATAGTGAATATCAATGTCCAATTGCGAACATCAATGTCCATAGCCAACATCAATGTCCACAGCGAACATCAATGTCCAATAGTGAACATCAATGTCCAATCGCAAACATCAATGTCCATAGCCAACATCAATAATCAATAGTGAACATCAATGTCCAATAGTCAACATCAACGTCCATAGCGAACATGAATCTCCAATAGCGAACATCAACACCCACAGCGAACATCAATGTCCAATATTGAACATCAAGGTCCATAGCGAACATCAATAATCAACAGTGAACATCAATGTCCAATAGCGAACATCAATATCCAATAGAGAACATCAATGTCCAATAACGAACATCAATGTCCAATAGTGAACGTCAATGTCCAATAGTGAATGTCAATGTCCAATAGAGAACACCAAGGCCCATAGCGAACATCAACGTCCAATAGCGAACATCAATGCCCAATAGCGAACATCAATGTCCAATAGTGAACATCAATGTCCAATAGTGAACATCAATGTCCAATAGCGAACATCAATGTCCATATTGAACATCAATGTCCATATTGAACATCAATGTCTAATAGCGAACATCAATGTCCAATAGTGAATGTCAATGTCCAATAGTGAATGTCAATGTCCAATAGTGAATGTCAATGTCCAATAGCGAACATCAATGCCCAATAGCGAACATCAATGTCCAATAGCGAACATCAATGTCCAATAGTGAACATCAATGTCCATATTGAACATCAATGTCTAATAGCGAACATCAATGTCCAATAGTGAATGTCAATGTCCAATAGTGAATGTCAATGTCCAATAGAGAACACCAAGGCCCATAGCGAACATCAACGTCCAATAGCGAACATCAATGTCCAATCATGAACATCAATGCCCAATAGTGAACATCAATGTCCATATTGAACATCAATGTCCAATAGCGAACATCAATGCCCAATAGTGAACATCAATGTCCAATAGTGAACATCAATGTCCATATTGAACATCAATGTCTAATAGCGAACATCAATGTCCAATAGTGAATGTCAATGTCCAATAGTGAATGTCAATGTCCAATAGAGAACACCAAGGCCCATAGCGAACATCAACGTCCAATAGCGAACATCAATGTCCAATCATGAACATCAATGCCCAATAGTGAACATCAATGTCCATATTGAACATCAATGTCCAATAGCGAACATCAATGTCCAATAGCGAACATCAATGTCCAATAGTGAACATCAATGTCCAATAGGGAACATCAATATCCAATAGCGAACATCAATGTCCAATAGCGAGCATCAATGTCCAATACAGAACATCAATGACCATTGCGAACATCAATGTCCAATCGTGTACATCAATGTCCAATAGTGAACATCAATGTGCATAGCGAACATCAATATCCAATAGCGAACATCAATGTCCAATAGTGAAAATCAATGTCCAATAGTGAAAATCAATGTTCATAGCAAACATCAATGTCCAATAGTGAACATCAATGTCCAATCATGAACATCAATGCCCAATAGTGAACATCAATGTCCATATTGAACATCAATGTCCAATAGCGAACATCAATGCCCAATAGTGAACATCAATGTCCATATTGAACATCAATGTCCAATAGCGAACATCAATGTCCAATAGTGAACATCAATGTCCAATAGGGAACATCAATATCCAATAGCGAACATCAATGTCCAATAGCGAGCATCAATGTCCAATACAGAACATCAATGACCATTGCGAACATCAATGTCCAATCGTGTACATCAATGTCCAATAGTGAACATCAATGTGCATAGCGAACATCAATATCCAATAGCGAACATCAATGTCCAATAGTGAAAATCAATGTCCAATAGTGAAAATCAATGTTCATAGCAAACATCAATGTCCAATAGTGAACATCAATGCCCAATAGCGAACATCAATATCCAATAGTGAACATCAATGTCCAATAGCTAACATCAATGCCCAATAGTGAACTTCAATGTTCAACAGCAAACATCAATGTCCAATAGTGAACATGAATGTCCAACAGCGAACATTAATGTCCAATAGTGAACTTCAATGTCCAATAGAGAACATCAATCCCAATAGCGAACATCATTGGCCAAAGCGAACATCAATGACCATATCAAACAACAATGTCAATATCGAACATCAATGTCCATTAGCGAACATCAATGTCCATTAGTGAACGTCAATGTCCATTAGCGAACATCAATGTCCATACTGCACATCAATGTCCATATCGAACATCAAAGTCCTGAGCGAACATCAATGTCCAATAGTGAACATCAATGTGCATAGCAAATATCAATATCCAATGGCAAACATCAATGTCCAGTTGTGAACATCAATGTCCACAGTGAACATCAATGTCCATAGCAAACATCAATGCCCAATAGCAAACATCAGTGTCCAATAGTGAACATCAATGTCCAATACTGAACATCAATGACCAATCGTGTACGTCAATGTCCATAGCAAACATCAATGTCCAATAGCGAACATCAATGTCCACAGCGAGCATCGATGTCTAATAGCGAACATCAATGTCCAATAGCAAGCATCAATGGCCACAGCGAGCATCAATGTCCAAGAGCGAACATCAATGTCCAATACAGAACATCAATGACCATTGCGAACATCAATGTCCAATAGTGAACATCAATGTGCATAGCGAACATCAATATCCAATAGCGAACATCAATGTTCATATCGAACATCAAAGTCCTTAGCCAACATCAATGTCCAATAGTGAACATCAATGTCCAATAGTCAACATCAATATCCAATAGAGAACATCAATGTCCATAGCGAACATCAATCTCCATATCAAACATCAACGTCAATATCGAACATTAATGTCCAATAGCGAACATCAATGTCCATATTGAACATCAATGTCTTTAGCAAACATCAATGTCCAATAGCGAACATCAATGTCCATTTGCGGACATCAATGTCCATTAGCGGACATCAATGTCCAATAGTCAACATCAATATCCAATAGAGAACATCAATGTCCAATAGCGAACATCAATGTCCATTTGCGGACATCAATGTCCATTAGCGGACATCAATGTCCATAGCGAACATCAATCTCAATATCAAACATCAACGTCAATATCGAACATTAATGTCCATAGTGAACATCAATGTTCATATTGAACATCAATGTCCTTAGCAAACATCAATGTCCAATAGCGAACATCAATGTCCAATAGTGAACATCAATGTCCATTAGCGAACATCAATGTCCAATAGTGAACATCAATGTCCATTAGTGAACATCAATGTCCAATAGTGAACATCAATGTCCATATCGAACATCAACGTCAATATCGAACATCAATGACCAATAGCGAACATTAATGTCTAATAGAGAACATCAATGTCCATATTGAACATCAATGTCCATATCAAACATCAACGTTAATATCAACCAATAGCGAACATCAATGTCCACAGCGAACATCAATGTCCAATAGTGAACATCAATGTCCAATAGTGAACATCAATGTCCAATAGTGAACATCAATGTCCATAGCGAACATCAATGTCCAATGGTGAACATCAATGCCAAATTGTGAACATCAATGTCCACAGCGAACATCAACGTCCAATAGTGAACATCAATGTCCATAAGCAAACATCAATGTCCACAGGGAACATCAACGTCCATAGCAAACATCAATGTCCAATAGAGAACATCAATGTCCGATAGAGAACATCAATGTCCAATAGTGAACATCAATGTCCATAAGCAAACATCAATGTCCACAGCGAACATCAACGTCCAATAGTGAACATCAATGTCCATAAGCAAACATCAATGTCCACAGCGAACATCAACGTCCAATAGTGAACATCAATGTCCATAAGCAAACATCAATGTCCACAGGGAACATCAACGTCCATAGCAAACATCAATGTCCAATAGAGAACATCAATGTCCGATAGAGAACATCAATGTCCAATAGCAAACATCAATGTCCACAGGGAACATCAACATCCAATAGTGAACACCAATGCCAAATTATGAACATCAATGTCCACAGCGAACATCAATGTCCAATAGTGAACATCAATGTCCAATAGTGAACATCAATGCCAAATTGTGAACATCAATGTCCATAGCGAACATCAATATCCAACAGCGAACATCAATGTCCACAGCGAACATCAACGTCCAATAGTGAACATCAACATCCATAGCGAACATCAATGTCCAATAGAGAACATCAATGTCCAATAGTGAACATCAATGTCCAAGAGCAAACATCAATGTCCAATACAGAACATCAATGACCATTGCGAACATCAATGTCCAATCGTGTACATCAATGTCCAATAGTGAACATCAATGTGCATAGCGAATATCAATATCCAATAGCGAACATCAATATCCAATAGTGAACATCAATGTCCAATCGTGTACATCAATGTCCGATAGTGAACATCAATGTGCATAGCAAATATCAATATCCAATGGCAAACATCAATGTCCAGTTGTGAACATCAATGTCCACAGTGAACATCAATGTCCATAGCAAACATCAATGCCCAATAGCAAACATCAGTGTCCAATAGTGAACATCAATGTCCAATACTGAACATCAATGACCAATCGTGTACGTCAATGTCCATAGCAAACATCAATGTCCAATAGCGAACATCAATGTCCACAGCGAGCATCGATGTCTAATAGCGAACATCAATGTCCAATAGCAAGCATCAATGGCCACAGCGAGCATCAATGTCCAAGAGCGAACATCAATGTCCAATACAGAACATCAATGACCATTGCGAACATCAATGTCCAATAGTGAACATCAATGTGCATAGCGAACATCAATATCCAATAGCGAACATCAATGTTCATATCGAACATCAAAGTCCTTAGCCAACATCAATGTCCAATAGTGAACATCAATGTCCAATAGTCAACATCAATATCCAATAGAGAACATCAATGTCCATAGCGAACATCAATCTCCATATCAAACATCAACGTCAATATCGAACATTAATGTCCAATAGCGAACATCAATGTCCATATTGAACATCAATGTCTTTAGCAAACATCAATGTCCAATAGCGAACATCAATGTCCATTTGCGGACATCAATGTCCATTAGCGGACATCAATGTCCAATAGTCAACATCAATATCCAATAGAGAACATCAAAGTCCAATAGCGAACATCAATGTCCATTTGCGGACATCAATGTCCATTAGCGGACATCAATGTCCATAGCGAACATCAATCTCAATATCAAACATCAACGTCAATATCGAACATTAATGTCCATAGTGAACATCAATGTTCATATTGAACATCAATGTCCTTAGCAAACATCAATGTCCAATAGCGAACATCAATGTCCAATAGTGAACATCAATGTCCATTAGCGAACATCAATGTCCATAGTGCACATCAATGTCCATATTGAACATCAATGTCCAATAGTGAACATCAATGTCCAATAGCGAACATCAATGTCCATAGAGAACATCAATGTCCATAGCGAACATCAATCTCCATATCAAACATCAACGTCAATATCGAACATCAATGACCATAGTGAACATCAATGTCCATATTGAACATCAATGTCCTTAGCAAACATCAATGTCCAATAGCGAACATCAATGTCCTGAGCAAACATCAATGTCCAATAGCGAACATCAATCTCCATATCGAACATCAACGTCAATATCGAATATCAATGTCCTTAGCGAACATCAATGTCCAATAGAGAACATCAATGTCCATATCGAATATCAATGTCCATATCAAACATTATCGTCAATATCGAACATCAATATCCATAGCGATCATTAATGTCCAATAGCGAACATCAATGTCCTGAGCAAACATCAACGTCAATATAGAACATCAATGTCCAATAGAGAACATCAATGTCCAATAGTGAACATCAATGTCCAAGAGCAAACATCAACGTCAATATAGAACATCAATGTCCAATAGAGAACATCAACGTCCAATAGCGAAACATCAATGTCCTATCGTGAACATCAATACCCAATAGCAAACATCAATGTCCTATCGTGAACATCAATACCCAATAGCAAACATCAATGTCCAATAGCGAACATCAATGTCCATATCGAACATCAATGTCCATATCGAACATCAATGTCCATATCAAACATTAACGACAATATCGAACATCAATGTCCATAGCGAACATCAACGTCAATATCGAACATCAATGTCTTTAGCGAACATCAATGTCCAATAGAGAACATCAATGTCCATATCAAACATCAATGTCCATATCAAACATTATCGTCAATATCGAACATCAATATCCATAGCTATCATTAATGTCCAATAGCGAACATCAATGTCCTGAGTAAACATCAACGTCAATATAGAACATCAATGTCCAATAGAGAACATCAATGTCCAATAGTGAACATCAATGTCCTATCATGAACATCAATACCCAATAGCGAACATCAATGTCCAACAGCGAACATCAAAGTCCAATAGTGAACTTCAATGTTCAATAGTGAACATCAATGTCGAATAGTTAACACGAATGTTCAACAGCGAACATCAGTGTCCACAGCAAATATCAATGTCCACAGCGAACATCAATGTCCAATCGTGTACATCAATGTCCAATAGTGAACATCAATGTCCAATAGAGAACATCAATCCCAATGGTGTCCAAAGCAAACACCAATGTCCATATTAAACAACAACATCAATATCGAACATCAATGTCCAACAGCAAACATCAATGTCCAACAGAGAACATCAATGTCCATAGCGAAGATCAATGTCCATATTGAACATCAATGTCCTTAGAGAACATCAATGTCCATTAGCGAACATAAATGTCCAATAGCGAACATCAATGTCCATTAGTGAACATCAATGTCCAATAGTGAACATCAATGTCCAATAGTCAACATCAATGTCCAATAGAGAACATCAATCCCAATGGTGTCCAAAGCAAACACCAATGTCCATATTAAACAACAACATCAATATCGAACATCAATGTCCAATAGCGAACATCAATGTCCAATAGCAAACATCAATGTCCAACAGAGAACATCAATGTCCATAGCGAAGATCAATGTCCATATTGAACATCAATGTCCTTAGAGAACATCAATGTCCATTAGTGAACATCAATGTCCAATAGTGAACATCAATGTCCAATAGTCAACATCAATGTCCAATACAGAACATCAATGTCCATAGCGAACATCAATGTCCATATCAAACATTAATGTCAATATTGAACATCAATGTCCATTAGCGATCATCAATGTCCATTAGCGATCATCAATGCCCAATAGTGAATATCAATGTCCATTAGTGAACATCAATATCCATTAGCGAACATCAATGTCCATTAGCGATCATCAATGCCCAATAGTGAATATCAATGTCCATTAGTGAACATCAATGTCCAATAGTGAACATCAATGTCCAATAGAGAACATCAATGTCCATATCAAGCATCAACGTCAATATCGAACATCAAAGTCCATTAGCGAACATCAATGTCCAATAACGAACATCAACGTCCATTAGCGAACATCAATGTCCAATAGTGAACATCAATGTCCAATAGCGAACATCAATGTCCATATCAAACATCAACGTTAATATCGAACATCAATGACCAATAGCGAACATTAATGTCCATAGCGAAGATCAATGTCCATATCTAACATCAACGTCAATATCAACCAATAGTGAACGTCAATGTCCAATAGTGAACATCAATACCAAATAGTGAACATCAATGTCCATAGCGAACATCAATATCCAACAGCGAACATCAATGTCCACAGCGAACATCAACGTCCAATAGTGAACATCAATGTCCAATAGCAAACATCAATGTCCACAGGGAACATTAACGTCCATATTGAACATCAATGTCCTTCGAGAACATCAATGTCCAATAGCGAACATCAATGCCCAATAGTGAACGTCAATGTCTAATAGTAAACATCAATGCCCAATAGTGAACATCAATGTCCACAGCGAACATCAATGTCCAATAGTGAACATCAATGTCCAATAGAGAACATTAATGCCCAATAGTGAACATCAATGTCCAGTAGTGAACATCAATGTCCACAGCGAACATCAATGTCCAATAGTGAATATCAATGTCCAATTGCGAACATCAATGTCCATAGCCAACATCAATGTCCACAGCGAACATCAATGTCCAATAGTGAACATCAATGTCCAATCGCAAACATCAATGTCCATAGCCAACATCAATAATCAATAGTGAACATCAATGTTCAATAGTCAACATCAACGTCCATAGCGAACATGAATCTCCAATCGCGAACATCAACACGCACAGCGAACATCAATGTCCAATATTGAACATCAAGGTCCATAGCGAACATCAATAATCAACAGTGAACATCAATGTCCAATAGCGAACATCAATATCCAATAGAGAACATCAATGTCCAATAACGAACATCAATGTCCAATAGTGAATGTCAATGTCCAATAGAGAACACCAAGGCCCATAGCGAACATCAACGTCCAATAGCGAACATCAATGCCCAATAGCGAACATCAATGTCCAATCATGAACATCAATGCCCAATAGTGAACATCAATGTCCATATTGAACATCAATGTCCAATAGCGAACATCAATGTCCAATAGTGAACATCAATGTCCAATAGGGAACATCAATATCCAATAGCGAACATCAATGTCCAATAGCGAGCATCAATGTCCAATACAGAACATCAATGACCATTGCGAACATCAATGTCCAATCGTGTACATCAATGTCCAATAGTGAACATCAATGTGCATAGCGAACATCAATATCCAATAGCGAACATCAATGTCCAATAGTGAAAATCAATGTCCAATAGTGAAAATCAATGTTCATAGCAAACATCAATGTCCAATAGTGAACATCAATGCCCAATAGCGAACATCAATATCCAATAGTGAACATCAATGTCCAATAGCTAACATCAATGCCCAATAGTGAACTTCAATGTTCAACAGCAAACATCAATGTCCAATAGTGAACATGAATGTCCAACAGCGAACATTAATGTCCAATAGTGAACTTCAATGTCCAATAGAGAACATCAACATCCATAGCGAACATCATTGGCCAAAGCGAACATCAATGACCATATCAAACAACAATGTCAATATCGAACATCAATGTCCATTAGCGAACATCAATGTCCATTAGTGAACGTCAATGTCCATTAGCGAACATCAATGTCCATACTGCACATCAATGTCCATATCGAACATCAAAGTCCTTAGCGAACATCAATGTCCAATAGTGAACATCAATGTGCATAGCAAATATCAATATCCAATGGCAAACATCAATGTCCAGTTGTGAACATCAATGTCCACAGTGAACATCAATGTCCATAGCAAACATCAATGCCCAATAGCAAACATCAGTGTCCAATAGTGAACATCAATGTCCAATACTGAACATCAATGACCAATCGTGTACGTCAATGTCCATAGCAAACATCAATGTCCAATAGCGAACATCAATGTCCACAGCGAGCATCGATGTCTAATAGCGAACATCAATGTCCAATAGCAAGCATCAATGGCCACAGCGAGCATCAATGTCCAAGAGCGAACATCAATGTCCAATACAGAACATCAATGACCATTGCGAACATCAATGTCCAATAGTGAACATCAATGTGCATAGCGAACATCAATATCCAATAGCGAACATCAATGTTCATATCGAACATCAAAGTCCTTAGCCAACATCAATGTCCAATAGTGAACATCAATGTCCAATAGTCAACATCAATATCCAATAGAGAACATCAATGTCCATAGCGAACATCAATCTCCATATCAAACATCAACGTCAATATCGAACATTAATGTCCAATAGCGAACATCAATGTCCATATTGAACATCAATGTCTTTAGCAAACATCAATGTCCAATAGCGAACATCAATGTCCAATAGTCAACATCAATATCCAATAGAGAACATCAATGTCCATTTGCGGACATCAATGTCCAATAGTCAACATCAATATCCAATAGAGAACATCAATGTCCATTTGCGGACATCAATGTCCATTAGCGGACATCAATGTCCATAGCGAACATCAATCTCAATATCAAACATCAACGTCAATATCGAACATTAATGTCCATAGTGCACATCAATGTTCATATTGAACATCAATGTCCTTAGCAAACATCAATGTCCAATAGCGAACATCAATGTCCAATAGTGAACATCAATGTCCATAGTGCACATCAATGTCCAATAGCGAACATCAATGTCCAATAGTGAACATCAATGTCCATTAGCGAACATCAATGTCCATAGTGCACATCAATGTCCATATTGAACATCAATGTCCAATAGTGAACATCAATGTCCATTAGCGAACATCAATGTCCATTAGCGAACATCAATGTCCATTAGTGAACATCAATGTCCAATAGTGAACATCAATGTCCATATCGAACATCAACGTCAATATCGAACATCAATGACCAATAGCGAACATTAATGTCTAATAGAGAACATCAATGTCCATATTGAACATCAATGTCCATATCAAACATCAACGTTAATATCAACCAATAGCGAACATCAATGTCCACAGCGAACATCAATGTCCAATAGTGAACATCAATGTCCAATAGTGAACATCAATGTCCATAGGGAACATCAACGTCCATAGCGAACATCAATGTCCAATGGTGAACATCAATGCCAAATTGTGAACATCAATATCCAACAGCGAACATCAATGTCCACAGCGAACATCAACGTCCAATAGTGAACATCAATGTCCATAAGCAAACATCAATGTCCAATAGAGAACATCAATGTCCGATAGAGAACATCAATGTCCAATAGCAAACATCTATGTCCACAGGGAACATCAACATCCAATAGTGAACACCAATGCCAAATTATGAACATCAATGTCCACAGCGAACATCAATGTCCAATAGTGAACATCAATGTCCAATAGTGAACATCAATGCCAAATTGTGAACATCAATGTCCATAGCGAACATCAATATCCAACAGCGAACATCAATGTCCACAGCGAACATCAATGTCCAATAGTGAACATCAATGTCCAATAGTGAACATCAATGTCCAATACTGAACATCAATGTCCAATAATGAACATCAATGTCCAATAGTGAATGTCAATATCCAATAGTGAACGTCAATGTCCAAAAGCAAACATCAATGTCCAATAGAGAACATTAATGCCCAATAGTGAACATCAATGTCCAGTAGTGAACATCAATGTCCACAGCGAACATCTATGTCCAATAGTGAATATCAATGTCCAATAGTGAACATCAATGTCCAATCGCGAACATCAATGTCCATAGCCAACATCAATGTCCACAGCGAACATCAATGTCCAATAGTGAACATCAATGTCCAATAGAGAACGTTAATGCCCAATAGTGAACATCAATGTCCACAGCGAACATCAATGTCCAATAGTGAATATCAATGTCCAATAGTGAACATCAATGTCCAATCACGAACATCAATGTCCATAGCCAACATCAATGTCCACAGTGAACATCAATGTCCAATAGTGAATATCAATGTCCAATAGTGAACATCAATGTCCAATCGCGAACATCAATGTCCATAGCCAACATCAATAATCAATAGTGAACATCAATGTCCAATAGTGAATATCAATGTCCATATTGAACATCAATGTCCTGAGCAAACATCAATGTCCAATAGCGAACATCAATGTCCTGAGCATACATCAATGTCCTTAGCAAACATCAGTGTCCAATAGTGCACATCAATGTCCAATACTGAACATCAATGTCCAACAGAGATCGTTAACGTCCAATAGCGAACATCAATGTTCAATAGTGAACACCAATACCCAATAGTAAACATTGTCCAATTGTGAACATCAATGCCAAATAGCAAACATCAATGCCCAATAGCGAACATCAAAGTCCAATCGTGAACATCAATGTCCATACGGAACATCAATGTTCAATAATGAACATCATTGTCCATACCGAACATCAATGTCCAACAGCGAACATCAATGTCCATAGTGAATTTCAATCTCCAATAGCGAACATCGAGGTCCATAGCAAACATCAATGTCCCACAGCGGACATCAATGTCCAATAGTGAACATCAATGTCCAATAGCGAACAACAATGTCCACAGCGAACATCGATGTGCATAGCAAACATCAAGGTCCAATAGTGAACATGAAAGACCAAAAGCAAACATCAATGTCCAATAGCGAACATCAATGTCCAATACAGAACATCAATGACCATTGCGAACATCAATGTCCAATCGTGTACATCAATGTCCAATAGTGAACATCAATGTGCATAACGAACATCAATGTCCAATTGTGTACATCAATGTCCAACAGTGAACATCAATGTGCATAACGAACATCAATATCTAATAGTGAACATCAATGTCCAACAGCAAACATCAATATCCAATAGCGAACATCAATGTCCAATAGAGAACATCAATGTCCATATTGAACATCAATGTCCATATCAAACATCAACGTCAATATCAAACATCAATGTCCTTAGCGAACATCAAGGTCCAATAGTGAACATCAATGTCCACAGCGAGCATCAATGTCCAATAGTGAACATCAATATCCACAGTGAACATCAATGCCCAATAGAGTTTAGCCCAGTCAAGCCAAACTTGACTAATCTAAACCAAACCAAGCTAAACAATACCAAACTCTAAACAATATCATGAAATGACATCAGGGCAAATAACTGAGCTCACTCCAACACCAAACAACCTCACATCAAACACAAAGTCAAAACAAATGACTTTAAAACCACCAAACCCACGCTCAACCACACCTCAACAATCCACCAGCCCAAACTGTCGATCAAACAAATGAATCAGAATGACATGGTGCCAAAGGATCAAGCTGGAGAGGCTTGAGCCACGTACCCTGGAACGTGTAATTAGCTGGTGGTTTGTGTGATGAGAAATGAGAGTACAGCAAGAATCACAAAGACCATCAATAAACAAAATGACAGGAACACCATATCACAGAACTCACCACAGGTGAATTCATCTCCAGTTGAATTTTAAGTTTGTGGAGAAACAGAAGTTGATTCTCACCAGGGCCAGTGTGTCCACCACTTAGGGTTACGCTACAGTACAGAACTCCCTGCAACAAATGCAGGTTTGTCCACATGGCTGCTCTGGTCCCAGACCTCCCTCAGGAGCTGCCAGTACTGGATAACCTGGCCCCCAGGTTAGTAAACACTGACGTCTAAATAAACTAATGTCCCATTAAATGGTGGGAGCAAGCCTTCAGCTCCACTCTGCACAATGTGGATATGTCCCATTACCCTGACACTGTGTGCATTCTGCAATCCCTGCAGAAATTGCTCACACCTTATATCACTCGCATGCTGCTTATTCCTTATGCTCTTGCATTCCTTTATAACTTGTTTGTCTTTCCCAAAGCAACAAAAAGACCTAATGTTGTACTATCCTTCCTAACCTTGTCTGATGCATTGGAAAGGATCATACGATCAATCATGCATTCTGAAGTGGATATACCAATAGGCTGGTTTATCTCAGTAATAATTCCTCAAAATCAGTTGGGAAACAGAGATTGACTAATGGATGATGGTTCCCAATTGTTTCTGCACTCCTATCAGCTATCACTGACCCTTTGTGTCACATTCTTTTCCCCCTCACCTATCAAATATTTAACCAACACAGTTAGGTCATCCCTTAATAATCTAGACTTCAGGGATTATAGGTCTAGTTGTGTTGACTGAGGACCAGAAATGATTGAGGTCCCACATGGTCAGACTCATGGTCCAGGCTGGTACGTGTATCTTGAGTGAGGTAAGGGAGGGTTACGATAGAAACTATCCTTTCGAACTGAGTCTGTGCATTCAGGAACTTGGGAAAAATGTGAGCAATAAGGTCCCAAAGTAAAGGAAATTAAAGTATCTAACAGGATCTGGAACACAAACACAAACTGGGCACCTGTGCATGGTATGAGCTGTTCCTCAGCACATCCTCCAGTACACACAGAAATGAATGAGTTACTGTCAAAGAAATTTCAAACCAACAGTTCAAGGGTAGACGCTTGGTACAAAGGAGACGACAACAGCCCCAAAGTTGTACTAGAAATTTTAATGCATTTCTTTATTTATTTTCTGTTTCACAGCAGTGTATTGCCAGAACTCATAGTTTAAGTTGTACATTGGACTGGGTGAATACAATAGTGATATAGCCATTGGTCACACAATCATTATTTCTGTGCATTGAACAGAAGTTACATGTTAAACACTAACATGCAGTAAACAAGGCAGATCATAGATCTACTGACAGTGAATCTCAGACAGGGCCGAAAGGGACAAAAGCACTTGATCAACCTGGGTGCAGGAGAAAACGTGAAAATGCAAGTTTGAAGGAGATGGGGAATGTCAGGAGCAAGTAATTGGAGAGAAAACGTTTTCTTCGCTGTGATTCCCGCGCCGATAGCGATGGTCTGTGGGGCTGGAATACCAAATGGATTTTCTTAGCCTTGGATACTTCAGTGTATCTGTTCCACATTTTCTTGCTGAATTGAATGACAAACCAAGCCTTACAGAAAAGCTCTGTGAATGACAGGGGATAGATCAATCAATGACATACAGATGGAAAAATGGCAATGACCTGCATGCCAACTGGGACCAACCAGTGGACATCCCATTTCATGATGCAAACTGCCCCAAGACAGCTAACGCACAGCCTGCAGAGAGCTTTAATCATCCACGGATTTAATACAGCCTGCACCTGATTTGCTTCAGGGTGTGGAAGAAACATCGAGTTAGAACGTCGTGTTACTAGCACCAGGTGATAACAGGGATAAGGTACCTCTGCAGATGTAAACATGGGCTTCGTTTGTCTGTCGTTTTAATGTTAGTGCCACATTGGTACAGTCTGTCTTACACTGCTGTAAACGTTAGATTGCAGTGGTGGCCAGTACGGACGCTCACAATGTACTTAATGCAGGTTGTATCTGAGCAGCCAAGATTAAAATGGAAGTATACATGAGAAATATTTACGAGGATAATTCCAAAACAGGCTAACTTCCAAAGGATCCATCTCCATCTCACAATAACCTCAGAATCATTCACAGTCAGAACTTCACAACAAGAGTCAATGACGGAATCCCCCATTCACATAAACTCAGAACATACAGCCATTACAGACCCTCACTCACAGGAACCCAACCGCACAGTCCCTCACTCACAGGAGCCCAACCGCACAGCCCCTCACTCACAGGAACCTAACCGCACAGTCCCTTACTCACAGGAACCCAATCACACAGCCCCGCACTTAGAGGAACACAACCACACCGTCCCTCACTTACAGGATCCAACCGCACAGTCCCTCACACACAAGAACACAACTGCATAGTCCCTCACTCACGGGAACACAACCACACAGTCCCTCACTCACAGGATCCCAACCGCACAGTCCCTCACACACAAGAACACAACTGCACAGCCCCTCACTCACAGGAACCCAACTGCACAGTCCCTCACTCACAGTAAACCAACTGCACAGCCCCTCACTCACAGGAACCTAACCGCAAGTCCCTCACACACAGGAACCAAGATGCACAGACCCTCACTCACACAAACCCAACCGCACAGCCCCTCACTCACAGAAACCCAACTGCACAGTCCCTCACTCACAGGAACCCAACCGCACAGTCCCTCACTCACAGGAACCCAACTGCACAGTCCCTCACTCACAGAAACCCAACCGCACAGTCCCTCACTCACAGGAACCAAACCGCACAGTCCGTCACTCACAAGAACGCAACTGCACAGCCCCTCACTCACAGGAACCCAACCGCACAGACCCTCACTCACAGGAACCCAACCGCACAGTCCGTCACTCACAAGAACGCAACTGCACAGCCCCTCACTCACAGGAACCCAACCGCACAGACCCTCACTCACAGGAACCCAACCGCACAGTCCCTCACGCACAGGAACCCAACTGCACAGTCCCTCACTCACAGGAACCCAACTGCACAGTCCCTCACTCACAGAAACCCAACTGCACAGTCCCTCACTCACAGGAACCCAACCGCACAGTCCCTCACTCACAGGAACGCAACTGCACAGCCCCTCACTCACAGGAACCCAACCGCACAGACCCTCACTCACAGGAACCCAACCGCACAGTCCCTCACTCACGGGAACCCAACTGCACAGTCCCTCACTCACAGGAATGAACCACATAGTTCCTCACTCACAAGAACACAACCGTACAGTCCCTCACTCACAGGAACCCAACCACACAGCCCCGCACTAACAGGAACACAACCACACAGTCCCCCACTCACGGGAACACAACCGCACAGTCCCTCACTCACGGGAACACAACTGCACGTCCCTCACTCACAGTAACCCAACTGCACAGTCCCTCACACACAAGAACACAACTGCACGTCCCTCACTCACGGGAACACAACTGCACGTCCCTCACTCACAGTAACCCAACAGCACAGTCCCTCACTCACAGTAACCCAACCGCACAGTCCCTCACTCACAGGAACACAACTGCACAGTCGCTCACTCACAGGAACCCAACCGCATAGTCCCTCACACACAAGAACACAACTGCACAGCCCCTCACTCACAGGAACCCAACCGCATAGTCCCTCACACACAAGAACACAACTGCACAGCCCCTCACTCACAGGAACCCAACCGCACAGTCCCTCACTCACAGGAACCCAACTGCACAGTCGCTCACTCACAGGAAACCAACTGCACAGCCCCTCACTCACAGGAACCTAACCGCAAGTCCCTCACTCACAGGAACCTAGATGCACACACCCTCACTCACACAAACCCAACCGCACAGCCCCTCACTCACAGAAACCCAACTGCACAGTCCCTCACGCACAGGAACCCAACTGCACAGTCCCTCACTCACAGGAACCCAACTGCACAGTCCCTCACTCACAGAAACCCAACTGCACAGTCCCTCACTCACAGGAACCCAACCGCACAGTCCCTCACTCACAGGAACGCAACTGCACAGCCCCTCACTCACAGGAACCCAACCGCACAGACCCTCACTCACAGGAACCCAACCGCACAGTCCCTCACTCACGGGAACCCAACTGCACAGTCCCTCACTCACAGGAATGAACCACATAGTTCCTCACTCACAAGAACACAACCGTACAGTCCCTCACTCACAGGAACCCAACCACACAGCCCCGCACTAACAGGAACACAACCACACAGTCCCCCACTCACGGGAACACAACCGCACAGTCCCTCACTCACGGGAACACAACTGCACGTCCCTCACTCACAGTAACCCAACTGCACAGTCCCTCACACACAAGAACACAACTGCACGTCCCTCACTCACGGGAACACAACTGCACGTCCCTCACTCACAGTAACCCAACCGCACAGTCCCTCACTCACAGGAACACAACTGCACAGCCCCGCACTCACAGGAACACAACCACACCGTCCCTCACTTACAGGATCCAACCGCACAGTCCCTCACACACAAGAACACAACTGCATAGTCCCTCACTCACGGGAACACAACCACACAGTCCCTCACTCACAGGAACCCAACCGCACAGACCCTCACTCACAGGAACCCAACTGCACAGCCCCTCACTCGCAGGAACCCAACTGCACAGCCCCTCACTCACAGGAACTCAACTGCACAGTCCCTCACTCACTGGAACCCAACCGTACAGTCCCTCACTCACAGGAACCCAACCGCACAGTCCCTCACTCACACAAACCCAACCGCACAGCCCCTCACTCACAGAAACCCAACTGCATAGTCCCTCACTCACAGGAACCCAACCGCACAGTCCCTCACTCACAGGAACCCAACTGCACAGTCCCTCACTCACAGAAACCCAACTGCACAGTCCCTCACTCACAGGAACCCAACCGCACAGTCCCTCACTCACAGGAACCCAACTGCACAGCCCCTCACTCACAGGAACCCAACCGCACAGCCCCTCACTCACAGGAACCCAACCGTACAGTCCCTTACTCACAGGAACCCAATCACACAGCCCCGCACTTAGAGGAACACAACCACACCGTCCCTCACTTACAGGATCCAACCGCACAGTCCCTCACACACAAGAACACAACTGCATAGTCCCTCACTCACGGGAACACAACCACACAGTCCCTCACTCACAGGATCCCAACCGCACAGTCCCTCACACACAAGAACACAACTGCACAGCCCCTCACTCACAGGAACCCAACTGCACAGTCCCTCACTCACATTAAACCAACTGCACAGCCCCTCACTCACAGGAACCTAACCGCAAGTCCCTCACACACAGGAACCAAGATGCACAGACCCTCACTCACACAAACCCAACCGCACAGCCCCTCACTCACAGAAACCCAACTGCACAGTCCCTCACTCACAGGAACCCAACCGCACAGTCCCTCACTCACAGGAACCCAACTGCACAGTCCCTCACTCACAGAAACCCAACTGCACAGTCCCTCACTCACAGGAACCCAACCGCACAGTCCGTCACTCACAAGAACGCAACTGCACAGCCCCTCACTCACAGGAACCCAACCGCACAGACCCTCACTCACAGGAACCCAACCGCACAGTCCCTCACGCACAGGAACCCAACTGCACAGTCCCTCACTCACAGGAACCCAACTGCACAGTCCCTCACTCACAGAAACCCAACTGCACAGTCCCTCACTCACAGGAACCCAACCGCACAGTCCCTCACTCACAGGAACGCAACTGCACAGCCCCTCACTCACAGGAACCCAACCGCACAGTCCCTCACTCACGGGAACCCAACCGCACAGACCCTCACTCACAGGAACCCAACCGCACAGACCCTCACTCACAGGAACCCAACCGCACAGTCCCTCACTCACAGGAACGCAACTGCACAGCCCCTCACTCACAGGAACCCAACCGTACAGTCCCTCACTCACAGGAACCCAACCACACAGCCCCGCACTAACAGGAACACAACCACACAGTCCCCCACTCACGGGAACACAACCGCACAGTCCCTCACTCACGGGAACACAACTGCACGTCCCTCACTCACAGTAACCCAACTGCACAGTCCCTCACACACAAGAACACAACTGCACGTCCCTCACTCACGGGAACACAACTGCACGTCCCTCACTCACAGTAACCCAACCGCACAGCCCCGCACTAACAGGAACACAACCACACAGTCCCCCACTCACAGGAACCCAACCGCATAGTCCCTCACACACAAGAACACAACTGCACAGCCCCTCACTCACAGGAACCCAACCGCATAGTCCCTCACACACAAGAACACAACTGCACAGCCCCTCACTCACAGGAACCCAACCGCACAGTCCCTCACTCACAGGAACCCAACTGCACAGTCGCTCACTCACAGGAAACCAACTGCACAGTCCCTCACTCACAGGAACCTAACCGCAAGTCCCTCACTCACAGGAACCTAGATGCACACACCCTCACTCACACAAACCCAACCGCACAGCCCCTCACTCACAGAAACCCAACTGCACAGCCCCTCACTCACAGCGACCAAAGCGCACAGTCCCTCACTCACAGGAATACAACAGCACAGACTCTCACTCACAGGAACCCAACCACACAGCTCCTCCCTCACAGGAAAACAACCGCACAGTCCCTCACTCACAGGAACAGAACCGCACAGCCCCTCACTCACAGGAACCCAACCGCACAGTCCCTCACTCACAGGAACCCGCCGCACAGTCCCTCACTCACAGGAATACAAACACACAGTCCCTCACTCACAGGAACTCAACTGCACAGCCCCTCACTTACAGGAACCCAACCGCACAGTCCCTCACGCACAGGAACCCAACCGCACAGTCACTCACTCACTGGAACCCAACTACACAGTCGCTCAATCACAGGAAACCAACCAAACAGCCCCTCACACACAAGAACACAACTGTACAGTCGCTCACGCACAGGAACCCAACCACACAGCCCCGCACTCAGGAACCAACCGCACAGTCCCTCACACACAAGAACACAACTGCACAGTCCCTCACTCACAGGAACCCAACCGCATAGCCCCGCACTCAAAGGAACACAACCACACAGTCCCTCACTCACAGTAACCCAACCGCACAGTCCCTCACACACAAAACACAACTGTACAGCCCCTCACTCACAGGAACCCAACTGCACAGTCCCTCACTCACAGGAACCCAACTGCACAGTCGCTCACTCACAGGAAACCAAACGCACAGTCCCTCACTCACACGAACCCAACCGCACAGTCCCTCACTCGTAGGAACCCAACCGCACAGTCCCTCACTCGTAGGAACCCAACCGCAAAGCCTCTCACTCACAGGAAACAACCGCACAGTCCCTCACACACAAGAACACAATGCACAGTCCCTCACTCACAGGAACACAACCGCACAGTTCCTCACTCACAGGAACCCAACCACACAGTCGCTCACTCTCAGGAACCCAACCGCACAGCCCCTCATTCACAGGAACCCGCCGCACAGTCCCTCACTCACAGGAACTCAACTGCACAGCCCCTCGCTCACAGGAACCCAACCACACAGTCCCTCAATCACAGGAACACAACTGCACAGCCCCTCACGCACAGGAACACAACCGCACAGTCCCTCACGCACAGGAACCCAACCGCACAGTCCCTCACTCACAGGAACCCAACCACACAGTCCCTCACTCACTGGAACCCAACTGCACAGTCCCTCACTCACAGGAACCCAACCACACAGTCCCTCACGCACAGGAAGCCAACCACACAGTCCCTCACTCACAGGAACCCAACCGCACAGTCCCTCACTCACAGGAACCCAACCACACAGTCCCTCACTCACTGGAACCCAACTGCACAGTCCCTCACTCACAGGAACCCAACCACACAGTCCCTCACTCACAAGAACCCAACTGCACAGTCGCTCACTTACAGGAAACCAACCACACAGCCCCTCACTCAGAAACCAACCACACAGCCCCTCACTCAGAAACCAACTGCACAGTCTCTCACACACAAGAACACAACTGCACAGTCCCTCACTCACAGGAACACAACCACACAGTCCCTCACTCACAGTAACCCAACAGCACAGTCCCTCACACACAGGAACCCAACCGCACAGTCCCTCACTCACAGGAACCCAACTGCACAGTCGCTCACTCACAAGCACACAACTGCACAGTCCCTCACTCACAGGAACCCAACCGCATAGTCCCTCACTCACAGGAACCCAACTGCACAGTCGCTCACTCACAGGAAACCAAACGCACAGCCCCTCACTCACACGAACCCAACTGCACAGTCCCTCACTCACAAGAACCTGCCGCACAGTCCCTCACTCACAGGAAACAACCGCACAGTCACTCACACAAAAGAACACAACTGCACAGTCCCTCACTCACAGTGACCCAACCGCACAGCCCCGCAATCACAGGAACCCAACCGCACAGCCCCTCACTCACATGAACCGCCGCACAATCCCTCACTCACAGGAATACAACATCACAATCCCTCACGCACAGGCACCCAGACGCACAGTCCGTCACTCACAGGAACTCAACTGCACAGCCCCTCGCTCACAGGAACCCAACCACACAGTCCCTCAATCACAGGAACACAACCGCACAGCCCCTCACGCACAGGAACACAACCGCACAGTCCCTCACGCACAGGAACACAACCGCACAGTCCCTCACGCACAGGAACACAACTGCACAGTCCCTCACTCACAGGAACCTAACCGCACAGTCCCTCACTCACAGGAATGAACCACATAGTTCCTCACTCACAGGAACCCAACCACACAGTCCCTCACTCACAAGAACCCAACCGCACAGTCCCTCTCATCTCAGTAACCCAACCGCACAGTCCCTCACACACAAGAACACAACTGCACAGTCCCTCACTCACAGGAACCCAACCGCACAGCCCCTCACACACGAACACAACCGCACAGCCCCTCACACACAAGAACACAACTGCACAGTCCCTCACTCACAGGAACACAATTGCACAGCCCCTCACTCACAGGAACACAACTGCACAGCCCCTCACTCACAGGCACCTAACCGCACAGTCCCTCACTCACAGGAACACAACCACACAGTCCCTCGCTCACAGGAACACAACCACACAGTCCCTCACTCACAGGAACCCAATGGCACAGTCCCTCACTCACAGGAACACAACCGCACAGTCTCTCACTCACAGGAACCCAATGGCACAGTCCCTCATGCACAGGAACACAACTACACAATCCCTCACCTACAGGAACCCAACCACACAGTCCCTCACTCACAGGAACACAACCACACAGTCCCTCACTCACAGTAACCCAACTATACAGCTTCATCCTACCTCAGACACTTAGCTACAGAACACATCTCTAGCTGGGCCGTACCACAATAGTCCTTCACGATCAGATTCACTAATACCTCAGATTAGTGCTAACTCAGAGTCCATCACAGGCAGAGTAACTCACCCATCCAGCCCTCCAACATAACTGATTGATATGCAAAATTCATCCATGGGTCAACATAGTGTCAACAACGATGTCCACACCCACTACCACAGAAACCAAACATAGCAGTGGTAGGCCATTCAGCCCTTCAAGCCAGTTCCACCAATCAATATAATCATGGCTAATTATCCAACTCCCTTTGATCTCTTTGGTCCTAACAACTATATCTACAACTTTCTCAAATATCTTCAATACTTTGGTGTCAGTGATTTCCTATCGCAGATAATTTCACTGGCTCAACCAGCTTAGGCTGTGGAAATTCCTCTCTCTCTTTATCCGAAAAGGCCTTCCTGCATCTTTAAACTGTGAACCCCTGCATCTTGCTCTGGGGTTCTCTGACCATTATGAAACTGCCCACACTTACTGACCATCACTGAGGTACCCACACTTACTGACCATCACTGAGGTGCCCACACGTACTGACCGTCACTGAGGTACCACACTTACTGACCATCACAGAGGTACCCACACTTACTGACCATATTGAGGTGTCCACACTTACTGACCTTCACAGAGTTGCTCACACTTACTGACCATCACTGAGGTACCACACTTACTGACCATCACTGAGGTACCCACACTTACTGACCGTCACAGAGGTACCCACACTTACTGACCATCACTGAGGTACCCACACTTACTGACCATCACTGAGGTGCCCACACGTACTGACCGTCACTGAGGTACCACACTTCCTGACCGTCACTGAGGTACCCACACCTACTGACCATCACTGAGGTGCCCACACTTACTGACCATCCCTGAGGTGCCAACTCCTACTGACCATCACAGAGGTGCCCACACTTACTGACCATCACTTAGTTACCCACACTTACTGACCTTCACTGAGGTACCCACACTCACTGACCGTCACTGAGGTGCCCACACTTACTGACCATCACTGAGGTACCCACACTCACTGACCGTCACTGAGGTGCCCACACTTACTGACCGTCACTGACGTACCCACGCTTACTGACCATCACAGAGGTGCCCACACTTATTGACCATCACAGAAGTACCCACACCTACTGACCATCACAGAGCTGCCCACACTTACTGACCATCACAGAGCTGCCCACACTTACTGACCATCACAGAGGTGCCCACACTTATTGATCATCACTGAGGTACCCACATTACTGACCATCACTGAGGTACCCACACTTACTGACCATCAGAGAGGTGCCCACACTTACCATCACTGAGGTGCCCACACCTACTGACCATCACTGAGGTGCCCACACTTACTGACCATCACTGAGGTGCCCACACCTACTGACCATCACTGAGGTACCCACACTTACTGACCATCACTGAGGTGCCCAGGCTTACTGACCATCACTGAGGTGCCCACACCTACTGACCATCACTGAGGTACCCACACTTACTGACCATCACTGCGGTGCCCACACTTCCTAACCATCACTGAGGTACCCACACTTACTGACCATCACTGAGGTACCCATATTTACTGACCATCACAGAGGTGCCCACACTTACTGACCATCACTGAGGTGCCCACACTTCCAGACCATCACTGAGGTACCCTCACTTCCTGACCATCACAGAGGTGCCCACACTTACTGACCATCACTGAGGTGCCCACACTTCCAGACCATCACTGAGGTACCCTCACTTCCTGACCATCACAGAGGTGCCCACACTTACTGACCATCACTGAGGTGCCCACACTTACTGACCACCACAGAGGTGCCCACACTTACCATCTTGGAAGTGACCCTGATAAAGCCCATTATTTGCGGAGTGCATTCACAGAAAATTCCCACATCAGCTGTAAAATAATTACAAGTTGCAATTTGAAATGTTTTGTCCTTGGGCTGAACATATGAGACAGGGAAAATATTATATGGTAAATATTAAGACATTTGTTTGACTTGCTCTATGGAGACAAACTGAATTTGATAGAAAATTATACAATATTCAAATTGAAATGTTTTTCAGATTTTATGAATAAAGTATTTTTAAATGATGTTTTATTGCATTCACTGTGTAATATAGGCAGTTCATAAATTTTCATTGCAGCAAATTTGTGTTGAACAGATACAGTGAAGCTGGGCTGAATGGATCCCTTTACAGCTCCTGGGATCTCCCTATCCTGATCTCATACATTATTCAGTATTTCCTACATTTTGCTAACGTACAAGTCTGGCTCACAAAGCAATGAACACAATTCGAATATCATTTGTTAAAAAACAGTATGGTCAGGTGGGGTGTGTGCATGTACACAATTTTAAAAAATATCATTAACGTAACTTGTAAACACACAGTGGTTGTTGGGTGTTTTAAAATTGCTTTTGCCTTATTACTTATTTTGACACTGTTGTGGGAACTCGATGAGGTGGGGGAGAAATTTCAGCAGCTTTATACACAAAGGCCTGTTTTGGTCCCCACGGTGACTGGTGATGGAGCAGCTGAGAGGGGGCTCAGGATTTGGTTCTCTGAGGCTCACCAGGAGGCAGTTTGTCTGATGTATCTTGTTTTGCTCCAATCTCCAATTGAAGCAAAACTTCCGGCTCAGGTGGGGGGGGGGGTCTCCAGCCGCTGGGGGTGGGACCCAATACAAAGAAATCCATCAAACCTTCAGACAGACAGACGGCCACTCCAATCTGAGCCACGAAACAGCGAGGAAAAGATGTTCAACACAAACAGTGGGGGAATGGTCTTGATGAGGCGGGGGGGGCTGGCCCTTCGCTTTCAGTTTGGAGAGCCCACCCGCTATCGGTGCGGAACACAAGCAGAAACTGGGCTGGGGAGGGGTGGGGGTGTCATTCTGGGGCTGGGGGGAGGGGTGGGGGTGTCATTCTGGGGCTGGGGAGGGGTGGGGGTGTCATTCTGGGGCTGGGGGGGGTGGGGGTGGGTTCAAAGACTGCCATGCACTGTTAGCAGATGCATCGTTTAAACTGGCGAAGGAAGAACAGATCTCGGAGCTGGGCGAGTGGTAACAAACCATCGGCACCACAAGCTCCCCCACCCCCGGCTGGCGGAGCAGGGAAAAAGGGGGCGGTTTGTATTTCCACACGGGCCGCATGCAGATCTCTTGCAAGGCCGGTTGGGGTTGGGTCAGGCCGTGATGACATTTGCAGAGAGACATTTGTGCTACTTTCATTGGTGCAGAAAACCATCAGGGAACCACAGGAACAGTGAGCCGACAAGTTAACGAGCATTTAAACAGACAGCATCCCCCCCCCCCCACTCCCCTGTTTAAAGTAAATTAAGAGCCTCAACATGTGATGGTGAAGCAGCTTCATCCTATTGTGTGCAGCCAGGAATTAAAACTCCCCACTTCACATTGGTCATAGTTTATGGAATTATTTGCTATATTTATAATTATGTAAAGTAAGTTTAAGCCCCCAATATGTACTTGTGGCCCCCAGTGTTGTTCTTTGTAACACTGGGGAGCATTCAGTTTCATTTGACCCTCTGTGTCCCTGCCTCTAGTTCCATTTCCTTGCTGGACTCTCCATTTGGAGTTTTTGTTTAAATTGTGCTGTTTTTTTTGTGTGTGTGCTGATTCATCCAGCTCCTGAATCACAAATCCTGCTGCCGGCCTGCTTAGGGACATCTGATCTCTTGCTGGGTTTTTTTTTAAGAGCAGGAGAAACCCAGACCCATCCTGCGAAGTGAACTTAGGAAAAATGAGCTTGGGGAAAGAATCCATGACAAGGCATGAGTGCAAAGTCCACATCATTCCAAAGGAATCCACTGCAGACGTTGGAAAATCTGAAATGGAAATGAAAACGCTGGAAACACTCAGCAGGTTCAGCAGCATCCAGGAACTTATAGCTTTCCATCAGTTCTGAACAAAGGTTGGAACCACGAACTCAGTTTCTCTGCACAGACCCTGCCTGACCTACTGAGCAATGTTCCCTGTTCCAGTTCTTCCACTGGGTGCAGCTCCAAGGCTAATATGCCAAATGCGCCAGTCAAACTGCACAGAACATCCTAAGGGCTGTGGCCTTGAGGGAACGATGCTGCTGCTGAGAGTTTCTAGAATGTTTCATTTAAGATGGAACTAGGTACAAAAAGCTAGAGCAGTGTGCATCACTCTGATGTGGAAATGTCCAGTCAGTCTGTGTAGTCAGCCCTTTAAGATTCCAGATCATTTGACGCCTTACTTAGCCACAAGCATCACTGGAACTGAATGCTCTCGAAAGGAGAATAAATTCAGGTGTACCTTTCAACCAGAAAGATGAAGAATTAAACTGGTGCCACTGGTGAGAAATTATGTTACCACAGGGCACAGGTTTAAAACATTTGTGTAGAGGAGGAGTTGAAGAGATGGCAGAAGAATGAGAGTAGATGGAGATTTTTTTTTAAAGACTTGTTCATTGCTGAAAAAAGACTTTTTTTGCAGATTTTCAACTCGCATTCATCAGGAATACATGCAAAAATAGCAATGTTACACTGTCACACTGTACGTGCAGTATCAATGTGGTTTTCCCACTACATTAGCATTTCTTGCAAATTGACCTGGTGAATGCAAGCTTTGATAAATGTTGTTATATTTCCAGAATACTCAGTTCTGTACATCCAAATAACCAGAGTAACACGGTGACATCTTGAGAGGGCAGTCCAAGTGATTGAAACTTCCCAAAGTGGCGTTCGATAAATACTTGAAAAGGACAAAATGAAAAAGGAAGCTGTGGGCAAAAAGCAGGGGAGTGCACCTAACAGTGAAATCCCCAAAAAGGCCAGCACAGACATAATGAGCCAAAGGCCCCCTTTTAACTGTCTGATATGAAAGGTGCCACACTTAAGAATATGCAGCTGTGTCACAAGATGTCAAAATCTCAGCATATAACAATGCTGCAAGTTAAATTTACTAACATAAACAACATTGCTGCCTGAAGATAAAATAGGACCACTAACAGTAACATCAGTTTTCATTGCAAAAAACTTCAGACTGGATATTGCATTTGGAGTTTCAAATTGGAGGTTTTAACAATGTGACCTGGGGCTGCACTGACCAACTGGTCTGGAACACATTGTTTTTGATTTTCTTGCTCCATATAACAGCAAAAATAAATGAGCAGTTCTTTCAATTTTTTTTAATGTTTTAATGATTTCTGTTGTGCCTGTACAGCAAAGCCCTGAATGTTACCTTGTATCTCAAAAGCAAGGCAATAATTGGAAGAGAAAAGACAGGTTAACTCTACCTCCGAAAGAAGGGTCTGACCTCACATGGTGATTGTTATTTACTTTTCAAACAATGATTGCAAACCTTAAACTTTCTGCTTTTATATCAGACATTCAGCAGTTGCAACTTTATAAAAAGACTGTTAATGCACTAAACACGCACATAATCATAAATGCAGTTCCTAAGTCTCTGAAAGGATAAAGGGTGAAGGCTGTCTCTTTACAATGAACAAGGCAAGCTCAGTTCTGTTCAAGACCCATTTGATCTCAGCTCCATACTCTAATTCCGAGCATCAAGTTGATTTCCATACAGAATGAAGTAAAAGCTACTGGAGCATACTGAGCCAAGAATAAACAAGAGCAAATTCTCAGCTGCCCCGAGGGCGACAAGACAAAAGCTGGACGTTTCCACTCCTTGGCGCACACTGCTCTGTGCAAAGGACTCACAGCAAAGTTCCGCATCATCAATTGTGCTCTTTGTCAGTCCTTAGTCCTCCTCTTTATTTCTGGCGGCCTGTGTTCTCTGCC
Organism: Chiloscyllium plagiosum; assembly: GCF_037043375.1. Classification (NCBI taxonomy): domain Eukaryota; kingdom Metazoa; phylum Chordata; class Chondrichthyes; order Orectolobiformes; family Hemiscylliidae; genus Chiloscyllium; species Chiloscyllium plagiosum. The sequence goes on along the minus strand of NW_028270185.1, from coordinate 21,253,436 downwards.
TCAGCCCCAGTTTCAGAGGAGCTCTGTCCCTTTACTGCACTGGGGTGATAATTTAAGGAGGGTCGAGGAATCTGCTGTACGTTTATTGGCATATTCAGCTGCACACACTGAGCTTGGCTCATGCTCACGTTGTCATGTGATTACAGAGAACAATTCATTCATAAAAAGAACCAATCAGCACAGAGATTAGAAACAAAACAATACACTTAGTTCACTTTGGGCAGGCAATTACACACGTTGACACTGAAATATACACCTTGCACAACTGGAAAAATCCGCAACACTGCGAAATTATAAAATAAATTTAAATGTACAGAATAATATTGAACCTTGTGGTTTCCTATCACAGCACAGGGGACTTGCCCCTCCAGGACCTTTCAGATGCTGCAGTGGAGAATGGGATGGGTGTCTCTGGCAGAAGGGAGGCTTCTTCTGGAGAAGCAGCTCACAGCATCTTGGTGGCGTGCTTATTGGCTTCATCGATGCGAGCTTTGTTCATATCCCCCTGGAAAGGAAAACAGACAAAACTGAAATGAGCAGAACAGCAATTGTTGCTCTGAAAGAGCTGGCATGTGAGTGTGTGTGTGTGAAAAATCCTTCAATTATTTGAAAGAGATACATATGTAGCAATGATGGCAGTACAGTTCTGGATGGAAGAATTACGATTGACTGAATGGCCTTCCTCATCAGTAACTATCATGTGATGCAATCACTACATTTCTACCTGCTCCAGCGATCATACAAGGATGATCACAATTTCCCACAATGATGGCGATAGTGGCTCCATTGTTATGGGCTAGGCCAGACCACACAAAACAGGCAGCCCAGACCATAACTTTGTAATTTGTCTCTGTAAGTGTACAGTGAAAATTACCCGGGGTAAGTTGGCGAGGTTGACTACCAGGTTTAAAACAGATAAAAAATTTAATCACAAAACTACACAACGAAAACTACACAGAATAAAATAATGAACCCCTACAGAACTCAGTCTATCCAAACTAGACTTAATTATGCTGTTCTGAGTATATGCAACAGTCCCCAATAAGCAAACTCGCTTCAAAAACCAGTATAAATGGAACACATGCTTACAGGTTGAAGTTAGAAGAGAGTTTCCACACAGCTCCCTGATGAACTCCCAACCAGTTCTGGACTGAACTAAATGGCTCAGCTCAGCTAGAGAGCTGAACACTCCCCTTTCATTATACAGGTCACTTCTAAAACATGACCACTTTGGCTGGAAGTCTCATCTGTTTACATATAAACAATAAAGGCCTTTCAATACCCTTTATCGCTGTATGAAACCAGACAGATTGGAGCCCGGCCCGGTTTATTACCCCTCTGAAAAAATCAAGGACAGAGTCTTCTTGAGCCAAGGAACAGCTTTTAGAAAAAAAAGGGACTAGCTTTGTGACACCATTAATGGATATGGGCATTGCTGGCTGGGCTAACATCTAAAGCCGAGTTCTGATTGCTTCCTGAGAATGTAGTGTTGAGATGCCTGCCAGCAAGTTGCAGTCCATTTGGTGTAAGTACACCCACAATGCTCTGGGGGGGGGGCTGCTGGACATCAGCCTCTGGTTTCACCCTCAAGGAACTCAAATAGAGGGAGAATGTTTCTTTACAAGGTACTCGTGCTAGTGAACAGTGGGAACGCTCACACCAGAATCTGCTGGATTACAATGAAAAGGCATGTGAGACACAATAAAGCCAAAAAGAAAATGATACTTTAGCAACTCAATGAGTGCTCCCTGGGAATTTGTTAAACTTGCCACCTCAGGGATGATATTGCTTGAAGCTGAGGTTTGTTGGCGGGTATCGCTGCACAAGCAGTTCACAGCAAGGTTCTGAATGCTCCATTTTATTTGTTGCTGAATGTTTGCTCATCAGGACGAGGGACCTCGATATAGGAGGAAGGAGCAGACATCTCCTTGGTTCAACCATCTGCTGCCAACACTGCCAGCTAGGTCATCACCCTCATTTTGAGTCGCAGCCAACAATGACTCAGCACAAACCTCAGAAAAATCCCTCCTTTCCTGACTGTACTGATGAGACCCTGCTCCATATCCCACATCAATCTTCCTGTGGCATTGTGGGTTCTGAAGGACTAAATTTAATCTTGAGTCGTTCGAATGCTAGAGAATTGCACTTCTCAAGAGGTCATTTAGCATAAGGGGTAGCAGATTTAAAATAGAGACGAGGAGAAATTATTTCTCTCAAAGTTTCATCGATCTGTGGAATTCACTTCCCCAGAGTATGACGGATGCTGGGCATTGAATACATTTGAGGAGGAGATGGACTGATTTTCGATTAGTAATGGGTTGAGGGGTTGTGGAGAGTAAGCTGGAAAGTAGAGTTGAGGCTGAGATGAGATCAGCCATGATGGTATTGAATGGGGGGGGGCAGGCTGCAGGGGCTGACTTGCATATTCCTGCTCCCAGTACTCATGTTTCCCACTCTTTCCTAGGTTTCTTTCAATGTCTCTCCCCCGATCAGCAGCCATCCATATTCCTCCAGCGCCTTTCAATATACTCCTGAATCTGACTGAAAGTGGAAAACTTTAGCTCAGAAAATAAACGCATAAAAATCCCCTCAAATGGAGCCTGATCAAAATAGATGTTTTAGTGAACATTAATTGCCCTCTTAACAGCCTCAGTAGGGCAGCTCGACAGAGCTTCCAACACTAGACTTAAATAGGGTGAAGGTAAGTTGACAGAGACCCCAACCACTGCCCTCCAGCCTTGTCGATTCCTTCCCCAAACATGCACAGGTTCTCAAAATGCGAGTCTGCTGTTACTAAGTGGTTAAAGCATTCCTCTTTTATTCTTTTCCACCTTGGGTAGTGCCCTGGATTCCCGGAGTTTCACTTTTCACCCAGGATTCCTGGTGAGTACATTTAAACTCTTACCTTGACCACAATCCGGTCAATCTGGGCATTCTGGGAGCCAATCTCATTGCTCATGTCGAGAGCCATGTGTCGCAGGTTGCCGATGATGCTTCCCACCTGGTCCAGGTTTTCCTCCATCTCATTTTCCCGAGCGTCTTCCGTGACTCTGAAACCAGACCAAGCAGCATGTTACAACGTCTAGCTGTTTGTCAGGGTTTGTTCCAAGCTGAATCCAAACAATCGAGTCAGTGTCAAATCGCAATGTCTAAAATCACTGAGGTGAAGCCAACAGTGTAGGGGAGAGGTCAGCCCTACCTGTTAGCTTTCGCTGAGAGGGGGATCACGGAATAAGCAGAAAGAGGCCATTCAGTCCAACATGTCCATACTGGCTCTTCAAATGAGCATTCTAACTTAGTGCCATGGCTCCTGCCTTTTCCTTGCACATTGTGTCTCGTTGTAAAATCTTCCAAAAAAGAAATCCTTGAGCAAGAAGCAGAAGCCTCTTCACCACAAGCTTCCCAACAAACTATTCAAGACTGACTCCGTGTTTAATTTGGCTTTGCCTTTTGCTTGTCCCCTGCGTTCCTCAGAATTATAACGCCCCATCTTTTGGATTAACTATGACTCAGAGAGTCCTGCCATCACCTCAGAAGGCTCCGGTTTAAGCCCCTATTCTGGTTTTGACATCAGGCTGAAGGATGAATATCCTAGTGCGGTGCTGACAGGGTGCTTCACTGTTGGAGGTGCCTTCTTTGGATTGTATAAGTTCAAATGAGATTCTCAGGGGGTAATAAAAGATCCGATGATACCACTTTGAAAGGAACAGGGGACGTCTCCCCAATATCCTGACTAGTCCCAGTAGAGCATCTGGTCATTATCAGGTCAATGTTTGTGGGAGCCTAGTGTGCACCTATCAGCTGCTGTGCCTCTTACATTGTGACAGTGACTGCATTTCAAAAGATGGTGGTAAATGCTTTTAGCTGTTCCAAGGTTTAAAGATGCTATTGAAATGGAAGCCTGTCTTTAATACATATCAGAAGATTATCAAATTCTGTTCCCCAGTCTGTGTTGAGTCAGCAGTTCACAATTGTGAAGAATGTGGGCAGGGCAGGTGACACCCACCCTCCAGTCAGGAGCACAGAAAATCAGGCTCATTCTGATTGTTCGGAGACAAACAAACTGCAGATGCTGGAATCCAAAATAGACAGGCAGGAGGCTGAGGGAACACAGCAAGACTTCCTGATGCTGCCTGCCTTGCTGCGTTCCCCCAGCCTCCTGATGCTGCCTGCCTTGCTGTGTTCCCCCAGCCTCCTGATGCTGCCTGCCTTGCTGCGTTCCCCCAGCCTCCTGATGCTGCCTGCCTTGCTGTGTTCCCCCAGCCTCCTGATGCTGCCTGCCTTGCTGTGTTCCCCCAGCCTCCTGATGCTGCCTGCCTTGCTGTGTTCCCTCTCCCTCCTGATGCTGCATGCCTTGCTGTGTCCCTCTCCCTCCTGATGCTGCCTGCCTTGCTGCGTTCCCCCAGCCTCCTGATGCTGCCTGCCTTGCTGTGTTCCCCCAGCCTCCTGATGCTGCCTGCCTTGCTGTGTTCCCCCAGCCTCCTGATGCTGCCTGCCTTGCTGTGTCCCCTCTCCCTCCTGATGCTGCCTGCCTTGCTGTGTTCCCCCAGCCTCCTGATGCTGCCTGCCTTGCTGTGTTCCCCCAGCCTCCTGATGCTGCCTGCCTTGCTGTGTTCCCCCAGCCTCCCGATGCCTGGCTTGCTGTGTTCCCCCAGCCTCCTGATGCTGCCTGCTTTGCTGTGTTCCACTAGCCTCCTGATGCTGCCTGCCTTGCTGTGTTCCCCCAGCCTCCTGATGCTGCCTGCCTTGCTGTGTTCCCCCAGCCTCCTGATGCTGCCTGCCTTGCTGTGTTCCCCCAGCCTCCCGATGCCTGGCTTGCTGTGTTCCCCCAGCCTCCTGATGCTGCCTGCCTTGCTGTGTTCCCCCAGTCTCCTGATGCTGTCTGCCTTGCTGTGTTCCCCCAGTCTCCTGATGCTGCCTGCCTTGCTGTGTTCCCCCAGCCTCCTGATGCTGCCTGCCTTGCTGTGTTCCCCCAGCCTCCCGATGCCTGGCTTGCTGTGTTCCCCCAGCCTCCTGATGCTGCCTGCCTTGCTGTGTTCCCCCAGCCTCCCGATGCCTGGCTTGCTGTGTTCCCCCAGCCTCCCGATGCCTGGCTTGCTGCGTTCCCTCTCCCTCCTGATGCTGCCTGCCTTGCTGTGTTCCCCCAGCCTCCTGATGCTGCCTGCCTTGCTGTGTTCCCTCACCCTCCTGATGCTGCCTGCCTTGCTGTGTTCCCCCAGCCTCCTGATGCTGCCTGCCTTGCTGTGTTCCCCCAGCCTCCCAATGCCTGGCTTGCTGTGTTCCCTCTCCCTCCTGATGCTGCCTGCCTTGCTGTGTTCCCCCAGCCTCCTGATGCTGCCTGCCCTGCTGTGTTCCCCCAGCCTCCTGATGCTGCCTGCCTTGCTGTGTTCCCCCAGCCTCCTGATGCTGCCTGCCTTGCTGTGTTCCCCCAGCCTCCTGATGCTGCCTGCCCTGCTGTGTTCCCCCAGCCTCCTGATGCTGCCTGCCTTGCTGTGTTCCCCCAGCCTCCTGATGCTGCCTGCCCTGCTGTGTTCCCCCAGCCTCCTGATGCTGCCTGCCTTGCTGTGTTCCCCCAGCCTCCTGATGCTGCCTGCCTTGCTGTGTTCCCTCAGCCTCCTGATGCTGCCTGCCTTGCTGTGTTCCCCCAGCCTCCTGATGCTGCCTGCCTTGCTGTGTTCCCTCTCCCTCCTGATGCTGCCTGCCTTGCTGTGTTCCCTCAGCCTCCTGATGCTGCCTGCCTTGCTGTGTTCCCCCAGCCTCCTGATGCTGCCTGCCTTGCTGTGTTCCCTCACCCTCCTGATGCTGCCTGCCTTGCTGTGTTCCCCCAGCCTCCTGATGCTGCCTGCCCTGCTGTGTTCCCCCAGCCTCCTGATGCTGCCTGCCTTGCTGTGTTCCCCCAGCCTCCTGATGCTGCCTGCCTTGCTGTGTTCCCTCTCCCTCCTGATGCTGCCTGCCTTGCTGTGTTCCCCCAGCCTCCTGATGCTGCCTGCCTTGCTGTGTTCCCTCTCCCTCCTGATGCTGCCTGCCTTGCTGTGTTCCCCCAGCCTCCTGATGCTGCCTGCCTTGCTGTGTTCCCCCAGCCTCCTGATGCTGCCTGCCTTGCTGTGTTCCCTCTCCCTCCTGATGCTGCCTGCCTTGCTGTGTTCTTCCAGCATCATTCTGATGGTTAGCAGTGTTCCTCGAATTCAATGTCTTTCAGGTGTGAAGACACCATCTGTGATGGATTTCTCTTCCAGACCAAAATAATCAGACAACTTTAAAAGTGTGGTGACACCTCGAGGATCACACCTTCACCGTCTGGGGAGGACGTTGCACGCTTTTAAATGGAGTGGGTGCAAAATCAAATTCCCATTTCTTACAGCTCCAATTTTAGTCACTGTGGGAAAAGGAGAGAAGTGTGATTCACATAAGAAGGAATGCCATGCTCATCAGGGCCATTTGAACTTAGTGCTGAGTTCAGACAGACCCCAATTTGGTGTTTGCAAAGACTCTCAAAATGTGAGAGTCACAAATTTATAAAGCAGATGTGTACAATCATGAAGGGTCAATAAGGTGTTTTTAGGTGCATGGTCTGAGGATTGTAATTAGATTAGATTAGATTACTTTACAGTGTGGAAACAGGCCCTTCGGCCCAACAAGTCCACACCGACCCGCCGAAGCGCAACCCACCCATACATTTGCCCCTTACCTAACACTACGGGCAATTTAGCGTGGCCAATTCACCTAACCTGCACATTTTTGGACTGTGGGAGGAAACCGGAGCACCCGGAGAAAACCCACGCAGACACGGGGAGAACGTGCAAACTCCACACAGAGTCGCCTGAGGTGGGAACTGAACCCGGGTCTCTGGCACTGTGAGGCAGCAGTGCTAACCACTGTGCCACCATGTAATGAAAGCTGTCAGTGAGAATTTAAAACATTTAATTTTTTTAAAAACAGTTACAGAACTGCTTAAATTAACAAAGCATTTGGTGTTGGTTGGTAAAAGATTATCAGCTGATTACACAGTTTCAACAGAGGTCTCCACTCACATTTCCCTAAGGGCCACTGTTATATCATTTTGAATGCTTGGCTGAGTTTCAAAAGCTACAACTATTTCAGCAAGGTGTTTGAATTCCCACTCCGACTGACAGTTTAAAGGGACCATTAAAAGGTTAGCCACCTTCAAAAAAATAAAATATTATGATTATTGGAAAACTGAAGTAAAAACAGGTGCTAGGGAATTCCTAAACATCTCTGGCAATACTTGCACAGAAAGAAATATCCTGTACATTTCAGAAATGTGGCTCTTCACTAGACAATTAGGTCAATTACAGAAAAGTTAAAATTTTTTTGTTCTTTAATCATGGGTTCATGAGTTTCCCTGGCTTTCTGGAGGTAGTTAGTAATAGCTGGCGAGTAAACAATGTGAATGGAAAGCATTGAGGAAATGTCAGGGAAAGATACCAATGAATAATGACATTTCACAGTGGCTTTCTTACCTTCCTGCACCACAAGTTCCTTACATATTAGTTTTACAGCTCTAGAGGTGCTTTCTACAATATACATTCTGGAACTCTGTCAGCCTACCTTGGCTGTTGCTCATGCTGCAATATGTTGGACCTCAGGTAAGATTCAGTAATAGAACAAGCTAGGGCTACAGAGTGCTGCTTACAGACCTGTAGCAGACAGGTTTAACACAATGGAGCACCCAGGTACAGGCAGATGAAAGCTTCCTGTGCATGTCAAAGTCGTAGATTCTCAGCTGGACCAGTTTCAGACAGGTGTGGAGATTTGTTAAAGAGGTCAGATCAAGGATTTTGCGGTCAGGGCTTTTTATTTTGGCTCTTCATGGGATGTGGGCATTTCTGGCACAGCCAGCATCTGTTGCCCATCCCTAATTGCCCTGAGCTAAGCATTTTGCTACAGCCATTTCAGGCAGCAGAAAAGAGCCAACTACTAAATGATAAAAAAAACAAAGAACTGTGGATGCTGGAAATCTGAAAGAAAAACTGAAATTGCTGGAGAAACTTAGTAGGTCTAGCAGCAACTGTGGAGAGAAGATAGGGTCAATTTTTTGAGTTCAGTAACACTTCTTCGGAACTCAACAGTTAACTCAATTGCTTTGCGTTTGGAGTCACATGTAGGCCAGACTAGGTAAGGACAGCAGATTTCCTTCCCTAACAAGTGGCTCAGTGGTTAGCACTACTGCCTCACAGCACCAGGGTCCTAGGTTCATTTCCAGCCTCAGGCATCTGTCTGTGTGGAGTTTGTACATTCTCCACGTGTCTGCGTGGGTTTCCTCCCACAATCCAAAGATGTGCAGGTCAGGTGAATTGGCCACGCTAAATTGCCCATAGTGTTAGGTGCATTAGTCAAAGGGAAAATGGGTCTGGGTGGTTTACTCTTCGGAGGGTCAGTGTGGACTGGTTGGGCCGAAGGGCCTGTTTCCACACTGTAGGGGATCTAATCTAATCAAGAGCTACCTTAATAGAAAGGTTCTGCTTTTGAAACAATGCCACATAACAGACTTCTGAAGGAGGTTATAGGTCGTGCAATAAAAGAGTCAGTAGCAAACTGGATACAAAAATGGGCTGAGTGATAGGAAACAGACAGTAATGCTGAATGGATACTTTTCAGGCTGGAGGAAGATTTGTAGTGGAGTTCCTCAGGGCTCAGTATTGGGACCTCTGCTTTGCCTGATATATATTAATGATCTAGGTTTTTGTGTGCAGGGGCAATTTTCAAATTTGCAGATGATACAAAACTTGGAAGATTTATAAACTGTGAAGAGGACAGTGTGGAACTCCAAAAGGACATGTTGGTGGAGTGGGCAGATAGGTGCAGATTAGGTTTAATGCAGAGAGGTATGAGGTGATACATTTTGATCAGAAGAACATTGAAAGACAATATAAAATTCTAAAAGAATGCAGGAGCAGAGGGGCCTGAATGTAGGACCACAGACCATTTAAGGTGGCAGAACAGGTGGAGAGAGAACTTAATAAAGCATACAGTATCCTCAGCTTTATTAATAGGGGCATGGAGCGCAAGAGCAAGGTGGTGACATTGAACTTTTGTAAAACTCTTGTTAAAGAGCTGGAATATTGTGTATAGTTCTGGGCACCACATTTTGGGAAAGACATGAATGCATTGGAGAGACAGCAGGAGTGCTTTACAAGAATGGTTCCAGAGATGAGAAACTTCAGTTATGAGGATAGACTGAAGAAGTTGGAAATGATCTCCTTGGAAGAAGAAGGCTGAGAGGAAAGATTTCGAAAGTCATTTCTCGGTTGGACAGAGTATACCATATAGTGAGAAACTGTTCCCACTCTTAAAACGATCAAGGACAAGAAGGCATAGATTAAAGTGATCTACAAAGGAAGCAAAGGTAACGTGAAGGAAAACAGTTTTACTCAGCAAGTCATCAGGGTATGGAAATGTGTGGAGGCAGGTTCAATTGTGTGGAGGCATTGGATGTTAAATTGGATAAAAATAATGTGCAAGTATATAGGAAAAAAGGAAATTGGCACCAGGTAATGATACTACTTTAATGAGCTGGTACTGGCATGATAGGTTGAATTATCTCCTTCTGTAACAATTCTATAGTGAACCAGATGGGTTTGTATAGCAATAAATGAGGTTTTATAATCACCATCACTGAGATTAGCTTTCAAATCGAGAATTATTAATCAAGTTAAATTCCACCAGCTGCCATGGTGGGCTTTGAGGCAAAAATGAATACTGTAGATGCTGGAGATCAGAGTCAAAGATTACAGTGGTGCTGGAAAAGTACAGCAGGTCAGGCAGCATCCGAGGAGCAGGAAAGTCGATGTTCGGGCAAAAGTCGTTCATCAGGAATGAGAATGACGGGCTTTTGTCCGAAACGCCGATCTTCCTGCTCCTCAGATGCTGCCTGACCTGCTGTCCTTTTCCAGCACCACTCTAGTTTTGAACCCATGTTCCCAGAGCTTTACATTAGATTACTCATCCAGTGATATTACCACTGCATCATCATCTTCCCCCAGGAGACAGCAGTAACGTGCTGGAAGACCTGTTGCCAAATGGACCTGGTGGCAAAACCACCACTATCTTACACTTGGAAACTCTGATTCCTTTCAGACAGCTATCGCAGACAGGGTTTGGAGGAATATGGGCCAGGTGCTGGCAGGTGGGACTAGACTGGGTTGGGATAACTGGTCGGCATGGATGAATTGGACCGAAGGGTCTGTTTCCATGCTGTACATCTCTATGACTCTATTTGCCAAAACTCACAGCCAGTCACCCAGAAATGCTTAAGCTGTGGATCATTTGCTGTTTGAATTCATGTTTTGCTGGACATCAGAGTGCGTCTGGGAAAATTAACAACCAGTGAAATTCACAACTGATCTTGGAGAAACTGGGCGAAGTCACAGCACAGAAACAGATAAGTGAATTGTTTTAAGTGTAGCCTACAGAAAGTCTACAGTAGTGAGTAGAGTGGGTTCTTTCTTGATTATATGTTTTTTGAGATATATCTCTTGATTAAACTTAAAATATAAGCCATAACTATTAAATTAACCTGGAATAAATAGAGGAATAAGACGGTGTTATTTTCTGGGTCTGTAGATTGTGAAGGAGCAAAAATGGCCTTTAGTAGAGTGATATGCGCTTCTTGTCAGATGTAGGAGTTTAAGGAGAGTTACGGGTTACTGTAGATTATATCTGTAATAAATGCTGTTGATTGCGAATCCTATCAGATTGAATGGATCAGTTGGAGAGACAGTTAGAGACAAAGAGGAATTTGAAACAGCAACGGTACGCGATAGATGGCAGTTATAGGAAGGGGAGGGGAGTCTTAGATACAGTCACATAGATGGTTAAATCCAGGAAAGGTAAGAGAGGTAGGCAGTTAGTGTAGGAGTCTTCTGTGGTATCCCCATTTCAAACAAGTATGCTGGTTTGGAAAATGTAGGGGGTGATCGATTCACAGGGGAACGTAGCACAAACATCCTTGATCCTGGCACCAGGGAAACAATACACCATTCTGATTTTTTGAGGAAATGGCATTAAAAAGAATTTAAATAGGTTTGTTATGGTAGGGGATTTTAACTTACCAAACATCGACTGGGACTGCCATAGTGTCAAAGGTTTAGATGGAGAGGAATTTGTTAAGTGTGTACAAGACAATTTCTGATTCAGTTTGTGGGTATACCTATTAGAGAAGGTGCAAAACTTGACCTACTCTTGGGAAATAAGGCAGAATAGTAATATGTGGATTACTCCCGATGCTACGAGCTAGTGAGGCCAGGAATGGGAGGATAGAGCAGATGAATGCATGGCTGAGGAGCTGGTGTTTGGGAGAGGAATTCACATTTTTTGGATCATTGGAATCTCTTTTGGGGTAGAGGTGACCTGTACAAGAAGGACAGATTGCACCTAAATTGGAAAGGGACTAATATACTGGCAGGGAGATTTGCTAGAGTTGCTCGGGAGGATTTAAACTACTAAGGTGGGGGGGGGGGGGGGGGGGGGGGGGGGGCAGGGAGATAGTGAGGAAAGAGATCGATCTGAGACTGGTACAGTTGAGAACAGAAGTGAGTCAAACAGTCAGGGCAGGCTGGGACAAGGTAGGACTAATAAATTAAACTGCATTTATTTCAATGCAAGGGGCGTAACAGGGAAGGCAGATGAACTCAGGGCATGGTTAGGAACATGGGACTGGGATATCATAGCAATTACAGAAACATGGCTCAGGGATGGGCAGGACTGGCAGCTTAATGTTCCAGGATACAAATGCTACAGGAAGGATAGAAAGGGAGGCAAGAGAGGTGAGGGAATGGCGTTTTTGATAAGGGATAGCATTACAGCTGTACGGAGGGAGGATATTCCCGGATATACATCCAGGGAACTGAGAAATAAAAAAGGGATGATCACCTTATTGGGATTGTATTATAGACCCCCTAATAGTCAGAGGGAAATTGAGAAACAAACTTGTAAGGAGATCTCAGCTATCTGTAAGAATAATATGTTTGTTATGGTAGGGGATTTTAACTTACCAAACATTGACTGGGACTGCCATAGTGTCAAAGGTTTAGATGGAGAGGAATTTGTTAAGTGTGTACAAGACAAGTTCTGATTCAGTATGTGGGTGTACCTATTAGAGAAGGTGCAAAACGTGACCTACTCTTGGGAAATAAGGCAGGACAGGTGACTGAGGTGTCTGTGGGTGAGCACTTTGGGGCCAGCGACCATAATTCTATTAAATTTAAAATAATGATGGAAAAGGATAGACCAGATCTAAAAGTTTAAGTTCTAAATTGGAGAAAGGCTAATTTTGATGGTATTAGGCAAGAACTTTCAAAAGCTGATTGGGGGCAGATGTTCACAGGTAAAGGGACATCTGGAAAATGGGAAGCCTTCAGAAATGAGATAACAAGAATCCAGAGAAAGTATCTTCCTGTTTGGGTGAAAGGAAAGGCTGGTAGGCATAGGGAATGCTGGATGACTAAAGAAATTGAGAGTTGGGTTAAGAAAAAGAAAGAAGCATATGTCAGGTATAGACAGGATAGATCGAGTGTATAAAGGCAGAAGAGTATAAAGGCAGTAGGCGAATACTTAAGAGGGAAGTCAGGAGGGCAAAAAGGGGACATGAGATAGCTTTGGCAATAGCATTAAGCAGAATCCAAAGGGTTTTTATAAATACATTAAGGACAAAACGGTAACTAGGGAGAGAATAGGGCCACTCAAAGATCACCAAGGCAGCCTTTGTGTGGAGCCACAGAAAATGGGGAAGATACTAAATGAGTATTTTGCATCAGTATTTACTGTGGAAAAGGATATGGTAGATATAGAATGTAGGGAAACAGATGGTGACATCTTTTAAAATGTCCCTATTACAGAGGAGGAAGTGCTGGATGTCTTGAAATGCATAAAGGTGGATAAATCCCCAGGACCCGATCAGGTGTACCTAGAACTCTGTGGGAAGCTAGGGAAGTGATTGTTGGGCCTCTTGCTGAGATATTTGTATCATCGATAGTCAGAGGTGAGGTGCCGGAAGACTGGAGGTTGGCTAACGTGGTGCCACTGTTTAAGAAAGGACAAGCCAGGGAACTATAGACCAGTGAGCCTGATGTCGGTGGTGGGCAAGTTGTTGGAGAGAATCCTGAGGGACAGGGTGTACATGTATTTGGAAAGGCAAGGACTGATTAGGGATAGTCAACATGGCTTTGTGCGTGGGAAATCATGTCTCACAAACTTGGTTGAGTTTCTTCAGGAAGTAACAAAGAGGATTGATGAGGGCAGGACGGTAGATTAGATTAGATTACAGATTAGATTAGATTACTTACAGTGTGGAAACAGGCCCTTCGGCCCAACAAGTCCACACTGGCCCGCTGAAGCGCAAGCCACCCAGACCCATTCCCCTACATTTACCCCTTCACCTAACACTACGGGCAATTTAGCATGGCCAATTCACCTGACCTGCACATGTTTAGTCTGTGGGAGGAAACTGGAGCACCCAGAGGAAACCCACACAGACAGGGGAGAACGTGCAAACTCCACACAGTTGCCTGAGGTGGGAATTGAACCTGGGTCTCTGGCGCTGTGAGGCAGCAGTGCTAACCACTGTGCCACCGTGCCGCCCGTAAAGTCCATATAGATGTGATCTATATGGACTTAAATAAGGTGTTTGACAAGGTTCCCCATAGAAAACTGGTTAGCAAGGTTAGATCTCACGAAATACAGGGAGAACTGTACTGGCTCAAAGGTAGAAGACAGAGGGTGATGGTGGAGGGTTGTTTTTCAGACTGGAGGCCTGTGACCAGTGGAGTACCACAAGGATCGATGCTGGGTACTCTACTTTTTGTAATTTATATAAATGATTTGGATGCGAGCATAAGAGGTATAGTTAGTAAGTTTGCTGATGACATCAAAATTGAAGGTGTAGTGGAGAGCGAAGAAGGTTACCTAACATTACAACAGGATCTTGACCAGATGGGCCAATGGCTAAGAAATGGCAGATAGAGTTTAATTCAGATAAATGCGAGGAACTGCATTTTGAGAAAGCAAATCTTAGCAGGACTTATACACTTAATGGTAAGAACCTAGGGAGTGTTGCTGAACAAAGAGACCTTGGAGTGCAGGTTCATGGCTCCTTGAAAGTGGAGTCGCAGGTAGATAGGATAGTGAAGGAGGTGTTTGGTAATCTTTCCTTTATTGGTCAGAGTATTGAGTGCAGGAGTTGGGAGGTTGTGTTGCGGCTGTACAGGACATTGGTTAGGCCACTGTTGGAATATTGCGTGCAATTCTGGTCTCCTTTCTATCGGAAAGATGTTGTGAAACTTGAAAGGGTTCAGAAAAGATTTACAAGGATGTTGCCAGGGTTGGAGGATTTCAGACGTAGGGAGAGACTGAACAGTCTCGGGCTTTTTTCCCTGGAGTGTCGGAGGCTGAGGAGTGACCTTACAGAGGTTTACAAAATTATGAGGAGCATGGATAGGGTAAATAGACAAAGTATTTTCCCTGGGGAGGAGTCCAGAACTAGAGGGCATCGGTTTAGGGTGAGAGGGGAAAATTATAAAAGAGACCTAAGGGGAAACTTTTTCACACAGAGGGTGGTACGTTTATGGAATGAGCTGCCAGAGGAAGTGGTGGAGACTGGTACAATTACAACATTTAAGAGGCATTTGGATGGGTATACGAATAGGAAGGGTTTGGAGGGATATGCCAGGTGCTGGCAGGTGGGACTAGTTTGGGTTGGGATATCCCAACCCATGCTGGTCGGCATGGACAGGTTGGACCGAAGGGTCTGTTTCCATGCTGTACATCTCTATGACCTATGTCAAAATTTCCTGTGATGATGCAAGTGAGACTCAGAGACTCAGGGACTCAGCTTTGTTGATTCTGATGGCTTCCCATAGTCAAAGGACATAATGGAGCCACAGGCACAGGGCAGAACAGACCCATAGGCTTCCCATAGGCACAGGGCAGAACAGACCTATAGGAACAGGGCCTCCACACAATGCATACAATCAACCAGGAGTGCTCATGAATCCTCAGGATGGCCACTCCATCAATGTACAGCTTTATCCATCTCGTGGTGAGGAAGTATATCTCCCTGCAGCTGCCCCATCAGTGCAGGCAGAGAAGGGTCACTGAACTGACAAACAGCTTTTGAACATTTGTTCTCTATCCTGTCAATTGCTTCTGTCAGTATCCCAGTTTCAGTAACTTAATGGCTGCAGCGTTTCTTTAAATATTGGAATCTAACTCGACTCATGTGGGTTATCAATGTGCCCACTCATACCAACTAGTCAGAAAACACGGAATTAGTGCATTAAAACAATGACTGAGGTACAATATATCTAGACAGACTGTGGATCACACAAACTGCCAGCAGACTGCTCTCCCAGTTGCAAGGTTAAATCCTGCTCAGTCATGTTTAAAAAGAAAACTTTGACGAGATGACTGGGAACTAACTGGGAAGTGGGGCTGATTACAAAGCTCCACTAAAAGGCTATCACAGGCACATTGTATTAATGAAGCTTCCTCCCATGCTGTACGACCTTGTTAGACACAGTTTTCTCTGCAAACTCATGTGGGTTTTAGTCACTGAGGGGCTTGAAATGGCTGTAGACAACTGGGTTGTCACAGTTCTCATCAGAAAGTAGAGGAGTCATGCCGACCACGATGTCGGGTTAACACTTGGATCTACAGCAGTCAATGCAGAGCATTCTCTCTCTCTTTCTCTGTTCTTTCACAGAGCATCCAAACTCCACTTAGTGTCACTTACTGGCAGAGTTATATCTTGCTGTGTACGACAGTATTTATACTCCACATTTCAGCTGCCAATTGGGTCCTAGCATTTGAAGAGGAGCCCCTAATGAGCTTGTTTACCATGTGAAAAAATAAAATCTTTGCTTAAATAGCCTTGAACAACAGGAGCCATGTTTCTATCTACATTGGGAAGATTTTTCAGGATAGAGATGAAGAGGCTTTTCTCTCTGAGGGTTGTGTGACTTTGTAACTCTTTGCTGCAGTGGCAGTTTATTGAATTATTGTTTTACTTAATCCAATTTTCTAATCAACCTGTTCAGAAACCTTATTCCACACGTCTGGAGCAGGTGGGACTTGAACCTGGGCCTCGTGGTCCAGGGATAAGGAACCCTCCACTGCGCCACAAGAGAGGTGATTGATTTTTAAGCTAAAGGTGGATACAGTCTCTTTAGGGAATGTAATCAGAGGTTATTGGGGAATGTGGAAGTCAACACACAAGCGATCAGCCATGGTCTTCTTGAGTAGGCTCGAGGGGCCGAATGGTCTACTTCCGCTACTATTCCAGCTGCAACCTAAAACATTTCTCTTAATTATTCATTCAAGGGAACATGGGTATCACTGGCTAGGCCACATTTAACGTCCCTCTTAACTTTCAGCACACATTGATAATTAATGTATAGGTGCAGAAGGAGAACCTTATAGCTAAGACTGCCCATTGAACATCTTTCCAATGGGGATTTCTAACATCTGATCTCCGCAAACCTAAACGGTTTACCTTCGGATGTATCCGCCGCTCATAGCCATCTGTTCCCGATCGTCCATCACCCGGGCAGGCTGGCTGGCCACCACACCATCCTGGTTATTCCCCCACACCTTCTTGTAGGCTCCTCCTGCCTCAAAGTTCTTTAACCTTCGAAGCAGGAAATGTACAAGGAGTTTAGTTGATTTGATTTATCATGGCTTGGAACCATCACCTGCCCAGTGACACTGTGCCCATATTACACCCAAAGATCACTGGGCAATCTGTGGCATCCGATACAGACATAGTAAGTTACAAATCCTTCCCAGAGCTTTTTTACACTGAAGTGTGTTTCCCAACTGAGGCTTATCCAAAACACCTCCAAAGCTGAACCCAGGCAACAAACTTCTTTGAACTATTATGACTCCAGATCATGCACACATGCTAGCAATCCCAATGCCTCACTGGAATTCCATCACGGGCAACGTGCAATCAAAGTGTATCGTGGCTTCACCAAATATGCACACCCATAAAAAGGTATTTGTATTAGCACTCTTTTATGTAACTAAATGAGGGGTGTAGCTGTTTTTTCGTTCCCTGTCAATTTTCCCTTCTGTGTTCTGAAGGCAAGCTCAATGGACTTGGTTCTGAGAGTCCAGAGACATGCGGCTTTAAAATAATTGTTCAAATCATGGGTCTTAATCCTTTCAGAAAAGCAAAGTTAATGCTTCTACATTAATTGTTCAGAATCTGTTTCATGATGTATATGTCCAGACCACAAACACTGCTCCTATTGTCAATTCTTTTCAGTCACGTTTGTGTCAACATCTAACATTACAAACGGCAATTGTTTCTCCACATCACTATAGTGACCACACTTCAAAAATACTCCATTTTCTGTCAAGTGCTTTGAGACATCTTGAGGTCGTGAAGGATTCTATATAAATGTAAGTCACTTCTGAATTCATTTTCTCCCATGCCGCCTGTCATGATGCTGTAGCTGCAGATTCTTGCCACTAAATGACACTCTGGGGAAGAATCTGAAGTCCTTCTACTAGCACTTGTATATAAAGATAATTTAGATTAAATTCACTTCAGGCTATTACCATGCTATTTAAAAAAAGATATGAAATTTGATTTCATATTTGTACAAGTTCCTTAGTTTTTTTTTCTATAAAGGAAACAGGCGCATGGTTTAATTAAATGCATAGGCTGCAATTCTCTTAAATAAAGGCAGGAGTGTCCTCAGATGATGAGGAAAGTGAGTGGGAAAATGTCCTAAACAGCAACATCACATCGAGATCTGTAACTTCTATGGCCTAAACAGTTTATTTAATTTCAGGTTCTGTACAAAGGTAACAAATGCTAAATACTTGTGGCCAAGCTCCATGTACTAAATGCCATGCTTTGTGTGACTGTAGCCAAGGTCTTTGCATACTGATGGGCTAACCTTTGCATACCTATGACCAGCTTTAGATACCTACAACTAAGTTCTGCAAACCCCATCAACAGATTCTGCATTTTTTATGACTAAACTTTGCATCCCTGACAGCAAGCTCTGTGGAGATAAAACAAGGTTCTGCATTCCTAAAACCAAACTTTGCACATCTCTACCACCAGGATCTGCATCTCTATGAACAAGCTATGTAGACCTGGGTTAAAGTTTTGCATTCCTATGCCCAGGATCTTCATCCCTATGACCAAACTCTGCATCTCTAAGCTCGACATACATATGGCCAAGTTCTGTCGCCCTACAGCCAGAGATGTTTCCGAGATCTTTTTTGCCCCAAACTGATTTTGTGGCTTTTTTAGGTGGGTTGGGGTATGTAAAGGAATCGCGATAAGGAATCACAACTACATGAAACAGCCTGGATGGATTACAGGGTCAATGTAAGAAAGGAACCCAATGCACCGTCAAATACAGTAACATCCCCACCGTCTACAAACTCAAGAGCTCTGAACTGCTTTGTATTGAGGGTATTGATTTCTAGGCAGTACTAGCGGAGTAACGTTGGGTATATCCAGGCAGATGGCGATAAATGTTGCCCCTTCAAATTCTGACTTAATTACTGGAAAATAATATGTTGCTATATCATGGGAACACCAATCGAAAAGGTGCCTAATATTGAATACTGAAGTGGGAGTGGGAACAGGTCTCAGCTCATGCCTGCTAGTTACAGAGGGAAGTTGTAACTCCACACAGTTTCAGAAATGCAGTGTGTTGCAGAAGTATATCACAGTGAGGTATTTTTTAACAGTGACCGAGCCCAGAGGCTGGCTAACTGCTGTGGCAGTATCACAACAGGAAATAGGAAGTCAGATTCACAAACAAGGTAGCATAAGACATAGAGATGGAAATAGAAACATAGAGATTCTGATGGAGCCATGTGATTTGTGCACACAAATCTGAGCAATGTTTTATTCATTCCTGATAAGACCAACATTCACTTCCCATGGTTACATTTCCTTTCAGAAATCCCCTCAGGCAGATGATCTTCTTCTTAGTCCATGTTGTGAAGGTGCTCCCATAGTGCCATTAGTGAGAACCGGGAATGTGGACCCAGTGATTTTGAAGGAATGGTGATCTATGACCAAAGCTGGATAGAGCAAAACTTGCAGATGCCAGTATTCCAATATGCTTCTTGATGGAGGTCGTGGCCTTGGATAACTTACTGCAATGCATCTTTTGGTATACTCTGGTGCTACCGGTCGTTGGTTGTGAAGGGGAGGTGATAGATGTGATACCAACCAGGCGGAATATTTTATATGAATGTTATGGAGTTTCTCGAATGTTGGTGAACCTGCACTGATCCAGGCAAATGGAGAGTCTTCCACCACGCTCCTGACAATGTGCCTTGTAGATGGCAGATGGACTCTGGGGAGTCAGGAGGAGAGTTCTACCCCGCTGTTAGGAACACAACATCCACCCGTTCTGGTCATTGTCACCAGTGGGCTATTATAGTCTGCACACTCATTGTGCGGACAGCCCCAGATCAGACCCTATGGAGTGGGCACACTCAGAAAGATTTGCAAGTTAATACTGTAACTTTATTTGGGGCTTCCTTGTGGACCAATGAAAAGAAGGAATACTCCGACCTCCTTTTCTTCAGACACACTATTAATTCTAATTCCCTACATATTTGGAGAGTGGCTTCCACATGTTCCTCACTGCAGCATCGAAATTCCTGATCCACCCTACTCCCCCACCACCCACCCGAATGAGTGAGACACAAATAAAAATGAATTAAAGTCAAATCAGACACAGAAAGGTAAACATAGGGGGAGCAAATTAGTTAAGAGGAAAAAGGGGAGATAAAGGAAAAGTTTTGAAAAATTAACTTAAATGTAAAAATCTTTTGGGACAATGTACTACCTGCAGGAATGAGACCCCAACCCCCCCCCCCCCCACCACCCCTTACATCACTCAAGACTCTTCCTAACTTATTGCTATGAGTTTAATTTGTAGTTATGCCACAAATCCAGCAAACTCACTCGTTCTTGCCACATCAGCCGGGTGGGAAGGTCAATTGGTCAGGCAAATAAGGCCCTGAAGAGGTCAAATAATGGCACATAAGCAAACCAACTGACCACCTCCCTGATCACCTCACTCCACAATGGCGGGATTGAGTGGCTAGTTTCTGATTTGGAAGACCCAAATGAACTGCCAGCTGGATTTTGGGGTGGGGTGGGGTGGGGGTATGGCCTCCACATGCCCCAGTCTAGAGCGGTTGGAGGCACAAATGGGAGAGGGATATGGCCAATGGAAGCCACACGTCTATACAAAGCCCAATCCCTTTCTGCCCAAAGACCCTCAATCTGTGAGAAGAAAAATAAAAAATAATTTACCTTCTCACTGCAGGATCCTGAAGAGTGGGCCTTGACTTTAAGACCCAGGAGCAAGGCCTGTGGTGGAGTAAGATACTTCCCCTCACTCTACATGGGACAGTATGCCAATCAGCAACTTAGTGAACTGACTGGTGGATGATCTGGTTGGTTCCATCACTGATGGGGGAGCTGTGTTAGTCCCACGTAACATGTCTGCCCTGCTCTCTCCCCTACTGTTAGAAAAGCTATGAGACAATTCTGCTGTACATGTGTGAGAAAAGTCCATCCTCAACAAATCACTAGTTACTTGCCAGTTGGTCACCGTTCACTTGCTATGGATTGACGAGCAACACTTTGGCCTCTGAAGTCAATGGTGCGGGTTGAAGTCCACACAAAAAATGTGTTGAACGATCCAATGATGTTTCGAGGAAGTGTGGCACTGTCAGAGATCTTCCATGTGAGACATTAAACAAGACCCTGACTGCCCCCTCAGGTGGATGTAAAACAGCCCACCGCTCCATTGGGCAAACAGTTGGGTAGTTGCCTTGCTGTCTGACCAGTATTTATTGTACCGCCAACATCATTCTCTAGCCAGTCTCACAATGCTGGTTGGATAACCAGGGACTGCAGTGTTTCTGAGCATATGACCGTGACCATTCTTCTTTGGTTGAAAAGTACTTTGGTTGAAAAGTGGGTCTGAGATTGTGAAAGGCACTATATAAATGCAAGTCGTCCTTTCTTGTTTTTATTGGGTGGGAATTTGCCTGCCAATGGTTAGAGATTGTGGTATAACACATGGAAAAGATTTCATTTAAATTATGTGATGTACTGCAACAGTGTATTCACTGACCCTCTGCTCCCAATGAGAACTATGCTCACAAGCATTATGGCCACAGGTAAGATGTCAGCCACGTTGTGTTGATTCTGTGGGTTATATTCTCTTTGATGTTAACATTCAGCTGCGAGAATGTAATCCACCAATTATCATTGTCTGTCCATTTTCAAACTTGTCTGGGTGTACTCCATTACTTTCCCTCCATCCTCGGGCTGTTTACCCACTTTTCAACAATCCCGGACATTTGCAGAGTTTGAGATAGCCTTGCCCTTTTTAATATTTCACCAGCGCCTTTCCTGTCTTGTGCAAACAGCACAGGTCAACTTTGTACATGATGACCAGAGAGCCGTAGAAAGGTTACAGCAGAGAAAGAGGTTGCTTGGCCCATCACATCTGCACCAGCTGAATAAACGAGTGGCCCATTCCAACCCTGCTTACCAGCATCAGGTCCGTGGGCCTGCGGGTTACAGCCTTTCGGGTCAGATTCAGGTTCCTTTAAATTAGTTGTGGGTTTCCAACTCAACCACCAAACTAGACTGTGAATTCCACACAGCCATCACTTCCTGGGTGAAAAAGAATCCTCCTGTCCCTTTAATCCTTCTACTGATCACATTAAATCTGTGCCCCAACAATTTGTATGATACTGAATGCCTGGTTTATAATGTTCTGTTTCCTCACCAGTTACTGTATTGCCACAACATTGGCCAGGGAAGTATTGCAAATACAATCAGCCAGGCCAGTATTGAATGTTATAACGCTTACGTTGCTGACATCTATCTTATTTCTGAGAGAGTAGAGTTCTGAACAGTTGAACATCCTCCTTAATTGACCTCCTTCCAAAACTCTGTCTCCTGCAGCCTAACTCATACCAAGTCAATCTCACTCCTCAGCACCCCATCCCGAACTCACTGAGACACATTGGCTCCTGTGGTGACAACAGCTCGGTTTTTAAATATGTCACTCTCATGGTCAAATCCCTTTCCCCATCCCTGCAACCCCTTGAGATATCTATCTCCCTTCAGTGTTGGTCAATTGCAACATTCCCAATTGTAATCCCTCTACCATTGACGGCTCTACCATTAGAACTTGTGAGCCAAGCTCTGGAATTTCCACCTTTACACCTCTCCAACGTTCTCTCTCTCTCCTCAAATGTTCCTTAAACCAAGTCTTTGTCATATCTTTTGGTCACCTGTCCTAATATCTCTTCATGTGACATCAAGTTTAATTCCTTGGAAAGTGCCTTGGAACAATTTACTCACATTGTTGTTGCTGTCATTTCCCCCGAGAGACAGGCTGGCTTGCTGTGCTTTTCCGGCCCCTCTCATTATGGTCTAACATGGGAAATAATTTCTAAGGGAATGAAAAAACTTGCATATTTGCAGATTGCTTCTCAAAGTACTACTTCATTCATGAGGCTGTCAGTGGCGGTATGGAACCGTGTTAGCTCCGAGCAAGCAGCTTTTCAGGCAGGCATGCAGGCAGGCAGGCAGAGTGGCCTCTGGGGCCAACGGTTGGCACCTACTTATTGCAAGGACAGGAACAAAGGCCACAGCATTTGCCCAGATCCGAGAGATTTTTTTCTGCTTCTTTCATGTCCTTATTGATTTGATCCATTCCCTCTTCAATCCTCTCCAGTTGCTCTGAATGAGGAAGACAGTTAGTTTCCACAGACACCGACAACAAACAAACAGGGGATCAGCGGCACTCCCAAACTGATCGGGGTTGGACCGCGGTAACGGCAAAGCGAGGTACGGGAGCTGTCGGGGAAACCTCAGGCTGCTGGACGTTGATGTCCCCCATTGGCAACCGGACCACACTTTACAGCAACCCCTTTCAGTGTGGGATTCCCTCATCCCTCTGAAGAATTACACACTCATTGAATGAAGGAAAAGAGAGAAATGGACAGACACAAAAACAGTACCACATGGACACAGGAATTTCTTGCATATAGCTAACACATTACACCCGATGTTGGCCTTGGAAAGGCATTGGCTCAGAATTGAAGGAAAAGTTCCTCAGCTAACACTAAACCCTTTCTCTTATGGTTATGAGTGCTCTTTAGGGAAGGATGATAGTTCTGGAATTTCAGCATAATACAGATCGTGTTTCAGAGAGTAGATCCTTTCACATGACTGCAAAGATGTGCTTTGACTCCATGATCATCTAAGGGCCTTCAACTGCCTTTTCCTTTTCTCAAATTAGCTCTCCTTGTACTGTCCATCCTTACTAAGCAGCTTGCACCCTCTATATGTTTTATGAAGATTGTCCAACAATGATTAATGTGCTCACTTCAGTGTTTGTTTTAAATAGGGTAAATCAAGGAGAATAAGGCCAGTTCACTCAGTTGGCCAGGTGACCAGCGTATTGGTCAGAATAAACAGGTTCAATTTGTGTTCTGATTGAGGTAGATTTGGGAGCTGGCTCCTTGCCGTGCAATACCAAACCACTACTGATAGAAACTGCCAAAGGAATCAGCCCATAGGCTCCAAGGAAATTTGGCAACTTGGTTACAGAATTGGCTGAGGGGCAGGAAACAGAGGAAGAGGGTTTTTGTGACTGGAAGCCTGTGTTTTTGAGGTTCCACACGGATCTGTGTTGGGGTGCTTGCTGTTTGTGGTATAGATATATACAGCTTAGACTTTAACGTAGGAGGGTTGATCATCAAGTTCGCAGATGATACAAAAATTGGTGGGGTGGCAAACAATGAGGAGGATAGCCTTAGATTCAAGGAAGTTACAAATGGGCTGGTCAGATGGACTGAGCAGTAGCAAATGGAATTCAGTTTGGACAAATGTGAGTGACGCAAATTAAACAGGGCAAGGGAATACATGATGAATGGTAGGACCCTGGGAAGCATCAAGGATCAGTGGGACTTCAGTGTCCACCAGTCCCTCAAGGTAGCGGAACAGGTAGATAAAGTGTTTAAGTAGGCATATGGGATACTTGTCTTTTTTAAAGAAGATTGCTGTTTTTATTCTGTATTATTCACCAGTAAATGAAAATGTTAAACACACTTTTTCTAAGTAGCAATGCCTCAATCACATCATATATATCCACGGAACTCAGACTCAATTCTGTCACAGCACTCCCCTGTGTGCTGTTTGCTGAGGCAGGAAGTTACACAGCAGGGAGGGTGATGCTGAAGCTATCTAAAAGGCCACAACTTATGTACCATGTACAGTTGCAGAATCCACATTATAGGAAGGGCGTGATAACACAGAATAGGTTGCAGAGGAGATTTACCAGCATGCTGCCAGGGCTGGGCAATTTAAGTTATGAAGAGAGATTGCTTTCCTTGGAGCAGAGGAGATCGAGGTGGGTGAGGGGGGCATGATATAGATAAATAAAATTATGAGGGGCAATAGACAGGGTAGACCAGAATAAACCTTTCTCCTTGGTGGCAAGATCAATGACCCAGGGCATAGCTTTAAACTAAGGGGCAGGAGATTTGGGGAGAATGTGAGGAAAAATGTTTTGATCCAGAGGGTGATAGGAATCTGGCACTCACTGTCTGTAAGGGTGGTAGAAGCAAAAATGTTGATAACATTTAAGATTAAGGTGTACACTTGTGATGCCAAGGATATGGCCATATGCTGGGAAATGGGATGAAAATAGTTAGGTGCATGTTTCTGACTGGCACAGTCTTATGGGCCAAATAAAAGCAATGCATTTGAGATCTGAAATAAGAACAGGGAAGGCAGGTGAATCTCAGCTGTCTGGCAGTGCCTGTACAGACAGGGAAGGCAGGTGAACCTCAGTGATCTGGCAATGCCTGTCCAGACAGGGAAGGCAGGTGAATCTCAGTG
Source organism: Chiloscyllium plagiosum (assembly GCF_037043375.1). Lineage (NCBI taxonomy): Eukaryota > Metazoa > Chordata > Chondrichthyes > Orectolobiformes > Hemiscylliidae > Chiloscyllium > Chiloscyllium plagiosum. Next base: position 21,228,499 of record NW_028270185.1, on the reverse strand, counting down.
ATCTGGCAATGCCTGTCCAGACAGGGAAGGCAGGTGAATCTCAGTGATCTGGCAGTGCCTGTCCAGACAGGGAAGGCAGGTGAATCTCAGCTGTCTGGCAGTGCCTGTACAGACAGAGAAGGCAGGTGAATCTCAGCTGTCTGGCAGTGCCTGTACAGACAGGGAAGGCAGGTGAATCTCAGCTGTCTGGCAGTGCCTGGACAGATAGGGAAGGCAGGTGTATCTCAGTGATATGGCAGTGCCTGTACAGATAGGGAAGGCAGGTGTATCTCAGTGATCTGGCAGTGCCTGTACAGACAGGGAAGGTAGGTGAATCTCAGCGGTCTGGCAGTGCCTGTACAGATAGGGAAGGCAGGTGTATCTCAGCGGTCTGGCAGTGCCTGTACAGACAGGGAAGGCATGTGAATCTCTGCGGTGTGGCAGTGCCTGTACAGACAGGGAAGGCAGGTGAATCTCAGCGGTCTGGCAGTGCCTGTACAGACAGAGAAAGCTGCATTGACTGATCTTCTGAATTTAGAACTCGTAACAGCCCTGAAGTAGTCATGTTGGACTCAAAATGTTAATTATGTTTCTCTGTCTCACACAGATACTACCAGAAGTGCTGAATTTCTTCAGCATTTTGGCTCTTATTTTATAAATAGGAGATAGTGCTGTCCTGAATGTGATAAAATATTTGCCAAGTTCACTAATTCTCTGACTGAAAAGACTGACTTTAAAATTTGTTAAATCCCCCAACTGCTTGAAGAATCATCAAGGGGTATATCACCCCTTGATAATCAAAGGGATTACTTTAATTTATTTAAGCCTACTTTCTGTACCATTGTCAACTGATTAAGATGAGCAGATACCCCAAATGAAGTCTCAGTGAATGTGTTATCCAGAGGGGATACAGCTAATGTCCCTGGATATAAGACACTATTGTTATTGTGCTATAATTGTTAAGACAGATATCAACAGATTCTTGGTGCCCGAGGGTATGAAAGTATCAGAGATATGCAAGAATGTAGAGTTGAGGTTAAGATTAAATTGGCTATGATCTTGTTGAATGGTGGAACTGGCTCAACAAGCTGACTGGCCTATTCTTGTTACTTGATCATATGTCCGCATGTACGGTGCTGACATTGACGAAGGTCAGTGAAGTATTTGGCAGCTGTGTGCCAATAGCATTTCTGGACTGGGATACTAAGAACAGTCCTTCATCTCGCTTTGCAAATATAATACTAGCTAGAACTATATTGCTGCTTGTTTTGCACTCACAACAGTGTTTTATACCTTAGGTTAAATTAATGCAATAATTGTTGCCTTGACATTGTCTGTAAACTTGACCCTGTATCACACTTTGAAAGATGGCTCCCTCCTGGTGGGCTTAGCTGATAAAGGCACTGAGGCCCACAGACCATAGGCTTGGTTCAGGTTTTATGGATGTTAATGGGCTAAGCCCAAGTAGCAATGAAATAAAAATGGCTTTAGCACCAACACATTGAAGCAGAAGGGAAGAAACAGCCAGAATTCCCTTGTTCCAGCTCTGGAGAGGACGCGTGTGTCAGATGAGGGCCAGATAGGGACAACTCCTTGGTTGACAACATTCCAATGGATTACTTTATGTTCAGTGGGCAGGTCAATATGTCTTCTTTAGACTTGGTTTAATGGAGTACAGTAGTTAAAATGGTGTCTTTGCACAGTTTGTTCAGGCTAACAGAGAGAGAATAGGCTGGATGGGTGAAGTAGAGCAGGATTGATGCCTCACAGCACCTTCCCCTCCTCGCTCTGCAGTCAGCGCGGTTGGAAAATGTGCAAGGGTTATATGGGATGGAATTTTCAAAGTGCATCAAGGAGAGCTTTTGTTGCCAGTCCTACTAAAGATGGCAGTGCTTGTTGCCAGTGCATAGACAGTCCTACTAAAGAAGGGCAGTGCTTGTTGCCAGTGCATAGACAGTCCTACTAAAGAAGGGCAGTGCTTGTTGCCAGTGCATAGACAGTCCTACTAAAGATGGGCAGTGCTTGTTGCCAGTGCATAGACAGTCCTACTAAAGATGGGCAGTGCTTGTTGCCAGTGCATAGACAGTCCTACTAAAGATGGGCAGTGTTTGTTGCCAGTGCATAGACAGTCCTACTAAAGATGGCAGTGCTTGTTGCCAGTGCATAGACAGTCCTACTAAAGATGGGCAGTGCTTGTTGCCAGTGCATAGACAGTCCTACTAAAGATGTGCAGTGCTTGTTGCCAGTGCATAGACAGTCCTACTAAAGATGGCAGTGCTTGTTGCCAGTGCATAGACAGTCCTACTAAAGATGGGCAGTGCTTGTTGCCAGTGCATAGACAGTCCTACTAAAGATGGGCAGTGCTTGTTGCCAGTGCATAGACACTCCTACTAAAGATGGCAGTGCTTGTTGCCAGTGCATAGACAGTCCTACTAAAGATGGGCAGTGCTTGTTGCCAGTGCATAGGCAGTCCTACTAAAGATGGCAGTACTTGTTGCCAGTGCATAGACAGTCCTACTAAAGATGGGCAGTGCTTGTTGCCAGTGCATAGACAGTCCTACTAAAGATGGGCAGTGCTTGTTGCCAGTGCATAGACAGTCCTACTAATGATGGGCAGTGCTTGTTGCCAGTGCATAGACAGTCCTACTAAAGATGGCAGTGCTTGTTGCCAGTGCATAGACAGTCCTACTAAAGATGGGCAGTGCTTGTTGCCAGTGCATAGACAGTCCTACTAAAGATGGGCAGTGCTTGTTGCCAGTGCATAGACAGTCCTACTAATGATGGGCAGTGCTTGTTGCCAGTGCATAGACAGTCCTACTAAAGATGGGCAGTGTTTGTTACCAGTGCATAGACAGTCCTACTAAAGATGGGCAGTGCTTGTTGCCAGTGCATAGACAGTCCTACTAAAGATGGCAGTGCTTGTTGCCAGTGCATAGACAGTCCTACTAAAGATGGGCAGTGCTTGTTGCCAGTGCATAGACAGTCCTACTAAAGATGGGCAGTGTTTGACCTAATCCGAGGGAACAAAGCTGGTCAAGTAGTTGAAATGTCATGTGTGAGCATTTTGGGGATAGTGACCACAACTTTGTAAGATTCAAACTATTTACAGAAAGGGATAAGGACAGAAGCTAAGTGTCTACTTAAGAATTAAGAGCGTGGTAGATAAATGGAAATTGTTGAGTGGTAGAGGTAAGTACTATCACAACATTTAAGAAACGTCTGGATGAGTACTTAAAAAGCCATGGCATTGCAGGCTACAGATGAAGTACAGGTCCTAAAAATAGGATTAGTGTAGTTTGGTGTTTTCTGGCTGGCGTAGTCATGTTTCCAAGCTGTATGATTCAATGACTCTGGAGAGGAGTGGGCAAGGGAAATAAATAAAACCAACACAGTGAAATCTGCACTAATTAGATTCCCCCAGGCTACTGGTTGCCAGTCTGCAGTACACTTGCACAAGCTAAAAAATAGCTGCAAAATCTACTCATGAAACAGGCAGGAGGTGCCAACACATTGACTGGTGAATGATTTCCTTCCCTGACTTATTAACTGGGTAAAGAGCAATCAGCCACATCAACCAGGCAAGTAATTTTGTGGCTCACAGGTGAGGGGGAGGTGGAAAAGGGGGAAGGAAAAGCAGCAAATTTGTGATAAAAAGAGGAAATGCTTATCTTTCAACTCTGAGAAAGGGATGGCAGATTATTTCATTGGAGACAGTTCAGAGAAGGTTCACTAGGATGGACAGATTGTCTTAACAGCACAGGCTGAGCAGCTTGGGACTCTACTCACTGGAGTTTAGAAAAATGAGAGATGATTTCATTGAGACATATTGAATTCTTAAGGGATTTGACAGGGAAATGCTGAGGGGATGTTTCACTTTATAAGAGTGTGTAGGACCGAGGGCATAATCTCAGAATTACGGGCAATGGTTTAAGAATGAGATGAGGAGGAATTTCTTCTCTCAGAGATTGAGTGTCTTTGGAACTCTTTGCTACAGAGAGCTATAGGGACGGAGTCCTTATGCATATTTAAGGATGATGTTCAGAGATAATTGAGCCGTGAGGGGTATCAAGGGCCAAGGAGAAATGGCAGGAAAGCGGAATGTCAAATTAGCCATGGTCCTAATGAAAGCTCAAGGAGCCAAGCAGCCTTCTCCTGTTCCTATCTTTTATCACTTTTAGGTCACCATATTTCCATTGACCAGATGCCCCTCTCCAGACCCATTATGTGGTGTGGGAAGCCTTGGCAAACACAGCCACCCCATGTTCCACCCTGATGAAGGCTTGGTGTTGGCAAAGTGAGTGGGGCATATCAGCTGCTTCTATTACCCTGCACCCTCCCCAAACTTATCCCTTGGCATCACTATCATTCCTTACACCCCTTCTCCAGGCCATTATTTGCCTCCAAAAGGAAGGGCAAAAACTCTATGACCAATCACAGTATTCAGAGCTCAGCAGAATCGGCCAGACTTTAAGAACTGTTCACCAAAGAGGACAATCCAGGTAAGTGACACAGACACATTTATAGGGAATGTGAAAGTTTTTTTTAAAGAAGTAGTCACCATGGCGCCACTCTCTCATTACAGCGTGACAGCAGGTAATGAGTTTAACCTGAGGGTCACCACTGCTCAAGCAAGGGGTAAGGTTGAGACCTTCATGGTAACCTTAGCTGGTATGGGAATTGAACCTGCACTGTTGGTATCATTCTGTATTGTAAACCAGCTCTCCAGACAACTGAACTAAACAGGAACTATTGGATGAATATCCAGAGACATTTGGCATGTTATTGTGGAAAATATAAGTTCATGTTTAGGAGGTACCATATTGGCATGGATACAAGATTGGCTAACAGCGATTGGGTCAGTTTCTGGTTGGCAATATGTACAGGTAGTGTGCCAACTGGAGAGATCAGTTCTGGGACCTCAAAATTGTATAATTTAAACACGTAGCCGACCTGGACGAAGGGACCAAAGGTGTGACTGTTAAATATACTTATGACATAAAGATAATTAGGAAAGTAAGTTCTAAAAAGGTCATAAGAAAACTAAAAAGGTGATCTCGATAGGTTAGGTGATTGGGCAAAGATCTGATAAATGGAATATAATGTATGAAAATATGAAACTATACATTTTATCAGAACAAATAAGAAAGTAATATATTATCCGAATGGTGAGAGTTTGCAAAGCTCTGAGATGCAGAGGGATCTGGATCATGAAACATTTATATGCAGGTACAGTAAGTAATCAGAACAGTTAATCAAATGCTATTAAGTACAAGAACAGCAAGGTTATGCTTCAATGAGGCTAGTGAGATCATATCTAGAGAACAGTGTACAATATTGGTCTCCTTATTTAAGGAAGGATGTAAATACATTATAAGCATTTCAGAAAAGGTTTACCAGTCTGATAGCTAAAATGGGTGTATTGACTTGCGAGGAAAGGTTGAATAGGCTAGGCTTGTACTCAGTGGATTTTAGAGCAGAAAGTGGTGACTTGATTTAAAAAAAGCCAGATCCTGAGTGGTCTTGTTTACGGTCAGCTCTCTGAAATGGACACATCTATTACTGGATAAGGAGTGGGTGGCACGAACAGAAGGGGAACTAGAAAGATATGAGAGGACTAGAAGGATATGGCGATGGGGAGAGGTGAAGGGTGGGAGAAGCCCCATAAACAGCAGCATGGAATTGCTGGGCAGAATGGTCTGTTTCTGGAATTTTCAGGATTTTAAAAATACTTTGCAACACTAAGTCAGATCAGATCTGGGGTCTGCGCTGAGTTAGTAACTATGTATGCTTCCAATTAAACCTGTTGGACTATAACCTGGTGTTGTGTGATTTTTAACTGTGTTAATATAAGCAATTGCCCAACACCCCATTCTCGAACTAGAAAGGATCCAGGCTTCTCTCTGTTATCCAGTGACCTCTGCTGGACATCAGGTGAGTGCAGGGTTGGGGACAGCTATGATGCCCCATGCAGACAAACAGCTGGCAAATGTGGACTAACCTGCATGGTTAACCCACATGCAGCTAAGTGCTAGCTCCCACCAATGGGGTAAATATTAGCTTGAGGCCCTGATTTCAGGTCCATAGCCTGGAGCACCCCATCAGCACACAGCAGAAACTGGAAGACCCAAGTTGGCCTGACATTGGATCCCTGGCCAAGTTATCATTAACTCGCTGACCCTGGCACACGTGCCCATTTTAGAAATGTGACCTTCACAACACTTGGCCCAAGGGGAGGTCCTGGGAAAGGGGATGGAATGTCAATGGAGGAAGTTGGCTGTTATTGTGGAGCCTGTTTCTTTCTACAGGGACTGGTGCCACATCTGGCCCAGTTTCGCAGATCCCTAAACTGGTACTACATAAATGCAGTGTCCAACACCCATTTCAGGTGGCTGACTGGGGCACACAACAGGTCGATGTCCTTCAGGCATCATGGGGGTTCAATGCTTGGGTGTTGGAAATTTGCCTCTCATTGCACCAGTTTTGCCCTGGCACTCCCGCTGTAGTGTCTTTAGGATGGGAGGAGAGGAAACTCGGGGAAAAAAATTAATTCCCGACAGAAGGTGAACACTACAAACCTAGGGCTTGACAGCTCAGTTTGTTCTCTTCAGGTTACTTTCTCTGCCATTACTGCAAAAACACTCAACTAGGGTGCACTGCAATATTTATTCGTTTTACGTATAACATTTGAAGAAATCAGAATGGGGAGGATATGATAAGCCTGTTCATTGTTGATAGCTCTATCTGTACTCCATCTCTCCATCTGTATTCAGTTGGGACATTTAAATCTCCCACGTTGACAATTCCACTGCTCCTTTTGCAAGAAGAATTGCTCAGTTCTTGAAGAATTAAAGACAGTTTAAACCAAACTTGTGTTGACACTTTGCCTTCCACACTAATTCCCACTCGGCTATCATCCCCTACGGTGCCTCCCTAAACCACTATACTGCTGGCATGAAATTCTTGCCATTTAATCCCACGGTGGATCATGACCCCCTGCAGCTCCACCCCAGCTCATATTCTCCATCTCTCTGACTCCAGTCTCTTGCACATCACTCCTCTCCATGACCTTGGTTGGTGGTCAGTTCTTGGGCGGTCTACACCTAGATCTACTCACTTCTCCTTTTACCAAACTTTGGGTCGTCCCTCCCAGTTCACAAAGGTCCAATCTTTTCGGCAGCACCTTGCTACAGTAAGGATGCTGTAACATTTAAAGCAGTGTGTAATTCTGTGGTTAGTGGCACTTACAAAGACTGCTCCTCCTGATGTGTGTGGTCACTGCCTGAGATGAGCACCCTGTGAGTGCCATTTGCTGGAATACAGAGTATTCCCTTTCATGTGCTTAAGGCTTTGTTGGCAGCCTTTAACCCCACTGGGTTCTCACATTGTTCCCAATGGAAAGAATTACAAAAAGTATTTGTCAAATACTTTACAAAAGTAAAAGTGAACCGAAAGGAGCATCTGTTCAATGAAACCTTTCATTCAAGGTGCTGAATATTTTCCAGTGAGCACCTCACCTTGTGGGACATGGGGGGTAGTTCCCACTCATCCCTGTTGTCACAATGAGGTTGTAACATCCAAATGTTTGACAGAAATTAGCTGGTGAAATCAATAGATTAATGGGTCTGGGAGAAACCACTATATCTAATGCAGGAGCCACCATTAAAACGATCCCCATTTTCTATTTTTATGCAGTGGGTATTTACAAAGCACTGCTTGAGAGCTGGCTGGAGGAAACAAAGTGAAAACTTCAGAAAGGAATTAGCTGAATACTTGAAAAGAAGACATTTGCGGGGCTTTGGGGAAAGGGTAGGGGTATGGGCTCATTTGCATATCTTTTTGAGAGAGCCAAACCAGGGACAAAGGAAAGCATGGCTTCCTTCCATACTTCAAGATGTTTCAGCCCTGATACTATCCGAGGATTGGGGAGCCCGTGACAAAGTGAAGAACCTGGAGCCAGGGTTTCTTCAGAACGGTGATGGACAAATCCCAACTATCGACTGGCCCAGACTGACACACAGAGAGGTGATAGAGAGGAAGAGCCAAATGTGGCAGCATCACCTTCAGGTCATGAGCTGGCCTGGGCTATCGGGAGAGGGTGGGTGAGTTGGAGGATCAGACAGACGAGAGGCTTGTCGATAGCAGAGGGAAGCAGTGTTTTTTTTCCCCTTTGTTCATGTGATGTGTCTGTCACTGGCTAGGCCAGCAATTGCCCATCTCTAATAACCCAGAGGGCAGTAAAGGGTCAGCAACATTACTGCGGCTCTCGAGTCACATGTGGGCCAGATCTGGTAAGAATAGCAGATTTCCCTCCCTAAGGAATACTAGTGAACCAGATAGTTTTATTTTTTTTTAAACTGACAATTGATCGTGGTTAAATAGGCTTGCTTTTAAATTCCAAATCTTTATTGAATTCTAGTATCATCATCTGCCTTGCTGGGATTCAGACTCCCATCCCCACAGCATTACCAATCCAGTGATACTACTACCGGGTTCAGGAGAGGCTTGGGAGGGAGGGAGGGAGTCTCCTGCTGAAAGCACAGGTCTATAGAGCTTGAGTCACTGGCTGCACCCGCTTGGACCAGCTACTGGTCAGCTCACTGCTCTCTTCCAGTTAAATAGATCCTGATGCCCATGATACCGTTTGGCAGCCTCTCTCACTAACAGAACCTTGTCCTGTCTTTTGCAAAAAGCTCAAATGTCAATGCCCCAATTTCTGTGTATTATGGTCTCAAAGAGTGGGAATGGAGTTGGCCACCCCTGAACATTTCCTGCATGCAGTGGAAGAAGAAAGGGAGGTAATCGCAAGGCCTTTCGTGTCTCAGCAAAGAACCAGCTATTGCAGCAACTTGCAATTCTCACCAAGTGATCCTCGGGTGCAGCACTTGCTGAAACACCGGGCAGGACTCCAAGTGGTAGTGGAGGAAAGCTGATGTTCTGGAGCACGCTGAACTCTGAGCTAACACGTACTGCCAAGGAATGCCAGCCCCCTCTCTCCCTCCCCTGTTCTTCTTGGCTTTTGACCTAACACCACCCCCTCCCCATCTCCTCCCAATCACCTCGCAGTTTTCAAGCCTCAAAATCTGAAGGCAAAGGAAAGAAGGTAAATGGTGTGTTGGCCTTCATAGCAAGAGGATTCAAGTAGAGGAATAGGGATGTCTTGCTGAATAGTGTCTTGGTGAGACCACATCTGGAGTATTGTGTGCAGTTAACTTGGGAGGGATGTTCTAGCTATGGGGGGCATGCAATTAAGTTTACTAGACTGATTCCTGGGATGACATATGAAGAAACACTAGACTCGGTAGGACGGTATTCATCGGGGATTGGAAGAATGAAGGGAGGGGGGGGGGGATCTCACAGAAACCTACAAAATTGCAACTGGACCAGAAAGGGGAAATGCAGAAAGTATGTTCCTGAGGACAAGGGAGTCCAGAACCAGGGGTCAGTTGAATGGGACATAACCTGATTGAAACAAAAGGATTTTGAAGGGGCTTGACAGGGTCAACATTGAGAAGTTGTTTCCCCGGACTGGGGGGGATTATAGAACAAGGAGTACAGTCTCAGGATAAGTGGAGAATCAATCAGTTAGGGCTGGGGGGCCAGGAATTTACTTCACTCAAAGGATTTTGAATTTTTGGAATCCTCTACCCCAAAGGGTTGCAGACACTCCCTCATTGAATATATTGAGGACAGAGTTTGACAGGTGTTCAAGTGTCTCAGGAAATGGAGGGAACGGGCATGAAAGTGAAGTTAAAACCCAAAGCCTAGCCATCATTGTGTTGAATGGGGAAGTAGTTGTGTTGGGCTGAATGGTCTTCACCTGCTCCTATTTCCTGTGGTTGTTTCAAATTCCTTTGTGCACTGATTGATGACTAAACCTGTTAACAGAGTCACTAGAATAGGGAAATAGGAATTAATTTAACTGTGGGGAGTTTCCAAGTGTCTGTCAAGTCACAACCAGTTAGGAAGCTGCAGGAAGCTCTCTGAGATAATATCCAGAAACAGATCAGAGGCTCTAGATATTTGAATCAGAGGATGTGGTGAAACACAAAAGGCAGTGTTTGGGGAAGGGGTGCAGGTGTTGGGAGTGAGGAGTTGAGGGTTGTAGCTGGAAAATAATGTGGGTTTCACACCTCCTCACACCACATTTACTGTCAGTGGAGCTCTGGATAATCACAGAAAGCAGAAGTGTGACTGCCTGCATACATTTTGAGAATTGGTGATAATCAGAATAGTTTGTATTCTGATTATTTCAAACTAAATGATTTCAGATTGTGTTATCCAACCGGCTGGAATCAGATTCAGTTGACAGAAACATTTTGTAGTCTCTGACCTGAGAATTTTTACCACAGCAGACCCAGAAACCAGTACGGTTTTGGAAGCATGGGTATATGCAAGGATTTGAGGAAAGTATGTTCTGGGGGAGAGGAGCAAGGCAGGATGATTACTTCAGTCCTGGCCTAACAAAGAGGACATATTTAATCGATTTGTGCTACAAACTCCAAAACTTAATGAATCCTGGATATGAATAATATGAGCAAACTCTGAAGATTTAATTGAAGATTAAAAGTGAGTTCATTGGGCAATGTTTCATGTTGGAAGAAGAATTCAGAATTTTTAGAATTATACAGCAATTCTTGCTCCTGAGTATTTCCCTGTTGAAGATCTAGTTCCCTCCATCCCACTGTCAGGGAATGACATAGTGTGTCTGAAACACAGGGAGGACTTAAAAGCTTGAATCAGAGCGATCAACTGCACATCTGGTTCTCAGTCAATGTTACCTCTTAGAATTATTTACGAAAATAATTCACATTATTGGCTCCCACCTTTTTTCATTCACTCATGAGTCATGGGACACTACTGTCACTGACTGGATCAGCATTTCTTGCTGTTGGGTTTTGTGGAATGGGATATCTTTCCATGTTTTTAAAAACATAAACTGAACACAGAAGGATGGATCTTCTAGTCTGTTGAAAGGTGCAAAAGAGCTAGAGATGAGATGAAAAGGAATATTTTTCGAGTGTTGGGTGATAACATGATTGAGGTGTTGGGATCACATGGTTAGGGTGTTGGGATCACATGGTTAGATGTTGTGATCACATGGTTAGGGTGTTGTGATCACATGGTTAGGATGTTGGCATCACATGGTTCAGGTGTTGGGATCACATGGTTAGATGTTGTGATCACATGGTTAGGGTGTTGTGATCACATGGTTAGGGTGTTGGGATCACATGGTTCAGGTGTTGGGATCACATGGTTAGATGTTGTGATCACATGGTTAGGGTGTTGGGATCACATGGTTAGGGTGTTGGGATCACATGGTTCAGGTGTTGGGATCACATGGTTAGATGTTATGATCACATGGTTAGGGTGTTGTGATCACATGGTTAGGATGTTGGGATCACATGGTTCAGGTGTTGTGATCACATGGTTAGATGTTGTGATCACATGGTTAGGGTGTTGTGATCACATGTTTAGGATGTTGGGATCACATGGTTAGGGTGTTGTGATCACATGTTTAGGATGTTGGGATCACATGGTTCAGGTGTTGTGATCACATGGTTAGATGTTGTGATCACATGGTTAGGGTGTTGTGATCACATGGTTAGATGTTGTGATCACATGGTTAGGGTGTTGTGATCACATGTTTAGGATGTTGGGATCACATGGTTCAGGTGTTGTGATCACATGGTTAGATGTTGGGATCACATGTTTAGGATGTTGGGATCACATGGTTAGATGTTGCGATCACATGTTTAGGATGTTGGGATCACATGGTTCAGGTATTATGATCACATGGTTAGATGTTGTGATCACATGGTTAGGAAGTTGGGATCACATGGTTCAGGTATTGTGATCACATGGTTAGATGTTGTGATCACATGGTTAGGATGTTGGAATCACATGGTTCAGGTATTGTGATCACATGTTTAGGATGTTGGGATCACATGGTTCAGGTATTATGATCACATGGTTAGATGTTGTGATCACATGGTTAGGATGTTGGAATCACATGGTTCAGGTATTGTGATCACATGGTTGTGTCATTTGGAGATCACACACTTTCTGGATTGGTGATTTTATCTGGACATCAACAATCTCTTGTCTTTTCTCCAGCTTCCTACGTCACCATCCTAACTCACGTTATTCTCTGTGGTGGGTTAAATAAGTTTGTCAACTTGTGAATAATTAACTTGCATGCCTGTAATAAAGTCCTCATATTAATAATCCAGTCTGCAACAGGCTCCTCAATTTGTTCATTTTGGTTTGTCTTCCAAAAAGGGAGTTGCCCTGTAAAATGCTTCTGACATATCTAAACGACCTATGTCCATGTGCATACCAGGGCAGAGTGTGTAGAGGCTGCCTGTCCTAGATGAAACCACAGTCAAACATGCAGCCTTCATGACAGGAAGTGGGTTTCTTCCCTAACCCCCAGGTGGGAATCAGTTTACTTTACTTCAGTCCCTGCTTCAAGCTAAGACCATGAGGCTCAGAATCAGAAAGGTTCTGAATGAAGAAATCCGTGCTGTCGATCTGAGGTTTATGATTTGGAGTAAATGTCAATTGGTAAAACTGAATTCAACATTGTTCAGTGCTCATCATTTACACCACTGCCCTACCCCATCCCAGGCATGTACACGCACTTCCTCAGCTCAGGCATGTACACGCATTTCCCCATCCCAGGCATGTACACACACTTCCCCACCACAGGCATGTATACGCACTTCCCCATCCCAGGCATGTACACGCACTTCCCCATCCCAGGCATGTACATGCACTTCCCCATCCCAGGCATGTACACGCACTTGCCCATCCCAGGCATGTACATGCACTTTCCCATCCCAGACATGAACACGCACTTTCCCATCCCAGGCATGTACACACACTTGCCCATCCCAGGTATGTACACGCACTTCCCCATCCCAGGCACATGCACACACTTCCCCATCCCAGGCATGTACACGCACTTCCCCATCCCAGGTACGTAAACACACTTCCCCATACCAGGCATGTACACACTTCCCCATCCCAGGCATGTATACACTTCCCCATCCCAGGCATGTACACACACTTCCCCATCCCAGGCATGCACACGCACTTCCCCATCCCAGGCATGTACACGCACTTCTCCATCCCAGGCATGTCTGCGCAGTTTCTCTTCCCAGGCAAGTATGCACAATTCCCCATCTCAGGCATATACATATGGTTCCCTTTCCCAGGCCTGTATGCACACTTCCCCAACCCAGATATGCACACACAATTCCCCATCCCAGGCACATATGCACAATTCCTCAATACAGGCATGTACACACACTTTCCCATCTCAGACGTATCACATAATTCCCCATCCCAGGCATGCAAGTAAAACTCCCCATCCCAGGCATGTACACACAATTCCCCAACCAAGAAATGTATGCACATCTTCAAGATCCACTTACCGCCTTGTTCATCCAACATAACCAGAGTCCTGATCCCGGCATCTTTGCTCTGTGTGAGTAGGTAACGAAAAGAGTTTTAGAGGGATAAAATGAGAATTATTCAGAGTGGAACAAGTACATTTGGCAGTCCTTGTCTACCCATCAATGATCCAGCTCATTTTAGTAGACGCCTGATTACTGCTGCATGCTGGATTTTTGTAGATTAACATTTAAATTCAAATCCAATTACTCACAAATATTAACAATTCAGCATCTCAACTCTTGCTGAATTTTCATCAAACTGTTTCGTAGGATTTAGATTGCACGTAGGTTAAGCATGACACCTCAAAGCAGCTCAAAGCCAATGGGGACTTCTTTGAAAACTAGCCACCGTCACATTAATTCCAATCCACATTTCACCAGAGCAGGAAGCGTCCCAACAGGTGCTGCGTAAACGGAGGTGGACGGTGAAAATTCAGTTCAATCAACAAAGGCCTATTTCAGACACGAATTAGTGTAAACTGTTGAAAGGAATAGAACGTTTAGAAGGAATGACAGCACAGGTGTGAAAGGATTAGGAGGGTTGGAGTTTTTAAAGTGCATCCAGGATGTAGACAGAGATGGGGGCAATGCTCGACCAAATCCGAGAGAATGAAGCCGATTAAGTGGTTAAACTGTCAGTGTGTGAGCATTTTGGAGATAGTGACCATAATTCTAAGTTTCAAAGATGTGGAGTTAGAAAGATTATTTACAGTGTGGGAACAGACCCTTTGGCCCAGCAAGTCCACACCGACCCTCCGAAGAGCAACCCACCCAGACCCATTCCTCTACACTTACCCCTTCACCTAACACTACGGGCAATTTAGCCTGGCCAATTCACCTAACCTGCGCTGTTTTGGACTGTGGGAGGAAACCGGAGCGCCTGAAGGAAACCCACGCAGACACGGGGAGAATGTGCAAACTCCACACAGACAGTTGCCTGAGGCGGGAATTGAACCCGGGCCTCTGGTGCTGCGAGGCAGCAGTGCTAACCACTGTGCCACCGTGCCACCTGAGTTGCTGGTGTTGGACTGGGGTGGACAAAATTAAAAATCACACATCACCAGGTTATAGTCCAACAGGTTTATTTGGAAGCACTAGCTTTCAAAGTTACCTGTTGAAGGAGCAGCACTCTGAACACTAGTACTTCTAAATAAACCTGTTGGACTATAACCTGATGTTGTGGGATTTTTAACTAAGTTTCAAAGTCATTATAGGAAGGGAAAAGGAGAGTGCAGAAGCTGTGTCTAAATTGGGGGGAGGGTTAATTTCAATATAATTAGGCAGGATCTAGCAAACATAGACTGGGAGCAGCTACTTGCAAGGTAAGTCAACACTTGGAAAGCATGAGCCTTTTAAATGTAACTTGGTAAGAATTCAGGGCCTGGACACGTTCCTCTAACAGTGACAGGCAAGGACAAAAGATTCAGGGAACCCTCAATGGGTATTAATTATTAGTAAAGAAAAAGAAAGAAGCACATATCAGGTGCAGGGCATTAAACCAGGGGAGGCTCTTCAAAAAGTATAGAAACTAGTGGAGGTCACTTAAAAAGGAAATTAGGAGAGCACAGAGGGGCCACAAAATACCTTTGGAAGATGGGATCAAGGAAAACTTGGAGGCATTTTCTAAGTATATTAAGAGCAGGGTCGATGAAAGATCAAAGGGGCAATCCAGGCGTGGAGACAGTGGACGTGGGTAAAGTCTTGAATGAATATTTCTCATCAGTATTCTCAGAGGAGAAACGGCATACAAGTATAGAAATTCCCAGGGCCTGATGAGATTGTATCCCAGGCTGCAACAGGAGACAAGGGAGGAGGTTGCTGGGCCCCACGGGAGCTATTTAATAAGAAAAAGAGCCAGAAATTGCTGGAAAAGTTCAGCAGATCTGGCAGCATCTGTGAAGAAAAATCCGAGTTAACATTTCAGGTTGAGTGACCCTTCCTCAGAACTGGAAATCAGAATTAGCTTTCTTTAAACTCAGGCCCCGGTCTCAGATTTAACTGCATCATTTTCCATCTTAATGAAGAATTCTACCATATTATAGTCACTACTCCCCAAAGGATCTCACACCACAAGGTTGCTAATTAATCCTCCCTCATCACAATCATTCTGAGAAAGTTAAAAATCACACAACACCAGGTTATAGTGCAACAGGTTTAATTGGAAGCACACTAGCTTTCGGAGCGACGCTCCTTCATCAGGTGGTTGTCAACTGATGAAGGAGCGTCACTCCGAAAGCTAGTGCTTCCAATTAAACCTGTTGGATTATAACCTGGTGTTGTGTGATTGTTAACTTTGTCCACCCCAGTCCAACACCGGCATCTCCAAATCATTCTGAGAAAGGATTACTTCCCACCAGCCTGAAACATTAACTCTCATTTCTCTCCACAGAGTCTGCCAGACCTGCTGAGATTTTCCAGCAATTTCTGTTTTTGTTTCTGATTTACAGCATCCGCAATTTTTCGGGAAATAGTTAATACTTCACTGGCCAGAGATGAAGTGCCAGATGACTGGAGGATAGCTAATATGGTTTCTTTGTTCAAGAGGGGCAGCCTGGATAGGCCAGGTAATTACAGACCAGTTAGTTTGATATCAATCGGAGGGAAATTATTGGAAAAAAGTTCTGAAGGACAGGTTTAAACAATATTTGGAAAGGCAGTGATTGATCAGGGATAGTCAGCATTTAAGTGTTGGAGGGAGATCCTGTCTGACTAATTTAATTGAGTTTTTTTGAAAGATGACTAAATGTTTTGATTAGGGTAGTGCAGTTGATGGGGTTGACATGGACTTCAGTGAGGACTTTGACAAGGTCCACACAGAAGGCTGGTCCTTCCCAAATAAAACAAAGCTGACACAGCGGGGGAAGGTGGGGGGCTTTGTGGTGCAGTGGTAGTATCCTTACCTTTAAGCCAGAAGACTTGGGATCAAGTCCCACCTGTTTCCGAGGTGTTTCAAAACATTTCTGCACAGGTTGGTTAGAAAAAAAAAAGGCAGACCCAGTGCCCATAATAGGCTTTGCTTGTAAATAGAGTCAAGAATGTGGTGCTGGTAAAGTACAGCAGGTCAGGCAGCATCCGAGGAGGAGGAAAATCGTCATTTCAGGCAAAAGCCCTTCATCAGGAATTCATTTGCCCGAAACGTTGATTCTCCTGCTCTTCGGATGCTGCCTGACCTGCTGTACTTTTCCAGCACCACACTTTCGACTGTAATCTCCAGCATCTGCAGTCCTCATTTTCCCCTTTGCTTGTAAATACCTTTGGTGGTGGGAAAGTTACTGAGTTGTGTGCAATAGCACTTCTGGGTATAAAATAATTTTTTAAAAAGCAAATGTGGGAAGGTGTCGTGTGCTGGTAGTGTTCCCACATCTGAGCCTGAATGCCTGGCTTCAAGTCCCAGAGGGTGTCACAACATTCATGAACAGGTTGATTAAAATATTTTTCAAAAATAATAAAAGCAATCCCAGAGCCCCATGTAGTGCATCAGTAGTGCCCCTACCTCTGGCCAGGTCCCACCTGGTCCAGAGGTGGCACCTCTTAACAGGGCTGTTTAGGAAATAAACGATGAGCTGCTGATTTGGCCCCTGACGTTACCCAATGAATGACTTGCATTAAAATTAATCAAAAAGCAATGTCGAGTTTCTAAAACAAAACAAACCACACTCAGGAAATCTCATGGTGGTGGCCCCATCTCTGCACTAGGAGGCCTTGGTACAAATCCCACCTGCTTCAGAGGTGAGTCATAACGCTGCTGAACAAGCTGATTAGAAAATACTATAAAGCAGACCCAGTGGGGCTCTTGTGAAACAGTGGTAGTGTCCAAGCGTCTGAGTCAGAGACCCAGATTCAAATCCCACCTGCTCCAGAGGCGTGTCACAGTATCTGAACAGGTTAATTAAAAATATCTATAAAGCAGACCCAAGGTTGGATCTTCAGAACTGTCTATCCCAGGCTGGGACTAGCATATGTATACCATGAGTAGTGGGTCCTATTTTGGTCGGAGGAGAGTTTGGTGTTCAACAATAAATGATGTTCTTTCCAGTCAGTCTTCCTGAACTATTACAGCAGCATACAACAAAGTAGAGAGTACACTGTTTTGTTTGCAGGAGTCTGACTGATCGATTAAATAGCTCTATTGCAGTACTTCACATTCTCCAGGAATACAGGAATAGCATAGACTACAGACACCAGTGAACACAGACCAAATAAATATGGAGCACATAGAGCCGTGAACACAGATGAGAACATATATGGACCAAAATACTACCAGAGTCACATGAATATCCACCTTTTCATGACTATGTAATTGTATTATGATATATTTTGTAAAGAATAATAATCAGACTTTTAAGATGGATGCAGAATCTTACAAGATGATTCCTGGATGTCACATGACTGCTCTACTGATTCACTACAGCCAAAAAGCAGACAGACTGATGTGTTATCTCAGCATCAATTACAAAGGGAGACATTTAAAATTTGATTAATCCTTGGGAGACATCATAATGGGTCTTCTAAAGGTGTGAGAATTCAGAGTTTCTAAGAGTATAAGAGTCTTGAAGGACACCACAATGATTTCCAGCATAATTGACATTGGGCTTCGGGGAACAATGAATCATCGAAATTAACACAGAAGACATTTTGCTTTGACTTTGATAAGTTAGGCTGTGAGACACCATCTTAGCAAACTCCCCAGGAAGGAATCTGAAAGACACCCACAGGGATAGAGAGTCCTGAATCAAAGGCAGCATAAAGGAGAACAGCTTTTAGAACTCAACTGCTGGTTTGTTCAAGTAGCCCCGGTAATTTTCTAGTGTTGTAACCATAGAACTAGTGAGGAACAAAAAAAAACCTTTCTCTCTCCCATATTCTGCTCTACCTACAAGTCCACTTGCACAAGCAACCTCCAGTTATTCAGCTACAGAAACAATTGCAGCTTGCTGAATTCTGATTTCAAATTTTTGACCTGCTTTCCTGAGAAAGAGAAATCTTCAAGCAAGCCAGGATTGCCATGACATCAAACCAACCTTACTTTCATCTCTACAAGTATCTTTCCTCTGTATAGACTTATAAACTTTTGTACCTGTATTTTTAGCAAACAGCTTTATGACTTCTAGTTGAATTGTTAAAGAAGTTTTGCGGTAAAATATCCCTTCTCTTGTTTGAGAATAACTCCTTGTTGCTGGGGGTTGATCTTAAATTGACATGCCTGGTGAGGTCTTGACAACTTATAATCCAATGTTGCTGAGAGTTATGAGGACAATTGGTAAGTGCTGTTGAAGTCATGCATGAATATTAGACACAAATATAACAGACAAAGTCAATTCTGGAAAAACAATCATGTTTGGATTGCCACATTCTGCCTGAATTTGCCTTGCATTATTGTGCACTCCCAAATAATTTCCCAAACCATCCTGTTAGTGACTCGCTCATTTGCACCTCCCAGATTATCAATCTTAGCCTTAGCAAAGCTTTATCTGATCCAACGTGTGTGGGATATTTTAGCAGGTTTAAGCATGTCACAGAGTGCCATCAGCAACCTCTTTCAAATATCTTCCAGTATTGGTGAAACAAAAAAAAAATCTAATTTGTACTGGCCACCAGAGCCAGAAGCTATAGGCTTATTCATAAAATCTGTTTGAGCTCACAGAGCTTCTTTAAACATTTATTGCTAAATTGCCGTGTAGATACACTGAATATGGCTTCCCAATATGCAGCCTTGCTCTTAATGAGTTTCAAGCACAAATTCCGAAGCAGGCCTGCTAGTTGCGCAGTAGTTTTCAGATGATTTATCCAGGTAATTACATGTCCTCCAGGTGCTGGCTGAAGCACCTGCCTTAGACATCCAGGCATGTGGAGCAGATACCAAATAATTCAGCGCATCTACAGCCCCATCTGCTGTGGGAAGCCATCAGTATATGGCAGCTTGAAAAGAGAGAATTCATTTTCAGTAAAATCGCTGGATGTCTCTTTACTCACTCAATGAACATTTAAGGAGATATTTAATTCCTCTCAATAAGATATTCCACAGAGGACGATTGTCAGAGGGGGAAAATGCAACCACAACTAACCAAGAAAATTAAAGGAAACAAAGGCAAACGTAGGAGCAGGCTGGAGGATTGAGAAACTTTTAAAGGCCAGCAAAGGGTCACTAAAAG
The DNA here is from genome assembly GCF_037043375.1 of Chiloscyllium plagiosum. NCBI lineage: Eukaryota > Metazoa > Chordata > Chondrichthyes > Orectolobiformes > Hemiscylliidae > Chiloscyllium > Chiloscyllium plagiosum. Next base: position 21,208,911 of record NW_028270185.1, on the reverse strand, counting down.
AGTAATAAAAAGAGCAAATCAGACTTATGAAAAATACTAGTGCAGTATATGAAGACAGACAGCAAACACTTCTTTCAGTATAAAACAAGTGAGAAAGTAGCTAAGATGAATGTTGGTCTCTTAGAGGACAAGGGAGTCGGTAATGGGAAACATGAAAATGGCGGAGACTAAATCAATATTTTTCCTCAGTTTCCAGGTAAAAGATACTTAAACCATCCCAATAGTAACAGGTTATAGAAAAGGAGTGGGGAGGCATGGGGGGTTGGGGGGGAAGTGGGTGGGGGGGGGGGGGGGGGGGGGGGGGAGTAGGAATCTGTAAGGTGGCTTTCAAAAGGTTAATATACAAGGGAAGATCATACAGGATTGGGGCAATATATTAGCTTAGATAGAGGATTGGTTAACCAACAGAAAGCAGAGTTTTGGCATAAATGGGTCTTTCTGGTTTTTAAGCTAACAGAGGTTGGTCAATGAGCTCCAACTATTTATAATCTATATTAATGACTTAGATAGAGCAACAGACTGTGCTCAGTCAAATTTGCAGGTGATACTCAACACCAAAGCCTATGAATGAATAAAAAGAGGCTAATTCAGAACCAACACAACTCAGTGAACAAATTGTAACAGCAGATATGAATTCGACTTCAGATGATAAAACCACACAAGTTCAAGATGGAATATTTCAATTCTTTGTCTCCCAAAGGAGGATTATCAATATGAGTTTCAGAACTTTGTCAATAGCACCCTCCAACAGCATGACTAAGGAGGTAAACATGTTGGGTTCACCAGTAAGACAACAACAGAGGGAGAATGAAGACGCTCAACTGAATCTACAAGTCAGAGTCATACAGCACAGTCAGTCCATGCTGAATATAATTCCAAACTAAACTAGTCCCACCTGCCTGCTCCTGGCCCATATCCCTCCAAATCGTTCCTATTCATGTATCTGTACAACATTTTAAATGTTGTAATTGCATCCTCATCCACCACTTTCTCGGGAAGTTCATTCCACACGCGAACCACGCTCCATGTAAAAGATTTGCCTTGCATATCTTTTTTAAATCTCTCTCCTCTCACCTTGCCCCCTCATCTTGAAATCCTCCATCCTACAGAAAAGACAACTCCCATTAACTCTACCTCTCATTATTTTACAAACTTCTATCAGGTCGCCTCTCAACCTCCTACACACCAGTGAAATGAAATCCCATTTCTTTATAAGTCAAACCTTCCATACCCAGCAACATCCTCTTCTGAAACTTCTCCAGCATGATAATATTCTTCCTGTAACTGGTGAGGCCAAGAGTTTGCATACTACAGATCTATCACTAGATTGAGAATGAAGTTTGCTTACACAGATTGAAGATCAGCTGCAAGCAACTCTACAGGAGCCAATTTTGGGACGACCAAAAATGCACAGATCCAGCACCCAGGCAAGAAGAAACTATCTGCAAGAGAACTAGGACATTGTCGAGATGAAACTGCTCGGCTTAGAAATGCAGGAGATGGCAAAAAAAAAATTTGTTCCAACAGAGCAGTGCTCTTACATGAAGTGCATTCATGAGATTTAACATCCCCCCCCCAACCCCTCACCTCCCACCCCCAACTCCCCACCATGATGTGATGGAGCACATTCAGGAGGGAAGACTGTGAAAGAAATTCAGAAAATGAAGAGTCCGATGGATAGGGATCGACTCCATGGTTTCGCAGGAATGACATCCCCAGGAAAAGAAACTGAAGACGTAAGAGGTCTTCCCAGTGGAGAGACGTAAAACTCAGAGACAAGAACTGAATCAAGGTCAACCATCTTCAAACCAAATCCCTACTAATCATCAAAGTCCAGATGGAAAGTGTTCTGGGAGATTGTGAAAACTCCAGACTGCTTGAATTTGTGAAATCAGGGCTTGGAGGAGATTGGTTAGTGGTAAATTTAATTATATACATGAATGTTCGAATGTTTTGGGAGAAAAGCTGGGGCAGGGGAGGAATATGTTCTATAATAGATTCACAGATAGACTCATAGATTCATACAAGGCAGAAAAGATCCTTCGGCCCATCAAGTCTGGCATAACTACCACTAAAGGCGCGCTAATCATAATTTTCTGCACTTGTCCCATGTCCTTGAATGTTAGATATTTAAAGTGCTCATACAAGTATTTTTTAACGGTTTTAAGATTTCTGGCCTCCAGTATGTTCCCAGATTCCCACCACCCACTGAGTGAAAACATTTTTCCCAAATCCTCTCTGAATTGCCTGCCCCTTCCCCTAAAACTATCTCTTGACTGACCCCCTCAACCAAGGGCAACAGCTACTCTCTATTCAACCTGTCCATACCCCTCATGTCTTACACACCTCAATCATATACCACCCCCTACCCCATCCCTCTCTGCTCTACAGCAAACAATTTAAGCCCATCTAGTCTCTCCTTATAGTGGTTTTTGAAAGGGTTAATTTTGGAGATTGCATTAACCTCCGCCAAGCTGATGATATCATACTGGTTTCAGTAGGGACAAGGCAGAACATCTGAGGATCTCATGGAGTGGAGACAGACCACCCACAGGTCTCCTCCTAGTCTGAGTAACAATGTTAATCTTACTCATGTTACTTGTACAAGTTTGCTTTCCTGTGATAAACCACATCTTGTTCAAGACAAGAGCCTCTCCTCATTAAGGCCCACAGCAAACTACCCAAACCTCCTGCTGCCGTGGTTGTTATTCAAATCATTCTCTGGGATCTGACATTCACCCAGGCAGAGGTGAGCAGACATCCCTCTCTGAAACAATTCAGGCTGCACCCAGCGTAACATCACTGGGCAGGAGCTGGGTTAGAAGGTGGGCAGGCTGGACACATACTTCCCTCTCAATGGGGTAGGGTGGGGAATATGAGCCTGTCCCTTAAATTCCAGCCCAGACTTTCCTCAGAGTCAATTGCAAAAAGCTGCTGAAAGTGCACCAAATTAATCCAGAATTCGCTATATTTGATAAAACATCAACATTTGTGGTGTCTTTCATCTTGAAGAGCCCGTTGGGTTTCAAATTCTGTTTGAGTCCTGTATGACCGGTTTAAACCGGGGAGAGGAGAGTCAACAGCAGAGAACACAGATTTCACTGGAGCTTTCAAAGGAGAACCAGTTTTGAACTTGCAGAGGACCGATTTGCAGAGTTATGGGGAGAAAGCTGGGCATGCGTCAAATTGGAGTACTTGATGTGAGTGCCAGCAGAGCCCTAGGGCTGAGTGGTCTCAGTCTGAGCTGCAAGATCCAATGCATCAAGTCTGGATCTCAATAGGATGAACTACATCTGAAAAGGACATCTAAAATGGTGAAGAGCTCCATTATTTCAGCAGAAAAAAAACAGCTGCTCTGATCATTCTGTACAGAAGTTGATGTTAACAATGCTACTATTCCCATTTACATCTCCTTTACCAACTAATGCTTCGTTACTCGGTCCATTCTATTTTGCCTTGCACCAATTATTCCTTTTGTCATTTTTCTCATGGTATTGCTGACCTTCCCTTCTGTTTCCTGCTCCTCTACTTGCTTCAAACCTGCGACATTGCTAAGCTGACTGAAATGGCAGTATGCTGCCTGACCTGCTGAGGATCTCCAGCATTTCCTGCCTTCCAGCAGCTGCAGTATTATCCTTCCGTCAGCATTCTTTCACTCCAGCAGTGACACCGACTACTAAAGTACCAACTTTAATTTCTCTCTTTATGCTGTAAATCAGGCTTTCTGTATTCTCACTGACAGATATACCTGGAGGGCGTGTATCAGCTGTTACACAGCTCAGGGAATGTATATCAATAATTTTTTAAATTCTTCCAATGCATGGTCCTTTGTTATAGTAAAGACTCTTCAAGAGAAGCCATCTTCACTGCCCCCGCTTTCTTTGTCTCTCTCATACTATCTCCATAACGTCCTCCAGCACTATAAGCCTCTGAGGTCATTGTGCTCCTTTATTCTGGCTTCATATTGCTGTAGGTGGGTCTGAAATGGTTACTACTGAGGTGTTCCATTACTAGCACCTGCTGGTCAAATGGGCCAGTGGGCACAACTGCTTTAGATCTGAAAGGAGCGAAGTTTAACTTCTGGTTGTCCTCAAAGTCTCTGTAACAATGTTTATCACTTCAATGCAAACTGTAACTTGCTGCTAACGTGCAATAACCTGGAATCTGTTAGTTACAAAAGACTCTTCCAGTTAGACCAAGGAAGTGGTTTTCCTTGATTACACTAGATTCTGCAGAATCATCCACTTCAAGGGAATGATGGCAGTAGCTTTCATCAAGTCATATAGCACTGTAAGCTGAAAGAAAGCATACTACTGCGGATGCTGGAATCTGAAACCAAAAGAGAAAATGCTGGAAAATCTCAGCAGGTCTGACAGCATCTGTAAGGAGAGAAAAGAGCTGACGTTTCGAGTCTAACTGACCCTTTGTCAAAACGTCAGCTCTTTTCTCTCCTTACAGATGCTGCCAGACCTGTTTCAGAGTTTCCAGCATTTTCTCTTTTGGTAGCAGTGTAAGCTGGCCTGCCATACAACAAAAGGCATCTCTAAATCACTTCATGCAAGCATGTCTTACACCCTGGAAATGCCTCCCTGAACCTCTCTAGCTCCCTTCTCCTCTCTTCATCTTTAAGACACTATTAAAAATGCCCTCTCCAACCAACTGTCCTAACGTCTCCTTTGCAGCTTAATGTCAAATCAATTACTGATCATGTACCTGTGAAACACTGTATTAAGAATATAATATATTATATATTTCACTATATTAAGAATATAAGTACGCATTGTCACAAGTCTTTCCACCAAAAATACAAAAAGACGAAAACTTGTGATAAAAGAAACTTTAACCAACTAGCAGAATCTGTTTGTAATTCACAAATAAACTTCAATACAAATAAATGGGTGGCACGGTGGCTAGCACTGCTGCCTCACAGCGCCAGACACCCGGGTTCAATTCCCGCCTCGGGCAACTGTCTGTGTGGAGTTTGCACGTTCTCCCCGTGCCTGCGTGGGGTACCTCCGGGTGCTCCGGTTTCCTCCCACAGTCACAAAGATGTGCTGGTCAGGTGAATTGGCCATGCTAAATTGCCTGTAAGTGTTAGGTGTAGGGGAATGGATCTGGGTGGGTTGCTCTTCGGAGGGTCGGTGTGGACTTGTTGGGCCGAAAGGCCTGTTTCCACACTAAGCAATCTAATCTAATCTAAAATGCAAGTTAAGACAGACAATAAATAAAACATATAAATCTTCTGCCAGTACACTTGAACAAGTAGCCGGCTTTCTGTCTCACTATCCATTCCCCTTTCTGCTGCCCACTCCCCTCACTGCCATCCCTTACTGTTTATAGAATCCCTACAGTGTGGAAGCAGACCATATGGCTCATTGAATCCACACCAACTCTCCAATGAGCATACCACCTGACTCACCCTTTCCCTGTAACCCTGCATTTCACATGTCTACACATCCCTAGACACTACATGACAATTTAGCACAGCCAATCCACCTAACCTGCACATCATTGGACTGTGGGTTGAAACTAGAGCATCCAGAAAAAGACCACGGGGACAACATGCAAACTCCACACAGGCAGTCACCCAAGGCTGGGATCGAACCCGAGTCCCTGGCGCTTTGAGGCAGCAGTGCTAACCACTGAGCCCAGTGTAGTGAGAATGTGGAGAAATGATACATAAGTTTTCAGATGACATGAAGACTGACTGAATGGTTAATTGAGGAAGAATACAGGAAGATATAGATGGGTTAGTCAGATGGGCAGATCAGTGGCAGGTGGGATTTAATCCTGATAAGTGTGAGGTGATGCACTTTGGAAGGTGTACTGAGTCACGGGAGTAATTAATAAATAGCAGGACATCAGGAAGCGCACAGAAGAGGGATGGTGGGGGGGCATATCCACAGATCCCTAAAGGTGGCAGGATGGGTTAATAGGATAGTTAAGATAGTTGCTTTTATAAGTCACAGGAGAGATTATAAGACCAGGAAGGCTAAGTTGGAGCTGAACAAAACTTTGTTGAGGCCACAACTGAAGTTCTGGTCACTGCATTCTAGAAAGGATGTGATTGCCCTGGAGGGGGTGCAGAGGAGATTCATCAGGACGTTGCCTGTGATGGAGAATTTAGCTAGGAAGAGGGACTAGTTAGGTTCTGGTTTTTTTCCCATTGCAGCACTCAAGAAGGTTGAGGGGGGGACCTGATTAAGGTGTATAAGATTATGAGGGGCATGGATAGGGTGGATAGAAATCAGCTGTTTACTTTCGTTGAAGGGCCAATAACGAGCAGGCAGAAGTTTAGGACAAAGGGCAGGAGGTTTGGCAAGGATGTAAGGACAACATCTTTCACTCAGAGGATGGTGGAATGCATTATAAGAAAGATAAAATGGCACTGCAGATGGTACCGGAATCAATGATAATGCCAAACAGGAAAGTTTGAACAGGCTCAGAATCACTTCTCTTGAAAATAGGATTCTAAGGGGTGACCTGATAGAGGCCTTGAAGAAAATAAAAAGGATTTGTTGGAGCAGATCACGTGTTTGAAGAGGGAGACCACAACCAGGCGCATGTCTAATTTCACTCCATTAACTACGCAACTCATTACTGAACACAGTCAAGGGACAGAGTTTTGGTCCCTTGGCAAATGACGGAATATCGGGAGTGGGCAAGAAAAGTGGAGTTGAAGCCCAAGATCAGGTATGATTGTGTTGAATGAGAGAGCAGGCTTGATGGACCGAATGGTCTACAGCAGCTTCTATTTCTTGTGGTCTTGTGCATCAAATTCCATTGTGTTCATTAAAGGGCAAACCCGTTAACAACTTTGCTAAAATAGAGGATAGGATTTTGATATGACAGCGTGGACTCTCCAGTGATCTCGAATACTGGGACCAAAAGCCACAGACACAATTAAGCTGTGGAAATCTTCCCGAAATAATACTGAGAAATAGATCACAGGCTGTGAACATTTGAATCAGAAGATATAAAGAATACAAAGGCTGGGGTTGGAGGAGGGAGGGAGGGTGTATGGGGTGGGGGATGTAGCTAGATAAAAGCACAGGGGTTCCACACCAGTCCATACTACGTTTACTGTCAGTCAAGTATTGAATGGTGCAGGAGACTCAATGGGCTGAATAGTCTACTCCAGCTCCTAATTATTTTATTCCTGTTAACCTCACTAATAAATCCATGTGGGAATTCAGAACAACCGGCTTTATGCACAGAATAACTCACGACCACAAGAAAATGATGAACTGGATAGATAGAGAACTGGCGAAACATTTGAGAAAGAAAGAATTAGAAGGGTGAGGGGCGGGGTTTAGTGGGGGTGACGTGCAAACTGCTTGGTCCCCCGGGAAGGGAAATTGTTGCCGGACTCTGAACTCCCAGATCTGCTCCGCAGCCATAACTCTGTGTGAGTGTGGAGTAGAAGGTCCAGTCCTCACCCTCTCTCAGGAGCTGCCCACCCAGGATCCGACTGTCCAGCAGTGCCAGGGCGTGGCCGCGGATGCTGATGGGATTTTAACCAATCCCAGGATAAAGGCTCCAATGGAAGCCCAGACTCAGACAAAGTTGGGGCACAGGGCAGCGAGGGAGGAGGTGGAGGGGATGGAACAGTGATATGAAAGCCTTTGCAGAAGAGAAGGCGAGGGGATACTATCTTCCTGGAGGTGGGAAGGTGCGTATGATGTGCAAAGGGGTATCCTTTAAGGCAGTAACCCCCTTTCCTGGGCCACACTTTCAAAAGGTTACTTTCATAAATTGGCTGCCCACAACAAACATCTGCAGTGTAATGTTCGTTTAATTAAAGTATTTTCTCTTAAAAATATAATTATTGATTTGTTTAAGCATGGTTACCAGTTTTGGCATTCACTCAGCATCTCTCCCGTGTTGTAGGGGTCAGCTTGGGTGTGGGCTGGTGAGCTGTCCTCCTTGCTAAAAACAAACCCCGTGTGAGCATGTGAACTACAGCCCAGGTACAGTGTATAAAGGGTTGGAGGCAGCTCACACAGTGACTGATCACTGTGTGACCTGATGGCCTGTTCCCAAGCTGTAAAAACTTTACAAACTGCTCAGAGAGAAATGATTAGTTCCCATAACCTCTGTTTTTTTTGAGATCTTATCAATGTCCATAAATATGGATAGAGTGATTGATCATCTTGAAAATTTTCAACTGCTCAGGAGGGTTCGGCATGGATTTGGAAATGTATGTGATGTCTGAATCAGAGAATCATTTGAAGAGGTAACAAAAGTATGAGGTCAGTGGATGTTTATACGGCATTTAGTGAAGTCCATCGTATGGGGTTGCTAGCTAAAAGTGAAGTGCATGGACTTGAAAACAAATTATTGACTTGGTTAGGAAGTTAGCTAATTAGCAGGAGACAGACAGTAGGGATAATGGATGATTAGGCTAATTGGCAGGATGTGTCACTTGATCAAAGAGCTATCTGCAGCGGTGCATCAATATTCAGTGAGTGAGTTGAGGGGATGGAAAGCCCAATATCCCAAGTTTATTGATGACACAAAGATAAGCAACTGTAAGCAGTATAGATAGGCGTATAAAACTACAGAGCAATGTTGATAGATTAAGGGAAGGGAAAAAAAACAGATTTCAACTATAGGCAGATTTTAACTCTAAAGACTGCAGTTAAGCCTTTCAGAAGTGAAGTTCTTAACACTTCTGGATACAAAGGGTGGAAGAAATTTGGATTATTCTTCTTGAATAGATGGTTGATACCAGATCAATTGTCAATTGTAAATCTAAAATGGTTAGATTTTTGATTAACTGATTGAAATAACTCCACAAAGGCTGGTATCCCGTCACCAAGTTACCGTTTGGTTGCATGTGCTTAATACAAGATACTGACCCAGCTAGCTCACAGCCGACTGCACAGTGAGCAGAACCCCTGACACTCCTGTTTCTTTTTTTTTTCAGTGCCCTTCACATCAAATCCTCTGGTTATTTTTTTTTTTCTTTTTAAAATTTAACCCCCACACTACCACCTAAGTGCAGTAGTGCTTATTTTTTCCCCAGCACCCATGGTGTGTGTATACGGGGACACTCCTGTTTCTTTTTTTTTTGGAAGAGGGGCAGGCAGGGTCCCTGTTTATTTTTTCTCTTTTTTTTCGCGGAAACACTCTGGTTCTTTTTTTTCTTTCTTTTTTTTCTTTTTTTTTTATAATTTAACCCCCACACTACCACCTAAGTGCAGTAGTGCTTATTTTTTCCCCAGCACCCATGGTGTGTGTGTGTATACGTGGACACTCCTGTTTCTACCTTTCTGATTGGACCAGGTTACAACCCCAATCAACGGACTCATGAGATCCAACCGGCTGACCTCATTCAAATCACTACACTGATGATACAAGAAAATGAGATAAAGGTGAGTAATTGGTACTAGCTCACTGAATGATGAAACAGGCTCGAGGGAAAAATGGCCTCTACCTGTTTCTATGTTAACAATAAATTGGGACTAAAAGGATTAAATTATAAAAACAGATTGCATAAAAGGCTTATGTTCCTTTCAGTATAAAATGATTGACAGGTTAGAGAATGTACAGGTAGTTTTCCTAAAATGCGGTGGTTTCATTCTGCGACACCGTGTTACAGAAAATCATGCAATATAAATAAGGTTGGGGCAAACCAACAAAAATATCAGTAAAAAATCGAAACAAAAATAGCCTCACGCAAGCAATAGCATATTCTAAGTAAATCTTTAAATCATATATTTTAATGTAACTATACAGTAAATGTAACACTAAAATCACTGACGACAGCACTGTATCTTTCACAACGCTCTTCAGCAAAGAAAGCGTGCAAGCTGACTGACCAGATGATGCCGACACGGAGTCCTGTCCCCAATTTGAAATAAAGCTCCTTCTAAATGTAGACTACAATCCTTAAGCTCAGTTTCAAGACCTGCAGAGCTGATTGCATTCCTGTTTTAGCTGAACACACTGAATTTGCATTTTGCAGACAGAGGATCCTGAGGCTGTGTTTTGCTGTTCAGCTCGTGCCGGGGATCGAAACGCGTAACAGCTTTATAAAAAACATGTGCAATTCACAAATCGCATTACAACCAAATTGCGTTTAATAAATGTGCGTTATCGGAGAACTACATAGATGAAGAGTCATAAAGTCGTACAATATGGAAATATGGGCGGCACGGTGGCACAGCGGTTAGCACTGCTGCCTCACAGCGCCTGAGACCCGGGTTCAATTCCCGCCTCAGGCGACTGACTGTGTGAAGTTTGCACATTCTCCCAGTGTCTGCGTGGGTTTCCTCCGGGTGCTCCGGTTTCCTCCCACAGTCCAAAGATGTGCAGGTCAGGTGAATTGGCCATGCTAAATTGCCCGTAGTGTTAGGTAAGGGATATGGGTGGGTTGCGCTTCGGCGGGTTGGTGTGGACTTGTTGGGCCGAAGGGCCTGTTTCCACACTGTAATGTAATCTAAAAAAAACTAGACTCTTCGGTCCAACCATTCCATGCCGAACATAATCCCAAACTAAACTAGTCCCACCTGCCTGCTCCTGGCCCGTACCCCCCCCAAACCTTTCCTATTCATGTATCCATCCAAATGTTTTTTAAATGCCTTAATGGCATCCGAATCCACCACTTCATCAGGAAGTTCATTCAACACGCAAACTACCCTCTACATAAAAAAAATTTGCCTTGCCTGTCTTTTTTAAATCTCTTTCCTCTCACCTTAAAAATGTGCTATCTAGTCTTGAAATCCCCCCTCCAAGGTAAAAGGCGACTAACATTAACTCTATCTATACCTCTCATTATTTTATGGACTTCTATCTGGTCACCTCTCAACCTCCTATGCTCCAGTGAAAGAAAGTCCCAGCCTATCCAGCCTTAGAATTCAAACCTTCCATATCCAGCAACATCCTGGTAAATCTGAACCCTTTGCATCTTGATAATATCCTTCCTTTATCAGGGTGACCAGAACTGGACACAGTGCTCCAGAAGAGGCCTCACCAATGTCCTGTACAACCTCAACATGGTTTCCTAACTCCTATACTCAAAGGACTGAGCAATGAAGGTAAGCTAAAGGACATTTCCTCCAGTGAGGAATGTCCAGAATGAGCAGTCATGACACTAGAGCTTCAGGACTTGAAGTCAGGGAGCACATCTTCACATAAAGGGAAATGGACATCTGGAACTCCCGCATCTCTAAAAATCCCTGTTGAGCTTAGAGATAAATTGAAGATTTCAGAAATGGAATTGAGAGATTGCTAGCGAAGGGAACTGAGGGATGTGCGACAGATCAGCCCAAATCGAACTATGGTGAAACATGGCCTTCCCTTTTCACAGCATTCTTGACTCCTGTCGCAAGTGTATGGGCTGAACACACAGTAAAGTTCTCTCATGAATCATTGGACGTCACACACACTTAACAGTTACTTGTAGGGTGATATTCAAATATTTAAATGAAGACTTTTCCTGTCTGTAACAACCCAAACAGGACTGACAGGAAAATGCCTGCTGGCAAGAAAATACACCCTCAGTTCCATGGCTGCCTGCGCTCAGTTCCTTAATGGGATCAGATTTCAGTGACCATGAATAAAAGAAATAGGCAGGTCAAGGCACTGTCCTGTTGCTCCTTAAACAAACACACTGCCAGCAAAATGAATTACAGAATCCAGCAGGCACTTAGAAGGCCTCACGATTATTTTGCTCATTTTCAAGCAACAGAAAATGCCCAAAAGACTTCACATTTAATTCATGACATCAAAATGCAGCCACTATTGGTAGGCGGCAAACACATCAATAATGTTGCACATTTCAGTAAAGTGAATCACGGGTAACTAGTGAATCTTTGTCTGCAGTTGTTCATGGATGGTTTATGACATAAAAATGCAAGCATCTTAGTCTGCTTGGAGATGATTATTTTTAGATTTGCTTATCCCTACCTGCCCAGAGAACAATTAAAACTCAACCACACTGTTGTGGTTCTGGAGTCACATGTCGGCTACACCAGGCAATGGTTGAAGATTTCCTTCCCTCAAGGGCATTAGTGAACCAGAAGGGTTTTTACAACAATGAACAGTGGTTACATGTGCAACATTAGGCTAACTTTTTATTCTAGACTTTCATTTAATTCAAATTTTGTTGTCAGGCATGGTTGGAATTTTTAAATTCATTTTTAATTCACTCGTGGGACATGGACATCATTGGTTGGCCAAACACATTTCCCCATCCCTAGTTTTCCTTGGTGAGCTGCCATCTTGAACCGCTGCAATCCACCTGCTGTGGGCTGACTCACAATTCCCTTAGGAAGGGAATTTGAACCAATGTCCTCGGGCATTAGCCTGGGCAGTTGTGTGAAAAAATCAGAACTTTATGCTAAAGCTTTACAATCCACCAATTTAGAACATAACTGTAAGACCATAAGGAGATGTAGGAGGATATTCCTCAATGCCATTTTCTTGTCTTTTCCACATAACCCTTGATTTCCTCACTGATTAATCATCTGCCTACCTCAACTTTGAATGTACTTAATGCCCTTGCCTCAACAGCCCACTGCAGATTCCACAGATTCACAATGTTCTGAGAGAATACATTTGTCCTCATCTCTGTCTTAAATGTGCATCCCTCTAGGACTTTTCCAGAATCTCAAGATTCTTGGAATTTTACCACCAGTACATCCATTGCCTCTGGAACCACTTCCTTTAATGTCCATCAGGTCCAGGTGGATTCTAGCCCCATTATTTCCCCTAGCACATTTTCTCTAGTAATAGTTATTGCATTTATTTTCTCTCCACCTTTTGCCTCTTGAATATTTAGTAATTTTGGAATATTACTCTATTCTAGGATAAAAGCTAATGCAACATATTTATTTAACTCCTCTATCTTTTGATTCTTTTCCATTATCTTTTCCCCAGCCTCATTTTCTGAGGGGCCAATGTTTGCTTTGGCTCCGCCCTTTTTAACATGTTTAAAGAAGCTTTTGCTGTCCAACTCAATATTACTTGTAAGTTTACCCTCAATGTTTATTTCCTCCCTTTTTTTTGGTTGTCGTTTTTTTAAACATTCCCAATTCTCTGGTTTACCATTGCCAAATTGTATATCCTTAATTTGCCTGACATGGTTGGATTATCCCTTTTCACATTCTAATCCTTATTCCTCACTGTGTTACAAAGTTGGTCCCTTTTTTCCCTAAAAGCTGTTCCTTGGCTCAAGGAGACCCTGTCCTTGATTTTTTTTCCAAAGTGGCAACAAACCAGGCCGGGCTCTGATCAGTCTGGTTTGGTACCGAGATGAAAATGATTTCGAGAGGCCTTTTGTTTATATGTAAACAGGTGAGACTTCAGGCCAAAGTGGTCATGTTTTAGAAGTGACCTGTATAATGAAAGGGGAGTGGTCAGCTCTCGAGCTGAGCTGAGCAGTTTTAGTTCAGTCTTGAACTGGTTGGAAGTTCAACAGGGAGCTGTGTGGAAACTCTCTCTTTTCTGCCCTTCAACCTCAACCTGTAAGCATGTGTTCCATTTGTACTGGTATTTAAAGGGAGTTTGCTTATTGGGGACTGTTGTGTACATTCGGAACAGCATAATTAAGTCTAGCTGGATAGGTTGAATTCTGTAAGGGTTCTTTATTTTGTTCTTTGTATTTCATTATGTAATTTTGTAAATAAATTCTTGTCTGTTTTAAAATCTAGTGGCTAACTTAATCTGGGTAATTTTCACTGTACACTTACTGAAACAAATTACAAAGTTATTGTCTGAGCTGCCTGCTGAAGAAGGTTTTGAGAGGCCTGGCTTAGTCCATAACAACTGGAATATGACTTTACTATGAGCCATGAATTATTTTCTTAAACATCTGCTATTATTCCTCTTTGCTGCTAAAATCCTTTGCCAGTCCTCTGCTCATCCCTTTGTAATTATCTTTATTTAAACTTAATATAGTTGCTTCCTTCCCCTCAAACTGAATATTAAATCCTACCATGTTTTCAAAACAATCTTTTGCTTTAGCTGGAGTCTTGTGACCAAATCTTAACACCACATCTTAAGAAGGACTTAGAAACTTCAGAGAGGATACTGAAGAAATTTACATGAATGGTTCTGGAGATGAGGAATTACAGTGATGTATAGATTTGGGAAACTGGGCTTATTCTCCAAGAGCAAAGAAAGCTAAAGTAATCAAAGTTAAAAATCCACAACACCAGGTTATAATCCAACAGGTTTATTTGGATGCACTAGCTCTCGGAGCGTTGCTCCTTCATTAGGTGGTTACAACCATCTGATGAAGGAGCAGCACTCTGAAAGCAGTTTTAGTTCAGTCTTGAACTTGTTGGAAGTTCAAAAGGGAGCTGTGTGGAAACTTTCTCTTTCTGCCCTTCAACTTCAACCTGTAAGCATGTGTTCCATTTATACTGGTTTTTAAAGGGAGTTGGCTTATTGGGTAAAGTGATGTTCAGGAACCTGAATGACATGGTCATTGCCATGGAACCTTTGATATTATAGTTTGAAAGATGCGTTTACAAGTAGAACTGTAGAAGAAATTGACTCTCATAGAGCATTATTTACCTCAGGCACAGTCTCTTTGAGTGTTTTGTTAACATCTCATGAACCTACGGCCTCTATGGCTTTGAAGGTCAAAGGACAGTAGGCACAAAGCAAGACCATCACCTTGAAGTCATGCCCCCTCCCGATTTGTACATATTGTTATTCTTCTACTGTCGCTGTATCAAGATTCATTAACAGCACTATCAGTGTCCTTTCACTCAATCAACTGCATGATTTCAAAAGGATGGCTCACGACTATCACCTTCTCGAGGGTAACTGGTCAAAATGATACCCTCACTAATGATATTATCTCCTATGGAATGAATTTACAAAAAGCTATACTTACATAGCTTTGTATACCTCTCCCCCAAAGTTCCTTCAGGCACTTCAGCACAGTCCTGATGGGGTATTGCAATGTCGGAGGCTCAGTGCCAGCAGAGGGCCTCACTGTGTGAGGGTCAGTACCAGGGGAGGGCTGCACTGTGTGAGGTTCAGTGCCGGGGAGGACTGCACTGTGTGAGTGTCCGCTCCAGGGGAGGGCCGCACCGAGTGAGGGTCAGTGCCGGGGAGGGTTTCACTGTGTGAGGGTCAGTGCCGGGGGAGGGCCGCACTGTGTGAGTGTCCGCTCCAGGGGAGGGCCGCACCGAGTGAGGGTCAGTGCCAGGGCAGGGTCTCACTGTGTAAGGGTCAGTGCCAGGGGAGGGTCGCACCATGTGAGGGTCAGTACCAGGGGAGGGCCGCACTGTGTGAGTGTCTGCTCCAGGGGAGGGCCGCACTGTTTGAGCGTCCGCTCCAGGGGAGGGCCGCACCATGTGAGGGTCAGTGTCAGGGGAGGGCCTCGTGTGAGGGTCAGTGCCAGGGGAGGGCTGCACTGTGTGAGGGTCAGTACCAGGGGAGGGCCACACTGTATGAGGGACAGTGCCAGGGGAGGGTCACGCCATGTGAGGGTCAGTGCCAGGGGAGAGCTGCACTGTGTGAGGGTTAGTACTGGGGAGGGACACACTGTGTGAGGGTCCGCTCCAAGGGAGGGCCACACTGTGTGAGGATCAGTACCAGGGGAGTGCACTGTGTGAGGGTCCGCTCCAAGGGAGGGCCACACTGTATGAGGGTCAGTACCAGGGGAGGGCCGCACTGTGTTAGGGTCAGTGTCAGGGGAGGGCTGCACTGTGAGGGTCAGTGCCAGGGGAGGGCTGCACTGTGTGAGGGTCCGCTCCAAGGGAGGGCCACACCGTGTGAGGGTCCACTCCAAGGGAGGACCGCACTGTGTGAGGGTCTGCTCCAGGGGAGGGCCGCACTGCCAAAGGATCAGTGCCAGGAGAATCCTGCACTGTCAGAGAGTCAGTGCAAAGGGATGGCTGCCCTGTTGGAGAGTCATTGCTCTGTGAGAGCTGACAGCTGACTTGTTGAACAGAGGTCCCTCTTCCTGCTCAAATGGACAGTAAAGATCAGGAGTGCAGTGGTGGAGTGGTAACCTCAATGTTCTAGTAATCCAAACCTACTAGGGCAGATTTTTGAATTGAGTAAAAAAACTGGCCTAACAGTAACCATTGTTGATCATCATTAAATCTCATATAGTTCACTAATATCCTTTTAAGGAGGGAAATTTGTCAGCCTTACCTGGTCTGGTGTACATGCTGCTTCTGAAATGACCTATCATTGTCAAAGGGCAATTAGATTTAGATTTACTGTCCCATAAATATAAAGATACAGTGAAAAGTGCTTTTTCCCTTGTGCAAAACACAAAGTGTTGCCATGCTCCGGAGCAATCTTGAAACACTGAATATAGTTAGATTAGATTCCCCTACAGCGTGGAAACAGGCCCTTTGGCCCAACAAGTCCACACCGATCCTCCCCAGAGTAACTCACCCAGACCCATTTCCCTCTGATTAATGCAGTTAACACTATGGGCAAGTTAGCATGACCAATCCACCCTAACCTGCACATCTTTGGACCGTGGGAGGAAACCAGAGCACCCGGAGGAAACCCACACAGACACGGGGAGAATGTGCAAACTCCACACAGACAGTCACCCGAGGCTGGAATCAAACCTGGGACCCTGGTGCTGTGAGGCAGCAGTGCTAACCACTGAGCCACCGTGCAAGATTTTACTGCATGCCCAAATTCCATTTACAAATAAGGAATATATGTCCACTGTCTGATATACTTTACTAACTCTTTACTAAGCTGTCCCGCCTACTTTCAAAATAAAAATGGAGCATTGTGTTCTGGATGTCACACTTTAGGAATGTTGGGAAGGCACTGGAGAGATTATAGAATAGGTTTCTGATAATGGTTCCAGGGAAGAGGAACTTCAGTTATGAAGATCAATCAGAGAAACTGGGATTGTTTCTCTTGGAGAAAAAATAGCTGAGAGATTTGACGGCAGTGTTCAAAATCATGCAGGGTTGGGACAGAGTAGAGAGGGAGAAACTGTAATTGGCAAAAGGAGCAAGTCTGGATTGCACTACCTGAGACTGTGGTGGAGGCAGATTCAATCAGGTTGTTTAAAAGGGAATTACAGTAAACTGTTGTCTGAAAAGGAAGAATGTGCAAGCTTACAGGAAAAGGCAGGAGAATGCCACAATAAATGAGATTCTCATCAGGAGCATCTGCCTCCAAGTTGTGGGTTCCAGATGCACACCAGATACTGAAAGCAAGTCCCTACGCAATGGGAATGTTGCAACATTGGGAGTGCTGTATCTGGAAAATGCCGTTAAACCTGGGCTCTGGCGTCTTCTCAGGTGAGGGGGATGAAAGATCCCACAGCATTATTTTGAAGGGCAGACAAGTTCTCCCCCAAAATGTACCCTTCAACCAAACTCACCGAAACAGATGATCCAACAACTTATCCTATTATTGCACGTGTCAAGTTGCTTTGCAGAAATTAATTATCACGATTCCCTACATTGCAACGGGGACAAGTTTTCAGAGTACTCAATTGACTATGAAGCAGTTTGCGTTTCCTTAAGGTTTTGAAAAGCGTTATATAAATGCAAATCTTTCTTCTTGGTTTCTATTTGGAACAAGTTCTGTTCTCCAAATTACAAAGAATAATTTACAAACTTGCAACATATTGTGCTGGGTCCTCATGTACTAACAATAAAACAGAGAAAGTTAATAGAATTGGCCAAACAGAATACAGCATGATGATACAGAGTCAGTTAAGGCTTCAACATTCTGGCAGAGTTCCATAATTACTTGCACATTCTCAGGGCTATCTGCTGAAAATTCAATTGCAGTTGATGATAGAGAGCCAGTAACTTCCTCAAGGTTCTGACAGAATTCCATAATTACCTCCACATTTTCGGAGCTATCTGCTGAAAATTCAATTCAAAATATTGGACACAAAGATCGATGAGACCTGGCTGCCACTCAATCTCCAGGAGGTTCGAAGCTGGAGTCAGGAGCAGAGAATTGATGCAGCATGAAAATCCAGCAGATTGTGAGGTGACCAGCCAATCTCTGCAGAGTGCACACTAGTGTCAATTAACAAGAAATATACTCTGCAGCTTTCCAGGCTATGTGCACCTTTATACCCATGTCCAAGTCTCCCCAATAGCCCTGTGGAGCAATTAAAGTTATACTGCCTGCTCCTGCAGTATGGTCTTGCCAGAGAGCAACGGGGATCTTCAAATTAGAGTTTTGAATGTTACTTAAATACAATCCTGTTGCTTTTGAAAATATAATATTTGCAGATTCGGAAACTCTCTGGGCTGTCCAGTGGCCAACTTCCTTCAAGATGTCTCATGATACAACTTCTGCTGAGATCCTGAAATGCTGACCCCCCCCCCCCCCCCCCGTTACATGGGGTAACAACAGGTACAGAATCTGTGATGATACAGAGTCAGTAAAGGCTTCAACATTCTGGCAGAATATCATAATTACTTGCACATTCTCAGGGCTATCTGCTGAAAATTCAATTTCAATTGATGATAGAGAGCCAGTAACTTCCTCAAGGTTCTGACTCTGTGACTGGCATCCATCACAAGGAGATGAAGCGCATGAGATTCTGGAGGGACTTTGCAGGGCACAGGAACAGGCCCTTCGGTCCTCCAAGCCTGCACTGATCCAGATCCTCTGTCGCCTGTCGCCTATTTTCTAAGGGTCTGTATCCCTTTGCTTCCTGCCCATTCATGTATCTGTCTAGACACATCTTAAATGATGCTATTCTGCCCTTCTCTACCACCTCCGCTGGCAACACGTTCCAGGCACTCACCATCCTCTGCATAACGAACTTTCCACGCATATCTCCCCTAAACCTTTCCTCTCTCACTTTGAACTTGTGACCCCTACCAATTGGGTTCCACACTCTGAGAAAAAGCTTCTTGCTATCCACCCTGTCTATATCTCTCATGATTTTGTAGACCTCAGTCAGGCCCCCCCCCCCCCTCAACCTCTGTCCTTCTAATGAAAATAATCCTAATCTATTCAACCTCTCTTCATAGCTAGCACCCCCCATACCAGGCAACATCCTGGTGAACCTCCTCTGCACCCTCTCCAAAACATCCACATCCTTTTGGTAATGTGGCAACCAGAACTGTACGCAGTGTCCCAAATGCAGCCAAACAGAAGTCCTATACAACTGTAACATGAAGGGGTTAATAATTTTAAGGACTTATTTACTTATGACCCTTTGGAATTCTCTCACCTCAGGCGAGGGAAGAGGTGAAAAGGACAGCCGTTCATGGTAATCTCAGCTCATATGGGAAGTGTATCACAGTATCAGCATCACACTGCTTCGCAAAGCAACCATCCAGCCAACTGAGCTAAACTGATGGAAGGTGTCATCGACAGTGATACTAAGCAGCACCTGCCCAGTGATGCCCAGTTTGGGTTCCGTCAGAGCCACTCAGCTCCTGACCTTGTTACAGCCTTGGTTCAAACATGGACAAAAGAGCTGAATTCCAGAGGTGAGGTGAGAGTGACAGCCCTTGACATCAAGGCTGCATTTAACCGAGTGTGGTATCAAGGAGCCCTAGCAAAACCGGAGTCAATGGGTATCAGAGGGCAAACCCTCTGGTGGTTGGAGTCATACCTGACACATACGAAGATGGTTGTGGTTGTTGGAGGTCAGTCATCTCAGCTCCAGGACATATCTGCAAGAGTTTCTCACCCTGGGCCCAAACATCATCAGCTGCTTCATCAATGACCTTCCCTTCATCATAAGGTCAGAAGTGGGGATGTTCGCCGATGATTGCGCAATGTTCCTGTACCATTTCAGCCTTGTCCCAGAGGGATGGTCTAGGCTTGGCGTGGTGGTCTCCAGGTTTGGCGGTCTTTTCCTAATGTGGAGGTATTCTTCAATGGTGGCTTCCTGATATTCCAGCATTGTTCATCTAAACCAACTTTTCCCCAAGTGAAATTGATCTGAGATGAACACTGTCTTAATTTTAACTTAATTTTTCTTACCTATGACTTCTGTTATTAATCCAGGTGCCATGGTATGGTGAATTTCAAAGCTTTTCACTGTTTTTCTTTGCAAAAACACATGTGACAATAAATTGCTTTATTTTATTCTATTCAATTATAACTCCTCACATACTGAAGCAGTTCATGTTCAAATGAATGTGCAAACTCCACACAGACAGTCATCTGAGGCTGGAATTGAACCTGGGTCCCTGGTTCTGTGAGGCAGCAGTGCTAACCACTGAGCCACCATGCCACCCAAAATTGACCCATGCATGATGGATCAAATGGTTTTTCAAGTAAATAGTCTGAGAGTAGACATAATACATGGCAGGACAGCTTGGCTAGGTGGATAGCTTGTTCTGTGCCATGTGTGGAGTTGTGGCTGATTCATGTGTCCTCCATGATCACACGTGCAGAATGCTTCCAAGTGCAAACACTTGATGTCAGGGTTTTGAAGTTCGAGTGACGGCTGTTTATTTATGAAACTCATGACTACATGGATAATGTGTTTATCAAATTGGTCTCACAACAAATTCAGACCAAGTAGGAATGGGCCATCGTTAGGTAGGCTAGAATGACCAGAAATCCCCTGAGTCTATCCCACTCATTAACCAGTTTTTCATTTTTAATACTGTATTGGTAATGGCTATGGTCCATCAGAAAACGTAGCAAAAACCAAGCCTGTGGCACTGAAACTGCTCAGCTGTACATTGGGAAGATAAAAGGAAGAATGGAAAGGCTACAATGGTCAGTGATTCAACAGTTAAGGGACCAAACAGGTGCTTCTGTGGCTTTGGACATGTCTCCAGTCTGGTGTGCTGGCTTTGTGAAGCTAGGGTCAAGGATGTTACACAAACACTGCAGACATTCCTTTGAGGAGTGCCAGAGATTATGGTTCACATTAGCATCAACACCACAGGTAGAAAGAGGAATGATATCCTGAAATTAAAATTTGGGAAAGTCAGCAAGAGACTGAAAAGCAGGATCTCTAGAGCAGTAATCTCAGGGTTGCTCCCAGGGCCACGTGTCAACATGTGGCTGGAAAAATGGAGCAGGAGGGAGGTCTTTATATTTCTGGAGCACTGGGACCAGTTCTGGGCAGGTGATACCTACACAAAGAGGATGGGTTACACCTTAGCAGAACTGGGATGAACTGTGTAGGGAGGTTTGCCAGTACTGTACGGGAGGGTTTAAACTTTCTGTGATGGAAACCCAAGATATAATTTGGGTAGAATAAAAGCAAAGCTCATTATGAGAAGTAGAAAAGCTGGAAGTTAATGTGGAAAGTAACAGTCCGACAAACAACCTAAACTAATGTTTGACAAAGCAAAATTAAAAGCATTCTATCTGAATGCAGGCAGCATTTGCAACAAGATATCTGAATTAAGGGCACTTGTAGAAGTAAGAGGCTATGATTTAATTGGCATTACGAGATATGGCTGCAGGAAGACCAAGACTGGGAACTGCAAGTCAACCTTCAGGAAGACAGCTGAAAAGGAAAATGAGGTGGGGCAGTGCTGCTAATAAAGGGTGGAATCTGATGGGATATGTGCTATAGTGACATAGAATCTTCAATAGGGAAAAAGAGGGTGTAGAATTTGTTTGGGTGGAGCCAAGGAAATGCAAGTGGTTGTAAACATTGTTCGGTGTGGTTTCTGAACCACTAAACAGCCGTGTAATCTTGAGCAAGATACATACCAAGAAATCGAGGTGCATCTAGCAAACGTAATGGGTGACCTGAACTTCCACATAGAGTGGGTAAACCTGATGAACAGCAATGCTGTGGAGAAATAATTCTTGGAGTTTATACAAAATGGAGTAATATATTGAGGAACCAATTAGAGAACAGGTGAGTAGTATTATGAAATGTGAAAGGGCTGATTAATAATATTTTTGTAAAACACCTTTAAGGAACAGTGACTATAGTTTGAGAGAATTTTCCATTATGCTTCAAAAAGATGTAATTCAATCTGGAACTAGTGACTTACAGGATTAGAAAAGTACATCAGAAGTTTACTAGTAGATAAGCAATGGCTCACATTTAAAGTTAATGTTTGTACATACATTCCTTTGAGGCAAAAATACCCAACAGGAAAGGTGAAAGGGACATGGCTAACAATGAAAGTTCAAGACAATATTTGATCAAAGGAAGAAGTCCAAAAATTTGACAAAAAATGCTATAATCCTGAAGTTTGGAAGAATTTTAGAATTTAGCAAAAGAGGATCAAAAATATTGATAAAGAAAGAGAGAATAGGACTGAAATTTAAAATAGCAAGAAACGTAAAAAACAGACTGTAAAATTAGGTATGTAAAAAATTTTCAAAAGCAAAAGCAAATCTGGATCCATTACATCAGAAACAGGAGAATTTATAATAGGAAATGGAGAAATGGCAGAGAAGTTAAATATTTATTTTGTGTTTGTCTTCACAGAGAAAAACACAAGATATGGCCCTGAAGTAATTAAGATCCAAGGAATTAGTGAGTGTGTGGAACTGAAATAAATTAGTCTCAGTAAAATGTAGCATTGGAGAAATAAATGGGAGTGGAAGTTGGAGTTGATGACCTTCACCCCAGAGTGTTGAAAGAAGATGGCTATAGAGATGGTCGGTGTACTGTGATCATCTTTCAAAATTCCTTTACTTCTATAACAGTGCCTGCAGATTGCAAAGTTGAAAACTTAATCCTATGGTTTAAAACAGGGAGAGGGAAAACAGGGAAACTATTACCTGATGTCAGTCATAGGGAAATGTATTTTTTATTCACTAAAAGGATGTGGACGTGGCTCATTGGCACCATTTATTGCCCATCCTTAGTTAGAATTTTAGAATTTTACAGTATAGGAGGCTATTCAACCCATAGTGCCTGGATAAGCTCCCAAAAGAGTTACTGAGCTAGCCCCATTTTCCAGCCCATTTCCGTAGTTCCCTAAATTCTAATTCTAGTTGTCCTTGACAAGGTGATAGTGAGCTGCCTTCTTAAACAGTGGAAGCCTACCTGTTACAGGTTGACCCTCAAAGCCCTTAAGGAGGAATTAGAGTTTTCACCCAGCGACACTGGAGGAATGGCAATATAGAATGGTGAGTGGTTTGGAGGGGAACTTGCAGGTGGAGGTGTTCCCAGGTATTTGCTGTCCATGTCTGTCTCGATGGAAGTGGTTGTGGGTTTGGAAGGTGCTAAGGAGTTTTGGTGAGTTAATGCAGTGCATTTTGTAGATAATGCACACTGTTGCTACGGAGTGTCGGTAACTGAGGGAGTGGACCTCTGTCAATGTGGTAGCAATCAAGTGGGCTGCTTTGTCCTGGATGGAGTCAAGCTTCTTTGGTGTTGTTGGAGTTGCCCCCACCCAGACAGGTGGGGAATATTCCATCACACTCCCGACTTATGTTTTGTAATGGTAAACAGGTTTGGGCAGTCAGGAGACGAGTTACCCACCACAGTAAAATCTATCATAAAAAATATGGTTACTGGATACTGACAAAATAACTATCTGATTAGACTGAATGAAGGGGAAATCATATTTGACAAACATGATAGAGTTTTTTTTAAGGCTGTTAATACCAGAGTCAATAAGAAGGAACCAATGGATTTGGTGTACTTGGATTATCAGAAGGCTTTTGATAAAGTCCCACCCAGAAGGTTTGTAAACAAATTAAAGCACATGGGATTGGGGGTAAAATACTCTATCCTCATGCAGGCGAGAAAGCAGACAGTATGAATAAATGGCTCATTCTCAAGTTGTCAGGCTCTGATCAGCAGGGCACCACAAGGAGCGGTGCTTGGCTCCCAGCCATTCACTATCTTCATTAGTGGTTTGGATTTGGGGTCCAATTGTAACATTTCTCTGGAGTACTGTGAGCAGCTTCGGTCCTCTTGTTTAAGGAAAGATATAATTTCACTGGAGACAGTTCAAAGGAAGTTCACAAGGATGATCCCTGTTATGGGGGATTGTCTTATGAGCAAAGGTTGAACCGATTAGGACTCTATTCATTGGAATTTAGAAGAATGAGAGGTGATTGAAAAACACAGGATGCTTAAGGGGCTTGACAGGGTTACTGCTGAGAGGATGATTCCTCTCATGGGAGACTTTAGGATGAGAGGGCATAGTCTCAGAACAAAGGGATGTCAATGTAATTCCTTGATGAGGAGGAATTCCTACTTCATAGGGTTTTGATCCCTTGGAACTCCTTGCCACAGAGAGCTGTTGGGGCAAAGAATCCTGCTTCAGCTGAATAGATTACTGTGAGACCACAGTCAGAGTACTGAGTACAGTTCTGGCCCCTTGCCTCAGGAAGGTTATACTTTCCATAGAGAGAGAGAGAGAGAGCGCAGCACGATCACTAGGCAGAATGATGGGAATGTTCTGTTAGAAGAAGTTGAGGAGGCTGAGCCTGCATTTTCCAAAGCTTAGAAGAATGAAAGGTGACCTCGTAGAACTGACAATAATTTAAGAGGATAGACAGCAGAAAGGATATTCTTCCATGGTTGTAGGGTCAAGAACCTGGTCTTAGAATAAAAGGTAAACCTTTTGGGATAAAGACCATGGCTGTTGGAGTCAAAGTGGACCTCTGAAGGCTTGAAAGAGTGGTCTAAAAATAGGGCTTGAATTGTGAGCTTGATATAAGGTAAATACATTGCGCATTTACTGGAGTGAAAGACTGGGGCTGATTATTAATGTCAGCATATTCGGATGAAAAAGGAGGGTCAACTTATATGCCGAGTATAGGAAAAACATGGGACCAGAAAAATGTGGTCTCCTTATATGTTGCCTTTTGTCTTATATGCCATGATTTATGGCAACTGACAAGGGGCGTATCTCACCCAGAAGCAAAGTCAGCTCTTATTGGCTCCGGATTCTTTAAAAGTTACACCGTTCAGTTCACTAGTTAGACATTCTCCACCTCTACTTTCCTGAGTGACATGGCTCCATATGGAGTTGAAGAGAGGGTGGAATGTTCCAGAAAACAGCAAAAAAAAACCATATCAGAAAAGTAAAGAACAAAATAGTGGTTGAGATGACATATGGTATACTTGTCTTTATTAGACAAGACATTGAGTGCAAGAGCATGGAGGTTATGATGGAACTGTGTATACTGTTAGTTTGGCCATTGCAAGAGTATTGAATGCAGTTCTGGTTGCCACATTATAGGAAGTATGTGACTGCACGAGAGAGGAGATTCACCAGGATGTTGGGCTGGAGTGATTCAGCTATGAAGAGAGACTAGATAGGCTGGTTTGTTTTCCTTACAGCAGAAAAGGCTGAGGGAGCATCTGATTAAGTTCTGAGGGCATAACATGCATAGATAGGGAGAAACGTTTCCCCTTAGTAGATGGTTAATAACTGGGGACACAGTTTTAAGATGAAGTGCAGAAAGTTTAGAGGAGATTTGGGGAAAAGAATTTTCACTGCGGGCTGGTGGGTATCTGGGATAAGCTGCCTAAGAGGGTGGTGGAGGCAGGAACCCTGTAGACATTTAAGAACGATATCAATGAACCCTTGAAATGCCACAGGATAAAAGGCGACAGAACAAGTGAAGGAAAGTGGGATTGGAATAGATGGATGCTTGATGACGGCAGGTGCACGATGAGCTAAAGGGCTCCTTTACATCCTGCAAAAACACTATGACTCTATGAAAATGGTCTAATTCATTCACAGGAGCACATACTGGCTTAGGATCCCATGCTGCAAAATTCTGAATCAGGCAGGATGTTGGTTTGCCAATGGCTCTTTGTTTTCACTTCTTAGCTGACAGTTCAAACGGATACGTGAATAATTCATGAAGCTTTCGGGATCACGTGGAGATAGATAATTGCAGCCATCCTCAAATCACTAGCCTCTCCAGACAGTCTCTGCATCCTAGTTCAAAGTCATCAACCTTTAGCAATTACAAGGCTATACATAATACCTGATCACTGGCAATTGTTCTCCAGCCAGCAGGGAAGGTTAAGGGCAGATTTAATAGAAGTATTCAAAATCATAATCGATGTTGGCTGAGTGGATTTGGAGAAATTGTGCCCACTAGTTGGAAACAAAAGAGGAATTTTGATTAATATAGACAATTCACTACCTTAAAGGGTGGTGGCTGCTGATTCAACGCTGCTGTTTGTAGCTACCCTTACAGGGGTTCTGCTGGCACGGTATGCCTTGTTTGTCCCGTTTTGTGCTATCCCTCTGCAGTAGCTCCTCTGTACCACTCCATGGCATCTGTTATCCAACTATAGATGGTCCTGTTATATCAGACAGTTAAGACCTGAAAGGGTTAACCGAGATCACAAGATAATTTCCGCCCCTGAGGACATGAAAGACTGATCTTAGGAGAAACTGACCAATCATCAGTGCTGTACATGTATCCAGTTTAGTCTGTTGTGTGTACTAGCGCGTTTCAGTCACAGTAACATGCACTTACCCTTACATTGGGCCTGACTGTTCCTTGTAAGATAATCCTGCACCTCAGATGTAGCATAATTAGCTATTAAGTACCATATAATAATCTTTTCCTCTTTATCAAGACTCAGCCTCTCCTCATGGAATCCCTACAGTGTGGAAACAGGCCCTTCGGCCCAACAAGTCCACATCAACCCTCCAAAGAGTAACCCACCCAGATCTATTCCCCTACCCCATTACTCAACATTTACCCCTGAGTAATGCCCCTAACCTACAAAATCCCTGCACACTATGGGCAATTTAGCATGGCCAATTCACCTAACTTGCACATCCTTGGATTGTGGGAGGAAACCCACGCAAACACGGGGAGGGTGTGCAAACTCCATACAGATTGAGGCTGGAATCGAACCTGGGCCCCTGGCGCTGTAAGGCAGCAGTGCTAATCACTGAGCACCGTTCTGCCAAAGATTTTGCATGATCATCCTTCCCCACATGGTATCAGTAGCTTAGACTAAAACTAATAAAAAGGATTCAGGGCAGTGAATGTACCCAAGGCATCTCAGATAGATCACATGGATGACCACAACACAATGATCCCTCTTTCTGTTGCACTCCACTTTGCCCTCTGGAAGAGATCTCTGTAACTTCTCAGCTCTGATCAAACGGTTGGAATACTGATATTTATTGTCCACTTTAGAGTTCTTTTGGTGTTTGCAATTTGAAGTACCTCTTCATTTGTCACATGGTGCATTATTGGAGATTTTAGCAATGTGCCTTGGCATCCACATTTTAAAGACCTTAATTTTCTTCTATTGATTGGGACTTGCATTTCAGGTTTCTGGGGCTGACTGGCAAGTGAATAGAGCGGAGCATCCTGGGAGTAGTTTTTCTTTGTTATGAGCTTGAATTTTTCCTGTTAACACCTTCGCAAAGTGACTTCTGACTATATTTTTCCTTTGAACTTTGGCATCACATCTGCTTTGTCTGTTCTCATTTGTTCTAAACCATCGGATCTACTCGCTCCAGAATGACAGATTCAATCACACCTTTCAAAAGCAAGTTGGGTAAGTACAGAAGGAGGAAAATCTTGCAGAAATGTAAGTAAAGGGCAGGGGAGTGGGGTCTAACTGGAAAGCTCTCTCTTTCCTAGTGTTTGTACAGGCATGATGGGCCATACAGTCTACCTCTCTGTAATATTATTCCCTGACTATTGTATCCTTCAGCACACCTAAACCAATTCTTCAGAACAACCATGAGAAGAACAGGAATTTACTGAGGCCTGTAATCTAGAAAAATGGTTAACAGGCAGTTCACAAACACAGGAGTAACAAGGAAAGGATTGTTTTCTAAAGAAAAGCTAGACAGGCTAGGCCTGTATGCTCTGGAGTCAGAGATGATTTAAACATATAAGACCCTAATGGCACTAGATTGGTGGATGTTGAAAGGCTGTTTCCTCTTGTGGGGAATCATAGTTTAAAAATATCGTGTCGCCTATTTAAGACAGAGACGATACTGCATGCAATTCTGCTCTCCCTGCGATACAAAAGATTTACAAGGATGTTGTCGGATTGGGAGGTTTGAAGGTTTGAGGCTACAGGGAGAGACTGAATAGGCTGGGGCTATTTTCCCTGGAGCATCGGAAGCTGAGGGGTGACCTTATTGAGGTTTATAAAATCGTGAGGGCATGGATAGGTTGAATAGCCAAGATCTTTTTCCAAGGGTAGGCGCGTCCAAAGTTAGAGGACATAGGCTTAAGGTGAGAGGGGAAAGATTTAAAATGGTCCGAAGGGGCAGATTTTCCACACAGAGGGTGGTGCATGTATAGGATGGGCTGCCAGAGGAGGTAGTGAAGGCTTGTGTAATTATGTTATGAATTTGAAAGCATGTACTGTACCTTTAAGAAAGAGTGAATGCTGTTCTGAATTAAGAGATTGCAAGCACCTGTACCAGATGGCAGTCCCAGAGTGTACTGGAAAATTGAAAATATGTAACATTCGGTTTTGAAATGGATACCTGACCTTTGGTTGCTGTTTTGACAACAATTCAAATATAACCAATCAGTTTAAATTATGCCCCAGGATACTAAAACCCAATCAAGTTTGAATTTATTGTTTTGCCAACATCAAACCAATGAGACAATCCGATGTTGGGGGTATAAAGAATGCAGGCATTTTGAAAGTTGGTCATAGAGCAACTGTCATAGAGAGAGAAACTGCTGGAGAGCTAACTGCCAATCTAACATCTTGCTGCCAAAGAAATTAGGAAACACTCTCTATCAAAAGTACCTTTTCAATAAAACACATTCACAGTAAAAATAAAGACGAGGACCCAGGAAAATCAGCAGCTGGAAGAGTGAAAACACAAAAGACGACAGAGACTGTGTGGTTTGAGATTAAGTTAAAGTAAGTGTCTTATTGGAACAGCAAATTATTTTTGTAGAGTTGGAGTCAGATAATAAGCAGTTAAGAGAAAGGGGGGCTTAGATTTGTGAATAGCTTTTGTTTAATGATTACGTTTGGAGATGGAAAATAAATTGAGGCTATTTTCTTTAAATAGTGGGATTTGGGAGTTCTCTGTCACTCACATTTTAACAGATTATGAGGCAAGGCAAGCTTTTCTGGGTGTTTGCTTTAATTAACAGACAGGTTCGACCTTCCACGTTGTAACAATTCCATCATTTAGAAGGCATCTGGATGGGTGTATGAATAGGAAGGGTTTAGAGGGATATGGGACAAATGCTGGCAAATGGGACTAGACTTAATTTAGGATATCTGCTCAGCATGGATGAGTTGGACTGAAGAATCAGTTTCTGTGCTATACAACTCTATGACTCTGAGGATTTTTTTAATATGAGGGTTGTGATTCTTTGGAATTCCCTTACTCAAAAGACAAAGGTTGCAGAATCCTCAAATATTTTTTAAGGCAGATAAAGGTATCTTCTTAATTACCAAAGGGATACATGATTAACAAGGATATGCAAGAATGTAGAGTTGAGATTAAAATTAGATCAACCATGATTTCATTGGATGGTGGAGCAGGTTCAAGTGCTGAGTGGCCTACTCCTATTCCTTGCTTGTATAACACAATCCCAAAGAGGTACTGGGAAAGGCCAGCACAAACATGCTGTGTTAAATGATCTCCTGTTGTGCTATAATGTCTGTGATTCTATAAATTCAGGTTTTGTTTAAAAGGCATTTGGATAACTACATGACCAGGAAAGGTTTGGATGGACATGGGCCAGAAACAGGTAGGTGGGACTAGTTTAGTTTGTTCAGCACGGACTGGTTGGACCGAAGGGTCTGTTTGACTCTACAAGAAGGGAATTCCAGTGTAGAACTGACAAAAGACTGGAGTCAGTGGAATACAGAACTTCGAAGTAAGGTAGGAAAGATAAGGAGTGAGGGCATGGAACAATTTAAACCCATGATCAAAACTCAATCTCCAAAGAACTTGGGATCAGATGAATGATGGGCATGCAGGACTTGGTGAGAAATGGCAGATAGGTAGCAGAGTTATGGACGAAAAGTTGGACTGTGAACTCTGCCAGGCCAGCCAAGAGAACATTAGGATAGGGGATGCTAGATTAATGGGATCAGCCCAGAAATAAGGCAAAGACCTGAGGCTAACCACGTTCAAAAACTGCTGAGAAAATAGTAGCCTCAGTACAGGCAAATATTGCCAAGGTGAGAGACATACGTCAAAGCTTTTCATTTTTCACTCATCAGGACAAGTTCGAGAATACCAAGTTTCAAAGAGAATGGCAATTTATATGCATGAAAAAAAAGGCTGCTGATTAGTTGGCAAGTAGACTCTGATTTGTCACGACATTGCCAAAGTGAATGCTTGAGGGAATAGTTACCCTCACAGCCTTTGTTCAAACTTAAAAAGGCAAGTCAACTCAAGATGTGCTATGGATACCAGGGATTGGCATCCTTCAAGCTTTAAACATGCAATGTCTGGACAGGTTCCTTTAGCCTGCAGAGGACTTGGCTCTACATAAGTATTTATGAAGCTTTTAGCAAGCTATATTGCAAAACTGATTAACAATTTTAAATTGGCTGTTAGTGTCATTTTGGCACACTCTGGGTTGTTCAGCAAATATTACCCAGTCACAGAATCACTTTAATGTTGGACAATGTGTGTTTTTCAAGCATAGGCTTCTGTACGGTTAAGCACTCTGCCGGTTATGTGATGTGCTATTTGATATGATCTGCTAGTCCTTAGGATGTAATGCCCACATATCTGGCAGCAAATGGACACTGAAATTTATATACCAAATTACAAACATGTGTGTTAAGCAGAATGTCAGTTTTAGCTTGGCAGGAGCATCCTGTTAGTGGAGAACACCAATCCTGTTGCAACTGCATTATTTTGCTAGTCTGCCATATTTTACAATGGTGCTTTAGTTAATTACATCACACAGAGAAGAGTCATAGAGTAATAGAGTATTACAACATGGGAAGAGGCCCTTCAGCCCATTATATCTGCATCAGCTATCCAATACCTATCTACTTTAATCCCACTTAATTTAATCTTTTAATTTAATTCCATTTCCCAAATGATCTTAATAATAGTAACAATGGGATCTATTTTACATGACTCTGGGTTGAGATTTGTCCTGCTTGCTCTCTCTGACAATCTGTATGTTGTGAATGATCCCACCACGCCACACAAATGCACAATTTGAATAATGATGATGAAAATGCACTCACCAGCAAATATATCCTGCCACAGTAAATCTTGCTGCCTGGCGGAAGATTTCAGGCCAGTAATCCTCCCTTTGCAGACAGGCCAGGAAAAGGTTTCCTGATTGAATTGCTATATTTTACAACTAATAGCAGTGCACACACAGCAGATGCTGCTTGCAAGTGTATTAACTGGGACATGTACCCAGTTACTCATTAGACAGAGTCCATGCATCAACAACAATTTGCTAAATTAATAAAACTCTTATTTTCAGTAGTTCAATAACTGGATGACACCTGTTCAGGTCCGATACTATACCAGTTTAATAAAAGAATCTTTATTACATTCTGCACAGTTATTGGGTCCCTTGTCAAAATGGGAGTGGGAGGGTCTCCTCTGGTGCATTCAGAAATTGTGGGGAACCTAGATAATCCTAGGTTTGAACCCCAGAAACTGGTTATTCGACTAACCTAATAAAATTGTCCACGAAACCACGAGACCACAAGGATTTCCTAGCCCCAATCACAGGTAGCATTGGCACTAAACTAGTAATCTAGAATGAGGCTAATGTTCTGGGCACATGATTTCAAATCCCACCATAGCACACGGTGAAATTTTAATTTAAAAATCCAGAATTAGAAGCGAGTCCAATAAAAATGTAAACATCCTCAATAGTCATTAAAAAGATTCATCTGGTTTACTAATGTCTTTTAGGGAAGGAAATCTATAATCCTTACCCCGTCTGTGACGTCAGTCTTAACTGCCCTCCAAAATGGCCAGGCAAGTCAGGATCGGTGCTGGGTCCACGACTTTTCGTCACTTATATAAATGATTTGGATGTGAGCATAAGAGGTATAGTTAGTAAGTTTGCAGATGACATCAAACTTGGAGGTGTAGTGGACAGTGAAGAAGGTTATCTCAGATTACAATGGGATCTCGATCAGATGGGCCAATGGGCTGAGGAGTGGCAGCTAGAGTTTAATTTAGATAAAAGTGAAGTGCTGTATTTTGGGAAATCAAATCTTAGCAGGACTTATACACTTAGTGGTTAGGTCCTAGGAAGTGTTGCTAACAAAGAGATCTTGGAGTGCAGGTTCATAGTTCCTTGAAAGTAGTGTTGCAGGTAGATAGGATCGTGAAGGCAGTGTTTGGTATGCTTTCCTTTATTGGTCAGAGTATTGAGTACAGGAATTGGGAGGTCATGTTGCGGCTGTACAGGACTTTGGTTAGGCTACTTTTGAAATATTGTGTGCAATTCTGGTCTCCTTCCTATCGGAAGGATGTTGTGAAACTTGAAAAGGTTCAGAAAAGATTTACAAGGACATTGCCAGGGTTGGAGGATTTGAACTATAGGGAAATGGTTGAATACTCCAGGGCTGTTTTCCCTGGAGCGCTGGAGGCTGAGGGGAGACCTTATAGAGGTTGATAAAATCATGAGGGGCATGGATAGGCTGAATAGACAAGATCTTTTTCCTGGGGTGGGGGAGTCCAGAACTAGAAAAGATATGAGACCAAGGGGCAACTTTTTCACACAGAGGGTGGTATGTGTGTGGAATGGGCTGTCAGAGGAAGTAGAGGAGGCTGGTACAATTGCAACATTTAAAAGGCATTTGGACGGATATATGAATAAGTAGGGTTTGGAGGGCTATGGGCCAGGTGCTGGCAGGTGGGACTAGATTGGGTTGGGATATCTGATCAGCATGGACAAGTTAGACCGAAGGGTCTGTTTCCATGCTGTACATCACTATAACTCTATGTCAGTCAGTTCAAGGGCAATTAGGGATGGGTAACAGAAGCTGACCTTGATAACACTTGAAAAACATTAACAGGGTTAGACGAAGATTAATCATTTATAAATATTAACAGTATCATTGGGTATGGAGAGAAAGTAGGATGATGCCCTTGAGATGGATGATCAGCCATGATCATATTGGATGGCAGAAGGGTCAAATGGCCGGCTGCTGTTCCTAATGTCTATATCTATAACTCACATCTTAGGTGGAAAAAAAGGGCATATAGCAAATGGCAGTGTGTCACACATGCTAGGTTCACTAGGGAGCAGTCTTGTCTGTGACATTGAAGGTTGTAGGTTTAAACTCTGGAAACTTAAAAATGCGCTGCACTGAAATACCAGTGCAATGCTGGGGAATACCGTAATGCCAGTTGGATCACCCAGCACAGTGCTGGGGAATACCGCAATGCCAGTTGGATCACCCAGCACAGTGCTGGGGAATACCGCAATGCCAGTTGGATCACCCAGCGCAGTGCTGGGGAATACCGCAATGCCAGTTGGATCACCCAGCGCAGTGCTGGGGAATACCGCAATGCCAGTTGGATCACCCAGCGCAGTGCTGGGGAATACCGCAATGCCAGTTGGATCACCCAGCACAGTGCTGGGGAATACCGCAATGCCAGTTGGATCACCCAGCACAGTGCTGGGGAATACCGCAATGCCAGTTGGATCACCCAGCGCAGTGCTGGGGAATACCGCAATGCCAGTTGGATCACCCAGCACAGTGCTGGGGAATACCGCAATGCCAGTTGGATCACCCAGCGCAGTGCTGGGGAATACCGCAATGCCAGTTGGATCACCCAGCACAGTGCTGGGGAATACCACAATGCCGGGCGGATCACCCAGCACAGTGCTGGGGAATACCACAATGCCAGTTGGATCACCCAGCACAGTGCTGGGGAATACCACAATGCCGGGCGGATCACCCAGCACAGTGCTGGGGAATACCACAATGCCGGGCGGATCACCCAGCGCAGTGCTGGGGAATACCGTAATGCCATTTGGATCACCCAGCACAGTGCTGGGGAATACCACAATGCCGGGCGGATCACCCAGCACAGTGCTGGGGAATACCGTAATGCCATTTGGATCACCCAGCGCAGTGCTGGGGAATACCGTAATGCCATTTGGATCACCCAGCACAGTGCTGGGGAATACCGTAATGCCATTTGGATCACCCAGCGCAGTGCTGGGGAATACCGTAATGCCAGTTGGATCACCCAGCGCAGTGCTGGGGAATAACGTAATGCTGGCCAGGTCGACCTGCACAGGAGTGATTACAACCAGAACTCTTCAGCTCTCTGAGGTTAAATGACACCAGGTCACAATTTCAAAGCTGAGCTCAGTCCTGCCCAATATCTAACCCTCAGCTAACGTGGTACACTGATCATCTGGGTGTTTATTTCTTAGACAGGAGATGGAGTGGGTGAGGGACGGGTGTGAAGGTGGAGAGGGCAAGGAGCAAGAGGAGATTGTAGGGGGAGGGCAGGGGCTGTGGGGAACGTTGTGGGCACAGATCATAGTGCGGTACAAGTATATGAGGGAACAGGAGGAGGAAAGCATGGGAAGAAGTGGGGGAAAGATTAGGACGGGGGATAGGGCAGGGTACTGAATTATATGGGCAGGAGGTTTGGGGGAGATGGAGATGTTTTAGTGGGAACAGTAGGTGCAGGGGTGAATGCGCCTGAGGCCTGGAACATCTAACAGTAGCAATACGATCTGGCCTTTCCAAACCAGTCTGTTTTTCCCTACAGTCAATCAGCTTCAGACAATGGAGGACCTCCCTCAATTTGAAGACCATGTCTTGCCTGGTAATGCACTTGCTCAGCTGTGTCTTCTCAAGGTCTGTAGGTTCTTGGCCCTCTGTGATGGGAGCCTCACTGATATCAAAGCTGGTAAAAATCAGCTGAGACCAGCTTGAGTCAAACTGACCTCAGGGATGTTATACCGACTTGGCTTCCTCCTAACCGTTCACCTACGCACAATCCTAGTGGAGCATAGGTTAAGACCACAGCTTGCAAATTTGCTGAGATAGGGTAGATGGCCACAACGACATTTGAAATGCATCACATTTCAGCTAGCTGTCACATAGGAGTTAAACATTTGACTCTGTCATTCAAATTCATGCTGACAATCAGTCGAAAGAACCCTTTCCAACACCAATCGGATCGAGTACCACGCTGTTGGCGTCTTCAGAATGGGAAAATGTAGCAGCTCAATGACAGTCTGTGACAAGAAAGCAAGGAAATCATTGCAAAGTAGCTGCTGCAGTCAAGAATTGGTTCATTCAAAGCAATTTAAGCATCTAGCAGTTTTAAATTCAGTTGCTTTACATGGACATCACAAATAATGAAAAACATAATGACCATTCCTTCATCTTTGGGTGTTTAGTGACTCAGATTCAGGGATGTAATTGTCATGCTGCCACCTTTCAATTTGTATCAGGAAGCTGGTCACACCAAGCTCCACTATCGTTTGGTCTCAACACGTGTGGCAATGGCTCCCCTATTTACATTATTAAAGCTGACTCGTATTCCCACATTTTGTTTGGGTCTACCAGCCTGATGGTTCCCGGGAGTTCAGCTGTTTTAGACAATGGGAATATGGTCAACTGGGAGCAGCAGGCCTGTCTGTAGTCAGCTGTATCACAGCGTAAAAGGGTCTTCGACATGTCAGCCTTTGGGTTTGGCGCAAGGTCACTGAATATCTCGAGGCTGCAGCAGGAGGCCACAGAGGGTTGTATGTGGTTGTTCGAAAGAAGATGAGGACACAGGAGATTGAGTCAGGACAGAAGCTACAGATTGAACATCAAAGCCTAGAGAGAATAAGAAAACACATGAGCTGCTTAGGTTCAGCCTCGGAAACGGGCAACTGTACAAAAAGGGGATCAAAAGAGATTTGTCATGAAGAGAGGATAATCCTTCAATTTTTTTATTCACTTGAGTGATGTGAGTGTCGTTAACTGGGCCAGCATTTATTGCCCATCCCTCGTGCCCCTTGAGAAGGTGATGGCGGGTTGCCTTCTTGTATCACTGCAGTCCGTGCACTGTAAGTAGACCCACTTATAGAGGGAATTCCAGGATTTTGACCCAGCGATGCTGAAGGAGTAGCGATATATTTCTCTGTCAGAATGGTGAGTAGCTTGGAGGAGACCTTGCAAATGGTGGTGTTCCCAAGTACCTATTGCCCTTGTCCTTCTAGATGCAAGTGGCTGTGGGCTTGGAAGGTGCTATCGAAGGATCTTTCATGATTTTCTACTGAGAATCTTGTAGATAGTATGCATTGCTGTAAATGAATGTTGGTGGTGGAAGGAATAGATGCTCGTTGATGTGGTGCCAATCAAACAGGCTGCTTTGTCCTGGAGTGTGTCAAGCTTCTTGAGTGTTGCAGGAGATGCACCCATCCAGGCAAGTGAGTTACTCACCGAAGTATTCCTAGTCTCTGATCCACTCTTGTAGCCACAGTATTTATATGGCTAGTTCAGTTTGGTTTCTCAAACCACGGTTCAGAAATGGCCAATCGGCAAAGCCCAGCAATGTCCAATGAGCATGGACTAGGAATGGCCAATGAGCAAGACCCAGGAATATCCAATGAGCTTGGCTCAGAACAACCAATGAGCCATGGTCCAGGTTGCCTGAAGAAGGGATTTTGCTCAAAATGTCAATTTTCCTGCTCTTCAGATGCTGCCTGACCTGCTGCTTTTCCAGCACCACTCTAATCTTGACCAAGGTCTAGATATGACCAATGAGCAAGGTCCAGGAATGGCCAATGAGCATGGCTCGGAACAGCCAATGAGCCAAGGACCAGGACTGACCATGTACAAGTTCCCAGAATGGCCAAAGTGTATGGTCAAGGAATGACAAATGCACAAGTTTCTCTATTTTGAAGTTTTGTAAGTAAGAACTGAACCTAAGAAATAACACATACAGCTATGAGACCACAATGTGTTTGGTGGTACAAGGGCATCAAACAGCAGCAGCACTGTTGATGAGAAAAACAAATGGGTAATCAGTGGTGGCTCAGATAGTGAACATATAAGGTGGGATGAATGGTTTGATGATCTACTTGACAAATGCTCCCTTCAAGTACAGCACTAACAGATAATCTGTTCAAATTGCAGTCCTAAAATAAACATTTACTTAAATTACATTTAGCAAACCATGTCAGATAAAACACACATAGCTTTGTGAGACTCAGTAATTGTTACTGAATCATTTAGCACCTTGCAATGGAGGGAGTTAATATCCCCAATCACACATTGGCATTCTAAACATGGATGAACAATCAGAGATGTCCCCATCCTATCATGGTGGGCCCTGAGTTAGAACTCTGACCCCTGCTCCTCAAATCAAATTCAGCAGACACATCCATGCTAGCTCTCCTTGATCAGCTGAAAATGGTTTGCATATTCAATCAGACGTAGGGATGAATTTTCTGATTAATGGTACAACAGCATTGTAGTTAACAGCACTTAACTTGGCAGGAAGGTCATTTGGGGTGTTAAAAGAATTGCTATTTTCTCTTTGGAAACTTTCATCTTAGTTATAAATTATCGGCGATGAGGAAAACAGGATCATTTGAATAAGTGGAAGTGGAATATGTCAAACCAAAACTGGCAACTGCAATCTGTGCTTGCACACGGGTGGATTCAACCAGAGGGAATATCACAGACAAATCTGCCTCATGTGCCTGAACATTTCCCAACAGGAAGAACTGACAAATCAGCAACAGGAACTTTGGTTTATTTCAACTAGCCCAGGGGAGCTGAGGTTACTTGGCTGGCAAGTGGATCCATGTGGTATTGATTATCAGAGCTGCAGAGCTCTCTCTCAGTGCAGATGTATAGCTAGTTTCATTGATTTCTGGTCAGTCTCACTGTTTCAAAGTAGAGGATTAGTGCGTCATCTGCATCCTATCCCATCACGTAAATCTGATGGAATTGTTACTCAATCTAATCATCGTATAAATTAATGATTGGTCACACTGTCAAATTTGATGTGTGGCTGACAGATGTGAGTTGTACTGTCAGCAGTGTATCACACACCAACCAGTCACATAGGAGCTTCTGCTTTCTCAAATCGTCTTCAACCTGATTTAAAACTCTCATTGGACTGCTCAGCATGTCTTGCTGACAAAATCTCCCAGGAATGTAGCCTTGACTTGATCAGGAATTGACCAACATAGAAAACAAATGAAATTATTGCTGGCCTCGTACCTCCTCCACCAGTTGCAGCATTCGACGGGTGCTTTCCAGGGACTGTGAAGAAAAATAGAGAGAGAAACATAGTTAGACCAATGTGAACAAACACAAAGCCTTCACTTTAATAAGCGCACATCCCCAAATCAGCAATTGTTGACTAAGCAAAAATTAGGACTGCAGATGCTGGAGATTAGAGTCAAGAGTGTGGTGCTGGAAAAGCAGGGCAGGCAGCATCCGAGGAGCAGCAGAGTTGACGTTTCAGGCAAAAACGTTTCAGCCTTCCTGATGAAGGACTTTTGCCCGAAACGTCGATTCTCCTGCTCCTCGAATGCTGCCTGACCTGCTTTTCCAGCACCACATTCTCAACGTTGTTAACCAAGACTCGACTGTCTGACATTAATGGATATCGAGGCACCAGAGGAGGAGCAAACTTAAGCAAGAATTTTACAGGAATAGAGGCATTCAGTCCATCAGGAAACAGCAGGCAGGAGAGGACATGCTTTACTGGAGCAGAGAATATTAAGGATGGTCTATAAAATTATGAAGAGCTTTGAAAGGGGGTGGTGGATGAAATTCAACATAAAGAGATGCAAAGTGATTCATTTTGGGACGAAGAATGAGGGAAGAGTTAAAATCTCCCATTGGTCTTGCCTTAGCTGGAGAGGTGACAGAGACAGCAGTGTTGTAGCTTCTGAGGAACAACTGCTGCAAGTTCTAAGGAGTGGCCGTGAAGAAACATTGCCAAGGACACTCAAGCTTTCCTCTGGAGTTAGTGGCAGAACAGGAAGATTGGCCATGGCATCTTCCCCCCAGGATATGGAATGCACTGCCTGAGTGTGTTGTGGAGGCATGTTCAATCAAGGCTTTCAAGAAGGGACCAGGTCATTATGTGTAAACGAAGGGCCATGGGGAAAGGCACAGAGAGAATTTCTCATTCAGAGAGTCAGCCCAGACACAATGGGTTGAATGGACTCCTTCAATGTTGCATCCATTTTTGTGACTCTGATAATATGCTCCCACATGTGGGCAGACAAGACCTCAGATCATAAACAGGGCAGTCATCAGTAAACCCAACAGGATTCAGGAGAAATGTCATCATGGAGAGACTGGTTAGAATACTGAATGTGCTAACGTGTCATTGCTGAGATGAATAGTGTAGCTATCCAGATGGGGAAGCTAGATGAACACACGAGGCATAAATAAATAGAAATACATGTGAATTGAGTTAAATTTTTAAAAAAGTTCAGTGGAGATTTGTATAGAGGACTGACCAGTTGAACAAGGTCTTGTGCCACAGTAGTACTGTCCTTATCTCTGAGCCAGGAGACCTAGATTCCAGTCCCAGAGGTGTGTAATAACATCGCTAATCAGCTTGATTAGAAAATTTCTAATCCAGTTGGGTTCAAAGGCCAGTTTCTGTGCCACAAATCCGATTTATTCACCAGCCCAACACTTGCAGTTACTGCCACTGGTTACAAGTTACTTTGTGTTTCATTATTGTTGATATTTTCTATCAGAGACGTGGACATACATTTTTGGAGTAGGTGGGACTTGAATGCAAGACTCCTGGCTTAGAGGTAAGGACACTACCATTGCACCACAACAGTCCCCTTGTTAACTTATTGTTTGAATGGCATTCAATCCATTTGTGGGATCAGACCATTTCCAGCCCAGGTCCAGACTCTTCCAGCTCCTGTGGTGCTGTAATCTGAACTGTGCTGGTAGGGGCTTGGGGGCTGGGGCTGAGTTCCTCTTCAACCAAAACCCCGAAACCTGATTCCCTACCTGTCACTGAGTAAAGAAAAGAAACGCCTGTATTTACAAATCTCTCTTCACAACCACCAGTCATCGCAAAAGTACTTTATATCTAGTAAGGCTCTTTATGAATGGTAGTCACTGTTGTAAAGTAAGAAACTAGGAGAAAGTGAGGACTGCAGATGCTGGAGATCAGAGCTGAAAAATGTGTTGCTGGAAAAGCGCAGCAGGTCAGGCAGCATCAAAGGACGTTTCGGGCATAAGCCCTTCTTCAGTAAGAAACAGCAGCTAATGCGCACACGGCAACATCCCATTAACAGCCATGATCAGTTCATCTGTTTTTGTGAATTTTTTTGCTATTCATTCACGTCATGGGTCACTGTTGCCCGTTCTTAATTGCCCTGTGAGCTGTCTTCTTAAACTGCTGCAGTCCATGTGGTGTAGCTGGACCCACAAGCGTCAGGGAGAGAATTTGAGGATTTTGACCTCAAAACATTGAACAATCGGTGATACAGTTCCAAGTCAGAATGGTGAGGTGGAGGGAACTTGCAGGTAGCGATGTTCTCATGTATCTGCTGCCCTTGCCCTTCTAGATAGAAATGGTCATGGGTTTGGAATTTGCTTTCGAGGGAGCACTGGTGAGTTTCTGCAGTGCATCTTGTAGATGCTATACACTGCTGCTACTGATCACCGATGATGGAGAGAGTAAATGTTGAAGATGGTGAATGGGGAACTAATGAATGCAGGCTACATGACTCTGATTGAACAATAAATATATAACTGGAAGAACTCCCCATCACCTCTTCGAAATAATTTCATGAGAGCTTTCCTATTCACATAAGCAAACATATTTACCTCACGTTTAATATCTCTTCCACAAACAGTATTTCTAACAATGTAGCGCTTCCTCAGCACTGACCCTCCAACTTTAGGAAGCAATACACCGTCAGCAAAAGAAACATGGAATACAGGAGCAGGAGAAAGCCATCTCTTTTTCCTTATTTATTCATGGGATGAGGGTGTTGCTGGCTAGGCCAGCGTTTATTGCCCATCCCTAATTACCCAGAAGGTAGTTGAGAGACAGCCACATTGCTGTGGGTCTGGAGTCACATGTAGGCCAGACCAGATAAGGGTGGCAGTTTCCTTTCCTAAAGGGCATCAGTGAACCAGGGTTCTTTTCCTGACAATCAACAATGGCTTTGTGGTCATCGTTCGTCTCTTAATTCCAGATTTATATTGAATTCAAATTCCACCATCTGTCATAGTGAGTCCCCAGAACATTACCTGGGTCGCTGGATTAACAGTCCAGTGGTAAGACCACCAGGCCATTGCCTTGCCCTATTCCTTTCAGCCCTTCAAGCCCGCTCCACATTCGATATGATTGCAGTTGATCATCCAACACACTCCCTTACTCCTCCAACAATGACCCTTGAAAAATGCATCACACCCTCAGTACTGACCCTTCAACCATGCAGTACATTCTCAATTCTGATTCTCCAACAATGCAGTACATGCACAATACGGACTCTTCAACAATACAGCACACAACCAGTGCAGCACTCCCTCACCACTGACCCTCCACCAATGCAGGGTACACTCTCAGCACGGATATGGAACATAGGACACAGACAGTACATCACAGGAACAGGCCATGCAGCCCACCATGTTTGTGCCAACCATGATGCTATTCTAAACCAATCCCAACTGCCTGCACATGGTCCATATCTCTCCATTCTCTGCCTGTTCGTTTGTTTGTCTAAATGCCTCCTAAACTTTTCTATCATATCTGCTTCCACCATCTCCTCCTTTAGCAACACATTGCAGGAACATACTACCCTCAGTATAAAAAAGTCTTTCCTTACACATCTCCTTTAAACTTTCCCCCTCTCACATGAAACCTTTGTTGCCTAGTATTTTGATATGTCCACCCTGGGAAAATGACTCCGACTATCCACCCTATCCATGTCTTTCATAATGTTATATGCTTCTATCAGCTCGCCCCTCAGCCACTGACACTTTAGTGAAAACAATCCATGTTTGTCCAACCTCTCCTTATAGCTAATATATTCCAATCCAGGTAGCACCTCAGTAAACATCTTCTGCATTCTCTCTAGAGCTTCTATATTCTTCCTAAAGTGCGGCACCCAGAACTGCACACAGCACTCCAAATGTGGCCTAACCAAAGGCTTATGTAGTTGCAGCATAACTTGCCAACCTTTATACTCCATGCCTCAAACATTGGTTGTAGACATGCCATATGCCTTCTTTACCACCTTATCCACTTGTGTTACCCTCCAATAATGCAGCACACCCTCAACAATGACCTTACACCAATGTAGCACATCATCACATCTTACCCTCCAACAATGCAGCATACTCTCAGCACTGACCCTCTAATAATGCAGCACAACGTCAGCATTGACCTTTCAACAATGCAGCACTCTCTCAGCGTTGACCCTCCAACTGTGCAGTACTCCCTCTGCACTGTCCAACAGTACCTCTTCAATACCAGCAGTCCAACAATGCAATTGCTGACTGGGGTGTAATGATCGTACCATTTTGAAGAGTCTTTCTGGCCATCAGAGCTATAAATGATACACATGCCTGTCATTGAGCATCAATTCCAGTCCCCATACCATCCCCACAACCCCTACTCCTCTCTCACAACCTCCTACTCCTTTCCCGTAGTGCCCTATGCCATTCCCAAAGCCTCCTACCCAAGACCCACAGCCCATTACTGCACTATTATGGTTCTCACTAAGAGAGTGTAACAACTTTCAAGTCTTGATATGGGCCACAGTGTCATAGAGTCATAGAGTCCTACAGCACAGAGACAGACCCTTTGGCCCAAACTGGTCCATGCCGACCAACATGTCCACCTATGCTATCACCATTTCCCTTATCCTTCTAAAACTTTCCTATCCATATATTTGTCCAAATGCCTTTTAAAAGATGTTAATTTACCCACCTCACCAACTTCTGCTGGCAGCTCATTCCGTACGTGTACCACCCTCTGTGTAAAAAAGTTGCCCCTCAGGCTTCCTCTTATTCTTTCCCCAACCTTAAACTGATGTCCTCTAGTCCACGATTCCTCAACCCTGGGTAAAGGACCGAGTTCATTCACCCCATCCGTGCCTCTCATGATCTTATACACTTCCCCCCCTCAGTCTCCTACACTCTAAAGAAAAAACTCCTAGCTTGTTCAACCTCTTCCTATAACTCAGAATGTTGACTCCAGGCAACAACCCTGTAAATTTGTCTCCACTCTTTCCAGTTTCATAACATCCTTCCTACAGCAAGGTGACCAACATTGGATACAATATTCCAAGTGCGGCCTCACCAACATTCTGTACAACCGCAACATAACTTCCCAATTTCAATACTCAATGCCCTGACTGATGAAGGTCAGTATGCCATCAAGCCAATTGTGTATCCAATTTGCTGGTGGGAAAAGATTTGGGAACTACTGGAATAGTGAGGGAGGTCCAGAGCTTAGGCCTCAGCAGCTGATGCTACAGCCCCCAGTGGTGGAGCATTTTTAATCTGGAATGCAGAACAGGCCAGCACTGGAGGGTTGCAAAGGTATTGCAAGATTGTAAGGCTGGGGAGATTACAGGCAACGCAAGGAAAATGGAAATGGAGGAAGTTCAAACTAAAGAAAGGAATCTTATAATAGCGATGTTGCCAAATTCAAAGTTATTCTTTTATTTAATTTATTTGATGCAAATCACAGGCATGGTGGCATAGTGGTTAGTTTCCAACCTCGGCCGACTGTGTGGAGTTTGCATGTTCTCCCCATGTCTGCATGGGTTTTCTCCAGGTGCTCTGGTTTCCTCCCACAGTCTCAACGATGTTCAGGTTAGGTGGATTGGCCATGCTGAATTGCCCATAGTGCTCAGGGATGTGCAGATTATGTGGATTAGCCATGGGAAATGCAGGGTTATGGGGGAAGAGTCTGGGTGGGATGCTTTTTATAGAGCTGGTGCAGACTCAATGGGCCTCTTCCTGAACTGTCAGGACAGATCATGTCATACATTTGCTGCAAAGAAACCAACTCTGAATTAAAGCAAAATCATGAGTTCTTTACCTTAAAGAAATTACCATTTCAGTTAGAGGTCAAATAGAAGTCACAGACACCAAATCTTGTAAAGATAAGTGTCTTTATACATAAATTGAGAAGACAATCAATATATGTATTGTAGAGGTCACCGCACACGGGTGAGATTATATTAGAGTGCTTTATATAGGTAGAAATTCAGTATCTTCATATTAGCATGCTGCATCATGTGTCGAAATCAGTCACCGTGTTTTTATCGGAATCACAGTCATTGTGCAGGTTGAGCTGAATGCAATTCTTTTTCTCTGAGCTAACATAAATATAATATTGACCCTTGTTTCTGTTGTTCGGTTTAATCCTCCTTCTTCCCCTCTGGGATCTTATTTTAAAAAACCCACTCATTCAAACCAAACGGTGGGTGTTTTATTTTTGCTTTTATCAACTCTAACAACCACACAGCCACAGCCAAGAGCTGTCAGCATTAATTATCCGCCTCCCTGTCACACACTGCAGGCTCCCATCTTGAAACCCTCCTCCATCCTCAAGGTCAAACCTCACCCAATCTTTCCTGCATCCCTTTTCACTCTCCCATTACACGCAGCCCCATGACCCTCCTGAGACTGTGGAAGACATTGCCAATCTGCCCCTTAAAAAACTTTAAAGACAGCGAAAGGATATTACGTGTTCAAGAGAAACTACACAGCAATCCCAGAATATCACAAGAAGCAAACCAGAGTCAGCACATCCCACTCACTCCCCATTATTCTTTC
The DNA here is from genome assembly GCF_037043375.1 of Chiloscyllium plagiosum. Taxonomy (NCBI): domain Eukaryota; kingdom Metazoa; phylum Chordata; class Chondrichthyes; order Orectolobiformes; family Hemiscylliidae; genus Chiloscyllium; species Chiloscyllium plagiosum. Next base: position 21,164,354 of record NW_028270185.1, on the reverse strand, counting down.
CTTTTGGCCCTGTCCCTACCACGATACTATCCCTTTTTCCCTTTGTCTCCACCTTCCACCAGCATTTAGTTTTTAACTGCACAGCCAATAACAAGGAAGAATTGTCATTTCATGCAGGCGACATGCTGCAGTGTAAGAATCTGCATTGCCACCGTTGTAACTTCATCAAGCTCTGATTAATCCTTCCCTGCTGCCACGGGGAGCAGCAGAATCACTGGTAGTGATTCTCTGATCCAATCCTCCCAATGTAGGAGGTTGGAATGTGGGTCCGAGAATCCGATCCACACTGTTCCAGCCCTAGCTCAGAGAACTGGCCGCACATTAGAATAGCCCATCTCATAGAATCTCTGGCCCATATCTGCTTCAAAATGGCTGTCTGCTGTGAGCAAAAAAAACCCCACTTATTTGGTCAGTTCAAAACTCAGAATCGCATCCATTGTTTCAAGGTGCTGTTTTGACACATTCCTTCACACGTGGACTATACACCATGTTGTAGAGATCTGCTGGTGATGTCCCATCGGATCTTGGGGCAGAAACATTCCTTCCAGGATGTGCAACTACAAATAATGGGAAAAGCTGCGCCTGGGTAGGCTGATTAAAAATATTTGAACCTGTAACACTAGGGGGTGGAAAGAGCTGTAAGGCTGAGTAGTTAATAAACTCTATCCACAAAGGAAGGTGTCTTGGTTTTCCTGTCTCACTGACTAGCTTGGATCCAGATTGAGATGCAGAACCAGGAACCAGTCTGGTGAATGAGAGAGTAATGAGGAGAAAGAATAACGGTTTAATTATTTTACTTTCCTATTGAAGGGAGATGAAGTTAAGTACAGTTCTCTGACCATTACTGTGGCTGAGAGTAGTAAAGACCAGGATCAAACCCAGTATATTCCTGGAATATTTGACACTGCTACCAGAGATCACTGGGAGCTGAGCTCAGGGAACCCAATTAAATGTATGAATGAAGTGAGCTTCACAGAGAACATTGAGAGATCAAAGCCCACATTGCTGTAAAAATGGAAGCCATCACATACATGACAAATTAGGGCCTTCTTTTTTCTTCTGTTTAGGACAGTAGATTAGATTAGATTCCCTACAGTGAGGAAACAGACCCTTCAGCCCAACAAGTCCATACTGACCCTCCGAAGAGAAACCCACCCAGTCCCATTTCCCTCTGATTAATGCACCCAACACAACGGGCAATTTAGCATGGCCAATTCACCTGACCTGCACATCTTTGGTCTGTGGGAGGAAACCACAGCACCCAGAGGAAACCCACAGAGACACGGGGGGGAATGTGCAAACTCCACACAGAGAGTCACCCGAGGCTGGAATTGAACCTGGGACCCTGGTGCTGTGAGGCAGCAGTGCTAACCACTGAGCTACCGTGCTGCCCCATGTAGGTTGATAATATTGAGACCAATGTGTTCACAAAGTAGGTTTAGGGAAATACCATTGGATTTTGTTAAACAGGAGCATCTTGTCAGTTCTCTAAATTGAATCCTTGTCTCACATCTAAACACAGATTACATATCAGCCTCAACTAACCCATGTCCGTTTCCCAGCTTCCTGCAGTTCTGAAGAAGAGTCATATTGGAGTCAAGATGTTAACTCTACTCCTCTACCCACAGATGCTGCCAGACCTGCCTAGATTTTCCAGCATTATCTGTTTTTAATTTCAACTAATTGATAAACACTACTATTATTATTATTATTGGGCAAGACTGTCTCTGGTCAAGTTTGACAAACAGCACAAGTGTGTCAAGGATTACACTTGAGCAGATGAAACATAAAAGTTAGCGTGGTGCTACAATCATTTTGTTTCCAAGCATTTTGGAGAATGGGATAGTCAAGTAGTTGGATATAGTACGCTTTTATTTTGGGTTCCTGGGTTCATATCCAGCCTTGATTGCCAGTAAAAGCTGTGAAAGAGGATGACTTTCACCATGTCCTTCTTATGTTCGGATTTAATCACTCGTAATTTGACTGGTTAATACTTTTGCTTTAATGGAGCCCTGTCTGGAGGTGACTGGTTGTTAACCTGGGCTGCAATAATTTTAGTCATAGGGATTTCTTTTTTAATTCATTCACACAGTGTGCGTGTCACTGGCATTTATTGCCTATCACTAATTACCTTTCAGAAGGTGCTGGTGAGCTGCTGTCTGCAACTGCAGCAGTCTGTGTTGTGACTGTAATGAATCAAACTGAATGATATCTTGGGCCCTGGAAGATTGGGTTTCATGTGAAAACCTGCAAGGTGTCAAGGTCGCTCTCAAATGCCTAAGTTTTTGCAGTAGGTCCTAATTGAGCTTCTGGCAGAGCTGACAAGGCCTTTGCTTAGCTCTACTTCCAATTGGGTCCATGAAAATTTGGGTACAGGGTGAAGTTTAGATAGGCTAGGCTTGTAACTGCTGGGGTTCAGAAGAACAAGAGGTGACTTGATTGAAACATGTAAGATCCTGAGGTTTACCTTGAAAGGTAGATGTGAAAAGAATGTGTCCTTTTGTGGAACTTGGGGTTCACCATTTAGATATCAAGGATTGACCGTTTAAAACAGAGGTAGAGTTAAATATTCTTTTTCTCAGACATTCATAAATCTTTGGAACTGTTTCCCTAAAAAGGTGGTGGAAGCAAAGTCCTTGAATATTTTCAAGCAAGAGCTGGACAGTTTTTTTAAAGTAAGAAGGTGAAAGGTCATGAGGGTAAATGGGAATGTGGATTTGAGGTTACAGTCAGATTCACGATGATCTTATAAAACAGCAGTGAAGGTTCAAGGGGCAGAATGACTTATTCTTGCTTCTTGTTCATGTGTGTCAAGGTCACCTGAACAATCGTAGGCATTATTTACTTGAAAAGGAGCAATCCTAAACAAGTATTTAAAATAACAAAGGTGTTTTATAGGGAAGACATAGAGAAAATATTGGAATGGGCATAGGAAGATATGCCACATTCCCATATAACTTGATCACCAAGGAAAGAGCAACCATAACATAGGTCTTTGGAGTATGTTCCCAGAGTTTTTGTTCGGCACAGGAAATGCCTGCACTAACGACAGCCCGAGGAGATCACCAATCGGCATTGTCCTAAACTACAGCCCGAGGAGATCTCCAATCGGCATTGTCCTAAACTACAGCCCGAGGAGATCTCCAATCGGCATTGTCCTAAACTACAGCCCGAGGAGATCTCCAATCTGCATTGTCCTAAACTACAGCCCGAGGAGATCTCCAATCTGCATTGTCCTAAACTACAGCCCGAGGAGATCTCCAATCGGCATTGTCCTAAACTACAGCTCGAGGAGATCTCCAATCTGCATTGTCACTAACTACAGCCCGAGGAGATCTCCAATCTGCATTGTCCTAAACTACAGCCCGAGGAGATCTCCAATCTGCATTGTCCTAAACTACAGCCCGAGGATATCTCCAATCTGCATTGTCCTAAACTACAGCCCGAGGAGATCTCCAATCGGCATTGTCCTAAACTACAGCCCAAGGAGATCTCCAATCGGCATTGTCCTAAACTACAGCCCGAGGATATCTCCAATCTGCATTGTCCTAAACTACAGCCCGAGGAGATCTCCAATCTGCATTGTCCTAAACTACAGCCCGAGGAGATCTCCAATCTGCATTGTCCTAAACTACAGCCCGAGGAGATCTCCAATCTGCATTGTCCTAAACTACAGCCCGAGGAGATCTCCAATCTGCATTGTCCTAAACTACAGCCCGAGGAGATCTCCAATCTGCATTGTCCTAAACTACAGCCCGAGGAGATCTCCAATCTGCATTGTCCTAAACTACAGCCCGAGGAGATCTCCAAACTGCATTGTCCTAAACTACAGCCCGAGGAGATCTCCAATCGGCATTGTCCTAAACTACATCCCGAGGAGATACTCAAACTGCATTGTTCTAAACTACAGCCCGAGGATATCTCCAATCTGCATTGTCCTAAACTACAGCCCGAGGAGATCTCCAATCTGCATTGTCCTAAACTACAGCCCGAGGATATCTCCAATCTGCATTGTCCTAAACTACAGCCCATGGAGATCTCCAATCTGCATTGTCCTAAACTACAGCCCGAGGAGATACTCAAACTGAATTGTCCTAAACTACAGCCCGAGGAGATCTCCAATCGGCATTGTCCTAAACTACACCCCGAGGATATCTCCAATCTGCATTGTCCTAAACTACAGCCCTAGGAGATCTCCAATCTGCATTGTCACTAACTACAGCCCATGGAGATCTCCAATCTGCATTGTCCTAAACTACAGCCCGAGGAGATCTCCAATCTGCATTGTCCTAAACTACAGCCCGAGGAGATCTCCAATCTGCATTGTCCTAAACTACAGCCCGAGGATATCTCCAATCTGCATTGTCCTAAACTACAGCCCGAGGAGATCTCCAATCTGCATTGTCCTAAACTACAGCCCGAGGAGATCTCCAATCTGCATTGTCCTAAACTACAGCCCGAGGAGATCTCCAATCTGCATTGTCCTAAACTACAGCCCGAGGATATCTCCAATCTGCATTGTCCTAAACTACAGCCCGAGGAGATCTCCAAACTGCATTGTCCTAAACTACAGCCCGAGGAGATCTCCAATCTGCATTGTCCTAAACTACACCCCGAGGATATCTCCAATCTGCATTGTCCTAAACTACAGCCCGAGGATCTCTCCAATCTGCATTTTCCTAAACTACAGCCCGAGGATATCTCCAATCTGCATTGTCCTAAACTACAGCCCGAGGATATCTCCAATCTGCATTGTCCTAAACTACAGCCCGAGGAGATCTCCAAACTGCATTGTCCTAAACTACAGCCCGAAGAGATCTCCAATCTGCATTGTCCTAAACTACAGCCCTAGGAGATCTCCAATCTGCATTGTCACTAACTACAGCCCATGGAGATCTCCAATCTGCATTGTCCTAAACTACAGCCCTAGGAGATCTACAATCTGCATTGTCACTAACTACAGCCCATGGAGATCTCCAATCTGCATTGTCCTAAACTACAGCCCGAGGAGATCTCCAAACTGCATTGTCCTAAACTACAGCCCGAGGATATCTCCAATCTGCATTGTCCTAAACTACAGCCCAAGGAGATCTCCAATCTGCATTGTCCTAAACTACAGCCCGAGGATATCTCCAATCTGCATTGTCCTAAACTACAGCCCGAGGAGATCTCCAATCTGCATTGTCCTAAACTACAGCCCGAGGAGATCTCCAATCTGCATTGTCCTAAACTACAGCCCGAGGAGATCTCCAATCTGCATTGTCCTAAACTACACCCCGAGGATATCTCCAATCTGCATTGTCCTAAACTACAGCCCGAGGATCTCTCCAATCTGCATTGTCCTAAACTATAGCCCGAGGATATCTCCAATCTGCATTGTCCTAAACTACAGCCCGAGGAGATACTCAAACTGCATTGTTCTAAACTACAGCCCGCGGAGATCTCCAATCTGCATTGTCCTAAACTACAGCCCGAGGATATCTCCAATCGGCATTGTCCTAAACTACAGCCCGAGGAGATCTCCAATCTGCATTGTCCTAAACTACAGCCTGAGGAGATCTCCAATCTGCATTGTCCTAAACTACAGCCCGAGGAGATCTCCAATCTGCATTGTCCTAAACTACAGCCCATGGAGATCTCCAAACTGCATTGTCCTAAACTACAGCCCGAGGAGATCTCCAAACTGCATTGTCCTAAACTACAGCCCGAGGAGATCTCCAAACTGCATTGTCCTAAACTACAGCCCGAGGATATCTCCAATCGGCATTGTCACTAACTACAGCCCATGGAGATCTCCAATCTGCATTGTCACTAACTACAGCCCATGGAGATCTCCAATCTGCATTGTCCTAAACTACAGCCCGAGGAGATCTCAAAACTGCATTGTCCTAAACTACAGCCCGAGGAGATCTCCAATCTGCATTGTCCTAAACTACAGCCCGAGGATATTTCCAATCGGCATTGTCACTAACTACAGCCCATGGAGATCTCCAATCTGCATTGTCACTAACTACAGCCCATGGAGATCTCCAATCTGCATTGTCCTAAACTACAGCCCGAGGATATCTCCAATCTGCATTGTCCTAAACTACAGCCCGAGGAGATCTCCAAACTGCATTGTCCTAAACTACAGCCCGAGGAGATCTCCAATCGGCATTGTCCTAAACTACACCCCGAGGATATCTCCAATCGGCATTGTCCTAAACTACAGCCTGTGGAGATCTCCAATCTGCATTGTCCTAAACTACACCCCGAGGAGATCTCCAATCTGCATTGTCACTAACTACAGCCCGAGGAGATCTCCAATCTGCATTGTCACTAACTACAGCCCATGGAGATCTCCAATCTGCATTGTCCTAAACTACAGCCCGAGGAGATCTCCAATCTGCATTGTCCTAAACTACAGCCCGAGGATATCTCCAATCTGCATTGTCCTAAACTACAGCCCGAGGAGATCTCCAATCTGCATTGTCCTAAACTACAGCCCGAGGAGATCTCCAAACTGCATTGTCCTAAACTACAGCCCGAGGAGATCTCCAAACTGGATCCAACTCTCTCTATGCTGTGGGGATGGGCCTACTTTACGGTGTCTTGGGCTGGCATTGATGTCCTCCAGAACATTCACCCCACTTTTAATGATATCCCTCCACATTACTCATAGCCCTGTTTGCACTGACCTTTTCCCACCATCTACTTCTGCTTCCTTTGCCACAATATTGACAGAAGAGAATCCTGTAGCTGGCCCTGTCAAACTATTTGCCTTGTTATGTAGGCCCACACCAACAAGTCGGCCTACGAGCTGTGTCTCAGTGGGCTATAATCTCATCTCTGACTGGTGGGAATACCAAGCCTCCAACCAGATACTGATGCTCCACTATATTAATAAAGTGACAGCCACAATGTTCAAGCTGCTGCCTTTCAAGAGATATCGAATCTCGTTGGGCTGGGGGGTTGTGGTCATCTGTCTGTAGGCACTGGGAGGTCCAGGACATGCTGGTTGGTGTGTTGTATATTATCTTCTGCTGCCACACACCAAGGTCAAAGATTCACACAGCAGGAAAACAAAAATTAGAGGAAACATTGCATATGAGATCTAATGGTACTGCTGCATTTTAAGGCAAAGTGGTGGAGATTCCTCCAGTGCCCTGACCAAAGTCACTAAAACAGATTATCTGGTCACTGCTGCTTTACTGTTTGCGGGAGCTTCCTATGCACAACTCAGCTGCTCTTCCTTCCACAATACAGCAGTGATTTCTTGTATGGTGTAACATACTTTCAGGCATCCAAAAAGCTCTATATAAATGCAAGTTCTTTCTTTACAATAGCATCCTTAAAATCTACACCATTGGTCATCAATTCTGCTTTGCTCATCTTGAGCTACGGTAAACTGCGGTCACTGACTTTGCAACTCTCAGGAAATGATTCTGCAAATGGCATTTGTCCAATAAAAAGCTCATTGAAATTCAGGCCTTCAAGTCAGATGGGAGACTCCTTGCTCAGAATTCAGGCGACATAGCCAATTGGCTGTGAGCTGCAGAAAGCTTGTTGACTTGGCTGTTAACATGGAGCTGTTTCTTTCACAGCCCTTCAAAGCAGCTCATTGCTATTCAGAGCAATCCGCCTCTGAAAGCCTGCTAGACTGTTACTAATGGACCGTTATTAATTTTTTATATGGAACTGGTTAATATTCATTAGCTGCGTCAGCCGCTTGGATTCATGATTGGCTTTCTTGCTGAGCAACACTGCCACTCATTGGTTCAATGATATTTCAATGCCGGATAAGTCACAAAAGAATTGTCAACAGCAGACAAATCCTGGTGTGAGATTTTCATCACGGTTCATATGACAAAAACCATGTTTCATAAATCATGTACAAGCAGAGTCACAGAGGCATTTACTTGCCCCAAGGACATCATGGGGTGGAAACTGACACAATAACAACTTTCAAAAGGAAATTAAATAAACATTTGAAACAGTGAAGAAACACATGCTAGGCAATGAGGAAAGAGAAGAAACCAACTGAACTGTTCTTGCAAGGAACTGACATACGCATGACAGGCATGTAGGTGAGGAATGTCCCCTTCCCTATCCATAGCAGCAATGCAGTACCACTGTTGGTTTACTTTGGGAGAAATGGTGACATTTAAATCCAATAGTAAGACACCATAAGATGTTCAGCTTCTAAAGATCATACATTCAACAACAACAACACTGTGCATTTATATAACGCTGTTAACTAGGGAATACAATGCAGAGCACCTCATGGAACTATCATCAGCCCACATACAGAAGCTTCAGAACAGGTAACCAAAAACGTATTCACAAAATGCCATCCAGACGAAGACAGGGGTAGAAAGCGGAGACATTTCTGGAGCAAACTCCAGAGCTTCGGGGTGGAGGACTTCAGTGACATACAATAGACCAGAACTGGGTGAGGGCAGCGATTTCAGGAAGAAGTTGGATGTAGTTACAGAGATAGAGAGAAGTGACACCATGAAGAGATTTGAGAGTTCTGAAATGAATGCATTGCTTGACTGAGCACTAATGGGAAACAAATGCTGGAAATGAGTAGGAACAGGGGCATATATATGAATATTGCAGTGCCCTGGACAAGCTTGGTCAAAAGCATTCATGTTCTACCCCAATGCAGAAAACTGATTCCTGAAAACCGATTAGGTCCATTTTTCAACCTCAAAATGAATAAGCACTCAGAAATAAAAGAATAGGGAAAGCGATAGTGTGAAAATAATATCAGATAAAAGATAATTGCAAGAGAAGGAGAAACAAAGCAAGTGAATGGGAAGCAGCTAAAGAAGGGGCGGAAGGTAGAAGGGTACAACAACTTGCATTTATCTAACACTTTTATGTAGCACAAGGTGCTTCAGAATGTCAGTTTTGTTGGCCAACAACCAATGTGTTAAAGAGAGAGAGACAACAGGACAGATTATTGAGGGTTACAGCACAGAATAAGGCCCTTCAGCCCATCAAGTCTGTGTCAGTCGGAAACAACCACCTAACTGTTCTAATCCCAAGTCTAGCTCTTGGCCCATAGTCATGTATGTCTTGGGATCACAAGTGCACATCTAAACATTTGTTAAATGTTACAAGAATCTCTCTCTCTCTCTCTGCCACCCTTTCAGGCAGTCATTTCCAGATTCTCATCACCATCTGAACAAAAAAAAATTTCCTCATCCTCTAATGCTCCTGCCTTTACCATAAACCTGTGACCTCTGGTCATTGATCCCTAAGGCTAAATATGTCTTCCTTTCTACAATATCTATGCCCTCAGAAATGTATACATCTCAATCTAGACCCAATTCAGTCTCCTCTGCTCCAAGGAAAACAAGGAAAATAACCAATGTTTCATTAATTATGACAACCGCCCTGTTCTTACACACTATGCCTCAGCTATTAAAAGTAAGTATCCCTAGGCCTTCTCATCCACTCTATCTACCTGTCCTGCTACCTTAAGGGATTAGTGGACATGCACACCAAGGTGCCTCTGATTCTCAGTGCATGTGTCCCCTTGTCTTAACTGTCCTTCCCAAGTGTATCACCTCACTGTTCAACCTGAGCAGGCTGCCTGGCCAGCTAGATTTGTTTGCCCATCCCTAGTTGCCATTGAGGTGGTGGTGGTGGTAAGCTGCCTTCTTGAACTGCTGCAGTCCACAGCTGGAGGGAGAACCACATGCCATTAGGGATGGAATTCTGGGATTTCGACTCAGCAACAGTGATGGAAAGGGAATACATTTCAAAGTCAGAATGGTGAGTGACTTGGAGGGGAACTTGCAGGTGATGGTTTTCCTATGTATTCACTGACCTTGTCCTTCTAAATGGAAGTAGGTTTGGAAGGTCCTGACTAAGGATATATGGTGATTTTTTTGTGCATCTTATAACTAGCACATTCTACTGCTACTGAGTGTCAGTGGTATAGGGAATGAATGCTTATAGAGGTTTGTCCTGGATAGTGTTGAGCTTAAGTATTTTTGGAGCTGTACACATCCCAGGCAACTGGGGCGTATTCTATCTCACTCCTGACTTGTGCTTTGTGGGTGATGGACAGTTTTTGGTGGGGCAGGTGGTGAATTATTTGGTGCAGGGTTCCTTGCCTCTAACCTGCTCTTGGTAGCTGCTGTAACTACATGGTGAGCCCAGTTTAGTTTCAGGTCAATAGTAACCCTCAGGATATTGATAGTGGGAATTCAGTGATGGTAACATCATTGAACGTCAAGAAGCAATCGTTAGATTGCCTCTTATTGGAGATGGTCATTGCCTGGCATTTGTTGGCACAAATGTTACTTGCTGCTTGTCAGCCCAAGCCTGGATATTGTTCAGGTCTTGCTACATATAAATATTGACGGCATCTGTATCAGAGGAATTATGAACTGTGCTGACCATTGCACAACATTGGTGAACATCGCCATTTCTAGCCTGATGATGAAGGGAAGGTAATTGATGAAGCAGCTGAAGATGGCTGAAACTGGATTCAATTCCATTTACACTGATCAGTGCACTTAGCCAACCTGCCTACATCCTCCCATTACCAAATTTCATCCTTCTCTCTTTTCACCACCCCACCAATTTTCGTATCATCTGCCCATGTAACTTACTGATCAACCCTCCAAATGCCTCAGATTATCAAACTTTTGTTCCAAAAGAGAGATTTTAAGTTCAGTCTTAGAGTAAAACAGAGAGGCTAAAAAGGCAGACTGACACAGGGAACGAATCAAAATATGGCAGCTTTCAGAAACTGAGGTTGTCAGAAAGCACACCGCAGCCAATGAACTGGCTTCATTTTGAAATGCAGTCACTGTAACGATGCAGGAAACAGCAATAATTTGTATACAGCAAGCTCCAAAAAAAGAAGCAGTTTGCCAAGACCAGCGAATTTGTTTTTGTCATATGGATTGAGATATTTTAGCCAGGACATCCAGAGATAACTCCTCTGCTGTTCTTTGACATAGAGGCAAGGGATCTTTTACAGGAAGACCTGAGAGGGCTGAAGTTTAATTCCTCTGGAAGGTAACATCTCCAACAGTGCAGCACTCTCTCTGTACAACACTGGAATGACAGTGAACCTGTGAAGAGTGAGATTTGAGCCCACACCTTGCTGAAACAAGTCAGTTTCAAAGAAGAATTGTATTAGTTTCAAAATGTTAACACAGTTTTTCTCTCCACAGATGTTGCCAGACCGGCTCAGTTTCTCCAGCACTCTGTTTTTATTTCATAATTAGACATGAAAGGATTTGAACTTACATCAAGCAACTTACTAGAATATTGGCATAACCATCAACCTACCACATCGTGTAATGATGGGGCCAAGGCTGGGTCATAGGCGGCCAAAGTTAGAGAAATGGAGAGCCCAGTTGGGGTGACACAGGTTAAGGGTTCCCTGGAAGGTGACAGTGCTTTTACATCAGCAAGTGATGATTGTGTATGCCTCCACAATCTCTACCTGGGGTAGGGCAAGGAGGCAATACCTGAATCCACCTCAACTCGAACTGATTCACACCAGCTGGCCAGGTAACTGCTCTTTCAAGGAATCCAAGTTGCCATGACAACAGACAGGGAATGAATGCTTATAGAGGTTTGTCCTGGATAGTGTTGAGCTTAAGTATTTTTGGAGCTGTACTCATCCCAGGCAACTGGGGCGTATTCTATCTCACTCCTGACGTTGTACTCTGGAGCTATGTTCTCTCTATTACATGATTGACCAGGAATCTTTCCTCCTTTTACTGCCTTCCATTTGCATGTGTTGGAAGCACTTGCAAGTTGATCTGCAATCTGTATGGCTGTGTATTAACACATTGACTGTCTCTTTGACTGTCAAATCCTGGTTGGTAAACGATAAGACAAAATCGATATGGCAAAACTCTTTGACTGTCAAGTCCTGGTTGGATACAAGACTTCCCTTAATTTCCTTACCTCCCAGCAAAACAAATTCAGCAAGTTCTAAGAGTTGAAAGCAAGACAAGGAATTCATGTTTTGCTATTCTTTCACGATATGTTGCCCAACCCTAATTCCTCTTGAATTAAATGTTAGGACATTTCAATGGACAGTTAAGAATCAACTACTTTGCTATGGGTCAGACACAGATAATATATCTACTTCCCTAACAGAAGGACTGATTAGGAATAGTCAACATGGATTTGTGCGTGGAAAATCATGTCTCACAAACTTGATTGAGTTTTTTGAAGAAGTAACAAAGAGGATTGATGAGGGCAGAGCAGTAGATGTGATCTATATGGACTTCAGTAAGGCGTTCGACAAGGTTCCCCATGGGAGACTGATTAGCAAGGTTAGATCTCATGGAATACAGGGAGAACTAGCCATTTGGATACAGAACTGGTTCAAAGGTAGAAGACAGAGGGTAGTGGTGGAGGATTGTTTTTCAGACTGGAGGCCTGTGACCAGTGGAGTGCCACAAGGATCGGTGCTGGGCCCTCTACTCTTTGTCATTTACGTAAATGATTTGGATGCGAGCATAAGAAGTACAGTTAGTAAGTTTGCAGATGACACCGAAATTGGAGGTATAGTGGACAGCAAAGATTACCTCAGATTACAACAGGATCTGGACCAGATGGGCCAGTGGGCTGAGAATTGGCAGATGGAGTTTAATTCAGATAAATGCGAGATGCTGCATTTTGGGAAAGCAAATCTTAGCAGGACTTATACACTTAATGGTAAGGTCCTAGGGGGTGTTGCTGAACAAAGAGACCTTGGTGTACAGGTTCATAGTTCCTTGAAAGTGGAGTCGCAGGTAGATAGAATAGTGAAGAAGGCGTTTGATATGCTTTCCTTTATTGGTCAGAGTATTGAGTACAGGAGTTGGGAGGTCATGTTGCGGCTGTACAGGACATTGGTTAGGCCACTGTTGGAATATTGCATGCAATTCTGGTCTCCTTCCTATCAGAAAGATGTTGTGAAACTTGAAAGGGTTCAGAAAAGGTTTACAAGGATGTTGCCAGGGTTGGAGGATTTGAGCTACAGGGAGAGGCTGAACAGGCTGGGGCTGTTTTCCCTGGAGCGTCGGAGGCCAAGGGGTGACCTTATAGAGGTTTACAAAATTATGAGGGGCATGGATAGGATAAATAGGCAAAATCTTTTCCGTGGGGTCGGGGAGTCCAGAACTAGAGGGCATAGGTTTAGGGTGAGAGGGGAAAGATATAAAAGGGACCTAAGGGGCAACTTTTTCACGCAGAGGGTGGAATGTGTATGGAATGAGCTGCCAGAGGAAGTGGTGGAAGCTGATACAATTGCAACATTTCAGAGGCATTTGGATAGGTATATGAATAGGAAGGGTTTGGAGGGATATGGGCCGGGTGCTGGCAGGTGGGACTAGATTGGGTTGGGATATCTGGTCGGCATGGGCAGGTTGGAGCGAAGGGTCTGTTTCCATGCTGTACATCCCTATGACTCTATGAGATACTGGTGACCAATTTTTTAACATCAAACTATGAGTTTCAACATTACTCGGACTAAAATTGCACTAACTGCCACAGGGGATTGAACCCATGTTTCCAGAGTATTGCCCCGGCCTCTGGATTACTGGTCCCATGAGATTACCATCACAGTACTATCTTCCTCTAGATAAACCGATAAATAATAGAACTGTACTTGGTGATTCGATTTCGTTAAATCATTTCTATTTCATAGCAGGGAAAACTAAATGAAATAATTTCAAACTTAGTAAATTTACTGGGGATTTGCTACTTTTCTGGCAATTCTCAAGAAGCTAAGTGATACCCCACGCTCTGATATGCCCCAATCCTCCAGTGTTATGCTGGGACTGATAAATGGTCATATTAACATTGAGACTACAGGTTCCAAAAAGAACAATAGCAACTGTAGTTTCTGAAATAACTAGGATGAGACACGGAATGGACAGAGTGGGAAAGGTCGTAGAAAAGAGGGAAGGAACGTTTTTCAGATATGGATATCATTCCCACTTTGATCACACCTATCCGCCCTCTAACCTCACAAACTGTCAAAATATCCAATAGCCAGTAAATTTATCACCACTATCTGGCCTAGAGGTTTATTCAATAATTGACTTTTATCAGATTCTGTTTGTGATTAACAGCATACGAAAAGGCCATCCGATACAACTCATTTCTGCTGTTCTTTTATCTTTTATACTGAAATGCCATCATCCATCCAATTGCATCTCACCCATGAAGCACATCCTTTGATCCCTTTCTCTCATGTCTATTTGACTTCTCTTAATGCATCTATGTTCATGTTTAATGCATCTATCTTGTAGTAACAAGCTTCACATCCTCACCCTTCAGAGTAAAGATATTTTGCTGAATTTCTGATTGTATTTATGAGTGACTGCATCATATTTGTGAGCCTCATTTTGCATACTCTTGCATCTACCCAAGTGAATGCCTTTTGAAGTTTGAAGACCTGTTCTGGGTCACCCCTTAGCTTTCCCTTTAGTGGATAGCCTGATAGCTGAAAACCTTAATCTGCTTTGTCCCAGTTTTAAAACTGATGCTCCTTGTAATCAGGGCTGAGCTTGAACTCCACTTATGAATCCTGAACTGATCACCATTTTAGATACTATAGATAGAACAACAGAATCTCAGACTGCATTCAGAATTTAGACTACTTTCCATTAATATTGTCCTAACTGTTTTATTTCTGATTTTCATGAAACAGTATTCCCAAAGTTTGTGAGAAGATTTGTAGCTCGGTTGCTCGTTGTTGAGGTTGTGTTCGCCGAGCTGGGAATTTGTGATGCAGACATTTTGTCCCTTGTCTAGGTAACATCCTCAGTGCTTGGGAGCCTCCTGTGAAGCGCTTCTGTGATCTTTCCTCCGGCATTTGTAGTGGTTTGTATCTGCCTCTTCCGGTTGTCAGTTCCAGCTGTCCGCTGCAGTGGTCGGTATATTGGGTCCAGGTCGATGTGCTTATTGATTGAATCTGTGGACAAGCAACACGAATTCGACTGGGACAACACTACTATTATAGGACAAGCCAAACAGAGAACAGCCAGGGAATTCCTAGAGGCATGGCACTCATCCACCGATTCAATCAATAAGCACATCGACCTGGACCCAATATATCGGCCACTGCAGCGGACAGCTGGATCTGACAACCGGAAGCGGCAGATTCAAACCACTACAAATGACGGAGGAAAGATCACAGAAGCGCTTCACAGGAGGCTCCCAAGCACTGAGGATGTCACCTAGACAGGGGACGAAACGTCTGCAACACAAATTCCCAGCTCGGCGAACACAACCACAACAATGGTATTCTGTATATCCAAGTCGGCATGTAACTTTATTTTTACTTGCCTGTGGGATGTGGGTGTCATGGTTTACTCAGCATTTATAGCCCACCCCTAGATACCCCTGGTAGAGGGTAGAGGCTGCCTTATTAAACCACAGCAGTCCATGTACTGTGGATATACCTACAATGCCCTCAGGGAGGGAATTCTGAGATTTTGACCAAGCAATAGTGAAGAGATGGCAATGTATTTCCAAGTCAGGATGGTGAGTGGCTCAGATAGGAATCTGCCAAAGGCAGTGTTGCCATGTAGCTGCTACCCTGTCCTTCTAGGTGGTAGAGATCCTGGTTTTGCAAGAAGCTATCAAAGGATTAACTGCAGTGCACTTGGAGATAGTATACACTGAAGCTACTGAGCGTTGATACCGGAGGGAGTGGTTGTTTGTGAATGTGGTGCAAATCCTGTGGCCAGTTTGTCCTGGGTGGTGTCAAGCTTCTGGAATGTATTTGGGGAGGAGGGGCCTAGTGGCTCAGTGTTTAGCATTACTGCCTCACAGTGACAGCAAAAGGGATCTGGGTTCAATTCCACACTTGGGCAACTGTCCGTGTGGAATGTGCACATTCTCCCTGTGTCTGCCTGGTTTTCCTCCAGGTGCTCAGGTTTCTGCCCAGAGTCCAAAGATGTGCAGGTGAGGTGGATTGGCCATGCCGAATTACCCATAGTGCCCCGGGTGTGCAGGTTATGTGGATTAGCCATTGGAAATACATGATTACAGGTATAGGGTGGGATGCTCTTCGGAGGCTCGATGTGGACTTGATGGGCCAAATGGCCTCTGTCCACATTGCAGGAATTCTACGATTCTTTTCATTTATTAGGCTGCACTTCTCCAAATGCCAAACATGATCCTTGATTATTATTTGCAAACATTTCATCAATACAAATGACAGGTCAGAATCTGAAAAGTTGGCTGCACTTTTCTCTCTCTCTGCAGGATGCTTCCTGACTTTGTGAGTGGTTTGTGGTTGCTGAGGTTTTCACTCTCTCTCCTTTTTTGAACTGGACAGCAACCTTCGAAACCCTCTGATTATTTTGCTGTGTCAGTTGAGGCACAATTAATTGCCTCTGAGTCACAAGACTATGATTAAATAGCCGTGTTGACAGGAGTTGTTCATCAGGGTAAAACCAAGAACATTGGATGCTGGAAATCGGAAACGAAAATGGAAATTGCTGGAGAAGCTCAGCAGGTCTGGCAGCATCTGTAGAGAGAACGCAGTCAAAGTTTTGGGATAATGATCCTTCATCAGAAACACTGAGTCTGTTTTTTCTCCACAGACTTATTGAGTTTCTCCAGCAATTTCTGTCATACATCAGGATGCTGTGGAATCCCTAATGCCACAAACTCCAAGGGAAATTGAACATTGGTCAGTTACCCTGTTCAAAAGTATCCATTTAAATCAGAGCATTCGGAAGGTTCGAGTGCAGTTAGTAGTTATCCAATAAAAATCAGATAAATAAAAGGGTCACTGGACCCGAAACATTAACTTAGCTTTCTCTCCACAGATGCTGCCAGACCTGCTGAGTTTTTCCAGCAATTTCTCTCTTGTTTCTAATTTCCAGCGTACACAGTTCTTTGTTTTTTCTCAGATAGCTAAGTCCTAGTGTAACTCCTGGGTAATTATTATACTCGGGCCCCCACTCCAACTTACCACACACCCCAAAATATACCTTCCCCAGATTCCTCACATCCCTCCAATATCTTGAGCTGAAGTCACCTCCTCTCCTCATTCCCCTCTTTCCTCTCGTCAGGAGACCTCCATATCTCTCATCGGACATAACAGCCCTCCCACCCCCTGTCAGGCCCTTGTGCCTGCCCAGGTGAGTGGAAAAGATTCCATGGCGTTATTTTGAAGGAGAGCAAGGGAACTCTCCCCAGTATCCTGGCCAATGTTGATCCCCAAATCAACATCAACACGACCAGATCTGGCAGCATTCTGTGGAGACAGAAACGGAGTCAATGGTTCAAATCCAATATAACTCTTTTTGAAACAGATGCTGCCAGATCTGCACGGTGGCACAGTGGTTAGCACTGCTGCCTCACAGCGCCAGAGACCTGGGTTCAATTCCCGCCTCAGGCGACTGACTGTGTGGAGTTTGCACGTTCTCCCCGTGTCTGCGTGGGTTTTCTCCGGGTGCTCCGGTTTCCTCCCATAGTTCAAACACGTGCAGGTTAGGTGAATTGGCCATGCTAAATTGCCCGTAGTGTTAGGTGTAGGGGCGTGGGTTGTGCTTCGGTGGGTCGGTGTGGACTTGTTGGGCTGAAGGGCCTGTTTCCACACTGTAAGTAATCTAATCTGCTGACTTTTTCCAGCAGTTTTTGTTTTTATTTCAGATCTCCAGCATCCGCAATATTTTATTTTAACATGAAAACAGATGATCTGGTCATTTGCACACTTGCTGTTTGGGTGGGAAGCTAGCTGTACATGGACGATCTGTAATGCCAGGAGTGTACAGTGACCACATTTTAAAAGTACTTAATTAGCTGTAAAGCATTTTAAGACCTCCCGTGGTTGGGGAAGGTGCTATAAAAATACAGGTCTTTTTTTTCTGGCATCACCTCCATATTGAGGAGAATTTCCAAACAGCATCGGAGCTGCCATTATTTTCCGTACTTTCCCATGGGTTCTGGGATTCTTCCCATCCTTATCTCCTTGGAGAACTACATGTTCCCTTACACTTCATCCTGTTTTAGCTTATCCCACATCCTTTTCTGTTAATTGCGTGGAGGCCTCATTGCTAGCAAAGATAACAGACTGACTGCATTTTGCTGTCACAGGATGCCCCTTCAGTCTCCAATCAGCCTTATTATTCTACTCACACTCTACAATATAGTTCAATGTTTGTTTGAGACTTTTAGGATCCCTTTTATGTGAACTGCCAACTCATTCTCAATCACTCTCTGTCTTTAGGCTTCCTTTTCAGCTCTTCTTTGTATTTCTATATCCACCTTAATCTCCTACTGCATCATGCAAATTATAATGGTCACAAGTGTTGCTTTGCTTCATTTTGATTCCGCTAACATTCAATAGGTTCCTGTCTGGTTTGGCAGGCTCTGATACCTCTACGTCCCTTCTCCGTGGATCATCACTCACCTCATCCGTGATCTGGTCAGCGCACCGCTGCATCTCATCCTGCTCCGACTTAGGCTCCATATTGTTTTCCAGGTTGTTCTCCATGGTGATTCCTGTTGTGGACAGTCAGGTGATGGCAATGAGACAGGACAGTGACCTTTCAGGAAGGGTTGAAAAGCAAAGAGCAGAACATGTTACGACATTTTATTATGTTTTGAACAGGACAGCCAACAAGAAGCATGGTCACAGGAACTAGAGGCTCTGAAGTGAACCATTCCCTTCACACTTCCCCTTCACCCCCCCCCCCACCCGCACTCTCTCCCACCCCCTTATAATGTTGGAGGTTGAGGTCCACTCACCTGGTCTTAGATCTACATCAAGAAAGACAGCATTTCAAAGTAAAGGATCACCCAGTTAAGACTGAGAAGTGGACAATTATTTTCTCACAGAAGGTCAGAGTGTTTGCGACTCTGCTTTCACCACCTTCTGAGGAACAGTCTTTTTTAAGGCAGAGGTGGAGTGATTCTTGATAAGTAAGAGGAGCAGTGAAAGGTTCTCGAGGGTAGGTAGGACTGAGGAGTCATCAGAGCAGCCATGATCTTAATGAATGTTGACCCAGGTTGGAGGGGCCAATGGTTATGGTATATACTCAAACGATATTCAGATAGCCCCTCAAGACAACCCAAGTGTTTTACAGCCAATCAAATATTTCTGAAATGTGGGCACTGTTGTAATGGAGCAAACACAGCAGCCAATGTAATGTACAGCAAACTCCTACAAACAGCAAGGAGAGGATATCCAAATAATTGGGATTACTCACTGGAGTTAGTTAAGATATTAATATCAGCCAGGACACCAAAAAGAATTCCTGTCGTTATTTAGAATAGTGTCTTTGCATTCCCATCCTTCCCCCTGCACCTCCGGGCTCGGTATTTCTTGTTTCTGTATGACAGTGTGAAATATTCAGTTTATTGTGATCTATGTCAGGTCTACAAAGGCTTGTGCCATGATCCTGTCATACTCGTGCCCTGTGGTTAAGTGTCAGCCAATGGCTATGTTAGTTGGGAAGTCCCACTCCATTTAATTCAGGTTTACACGCCAGTGCTGTACCTAGGGAATACATGAGGTGCCATCTGTGTCCCCATGTGCCCTCTCAGGATGATTCAGAAAGGTCCCCGTTGTCCTCTATGGTAAACAACAGCAAATGGCGAGCTGCCGAGTGGCCTGGTCAATATTTACGATATCCCTCAACGTGGCAAAATGAGGTGACCCTGATCAATGCTGGGACATTGCTGTGTATAAATTGGCAGTTGTGTTTCCACTGGCGTATAGGTTTGGAGTATAGTGAAAGGCACCATACAAATGCAGAGGGTCTGTTGTTTTATTGCGCATCACCTCGGAGATAAACGTGACCTTGTCCGGGAGAGCGGTCTGCACCATACAGGCTGGGCTCCCAGTGACTCCTGGATGCTCATGTGGCGCAGTGGTAGTGCCCGCTACCCAGGAACCTGAGTTCAACTCCCACCTGTTCCAGAGGTGTGCTAAGTTGATTAGGAAGGATATATTCAGTGGTGACATGTGTGAGCGTGAGTGTTTTTCAGAGAGAGCTGAAACCTGTCCCACAGTGGAGTCTCCCCCAGCCCAGTCCCATGATCAGGCGTGAGAAAGTGGCTGTTCAGCCGAGAGCCCCGACCCAGAGTCATCCTCACCTTCTGGAGAGGTGCAAACAGAATGGGGCTGGCGGGAGCTTGTGTTTATTCTCAGTCTCGGCTTGGTGTTTTGCTGAGACATAACAAACAGCTCATTAGGATTGCGACTCAGAAAGGAGCAGTCTGCCGTTTGCGGTGGGCCGTCACTGCGCCCTCCCGCCCACACCCCCCCCCCCCCACCCCCGGCTCCTGATGCAGGCGAATCCTGAGTGACAGCCGAGACACCCCGCCCCTCCCACTCCATCCCACCCCATCCCAAAGCATCTCTGGAACATCGCACCAACGCACTGCACCACCAGCTCTGTTCAACCTCCCCCCCCCCCCCCCCCCCAATTCAGGGCAGCTCCGTGCATCGTGAAATGCTGCAGACAGAGGGGGGGGGGGGGGGGGGAAGAGGAGAGGAGGGGGATAAGAGGATGTGAGGAGGGGGTAAGAGGATGTGAGGAGGGGGTAAGAGGATGTGAGGAGGGGGATAAGAGGGAGGGGGATAAGAGGGAGGGGGGTAAGAGGATGGGGGGTAAGAGGATGGGGGGTAAGAGGATGGGGGGTAAGAGGATGGGGGGTAAGAGGATGATGGGGAGAGGATGATGGGGAGAGGATGGGGGGGTAGATTAAGGGCTGGAACAGTGATCTGATTTGTGCTACGGACGTCCAACAGAGAATCACAAATAAATATTAGATAACTCGACTTGCGTCTGAAGGCCGGGACGCACTGAAAGGGCAAAATTACTCATTTAACCAACCCACAGCAATCAGACCCAGTCAAACCGGAGTAATCACAACCATGCAGCATTAGGACAAACAGGTTCAACTCCCAGAGGGGTGTTATAATACCTCTGAACAGGTTGACTAGAAAAAAAATAGGTTAAATAACAAAAAATAAAATTGAAAGAGAAGGGAGTTAGATAGCAAAGCAGCCCAGCGCACGGGTATGCAGAATAAGCCGGTCCTGTACTCACTGGTGTGTCTGCAGTTCCTCACTGCTCTGCCTTCCCGCTGCTGCTGAGATGGAGACTGGGGGCTGACATTGTGTGGAGAAACTCCTCTCAGCTGACATCATGTAACTCCTCCCCTGTGCTCTCACGGGTGGGCACTGGAGGCCGAGAGGCAGCCCCTCTCGGTACACGGTGACACTGGCCCGGGAACTCGATAAGGTCAGCAAAACAAAAACAAAAGGGGGGGGGGCGTTCGAGACAAGCTGTCTGTCCCCTGACAACGTGCCTTCAGCTCAGAATCACCCGCCTGTGGGGTGCAGAGGGAAGCCATTCAGCCCGTCCGACTCATGCTATTCCCCTGAACATCCCTAATACGCTCTCCAATACCTCTACCCCACTCCAAGCAGTGTGTTCCACATGTGAACCTCAGCGTGAGAAACTATTTTCGCACATCATATTTACTTCGGTTGCAAAATCAAGTTAAATCCCTGAAAACACGCGACAGACGAAGAATTAAGGGGCCCCAGCTAGGAGATGGAATTCCTCGCTTAGTTAAAAATCACACAACACCAAGTTATAGTCCAACAGGTTTATTTGGTTAAAAATCACAACACCAGGTTATAGTCCAAAAGGAAGGGTAGATGTTGAAATTAGATCGAATGACCTTGCCATAATAAAGAGACAATACTGGAGAAACTCAGCAGGTCTGGCAGTTAACTTCTCAAGTCTGACATAATGTGGTTCTGAAGAAGAATCACATCAGACTCCGTTTCTTTCTCTATCCGGGAGAAAGTGAGGACTGGGGATCAGAATTGTTGCTGGAAAAGCACAGCAGGTCAGGCAGCATCCGAGGAGCAGGAGCATCGACGTTTCGAACATAAGCTGATTCCTGATGAAGAGTTTATGGTCGAAACGTCGCCTCTCCTGTTCCTCAGATGTTTCCCGACCAGCTGTGCTTTTCCAGCACCAAACACTTGGGCTCACTTCTCCCTCTATCCGGAGACGCTGCCCAGACGCGCTGAGTTCCTTCAGCGTTTTCTGCTTATGTTTCCATTTACAACAAGCGCGGAATCTTGCTTTTACTCAGAGCCTGTCATATCACACCCAGAAGGCCGTTCAGCCCATTTGGACTTTGTAAGAATAAGGTATCACGAACACTTTGCCCCCCTCACCCCCACCCCCGCTCCCAAAGGTAGTGGGTCATTTCGAATGCTAGATACCTATCAACATGCTGCCCACTTTTCAGTTGGGTATCACTGTGGGGAGGCTATTTAACCATACAAGGAGAAAGTGAGGACTGCAGATGCTAGAGATCAGAGTCCAGAGTGTGGTGCTGAAAAAGCGCAGCAGGTCAGGCAGCATCCGAGGAGCAGGAGAATCGACGTTTCGGGCATAAGGCCTTCATCAGGAAACATCACACTGGCCTCACACTGTTCTGACTGGGATCATTGGTCAGAGGACAAGAGCAGAAATCCCCTTCAGTCCGTTGTCCCCTCTCTTACTGGTGTCACTGATCTGCCATGATTGTCACTAAAAGAGATTATCTCAGTCATTCCTGGAAGCTTGCTGTCCACATGACATTTGGCTGCTGCATTTTCTGCATCACAGCAAGTACCTCTCTACAAAATGACTGTGTCGGTTGTGAGACACCCTGAGGTGCTGTATGAATGCAAATTCTTTCTCCTTGCTTTTGTATGGGTGATGAATCCATGGCATTCCAGAAAGTCCTACGTGACTGATCTGCGGCTCTCTTTGTTGATACATTCCGCCTTTGATACCCTAAGGCTGTGAAAGGTGCTATACAAATTCAAGTCTTTCTGCCTAAAGGTAAGCGTAGCCTTTCAGCAGAGCACTGCACAGATGGGAAATTGCAGGAATTGCATGTTCACTTTCAAGGACAGCCGGACATTTCACTGTTCATGGAACTGGAGAGTCGGACAGTCATGAATAAAGCCATTTGACCCTCCACACCTGTCCTAACAAAACACCGCAGTCCCACAACATATTGTTTAACGTGTACACTCGCTTGGAAATATCTGTCGACCTGCCTTCTAAAATTATTTATGTGGTGTTCCAGACTGTAACAATCAATCCTTTAACCAATATTTAGTCTTGAATAACAAATGCAGACATCGGCTGCAGTAACAGCACAGTGGGTCTGACCAACTCTTCTCTGCTTTATACTAAATGCATTTGTCACACTGGCCTTACACTTTGTGAATGAAACATGTACAGCTCACAAGAACATGCACAGAGTCCAACTAATTACTAACAAGATTCTTTTTTCATTCCTGTTAGATTAGCTTGCTTTAAATTGAGATTCTTGTGGATTGATTCCAGCGACTTGGATTTTTACATAATGAACGCTGCCCTTGTTACTCCAGTCTCAGACCAAAGTCCAGCTGCAGCACCACAAGACCCAGTCAGCTTGCAAGTGACTGACCATTTACCCCAGCAATTGTTCCGGGGGCTGCCGTGCTGGAGGTTTCAGTTGGAGAAGTGAGCCTGCTGTAGTTTGGGTTCGGAGACTCTGCTGAGTCATGAATTTGCAGGACTGTAAGTTTGTGAATAAATTGCAATCACAACTCCCGACTCACTGGCTGAGCCAACGGTGTCAAAATTGACTCCGACAGAAGAGATCTAACTGAGACATCCACGGGGAGGGTGCAGTGAGATTTCGCAGTGGAGCGATTTCACAGAGAATTGGCTCTTCAGAATCCGAATCAAACAGCACCAGTCTAAAGGCAATATAAGATCCTCAGTCTCTGTGCAGATCACAAAGCACTTCACTGCCTTAGAAGGCGAGGTTGCTCCATCCCACCACTGTGCAAGTGAAAGGCTTCTATTAACGGTAATGCGACTGGAGGAAGGCGTTCCATTACCAGCGCGAACATCTCTCATCTTAATGAGGACAGGCCTCAAGTTCTCGCTGCAGCAGCCAAGTTGTGCGCTCATTAGGATGACAAATGTTCTGTTGGGGATGGAAAATTTCACCCCCTTTGCAACCAGTCTCCTGTATTAAACGCTCACAGGTCAGGTGCAGCATGGCTAAAACCGAGCTCTGTCCAAAGCTCAGTAGTCATCCGCTTTAACCTGAGTGTCAGGTGAACAATCTTCACCATGGTCCTATCAATGTTTCCATTCACTGGCTGGTCTGAAGTCTCTCCATGAGGGAGCCCTACTCCAGTATGCATGCAAACATCACTTTAAGAAACAAAATCCTGTAAATGCTCAATGTGCAATTTCAGAAAAATAATTGACACATTAGGTGGACCACAAGATTTGGTCAAGTTGTGGTTTTGAGAAGCATCTTAGATAGAAGTTTACAAACATAGAAAACAGGAGTAGGAGTCGGCTAGTTGTCCCTTAAAGCCTGCATAGGTAAACAAGCAGGAGGCTGGAGGAACACGGCAAGCCAGGCAGCATCAGAAGGTGGAAACGTCAACATTTCAGGTGTAACCTCTTCTTTAGGACTGGCTGAAGGGTTTTACCTGGCTGGCTGTGTTCTTCCAGCTTCCTGCCTGTCCAACTTGGATACCAGCATCTGCAGTTTTTTTTGTCCCTTCAAGCCTGCATGGCCATTCAATATGATCATGGCTGATCCTCCATCTCAGTACCATATTCCTAATTTCTGTCCAACCCCTTGGTACCTTTAAAATCTAAAAAAAAACGCACCTTTCTTGAATATATTCAGTTACTCTGCCTCCATAGTCTTTGGTGATAGAGAATTCCACAGGGTCACTAGTCTTCAGGTGAAGAAGTCTTTCCTCTTTTCTGTCTTAAATAGTCTCCCCTGTATCCTGTGACTGCATTGTCAATCCCACCAATCAAGGGAAACATCCTTCCTGCAGTCCAGCCCTGTTAGAATTACATACATTTCAACATCATCCTTCTAAACTCGAGTGAAGACAGGCTCAGTCGAACCAATCCCTTCTCAGAGAACAGTCCCATGATCCTTGGTATCAGCTTAGTGACCCCTGCTGCAACTCCTGCTATGGCAAGTATATTTTTTCTGGGGGGGGGGGGGGGTAATCAAAACTGTTCACAATACTCCAGGTGGGGGCCTCACCAAAGCCCTGTTCATCTGTAATTAGACCTCCCAACTTCTGAACTCAAATCTTCTTGCCAATGTCAATATACCATTTGTCTTTTTAATTGCTAACTCCTCCTGTATGGCTACTTTCAATGACTGGTGTACAAGGTCACCCAGATCCCTCTGTACAGCCAGATTTCCACACTTACCAAGATATCACAATTTCAATAATACTCTTCCTTTATGTTTTTCACTCCAAAGTGTATAACTTCACATTTCGCCTTGTTGTGCTGTTTCTGCCATCTGTTTGCTCATTCAGTCAACCTGTCTAAATCAATTTGAAGCCTCCTTACGTCCTCCAAAAACAACCCACAATCTCACCCAGATGGCAGCAGAGAAGGACGCTCCAGCCAGAGCTCCTCTGCTCTGTCCAGTCTTTTTTTTCTCTTTTTTTTCTTGAATTTGTTTAAAAAAGAATTTAAGTTTTTAAACTTGCTCAGAGTCGAATGGAGGAGGCAACTTCCAGATCAGAGGGCGTCCTGTGGAGGCGAATCCCAGACCAGAGGATGGCGCGGGAAGACCAGTCCACGACCGGGGGGGGTGGCGCGGGGAGAGGAGTCCCAGACGGGGGGGAATGGCGTGGGGAGACCAGTCCCAGACCGGGGGATGGGGGTTGGCACGGGAAGGGGAGTCCCAGTCCCGCCAGGGGGGAAGTCCCAGACCAGGGGGGTGGCACAGGAGGCAGATCTCAGACTGGAGCCCTTTGGGAAGAGGCGTGTCCGAGACCAGAGGCCATCACCAGGAGGTGAGGTCCTTGTAGGTTGGAGGCATGGCCTCATGTTTTGAAGCCGTGTGGTCTGAAGACTTGGCCCAGGATGGTCTGGAGGTTAGGTGCTAACACAAACTGGGCTGAAAGGACTGTTAATCAAGTACTTTTTATCCTTTTTATTCTTATGCAGGACTTTTATTTATTATTGTTTCAATTTTGTGCCAAATACTTAAGTAGTTGTACCTAGGTATCTTGTACCTAAGATGGTGCCCTAAGTGGTGACATTGCAAACTTTTCACTGCACTTGCTCGAGTGTCCTTGACAATAAAACTAAGTAAATTCAATTCAATTGTCAAGAAACCTGGAAATATTTCATTTGCTTCCCTCATCCAGATTTTTTTTTATTCACTCGTGGGACATGGGCATTTTTGTCTGGGCCATATTAATTGTCCATCTCTAGTTGACCTTGATGAGATACTGGTGACCTGCCTTCTTACCTCATTGTGGGTTTACCCACAATGCACCACAGGGAGTGAATTCCAGGATTTTGAGCCTACGACACTGAAGGAACAATATATTTCAGGATGGTTAGTGCCTTGGAGGGGAATGTTTTGTTCCCATGTGTCTGATGGAAGTGTTCGTGGCTTTGGAAGGTGCTGTCCAAGGAGCTGTGGTGAATTCCTGCAGCGCATCTTGTAGATACTGCTGGAATGGACTGTTGCTGGTGGAAGGAGTGGATGCTTGAGAATGTGGTGTGAATCAAGTAGGTTGCTTTGTCCTGGATGTGTCAAGCTTCTTGAGTGTTGTTGGAGCAAATGGGGTATATTCCATTACACTCCTGACTTGTGCCTTGTAGATGGTGGACAGGCTTTGGGGAGTTACTTGGTGCAGTACTCCTAGTCTTGACCTGCTCTAGTGGCCACTGTGTTTATTCGTGAGTCCAGTTTAGTTTCTAGTCAATGGTAATCACAAGGATGTTGATAGTGATGTTGATGGTAACTCTACTGAATATCAAAAGTGTGGCGAATATATTGTCTGTTGTTGGAGAGAGTTATTGCCTGGCATTTGTGTGGTGCAAATGTTACTTGCTGCTTGCTAAGCCTGGATATTGTCCAGATCTTGAACATTTGAACATGAACATGCTTCACTGTCAGAGGAATCATGAATGGTGCTGAATATTGAGCAATCATCAATAGACGTCCCCATTTTTGACCTTATGATGTAGGGAAGGACATTGATGAAGCAGTTTAAGATGGTTGGATAGGATACTATCCTGAGGAACCCTTGCAGAGATGTCCTGGAGCTGAGATCATTGACTTCCAAGAATTGGAACCATCATTTTTTGTGCCAGGTATTATTCCATTCAATGGAGAGTTTTCTCCTTGTAAACCATTAATTCCTGTTTGGCTATAGCTCCTTGATGCCACATATACCTTGTGAATAGCTGGGACTCAAGCAGGGATCCTTGCAGTACCAACTAGTCACAGCCTGTCACCTGAAGAGAGACACATCTATTCCCACTCTGTTTCCAGTCTGTCAATGGATTCCTGAGTGTTGTGCTGGCCTTTTATCCTACTCTAAGATCAGACTAACCTACATACCCTTCATTGCACTGTCATCTATGTGCCTATCCAAGAGTCGCTAAAATGTCCCTAATGTATCTGATTCTACTACCACCGTTGGCAATGCACCCACCACTCTCTGTATAAAGAACCTATCTCTGACATCTCCCCTAAACCGTCCATCAATCACCTTCAAATTATGCTCCCTTGACATAGTCATTTCTGCCCTGGGAAAAAGTCTCTGGTTATCCACTCAATCTATGCCTCTCAACATCTAGCACACCTCTATCAAGTCAACTCTCATCCTTCTTCACTCCAATAAGAAAAGCCCTCGCTTCCTCAACCTTTCTTTATAAGACATGCCCTCCAGTCCAGGCAGCTTCCTGATAAATCTCATCTAGCTCTCTAAAGCTTCCACATCCTTCCTATAATGAGGCAACCAGAACTGAACACAGTATTGCTAGTGTGGTCTAACTAGGGCTCTATAGGGCTGCAGCATAAGCTCGCTTCTCTTAAACTCAATCCCCCAACACACCATATGGCTTCTTGACAACCCTATCAACTTAGAGGGATCTATGGACATGGATCCCAAGATCCCTCTGTTCCTCCACACTGCCAAGAATCCTGCCTTTAATCTGGTATTCTACCTTCAAATTTGACCTTCCAAAGTGAATCACTTCACATTTTTCCAGGTTGAACTCCATCTGCCATGTATCAGCCCAGCTCTGCATCCTGTCAATGTCCCATTGCAATCTACAACAGCCCTCCACACTATCCACCACTCCACCAACCTTTGTGTGATCGGCAAACTTACTAACCCACCATTCCACTTCTTCATCCAAGTCATTTATAAAAATCACGAAGAGCAGAGGTCCCAGAACAGATCCCTGTGGAACACCACTGGTTACCGAGCTCCAGGCTTAATACTTTCCACAAACCACCACCCTCTGTCTTCTATGAGCCAGCCAATTTTGCCTGTATCCCAGATTTCCCTGTAACCCATGCCTCCTTACTTTCTGAATTAGCCTACCATGGGGAACCTTATCAAACGCCATGCTAAAATCCATGTACACCACATCCACCATACTACCTTCATCAATGTGTTTTGTCACATCCTCAAGGAATTCAATAAGGTTTGTGAGGCATGACTTGCCCCTCACAAAGCCAGACTGACTATCTCTAATCAAACAATGGTTTTCCAAGTAATCATAAATCCTGTTTCTCAGAATCCTCACCAATATTTTACCTACCATAGACCTAAGACTTACTGGTCTGTAATTCCCAGGGTTAGCCCTATTCCCTTTCTTGAATAACATCTGCCACTCTCCAATCATCTGGTACTACTCCAGTGAACAGTGAGGACACACATATCAAAGGCGCAGCAATATCTTCCCTTGCTTCCTGTAGTAACCAAAGGTATATACCATCTGGCCCCGGGAATTTATGTATCCTCATGATTTTCAAAATTTTCAGCACATCCTCCTTTTTAACATCAATTTATTTGAGCACATCAGTCTGTTTCATGCTGTCCTCAGAAACATTAAGGTTACTCTCAGTAATGAATATTGAAGCAAATTATTCATTAAGGAACTCCCCTCCCTCCTTTGACTCCAGGTACAAGTTCCCTCCACTATCCCTGATCAGCCCTACCCTCACTCTGGCCATTCTCTTGTTCCTCATGGAAGTCTAGAATGCCTAAAGCTTTTTCATGCCCCCTTCTAGCTCTCCTAAGTCCATTCTTCAGTTCCTTCCTGGCTACCTTGCAACCCTCTCGAGCCCTTTCTGATTCTTGCCTCCTCAACCTTAAGTAAGCTTCCTTCTTCCTCTTGACTAGATGTTCCACATCTCGTCACCCAAGGTTCCTTCACCCTACCATCCCGTCCTTGCCTCAGTGGGACAAATCTGTCCAGCGCTATCAGCAAGTGCTTCCTAAACAACCTCCATAGTTCTTTTGTGCATTTCCCTGAGAACCTTTGTTCTCCTATCCCTCTCCATGAGTATAGTAAAGGTCAGGGAGTTGTGATCACTATCAGTGAAATGCTCTCCCACTGAGAGATCTGACACCTGGTCTGGTTCATTGCCAAGCACCAAATCCAATATGGTCTCCCTCTAGTCAGCCTATCTACATATTGAGTCAAGAACCCTGCCTGGACACACCTGACAAAAATTGCTCCATCCAAACTATTTGAACTAAGTGTTGGAGGCTGGCTAACATGGTGCCATTATTTAAGAAAGGTGGTAAGGAAAAACCACGGACCTATAGACTGGTGAGCTTAACATCAGAGGTGGGCAAATTGTTGGAGGGAATCCTGAGGGTTGGATTTACATGTATTTGGAAAGGCAAGGACTGATTAGGGCTAGTCAATATGGCTTAGTGGGACATCATGTCTCATTAACTTAATAGAGTTTATTGAAGAGGTAACGAAGGTGTTTGATAAATGCAGAGAGGTGGACATGATTCCATATGGACTTCAGTAAGGCATCCAGCAAGACTTCTCATGGGAGACTGGTTAGCAAGGTTAGATCACATGGAATACAGGGAGAATTAGCCATTTGGATACAGAACTAGCGGTGGATGGTTGCTTTCCAGTCTGGAGGCCTGTGACCAGCATTATGCCACAGTGATCAGTGCTGGGTCCACTGCTTTTTGTCATCATATGATTGATGTGTATGTGAATATAGGAAGTATGGTTAGTAAGTTTGCAGATGACACCAAAATTAGAGATTCAGTGGACAGCGAAGAAGGTTATCTCAGAGTACAACTGGACTTCAATCAGATGGGCCAATATGCCAAGGAATGGCAGATGGAGGTTAATTTACATAAATATGAGGTGCTTCATTTTGGAAAGGTAAATCAGGGCAGGACTTATACACTTAATGGTAAGGTTCTGGGGAGTGTTACTGAACTAAGGGACCTTGGAGTTCAGGTTCATTGTTCTTTGAAAGTAGAGTTGCAGATAGACAGGATAGTGAAGAAGGCATCTGGTATGCTTGCCTTTATTAGTCAGAGCATTGAGTGTAGAAGTTGGGACACCATGTTGCGGCTGTACAGGACTTGGTTAGGCCACGTTTGGAGTACTGCATTCAATTCTGGTCACCCTGCTTTAGGAAAGATGTGGTGAAACTTGAAGGGATTCAGAAACGATTCACACGGATTTTGCCAGGCTGGAGGGTTTGAGCTATCGGGAGAGGCTGAATATGCTGAGGCTATTTTCCCTGGAATGTCAGAGGCTGAGGGGTGACCTTATAGATGTTTATAAAATTATGAGGAGCATAGATAGGGTAAATAGCAAAGTTTTTTTTACCCAGGATAGTGGAGTCCAAAACTAGAGGGCATAGATTTAAGGTGAGGGAGAAAATTTTAAAAAGGACCTAAGGGGCAACTTTTTCACCCAGAGGGTGGTACGTGTATGGAATGAGTTGCCAGAGGAAGTGGTACAGGCTGGTATAATTACAGCATTTAAAAGGCATCTGGATGGGTACATGAACAGTAAGGGTTTAGAGGGATATGAGCCAAGTATTGGCATGTGGGACTAGATTAATTTAGGATGTCTGGTCAGCATGGATGAGTTGCTTGAAAGGTCTGTTTCCATGCTGTACATCTCTATGACTATATAAATGCACACACAGAGTAG
The DNA here is from genome assembly GCF_037043375.1 of Chiloscyllium plagiosum. NCBI lineage: Eukaryota > Metazoa > Chordata > Chondrichthyes > Orectolobiformes > Hemiscylliidae > Chiloscyllium > Chiloscyllium plagiosum. The sequence goes on along the minus strand of NW_028270185.1, from coordinate 21,133,347 downwards.
GTTTGTTTTTGTGTTCACAGATCAATTGAGCATTCCAAGTAGATAACCTTTCTCTCAATGAATCTCCACAGGCCAATCTCTGGCTACCTCAATGATCATACGGTTGTAACTTGTGATGATGTGCACCTGACTTAATCCTGAGGTGATGGCAAAGTCCAATGCCCTCAGTCCTTCAACGTCACATCTGATATTGTATGAATATGCTGCCAGTTCTGGTTAAAAACGATATCAGGGATCAAATGCACTGGTGTCAGCTGTTGAGAGATGCCAGTAAGGTTTAAGCTGACCTTTGGATGAAAGCAGAAGCATATAGGTTCAATAGCATAATGGGTTTGATGGCTTCAGGGTATGGTAACCAGTAATGTGAATGTAAAATCTTCAGCTACAAGAGTACAAATGTCTACAACAGTCACTCACTGCAGTATTCCTTAAAATGCTCTTGTAGCCACAGTATTTATATGGCGAGTCAAGTTCAGTTTCTGGTCAATGGAATCCCCAGGATGTTGACAGTGGGGGATTCAATGATGGTAATATCATTGACTGGAGCAATGGTTAGGTTCTGTCTTATTGGACATGGTCATTACCTGATCATTCTTAGTCAACTCAAGTGGGAACAAAGGCATGGATGAGAGTTTGAAGATGACACAAAAATAGGTGGGACGGCAAGTAATGAGGGTGACACAGAGAGATGTTAAGTGAGTGGGGAAAAGCTTGGCAGATAGAATACAATGTGAGGTTAAAATCGAGGAGCTGGATATGATTTAACTGTGAAAAGGCACTTTATTAACCCAAAGGCACTTAATGGAGGTGGCAGAGTCCTTTGATGTCTTCTCTCTGGCTAAATCTGCTCACCACCTGTAATGGAAAGAGTTGCCTTCTGCCTACTTGAAACCTAAGCCTAGTGTCGTTAGCTACTCTGTGTCTCATTTGGACTGCCATCTCACAAAATGGCAATAAACAGTGAATGTCTGTTCACGCTCTCTTCCCCACCATTAAACATTATTTGTCTATACATAGAAAGTCTCTACTTTCTCAAAGACCCAAATCAAAAATATTCAAACACCAAAGGGTTTGACTTTGGAGGCATTGCTGCAGTGGCCTGGTGCTCCACCTCAATAGATTTTTCAACCAGTTCTACGGACTAACAATCAGGAGCTGGGGTATTAGCCACCTCCCTCCTCAGGTCAGGCCAATTCTTTCCTGAGACACCTGTACAGAACCTAATGGTTTCAGGTCATCTGTTTGAATCTGGGTTTGAACACTCAATTCCCTCCAATTCTCTGATCCTCAACCAATCCCCTCTGATCCTCACCTAATCCTCCTTGATCCTCACCCAATCACCTCCAATTCCCAACCATTACCCCTTCAATTCTCACCTAACCCCCTCCTATTCTCACCCAATCCCCTCTCAACCATATTGATTCTCATTCAGCTCCACTGATCCCCACTCAACTCATTCCATCCTGAAGTTCCCCCAATTGCTACCAATTCCCATTCAATCCCCAATGATCCTCACCCAATTCCCTCAATCCTTACTCAAATCCCTTTGATCCTTATGCAAACTCCTCCAATCCTAATCCCCATTAAATCCCCCATAATCCCCACCCAAACCCCTTCTATCTCCAAACAATCCTTTCTGATCTCCACACAATCCTATTATCCTCACCCAATCCCCTCTAATCCTTCTTGATCCCCTTCAAACTCTATTCAATTCCCTCCAATCCCCAATCACTCCTGATCCTCACCTTATCCCCCCAATCTCAATCTAATCTCCAACTAATCCTGCGGATCCTACCTGTTCCTTTCTGAAGGATATTAAACTGGAGAGGGTTCAGAAAAGATTTACCAGGATGTTGCTGGGAATGGAGGGTTTGAGATATAAAAATAGACTGGAAAGGCTGGGACATTTTTTACTGGAATGTAGGAGGGTGAGGAGTGACCTTATTAAGGTTTATAAATCATGAGGGGCATGCATAAGAATGACAGGGGTCTTTTCCCTAGGGTGGAGAGATTAAAATTAGGGTCACATTTTTAAGGTGAGCCGAGAAAGGTTTAAAATGGACATGAGGGGCAATGTTTTACACAGAGAGTAGTTTGTGTGTGGAATGACCTGCCAGAGAAAGTGGTGGATGCATGTACAGTTACAACGTTCAGAAGACAGTTGGAGAAACTCATGAAAAGGAAAGGTCTGGAGGGAAATGGGCCAAGCGCAGGCAAGTGGGACTAGTTTAGTTTGGGAACATAGTCGGTGTGGACTGGTTGGTCTGAAGGCTCTATTTCCATGCTGGATGACTTTATGGCTCCAAGACAACCCATGTTGGATTTGGTTGATGGTAGACCCAGTGTGGACTGAGCTGGCACAGCTAGTGATCACCATGAGCAGAGAAAGAGAGAGACAGTGTAGGGAGGCATGGGGGGATCGAGGGAGACTGAACCCACATCCTTTTGTATTTGAAAGAAATAAAACGAGTGATAGATGTTAACGTGAAGGTTGAAAAGGCAAATCAGAATGTGATGGTTTGGGAAACGGAGGATGGGGATGAGAGCAGCTGGAGCAAAACAAATCGAGGAGCCCAAATGAGGTGGACAGATGCTCGGGATGTGATCCTGCACAAGATCAAAGTCGACACAGTGCGACAGGGTTTGATTTATCTGCTCATTTGTAGACCAAGGCCCAGGAAATGGCATAGAGTTTGTTGTGATAGGCCTCAGGCTGAATTTTATTGCAGACTGCCCTCCACATACCAACGCAAGAGAAACCCAACAGACAAAAAACTGTAGTCCTTAACAGCAACAGCAACCAATCCAACTCTAAAAAGGCTAGCATGCAGACAGCTCCAGCCTTCTGGGAAGAGAGCCTTGCACTTCACCTGTTTCATAGTTTGTATTATTAGAGAGAAGCTTTGCAAAGCTTCCAAAGCCCACAGCCAATTTCCATGTGATCACTCATGGCTGTGTCAAGGCTGCTCCCTCTGCAACCTGAAAGCTCTCAGCAACACAGATTCTTAACAGTGTGAGCCAAGGGCTAGGCAGAGAGAACGTGACATAGAAAAGGAGGTCATTGCAGTACCCAAGCTAAGCTGAATCTGTCATGGGGGTGCCCTCATGGTCTGGCAACCCAATTGATGGACAAGCCTTGTGCCAGCTGCCTGCTGGGAGTTTGCAGAAGTGAAGTAAACAGAAAATGGCAGAACGCTTAGAAGTATCAACATACAGAGGGATCTAGGTGTACAGGTCCACAGTTCCCTGAAAATGGCAACACAAGTGGATAAGGCGGTCAAGATGGAATATGGGATGCTTGCTTTCCTAGGCCGGGGCATAGAGCATTAAATTAGCAAGTCATATTGCAGCTGTATAGGACTTTAGTTAGGCCACATTCAGAATATCGTGGATAGTTCTGGTCACTAAACTACCAGAAAGATGTGGAGGCTTTGGAAAGGGGATAGAAATGGTTTACCAGGATGTTGCCTGGTTTGGAGGGTAATAGCTACGAAGAAAGAGTGGACAAACTTGGTTTGTTTTCACTTGAAAATTGAAGGATGAGGAACAGCCTGATAGAGATTTACAAAACTATGAGAGGCAGGGATAGAATGGATAGTTGGAGTCTTTTCTCTAAAGTACAAATATCACTGCGGATGTAGGTTTAAGTCAAAATGGGGAAAGTTTAAGGGAGATGTGATAAGCAAGTTTTTAAACAGAGAAATGGTAAATGCCTGGAATGTGATGCCAGAGGTGGTGATGGAGGCAAATATAACAGCAATGTTTAACAGGCATTTTGACAGATGCATGATTAAGCAGGGAATTGAGAGATATGGATGGCGTAGAGGCAAAAGGTTTTTAATTTAGAAAGGTATCATGTGCCAGAGCTGCCTTGGTGGGCCAAATGGCCTGTCCCTGTGTTGTATTGTTATTTTTATTCTTGAGAACCTCCAGATTCAGCTGCCAGTGCCAAGATATCAGTTAGCTCATTAATGGGTCAATAGACATCCATTATCCCTGAGGCCACTGCAATGTAATTATGCCTCTGGAATAGAACATAGAACATAAAACAGTATCACCAGGAACAGGCCCTTTGGCCCACCATATTGTGCTGAACATGATGCTAAATTAAACTAATCCCTTCTGCCTGCCCTTGGTCAATATTCCTCCATTCCTTTCATATTCATGTGCTTATCTAAAAGTCCCTTAAATGCCCCTGTCATATCTGCCTCCACCAGCACCCCGACAGTGTTTTCCAGAATCCTATCACTCCCTGTGTAAAAGCCTTGCCCCTCACATCTCCTTTGAACTTGCCCCCTTTCACCTTTAATGCATGCCCCCAAGTATTAGACATTTCAACCCTGGGAAAAAGATTCTGATCGTCAACCCTATCTATGCATCTCATAATATTATAGTCTTCTATCAAGTCTCGCCTCAGTCTCCGCTATTCCAGAGAAAACAACCTGAGTTTTTCTAGCCTTTCCTTATAGCTCATACCCTCTAATGCATCCTAGTAAATGTCTCCTGCAGCCTGTCCAAAGGTTCCACATCCTCCCTGTGATCTGGCAACCAGAATTGAATACAATACTCTAAGTGTGGCCTAACCAAATTCTTATAAAGCTGCAATATGACATCCTGACTCTTGCACTTAATTCCCTGACCAATTAAAGGCAAGGATTTAATCTCTGCAGAAGGTAGAGTTGTAGGGATCCCTCATTATCAGGCACTTTGTGTCCAATCAGGAGACTTGAAATTGAGAAGAGGAGGTGGGGGAGCTGCTGAAGGTCAATCCTTGTCTTCAACATGTCCATAATTACCCTTCTCCCACAATCCCTATCATGTTCTCACTTAGACTCAGTCTGGGTTCACACAATGTTCCTGGGCCTCTGCTGACTGCCATGATACCAACAGTGACAATTAGCTACTGAACTCTGATTGGTGACCACGGTGTCATGAAGGGGTGTTGACATCTGCTCCTATGGCCTTCCCACAGAATTGGGAGGGTTTCCCAAGTTCAATTGTTCTGCAAGTAAACTCCTGTCAGGACTCCTGTCAATGAAAAATATGATTTCCTCTGTTTCATTAAACAATACAATTATCTAGGGGGATGGAGGGAACAGTTGGTTACTATCCTCTGCAGGAAATGTGCATGTATGACAGGTGATAAGGTGGGATCCAGCACTGCCGTGACAGCCCCTATCATTGTGCAACACACCAACATTAAGCATGTAGTGCATGGACATGAATGATGAAGTATGAAGGGCACCAAGCACATACCAAATTTCTTCACCATGAGAGATGGCAACAAATCCTTTATGAAAACATCTTCTGAGTTTTTTTAAAAATGCCTTATGAGGCCTTATCTTCCTTAATTCCTACAGGAAGGGAGATATAACATTCAGGAATATTTGTTGTCACAATAACATCCCATAAAATATAAATTCATTGCATGGTTTGTCAAATATGAGCACTCAGGGTTAACAGAGTGTTGTCTGTCCTTCAATGCCTATAGTTTGCAATGCAGCCTGACCACCTGATGCAAATCCCCTCCTTAAATTGAATTGAATCTGTCTCAACGCAGTTCTAAGTGGGTATTAGAACCATGCTCAAACCTAATTGTTGTCATCCTCAAATTTTGAAATTCTATTTCTGATTCCCAATTCTAAGTCCTTCATGTAAAATATCTACTATTTCAGCACAGGTTCTTATAGAATTCCACTTCCTAATCTGAGTAGCTACCTTGAACTCTTAATCTCCATTCCCTGCCAGTGGTCACCTGATCCACATGTTCTGACTTTACTAATGAGTTTATGAAGTGGTAATTACTCAAGGCTTTTTTGAAATCCTATGTATGTTACAACTACTATTGTCCATTCTTGGAAAATGGAAGTCAGAGTTGCTGTATTGCAGAGAAAGAACCAGTTGTTTTTATTTCACAAATCAAAGGAAAAGCAGAATTGTGCAGTCACTTATGGATACACAAGTGCATGTCATTTTTGCTGAAACCAGATTTTATACTTTCATAAGACTAGCTGGCACTTGATACCTATGTATTGTAAATAAATGAACTGTCCCAGTTTTGACACAAAACTGAGAAAAATGAACAAGTTGCACTCATCCTTCCAAAAGCCTGAGAGCAAACCAGATCTCCCTCCCTCTAAATGGAAAAGGAATGACTCTCAAAGAACTTGCAATAATAAAAATTTCTAACCAAAGCCAAGACCCTAGGTCCAACAGATCAGCTGCCAACCTGAGGATTGCCACAGTCAGCAACAACATAGATGAAATCATCACCCAAAAATAAAACCTGGTAGAGAGTGACCTCACTTATCCATATGGTCTAGTCTCTTGGTCCACAGAATTTGTTCCTTTTTGTCTCTATTTTCAACACATATATTCTAGCAAAACAGTTTGTCTCATCTGCCTGTCTATCCTGTTTAAAAATGAACCTTGTATTGATTGGGTTTAAGGGGGGTACAGTCTAAATTTGCATGTCAGTTGTTAATAATCCATTTATCCTGTGATTTAGGACATTTGTTAAAATAAATATGTTTTGGTTTTCCTGTTCGTTGATGAAACCTAGTGTGTGCTTCTTTTAGATTGGGGTCACAGTCAGGCATTAACCACCTGAGAGATTAAGCTAGTCATATTTCACAACTTGTAGAAGAATTGGCTTGACCTCCAGTACAGACTTCCCATTAGGGCTGTGATTATGTAAGTGAATTCTGAGTAAGTTAAAACTGGAGCCTAGAAGATAATTGGTAAAGTAGATGCAAACACCCCTTGTGTTAAGGAGCAGGTCAATAAAACACCAAATACTCTTTATTGCTTGGAGGTTTTTATTGACCACAATAATATTGTCATTTTAAAAGAAATCAATCTTCTATTCAGTTGGGGGTGGAGGACGGTGATGGTGGGTGGGGGGGCTTTAGTTAATTTGGCCACTGCACCATATGTGTGTATGAACTCACACCAGTTTTCTGACATCATAGAACATAGAACAGTACAGCACAGTACAGGCCCTTCGGCCCTCAATATTGTGCCAGTCTTTTATCTTATTCTAAGATCATACTAACCTACATACCCTTCATTGTACTATCTTCCATGAGCCTATCCAAGAGTCACTTACATGCCCCTATTGTATCTGACTCTACTACCACTGCTGGCACACACCCCCCACTCTCTGTGTAAAAACCTACCTGTTATCTCCCCTAAACCTTCCTCCGATCACCTTAAAATTATGCCCCCTCTTGATTGATATTTTCGCTTTGGGAAAAAGTCTCTGGCTATGCACTCTATCTACACCTGTCATCACCTTGACTTGGAGGTGCTGGTGTTGGACTGGGGTGGACAAAGTTAAAAGTTACACAGCACCAGGTTATAGTCCAAGGTTTATTTGGAAGCACTAGCTTTCGGAGCGCTCCTCAGGTGGTTGTCTCATCATCCTGTATACCTCTATCAAGTCACCTCTCATCATTCTTCACTCCAATCAGAAAAGACCTAGCTCCCTCAACCTTTCTTGATTCTGGAAACAGCCAAATGAAAAGGCCTCCAGACATTACTGAAAGTTAGCTCCGTTGAGACTGCCAGAGGGAGTGGTAGACGCAGGTACTGGTACAATATTTAAAAGACATTTGGACAGGTACATGAAGAGGAAAGGTTTAGAGGGATATGGACCAAGCACAGGGAAGTGGGGCTATCTTAATTCGAGAAACCTGGTTGGCATGGGCGGGTTGGACCAAAAGGTCCGTTTCCATGCTGTATGATTCTTGGGACCTGAAATAAATGGCTACCATCATCAGTGAAGATAGGAGCCACTATAATATGTTTGATTCAATCCATTCTAGTTGGCATCCATGTATAACAAGCCTCAATCAATCAGCACCTTGACTGAACTTTCCAGACAATAAAGGAGCAGATCAACACTCCCCTAGTATAATACTGCAATATTAGCTTAGATTATGGGCTCATGTTTACATGGAACTTAAACTTCTACCCTTCTGACTTTATCCACATTGCAGGGTCCGTCTCAACCGCTGCATGCAGTTCCACCAGCCACCAGTGCTCATATTGATATTAGTGGTGACTAGTAACTGCTGGTTTATGATTGGCCAACAGCTCTCAGAAGGCAGGACGTACACTACTGAGGACCTCAATAACAGGGGAGGCTTGATGGTGATCACTTAGATGCCTGAGGGCCCTTTAATTCTGTCAGGCCTCCCTCATTTACTTGGCACGGCTTCATGAATTGATGTGTTTTCTGACAGTTGTTTTCATGATGCTTTTACAATTATGGTTGTTAGTCTGTGGAATGCTATACTCAAAGCAGTGCAGGCTGAGTTATTGAATTTATTCATAATTGAGCTGGAAGATTTTAATAGGCAAGATATACAAGAATTATTTTTTATGGATGGACAGACAGTAAAGTGGAATTGTGACCAAAATCAGATCAGCTCTGATCTTATTAAGTAGTGGTTTGGGTTCAAACAGCCAGGTGGCCTAATCCTGCTCCTATTTTCCTAAGATTCTGCGGGTAACACTCTCAACTCTCAGCTGGAATGTTCTGGGTTCAAGTCCCACTCCGCAGTCCTAATTCATAGGAATTAGGAGTGGGAGTAGGCAATTCAGCCCTTTCTCCCAGTCCACCATTTAACATGATCATGGCTGATCTTCTCATGGCCTCAACTCCACTGTCCTGCCTGTTTTCCCCATAGCCCTTTATCCAGCTTTTCATCAGAAATATATCTATTTCTTTCTTGAATCTGTTGGTTGATTCTGCATCACTGCGCTTTGGGGCAGTGAGTTCCACAGATTCACAACCCTCTGGGAGTAGTTCCTCCTCATCTCAGGCTTGAACCGACCTCCTCTCACTCTATATCTACAACCTCTTGTTCGAGATTGTCCCACAAGGGGAAATACCTGTTCAATGTCCAACTTATCAATCCCCTTTAGCATCTTATATACTTGAATTGGATTTCCCCTCATTCTCCATTGAGTTCAAACCCAAAATGTTCAATCGCTCTTCATACTACAGCTCTTTCATCCCTAGAAATCAATCTGGTGACCCTCCTCTAAACTGCACCCAGTGCCACCACATCCTTCCTCAAGCAAAGAGACCAAAACTGGATACAATATGCAGGTATCGTCTCACCAATGCTCCAAACAATTGTAAGGACACTTCTTTACTTCTACAATCCAGTCCTTTTGCAATAAATGCCAGATTTTCATTTGCCTTTCTCATTATATGCTGCACCTGCATGCCCACATTCTTCACTTCATGCATAAAGATCGCTCTGCACTGACGCATTTTGAATTTGCTTCCCATTTAAATAATAATTTGCCATTTTAGTTTTCCGGCCAACATGGGTAACGTCACACTTATCCACATTAAACTTCACCTGCCAGATTCAGTCCCATTCTCCTGGCCTATCAATATCCAACTGTAAACTCTTTATCTCCACATCGTGGCCTACTTTCCCACTTATTTTAGTACCATCTGCACATTTTGCTTTGTTACAATTTGTCCTTGCTTGCAGTTCATTTGTATAGATTGGAAACAGTTGATATCCAAGGCCTGAACCCTGTGTCACCCCACTAGTTACAGTTTGCCATTCAAATGAGGACCCATTTATCCTGACTCTCTGCTTTCTGTTAGTCAGCCGATTCTCTATCCAAGCCAAAACTCTACACTTAACCGCTTGAGATATAACCTTCTGGATCAGTCTTTATGTGGCATCTTGTCAAATGCCTTCTGAAAGTCTAAATATACCACATCCACTAGGTCCCCATTATCCACCTTACTGGTTGCATCCTCAAAGAACTCCAGGAAGCTTGTCAGGAACACTTGCCCTTTATGAAACCATGCTGACACCGGTCAATCAGGCTGTGTTTTTCCAGTATACATTTATCTCCTCCATTAACTCCAATAACTTCCCCACGACAGAGATCAAACTAACTGGTCTATAGTTTCACATTTTTTGCCTATCTCCTTTGTTGAATAAGGGTGTCACATTAGCATGTTTACAATCCACTGGTACCTTTTCAGAATTCAGGGAATTTTGGAATATCATAACTAATGCAACCTTTATCTCAGCTGCCACCTCCCTAGATGCAGGCCATCAGGTCCCAGGGACTTATGTGTCGTTAAGGCTCATCAATTTACTTAATACTTTCTCTCTGGTGATTGTAATTTCACCAAGTTCCTCTGTAGTAGGTGTAATATTTTGGGAAGAAGGTTATTAACTCCCACTGAGAAAACAGAGAAAATATTGGTGTAGCGCTTCTGCCATTTCTGAGATTCCCATTACTGCCTCACCATTTTTGTCTTCTAAAGGGCCAACATTTGCTTCCTTTTCATACATTTAAAGTCGACATTGGTGCAAGTGGTTGTGTTTTCTGCGAGTTTCCTTTCATAGTTCATTTTTGCTCTTTTGATTTTGTTTTCAGTAACCCTTTGCTGACATTTAAAGTTCTCCCAATCCTCCCAAATGTAGGTGCCACTTACATTTGCCATGCACATTTAGGCTGTCTCTATAGTGCTGTTCTGATGGACTGATACACACTCAGCATTGCCACTTTTAGATTAGTTGTGAATTGGAGGCCCCTTCTTTCCTCTTATAAAAATCCCATGACATCAGTAGGAGGAGGGAAGACAGTTGCTCTTACTGTTCTGGCTAATATTCATTACCTGACCAACATTGTTAGAATAGGTTATTATCTTAAAATTTGTTCATGAGAGGTGGGTGCTCTGGGAAAGATGTGGCGAGCTGCCATCTTGAATCACTGCGGTCCATGGTTGTAATTACATTGCTGGTTGTGGGAGCTTCCTCTACACAGATTGGCAGCTGCATTTCCCACATTATGGCAGTGACAACATTTCAATTATACTAAACTGGGTGTAACATGCTTCATAATGTTCTGAGGTAGTGAAAACAGGGACAGAGATAGAAGTCACAAGACCCAATGTGCTGCTGGCCTGGATCCCTGGCCCAGGACCCATGGCCTAGATCCTGTTAGACCTTGGTCCTGACCCAAGCACTGCATCCCATTCTACACACAGTGGACCCTTGAGAGCCCCAAGTCCCAGTTATTGAGCCCTGATGTATCTGCTGACATGAAGGTAGCTACAGAAATTCAAATTTCTTCCCCAAACCAAATGCCTGAACTATCCCATCCAAAGAAGTATCCAAACAGCTAATGGACCCATAATAACCACAAAAAAGAATTGGGCAGTCTAAGGTTGGAATTAATCAATAAATGTAGGTGTCTCAGGCCTGGGCATAGCAGAAACAGGTCACACTCCCCTCGTCGACTGTGCTATCTCTCAGTCAGTACCAGCTGCAGGATGGAAACAGGCTGGTCCACTGCCCTCTGCAAGGGGACTGGAGCCAGCTCCTGGTGCAGTGCTTTCAATTAAACTTTTTGTGGTGCAGCACTGTATTGATTAAGGACCCATCTAATTTGATTTAAGAACATGCAATTAAAATCTAGTAAGGGGAACGAATGTGCTAAAATTCAGACTAGTGCAAGGTAAATATTGTAGCCCTAGGATTCTTGGAGATACAACTGCTGCCTGAGCTCCACAATTGGAAAAATGTAACTCTGTGCTGCTTCCATGCAACATCAGTGTTCAAACCGATAAAGGAAATTCGATATTTCCTGTCCCTGCAATCTCCACTCCATCAATCCCCTAATTACCAGAATGTGTGTGACATCATCAATAACAGTGCCATTTGGCCCCTCAAGCCAATTAGATCAAGCATCGGCGAGGGTGGAGGATGTGGAGATGAATAATCTCAAAGAGAAATAGGTTTGCGTGGACTCAATGAGCTCAACTGCTGCTTTCTCTGCCATAATAACTCTGTGCTTAATGTGGTCCTTAAGTCCATATACATGGCTTAGCTAAATATCACCAAATACCCTTATAAAACTCAAATCCATTCCATTGACATTTTCAATTGATCTTCTCCATCAGGACACACAGCTTTTTATGGATGAGGGAGGATGAAGAGAAGAGAAAGAGAGAGATCTAGCCCTTTCTGTGAAACAGCATTTCTTAACCACGTTGAACAGGCTAGGCATCTAAGCCCTCTGTTTCTTCCTTTCCCACCAACCCAAACAGTATCCTTCCACCAACATACTCAGTCAATTGGCTGAACATGTCCTCACCCTCAACAATTTCTCTTTCGAATCCTCCCACTTCCTTCAGAACAAAGGGGTAGCCATGGGCACCCACATGGGATACGTGGAACAGTCCATCTTCCGCAGTTACACCGGCACCACTCCCCACCTTTTCCTCCGCTACATCGATGACTATATCGGCGCCGCCTCGTGCTCCTAAAAGGAGGTTGAATAGCTCATCAACTTCGCGAACACCTTCCACACTGACCTCAAGTTCACCTGCACCATCTCAGACACCTCCCTCCCCTTCCTGAACCTCTCCATCTCTATTTCACCAACTCAACACGGACATCTATTTCAAATCCACCGACTCCCAAATCCAGCTGGACTACACCTCCTCCCACTCCCCGCCTGTAAAAATGCTCTCTCTTCATCCCAATTCCTCCGCCTCAGCCGTACCTGCTCCCAGGAGAACCAATTCCACTCCAGGACATCCCAGATGGCCTCCTACTTCAAGGACCACAATTTCCCCTCCCACATGGTCAATAATGCTCTCCAGCGCATCTCCTCCACTTCCTGCACCTCCGCTCTTGAACCCCACCCCTCCAACTGCAACAAGGACAGAACCCCCTGGTCCTCACCTTCCACCCCACCAACCGCCGTATACAATCGCATCATCCTCTATCATCTCCGCCACCTATATTCAGACCCCACCAACAGCGATATATTTCCCTCCCCACCCCTATCAGCATTTCGCAGAGACCATTCCCTCCGTTACTCCCTCATTAGGTCCACGCACCCCACCAACCCACCCTCCACTCCTGGCATCCTCCCCTGCCGCCACATGGCTTGTAAAACCTGTGCCCACACCTCCTCCCTCACCTCCTTGCAAGGCCCCAAAGGATCCTTCCACATCCAGCAGAGATTTTCCTACACCTCTGAACACCTCATCTACTGTGTCCGTTGCTCTCAATGTGGTCTCCTCTACATTGGGGAGACAGGACGCCAACTTGTGGAATGGTTCAGAGAACATCTCTGGGACACATTCAGTAAACAACCCCACCACCCTGTGACCGATCACTTCAACTTTCCCTCCCATTCCGTCAAGGACATGCAAGTTCTGGACCTCCTCCACTTCCAAATCCAAGCCACCCAGCACCTGTTGGAAGAACACCTCATCTTCTGCCTTGGGACCCTCCAACCACACGGTATCAACATTGATTTCTCCAGTTTCCTTGTCTCCCCTCCCCCCACCTTATCCCAGATCCAACCCTCCAACATGGCATCGCCCTCTTGAACTGTCCTACCTGTCCATCTTCCTTTCCACCTATCCGCTCCACCCTCCACTCCAACCTATCACCCTCATCCCGCACCTTCATCCACCTATTACATTCCTAGCTACCTTCCCCACAAGCCCTATCCCCCTCACATTTATCTCTCAGCACTCCCCCACCCCCACCCTGCTTCCTGATGAAGGGCTTGCGCTCGAAACATTAATTCTCCTGCTCCTCGGAAGCTGTCTGACCTGCTGCGTTTTTCCAGTGCCACACCTTTTGACTCTGATCTCCAGCATCTACATCCCTTACTTTCTCCTAATTTTACCAAACCCTTTAATGATTCTAAATGCCTCAATTAAATCACCCCTTAATCCCCTCCACTCAAGAGAATACCAGCTAGTCTATTCAGCACGTTGTCACATTTCACTCTCTTAGCTATTCACGATTCTGTGAATCTACACCATAACCCTTCTAGACTGATGTATTTTGAGTGAGGCAATGTCCCTGGTACCTGCTGAAGTGGGTGGAGGTTAACAAGAGTTTTCTAAATGTTTAACATATATTCTTGCCCTTTGCTTTCCAAAGCTTTTGAGACAAAGTTTAACGTTCCCTTTGATTTTCTGATTGTGTCACTAAGTTTAGTGATTGCAGTAAACAGATGCCCAAATTACTGTGTTCCTCCCCCAGTCTCTAACTTCCCACTATTTGGCAAGTTTTCTGATCTAATTTTCTTAAATGCAGAGTGAGTAACCTCACATTTCTCCTCACTGAGCTCCCATTACTATAATTTTGCCCACACACTCACTCATCAAAATCACGGTGCAACATTCTGTTATTTTCCATTCTTTACTTGTTCATAAAATTTAACTAGATCAGTCCAATATAATTTGAAGTGAAGAATCAATGCTGATTCTCTCTGCTTGGTCCATACTTGTCCACGTGCCAGTGATAAGATTCTAGCAGCTTCCCCATGATGAAGTTCAGCTAAGTTTATGTTTACATAGCTTTCTCTCCCACCCTTTTTAGACAGTGAAGTGTCATTGGCAATTCAAGACACCTTCCGAAAATCATGACTTGATCTCGACAGATTCTGCACCAATTAATTTAGGTATCTGACAGTGGAAACATTTTGATCCTGACAATTTGACAATCTTTAATTTGATTACATTTTACTTGTATTATACTGAAAAAGTGCTTTTTTTGATTTTTAAAAGAAAGCTTCCTTTTGTCAGGAACTTAACTGTTCGCCTCCACTGTGTCTCCCATTATTTTTATTTTCAATTACATTCTCAGCTGCAGGCCCGGGCAGCATTCTCGTATCCCATTCAAGAGTGAAAGTAAAAAAAAACACATGGTTTTTCTTCTTCATCACAAAACAATCTTTTGTATAACCCTCTTCCCTGCCTCTTCCACCTTCACTACCAACAGGTTTCTTTGCCCATGACTGAATGGTGTGTGGGACAAGGCTCTCTCAAGAAGCCTCCAGATAAGGGGGGAATTTATAGGTTCAACAAGGCTGACTGCACTGATGTCATTTCTGGGACCTAGGTCAATAGCCATCTAGTTTTCTTTCTACATTTCTGTACGTTGATGCATGTGAGTGGTTTGTTTGGACATTTAAGAGGACACTGAAAAGGCGATCACTGAAAGTCTGGACTGACATGTAAATAGCATTCCCAAACCAGATGGAGTTTTAATGACAACTGAATAGTCATATTAGGATCAGCTTTGTTAATTAAATTTAAACTTCACCCATTGATGTATTGGGATTAGAGTCCCCTGGAAAATAGCCTTCCTTCTGGATTCCTAATTCAGTGACATTCCCACTCACAACAAGCTTGGCAATTGATTGATCATTTTGGATTATTGACTAGTTTTAGTAAAGACACTTCATGGCATATTATAATCATTCTGACCTCTGTACTTACACATTGCCCTAATTCATCGTGTCCATCAGGATTATAGATCACTCACCATTCTGACTAGGGAATACATCGCTTTTCCTTCCAAGTCCTGGAAACTATCCCAAACGAAGACAGTCACTGCCACCATCTCAAGGAGCAATTAAGGATGGGCAATAAATGCTGGCCCAGTCAGCAATGCCTACATTGCATGAATGAATTTTTAAACAACTCCCAAAATCATTCATCCAATCAGCTGCCTCTGCTGCACCCTCCTTTCCACCAGTCCACTGAACCAAACCTCCCCTACAGGTTGTTCCAGCCTTAGCCCTGAACTCAAATCTTCCATGTTTTTGGCTGATCAGATCTCACACTGTCTAAGCTCAACTTACGTATGAGATCCATCTCCTAAACCATTGATCCCATTCCCATTAAACTGCTGACAATGCAACTCCTGCTCCAGGCTCCCACATTAACTGATTCTGTAACCCTGGAAAAGCATAGCAGGTCAGATATTTTGGGCAGAAGCCCTTCAAACGTCGATTCTCCTGCTCTTGGGATTCTGCCTGACCTGCTGTGCTTTTCCAGCACCACACTCTCGACTCTGATCTCCAGCATCTGTAGTCCTCACTTTCTCCTTACACTGTAACCCACTCTCTGACATTTTCACCCCTCTACCCAAAAAAGCACATTCAAATTTTCATTCAAAACCCCAACCTCCTTTTCTGCCCCTAAATGCAATAACACATTGTTACCACCCAAATCCAGAGCTGTTTGAATCCTTTCTCATATGGGCTGAGGAAATCATACACACACTTGTTGCCCATCCCTATTTGTCTGGACAGCATTTATGAGTCAGCCCATTTGCTGTGGGTCTGGAGTCCCACATAAGCCAGACTGAGTAAGCACAGCAGATTTCCCCTTCTTAAACGACATTATGACAATCAGCAATGGTCACATGCTCACTAGTATGCCAACATTTCATTTCAGATTTTTTTACACTGAGTTCAAATGTGACCATCTGCTCTAATGGGATTCAAGGCCATGTCCCCAAGCACTAGCCTGGAGCTCGAGATACCAATCTAGTAACAGTACCACTACTCCACCCCCTCAGTTCTGAAATGATGCTTATAAAAGTCACAACTGACATCCTAAGTAACTGTGACAAAGGTGAATGCATCTCCTCATTCTTTCTGCAGGTTTTGACACAGTTCATTCCTCGCATGCCTCTCCATGGCGTTCTGATGGAGGGTCCTGCACTCGCCACACTCAATTCTTATCCATCTAATCCATAGCCAGAGAATTGGTTACAATGGCATCTCTGGATGTGCAGAAATTTCCTCCAAGTAGACATTGGGAAGTCCACAATTTGCTTGCTCCAAATTCCCACTGTATTCATGAGAACTGGTTCTGATGCTGAACCAGTTTGATCACACCAGATGGCCTCCTTCTTTCGAGACCGCAATTTCCCTTCCCACGTGGTTAAAGATGCCCTCCAACGCATCTCGTCTACATCCGGCACCTCCGCCCTCAGACCCCACCCCTCCAACCGTAACAAGGACAGAACGCCCCTGGTGCTCACCTTCCACCCTACCAACCTTCGCATAAACCAAATCATCCGCCAACATTTCCGCCACCTCCAAACAGACCCCACCACCAGGGATATATTTCCCTCCCCACCCCTTTCCGCCTTCCGCCAAGACCGTTCCCTCTGTGACTACCTGGTCAGGTCCATGCCCCCCTACAACCCACCCTCCCATCCTGGCACTTTCCCCTGCCACCGCAGGAACTGTAAAACCTGTGTCCACACCTTCCCCCTCACCTCCATCCAAGGCCCTAAAGAAGCCTTCCACATACATCAAAGTTTTACTTGCACATCCACTAATATCATTTATTGTATCCATTGCTCCCGATGCGGTCTCCTCTACATTGGGGAGACTGGGCGCCTCCTAGCAGAGCGCTTTAGGGAACATCTCTGGGACACCCGCACCAATCAACCACACCGCCCCATGGCCCAACATTTCAACTCCCCCTCCCACTCTGCCGAGGACATGGACGTCCTGGGCCTCCTTCACCGCCGCTCCCTCACCACCAGACGCCTGGAGGAAGAACGCCTCATCTTCTGCCTCAGAACACTTCAACCCCAGGGCATCAATGTGGACTTCAACAGTTTCCTCATTTCCCCTTCCCCCACCTCACCCTAGTTCTAAACTTCCAGCTCAGCACTGTACCCATGACTTGTCCGGACTTGTCCTACCTGCCTATCTCCTTTTCCACCTATCCACTCCACCCTGACCTATCACCTTCATCCCCTCCCCCACTCACCCATTGTACTCTATGCTACTTTCTCTCCACCCCCACCCTCCTCTAGCTTATCTCTCCACACTCCAGGCTCACTGCCTTTATTCCTGATGAAGGGCTTTTGCCCGAAACGTCGATTTCGAAGCTCCTCGGATGCTGCCTGAACTGCTGTGCTCTTCCAGCACCACTAATCCCAGAATCTGATGCTGAACCAGTCTGTTCACAATCTTGCTGTCATATCTGACCATGAGATGAGCTTTCAGCCTCATATCTGCACCATCACTAAGACTATTTCCATCTACAGAACATCACACAAATCCAGTCCTACCTCTCCACAGCTTATCTGCTGCTGAAATCCTCATTAGTGCCTTTGTTACATCTGCACTTGCCGATTCCAATATACTCTGGTAGTGTCTCCCATATTTGTTGCTTTTATAAGCCTCAGTTCATCCCAAACTGAACTCTGCTACCCATGTCTTTAACTGCATTGAATTCTATTCATTTATCATCACTGTGCTGACTGACTTATGCTGGACTCTGGGTGAGTACTAATATGAAAACTCTCCATTGCCATGCTCAATCTTTCGCCTCAACCAAGATATCTGTGTTAAAAATCTCACAACACCAGGTTATAGTCCAACAGGTTTATTTGGAAACACTAGCTTTCGGAGCGCTGCTCCTACACCAGGTGGTTGTGGAGTATAAAATCTGTGCTCTTCTAACTCTGACCTCTTCCTGAATTCAATCATTCCGCCATTGGTAACTGTGTTTTCAGCTGTCTTGATTTGATTTGAGTTGATTTATTGTCACATGTACCTAGGTACAGTGACCCATGTTTTCTTTTGAATGCACTATAAGCAGATCATAACATACAAAGGGAATAAGGGCAATAGAACAGAGCGACGAATACAATGTTGCAGCTGCACAAAGAGTGAGATCAACATTACATTTAAAATTTGAGAGGTCCATTCAGAAGTCTATTACCAATGAGGAAGGAGCTGTTCTTGAATTTGTTAGTACGTGTGTTTAAGCTTTTGTAGCTTCTCCCTGAAGGTAGAACTTGGAGGAGATTATAACTGGGATGGAGGGACCTTCCAGAGACAGCAAGGTGTATACTGTAGATGGAGTCAATAGATGGTCTCCTCCCCCACCCTCAGTCCCCAACGGAAGAAGCTTTTAAACCCCTTTGCCCAAGATTTTGGCCATTTAGCCTACGATGCCTTTCTGCAGCTCACTTTAGTTTTACTCTAGAATGCTCCCATAAAGTGCCTTGGGAAGCTTCATAACATAACATGATTCCACAACAATATGTTGTTGCATTAAAGCACTGGGTTGTCCTTAGGATGCTACTCAATTTTCATTTGTCCAGTCAACATCGAGAGCACGAAAGTGATAATTCTATCTGTTCTCAGCTTAAGGCAATTTGGACCATTGTAACTCCTCCCCGGGACTGCCCTCGCAGTATTCAGTGAAGTCAGCAAGTGGATGTGTTTAATACACTTGCACCATATTGATCAGAGAGTACCGCAGAGCCCTCTGAAAGCCGCAGCGCCCCACGTTTCCCGGAAGCATTATGCAGGTATTATAAATCTCCCCTTTTTTTTCCTTGACTGGGCTCACCGGAAGAGTCGAGCACGGAGCCTAAAACGCTGCTCACAACCTACTTCAACAATAAAACTTGGCACTTGCCAAGTCTGCGTGGTTCAGAATCATGTTGCCCCAAAGCACTTGATCAGTTGGCCGTTAGGGACTTAGCAAAATATTGAACAACGTACAACCAACTAACACTGTGCCAAACAATTAATCATCCTGCAATATGATTTTATAACAAGCGAACCTGCGGATCCATTCTCGACACAAGGCAACAATTCGGAATTGTGCAGCAAGGCAACAGCAAGCTGAAGCCTTGCCAATTTGCAACCTTCACATTTTCTTCCCTGTATTCGATTCAGACCCATTTCCCCGCCCAAAATACCGGAATTTCAGTTTCTCTGGCAGCACCTTAACCTCTTAAGTAAGTCAAGTGGTTTGTTATTATTTGGACTTGCTGAGGATGTTCCCTGTCCTTGGGCCATTTAATGGAAAATAGCAGAATTTGGGGCAGCAATTACTCCAGTGCAGAAATGAACGGAACAGCCCAGAAAGAGGTCATTCGGTCTGGGCTGAGCGTTTGGTAGAACTATCCAAATAAATATCCTCACTTTCTCCATAGCTCCGTAAATAGAAAATCCCACACAAGTACTTATTCAATTTTCGTTTGAATAGCAACTGTTGAATCCTCTTGCAACACCCTTTCAGGCAGAATATTCTAGTTACAAGTGTGCAAAAAAATGGTTTTCCTCATGTCATTCAGGCCCCTTTGCCAAATATCTTAAACCCGTATCCCTCTGGTTTCCCAATCCTCCAAGAAATCTTTTGAAAGAGATAAGGGAAAAGTCTCCTGGAAAAGCTCCTGCCTCTATTCTCTACAGCCAAACCCTTCCCTGATCAATCAAAACCCTGCCCAGAAGCACCTACATTTTTCAAGACTTTTCTTTTTTATTATTTCATGTGTGTCACTGACTGGACCAGTATTTATTACCTCTGAACATTCCTAATACTCACCTTGAACTGATTGGCTTGCTCAACCATTTCAGAGGGCAGTTAAGAGAGTGCACAGTTTAGGCAATTATGAGTGTGGTGTTGGAAAAGCACAGCAGGTCAGGCAGCATCCAAGGAGCAGGAGAATCGATGTTTTCGGGCAAAAGCTCTTCATCAGTTAAGTCACTCCAGACCCACAGCAATATGGTTGACTCTCACCTGCCCTCTGAAATGGCCACCCAGATGGATCAATTGCTACAAAGTCTCAACAAAGAAATGAAACTGGACAGACAACCTGGTATTGACCTAGGCACCAGGCTTCCTAATTTTGTAGTGTGGATGAGCAGAGAGATCTCGGTTTCCATGTACATCAATCCCTCAAAGTTGCCTGACATACCTCCCACTCAACCATTACCATCAAGCCAGGGGATTAACCCTGGTTCAATGGAGAGTGCGGGAGGGCATGCCAGGAGTAGCACCAGGCATTACTGAAAATGAGGTGTCAACCTGGTGAAGCCACCAAACAGGACTATTTGCACACCAAACAAGACAAGAAGCAGGTGATACACAGAGCTAAGCGATCCCAAAAGCAATGGATCAGATCTAAGCTTTGAAGTCTTGCCACATTCTGTTGTGAATGGTGGTGGACAACTAAACAACTCACTGCAGGAGGAGGCTCCATAAGTACCCCATCTTCAATGATGGAAGAGCCCAGCTCATCAGTGCAAATGATAAGGCTGAAGCATTTGCAGCAATCTTCAGTCAGAAGTGCCAAGTGGATGATCCATCTCAGTCTCCTTCAGTGTTCCCCAGCATCACACATACCAGTCTTCAGTCAATTCAATTCACTCCATGTGATATCAAGAAATGGTTTGAGGCACTGGATACTGGGCTATGGGCCCTGACAATATTTCAGCAATAATACTGAGGACCTATGCTTCAGAACTTGCCACTCCCCTAGACAAAATCTTCCAGTATTGTTATGACAATGAAATCTAGCTACCTGACAATATGTAAAATTGCCCAGCTATGTCCCATACAGTAAAAGCAGGACAAATCCAATCCAATAGTTCCCATCCCATGAATGTACTCTCAATTATCACTAAAGTGATGGAACATTAGGATGAAGGGCAAAACTGATAGGTGTAGGGAATGCTAGATGATGGAGAAATTGAGGTTTGGTTAAGCAAAAGAAGGAAACATATGTCAGATATAGATAGCAAGGATCGAATTAATCCCCAGATGAGTATAAAAGCAGTAGGAGTATACTTAAGAGGGAAATCAGGAGGGCAAAAAGGGTTAGGGAGAATACAAAGGGATTCTACAAATACATTAAGGACAAAGGGGAAACTAGGGAGAGAATACAGCCTCTTAAAGATCTGCAAGGGCTGCAGGAGACGGGGGAGATACTAAATGAGTATTTTCATCAGTGTTTACAGTGGAGAATGATATGGAAGCTACAGAACTTGGAAAAGTAAATAGGTACACCTTTAAAAATGTCCACATTACAAAGGAGGTGATGGACATCTTAAAATGCATAAAGATGGAAAAATCCCCAGGACCTGATCAGGCGTACCCTAGAACTCTGTGGGAAGGTAGGGAATTGATTGCTGGGCCTCTTGCTGAGATATTTGTATCATCAGTTGCCACAAGCGAGGTGCCAGAAGACTGGAGGTTGACTAATGTGATGCCACTATTTAATAAAGGTGGTAAGGAAAAGACAGGGAACAATAGACCACTGAGCCTGACATTGGTGGTGGGCAAGTTGTTGGAAGGGATCCTGAGGGACGGGATTTACATGTACTTGGAAGGGCAAGGATTCATTAGGGATAGTCAACATGGCTTTGTGCTTGGGAAATCATGTCGCACAAACTTGACTGAGTTTTTTGAAGAAGTACCAAAGAGGATTGATGAAGGCAGAGTGGTGGAGATGATCTAAATGAACTTCAGTAAGGCGTTTGACAAGGTTCCACATGGTAGACTGGTTAGCAAGGTTAGATCACATGCAAAACAGGGAGAACTAGCTATTTGGATACAGAACTGGTGGTGGTGGAGGGTTGCTTTTCTCAGTGATCGATGCTGAGTCCACTGCCTTTCGTCATTTATATAAATGATTTGGATGTGAACGAAGCAGGTATGGTTAGTAAGTTTGTCGCTGATACCAAAACTAGAAGTGTAGTGGACAGTGAAGAAAGTTACCTCAGAGTCCACCAGGACCTTGATCAGATGGGCCGGTGGGCCAAAGAGTGGCAGGTGGAGTTTAATTTAGATAAATGTAAGGTGCTGCATTTTGGAAAGGCAAATCAGGGCAAGACTTATATAGTTAATGGTAAAGTCTTGGGAAGTGTATCTGAATAAAGAGCCCTTGGAGTGCAAGGTCATAGTTCCTTGAAAGTGGAGTTCCAGGTAGACAAGATAGTGAAGAAGGCATTTGGGATGCTTTCCTTTATTGGTCAATGCATTGAGTATAGGATTTGGGAGCTCATGCTGTGGCTATAGAGGACAATGGTTATGCCACTTTTGGAATACTGCATTCACTTCTGGTCTCCCTGCTGTAGGAAATACGTTGTGAAACTTGAACGGGTTCAGAAAAATATTACAAGAATGTTGCCAGGGTTGGAGGGTTTGAGCTATAAGGAGAGGCTGAATAGGCTATGGAAGATGAGGGGTGACCTTGTAGAAGTTTATAAAATCATGAAGGGCATAAATAGAGTGAATAGCCAAGGTATTTTCTCCAGGGTAGTGGAGTCTAAATCTAGAAGGCATAGATTTAAGGTGAGAGGGGAAAGGTTTAAAAGAGACCTAGGAGGCAACCTTTTCATGCACAGGGTGGTGCATGTATAGAATGAGCTGCCAGAGGAAGTGGTGGAGGCTGGTACATTTACAACATTTAAAAGGCATCTGGATGGGTATACGAATAGGAACAGTTTAGAGGGATATGGGCCCGATGCTGGCAAATGGGACTAGATTAATTTAGGATATCTGGTCATAGAGTCATAGAGATGTTCAGCATGGAAACAGACCTTTCGGTCCAACCTGATCTAGACCCACCTGCCAGCACCCTGCCCATATCCCTCCAAACCCTTCCTATTCATATACCCATCCAAATGCCTTTTTAAATGTTGCAATTGTACCAGCTTCCACCACTTCCTCTGGCAGCTCATTCCATACACGTACCACCTTCTGCGTGAAAAAGTTGCCTCTTAGGTCCCTTTTATATCTTTCCCCTCTCATCCCAAGACATAAAAGGAACCTAAGTGGTGGTCGGCAGGATGAGTTGGGTCTGTTTCCATGCTGTACAGCTCCATGACTCTATTACACCATGTCATCAAGAGTGCTATCAAACAACACCCGGTCAGCAATCAGCTGCTCAGTGATGCCCAGTTTGGGTTCCACCAGGGCCACTTGGCTCCTGACCTCATTGCAGTCTTGGTTCAAAGATGGACAAAAGAGCCAAATTCCAAAGGTGAAATGAGTGTGACAGCCCCTAACATCAAGGCTGCTTTCAACTGAGTGTGGCATCAGGGAGCCTTAGTAAAACTGGAATCAATGGGAATTGGGAGCAAACTCTCCGCTGGCTGGAGTCATACCTGGTACATAGGAAAAAGATTGTGGTTGTTGGAAATCAGTCATCTCAGCTCCAGGACATCTTTACAGGAGTTCCTCTGGGTAGTGTCCTAGAGCCAACTTTCTTCAGCTGCTTCATCAATGACTTTCCCTCCATCACAAAGTCAGAAAAGGGAACGTTCGCCGATGATTGTACAATGTTCAACACCATTTGTAACCCCTCAAATACTGAAGCAATCCATGTTCAAATGCAACAAGATCTGGACAATATCTAGGCTTGGGCTGACAAGTGGCCAGTACCACTTGCATTAGGCGAATGCCCAATGACCATCTCCAATAAGGGATAAGCTGAGCACCGCCCCTTGACATTCAATGGTGTTACCATCACTAAATCCCCCACTATAAACATCCTTTGATTTACCATCTGGACACATAACCCAGTGGGTACAAGAGCAGGTCAGAGGCTAGGAATGTTGTGGTATGTAACTGACTCCCAACACCTGTCCACAGCCACAGGCATTCACTCTCTCCATTACTCAGTAGCAGCAGTGTGTACTATTGACAAAATGCAGAGCAGAAATTATCCAAAGATCCTTAGGCAGCATCTTCCAAACCCATGACCACTTCCATCTAGAAGGACAAGGGCAGCAGATACATGGGAACACCATTGCTTGCAAGTTCCCCTCCAAGCCACTCACCATCCTGACTTGCAAATATTTCCCAGTTCCTTCACAGTCACTGGGTCAAAAAATCCAAGAATTCCCTCCCTAAGAGTACTGTGGGTTGTCCATCAGCTTGTAGACTGCAGTGGTTTAAGAAGGCAGTTCTCTACCACCTTCTCAAGGGCAATAAATGCTGGCCAGCCATCAAAACCATGTCCCATGAGTGAACATTAAAAAAAATGTAGACGGGCGCAGAAAAGGATGGGAGGTTTCCTTCCCAAATTATATTAGTCAACCAGCTGAGTTTTTATGACAATCCATATGGTTACATGGACACGATTAGGCTAGCTTTTAATTCCAGCTTTATTTTGAATTCAAGTTCTACTCCACCTTAAAAAGATTCAAAGACTCCATTTCCATGCCTTTTTCAAGGACATTCAACCTCTGGGAGAAAACAAATATGTTGCATCTGTATTTTGGGCATGCCCTTATGTTGAAATGGTGCCCCCCCCCCCCCCCCAGTTGCTGATTCTCCTACAAAAGGAAACAGCAAGCCTGGCAAGACCCCTCAGGATCTTATGTTTCAAGCAAGTCGAGTCGTTCTTCCAAAATACAGATTGTGGCTATTCCTGCTGGGAGATCTGCTGCCATGGTGTGCCACACTTACCTATGTAGTGCCATCATCACACATCCACTGAAATAGTGACATTTTCTTTCCTGAATGTCCCATTTTGGAATTATTTTCGCCCTTGTAATTTCAAATTTGTTTTATAGTTTGTATATGGAACTTCAACATGCATCTTAACATCTCAATTTCAAAGTATCTGTTTCCTTCCAAAGCTCTTTTATTGTCCAGATTTCTAAGGCAGACAGGAAAGTGGATTGAGTCTCTCCTTCTTAATCAGTGGTTAATACAGAAGTTATATTTTTAGGTCAATAACCTGATTCAGGGTTGAAAACTATCCAGTATACACATCTTTTCAATGTGATAAATGGAAACATGGAAATCTGGCTATGTTCCCTCACTTCAATCCTTTTCCCAAGCAGAACAATGAATGGGAAATATGCCACAATCTATAAACAAATGGTCTTACCTAAATTATAAATTATTGTTCACTGTTTTTAAAGCATTTTTCCCCCCACACAAATCACAACCTATGGTGCGGAGGAGGTAATGAGTCTAGATGGACAAATAGGAGGTGGGGGGGCTGGGGTGAAGTGTTATATATAAACATCTGCAGTACCCCTGCACAGTTCTCTAGCAATTTAGCCTAGGAATAACTGGAGATGAGTTGCCTTTTTGAACTGCTGCAGTTCATATGGTGTAGGGACACCCAAAGTGCTGATAGGGACCAAGTCCCAGGATTTTGACTCAGTGACTTGGAGGGGAACTTGAGGGTGGTGGTGTTCCCATGTATCTGCTATCTTTGTCCTTCAAGATGGAAGTCATTGATAGTTTGGAAGATGCTGTCTGAGGATTTCTGCTATGCGTATTGCAGATGGTATAAACTGCTGCTGCCGAGCATTGATAGTGAAGAGAATGAATGTTTAAGGTGGTGGATGTAGTGCTAATCAAGTGGGCTGCTTTGTCCTGGATGCTGTTGAGCTTCTTGAATATCGTTGGAGCTGCACTCATATAGCTAAGCATTCAGGGGAGTATTCTATCTCATTCCCGACCAACGCCTTGTAGACGGTAGACGGTTTCTGGGGACTCAGGAGATGGGTTACTTATTACAGAATTCCTAGTTTCTGACTGGATCAAATTTGGATATTACTAAAATATTACTAAACTAAACACTACCTATAGAATCATTGAGTCAGTCAGCAGAGAAAAAGACCGTTTGGTCCCATCAGCCCATGCCAAACATAATCCCAAACTAAAGTGGTGCCTCCTGCCTGCTCCTGACTGATATTCCTCCAAACCTTTCTTATTCATGTATCTATCCAAATGTCTTTTAAACATTGTAATAGTATCTGTGTCTACCACTTTCTCAGAAAGTTCATTCCACACGCAAACGACCCTCTGTGTAAAACTTTTGCCTCCAATGTCTTTTTAAAATCTCTCTTTCACCTTAAAAATGTGCCCGGTAGTCTTGAAATCCCCCCTTCCTAGGGAAAAGACAACCGCCATTTCTCCTCTCTGCTGTGGCTGTAAGCTCAAACTGATTCTCAACTGGGTAAACCCATCACAGTCTTCAGCACAGCTCAAGAGCTTATGTATGACAGCATTGTAAATAAATCAGCACAAAGGTAATCACTGGTTTCACTACAGGAGGAAAGTACATCACGTCCGCTGTCTTTCATCTGCAGACATGGCTCATGAAGACACTTAAAAAAATTTTTTGGTAAATGTTATTTGGGTCAATGTTCTAATGCAATTCTGAAAAGGAGCCCTTTGTTAAAGTTTGGTCACATTCTGCTGTGCATCTATGGGGAAGCTGAAGAAACATATGAAGATGCAAGGAATGGATTAAAAAATATTAGACTGTTAGGATGAGAGAAAGAGGCATGCACAAATGTTTGTGAGAAATATATACATTGATGTGGGCCAGATGGGTTAACTAATCTGTTTCTGTGCATACCTTCTACTAAATCCATGTAGTTTTAAAACAGGCTGTTTCTTGTATGTTACTTGCTGAAGCATATACAGTGTCAATCTTAAAATATGGGGGTTAAACAAAAAAGATTTAAAAATGCGTGTTGCTGTTTCACTTCCTCCGAAGGAAAATAAGATTAAACTTCAAGAAATCCACCTTTACTGAATCCACAGAGCAATGATTGCACTCAGCAGTCCATACACATTCAACAGCCTCGAGCTGATAAAATGCCCAACAAAGTCAGAACATCATTCAGATAGCCAGAGTTGTGCTCCCTCAGGCCTGACTGATCAGACAGCTCTATAGACGTCAGTGTGCCTGGTTGACGTCATCTGTGCGTTGAAGGTGGGACTTGGCAGCAATCCCTGGTTGGGAAAGGCAATCAATGTACATCCCACGCTGTTAACTGCCTTGAACCGAGCATTCTGAGACTTATGATGACACTTTGCAGCCGAGCTCTCTTAGTACAATAGGAGCTGATATTTTGCGTTACCCTGTGTGTTAAAAGGGACGGTGGCACCCTGAAAAATGTTTTTTTGCAAATGCTTGACCGTATCCATACAGGGAACTGAATACACTATACAGTGATTTGCTCAACAATGATCAACCTATATCCTCGCTTTAATGTGGCAAACAAAGCATCAGGCCAGGCTCACTGCAGCAATCTGTTAGCAATAGACGGGTAGGATTGAAAATCTTTGTGCTAACCAAGGCTGTGGCTATGGGCAGTGCAACAGATGAGATTATTGGGCAGTGGATGAAAAACAGTGCATCAGCAGGTTCAGTTACCTCTGAAGAGGCTGCAATGAGAAATAACACTGGGGCCATGTCAAAAAAAAACAGAAAAATAAATCATTTCCGAATTCACTATGTCCAGATTCTCAAAGCATTTCACATACTATATATTGAATTTTATATGGTTGTAATGTAGTCAGTTTCCACAGCAATAAGATAACACTGTTTTAGTGATGCCAATTATGGAATTAACACTGAGCAGAATATTAAGGAGAACGCCCCTGCTTCTTTTCCCAGTAGTGTTGTTTACTTTGACAACTGTCTAGAAGCACACAATCTACAATTTAACTTTTGTTGTGAACAAGGGCATCCCACACTATCACAGAATTGTTAAGAGGCCAAAGGAAGTCACTCGGCCCATCGTATCTGCACTGGACCTCCAAATGAGCATCCTCTCTTCGTACCATTCACCTATCCTTTTCCCCAAGGCACTTACACATGATTTGCATTCAATAATCATCCAATGCCTCAGGTCCAACAGCACCTCTGACACTGCAGTACTGTACTGGAGTACCAGCCTAGATTTACTGCTCAAGGCACTGCAGTGCAATGTGAATTGATAGCATTTTGATCAGAGATAAGTGTGCCATCTCTAGAGTCCCAGTATGCCAGCAAGGTATGGTTGAACATCTACTATGGACTCCAGTGCCAGAGGAAAACATCACTGCATTCAACTATAGAGTCACGAGGGTCTTCTAGGTTCCCCTGATAATGAGAAAGAGAGATCATGGGGTGATTATGCCTCTGTTCTTCATCCACCTGAGAGGGGGAATAAATTGGGCTTCAGTTTAATGCCATAGTGACAGTACCTTTGGCAATGCAGCACGTCCCTATTCTGAAATACTGTCATAGAGTTTGATCAGAAGAAATGCTTAAGTGCAGAAAGTGCTGTGTTTTGGACATGACATCAAAAAAAGTTTTACCTCCCCAACATCCTGACTAATGTTTATCCTTAATTTTTGCATTGCAGTTTGTGGGAGTGTGGAGAGCGTCATGCAGAATCTGCTAGAAATTAGCTTGTAAAAGTAGGAAAATTAACTAATTGCAACTATACCCTGCTACCTCATTAACCAGAGCTTTTCCTTCTAAGTACACAGTCAGTTCCCTTTTTAGGTAATGTCACAGTTTATGCTAAAATAGCTTTTAGGGAGATAGTCCAGTAGTCCTTTGGGAGATTTTCCTGTCTACTCAAAAGCGGTTCACAGGGGCTTTTTTTGTATGATGGATAAAAGCATCGTCTGAATTGTTTAGAAGTGAGCAAGGATCATGGGGCTAAGGCAGGAAAATGGAGCTGAGGAATATCAGATCCTCACAATTTCATTAAATGGTGGAGGAGACACATTGGGCTGAATGACTTATTTCTGCTCTTACATATGATGGTTTCATGCTTGGTCAGAGCACACATCCTAAATGCCCTGCAAACTTTTACAGCAGGCCAAGAGGGCAGACAAGGTTTAACATCCCACCCGAAAGCCAACATCTCTGACAACACAGCACACCTTTAGTACTGTACTGGATTGTTAGTCTAGATCTCATGCTCTAGTTTCCCCATTATATGACTTGGCCCCTAAGCCTGAAGGCTATGAATTCAAGAGTGATACCAAAAGAGGCATAATTGTCTTCTTGGTCATCTCCAGTCAGGTCAGGTCCATGCCCGCCACAAACCCATCCTCCCTTCCCGGCATCTTCCCCTGCCATCGCAGGAATTGCAAAACTTGTGCCCACCCCCCCCCCCCCCCCCCCCCCCACCCCCTCACCTCCGTCCAAGGCCCCAAAGGAGCCTTCCAAATCCATCAGAGTTTTACCTGCACTTCCACACATGTCATGTACTGTGGTCTTCTCTATCGTGGCGGGACAGGATGCCTACTTGCAGAGCGCTTCAGAAAACATCTCTGGGATACCCGAACCAACCAACCCCCACTGCCCCATGGCTGAATACTTCAACTCCCCCTCCCACTCCACCATGGAAATGCAGGTCCTAGGCCTTCTCCATCACCATCCCTAACCACCCACCGCCTGGAGGAAGAATGCCTCATTTTCCGCCTCGGGACTCTCCAACCCACGGTATCAATGTGGATTTCACCAGTTTCCTCATTTCCCCTCCCCCCACCTTATCCCAGCTCCAATCTTCCAATTCAGCACCGCCCTCATGACCTGTCCATCTTCCTTCTTCTGGATTAGTAGTGCTGGAAGAGCACAGCAGTTCAGGCAGCATCCGAGGAGCAGTAAAATCGACATTTCGGGCAAAAGCCCTTCATCAAGAATAAAGGCAGAGAGCCTGAAGGGTGGAGAGATAAGCTAGAGAAGGGTGGGGGTGGGGAGAAAGTAGCAAAGAGTACAATAGGTGAGTGGGGAGGGGATGAAGGTGATAGGTCAGATAATTCAGATAGGTCCACATCTACCCCATTAAGCCCCCTAATAATCCTTTACGGTTCAATAATGCCACCTCTCATTCTTCTAAACTGCAATGAGTACAATATCTACTACTTAGGACCACACCCTCCAACAAGTTGAAAGGTTCCCAAATAGAACAAGTGAATCTTCCCACCAGGATATGAGTCCCTCTCCAGTTCAGGTGAAACCCATCTGTTTTAATAGATCTCTTCTGCCCCAGAAAGCTGAATGCCTGACGGTCCAGCAGCTCCTGAACCACGGAATTATCTTCCCTGTATCCCTATTCCTATACTCATTAGCAAGTGGCCCTGCGAGTAATCCAGAGATTACCACCTTTGAGGTTCTGCTTTTTAATCTCCTGTCTAACTTCCTGTACTCACTCTATCTTTTCCTTAACTATGTCTTCTACATGTACAACAACTTCTGGCTTTTCACTCTCCCCTGGAACTTCTTGAGACATCCTTGACCCTGGCACCAGGGGGGGCAACATACCATCCTTAATTCTTATTCACGGCTGCAGAATCGTGTGTCTGTGTCCCCGACAGGAGAGTCCCCTATTACAATTACTCTTTTGAACCTTGACAAGCCCTGCTTAACAGAAGATTCATTCTTGGTGCTGAAAATCTGGCTGCCACTTGTATCTTCCTCTGAGAGACTTTCCCCACCAACTGTACCCAAAATGGTATATATGTTTGAGAGAGGAATAGCCACAATAGACTCCTGAATTACCTTCCTCCCTGTCCTGACAGTCACCCATCTATCTGACTGAACTAAGGGGACCAAAACTGTTCACAGTATTCCAGCTGTGATTGGATCAATGTCTGATATAGTTTTAGCAAGATCTCCCTACTTTTGTAATCCATTCCCTTCTAAATAAATTCCTAAATACATTCCTGAAGAAGGGCTCATGCCCGAAATGTCGATTCTCCTGCTCCTTGGATGCTGCCTGACCTGCTGCGCTTTTCCAGCAACACATTTTCAGCACCTTCTAAATAAAAGCCAACATTCCGTTTGCCCTTCCTCTAACCAGCGGAATTTGGATGCTAGTCTTTTGTCAATCATGCATTTGGACCTCTCCCCACCCCCCCAAACCCCTCCATGCTGCAGCTTTCTGCACTTGTTATCGATTTAACTAATATTCAGTTCTTCTTTTCTTCCCATCAAAGTGCACAACCTTACATTTCCTTAAATTATATTCCAACTGCCAAGCTTTCACCCACTCACTCAATCTATATCCATCTGAAGAGATTTTGTGTCATCCTCACTACATGCCTTTCCTCTTATTTTTTGTGTCATGCTCAAACTTGTCTACAATACATTCACTTCCATCATCCAAGTCATGAATAAATATTGTACGTAATTGTGACCCTAGTACTGATCCTTGAGGTACTTCACCAGTTACAGGATGTCATCCTGAAAATGCCCTCTCATCTCAAGTTAACCAATCCTTTATCAGTGCTAATATATTACCACCAAGACCATGGGTTCTTATTAAGTATCCTAATATATGGTGCCTTATTGAACACCTTTTAGAAATCCAAATATATTATATCTACTGCTTCCCCTTTATCTATCCTGTTCATTACCTCCTTAAAGAATTCTAATACACTTGTAAGGTATTAGAACATAGAACATAGAAGAATACAGCGCAGTACAGGCCCTTTGGCCCTCGATGTTGCGCCGATCCAAGCCCACCTAACCTATACTAACCCACTATCCTCCATATACCTATCCAATGCCCGCTTAAATGCCCATAAAGAGGGAGAGTCCACCACTGCTACTGGCAGGGCATTCCATGAACTTACGACTCGCTGAGTGAAGAACCTACCCCTAACTTCAGTCCTATATCTACCCCCCCTTAATTTAAAGCTATGCCCCCTTGTAATACCCGACTCCATACGCGGGAAAAGGTTCACACTGTCAACCCTATCTAACCCCCTAATCATCTTGTACACCTCAATCAAGTCACCCCTAAACCTTCTTTTCTCTAATGAAAACAGCCCCAAGTGTCTCAGTCTTTCCTCATACGATCTTCCTTCCATACCAGGCAACATCCTGGTAAACCTCCTCTGCACCCGTTCCAGTGCCTCCACATCCTTCCTATAGTATGGCGACCAAAACTGCACACAATATTCCAGATGCGGCCGCACCAGAGTCTTATACAACTGCATCATGACCTCAGGACTCCGGAACTCAATTCCTCTACCAATAAAAGCCAATACGCCATATGCCTTCCTCACCGCACTATTTACCTGGGTGGCAACTTTCAGAGATCTGTGTACATGGACACCAAGATCCCTCTGCTCATCCACACTACCAAGTATCCGACCATTAGCCCAGTACCCCATCTTTTTGTTATTCTTCCCAAAGTGAATCACCTCACACTTAGCTACATTGAATTCCATTTGCCACCTTTCTGCCCAGCTCTGCAGCTTCTCTATATCCTGCTGTAACCTGCCACATCTTTCCTCACTGTCAACAACTCCTCCGACTTTCGTATCATCCGCAAACTTGCTCACCCAACCTTCTAACCCCTCTTCCAGGTCATTTATAAAAATGACAAACAGCAATGGTCCCAAAACAGATCCTTGCGGAACACCGCTAGTGACGGCACTCCATGAAGAAACTTTGCCATCAACTACTACCCTCTGTCTTCTTCCATCCAGCCAATTCCTAATCCAAACCTCCAACTCACCCTCAATGCCATATTTCCGTATTGTTTCCCCTTGGGAAGCTATGCTGACTCTGCTTGAGGATATTATGTATTTCTAAATTCCATGCTATTACATATTTTATAAAATTCCCAATTTTTATAACATTTCCCAATGACCAATATTAAGCCTACAATTACTTGCAATCATACATATGAACAAGAGTAGGCTACTGAGTCCTTGGATTGTTGAAAAATGTGGTGCAGGCCAGGCAGCATCTGAGGAGCAGGAGAATCGATGTTTCGGACATAAGCCCTTCTTCAGGAATCCTCAGATGCTGCCTGGCCTGTGTTTTTCCAGGACCACATTTTTCAACTCTGGTACTCCAGCATCTGCAGTCCTCACTTTCTCCTACTGAGTCCTTGGAGCCTGGTCCACTATTTGGTAAGATCATGGCTGTTCTCATTTTAACCTCAACTCTGCATTTCTGCATGTTCCCTATAACCAAGAAACTATCTATCCCTGCCTTATAATATTTAAAGATTCCATAACCATTGCCTTTTAGAGAAGGCAATTTTGAAGACTCTCAACCCTCAGAAAAAAACCCCTCATTTTTGTCTTAAATGGACAACCATTTTTTTTTAAATGATGCCCCATAGTTCTAGATTCACCCACAAGAGGAATAATCCTTTCCAACATCCACCTGGTTAAGTCCCCTTAGGACTTTGTGTTTCAAATAAGTAATCGCTGACCCTTATAAACTTTAAAAAAGATACAGATCTGGCCTGCCTAGCCTTTTCTCAGAAGGAAATCTGTTCATTTCAGATATCAGTCCAATAAATCTTCTCTGAATTGCTTCCAACATATTAACATCCTTCCTTAAGTACGGTGACCAGTACAATCCTCAGGATGCAGTATCACTAATGCTCTGTAAAACTGAAGCATAACCTCCCTACTCTTGCATTCAATTCCCCTCACAATAAAACATAACATTTATTAGCTTGATTATGTGCTGTACCTGTATACTAACATTCTGTGATTCATGCACTAGGGTATCACGATCTCTCCGCATCTCAGAACTGTGCAAACTCTCCCTAATTAAATACTGTACTTCTTTTAAAATGTTTTTTTCTGTGAAAATAGACAATTTCACATCTTCCAACGTTATAGTCTATTTGTTAGACCTTTGCGCACTCACTTAACCAATCGATGTTGCTTTGTAGGTTTCCTATGTCCTTTTCACAATTCACTTTCTTACCGATCTTTGTGTCATTTAGCTACCATATCTTTGGACCTTTCATCCAAATCATTTATATATGTTCTAAACAGTTGAGGCCTCAACATTGACTCCTGTGGCACACCACTCATGATGTTCTGTCAACCTGAAGAAGACCTTTTTATTCCTACTCTCTGCTTTCTGTTCGCCAGCCAATCTTCTATCCATGGCAATATGTTAGCCCTTCCATCATGAGCTTTTAATGTACACAATAAGCTTTGATGTTGCACTTTATTAATTGCATTTTGTAAATCTAAGTACAATACACCCACTGGTTTCCCCTCTGTCCACAGCACAAGTTGCTTCTACAAAGTATTCCCATAAATTAGTTAAACGTAATTTCCTTTTTGATATAACTAAGTTGGCTCTGCCTGATTACCTTGAACTTTAATAACATTTCTAACATTTTCCCTATGACAGATGTTAAGCTAATGGATTTGTAGTTTCCTACTTTCTGCTTCCCTCCTATTTTTAATAAAGGAATTATATTCTGGATTTTCCAATCTCAAGGAACCTTCCTCAAACCTAACAAATTTTGGAAAATTAAAACCAACACATCAACTATCTCAACAAAAGGAAGGGTAACCAGACCTGAAGCGTTAAATCTGATTACTCTTCACAGATGCTGCCAGACCTATGGAGCTTTTCCAGCAAGTTCTGTTTTTGTTTCTTACTTACAGCATTCGCAGTTCTTACAGCTTTTTCCATCATCTATCTCCCTAGCTACTTCCTTTAAGATCCTAGGGTGAAATCCACCAGGACTTAGCAATTTGTCAACTCACAGCTCCAATGTTTTCCTCAGCACTACTTCCCTGGTAATTGTCATTTTCTTGAGCCCTCTTCCCACCCCCCACCCCACCCCCACCCCACCCCTAAACCCCCATCAACCTTTCCATTCCAGATTTATAGCTATTTTTGGGATGTTACTTGTATCCTGTCTGGTGAAAACCAACACAAATTAGTGTTCAATTTCTCTGCCATCTCTTTGACCTCCATTACTAGCTCCCCAGTCTTATTGTCTATGGGAATGATACTTACCTTGTTCACTCTTTCTTTTGAAAAATATCTGAAACAACTGTTTTTATATGTTTGTCTAACTTTCTCCCATTCTCTAATTTTTCACTCCTTATAAATCTTTTTGTAACTCTTTGCTGTTTTTACATTCCATCCAATTTTCTGATTTCATACCTATCTTTTCGCAATATATTATTTTTCTTTGACTTTGATACTATCTGTGATTTTTTAGTTTAGCACAGAGGACAGGTCCCATCCCTTAGATTTGTTTTCTTATTTGTCAGAATGTATCTATTCTACACCATTTGGGACATGCCCTTAAATGTTTGCCATTGCATCTTCCTTGGACTATCCCTTAAACTGAATTGCCCATTCACTTTTGCTCGCTCTGCTTTCATGCCCTCAGAATTGCCCTTGTTTAAACTCAAAATAGTGATTTTAGACCCACACCTCTCTCCCTTAAACTGCTTATAAATTTCAAACATATTATGATCACTGCTACCCAGGGACATTTTCACATGAAATCAATAATTAATCCTATTTCTCTGGTCAAATCCAGGTCTAGTGTCACCCCACCCCACCTCCCTCTGGTGGGTACCCTGATTTTCTTTGTCTCCATCCCTTTTGAATAAGGGTGATTCATTGGCAGTTTTCCAATTCTCTAGGACTTTTCCAGAATCCAAGAATTCTTGGAAGATTACTACCAGTGCATCCACTATCTCTGTAGCTATTTCCTATAAAATCCTAGGATCATGTCCAGAGGATTAATCAGCATTGAGTCCCATTAGTTTCCTTAGTGATAGCTATTGTTATTTCCTCCCCATTTCACCTCCTCGATTATTTAGTATATTTGGAATGAAGACTGATGCAATGTTTATTCAACTCCTCTGCAATTTCCTAGTTTTAATTATCATTTCCTAGCTTCATTTTCTAAAGGGCCTATTTTCACATTGGCCTCTCTCTTCCTTTTCATATATTTAAAGCACTTCTTATGATATGTTTATATGTTACTTGCTAGTTTGCCCTCATAATTTATTTTCTCATACTTTTTTTTTATCATCTTTTGATGGCTTTTAAAATTTCCTCAATCATTTGGCTTACCAGCAATCTTTAGCATGATATATTTTTTCTCTTTCAATCAGATACTAGCCCTAACTTCCTTGTTTAATCATGGTCAGTTTATCCCCTTCATAGAATCCTTCTCTTCTATGCAATAAATCCTTGTTGAGAGCCATTAAGACTTTACTTTGATATCTGTCATTGTTCCTCAGCCTATTTTCAACTAAACTCCTTTCCATTTGATCCACAATAACAATATTTATCTAGCATCTTTAATGGAATTCATGTTTAAAGGTGCCTCACGGGAACATTACAAAACAGCTATGCTTATGCACAATGCAGCAATAAATATGTGTGAAGTGCAATGTTGTACATCCCTACAGTGTGGAAACAGGCCATTTGACCCAACAAGTCCACACAGACCCATTCCCCCTACCCTATACAGTATTTACCCCTGACTAATGCACCTAACCTACACATCCCTGAACACAATGGGCAATTTAGCATAGCCAATTCACCTAACCTGCACATCTCTGGATTGTGGGAAGAAGCTGGAGCACATGGAGGAAACTCACGCAGACACTAGGAGAATGTGCAAACTCCACACAGACAGTCACCCAAGGCTGGATTCGAACCTGAGTCCCTGGCGTTGTGAGGCAGCAGTGCTAACCACTGAGTCACCATGCCACTCTTGTTAGCTCTGATTGTGAAACAGGAATCTTTTCCAGCATGCTGGAATTGTGCCTCTCTTTACCCTCTGCTCTCATTTCAGAGAATTGCTAAAGTCGATGTTGTTACTTTGAAAAAACCATCTTGTCCCAGATTGGTGCTTTTCTGATCAAATGAGTTGGTGCCAGACTGTGCTGAGAATGAAAGAACTTGGTTGTCCGACAATTAATTTTCACTCTGCCTTACTTAAAATTAGACTCATCCAACCAAACACAATACGTTAGCTCTCAGATCTCATATCATAGTCTGTGCAAGGAACTTGCAGGGGAAAATTGTGAGATGGGCTTATCCAAGTCTGTTCACATTCCCTGGTCTTGAAGTTCCAACTGAGTGAAGCCTCATTTCTCTCAGTTCCATGATTCAGTTGTCTGGCGTCCTCAGTAATAGGAATCAAGATAATACAAGCAAGAAGAATGCAGAAATTGTTTTCCTCTTGATCAAGAGATTAGACATTTTGACAGTGAACTGAGGAACCAGTTCCAACCAAGAGGAATTTGTGTGCGCATAGTAGGTGTTATCACTTTATGTCATAGTATAGCTGTGTTGTGGATAGAGCACGTTATTAATATTGCTGCAGTATCCCCTGTGCTGAGAACACACGTTCCATTTAAGCCACATTAGGATATATTAGGACAGATGACCAAAAGCTTGGTCAAAGAAGTATGTTTGAAGGAGCATTCTAAAGGAGAAAGTGGGTTGAAGAGATGTAGGAAGTGAATTCCAGAGCTTGGGACCCAGCAACATAAAGTACTGTTGCCAAGAGTGCATGATTATGATTGGGAATGCACAAGAAGGCAGAATCATAGGGCTGCAGATATCTCAGGACAGGCTGTGGGCCTGGAGAAAATTACAGAGATAGGAAAGGTTACAGGGAGTTGAAAATAATGATGTTTAAAGTCAGGTGTTGCTCGATGGGGAAATAATGAAGGTCAATGAACACAGGGGCTGATGGGGGAACTGGACTTGCTGTGAGTTATAACACAGGCATTCAAATTTTGGATGACCTCTAGTTTCTGAAGGGTAGAATGTGGGACACCAGCCAGGAGTGCATTAGAATAGAAACAGAAAATGCTGGAAATGCTCACCAGGTCTGGAAGTACCTGTGGAGAGGAAAACTGAATTGACAATGAGTCAAGAACCTTCCAGCAGAATACTTTTTGAAAACTTCTCCCAAAGCTTTTCGTCCTGCACCAAGTTACACTCAGAGGCACCTCAATCCATTGATTTACAATAGAAATTCTTTGTCAGGCACACAGCCCAAGGGCTCTACAGTTTCCAGTCCCTCAGTACTGTGGCTGAAAGGCCTTAAATAGTGGCCTTTCCCCATTTTGACCTTGCAGTGCCTGCCCTAAGCTTCCTGTATCCCTCAGCATATAGTTCTCACCAGACTTAGAATCAGACGTGCAGCATGGAAACAGACCCTTTGGTCCAACCCGTCCATGCCAACCAGATATCCTAACCTAATTTAGTCCCATTTGCCAGCACTTGGCCCATATCCCTCTAAACCTTTCCTATTCATATACCCATCCAGATGCCTTTTAAATGTTGTAATTGTACCAGCTTCCACCACGTCCTCTGGCAGCTCATTCCATACTCGTACCATCCTCTGCGTGAAAAGGTTGCCTCTTAAGTCCCTTCTAAATCTTTCCCCTCTCACCCTAATACTATGCCCTCTAGTTCTGGGCTCACCCACTCTACGGGAAGGACATTGACTATTTATCCTATTCATGCCCCTCATGATTTTATAAACCTCTATAAGGCCACCACTCATCCTCCGATGCTCCAAGAAAAAGCTCCAGCCTGTTCAGCCTCTCCCTGTAGCTCAAATCCTCTAACCCTGGCAACATCCTTGTAAATCTTCTCTGAACCTTTCAAGTTTCACAACATCTTTCCGATAGGAAGGAAACCAGAATTGTATGCAATATTCCAAAAGTGGCCTAAACCAATGTCCTGTATAGACCTCCCAACTGCTATACGTTCCAAACCCACGACCACTTCCACATAGAAGGACAAGAGCAGCAGGTACTTCCGAACACCACCAGCTGCAAGTTCCCCTCCAAGCGACTTGGAAATATACCGCAATTCCTTCACAGCCACTGGGTCAAAATCCTGGAATTCCCTCACTATCAGTATTGTGGGTCAACCCATAGAAAGTGGACTACAGCAATTCAAGAAGGCAGCTCACCACCACCTTCTCGAGGGCAAATAGGAATGGGCTATCAATGCTGGCCAGCCAGTGATGCCTATGTCCCACAAATGAATAAAAAGAAACTCAATGCTCTGACCAATAAAGGAAAGCATATCAAATGCCTTCTTCACTATCTTATCTACCTGTGACTCTACTTTCAAGAGACTATGAACCTGCACTCCAAAGTCTCTTTGTTCAGCAACAGTCCCTAGCACCTTACCATTAAGTGTATAAGTCCTACTCTGATTTGCTTTTCAAAAATGCAGTACCTCACATTTATCTAAATTAAACCCATGTGCCACTCAGTCCATTGGCCCATCTGATCAAGATCTCGTTGTACTCTGAGGTAACCTTCTTCGCTGTCCAGTACACCTCCAAGTTTGATGTTATCTGCAAACTCACTAACTATACCTCCTATGTTCACATCCAAATCATTTATATAAATTATGAAAAGCAGTGGACCCAGCACCGATCCTTGTGGCACATCACTGTTCACAGGCCTCCAGTCTGAAAAGCAACTCTTAGTGAATGAGAGCCCAAATGAGAGGTCAATCATTTTTGGGCAGACCAAAGAATGCCTTTCACTGAGTTAATGGTCCTTCAGCCACAGCTGATGTTTGTCTTGATATGTGTAACACACACATAGCAAAGTCCTACAACACCAAGCTGCTCCAGATGGACCTCGATAAAAGACTTTATTTGTAAATGTACATTCCATCACAGCCACTTTAAAGGACAATGTGTTGTGGGGTGAGACTCCACGTAGTGGTCCACAGGCAACCAGATGTAGTTTTCCTTTAGAAAGGAGGATGAGATTATAGAGGTACTATTCCAAATCAAGCTTGGGTAAGACAAGGAGTCAGCCCTCTAGGAATTACCAGTCAGTGTATGGATCAAACTCAAGTAACATTGGTGTCATTCTGCACCAGGTTCCTTTCATCATGCCAAGTGAGCTAACCAATCCACACAAACCATCTTTCGTACTCTTGTAGTAGAATAAGAATGTTAATTACATGATAATGGATGTGACCAAATTCTGCTCCCAGCAGTCACATGCTATCAAGAATCTGAGGAGAGGATTGAACATCGACTACAGCACAGTGTACTGTCATCAGTGTTTTGTATAATCACCTATACAGGGGATCCTCGATTATCCGAATGAGATGGGCAGGCACTATTTCATTCAGATAATTGATTATTCGGTTAATTGATTCAATGCATTTCCTCTGGAGCTTGGAGTTTTTTGGTAGGTCTGCTCCCCGTCAAGAGACTAGGCAGCAGCACACTGCGTGAGAGTCCTCACCACCACCACCCCCCATCCCATCCAAAACTGACCCCACTCACCCCACAACCCCGTCAAACACCGCCCCCACCCAACCCACAACCCCGTCCAACACCGCCCCCACCCAACCCACAACCCCGTCCAACACCACCCCCTGCCCACCCCCAACCCCGTCCAACACCGCCCCCACCCAACCCACAACACCGTCCAACACCGCTCCCTGCCCACCCCCCAACCTTGTCCAACACCGCCCCCTGCCCACCCGCCAACCCCGTCCAACATCGACCCATGCCCAACTCACAACCCCGTCCAACACCGCCCCCTGCCCACCCCCAACGCCGTCCAACACCGCCTCCTGCCCATCCCCCCAACCGCGTCCAACACCGCCCCCTGCCCTCCCCCCAACCCCGTCAAACACCGCCCACTGCCCACCCCAACTCCATCCAACACCGCCCCCTGCCCAACTCACAAACCAGTCCTACACCAACCCCTGCCCAACTCACTACCCTGTCCAACACCGCCCCCCGCCCACCTCCCAACCCCGTCCAACACCGCCCCCAGCCCAACCCCCAACCCCGTCCAACACCTCCCCCTGGCCATCCCCTAACCACGTCCAACACTGCCCCCCGTCCACCCATCAACCCCATCCAACACCGCCCTCCGCTCACCCCCCAACCCCGTCCAACACCGCCCCCCGCCCACCCCCCAACCCCATCCAACACCGCCCCCTGCCCACCCCCCAACCCCGTCCACCCCCCAACCCCGTCCAACACCTCCCCGTGCCCAACCCCCAACCCCGTCCTGTGCCCAACCACCCAACCGCGTCCAACAATGCTCCCTGCCCTCCCCCAACCCCGTCAAACACCGCCCACTGCCCACCCCCCCAACCACATCCAACACCGCCCCTGCCCACTCCACAATCCCGTCCCAACACCCCCCTTGCCCACCCCATAACCCCGTCCAACACCGCCACCAGCCCACCACCCAACCCCATCCAACACCGTCCCACGCCCATCCCCCAGCCCTATCCAACACCGCCCCCGTCCACCCCCCAACCCCGTCCAACACCGCCCCCTGCCCACTCACAAACCAGTCCAACACCGCCCCATGCCCAACTCACAACCCTGTCCAACAGCACCTCCTGCCCACCCCCCAGCCCCCTCAAACACCGCACCTTGCCCAACCCCCAACCCCGTCCTGTGCCCAACCCTCCAACCGCATCCAACACTGCCCCGTGCCCTCCCCATAACCCCGTCCAACATCGCCCCCGGCCCACCTGCCAACCCTGTCCAACACCGCCCCCTGCCCAACTCACAAACCAGTCCTACACCGCCCCCTGCCCACTCCCCAACTCCGTCCAACAACGCCCCCTGCCCACCCCCTGCCCACCCCACAACCCCGTCCAATACCTCCCCTACCCACTCCAACCCCGTCCAACACCGCCCCCTGCCCAACTCACAAACCAGTCCTACACTGCCCCCTGCCCAACTCACAACCCTGTCCAACACCGTCCCCTGCCCACCCCCAACCCCATCCAACACCGCCCCCTGCCCACCCCCTAGCCCCGTTCAACACCGCCCCCTGCCCACCCGCCAACCTCGTCCAACACCGCCCCCTGCCCAACTAACAAACCAGTCCTACACTGCCCCCTGCCCAACTCACAACCCTGTCCAACACCGTCCCCTGCCCATCCCCCAACCCCATCCAACACCGCCCCCTGCCCACCCCCCAGCCCCGTTCAACACCGCCCCCTGCCCACCCGCCAACCTCGTCCAACACTGCCCCCTGCCCAAATCACAACCCTGTCCAACTCCGCCCCCTGCCCAACTCACAAACCAGTCCTACACCGCCCCCTGCCCAACTCACTACCCTGTCAACACCTCCCCCCGCCCACCCCCCAACACCATCCAACACCTCCCCCTGCCCAACCCCCAACCCCGTCTAGCCCAGCACCCGCCCACCCTCCAACCCCGTCCAACACCGCCCCCGCCCATCCCCCCACCCCGTCCAACACTGCCCCTGCCCACCCCCCAACCCCGTCCAACACCGCCCCCTGTCCACCCGCCAACCTCATCCAACTCCGCCCCCTGCCCAACTCACTACCCTGTCCAACACCGCCCCCTACCCACCCCCCAACCCCGTCCAACACCGCCCCCTGCTCACCCCACAATCCCTTCCAATACCGCCCCCTGCCCACCCCTCAACTCCGTCCAATACCTCCCCTACTCATTCCAACCCCATCCAACACCGCCCCCTGCACACCCCACAACCCCATCCAACACCGCCCCCCACCCACCTGCAACCCCACCCTCTGACCGCCCCTCCACCTGCCAATTCCCATCTTCCACACTCCCCTGCCCATCCCCAACCCTGTCCAACCCTGTCTGCCCCCAAACCCATCCAACGCTGTGCCCCGCCCGCGCGCCCAACCCCATCCAACACCGCCCCTAAATCCCGCCCACTCCCCAACCCTGTCCAACACCACCCCCCGCCCCAACCCTGTCCAACACCACCCCTCCTGCCCCCAACCCTGTCCAACACTTCCCCCCTCCCCTCACCCCCATCCAACACTGCCCCCCTCCCCCCAACCCCATCCAACACTGCCCCCTGCACTCCCCCACCCCTATCCCCTCTCCAGGGCAGCTGAAGTGGACACCAACAACAAGACTGCTGCTGCTGCCGCCTTTTGGAAGGGTGAGTCTCCAAATTTCCCACGCGACACACACACACACAACGTTTTACTGCAATGTTTTCTCAGGTTCTGCCTTTACCGTGTACAGGACAATGTTGGACAGATTATCTGGGGAAGGGGAGTTTCGGGTACACGCCTGTGTAGAACTCCAAGGGAAGTGTGTGGGGAGGGAGAGAGGGGGGCGGGAGGTCAGTCATTTGGAGATGGTGCCTGGGCCTCCACTGATGTCCAGGACTGTTCTTGGTAGCATTTCAGTAGCTGAGTTCACGTTTAATCACTGTAAACAAAAGGCACGATCAATGTTGGCCCATCGAGCAGCACATCGAGTCTGCTCTATTATTCAGGCATCCTGATTCCTGATGAAGGGCTTATGCCTGAAATCTCGATTCTCGTGTTCCTCGGATGCTGCCTGACCTGCTGTGCTTTTCCAGCACCACACTCTCGACTCTGACCTCCAGCATCTGCAGTCCTCACTTTCTCCTCCCTGCTCTACTATTCAATCATGGCTGATATGTTTCTTGACCCCATTCTCCTGCCTTCTTCCTTGATCCCCTTAACAATCAAGAACTCATCTATCTCAGTCTTAAAGCCTTAAAATGATTTTTTCTCCCCAGCCTTCTGCAGCATTGAGTTCCACAGATTCACTACTCTATGGCTGAAAAAATTCCTCCTCATCTCAGTTCTGAAGGGTTATCCCTTCACTCTGAAGCTGTGCCCTTGGGTGCTTATCTCTCCTAGCAGTGGAAACATCTTTTCCATGTCCAGTTCATCCAGGACTCTCAGGTTTCTTTAAGTTTCAAATACTAGGTGAAATTTTTCTCAGGTGAGAGGAGGAAAGTTTAAAGGAGATGTGCAAATTACCCATGGAGCGTAGTAGGTCCCTGGAACAGACTGCCAGGGGAGCTGGTAGAAGCAGATAAGAGACATTTCAACAGAAGCATGCACAGGTAAGTAATAGAGG
Source organism: Chiloscyllium plagiosum (assembly GCF_037043375.1). NCBI lineage: Eukaryota > Metazoa > Chordata > Chondrichthyes > Orectolobiformes > Hemiscylliidae > Chiloscyllium > Chiloscyllium plagiosum. The sequence goes on along the minus strand of NW_028270185.1, from coordinate 21,089,322 downwards.
GATATGGAACATGGGCAAGTAGATGGGATTAATTTAAAATGGTACAATGGTTGGTGTAAACATGGTAGACCAAAGGGCCAAAGGGCCTGTTCCTGTGCTGTACTGTTCTACGATCTTAGATCTTCCCTCATCCTTTTAACCTCCATCACTTCCATACCCAGGGTCCTCAGCTACTCCTCATATGGCAGGCCCTTCATTCTCAGAATCATTTTCATGAACTTCCTCTGGACACCATCCAAGGCCAGCACTTCTTTCCTTAGATACAGGACCCAAACCTGTTCACAATATTCCAAATGCTCTCTGACCAAAGCTTTATTCAGCCTCAGCAGCACATCCTGCACTTGTATTTGACTCCTAGCAAATTGAAAGGTAACATTGCATTTGTCCTCCTAACTGAACCCGCATGTTATTCTGAAGAGAATCCTGAAATAGGGCTCCTAACCCCTTTTGTGTTTCAGATTTCCGAAGCCTTTCCCCATTTACAAAATAGTTTACGTCTGTGTTCTTCCTTGCCAAATGAGAACCTCACGCTTTCCCACATTGTATTCCAACTGCCACTTGTTTGTCCACTCTCCTTGCCTGTCCAGGCTCTTTTCTCCCTGCTTCCTTAACACTACCTGTCCTACCACCTATCTTTGCATCATCTATAAACTTAGCAACAATATCCTCAGTTCCTCAGTCCAGATCATTTATGTATAACGTAAATAGTTGTGGTCCCAACACTGACTCCAGCCCACTAGTCAGCAGATGCCGTCCCCTTTATCCCCACTTTCTGTTTCTACCAGTCAGTCAATCCTCTATCTGTGCCCGTTCTTCGCCCCTAATTCCCTATGTCCTGTGGCACTTTGTCAAAGGCTTTCTGAAAATCCTAATAGATCACATCCTCTTGCTCTTGTTACCTCCTCAAAGAACTCTTACAGATATGTTGTTAATGAAGCCATGCTGACTTGGCCCAACTTTACCATGCAATTTCAGATAGTTGGAAAAATGCCACTTTTTCTTCCGTGTTGTTGGGTTAAAATCCTGCAATTCCCTCCCTTATGGCGTTATGGATCAGTACATGGACTGCAGTAATTCAACAAGACAGCTCACCAGCACATTCTCAAAGGCATGGGCAATAAATGCTGGTCCAACAGCAATGCACACGTCCCATGAGTGAATAAAAAAAGACAGAGTAGGAACATCCAAAACTAAAACAAACCTGCAGTGCAGGACTGAAGCCAGCACCCAGACAAAGGTTAGATGGAATATGAGAGGACAGAACAACTTAGGGTTGTATCTATGCAAGTAGATTAATCTATGGTGTCAGTTCAAATCTTTACTTTCCTATCAGCCTGTGGAAGCATCCTGTGCTCAAATTAGTTGCTGTATTCCTACCTCAAAATACAACCACCTGATGAAGGAGCAGCGCTCCGAAAGCAGTGCCTTCCAAATAGACCTGTTGGACTATAACCTGGTATTGTGTGATTTTTAACTTTACCTCAAAATAGTTTGTTTCATCCTTTCATACATACTATTTTTCCCCTTTGGGAAATAGTGGGAAGTGCTGGAAGGATTAACAGGCTGATTACTAACTGTTTGAATCATACCATCAACACATCTTCCATATTTTTTTTTTCAGAAATATACTTCATTTCTTAAAATTTGTAAAAAATATTTTACAAAACATTTCAATTCAAATATTACTAAATTTACAATAAAATTCTACTTGTATACATACAGCACGTTCCATTCAATAATGTAATCATTGAGTCATACAGCACAGAAATAAAACCTTCGCATCTTAATGTTCACAAAATAAACACTCCATCCATGGACAAGTCCTGGGCTGAGACCTGAACCCAGAGCTTCGGGTTCCGAAGCAGGGTTTACCTATTAATCCAGAAGATCTCCATAATAGTAACGACACTTCAAGAGTACTGCCCTGCTGTGAAGTGCTTTGGGCATCCTGTAGTGGTGATAATTTATATGTAAATACACTTTTTTTTATCCTGCTGCCTTAATTTGCAAGAGACATTTGAAAACAAAAGAAACAAACCTGTTTGTGCCTAAAATGAATGTCTCAAGTCTGCAAATGCAAATGTTGAGTTTGTGTTGTTGGTGGGGGGGGTCTTTACTGCTGAGTCTGAAAATGGTACGAGATCTGCCACCTAGTGGTGAATTCACAAACATCACTCAAAAATCATTTCAAATTTCTTCCTCTTTCTTCTAAAGGCATGCTGGGGAGAGGATTGGTTTAACGAGTTTCAATGGTCTTGCAATCCCTTACCAAACTTACCTTGGTTGTTCAGCGGTCTTCATGCTTTTCAGTAGCAGTTGAAGTGGGAGGAGTGACAGCGAGGACCAATTGAAAGGTAAATTTAAAGTATATAAACTTATCTCATGTATAGACGGAGTGCACACTGAGCAGGAGCGGGCACGGAACTGCTGAGTAAATGAGGCTTTATATTTGGGTGGTGTGACATTGTTAGTAAAGGACAGTATTACGGTTGCAGAAAGGACATTTGAGGACTCATCTACTGAGGTTAGAAACAGGAAAGGAGAGGTCACCCTGTTGGGAGTTTTCTATCGACCTCTGATTAGTTTCAGAGATGTCGTGGAAAGGAGAGCAAAGATGATTCTCGATAGGAGCATGTGTGACATGGTTGTTGTTATGTTGTTATGGTTGTTGTTGTTAATATTTTCCAAATATTAACTGGAAATACTATAGTTCAAGTACTTGAGATGAATCAGTTTTTGTCCAATGTGTGCAGGAGGGTTTCCTGACACAGTAGGTAGACAGGCCAACAAGGGGTGAGGCCACATTAAATTTGGTACTAGGTAATGAACTTGGCCTGTTGTTACATTTGGAGGTAGATGAGCACTGTTTGGTTATGTTTACTTTGGCAATGGAAAGGGATAGGTATATACCACAGGGCAAAAGTTATAGCTATGGGGAAGGCAGTTATGATGCGATTAGGCAAGATCTAGGATGCATAGGATGGGGAAGAAAACTGCAGGGGATGGACACAATTGAAATGTGGAGCTTATTCAAGGAACAGTCACTGCGGGTCCTTGCTAAGTATGTACCTGTCAGACAGGGAGGAAGTTGTCGAGCACGGAAGCCATGGTTTAGTAAGGAAGGTGAATCTCTTGTCAAGAGGATGAAGAAGGCTTATGTTAGGATGAGATATGAAGGCTCAGTTAGGGTGTTTGAGAGTTACAAGTTAACAAGGAAAGGTCTAAAGAGACAGTTAAGAAGAGCCAGGAGGAGACATAAGAAGTTGTGGGCAGATAGGATCAAGGAAAATCCTAAGGCTTTCTATAGGTGGCATCAGGAATAAAAGAATGACGAAAGTAAGATTAGGACCAATCAAGGATAGTAGTGGGAAGTTGTGCATGGAGTCCGAGAAGATAGGGGAAGTGCTAAATAAATACTTTCTTCAGTATTCACACTAGAAAAAGCCAACGTTGTTGAGGAGAATACTCAGATGCAGGCTACTAGACTAGTCAGGATTGAGGTTCACAAGGAAAGTGTGAAAATAGCTAAGTCCCCTGGACCAGATGGGATTTATCTTAGGATTCTCTGCAAAACCAGGGAGGAGATTGCAGAGCCTTTGGCTTTGACCTTTATGTCGTCATTATCTACAGGAATAGTACCAGAAGACTGAGGATAGCAAATGTTGTTCCTTGTTCAAGAAAGGGAGTAAAGACAACCCTGGTAATTATAGACCAATGAGCCTTTTGGTTGTGAGTAAAGTGTTGGAAAAGCTATAAGAGATAGGATTTATAATCATCCAGAGAGGAATAAGTTGATTAAGGATAGTCAACATGGTTTTGTGAAGGGTAGGTCATGCCTCACAAACCTTATTCAGGTCTTTGAGAAGGTGATCAAAGAGGCGGATAAGGGTAAAGCAGTTGATGTGGTGCTTATGGATTTCAGTAAGGTGTTTGATAAGATTCCCCATGGTAGATTATTGCACAAAATACAGAGGCATGAGATCGAGGGCGATTTAGCAGTTTGGATCGGAAATTGGCTAGCTGAAAGAAGACAGAGGATGGTGGCTGATGGGAAATGTTCATCCTGGAGTTCAATTACCGCAAGGATCTGTTTTGGGACCACTGCTGTTTGTCATTTTTATTCTTAATCCGCCATAGTGAGACCTAAATCTATGTTGCTTGGATCACCAGGTCATTAATATAACCCAAGCTTAAAAGGAAGTAAAGGTATAAATGGGATACTTCCTCCTGCTCTTATTTTATTTTAAGGTTTTATTCATTTGTTCTCACTCAATTGTTATTTTCCCATATTCCTGCAACTTTACCTTTTCAAGTACATATCACATATGGAAATTGAATCTGCTTACACCCATCAAGGCCCCCAACTTTCAAGGAATGCATTCTAGATCATAACAACTTGCTGTAGAAAATAAAATTCTCACTTTCCCTCTCGTTCCTTTGCCAACTGTCATAAATGTTTGCCTCTGGTCACTGATCTACTAGAAGTCGTTATCGGAGCAAATTAGTGCAGAGGCTAGAATCTGTACTGAAAACAACCAATTCTGGAGATCACAGCTGGTCAGACAACATCCATGGAGAGAGAGCAAGCTAACGTTTGTCTGTCCTTGACATGCTGCAGTATTCCAGTGAATCACGGCGCAAACTGGAGGAACATCTCATCTTCAGACCAGGCACTTCTGGACTTTATATTTAGTTCAACACCTTCAAATTATGAACCATTTCTTCCCTTATCTTTTCGCTTGTTACATTCTGTTCTCATGTTCTCCGTCCCCTCCCACCACCGCAGGAGGACTGTCTGTCCTTTCCAGTCTGGCAGGAATGCACCATGTTCTGCCATTCTCACATTCCGATCACTTAATCTGAACTAGCAACATCTTTTCTCCACCATCACCCTACACTCACTACCCCAACTCCTCCTTCCCACCCCCACCCCAAACTATAGCATTAATGCTGTTGTCTCCATACTTCACTTCAGCTCTCATCAAGACTCTTGACTCAAAACGTGAGCTTGCTCTCTCTCCATGGATGCTGTCTGACCTACTGTGATCTCCAGCATTGGTTGTTTTCAGTACTAAAAATAATTTATCTTTCTACAGTTTATCAAAACTCCTCCTGATTTTGAATACCTTAAAACTCTTCTCTTAATACTCTTTGGTTTAAGAAAGGCAATTATGGAAAGGGAATAAATGCAAGGGGAACTGGAACTAAATAATTTCAAGAAAAACTCATGTATGTTTTACAATTCTGAAAATACTTTTCAGCACAAAGTCTTTGGGGTGAATAATATTATGCTCGACTTCGGGCTGAAGATTGGGTTTGTTTTTCGAGAATGTCTGAAGGTCTCCAGTATGTTTGTGGTGCATTGATCACTGAGACAGTTCCCGCTGAAGAATTATAGGTTGCAGTATTGCAGGAACATGGCATTTTTCCAGCAGCTAGCTTGTTGATTTTGTGAGGCGTGTACTGAGGCTGACAGCACTAGCTCAGAGTCACCGATCCACCACAAAAATGAGATTTATAAATCTGTTTTGCTGCTCCCAAGAGCACCATACTGTAACAACATTACACACCTCACCCCCACAACCTGCCTAAAATGAATTCAGTTCCTGGATCAAAGTGCTGAACAGGCCATCACTAGTTCTGCTCAAATTTGCTGGAGGAATTTATCTTCTACCTGAATACAACATGATGATTGTCAAGAAGATGTAGCTGACCCAGCTGCAAAACTGCAATCTAATCGATCCTCAATTTGTCGCTTGCCACCTACAGACTTGAATTAGTGCCATGCTGCACCCTCATTACTGTCTGTTATGAACCAATACAGTAAATCAAGAGAAACTGTTTCCAGTGGATGAATGACTCATATCAAAGATTTATGGTGATTGCCCGAAGAGGCTGTAGCAACACAAGTATAACCATTTTCATGTAATGAGTGATTAAGGTTACAATGCCTGATAGGCTGGTAGATGCAGATTCTTCATATCCCTTGAAAGGGCCTGGATTACTGCTGGAAGAGAAAAGTCGATAGCAAAAAACGGCAAGAGTGGGGAATGGGACTAACTGATGTTTCAGTAGAATCGATGCAGCCTCAAGGAGATGAAGACCTCCTTCTTTGTTGCACTGCTCTATTCCCGTGCTAATTGTGAATTATTTGTGTAAAAACAACGTATAAAATCGTTAAGGGAGATGTTTTAGCTTCCCCTCAATGCACTACCATGTTGTTATATATGAATTAGGAGGAGGCCATACTGCTCATCAAGCCTCTTCCAGCATTCAGTAAGATCAGGACTAATTCGTTTGTGGTTCTTCTCAGTCCCTCTTCATATTCTTCGAAACTCTTGTCTGTCAAGAATCTATCAAACTTTGCCTTAACAATACTCAAAGACCCAGTCTCCACTGCTCTCTGAGGAAGAGAATTCCACAGGCTGATGCCCAAAGGAGTGAAAAAGTGTTTGCTGAGCTCTACAGTAAATGGGAGTTTCTTATTTTTAAACTGTGTCCCCTTATTCCAATGTCACCCATAAGAGGAAACATCCTCCCAGCATCCACCCAGTTGAGTCCCATCAGGCTCTTGAGCTCTTGCTTCCATTTAGCATTTGAAAATGTACTGTTTCAGTATCTGAGAAGTCACAAATGATGCTGAACATTTGTGCAATCATCAGAGAACATCCCCACTTCTGATCTTATGATGGGTGGAAGGTCATTGATGAAGCAGCTGAAGGTGGTTGAGCCTAGGACACTACCCTGAGATGTCCTGTAATTGAGATAACTGACCTCCAACAACCAAAACCACCTTCCTATTGCTAGGGATGACACCAACCAAAGGGGAGTCATCTCCAGATTCCGCTGACTCCAGTTTTGCTGGAGTCCTTAATGCTACACTTGGTCAAACCTTGCTTTGATGTCAAGGACAGTCACTCAAACCTCACCCTTGGACTTCAACTCTTTTTCCCATGTTTGGACCAAGGCTGTAATGAGGCCAGGAGTCGAGTGGCTTTGACAGAACCAAAAATAAACATCAATGAGCAGCTTATTGTGAAGCAAGTGCTGTTTGATAGGTGTCGATGACCCATTCAATCGCAGTAATTGCCTAGGTTTGATTTATTCTGGTTTTCGTGTACAGAACATACATAGGCAAGTTTCCACATTGTTGGAAAGATGCCCGTCTTGTATCTGTATTGGAACAGCTTGGCTGGTGGTGTGTCATCATCAGGAGCAGAATTCTTCAGTGCTATCGCCAGAATGTTGTCAGGGCCCATCGCGTTTGCAGTAACCAGTGCCTTCAGCCATTTCTTGATACCATGTGGAGTGAATTGAAATGGCTGAACAATGGCATCTATAATGCTGAGGACTTCAGGAGGAGGCCAAGACGGATCTGCGTCATGATAGATGGAAATTTTTCAGACCTGTCTTTTGCACTGAAGTCTGGGCTTTCCATTTATGGAGGCTACTCCCCCACTGCGTAGTTTAGTTGTCCACCAACATTCACAAGTGAATGTGGCGGAACTGCAGAACTTTAATCATTGGATATGGCATCACTTATCCCAATCTTATCCCCACTTGCTGCTTCTGCAGTTTGACATGCCATCATTGCAGTGTTGTGGTATCAGCAGGTGGACATCTTATTTTTAGGTGTGATGGTGCTGCTTCTAGTATGCCCTTCTTTACTCTTGATTCAACCAGGGTTGATCTCTTGGCTTGGTGATGACGATATTACAGAGGGGATATGCTGAGCCATGAGGTTACAGACGCGGTTGAAAATTTTTGTCCTGTTGGTGATGACCCACTGAACCTCATGGATGCTCAGTTTCGAGTTACTAGATGTTTTGGCACACTTTTTAAGTGGGTTAGGTGCTGTTTTATATACAAACCTATATATTAATAACAGAAGGAGGCCATTCAGCCCCTTGAACCTGCTCCACCATTTGATGAGATCATGTCTGATCTGATTATGGTCTCAACTCCACTTTCCAAATATCCTTTGATTCCCTTGTTATTCAAGGATCTATCAACTTCTGCCTAAAAAATATTCAATGATTCTGCCTTTATTTCTCTCTGGGGAAGACTAACACAGACTATTGAGAGAAATATGATTCTGTTCTACATCTTGATTGGGAGTTCACTTACTTTTAAACAGTGTCCCCAAGTTCTAGACTCACTCTTGAGAAGAAACATCCCCTCAGCTCCTCAGGATCTTACATATCTCAATAAGATTACCTCCCAATGGTTACAGGCCCAATAGGTTCAACATCACCTGAGAAGAAACCCCTTCTCTCCAGGAATCAGTCGATTGTGAACCTTTTCTGAACAACTGCTACTGCAATGTCATCCTTTTATAAGGACACCAAAACTGTACAGAGTACTTCACAACTTGTGTCAACATCCTGGACAACAGCAGCAAACGTTCCTTACTTTTATCTTCTATTCTCCTCTTTATAAGTGACATTTACCTTCCTACTTGAAGTACCTGCATACTAACTTTCTGCTGTTACTATATGTTACTATTAAATGTTCTATTACTACAAGGGAATTGATGTAATGTATCATGTGATTCAGGCTTAGTCAAGATTTGTTCTGAGGAAGCTATCAATTCAGACACATGTCCAAGTTTTCAGTTGTGTAATAATGACACCAACTTTTTAAATTATTAAGAAATGAATCTACCTGTTTTTGTGTAATATGTGATGTTTATCTATTTAATAAGCACAAGGACAAGTAAACTGTAATATTAGATCTGTTTACCCATCTCTCTCATTTGGCACAATACAAGGTGAGGACATCTTCAATGTGAAGATGGGACTTTGTCTCCACAAGATCTGTGCAGCAGCTGCTTAATACCAATGCTGTTATAGATGCATGAGCAACAGGAGAGGACAAAATCAAGTACACTCTTTACATCTAGTTAAGTCTCATACCACCTACTGCAGATCTAGCCTAGCAGCTTTGCCCTCAGGCCTCAGCAGACTCAGTTGATACTGTAATGGTACTACTGAGCCTGTCTTGCTGATGAGTACTGAAGTTTCCCACACAAAGTATATTGTCCTTGCCACTCTCTGAGTTTCTTCAATTGGTGTTTAACATGGAGGGGTACTGATTCATCAGCTGAGGGAGACAGTAGGTAATCTGTAGGAGGTTTTCTTGCCTGTGTTTTATGCAATGTTGTGGTGTCTGAAGTAGATAATGAGGGGTCCCATGGCAATTTGTTCCTATGACTGTGATGCCACTTCTGGTGGGTCTGTCCTGTTAGTAGGATAGGGATGGTGTTGGTGGTGGCTGTAAGGTACAATTTGATGAGTATGACCATGTTGCTGGTCTGATCTATGGGATACCTCTCCCAGTATTTGCACATTTCCTCCGAAGGCAGTTTTGACAGGGCTGGGTTTCCTTTTGGCTTTACGGTATAACGTTGAAATGACAGTGTGGATTCCTGGGCCATTTCAGGAGTCAGTTGCTGGAGTTCTGGAGTCACAAGTAGGCCAAGTAAGGTAAGGATGACAAAGTTTCCTCCCTAAAAGACATTAGTGAGCCAGAGGGTTTTTATAACCAATAATGAAAGTTGTTATGGTCAGCATTACTAAGACTAACTTTATATTCCAGATTCAGTAATTGAATTTAAATTATACCATTTGAACACAAGTCCTCAGGGCATTTACTAAACCAGTGTCATTATCATTATATCATCATCTTTCCACACACATGTCTGAGAGTTAGTCTTTAGTGGCCAGCTGAAAATCTTTAATGAGAATGTAACATTACCAATCATCATTCACATTCTAATCAGTCCCTCTGCTTTGATTGATTGGTTTTGGTTCTGGTGTAGTTTCTATTTCACTGCTCAGTTTGTAGTCCGCGTTATCAAGTCCAGATACATCATCTTCTTGTGTGAACTTTGCACATTGTGCAACAAATGCATCAATATTAGCTCAGCTTCTGGCTACTTTGTTATCTCCCTGGCTTTGTAATCTCTGTGAGCTGATTCATTAATATTGATGAGTTTACCTTTCTGTTGCATCAGGGCAAGCCAACAGCACAATGATTATTGTGATCTGATCTGTCTACACTGCTAAACCTTCTCCAGCTTCTTACAAAATGATGCAAAGTCACGTCCTTACACTGCTGCAGTGAAAGACATGAATGCCATGGGGCAACAAATTATTGAGCTGTAACTGAGATGATGCCCATTGAAGGACCTCGAAGTGAAGGAGCCATTGGGAAGTAGTGACCATAATACAATAAGCTTCAATCTGCAATTTGAGAGGGAGAGGGTACAATCGGTGGTGACAATATTTCAGTTGAATAAAGGGAACTATGGAGCGATGAGGGAGGAGCTGGCCAAAGTTCAATGGTGCAATACCTTCGCAGGGATGACAGTGGAGGAACAATGGCAGATATTTCTGTGTATAATGCAGAAGTTGCAGGATCAGTTCATTCCAAAAAGGAAGAAAGATCCTAAGAGGAGGCAGGGGTGGCCGTGGCTGACGAGGGGAGTTAAGAAACATATAAAGTTAAAAGACAAAAAGTATAACATAGCAAAGGTGAGTGGGGAAACGGAGACCTGGGATGTTTTTAAAGGACAACAGAGGATTACTAAGAAGGAAATACGCAGAGGAAAAATGAGGTACGAAGGTAAACTGGCCACAAACATAAAGGAGGATAGTAAAAGCTTTTTTAAGTATGTGCAAGGCAAAAAAATGGTTAAGACTAAAATTGGGCCCTTGATGACAGAAACATGGGAATATATTACGGGGCTGAAAATGTGTTGCTGGAAAAGCGCAGCAGGTCAGGCAGCATCCAGGGAACAGGAGAATCGACGTTTCGGGCATAAGCCCTTCTTCAGGAAGGCTTATGCCCGAAATGTCGATTCTCCTGTTCCCTGGATGCTGCCTGACCTGCTGCGCTTTTCCAGCAACACATTTTCAGCTCTGATCTCCAGCATCTGCAGTCCTCACTTTCTCCTCAATATATTACGGGGAACAAAGAAATGGCAGAAGAATTGAATTGGTACTTCAGATCTGTGTTCACTGGGGAAGACACAAGCAATCTCCCAAAGGTAACAGTGGCTGAAGGACCTGAACTGAATGGAATTTATATTTGCCAGGAATTGGTGTTGGAGAGACTGTTAGGTCTGAAGGTTGATAAGTCCCCGGGGCCTGATGGTCTACATCCCAGGGTACTGAAGGAGGTGGCTCTAGAAATCTTGGATGCGTTGGTGATTATTTTCCAGAGTTCGATAGATTCAGGATCAGTTCCTGCGGATTGGAGGGTGGCTAATGTTGTACCACCTTTTAAGTAAGGAGCGAGAGAGAAAGCAGGAAATTATAGACCAGTTAGTCTGACCTCAGTGGTGAGAAAGATGCTGGAGTCAATTATAAAGGATGAAATTACGACACATCTGGGCAGTAGTAACAGGATAGGTCAGAGTCAGTGTGGATTAGTGAAGGGGAAATCATGCTTGACTAATCTTCTGGAATTTTTCGAGGATGTAACTCTGAAGATGGACAAGGCAGATCCAGTGGATGTAGTGTACCTGGACTTTCAGAAAGCTTTTGATAAAGTCCCACATAGGAGGTTAGTGAGCAAAATTAGGGTGCATGGTACTGGGGGCAAAGTACTGACTTGGATTGAAAATTAGTTGGCTGACAGGAAACAAAGAGTAGTGATAAATGGCTCCCTTTCGGAATGGCAGGCGGTGACTAGTGGGATACCGCAGGGATCAGTGCTGGGACCGCAGCTTTTTACAATATATATTAATGATATAGAAGATGGTATTAATAGTAACATTAGCAAATTTGCTGATGATACAAAGCTGGGTGGTAGGGTGAAATGTGAGGAGGATGTTAGGAGATTACAGGGTGACATGGACAGGCTACGTGAGTGGACAGATGCATGGCAGATGCAGTTTAATGTGGATAAATGTATGGTTATCCACTTTGGTGGCAAGAACAGGAAGGCAGATTACTACCTAAATGGAGTCAAGTTAGGTAAAGGGGCAGTACAAAGAGATCTGGGTGTTCTTGTACACCAGTCAATGAAGATAAGCATGCAGGTACAGCAGGTAGTGAAGAAGGCTAATAGCATGCTGGCCTTCATAACAAGAGGGATTGAGTATAGAAGCAAAGAGGTTCTTCTGCAGCTGTACAGGGCCCTGGTGAGACCACACCTGGAGTACTGTGTGCAGTTCTGGTCTCCAAATTTGAGGAAAGACATTCTGGCTATTGAGGGAGTGCAGCATAGGTTCACGAGGTCAATTCCTGGAATGGCGGGATTACCTTACACTGAAAGACTGGAGCGACTGGGCTTGTATACCCTTGGGTTTAGAAGACTGAGAGGGGATCTGATTGAGACGTATAAGATTATTAAAGGATTGGACACTCTGGAGGCAGGAAACATGTTTCCGCTGATGGGTGAGTCCCGAACCAGAACAGCATAAAAATAAGAGGTAGGCCATTTAGGACAGAGATGAGGAGAAACTTCTTCACTCAGAGAGTGGTGGCTGTGTGGAATGCTCTGCCCTAGAAGGCAGTGGAGGCCCAGTCTCTGGATTTGTTTAAGAAAGATTTGGATAGAGTTCTCAAGGATAGTGGAATCAAGGGTTATAGAGATAAGGCAGGAACAGCTTACTGATTGAGGATGATCAGCCATGATCATATTGAATGGTGGTGCAGGCTCGAAGGGCAGAATGGCCTACTCCTGCACCTATTGTCTATTGTCTATCATTTAACAGGAGGGCAGAGGATGTTCTTGTGGCATCTTAGTTGTATTTATTGTGCTTATGGCAATAAACTAAACAATAATGCCTAATGTTGCAGAACATATAGTTTAATTTTGCTATGGGAAAGGCCAAGGAAAGATGCAGTGTAAAAACATTTAACTTGAATTTAAGAGGGATCAAAACAGACCTGGCAGTCTGGAATAGGTGGGACTTAAATCTGGAGACAGGGACACTATCTCTGTGCCACAAGGGAACTCTGCAAAGTGAGTATGAGTAACAAGGAAACTGAGTAACAGTGAATAGTTGATTAGCTGATTCTGCTCACTCCATCTGAGAGTGAGAGAGAGAGAGAGACATTGACTATCAACTACATGTGCATTCTGACTCAGTGACTCACCACCAATTTGCGCATGTGCAGACAACCAGATTTAGGCCAATCACACTAAAATTGGAATCAAAGATTGGCACAAAAAACTGTAACGCCATGATGGGCTATCTTTAAGTTGGAGATGGTTCAGGTAAAATCAAGATCTACTTAATGGGAGGAGCGGAAAAGGGCAAACAAAGCCAGAACTCGCTAGTTGATGGAAGAGATACTGGATAATGCAACCTAACTCCAGGCTGAATATAGAAGTTTCAGAAGGGAATTGAGAAAGGTAATAAAAACAGGGTATGAGAAGAGATGGTAGCTAACAAGAAAGGAATCCAAAAGTCTTCTATATATTATAAATAGGAATAGGGTAGTAAAAGGAGGGGTGTGGTCAGTTGTGGACCAAGAAAATAATGTATGCTCAGAAACAGGGGCAAGGCTGAAGTTCAAATAGAATACTTTCTACTTGTCCTCACTTAAGGGGCATGGGCAGTATGGTGGGTTAGCACTGTTGCCTCACAGCACGGGGGACCCGGGTTCGATTCCACCCTCGGGCAACTGTTTGCATTGAGCTTGCACATTCTCCCTGTGTCAGCATGGATTTCTTCCGGGTGCTCCGGTTTCCTCCCACAGTCCAACAATGTGCAGGTTAGGTGGATTGGCCATGGTAAATTGCCTATAATGTCGAGGGATGTGCAGGCTAGGTGGATTAGTCATAGGAAATGTAAGGTCCCAGGGATAGGATATGGGGGTGGGATGCTCTTCAGAGGGTCAGTACAGACTCAATGGGCCAAATTGCCTCCTTTCATACGTAGGGATCTAAAGAAAAAGGTGAAGGTGAAGCTGAAATAGAGTTAGTTGACACACTGGATAGGTTAAAAATTGAGAAAGAGGCTGTGCTGAAGTTGATAAATCACTAGGAGAAGATGAAGTGCAAGCAAAGATATTGAGGGAAGTGAGAGCTCCTAGCCATATAATCTTTGAATCTTCCTTTGACTCAGGGGTGGTGCCAGAGTACTGGGAAACACAGGGTTTAAGCGTAAACTTAGTACCCACAGGTCAGTCAGTGTAATGTGGCTGTGGCTAAGCTTTTAAAATGATAACCTGGAAAGAAATAGTCATGTTCGTGCTTCTATTTCTTCTGATCTTACATTGATTAATTAAGGAAAGCCAGTACAGTTTGTCAAAAAGAAATCATGTTTGCTAACACGCTTGACATTTCTGATGACATTACAGAGTGAGTTTGACGATTTAGGTTAATGTGGCTGAAGTGATATGCAGATTGGACTATTATTTAAACAGTGAAAAATTGCAGCTGTGCAGTGTGATCTGGGTGTCCTTGTGCATGAATCATAAACGTTGGTTTGCTGATGCAGCAGGTAATTAAGAAGGCAAATGGAATTTTGTCCTTCATTGCCAGAGAGATGGCTGATTTGCAAGGCTGAGGTTACCATGAAGGACTGTCCTTCTTAGCCTCTCCTCTCCCCTCACCTCACCTCCCCTCACCTGAGGCAAGGTGACCCTCACGTTAAACCATCACCAGTCACCTATCACATTACCTTTTATTAATCTAATCATTGATTGAAATCAGATGACAATTTTTACATAACTAAAGACGTACTCTGGATCTTTGTTAGAGTTGCTTAGCTCAGTCGGTTGGATGGGGTTAGTCGGTTATGCTGTAGCTGTATTGGGTCCTGGAGTAGTATGCACAGTTTTGGTCTCCTTAACCGAGAAAGAATGTACTGGCACGAGAGGGGGCACAGAAGCGGCTCATTAGGTTGATTCCGGAATTAGCAGGGTTGACTTATGAGGAGACTATACTCATTGGAACTTAGAAGAATGAGGTGGAATCTTATAGAAACATATAAAATTATGAAATGAATAGTGAAGATAGAAGTAGGGAGGTTGTTTCCACTGGTGGGTGAAACTAGAATGAGAGTCATAGCCTCAAAATAAAAGGGAATTTAGGACTGAGTTGAGGAGGAACATCTTCACCCAAAGGGTTGTGAATTTGTGGAATTCCCTGCCCAGTAAAGCAGTTGAGGCTACCTCATTGATCTTTTTAAGACAAAGGTAGGTAGATTTTTGAACAGTGAAGGAATTAATGGTTATGATAAGTAGGCGGTTAAGTGGAATTGAGGCCATGAAAAGATCAGCCATGATCTTATTGAATGGCAAAGCAAGCTCAATGGGCCAGATGGCCTACCCCTGCTCCTATTTCTTATTCTTTTGTTCTAAAGTCACCATAGTCCTGACAACAACAGGCATGCACTCTCATTAGAGACAGATGACCAGTGATGGTTTAACCTGAGGGTCACCACACCTCAGGTGAGGGGAGAAGCTAAGAAGGACAGTCCTCAGGCTTGCAAACCCAGCCATCCGACCAAGTGAGCTAACCAACTCTAACAATGGTCCAGAGTTTAAATCAATTTTAAAATTTTCATGTTTTTCAAATCAATCATGATGTCCCTGGGTCTGTAACCTCCACCAACCCACTTTGCTCTCCTATAATTCTGAACTCTTTTGTCTCGCCGACTTTCATCACAGAACCAAAGATCGTCAATTCCTCAGCCTGTCTGGGTCCTAAGCTGTGCATTTCTCTCCTAAATATCTCTTCCTTTCAATCTCTCTCTTGCTCCCTTTCTTTAAGATGTTCCTTAAAACCTATTTAGTCTAACCTGCCCAATTTTTGACCAATGTTCATTTGAAAATTGCTCTTGTGTTGTGCCTTGAGGGTTTTTAACTCTGTGAAAGATGTAATACAAATGCAAGATGTTTGTGCAGACAACTGTAATAATTCCTTTGCTATAGCAGTTAACGGAAGTTTGCACACATCAACATCCAAACTATTGGGACTGGATATGGAAGTGATTGGACCTGGCAATTAATGACTCCTGTGATTTTGTTGCCATCAGAAAACTTGCTTTCAAAGCTCAGATGTGTGAAGTCATTGATGGGAGTAGACCCGTAGATGTTTACTGCACAGCTACAGGCCATTTGGATCATTCTGTCCAAGCCGATAAAGATCTGACTACACAAATTCTGTTTTCCAGTTGTTGGTCCATAGCCCTGGAGGATATTGCAATGCAAGTGCATGTCTAAGTACTGCTTAAATATTAAGAGAGATTTTGATTCAACCTTCCTTTCAGGTAAGTGAGATCCAGTCTTCCACCATCTTCTGGTTGAAAACAATTCCTGTTAATTCTCCCCTCAGCCTTCTACCTCTCAGTTCAAATCTATGTTTCCTTGTTATTGACACATCTACTTGTGGAAAAAAAGTGTCTTCCTGTCTACCCTATGTATTTATGTCCCTCACAATCATACACACCTCGATGAGGTTCCTTCTCAACCTTCACACTGAAAGTGTAGGAAAAAGGAGAAAAGGGACAAAAATTAATTTCAATCAATTTCTCCACCTTAATGGGCAGTGCTCCAACAACACTGAAGAAGCTCAACACCATTAGCCACCATGATAAAGCAGCCCACTTGATTGGTATCCCATTAACCACCTCTCTCTCCACACTCTCCACCACCGACACGCTATAGCAGCATTGTGTACTATCTACAAGACACACTCCAGAACTCCCCAAGGTTCTTTCAACAGCGCTTCAACCTTCCCAAACTTACTACCTCTACCACCTAGGACAACAGATATATGGGAACACCATCAAATGCAAGTTCCCCTCTGAGCTACTCACCATCCTGATCTGTAAATATAATGCTGTTCCTTCAGTACTGCAGGGTCAACGTACTGGAGGTCTCTCGCTAACAGCATTGTTGCTCTGCCTACAGCACAAGGACTGCAGCGGTGTAAGAATGTAGCTCACCATCACCTTCTCAAGGACAGTTATGGATGGGCAATAAATATCAGCCTCAACAGAATAAATAAAAGCCAATAGTTATAAGCACAGAGTTCTGCAGTGAGACTCTGATCTTATGCAAGATGTCAAGTTGAGTGAGCTGTGAGGCTTCATCAGATTACTGCAGTTTATTCTCAGCCTATTGCAGCACAGTTCACAGCTGCAATACCTTGCATCTTGTGATGTTTGTGAAAGATCATGAAGGAGGAAGAGGAGAGGCAGGAGTGTGTGCCGACAGGTTTTCTGCAGCTAACAGGCTGTACTCTGGCAGGAAACCTTTTTTCTGGATAGCATGTGTTCCTAAGCTAGCCCAAAATTGGATCTTGTGCGTCATTTTGCCAATCGTCTGGTACCTGCCCTCCTCCAGGATGGGTTTCGGGAGCCAACCTCAATAGGAGCTGCCTTGAGGTATATACTGCAAGGGGCTGTCACAGCCAGCAGTAGCTGTCAGCTCACTCTTAGAATTGGGAGGAGTACACACACAGATTTAACCTAAAATAAGATTGATTGTTTCACAACCCCACCGGGGTTGAGCAAGAGAACACATGCAATCCAATGTCACTTCTCCTCCAGGCATCACAAATTCTCAGAGGGAGCCTGAAACAGGCCTGAGGTCTTTTGTTTATTGGACTCATTCTAAGACTCTGAGATATTGTTCACATGGATAACAGTAACTGGGTGAGTTGTTTTGAGCAAAAGCACAAAGAAAAAATCTCAACTGTAAATATTTATTTCCAAAGACTTCTCAGGGTGTCACTTTTACTCCCACAGAACGCTGAAATGCAGAAAATGATGTGATTTTTGCCAGGCTAATTAATCCAGATCTGCCAGCATTTCAGTTCCAACTGCGGAGAAGGAAGCCATTCTGAGGTAAGGAGATTTTTCTTTAATCAGTGGCAGCATTGCAGGAGCCAAGAGATTATGAGCCACTACAAAGGAATAAGTCGAACCTCAGCAAATATTCAAAGCTACTTTTCCAATAGTCAACATTGGCAGGAGGTGGGGAGGGGGTACTTTACACCAAACCTATTCACCCTAAACTTGTCACCCTCATTAAAAATTGAAGCATAAATAACCATCCTATCTCAAATAACCCACCACCCTATTCTAAACAATAGCATAAACACTAAATGACTCAAGATAAAACCTCAAAGGTTGGTGCAGGCTGGTAGTGTCCCTACATCTGGGCCAGAATGTCAGAGTTCAAGTCCCAACCTCCTCTGCTGCATGTCATAACATTTCTGAATGGGTTGATTAAAATAAGTAAAACCTGAAATGAAATTTTCTAAATCAAGGTTGACTTTGTCGAAGAATAATGCACTGTAGTCCTTCTTCTTGTTTGACCTCTCCCTCTCAGCCCCTGGCTGTGATATACCATGCCTCCCCATGCCCCGGTCCTACTTCCTCTGTCCTCTCCACCTCCAGATCTGCTAATTGCAGCCTTCCCACCTCCAACCCTGCTCACTGCTGCCCCTCGCGCTCTCGCTGTTCCTTCAGACTGGTTCCCTCATGCAGAGGATGTGTTCCAGAGACCAGGGCTTTCTTTATTCCAACTGATCGCCCTATGATTGAATTATCCCAGACAATTAGGCATCTTTCAGAGATGAGCCAGTAGCCCCATCCCTGACTCACAACCACATGTGTTTGGAGCATCAGGGTCTACTTAAGTTGTTGGAGTATACTGGCTGCCCGCTGCTGCTCAATGTGTTCTTTATCTTTTCAATCATAACGTGATAGGTAAAATCAGTGATGACAAGATAACATCAAACACCTTTTAGACCTGCACTGGTGTCAAACAGGGTTGTATTATAGCACACTCATCTCTTTGCTGCTGTCACATCTTAAGATCATCTACACAGCATGACCATGTACATACCACAACAGAAAGAAAGCTGCTTAGCTTCATTGACGTGAGATCCTAAACATATTCACCATTACCGCCCAGTGGCTCTGATCTCCCTAATAATGAAGTGCTTTGACAAGCTGGTCACGGCCCAGGTCAACTCTAACCTCTCTGCCTGCCTCAATCCCCTGCAATTTTTCTACTGACATAACAGCGGATGCCTTTCCCCAGCCCTGTACTCATCCCTGGAAAATCTGGACAACAAGGACACCTATGTCAGACTCCTACTTATCAACTACAGCTCCATCTTCAACACCATTATCCCTTCCAGATTGATCGCAAAACTCTGAGATCTACGGTCTCGGCTCTGCTTTCTGCAACTGGATCCTCAGCTTCCTGAGGAGTAAGTGAGGACTGCAGATGCTGGAGATCAGTGCTGAAAATGTGTTGCTGGAAAAGCGCAGCAGGTCAGGCAGCATCCAGGAAACAGGAGAATCGACGTTTCGGGCATAAGCCCTTCTTCAGGAAGAAGGGCTTATGCCCTTCCTGAAGAAGGGCTTATGCCTGAAACATCGATTCTCCTGTTCCCTGGATGCTGCCTCACCTGCTGCGCTTTTCCAGCAACACATTTCCTCAGCTTCCTGACCCACAGACCGCAATCAGTGAAGATTGACAACTGCATCTCCTCCATGGTAACCCTCAACAGTGGAGCCCCACAAGAATGCATTCTCAGTCCTCCTCTGTACTTCCTGTACACCCACGATTGTGTAGCAAAATTCTGAACGAATGCCATCTACGGGTTTGCTGATGACACTACCATGGTAGGATGGATAAAACAACAATGAGTCAGAATTCAAAAAGGAGATAGAGGGCTTGGTGTTGTGGTGCAATGTTGTCAGTAAAACAAAAACACTGATCAATGACTTCAGAAAGAAAGCCAGAGAATACGTCCCCATCTACATCAAGGAGTGGAGGTTGAGAGTGTCAAGTTCCTGGGGGTGATGATAGAAGTGACAGTCAAGAAGGTACAATACCTCGTCTTCCTCAGGTGGCTTAGGAAATTCAGCATAAGGACCCTAACCAATATTTACAAATGCATTATAGAAAGCATACAGTCTGGGTGTGAAACCTGGTACAGCAACTGCTCTGCCACGACCGAAAGAAACTACACAATGTTGTGCGCACAGCCCAGACCATCATGGAAGCCAACCTCCCATCTATGGACTCCATATACATGGCCCGTTGTTGTGGAAAGGCTGCCAACATCATCAACGATCTATCATACCTTGTAATGATCTCCTACAACCTCTTCTGTCAGGCAGAAGGTACAGAAGCTTGAACACCAGCAAGTTCAGGGACAGCTTCTTCCCTGCCATTATTAGACTGATGAATGAACTCTCTAACTTCAAATAATGTTGATCTTGTTAATGTTGATCTTGCTTCATGCATTTTCTGTGCAGTATATGCCTCACTCTGTCTAAGCACTGTATGATTTGTATGTCCTTGCTTGTTACGATCTGCCAGTACGGCTCACAAATAAAACTTTTCACTGTACCTAGGTACATCTGACTATAATAAATCAAATCAAACCCCTCATTAAAGAGTTGGTTTGCACTAATGGTCCCATACTAGCATTCCATTCTGAGGAAAGCTGAATTGGTCAATATGCAGTTTCTCTCATGCCTGTAGAGTTTGATTTATCCATAACAAGACAAATGTCATAGTCAATAGTGTTGCCATATTAAGTGATGCAGTTACAAAGTAACATTACTTGCTGTATTTGTGTTGACATTTGTGATGTATGCATAGATACTGAAGCCGAATTAGAAGAATTCACTGATATTCTCAATATTATCACCTATCCATTAAATTTAAGCCACGACACACAAGGAAAACTCAGATTTAAATTTAACAATTCACATTATAATAGTATCTTCTGCATTTTCTCAAAATAAACTAATTTCCGAAATTATGCAACCTTAAACTAGAGATCAATGTTCATTTGCAAAGAATTCTTTATTTTGTTGAATTCAAGTTTTCTTGGCTTCCAGTGTGCTGAGTGTTTCTTTATTAATAGACGTAAAATGTTTTCTCCCTGACAGCTTCCCTAACTGCTCCACTCCACCACCAGCCCTGCGGTCTCCTTCACAGTCACCCTTCAGATCTCCTTCCTTTCTCCGTCTTATACATTGCTTGCAGCCTCTTCCATCCCATCCCCTCCTGTAGTCTCCTTCTTCTTCCCTCCCACACTTCTTTATCTAGCTCCTCCCTCTCCCAGTATTTGTGTCACCCCACTCCTTCATTTAGACCCAGCAGATGGTTCCCCCGACTCCTGTTCCTGGCAAAACGACAGCTCCTGGCAAAGGACACAGACTCCATCAAACACCACAGCCTATGGCCCCGAGCAAAAGGCTGCTCCACCTAACCCAGCCCAAGACACAGCCACCAGCCCTTTAGCAAAAGGTATGGCTCACGGCCCAAAGCCCAGCCCACACATAGCTCATCCACTCACTTTTCAAATTTCCCTGTGAGCTGGAAGGAAAGACACAGAAATCTGGATGTTGTTTACTTTTCCTTTTCCTACCTGATGGTGTGCATTTCTCATCAATAAATCCAATGGCAACTCTTTTCTTGTTGGGCTTTTTCGACATTGGGTTAGAAAGGAATTCAGTAGGAACTCTATTCCTCTGTCAGCTTCACCTACCAAATTAATATCAGGAAAGTTGAATTTCTCCATAATTATTATTCTCTGCTTTTCGGAGTCCGGAGTCAGGGAAAGGAGGGAGTAAGTCTGAGGTGAGTGAAGGTTGTACTGAGTCTAGAACATGGGAATGGTGTAATGGAGGAAGGGAGAGTACGTGAATTGGGAGTGGGGAAAGGGACAGTGAATCCAGAGCAGGGGAAGGATGGACTGAGTCCAGAGCAGGGTCTGGGGAGGGGTTAGGGGAGCCCTAAGTGGACAAAGAGAGAAGTGGGTCCACAATGGGGTAAAGAGGAGTGAGTCCAGAATGGAAGAATTAGAAATGGGCCTGGAGCAAGGGAAAGAGGCAGTGTTTCTGGGCAGAATGATTCAGGAGTGGGGTCCAGACCAGGGCATGGGGGAAACTGGGTCTGAGATGGGAGATGGGGTCTGGGTCCAGATTGGGGATAGGGGAGTAGTTACGATTAGATTTAAATTAGATTAGATCCCCTACAGTGTGGAAACAGGCCCTTCGGCCCAACAGGTCTACACTGACCCTCTGAAGAGAAACCCACCCAGACCCATTTCCCTTTGACTAATGCACCTAAAATTATGGACAATTTAGTATGGCCAATCTACATACCCTGCACATCTTTGGGTTGTGGGACGAAACCGTAACACCCGGAAGGAACCCATGCAGACACGAGGAGAATGTGCAAACTCCACATAGACAGTTGCCTAAGGCTGGAATCAAACCTGGGACCCAGTGCTGTGAGGCAGCAGTGCGAACCACTGAGCCACTGTGCTGCCCCACCATCAGGGAGAGGGGAGTTGATCCAGTGCAGGGGAAGTGGGGAATGGGCCCAGAGCAGACAAAGGGAGGAGTGGGTCTGGAGTGGGGTAATTGGGAATGGGTGTGCAGTCAGGTAGTTGGGAGTCAGCTGTAAGTAGGGGAGGTGGGGAGTGAGCCTGGAGCCAGAGAAAGGGGGACTCAATCTGGAGCAGATGAAATGGGAGTGGGGTCCAGAGCGAGGAAAGAGCAGAGTGGGTCCAGAGTTGGGATGGGGAAGTGGTCCTAGAGTGGAGAAAGTGGGGAATTGGACCAGAGCAGGGAAAATGAGGAGCACACAAAGGGAGGAGTGGGTCTGCAGTGGGAAAAGGTGGATTGAGTCTGCAGTCAGTTAACTGAGAGTTGGTCAGAAGTAGGGGAAATGGGGAGTTGCCCAGGACTAGGGAAAGGAGGCATGAGTATGGAGCAGGTGAATCGAATGTGGGGTCCAGAGTGGGGGAAGAGGAGAGTTGGTTCAGAACGTGACATGGTTATCAGATCCAAGGAATCTCCAGTTAGGGTTAGGCCATGTAAAGTGGATCTGGGGAAAGTACATTTGGGATGTATGAGGTAAGTATGGGGTCAGTTGAATAGTTATGCAGTTGAATAAATCCTGAATACTTATTTACTTAATTTCACTGAGTCCATCTGAATCTCTGATTAAAACAGATATGTTCAGAGGGGTCCAGCATTGAGTAATTGCCTAGCAGGATTTTCAGTATCCCAGTCAACTCTTTTGGTGCGTATTACAATTAAGATCCCACAGGATCCCTGTGTGCAACTCCCATCGATGTTGCAATAACAACTAACTGGTCAGCAGAAAATCTGGAACATTATCACATTTCTTCACTGTCTCTGGGTCAATATCCTGTATCTCCCTCCTAACAGCACTCCAGCTACCTACATCACACGGACTGCAGCAGTTCAAGAGGAGGTACACCACTATCTTCTCAAGGGCAATTAGGGACAGACAATAAATATCAGTGATGCCTACATCTGAAGAATTAATTTTAAAATTAAACAAAAAGAAAATAAAGCACATCAGGAGATATTATATCAGGTGACCAAATTCCTTTGGCCTTCTTCAAATTAATGGCCCTGGAGTCTATTAACTCTCCTCGGAGGGCAGATGCAGCTTTAGTTTACCAGTTTATGTGAAGGTCAGTATTCTGCAACATTTCCTCAGAATTGCACAATATAGTCACACCAAATGTTATATTCACATCTCTTGCAGTGAGGCATGAGTTCACAACCTTTTGATTGAAGGCAAGAATGCCATTGCTGAGCTATGTATGTTTTTCATTTGTTTAGAAGGTGTGGCTGTTGCTGGTAAGGCTATCATTTATCAACCAGCCCTAACTGTCTTGAGAAAAGCTCATCAGATTGCTATCAGGCTGGAGTCACATGTAGGCCAGACCAGGTAAGGAGGGCAAATTTCCCTTCCTTAAGTGAACCAGATGAATAGTTGGTTTTCCTAACAATCAATAAAGGTTTCATTACTACTGTGCCTATTTTGAACTTCAGATATTTTATTTATTGAAATTAAATTCCACCAGTTGTGGTGGGATTTGAATCCATTTACCCAGAGCATTCAGCTGCGCCTTTGGATTTAGTAATATTATCCAGTGATATTACCTCTACACCATCACTTTATTTTGACAACAAAAGAGATACTGATGATGACATGGATTCCTGGTTATGAAATGAACCACAAAGGCTTTAGCCCCCCATAGACATTCCTCATCTGTTGTTGGATGTTCCAAATAGCACATTTGTGCTTTTATGGAAAAGATGTCAGATGGGGTAGTAGGTCTACATGCCATTCTTTCCAGTTTGGGAATTAAATTTGAAACCCATCTCTTTTGTGCTGTCCCTTATGATGCAATCAGAAGAGACTTAACCCAATTTTGACTAAATACAGGATTAGTGCACCAAACTGACACAAGCATGATGTCCTTCCCTGATTTGTTTTATTCATTCACGGGAGTGGACATCACTGGCCAGGCCAGTATTTATTTGCTCAACCCTAACTGCCCAAGAATCGACCACATTGCTGTGGGTCAAGAAGCGCATCGAGGCCAGGTTGGGTAATGATGGCACATTTCATTCCCTTAAAGACATTAGTGAACCAGATGGGTTTTTCTGAAATTGGCCATGGTTTTGTGGTCAGCATTAGACTATTAATCTCAGTTTTTGTTGTAAATTGAATTCAAGTTCCATGCCATTCCAGGATTTGACCTCAAGTCTCCAGAACATTACCTAGTTCCCTGGATTAATCATCTTGTGATAATACCACAAGACCACCACCTCCACTAAATGCAATATCCATAATGCTAAACCAGCAGAATTCAGAAGTATCACTCAGCTGTACTATCATTTCCAGGACACCAGTCAGCGAAGCAGAATCCCGTGAGTGAATTAAAAAAAGTTAATGAGCAAGTAAGTTTGCAGATGACATCAAAATTAGTGGTGTAGTGGAAAACGAAGAAGGTTACCTCTGGTTACAATGAGATCTTGATCAAATGGGCCAATGGACTGAGGAGCGGCAGATGGAGTTTAATTTAGATAAATATGAGGTGCTGCATTTTGGGAAAGCAAATCTTAGCAGGACTTATACACTTAATGGTAAGGTTCTAACAAGTGTTGCTGAGCAAAGAGACCTTGGAGTGCAGGTTCATAGCTCCTTGAAAGTAGAGTCTCAGGTAGATAGGATAGTGAAGGTGGCGTTTGGTATGCTTTCCTTTATTGGTCAGAGTATTGAATGCAGGAGTTGGGAGGTCATGTTGCAGCTGTACAGGACGTTGGTTAGGCCGCATTTGGAATATTACGTGCAATTCTGATCTCCTTCCTATCGGGAAAGGTGTTGTGAAACTTGAAAAGGTTCAGAAAAGATTTACAAAGATTATACCAGGGTTGGAGGATTTGAGCTATAGGAAGAGGTTGAATAGGCTGGAGCTGTTTTCCCTGGAGTATCAGAGGCTGAAGGGTGACCTTATAGAGGTTTATGAAATCATGAGGGGCATGGATTGGGTAAATAGGCAAGGTCTTTACCCTGGGGTGGGTGAGTCCAGAACTAGAGGGCATAGGTTTAGGGTGAGAGGGGAAAGATATAAAAGAGACCTAAGGGGTAATTGTTTCATGCAGAGGGTGGTGCGTGTGTGGAATGAGCTGCCAGAGGAAGTGGTGGAAGCTAGTAGAATTGCAACATTTAAAAGGCATCTGGATGGATATATGAATAGGAAAGGTTTGGAGGGATATGGGCCGGGTGCTGGCAGGTGGGACTAGATTGGGATGGGCTGTCTGATCAGCATGGACAAGTTGAACCAAAGGATCTGTTTCCATGATGTACATCTCTATGACTCTATGAGTTGTAATTATTGGACATGTGAATTCATAACAATGTGGATATGTGTATGTGCATATGTCCGTTTGTTGGCAAAATAGTAAAAACAAGATGTGATTTCCATTACTGTGAGCACGTAATTTGATTAAGTATTAATACTTATCAAATATATATGTGAACTTTATTTACTGTTCATTAGGTATTTTTACAATGTTTAAACGATATTACAGAGTTGCATTACCCATGTGATTAGCAACAGTTTCTGTTGGTCAACACTATTCTAAGACCAGAGTCAATTTCAATGATGCAGCTACGTGCTAAATGGAGTGGGGCATTCTTCACAGGAAGATAAAAGATCATAAGTGATGGAGGTTATCATGGGTTGGTGTCATAAATCTCCCAGAAAACTGTAAAAAATGAGGCTAGTAGAGGCTTGGAGAACAGAAAAGCAGACTGAGTAGCATCAAAACTGCAGACAGCTTCCCAGACACGCCAAAACAAAAAATTAACTCACGCTGAGGATGCTAGATGGGTTGCACATTTTCAGTTTCTTCTCTGATTTCCATTCAATTTAAATTTAAAAATATTCCCAGAAAATTAACTTCTTTGACGAGACATCGGAATGCTCACACTTATTATATAAGCATGCTGTAGGTTCAATTCAATCCAATTTTAAATTAAACCTTGCTCAGATTGCTACCTGGTTGAACAGAAAATGCAGTAAAATAAAGCACAAGGCCAACTCGATCAGCAACTGGCACTTACCGTGACTGGTCCCATTTGAAATGTTGTCCTATTTTTCTCTTTGGATAGGGTCATACAATAGAAACGTGAGGCCGTTTTACATAATGTGGCTCTGCCCAACATTCTGAAAGAACTATCCAAATACACTCTACACCTCTGCTCTTTCTCTTGAGTGGCTTCACCTTCAATTTTTTTTTCCTTCACTTCATAAGATGTGGGTTTTGTTGCTGATCAATATTTGTTACCCATCTTTAATTGTCATGCTGTATAAAGGAACATTCTTGCCAGATATCAATCCAAACCTGAACACTGTCCAGATCTCGCTGCATATGGACACAAGACCCTGCTTATTATTTTCGAAGCTGCGAAAAGCACTGACCATTTTGCAATCCTCAGAGACATCAGAGCAAAGCAGCTAATAACAACTGGGCCCAGGGCACTATCCTGGAACTCCAGCAGTCCTGTGGTGATGCAATGATAGTGTCCCTAATCCTGAACCGGGAGGCTTGGGTTCAAGTTTCATCTGCTCCAGAAATGTGTAATAACGTCTCTGAATAGGTTGATTTGGAAGAATAGGTTAAAATAAAAAAGAAATCCTGGAACTCCTGCAGTGACATTCATCAGTCAAATACTTTCTTGATGGTCCAAGGGCTGTCACTCTCAGCTCACCTCCACAGTTCAGTTCTTTCAGTCCGATTTACCGAGACTTTAATGAGTTAAGGAGCTGAGTAATATTGGCAGGAACTAAGAAAGCACCAGTGATCAGGCATCGATAGCACTGGCAATGACAGCTTCCATCACTTTACAAACAATTGAGTGTAGGTTCAGGAGGCTTGGATTGGATCTTGGACCTTTGACACTATTGCCAGGCAATTTCCAAGGTCCTGCCCCCGGTATCCAGAGCCTTCAACTGTTTCTTGAAATTATGTGGAATTAATGAAATTGGTTAAAGATTGACATCTGTGAGCTGGAGATGTCGAGATGAAGCTGAGATGGATCATCCACTTGACATTTCTGGCTGAAGATGGATGCAAATGCTTCAGCCTTATTTTTTGCACAGATTTGCAAGTGTCCCCTATTGTTGAGGATGGGAATGTTTATGGAGCCTTTCCCTCCAATTAGTTGTTCAACTGTTTGCCATCATTCACAATTAGATATGGCAGAACTGCAGAGCTTATATCTGATTCATTCACTGGATCATTTAGCTTTATCTATCACTTGTTGCTTCCACCAGCTGGTATGTAAATAATCCTGTTTTGTAGCTTCACCCCTCCACAACAGTATAGGAAAGAGGTACCTATACTGAGAGGTTGACACCTCACTGTTAGGTTTACCTGGTTCTGCTCCTGGCATTCCCACCTCCACTCTTCATTGAGACAGGGTTGATCCCTTAACTTGATGGTAATTACAGAGTGGGAGATTTGCAAGGCCATGAGGTTGTGGATTGTGTTTGAATACAATTCTGTTGCTGCTGATGACCTACAATACCTAGTCGTAAATTGCTATATCTGTCTAAGATCAGTCCCAATTGGTAGAGCAGCAATGCCACCCAACAGGGTGTCCTATGAAAGCTGGACTTTGTCTCCATGAGGACCTGTGTGCTGGTACCTGTTTCCTATACTGTTGTGGACAAATACATTTGTGACAGGTAGATTGATGTGGACAAGATTTATAAGGCTTTTTACTCTTGTTGATTCCTTCAACACCTGCTGAGACCCAGCCTGGCAGATATATTCTTCAGGAGCTTGCCAGCTCAGTTATGTGATTAGGCCACCCTTGGTGATGGATTTTGAAATTCCCCTCCGTGAGTATAACATGTACCTTTGTCACCCTCAGTGCATCCTCCAAATGCTATTTGACATGGAGGAATGCAGATTCATCAACTGAAAGAGGATGTTAGTTGGTAATCAGCAACTTGGCCATGTTGATACCATGAGACTTCATGGGGTCTGGAATTAATGTTGAGGACACTCAGAGCAAATCCTTCCTGATTATATATCACTGTGCCGCTATGTCTGTCGGTAGGATAGGATATACCCAGGATTTGTAATAGTATATCTGGGACATCGTAAGCCATGATTTCTGAGAGTATGACAATGTCAGACTATTGCTTGACAAATCTATGAGTCAACTCTCCAATTTTGGCACAAGCACCAAGGTGTTAGCAAGGGGGATTGGGCAAGTTTCCCTCCAAGTACCGAGGACCATAAAGCCAGGAGGAACATATTAAAAGTAAAGGGGATGCTACTTAGGACCAAGAAGAGGAGAAATTCCTTTATTCATAGGGTGGTGAATCTTTGGAATTTTCTGCCCCAGAGGGCACTGAAAGTCCTGTTTAAAATAGAGATTGATAGCAATGCTGTAAAGGATTATGGAGGTTGTGTGAGTAAAAAGTGTTCGATCACCCATGATTGTATTAAATGGTGAAGCTGGATCAACCAGTTTAATGCCCTATTTCTATTCCTATGTTTATACTCAGCAAAAAGCATGACCTGTCCTACCTGCCAATCTGAAGAAGGGCCTGTGCCAGAAACGTCGAATCTCCTGTTCCCTGGATGCTGCCTGACCTGCTGTGCTGTTCCAGCAATAAAGTTTCAACTACCTGCCAATCTCCCTTCCCACCTATCTGCTCCACCCTCCTCTCTGACCTATCACCTCCATCCCCACCCCCATTCACCTATTGTACTCTTGGTTACCTTCTCCCCAGCCTCCCCTCCCCCCCCCCCCCCATTTATCTCTCTACTATGGAGGCTTCCTGCCTCTATTCCTGATGAAGGGTTTTTGCCCAAAACCTCGATTTTCCTGCTCCTTGGATGCTGCCTGACCTGCTGTGCTTCTCCAGCACCACTCTGGTCTAAACTCTGGATTCCAGCATCTGCAGTCCTCACTTTTGCCTAAATGAGTGCAGCTCCAACAACACAAGAAGCTCAACACCATCCAGGACAAAGCAGCCCACTTAATTGGCATCACATTCACAAACACCCACTCCCTCTACACTGACACAGCAGCAGCAGTGTGCACCACCTACAAGTTGCACTGCAGCAACTCACTCAGGCTCCTTTCAACAGATCCTTCCAAACTATCCACCACCTAGCAGGTCAAGGCCAGCAGGAACATGGGAACACACCACCTGCAAGTTGTCCTCCAAGTCATTCACCATCCTAACTTTGAAATATATTACCATTTCTTCACTGTGACAGAGTCCAAAATTTCCTCCAAACAACACTGTGGGTGACCCTACACCTCAAGAACTTCAGTTTTTCAAGGCATTATCTTCTCATGAGCAATTAGTGATGGGCAGAAAATATTGGCCGAGGCAGTAATGCCTACATACTGTGCAAGAAATAAATCTTCCCTAAAGGGTATTAGTGGAACAGATTGTGTTTTATAGCAATTGATTCATGATTTCATGGCAACCTTATTAGTGCTAGTTTTCAGTATATCTAATTCTCTTTTGGAAGTTAGTTTAGAATCTGCCTCCAGCATTCTTTCAGGCAGTGTCTGATTCTGGTTCATAGTAACTCCTACTGCCACTTACCTCTTGGTCTCTGGTTACTAATCCTCCTGCCACTAGAGCGAAGCTCTCCTTACTGTCAAAACCTTGCAGAATTTGGAATGCCTTTATGCAGTCTCCTCTAAATCTCCCTGCTCTTAAGTGAGAACCATCCCATTAGATGGACTAATCCAATGCCTTCTGCTTTTCATTCCCATTTATCACATTTCACTTTTTTTATAGAAAGCCAAGGACTACCAAAAAAAGACCGACAATCTGCCTAGACCCACTTAACAAATAGGTTCAGTTCATTCAGTCCCATTTCACAGCCTTTCTGGAAAATAAGATGCTGCCAAAATCATTGTTTGCATGCTCTGATAGTGAGTGAAGTGGTTAGAATTTATTTTCTTGCCAGCATAACATTATAAGTGATGCAAAACTGATAGAACCGCGCCCCCTCCCATGCCACCCCCAACCTCCCGCCTGTACAATGGAACACATCTTCAAAATACATCTTCACAATACTACTCTGTCCGAGCAGGCACCACAGGGTGAGGGGAGGCAGAGTTGTGGCAGGATGCTGCAGCCTCACCCGGTGCAGGACCAGCTCCTTACATTAAAAGCGTTGGAAAACGTGCTTTAAGAGAGGATCGGCATTGCCACCAATCCTCCTCACACTCATTTATCCGTAATGATTCGACAGAAGGGTTAGCTCAGTCCCCGTGGAGTAGAACTTGTCCCCTTTAACCAAACGCCCAACAATGTTAGAAAATGCAGGCAGACAGGAGGAGCCTCAGGCAAGGGATTGCACAGCCTGACTTAGTACCCCAATGACAGATGAAGGAATACGCCCGGATTGCACCTCATCCCACAGGTTTAAAAAAAAACTACTTAAAATGTTGCCTCTCCCCTGTACGTCTTCGCTAATTGCACTGCAGCAATGTATTGGGAATATTAAGATTGCTGGCAGAGTAAATGTGTGCACAACGCCAATGCTGACACGAAATGTGTTACTGACCTTCTGCCTTCCGCCAGCTCTCTCCAACCTCGCGGAGCCGGTTCTGAACAGAATCGCCCGAAACCACACCCTCTGCTGCTTTTGCCTCACTCCCGTTCTCTCTCCAGCATTAGCCAGAATGGAGCCGCCCGGAGCCAGACTACCCCACAGAGGATAGTGATCCAGTGACTTGGACAACACTGACCAGTAATTCACTGACTTAAGCACTGCTGGAAAAGCCTGTGCACAATCCTAAACAAGGAGTGTGATGGAATACTCCCTATTTGCCTGGATGGGTGCAGTTCCAACAACATTGGAAAAGTTTTACACCATCCAGGACAAAAACAACCCATTTGATTGGTACCACATTGACAATCATCCACTCCCTTCACCCCACTCAGGCTCAGTACCACCGGTGTCTACTATCCACAAGATGTACTGCAGAAATTCATCAAAGATCTTTCAACAGCACCTCCCAGGCATACAGCCACTACCATCTGGAAGGACTAGGGCAGCAGATACATGGGAACACCAACACCTGCAAGTTCCCCTCCAAGTCGCTCACCATCCTGACTTGGAAATATATCACCGTTCCTTCACTGCCATTCAGTCAAAATCCTGGAAATCCCTCGCTAAAGGCAATGAGGTTCAGCACATGGACTGCAGCAGTTCAAGATGACAGCTCACTACCACTTTTTCACGAGCAACTAGGGATTGGCAATAAATGGTGGCCCAGACAGTGATGTCCACAATTCAAAATTCACATCACAAAATTCTCCCGGTGAAAATTTGGGTTAGTAACATGGTGAAATTTGGCTTTGGAGATTCAGGAGGTGAGTTACTTGCTGTGAGACTCCTGGCTTTTGACCTGCTCTTGTAGCCACTGTATTTATATAGAGTCATAGAGATGTACAGCATATGGCAAGTCCAGTTGAGTTTCTGGTCAATTCTAACCCCCATGATGTTGATCGTGGAGAATTCAGTAAGAGTAATACCATTGAATATCAAGGGATGGTGGTTAGTTTGTCTTTTATTGGAGATGGTCATTGCCTGGCATTTATGTAGCACAAATGTTTTTCACCACTTTTCAGCCCAAGCCTGGATATAATGCAGTTCCTGTCACATTTGAACACAGACTGCTTCAGTATCTGAGGAGTCATGGATGACATTGAATATTGTGGAATCATTGGCAAACATCCCCACTTCTGAACTTATGATGGAGAGAATGTCATTCATGAAGCAGCTGAAGATGATCGGACCTAAGACACTACCCCCAGGGACAAATACTCCAATGGTCTGCATATGGCGATCGGATTACTATAAAAGATTTATGCAAACCTAAGCACAGTTGGCTGCCTCACTTCACAATTTGCTGTGGAAATCAGAAAATGCCTATGGAGTCATTGGGAAAGGATGTATGAGGCATGATATTTCATAGGGTATCACAAGGAGTTGGACCACAGCATTTGAAGACTTCTTTTGCAATCTCAAGCAAAGAGGTTATCTCATCCCATGTCCTTGGCTACTCAGATTTCAAACTGGCTGTGATCAGTGTGCGAGACCATGATAATTTTAGTGAGAACAAAGAATAATGTAGAGAATGTAATTTAGCAAATCAGTAGCTGCAGAAATATCATAATTACTGGCAAGTCAAAGGATAGATAATTGGGAATAGGAAAGGGATTTGAGGGAGAGTTTTGTTCAGGGTGCAGTGGGGTGGGAGCAAGGGAAATATGTATATGAGGGAATGATCAGAGATTGCCTTACCAGTGATAACTATGATGAAAATGCTGAGTTGAGATAACAAACTTGAGGGGCAGCAGTGATTGTGGATCAGATACTTTATATGAAGGGAAAGGAAAAGGTTTCCTGGGAATAGAGGGCAGTGAACTCAGTGGAAAGATAGCAATATAGAATTAAGATAAAAATTGTATCTCACAAACTTGATTGAGTTTTTTGAGGTAGTTACCAAAAAGATTGGTGATGGCAGAGCTGTAGATATTACTTATTTGGATCTTAGCAAAGCTTTTGACAAGGTTCCGCATGGTAGACTAATTAGTAAAGTTAGGTCACATGGGATTCAGGGTGAGCTTGCCAATTGAAGACATAATTGCCTTAATGGCAGGAGACAGAGTGTAATGGTGGAGGGTTGCTTTTCAGACTGGAGGCCTGTGACCAGCGGTGTTCCACAGGGATCTGTTCTGAGTCCTGCTGTGTTTGTCATTTATGTAAATGATTTGGATGAGAATGTAGAAGGCATGGTTAGTAAGTTTGCGGATAACACAAAAATTGGTGGCATTGTCAACAGTGAAGAAGGTTTTTTTAAGATTACAAAGGGACTTTGATCAAATGGGTCAATGGGCTGAAAAATGGCAGATGGAGTTCAATTTGGAGAACTGCATGGCATTGCATCTTAGTACAACAAACAAGGGCAGGGCTTATACAATTAATGGTAGGGCCTTGCATAGTGTTGTAGAACAGAGTACCTAGTGGTGCAGGTACATAATTCTTTGAAGTTTGCATTACATACACAGGGTCATTAAAAGGCACTTGGCATGCTTGCCTTCAGTGCTCAATCCTTTAAGTGTAGGAATTGGGAAGTCATGTTGAGGTTGTACAGGACATTGGTGAGGCCTCTTCTGGCACACTGTGTCCAGTATTGGTCACCCAGTTATAGGAAGGATACTATCAAGCTGGAGAGGATTTAGAAGAAATTTACCAGGATGTTGCTGGATACTGAAGGTTTGAGTTATAAAGAAAGGCTGGATAGGCTGGGATTTTTTGTTTCACTGGAGTGTAGGAGATTGAGAGGTGGTCTGATAGAAGTTTATAAAATAATTGGCTTTTATAGCCAAAGGAATTGAATATAAAGGTACAGAAGTATTGTTGCAACTATACAAGGTATTGGTGAGACCGCACCTGGAGTATTGTGCACAGTTTTGGTCCCCTTATTTGAGGAAAGGTGTAGTGGCATTAGAGGCAGTTAAGAGGAATTCACGAGATTGATCCCAGAGACGAGGCGTTTGTCGCATGAAGAGAGATTTTACAGTTTAGAACTACACTCTCTGGAATTTAGAAGAATGAGGTGAGATCAAATCGAGGTATTCAAGATGATAAAAGGTGTAGATGAAATAGCGGATGCTTCCTCTTCTGGGGCATTCCAGGATGAGAGATCACAGTCTTAGGATAAGGGGCAGCAAATTTAAAACAGAATTGAGGAGAAACTACTTCTCTGAAAAGGTTGTGAATCTGTGGAATTCATTACCCCAAAGTACAGTGGATGCTGGGACAGTAAGTAAATTTGAGGAGGAGTTGGACAGATTTTTAATTGGTAATGGGTTGAAGGTATATGAAAAGAAGGCAGGAAAATGGGGGTGAAGAGCACGATCAAATGACGGTGCAGACCCGATGGGGTGAATGGCCCAATTCTGTTCCTATATCTTATGAACTTATGAATTAATGCGAGGCATAGATAGAGTTAATGGTAGTTGTCTTTTCCATAGGATGGGGGATTTCAAGATGAGGGAGCACATTTTAAAAAGACAGAAGAAGAATGTTTTTTGCACAGAGGGTGGTTTGAGCGTGAAATTAACTTCCTGAGAAAGAGATGGATGAGCATACATTTACAATGCTTAAAAGACACTTGGATAGATATAGGAATAGGAAAGATTTGGAGGGAAATGGGCCAGAAGCAGGCAGGTGGGATTAGTTTAGTTTGGGATTATGTTCAGCATGGACTGGTTGGACTGAAAGGTTTGTTTCCGTGCTGTATGACTCTGTGAAAGCTCAAATCACTAAGGATGAGAATTATGTGAGTGCAGAAGACATCTCAATGAGCAAATTGATATGATAGTCATGTGTGATACAGAACAAGGGTTTTAATTGAACAGTGTGAGGAATGGAACAAGTTGAGAAGGCGAGATGTTACAGAACAGTAGGCAAAGAGGCCAAAGTATGATTAAAGGTAAATGCTAAACTATCATGACTGGGTTGACAGGGAGCGAGATGTAGAAAGTGTAGCCTTTCAGTGAAAATTCATGGGAAGAATGAAAGCAAAGAGGGAAAAAGGAGAGAAAAAGGAAGATGGCAGTGATAGACTTGGGATAAATGTGGCAGCCAGAATGCATTTGGTAGTTACGTTACAATCAATGTACAAATTGATGTCTAGATGCCAGGAAGGTGAAGGGTGACATGTATGACAGTCATGCAATGTGATTTGCATTCCAATTGTTTAAGTGTTTCCTGAGGTAATTCTGAAGGGACTGAAGGTGATTAGGTTTCCACAGGGAGGAGAAGGCAATCACTGGTGACTGTGAATGGTCCCCCAGGGACCATATGACATATTCCTGTGCCTGTGTCCCTATCCGTCAACTAATCCAGAGGCAGTGGGATGTCACTTTTGGAAGTATCTTCACTTCAGCTACTGGTGGAAAATGTTCTTGGGGAGGTACACCAAAGAAAAGAGACTGAGCAGAGGTGAGATCCACACTGGTCAGATTCCCACTGATTTGGGATGATGAAATTGGTCTCCACCAGATGTGAGACAATATTGTTCTGACTCTGAAGACGTAGTTCACTCCATACCCTAACTCCTTGCTGTGTGAGAAAGGTTTTTTTTTCAGGTTACTTTAAATCTATGCCCTCTTATTCTTTTTTACTTTTACAGGAATAGCTTCTTTCTATCTACTCTGTCCAGCCTGTTCATGATTTTGAAAACCTCTCTCCAATCTCCTCTCAACCTTCTTAACTCGTCAAAACTGAAGTTTCCCATTCCTGAGGTCGAACAAATGTCTTGTACAAGTTCAACAACAGTTCCCTGCTCTTGTATTCTGTGTCACTATTAATAAAGCCTAGAACAATACTTTATTAACTGCTATCTCCATCTGTCCTGCCATCTTCAATATACACATATACACCCTCGGTCTCTCTGCTCGTGCACCCCTTTATAATTGCATGAAAGTCTGACATCAACAGATGAACTATACATGGAGTGGAAAATACAAAAAACAAATTGTTAGACTCATGAAGAAGTCAATGATGATAGCTGATCCTTCTATTAAAGGGCCTTTCCTGAGCCTTAATTCAGATAAAAGCTTTTCATTATTTATGAGGCCTTCTTGTGCACTTTTAAAAGTGCTGGGGAACAACATTCCTCTGATGAATAAAATACAAACCAAAACTAATGTAAACATAAACAAAACATAATCATCACCCACAGCTCCTCATATTACTGCTATTAATATTGCAGCAACTATCACACACAGTTGCAACATATTTCATTATATCAGCAACAAAATATGTTTGTATAGCTCTCATAAAAACTTCATAGTTCTATTAGGAAACAGTGCCGTATCTCATGTTTCACGTGGCTATGCAACAGGAGCCATAAGACTGCTTCTTACAAAGACAAGGTGATCTGAATAATGCTGTGTCTAATTGATCTGTATGTAAACAATGCCCACAATAAAGATGTGCCCAGTATGAGGAACAGAGGACTGAATGTTCACTCCCTTTTGAGACAGGCTGGGGTGGCAGCAGTTGGAAGACACAGGGATGGAAGACCAATATCTTCATGACAATTCTTAATATTGAAAAGGACAGCCCTTGAATAAAGGACAACATGCCATTTATCGTGCCATATGCTTACTGAAGCTGCATGTTACATTTTGGTGTTCACCTGTAAATCACTCTCAATATCAAAAATTACAAGTTTCACACCTTTAAAAGATATTCTGCTTTCTATTTGTAAAATCAGAGTGAATGAACCTGTCACTTTTCCACACTAAATGTGATCTGCCATTTTGTTGCTCATTCATTAACCTGTCTATATCTCTAGCAATCTCTTTTTGTTTTCAATTTTCTTCACTGCTTACCTTTCTAATCCGTTTCTATGATCATTACTCTCTGTCTCTTCGACTAAACGATTATTAAAGGTTCTAAATGTTTAAAGACCCAGCAACAGTCCTTGCAATATTTCATTAGTCACAATTTGCTGAGATGAACATGAGCTATTTATCCCTACTCTCAGCTTCCTTATCCGCACTAATATGCCATGTCCAACTAAATGAGCCCTTATACAAAGTGGTAAACATCACTGCGACACTTTATTGAAAGCCTTTTGAAAATCCAAGCATACTACATCTCCTCCTTTCAATTTATTAACTATTTTAATTTCATAAAATTGAGTTGTTCTTATCATACTGTATTTTTCTAAGCTCATTATTAGGATTTTCTTAATACAGATTCTTACCCGATGATGTAAGTCAGGCTAACTGACCTGTACTTCTCTGGTTTTTCTCTCACTCCTTTCTAGAGTAGTAGTGCTGTATTTACTAATTTTTAACCTCGAGAACTATTCCAGAATTGAGGGTGTGCTTAAAAATTGTAGCCAGCGCATCCATTTTCTCTTATAGCTGTTTATTTTAGAATCTGAAGATGTAAATCATCAGGCCTTATAGTTCGTCAGTTTTAAGTCCTTGAGTTTCTCCCACATTCTTGCTCTGTTGGTATTAAAGATCTTAATTTCCTCATTCTTATTAGTTCTTGGATTACTTTCTATTTATGCAATTGCAACTTGTGGCTTCTACTTGTGAAGATAGATAGACAATATTTGTACAACATCTCTGCCATTTCCTCATTTCCCCATAATAATTCCTTCTGTCTCTGCTTCTACAGGACTAAAGTTTACATAGCGACTATTTTCATTTACTTGAGAAAAGTTTTACAAACTGTTTTTATATTCTCAGTTACTCATTCTATATTTTCTCATTTTATCAATGTTTTGATGGTGATATGCTAGTTTCTAAAATACATCCAGTCCTTTGACTTAAAAAATATTCTGCTTTTCTATTTGTACAACCAAAGTTAATGAATCACACACTACCCCACATTATATGCTTCCTTACCCATTCAATAACCTGTCTATATCTCTAGCAATCTCTTTTTGTTTTCAGTTTTCCTCACTGCTTACCTTTCTAATCAGTTTTCTATGATCATTACTCTTTGTCTCTTTGACTGAAATATTATTAAAGTTTCAAAATGTCTAAGGACCCAGCAATAGTCCTTGCAATACTTTATTAGTCACAACTTACTCTTGGCTTCCTTATCCACACTAATTTGTCATGTCCAGCTAAATGCAATCACATTATCCTCGTCTTTGAATCTAATGTTATCCTTAATCTCCTGAGTGAGCCATAAATGGATCTTGTTCATTGAATTTTTGGTTTTCAACTTTTAGTCTATTTATCTAACAACTTGAGTCAGCTTTCTGCTCACACCAAGAAATTGGCTTTAAGATCCTTGTTTGTGACTGAAGCATTTCCTTTACGAACTTAACATGGAATTCAACTGTTGTGATCACTGTTTCAAAGTGAAACATTTGCTATGACATTGTCGATCACAATAGTAGATCTAAAGTAGCTTTATCCTTTATACATACCCTTTATACACATGTGCATAGTACATGACACTGGCCCAGCTAGCACAGACCTGGCTCATAGGATGATCAGAATTCCTGACACTCCTATTTACATCTGTCAGGCAGGACTCCCTGATTAGACCAGGTTAACAGCCCCAATCAGGGAAGTCATATTCTATGAGATCTACCTGACTATCATTGTTCCACTCGCTACAGACACCTTTTGCCAAGTTGAGTAGTCCAGTCTAATGGAGATAGACGTTACTCACATTTATTATATTGTCGTTGTTACAATCTCCAATAATTTTGTATATAATTATTTATCCAACAGTGGAACTACTGCTGGGTTGTGTGGGGTATAAACTACTCCCAGCCATTGGAAGCCTCAGCAAGGAAGGTGAAACAGTGCAGGCACTGGCATGGACTTTGAGCAAAAGAGCGAATGGTGCAAAAAGCAGTGAAGGCATACCACCTGGCTGGCACACCAAAGCTGCCACTTGTATGGATGAATAAAGGTTTTGGACTCTGACTGAACCAACAAACCACAGACTTCATTCATTCAGGTTTCAGCTTTGAGACAACTGAGGTGATTCACTTTGGAAGGAGTACCAGGAATGCAGAGTTCTGGGCGAATGGTAAGATTCTTGGTAGTGTAGATGAGCAGAGAGATCTCAGTGTTCATGTACATAGATCCCTCAAAGTTGCCACCCAGGTTGATAGGACTGTTTAGAAGCCATACAGTGTGTTAACTTTTATTGGAAGAGGGATTGAGTTTCGGAACCATGAGGTCATGCTGCAGCTGTACAAAACTCTGGTGCGGCCACATTTGGAGTATTGCGTACAGTTCTGGTCATCGTATTATAGAAAGAATGTGGAAGCTTTGGAAAGGGTTCAGAGGACATTTGCTAGGATGTTGCCTAGTATGGAGGGAAGGTCTTCCAAGGAAAGGTTGCAGGATTTGAGGCTGTTTTTGTTGGAGAGAAGAAGGTTGAGAGGTGACTTTATTGAGAGACTTTATTGAGACATATAAGATAATCAGAGGGTTAGATAAGTTGGACAGTGACAGCCTTTTTCCTCGGATGTTGATAGATAGCATGAGGAGGCATAGCTTCAAATTGAGGGGTGATAGATATAGGACAGATGTCAGAAATAGTTTCTTTACTCAGAGAGTGGTGGGGGCATGGAACGCACTGCCTGCCAACTTTGCCGGCATTTAAATGGTCATTGGATAAGCACATGGACGAGAATGGAATAGTGTAGGTTAGATGGGCTTCAGATTAGCTTCACAGGTCGGCGCAACATCGAGGGCCGAAGGGCCTCTACTACACTGTAATGTCCTATGTTCTATGCTCTATGAATCAATGGACAGCAGTGCAGAAACTGGGCCATACTTGGATGAAGTACAGGCACGCAATCAGTCTCCTGCAGAGAAGTTACTAACCAGCAAACAGGGACAGGGTTGATAAAGCATGGCGCTAGAAAAGGCATAGCAGGTCAGGCTGCATCCAAGGATTAAGAGAGTCAATGTTTCAGGTAGGAGCCTTCTTCAGATCTGGGGAGGGGGAAGGGGGTTGAGAGATAAATGGGGAGAAGTGGGTAGGGGTGAGGGGAAAGGTAGGCAAAGGTAGGCGAAGGTAGGAGCTGATAGTGATAGGTGGGAAGGGTGGAGCGGATAGGTGGGAAACAAGATGGACAGGTAGGTCAGGTAAAGAGTCAGAGGGTTGGATCTGGGATGGGGTGGGGGAGAGGGGAGATTTGGAAACTGGAGAATTCAATGTTCATGCTGTGTGGTTGTAGGCTCCCGAGGCAGAAGATGAGGTGTTCCTCCTCCAGTGTGCAGATGGCCTTGTGTAGGTGGTGGAGGAGGCCCAGAATGGATATGCTCTTAATGGAATGGGAGGGAGAATTGAAGTGGATGGACAGGGAAGGTGGGGGTTGGTTGGTGCGTACAGACCAGAGACATTCCCTGAACCATTCCATAATTTTGCACATGGTGTGTCCAATGTAGAGGAGACCACATCGAGAGCACCAGATACAATAGATGAGGTTGGAGGAAGAATAAGTAAATCTCTACCCAATTTGAAATGATCCTTGTTCCTAGGTTGGTGGTGAGGGGGGCAAGTGTGGGCGTAGGTTTTGCACGTCTACAGTCACAATACAGTCAACGATGACAGGGGAAGGTGCCAGCAGTGGAGAGGAGATTAATGGGGAGTGTGGACCTAGCAAGGGAGTCACGGAGGTAATGGACCCTATGGAATGCAAATAAGGTGGGGAGGGAAATATATATTTGGTGGTAGGGTCTGATTGTAGATGGTGAAAGTGGCGGAGGATGATGTGCTGGATTTTGAGTTTGGAGGGGTGAAATGTGAGGATCGGGGGGATTCTATCACTGATGGGCTGGGGGGGGGGGGTTTGAGGGCAGAAGTGTGGGAAATAGAGGAGATGCGATTGAGGGCACCATTGACCACTGGGGAGGGAAAATTGCGGTCCTTGAAGTAGGTGGACACCTGGGATGTCCTGGTATCGAAGAAATTTTCCAGACTCAGCCCTTGAGCATTGACAAATTTTATTGCATGATATTATGGGGAGCACACCTTTCCTAATCCAAAGCACTCTCGATCGCTGCGTATTTATATAGTATAACTGATGCCAAGCTGACAGTTTCTCAGGACTCAACCCAGATAGACGTTATCAATGGGCGAACGTACTATCTGGAGTATGTACTGACTCAAGGTCTGAAAACATTAGCTTGTTATGTACATCCTGAGAAGCTGTCAGCTTCGCATCCGTTGTACTATATAAATCCACAGCGATCAGGAGTGCTTTGGATTAGCACCAGACCATGGAAAGGTGTGCTTCCCACGATATCATGCAATAAAATTTGTCAATGCTCAAGGTCTGAGTCCAGAGAATTTCTTCGACACCTGAAATAGAATTGCTCATCCTGACAGCAGATAAAGGGGGAGGTGGAGGAATTGGGAATAGGGGATCTCGTTTTTACAAGAGCGGGTGTAGGAGGAGGTGTAATCAAGGTAGTGATGGAAGTAGGTGGGTTCGTAGTAGATGTCAGTGTGTAGTCAGTCACTGGAGATGAAGACATAGAGGTCCAGGAAGGGAATGGAGGTTTGGAGATGGACCAGGTGAATTTGAGGTTTGGATGGAAGATGTTGGTGTGATGAATGATCTATTCAAGCTGCACGTATGAGCACGAGACAGGACCAATACAGTCAACGATGTAGCGGAGGAAAAGATGGGGGATGGTGCCAGTGTAGCTGTGGGAGAGGGACTGTTCCACGGATCCTACGAAGAGACAGACATAGCTGGGACCCATGTGGATACCCATAGCCACCCCTCTGATTTGTAGAAAGTGGGAGGATTAAAAGGAGAAGTTATTGAGGGTGAGTACCAGTCTGCCAATCAAATGAAGGTGTCAGTGGAGGGGCACGAGGTGGGTCGGTGGAAGAGGAAGAAACAGAAGGAGTTTAGGCCTTCCTTTTGGGGGATACAGGCATAGAGAGACTGGATAGCCATGGTAAAGATGAGGTATTGGGAGTCAGAGAATCAGAAGTCATGGAGGAGGTGAGACCATGGGTGGGGTCTCGGACATATGTAGGGAGCACCTGGACCAAGGGGACAGGACAGAGTCGAGATAAACAGAGATAAGTTCAGTGGGGCAGGAGCAAGCAGAGATAATTGGTCAACCTGAGCAGTCAGGTTTGTGAATTTTTGGCAAGAGGTAGAACCGGGCAGTGCAGGCTTGGGGGACTATGAGATTGGAGACTGAGGGCAAGGGATCACCTGAGGTGATGAGATTGTGGATGGTCTTGGAGATGATGGAAGGTGGGGTCATGGCCAAGGAGGCAGTGGGTGGAGGTGTTGGCAAATTGGCGTCTGGCCTCAGCAGTGTAGAGATCGGTGCGCCATACTATCACTGCACCCTTCTTGTCCGCTGGTTTGATGGTGAGGTTGGATTTGGAGCAAAGGGAGTGGAGAGCTGCGTGTTGCGAAGGTGAGAGGTTGGAGTAGGTCAGAGAGGTGGAGATTGAAGTGGTTAATGTTGCAATGAGATGAAGAGACCGAGGGAGGGTCAGAGGCCAGCATGGAGTGTCCAGGAGGATGGAGTAGGTTGGAGGTGAGAGAAAGGGTCCTTGGAGGTTCGGTGGGAGTCACAATCAAATACATAGGCCCAGAGGCGACAGAAAAAGAGTTCAATATTGCGGCACGTACGGAATCCACTGACATGGAGTGGAGCGGAATGTAGGTAAGACTTTTGCAGACAATTGGCTGTTTGTCCTCAGTGAAGGGGAGGTCTTGGCATTGCTATCTTCAAATGTCAGCACAGCAGGGTCACAGAAGATTTCACCTTTTGAGGGAGGCAGTGGCAGAGCCACGTGCCATAATGAGTTGACCTTGATGGGAAGTGATGGTCACTCCATATCTGCGGCACTAAAGCTAAGTGTGGTGCTAAACCTCCATATCTCTGGATTATTGCACAGATCTACAGGATATTGTGAAGGATCCTGATCAGTACCCATTGCTATTTCAAGGCGGTCACCAAGAGAACTACGAATGACATGCACTTTTCGGAATGGTTCGAACAGTCAGGCTGCAGGTTTGGGATTGGAATGGACAATCAGGCTGCAGATTTGGGACTGGAATGGACAGACAGGCTGTGGATGCGGGATTGGAATGGACAGACAGGCTGCAGATTCGGGACTGGAATGAACAGACAGGTTGCAGATTCGGGATTGGAATGAACAGACAGGTTGCAGATTCGGGACTGGAATGGACAGACAGGCTGCAGATGCGGGATTGGAATGGACAGACAGGCTGCAGATTCGGGACTGGAATGAACAGACAGGTTGCAGATTCGGGATTGGAATGAACAGACAGGTTGCAGATTCGGGATTGGAATGGACAGACAGGCTGTAGATTCAGGACTGGAATGGACAGACAGGTTGCAGATTTGGAACTGGAATGGACAGACAGGTTGCAGATTCGGGATTGGAATGGACAGACAGGCTGCAGATTCAGGACTGGAATGGACAGACAGGTTGCAGATTCGGGACTGGAATGGACAGACAAATTGCAGATTCGGAATTGGAATGGACAGACAGGCTGCAGATTCGGGACTGGAATGGCCAGACAGGCTGCAGATTCGGGATTGGAATGGACAGACAGGTTGCAGATTCGGGACTGGAATGGCCAGACAGGCTGCAGATTCGGGATTGGAATGGACAGACAGGTTGCAGGTTCGGGACTGGAATGGACAGACAGGCTGCAGATTCAGGACTGGAATGGACAGACAGGTTGCAGATTCGGGACTGGAATGGACAGACAAATTGCAGATTCGGAATTGGAATGGACAGACCGGCTGCAGATTCGGGACTGGAATGGCCAGACAGGCTGCAGATTCGGGATTGGAATGGACAGACAGGTTGCAGATTCGGGACTGGAATGGCCAGACAGGCTGCAGATTCGGGATTGGAATGGACAGACAGGTTGCAGGTTCGGGACTGGAATGGCCAGACAGGCTGCAGATTCGGGACTGGAATGGACAGACAGGTTGCAGGTTCGGGACTGGAATGGACAGACAGGTTGCAGTTTCGGGACTGGAATGGACAGACAGGTTGCAGATTCGGGACTGGAATGGACAGATAGGTTGCAGGTTCGGGACTGGAATGGACAGGCAGGTTGCAGGTTCGGGACTGGAATGGACAGACAGGCTGCAAATTCGGGACTGGAATGGACAGACAGGTTGCAGGTTCGGGACTGGAATGGACAGACAGGCTGCAAATTCGGGACTGGAATGGACAGACAGGCTGCAAATTCGGGATTGGAATGGACAGGTTGCAGATTCAGGACAGGAATGGACAGTCAGGCTGCAGATTCAGGATTGGAATGGACAGACAACTTGCAGATTCAGGACTGGAATGGACAGACAGGCTGCAAATTCGGGATTGGAATGGACAGACAGGTTGCAGATTCAGGACTGGAATGGACAGTCAGGCTGCAGATTTCGGATTGGAATGGACAGCACTGAAAATGCGTTGCTGGAAAAGCGCAGCAAGTCAGGCAGCATCCAAGGAGCAGGAGAATCGACGTTTCGGGCATGAGCCCTTCCTCAGGAATGAGGAAAGTGTGCCAAGCAGGCTAAGATAAAAGGTAGGGAGGTGGGACTTGGGGGAGGAGCTTTGGAAATGCGATAGGTGGAAGGAGGTTAAGGTGAGGGTGATAGGCCGGAGTGGGGGTGTGG
This sequence comes from Chiloscyllium plagiosum, assembly GCF_037043375.1. NCBI lineage: Eukaryota > Metazoa > Chordata > Chondrichthyes > Orectolobiformes > Hemiscylliidae > Chiloscyllium > Chiloscyllium plagiosum. Next base: position 21,044,775 of record NW_028270185.1, on the reverse strand, counting down.
GCGGAGAGGTCAGGAAGAAGATTGCAGGTTAGGAAGGTGGTGCTGAATTCGAGGGTTGCGACTGAGACAAGGTGGGGGGAGAGGAAATGAGAAAACTGGGGAAATCTGAGTTCATCCCATGTGGTTGGAGGGTTCCTAGGCGGAAGATGAGGCGCTCTTCCTCCAGCTGTTGTGTTGTTATGGTCTGGCGATGGAGGAGTCCAAGGACCTGCATGTCCTTGGTGGAGTGGGAGGGGGAGTTGAAGTGTTGAGCCACGGGGTGGTTCAGCTTCAAATGGTTTAGTACATTGCCTTGAGATGGTTTACTCAGTTAATGGCACGATATAAATACAATAGTATTACTATTGTGACGAGGCAAGAAGGAGATATAAAACACATTTTATTGTAAAAGGTTCTTTGTAGCGATCATTTCTTCCTTTGTGTCGTGACCTTTCAGGCAAGTGTCATGTTCAGTCAGGGTGAAAGATGTTCTCTCGAAACTGAAAGAAGTGCTAACTCATTTCGAAAAAACTCTGTGGAAAAATTATGAACCCTCAGTGCTCCCGTCGCATGCATAAACTGATGTAAGTGAAAAAATAAAAAAGTCTCCATGCAGTTTATAGATATTTATATTTTAGACAAACTTTGTTCTGATCACAGGTCAAAACCTTCTATGTTGCTGTGCTTGAGTTTCCTGCCTTCTCAGTGTCCACTTGAATATACAGTCCTGGTGTTTGCATGTGCTGCTGAGAATTGATTTTTAAATGGACTCCCAAGATGTCCGTCAAGGCTTCAGATTTTTCTGTACATCAAAGGCTGTGTCTTATATTTCCTTGATTCTGTATTTATCTTATATTTATACACTCAATGCCATGTCAGGACATCTCTAATGCTGGCACTATTGTGTTTTGGATTTTCTGAGTGTCTACCAGAGGCTGGGACAAGTACTCTCCGGGAATATGTCAGTGTTTCCTCTGTCCCTGAGAACATGTCAGAGTTTGCACTGTGTCCCTGCGATTTTGTCAATATTCCTACAGCGTACCTGAGAACATGTCAACATTTCCACAGAATCCCCAGGAGCAGGTTGTTAAATGCTCCTTGATTTTTGGTCATGGAGCACAACAACATACTGAGATTTCCAAATCAAAAGATTTTCAACATTAGCAATAGTTAATGGGGAATGATTGCAGTGCCTATGCAAGCTACTCCTAATGGCAGGATGTTTTGCAACGTCTGCAAAATTACATCGTTGGTTACAGCTAACTCACAGTTCCAGGGACCCACGTTCATTTCCAGCCTGGGGCGACTGTCTGTGTAGCTTGCACATTTTCCTGTGTCTGTGTGGGGTTTCCTCTCGGTGCTCTGGTTTCCTCCTACAGTCCAAAGATGTGCAGGTTAGGTGGATTGGCCATGCTAGATTGCCCACAGTGTCCAGGGACGTGTAATTTAGGTGGATTAGCCATGAGAAATGCAGGGTTACAGGAAAAAGATGGTGGAGGTGGTGGGTGGCGGGGGGGGGGTGGCAGTGAGTCCAGCTGAGATGCTCTTCAGAGGGTAGGTGTAGACTTGTTGGGTCTAAAGGTCTGTTTCCACTCTGTAGGGATTCTATGGAGATCAACAGATAAAATGTAGTTCTGTAGCAGTTTAAGGAGGCAATACAGATTTTCCTTGACATTTTCATAACTGCAACTACTATGTCAACATGAATGCTTATGTGAGTTCTGGTCTCCAAATTTGAGGAAAGACATTCTGGCTATTGAGGGAGTGCAGCGTAGGTTCACGAGGTCAATTCCTGGAATGGTGGGATTACCTTACACTGAAAGACTGAAGCAATTGGGCTTGTATACCCTTGAGTTTAGGAGACTGAGAGGGGATATGATTGAGAGTTATAAGATTATTAAAGGATTGGACACTCTGGAGGCAGGAAACATGTTTCCACTGATGGGTGAGTGCTGAACCAGAGGACACAGCTTAAAAATACGGGGTAGACCATTTAGGACAGAGATGAGGAGAAACTTCTTCACCCAGAGAATGGGGCTGTGTGGAATGCTCTGCCCCAGAGGGCAGTGGAGGCCCAGTCTCTGGATTAATTTAAGAAAGAGTTGGATAGGGCTCTCAAGGATTGTGGAATCAAGGGTTATGGAGATAAGGCAGGAACAGGATACTGATTAAGGATGATCAGCCATGATCATATTGAATGGTGGTGCAGGCTCGAAGGGCAGAATGGCCTACTCCTGCACCTATTTCTATTGTCTATTGTCAAATCCTACTGTATGACCAATCCTAGGCGACAAGCCCCTAGTTATTACAATTTCTGATAGGATGTCCCAAATTATTAAGTTCTTGGATGTGGAAGAGTGAACTGGCTTCCCTTCTTTATTCACCTGCCCCTAGGTTGGCCAGAACAAGGTTAATGTACAAAGGATCACCTCCCTTGTGGATACCTTTCTCCCAGACAAAATGCATTTATAATCTAAAAGGAAACCATTTAATCAGTTTTTTCTTGATTTACCAAAGAATGAGGTTATTAGTCGCTAAGTACAAGAAGAAATAATATGACAGTGCACATACACAGATTAGAAATGAAAAGTGGGGTGGAAGGGGGCAGAAGTAAGGCAGAAGAGAGAGCCTAACAGCTTCTAAAACAACTGTGCAAAAATCCCAGACAATTGAGGCAAGCCTTCTGACCAGGCCAGCTCAGCATTTAGGAGGAGAAAGTGAGGTCTGCAGATGCTGGAGATCAAAGTTGAAACTTTATTGCTGGAACAGCACAGCAGGTCAGGCAGCATCCAGGGAACAGGAGATTCGACGTTTCGGGCACAGGCCCTTCTTCAGGAATGAGCAGAGAGTGTTCAGCAGGAGAAGATAAAAGGTAGGGAGGAGGGACTTGGAGGAGGGGCGTTGGCAATGTGATAGGTGGAAAGAGGTCAAGGTGAGGGTGATAGGTCGGAGTAGGATGGAGGCGGAGAGGTCAAGAAGAAGACTGCAGGTCAGGAAGGCGGTGCCGGGCTGGAGGGTTCCGGCTGAGACAAGGTGGGGGGAGGGGGGATGAAGAAACTGGTGAAGTCCAAGTTCATCCCCTGCGGTTGGAGGGTTCCCAGTCGGAAGATAAGACGCTCCTCCTCCGACCGTCGGGTTGTTGTGGTTTGGCGGTGGATTTATCCATCAGCATTTATCCATCCTGTAGCTGCTGACACTTAGCTTCTGGAGGGCATGGGCCTGACACTGTCCTGCCCCACTGGAACAAAAACTCCCTGCAAACTTTACAAGGATGTTGCCAGGGTTGGAGGATTTGAGCTATACGGAGAGGTTGAACAGGCTGGGACTGTGTTCCCTGGAGCATCGGAGGCTGAGGGGTGACCTTATTGAGGTTTACAAAATTATGAGGGGTATGGATAGGGTAAATAGGCAAAGTCTTTTCCCTGGGGTTGGGGAGTCCAGAACTAGTGGGCATAGGTTTACGGTGAGAGGGGAAAGATATAAAAGAGACCTAAGGGGCAACTTTTTTACACAGAGGGTGGTACGTGTATGGAATGAACTGCCAGAGGATGTGGTGGAGACTAGTACAATTGCAACATTTAAGAGGCATTTGGATGGGTATATGAATAGGAAGGGTTTGGAGGGACATAGTCCGGGTAATGGCAGGTGGGACTAGATTGAGTTGGGATATCTGGTTGGCATGGACTGGTTGGACTGAAGGGTCTGTTTCCATGCTGTACATCTCTATGACTCTACAGCTTAAGAATAGAGGTTGAGAATGCATAAAAGAGGCATATTCAAAATTATAACCAAAATTATTAAAATTTACAAAACATTTCTTTCACAATAACAACTGTTGCTAGCGTCATCTGACACCAAGAAATACTTGAAGAGAATAGGCTCACAATTACAGCTAACTCAGATAAAAGTTGATAAGGAGTTGATTTATGATGATTCACAATCAGCAAGGAAACCAAAGAGCAAGTTATTGGAGGTGGAACAAGACACACCAGAATGGAAACTTATGGGATCTCAGACCTTGGCTGCTGTCTGTTCTGAAGATGTTCTCAGCTTCTACCAATGAAAAGATGAATGCATGCAGAATAACAGAACTGTATGAAGGTACTTCAAAGACTCTCTGAAAAACATACAGCAGATGGTAGGCATAATGACAGAGTCTAGAGCTATCCTTTACAACACTATTAGTAGGAACTATGTGATTATCAGGTAGCATGTGATCTCACTGGAGTGTGAAAAGATCAGTCTATTTCGTATTCACGCCAGCTGTGTAAATATTTGTTACTGATACAGTTTAAAATGCTTAAATGCATGTGTCATTTTAAAGTGAGTTCAGTGTGATATTAACAGACATTTCAAACTGATCAATGACAGATCGTACAATATTCTGGGCCTTGGAGATCCAGTCCTGCTCTTCCCACTTTCAAAAATGCTGATGGGGTAGGGTGCAAGTGGGGGGTCTTCTTGTCTTTCCCTTTTGCCCTGACCTTAGTAAATAAACAGCAACTTTAGTAACTGATGTCCACCAGGAATTCTAACATTTCTGCAGCCGAAGGCAATTTCCTCTGCTTCCTTAAAATAAAGTTGAACCAAGAATATTATTTTTCTGAAGAGCAGCAACAACAATGGAGTTCCTTCAAGATTTCACAGGCATTTCAGAGGAAGGTTGGTTACCCGGCAAACTTTGATATTGAGCCATTTAAGAATGTATTAGGTTAGACAATCAAAACTTGGTCCAAACTAAAACTTGTTTAAAGAGGTAGGTCTTAAAGGAAGAGACAATGATAGAGGATTAAGAAGGAAAATCCAGAATTGAGGGCCAAAATAGCTAAAGGCATGGCTGCTGGTAGTGGAGAGTTGAGAATTACTTGTGTGCAAGAGACCAGACTAAGATGACAACAGAGATCTTGGAGGGTTTCTGGGCCATTTACATAACATCATTTGTAGAAAGGTAGGAAGGGACAAGACCATGGAAGGAAACTCAAAACAACAGTGAGAGTTTTAAAATCAAGCCATTGTTGGAATCAAGGTACTTTAGTGATTACAAGGATAATGATTGAAATATATTTGATGTTCGTGAGGACGGCATGTTTAGACACTAGAATACGAGAGAATTATATGGCCTTCAGCTGACCTGTATAATAGGATGGTGGCTACACACCATTTTCCCATCTACCCTGAACTGTGCCTTATCATACAGTGGGATTTAAGGTGTCAGGCAGCCTGCTGACCATGAGGCCCATTGTGTAGTGATTATAACAAGGTCAGCCAGGTGGATATCACGATATGAGTTCCACGATGGGGCTGTTAACCTGGCCCAATCAGGGAGCTCTGGTTGACAGATATAAACAGGAGCGTCAGAGGTTCTGCTCGCTCTGAGACTGGGTTCTGAGGAAGTCAGACCAGTGTCAAGTACTATGCATGTGTAAATAAAGGATGACTTGGTGACGGGCTACCAGTCTCTGTAGAGTTAATTCACATTACGCACTGTTTCAATCATTTAAGTGTAACAATAGTCTGCACTGAATCCAGTGAGAAGTTGAACATGATATTGGAAAGAGGTTAGAGTGCTGCAGACATTCCCTTCTCGATGACATTGGGTGGTCAGTCAGCCAGAATGGCACCTTGACCAAACTGCTGCACATGCTGAGTCTGAATATGGATGGATGATGGAGATATGTCCATTTTCTGGATGCAGTATACCTTACTGAAGCTGCTCAGTCCTCATCTGCAGGGTACACCACCAATGACTGTGCCGACATCTAAGAAACCTTTCTCTTCCCATTTTAGGTCATTTCCACCAAAGGTCCTGGGCTCTGTCACTGGTGAGATGTTGGCTGTTGTGGCTGCTTAACTAAGAAGGTGAAGACCGATTCAGGAGGACCAAGGCCAATGCCCAGTAGCAGCAGGCCGGTGTGGAGGACAAAGTGCATCCAGGTCAAGCAGAGGTCACTACAACAGACTCCTCAGGATGTATGGGATGCTCAGGAGGCCCAGAGTTTTACAGCTCCAACTCCATTTCCTGATCATTAGTGAGGCACAGTGCTGACACAGGCTCCAAGTTCCTGGACACATTAACAGAACTGTGCTGGATGCTGGAGCAGCATTTGCAGCCTACAGAAATGGGAAGCCATCCTCTTTAGGTGACTGTAAAAGGCTCTATGATGCCTAGTTTCTATGCCACTGGCTCCTTCCACAAAGCCATGGGTGACCTATCTGGGATCTTTCAATCAGGCACACATAAAAGTATCAGAACGTTGATGGCAAAGCGACAAAATCACACTGGTTCAGTTTGTTTCCTAATGGTAAAGTCAGTGCTGCTGCCCAGGCAGTGTGGAGGACAAGGAGAATTGAGTTCTATCCAGAATCCAGAAACACAGCTGGTTTCCCTCAGGTGCAGGACACCAAGGGGTTGTATCAGAGTGCTGTGGAATTCTTCAACAGCAAATGTTTCCATTCAATTACCTCCCAGGTGATCTGAGATCCCCAGTGACTGGGATTCTACCACGCTGGGTATATTTCCCGTGGCACAGCTTTTTACCTGATCCAAGTCTTTTGCTAAATCCAAATATGAGTTTGGTTTCTTTAAATGAATGAATCAGTAACTCTCACTTAATTTGCAAGAACACCTAAAAACAGAACCATGCTCACAGCAGGGGAGGCCTCCTAAAGCAAGTTATTGAGATCAGGGGTTTTCCTTAACCACTTCCCTTAGTTACTGTTCATAAACCCATACGAGAGAGATATTGGTAAAGTTTCTGCCAAGTATTATTTGTCTTAGTTCACAAGTATGTGATACAGCAATGTAAAATAAATGTAAAAGTGTTGTAGATTCCACAACTCTGAAAGAAGAAGAAACAATACTGGAAACACTCAGTAGGTCAGGTAGCATCCGTGGACAGAGAAGGAGAACATTTCAGGTTAATGAAGAAGTAAACTGTAGAAATATGAAATTGCGGGAAAAGAAAGTACTGGAGAATCTTAGCAGGTCTTGGAAGCATTTGTAAAGACAGACGCAGAGTCAATGGGCTGAATCTTACTAGAAATTGACTAAGTCTCATTTTCGTCAAGTTTCATTGAGAGGTTGTCACTACGGGGCCTAATGAGTTTTCCAGCACTAACATCCCAACCACCTGGATACTATGTCCTTTTGCTGCCTCGCTCATATGACTCTAGCCCGATTCTCCCACTCACTGCAAGTGGAAGTATTTGCCACTGTTGGGATATTCCAAGATTCCTGGTGCTGGTGCCCTATTTAAAAGACCATTGGGCATCTGGTCAAATGCTGACCGTCCAGATCTGCCTTGCATGATTTGTGACATTTGCTGGGACATGGCAGATAAGGGGTAAATGGCACCCCATTTTGTGGTGCTGGTTAATGAGGCAGTACAAAGGAGGTCACAACGCCAGGTCCTGGTTAATGGGGCGGTAAAAGGGAGGTCACAATGCCAGGTCCTGGTTAATTGGACGGTACAAGGGAGGTCACAATTCCAGGCCTTGGTTAATGGGGTGGCATGGAGGAGGTCACAATGCCAGGTCCTGGTTAATGGGGTGGTACAAAAGAGGTCACAATGCCAGGTCCTGGTTAATGGGGTGGTACAAGGGAGGTCACAATGCCAGGTCCTGGTTAATGGGGCGGTACAAGGGAGGTCACAATGCCAGGTCCTGGTTAATGGGGTGGTACAAGGGAGGTCACAATGCCAGGTCCTGGTTAATGGGGCGGTACAAGGGAGGTCACAATGCCAGGTCCTGGTTAATGGGGTAGTACAAGGGAGGTCACAATGCCAGGTCCTGGTTAATGGGGTGGTACAAGGGAGGTCACAATGCCAGGTCCTGGTTAATGGGATGGTACAAAGGAGGTCACAATGCCAGGTCCTGGTTAATGGGATGGTACAAAGATGGTCACAATGCCAGGTCCTGGTTAATGGGGCGGTACAAGGGAGGTCACAATGCCAGGTCCTGGTTAATGGGATGGTACAAAGGAGGTCACAACGCCAGGTCCTGGTTAATGGGATGGTACAAAGGAGGTCACAACGCCAGGTCCTGGTTAATAGGATGGTACAAAGATGGTCACAATGCCAGGTCCTGGTTAATGGGGCGGTACAAGGGAGGTCACAATGCCAGGTCCTGGTTAATGGGATGGTACAAAGGAGGTCACAATGCCAGGTCCTAGTTAATGTGGTGGTACAAGGGAGGTCACAATGCCAGGTCCTGGTTAATGGGATGGTACAAAGGATGTCACAATGCCAGGTCCTGGTTAATGGGGCGGTACAAGGGAGATCACAACGCCAGGTCCTGGTTAATGGGGCGGTACAAGGGAGGTCACAATGCCAGGTCCTGGTTAATGGGATGGTACAAAGATGGTCACAATGCCAGGTCCTGGTTAATGGGATGGTACAAAGATGGTCACAATGCCAGGTCCTGGTTAATGGGGCGGTACAAGGGAGATCACAATGCCAGGTCCTGGTTAATGGGATGGTACAAGGGAGGTCACAATGCCAGGTCCTGGTTAATGGGATTGTACAAAGGATGTCACAACGCCAGGTCCTGGTTAATGGGGCGGTACAAGGAAGGTCACAATTCTAGGTCCTGGTTAACGGGGTAGTATAGAGGAGGAATCAGCCGTTCTACTTCTCTGTTTGCAACATGGTAAAATTAAAACCATGGAATAACCCCAATAGCCACTTCAATGGTTCCTAATCCGACTTTAGAGTAATCAACACCAGACTTTGCAAATAATTAATTCCAGGCACCAACTTTGTATCTTAAACATAAGACAACAATTTATTAAATACACAATAATGTTAGAAGAGAAAAACTAAACCACAAGGTAATCTAATTAATGTCTATGCTTTTTAAACATGAAACATTTATTTTCAGCCTTCATTCACACAAAAGAGACAAAAAAAAACTGCAGATGCTGGAATCCAAGATAGACAAGCAGGAGGCTAGAAGAACACAGCAAGCCAGGCAGCATCAGAGGGTGGAGAAGTCCACATTTCGGGTGTAACCCTCCTTAAGAAGGGTCATATCCAAAATGTTGACTTCTCCACCTCCTGACGCTGCCTGGCTTGCTGTGCTCTTCCATCCTCCTGCTTGGCTACCTTCATTCACACAAAAGGCAGACAAAAAGACAGATAAATACAGTTAAGGGATAAATAAAGATAATAACAAAAACTGGTCAGATTTCTTGAATGTTTTTTATAATATGTTGTTTCATAAACATAGATGAGGACTTCTTGATTGCTTTTCTGCAGACGTTGACCAAGGTCATCTTTCAGTTCACTGAGGTAAAGGCTATAATACTTCCAATTCAGCCATCTACTCTTTGGACTTCTGACAGCCTCTGTGGGAGATTAGGCAGGAAGCTTTCAAATCTTCATACAATGTCACCAGCAGCCAAACTCATCTCCGAAAACACAGTTTGAAAGAAACAAATGCAACTCTCATTCCATCTGATAGACCTACTGCCTTTTACTGAGGCCTCAATTACCATTTAACATCAGCCATCTGCTTAAATATAGGGGCTCTTCCAGATTGCCAGAACCAATTCGCAAGTACTGACCCTGTTAATTGCCAATTTATCCTATCTGTTTAAACACAATGTTCTTTCTGGAGTCTGCTATGTCTGTAGGAGAAAGTGAGGACTGCAGATGCTGGAGATCAGAGCTTAAAAATGTGTTGCTGGAAAAGCGCAGCAGGTCAGGCAGCATCCAAGAAGAAGGAGAATCGACGTTTCGGGCATAAGCCCTTCTTCAGGAAGAAGAAGGGCTTATGCCCAAAACGTGATTCTCCTTCTCCTTGGATGCTGCCTGACCTGCTGCGCTTTTCCAGCAACACATTTTTGAGCTATGTCTGTAGGAGCCAATTTAATAAAGAATCAGCCTGCAATTAACTTCAGGCATGGCCTCACAAACAAACAAGCACTTGTTTGGTCTACTCTTTTCCACTTACCACAATCTGTTTCACAAAGTTCACAAGTCATCTTCAGCTCACAATTCCCAGTTCACAGCTCCAAACCAAAATTGATTTTAAAAAAAAGAAAAACCAATAAGGGCTCTAACACTACTAAAGTGTACTGCAGAGAACCAGATACAATACTCCAATTGAGGCCAAATGAGATTATTTTTATAAAATGTAATTTATGACTTCCTTGCTTCTATACCTTGTGGCAGGAATTTCCCATTTAGAAGTTAAAGTATGGCACCAAGCAAATTAAAGATGTTCGCTTCTGCTATTGCCAAAGTGAGAGGTTGTGTGAGCCTCCATTAGATGATCAATCAGTACTACTTCACATTAAACAATAATTGGAGGAAGCACTGAGGATGAAAATGACGCAAAATGTACTCTGGGTGGGGAATTTCAATATCCACCACCAAGAGTGGCTTGGCCGCAGTATTACTGATCAAGCTGCTCAGGTCCTAAAGGATGTAACTGCTTGACCGGGTCTGCGGCAGGTTGGGGAGAGGAAAACATACTTGACCTCATCCTTACCAATTTGCAGGCTGCAGAAGCATCTGTCTATGACAATATCAGTAAGAACGACCACCACATAGTCCTTCTGGAGACAAAGTCTCGTCTTCACATTGAGAATATCTTGCTTTGTATTGTGTAGCACTATCACCATGCTAAATGGGACAAACTCTGAACAAATTTAACAACTCAAGACTGGGCATCTAGGAGGTGCTGTAGGGTGTTAGCAGCAGCACTATTCTCCTGTCGCATCTAGTCTTGAATGATGGTGAACAATTAAACAATCCCCTAAAAGAGGAGGCTCCACAAATATCCCCATCCTCAATGATGGAAGAGACCAACACTTTAGTGTAAAATGCAGTAATCTTTAGCCAGAAGTACTCAGTGGATGATCCATCACAGCCTCCTCCAGTGGTCTCCAGCATCACAGATGCCAGTCTTCAGCTAATTCAATTCACTCTATCTGAAACCAAGAATTGCTTGCCGTCAGTGAATACTGCAAAGGCCATGGGTCCTGACAACATTCTGGCAGTAGTACCAAAGACTTATGTTCCTGAGTATGTTGCTACCCTATTGCAGTATAGCTGCCACACTGGCATTTACCCACAATGAGGAAAATTGCCCAGGTATTTCCTGTATACAAAAAGGAGGACAAATCCAATCTGACCAATTATCGCCCCAACAATCGATTCTTGATCATCAATGAAGTGACGGAAGGTGTCATCAACGCTGCTTTTAAATTAAAAGTACCTTCACTTCCCATAAGGGTTTCTAGGACAGGTTTCAGGTTGACAAGATTGGGTAGCTAGGCTAGCTCACTATATAAAAATAATCTGTGATATTTAAAGGTCTGACTGTTGGTCAGCCAATGTTTTCAGTTCCTGCTCCAAATGTTGCTCCCTCGCTACTGAAACAAACCTTCTGCCTGGCAACTGTCTAAGACTGAATCAGTCTGTTTATATGAACATATAATTTGGCTCTGAGCTTCCAGACTTATATTGTGGCCATCAATAAGATTGCCTATTTCCACCTCAATGACATGGTCTGATTTTGCCTCTATCGCTGCTCATTTGTTGCTGAATCCCTCATTCATGCCTTCAGTATCTCTAGATTTGACTGTTCCAATGTTTCAATGACAACCACCTGATGAAGGAGCAGCATTCTGAAAGCTAGTGCTTCCAATTAAACCTGTTGGACTATACCCTGGTGTTGTGTGATTTTTAACTTTGTACACCCCATTCCAACATCAGCATCTCCAAATAATGTATTCTTGTCTGGTCTTTTATCTGCTGTAAACTTTATCTCATCCAATGTTCTGCTGTGCCTGGTCAACTCACACCAAGTCCTGTTCACATCACCCTGCATGAACCAACCTACTTCACTCCCAGTCATGTATAATCTTGATTTTAGAATTTTTAACCTTGTGTCAAAAGCTTCTATGCCTTGAACTTCCCTACCTCAGTAATCTCTTTAACTGCAATACTCTCTGTGATGCTCTAATTATGGCCTCTTGAGCATTCCCAGTGTTAATTACTGCAACTTTATTGGTCATGTCTTCAATTGTGTACTCCTAAGCTCTGGAATTCCCTCTCTAAATCACTCCACCTCTTTCTCTTGTTTTTCACATTTAAGACACTTCTTAAAATCTAAACACTTTGATGAAGTCTTGGTCATCTCATTTGCATCTCTTTGTGTGGCTTATTATCATACTTAAATAGTGGTCCTATGAAGCACATTAGGATATTTTCTTCTATTAAAGGCACTCTATAAGTATAAGCTGATGTTGTAAATATTAATATAATTCTCAGGCTCTGAATTTTTAACCAGTACTATTCACAGTTCGCAGATGTGAGGCATTCAGTGACAAAGAAAACTTGTTAGTTAGATGTGAAACTTGAAGTAGTGAGAATATAGTAAGTTTTTGATTTATAAAAAAGATTCATTTTTATTTAAAATACCACTTTCTGTAATTAATGTTTGGGTTAAAACATTGAGCATTGTCTGTTTGTCTATCTTCTCCCTGTTACTGCTCCTGGAAATTATAGTGAGCATCAATGTCTGGGTATATTTCTAGTGTCACAGCAACCTTCAGTATTCTCTCAACAATGCATCTTAACTTTTCTTTAGCCTTATCACCAAACTCATATTCTTTACTCTCCGCTGCATTTTTATCATATTAATTATTTTTGAAATTTTTTTTAATAAGAAGAATGTATAATTATTTATCCAATCTATTGTCAACTCTATTGTGATTTTATCTCATTCCCATTCCCCACTCATTGGTTTACCACTGAAGGAGAATTTCCAAATACCAGAAATCTCAAAACAAGACAATAAATCTTGGAAAAATATAGCAGTTCCTTAAACAAGTTGGCTTTGTATTGATTCAGGAGATGTGGTTCGTACTGAGACGGTTACTGGGCTAAGTCTTGTTTAATAGTGTAAATTGATGATAGCAAGAACCATTATATTTTGTTCTCACTGAAATCCATGGAGATAACAATCAGGAAATGTAGACTGGGGCCTCTGACTGCCTCTCTCCTGTCCAGAAGCAGGAATTGAACAGCAAACTGACTTGATTTATATGACATCGGGGTTACACAGTGTTGTTGCAATTACACCCATGTAATTATTAAGAACAGAAATTGTTGGAGAAACTCAGCAGGTTTGGCAGCATCTATGGCGATAAAGCAGAGTTACATTTTGATTCCAGTGACCCTTCATCAGAAAAATACAACACAACTGACTTGAATCTGTATGGAGATACTTTGAGGAGTCTAACAGAAGGACTAATCTTTGAGTAGGTTACTTCACTGGAATGGTTCTCATCAGACTTCTGCAATTAATCACTTTGTTATCTAATGGGTTTCTTCTTCTTAGGCTGTCCTTTGGGATTAACGATAACACTTTCACTCGGGTTTAATGAGTACTGAGATTGCTAATAAATCCAATGCGTGGCTGTAGACTCTCACAAGCAGGGCACATTTCAATTAACTAAATTAGCTGGTACTGCTCACTGCCAGGACATGGGTGAAATACCAGGAGGGGCCTACCAAAATGTAGCTATGCAAGGGGAAAGGATGAAAAAAATTGTGAAGAAATAAGAACAACGCTTATAAAGAATGAGAAACAAATGTTTGCCCTCACTCTCTTTTATTCATCATATATTATTATTACTAGGTATAGATGTGTTGGTGTTACCATTACCAATATTCTATTATTTATCAAGAAACTAAGACTACACAGTAGGGCACTACCAAGATTGTAAAGGACAAACAGCAAGAAGCAAATCATGTAGTAATGACTGTGTAACAGCAAGCTTCAAATTATAAAGTGTCAGAAGGATAGATTGAAAGAAGTAAGAATTCTCACACTTTTAAAATCCTGAGAATAGAATGAATTACAGGAGAAGATATCAGGATTTCAGGACAATAACAATATAAGGAGGATCAATTACACTCCACATAAACCTGTTCAAACAGACTAAAAATAATATCTGCTGAAATCTTTTGCTCTTGAAATGTTTCCATTGGATCCTTAGGGAATTGGACTGTTGGTCAACATATTTAAATTTCTGAAGTCTTTATGTGTTGAAATATATATAAATTTTGCAATCTGTGAAAAAAGGTCTTATAATGTTTACAAAGATGATACCGCACTATCAGAACTATCAGAACACACTGAAGGTTCTTTCAGTGAAAGGGAAGACTGAGATGTGACCTGATAAAAGTCATTATAATTATAAAGGAGTTTGAGACTAGATACATAGAGAAAATATGAGATCAAAACAAGGGACATAGGTAAGATTGTCACTAAAACATCCTATAAGGAATTCATGAGAAATGATTCTACTGAGAGTGGTGAGAATGTGGAATTCCCTACAACGTCTACAATGTTGAGATAATTACTATGGACACGTGTCAGAGGAAATTGAACAAATGCGTGTGGGTGTGAGGACTAAAAGGATACATTGATGGAGTTAGTTGAGAGAGGCCATTGGCAATCTTTCCACAGACATCTTCTAAGATCATACAGAACAGGAGTAGGAATAACCATTCAGCCTATCAAGCCTGCTCTGGCCTTCAACAGGATCATGGCTGCTTTGATTGTGACTTTAACTTTCCTGCCAGCAAACCTCCCAACTCATAATCCTGGATAAAAATCTAATTCAGCCTTAAAAATATTCAAGTCTCCACAGGTCTCAGAAGTAGAAAATTTCAAAGATTAATGACTCTCTGAGAGAAGGAATTCCTGTTCATTTCTTAGATAAGTTGTCTTTTTTTAACTGTGTCCCCAGTTCTACTTCTCCCCCATGAAGGGAACATAATCTCAGCATTTGTCCTGTCAAGTCCCCACAGAATTTTATATTTGTTTTAAAAGATCACTTCTCAATTTTCAAAATTCCAAGGACTATTGGCCCTAACTTCCCTTGTACAACAATTTCCTTCATCCCAGGTTTGTGTCCAGCTTCAAGGAGATGCACAAGAGTATCCTGTGTACAATTATTGTTTTGATCTCCCTTGGTCTCCTTATAACTTGGCATAGATTGGAAATTCACAAAGTGTCGGTGATCAGCCCAAAATCCAAATGGAAAATTTGTGTAACTCCATTAAAACTATTTTTCAAAGTATAGTTACAGAATTCTACATTCTGGTACGGCATTCTCTTCACATCCTGCTCTACATTCTATATCAGAAAGCATGTAATTAGCTTCCAGTGGGCTCATAATGATCATGTTGAAAGTCAGAACTTGCTGGAGAGTGAATTTATGGCTGCAAACCCACAACCTATAATTACGTGGCACACTGTGGTGCTGCACTAACCCTCTTTGCCCCAGCTTCTACAAGCATTACTCAATTCACTGTCCTCCGAATACATTCAGCACAGAACTTGCTTCAACTTAATTTATACATTTGACCACATTCACATTTTATATTGTTTACTGATGCTTCCTTTCTTCCAAAGCCTGTAACAATTGGATTATTCATCATCCTACAGTATGAATCATAAAAGTCAGCTCAGACCTTCGACTGCAAATAAGTGAGCCCAATAAGGCTGAAAGATGATGAAACAATCGGAAACGCCCGACAATTGCACAGTGTCCTTGCTGCAGCATTACAATGGTAGTTGCTGGTTCAGTCTGAGGTGCAGCACTGAACTGCAAACATGTCTTGTAAGTAGATTAGAGATGTGCCACAAGGGTTCTTACAGGCTGGGACATATTGGATGCCAATTCCAGTAGATGTGGGGTGTGTGTGACTGGTACCCATGTTTCATGCTCAGTTTCCAATATGGAGCTGAATCTGCTCACTTGCTCTGGTTTCTGAAATAGGTCAGCAGAGGCCGGTATCCCATCACTAAGTCACCCTTTATTTACATGTGCATAGTACTTGACACTGATCCAGCCAGTCAACTCTCAGAGTAAAGAACCTCTGATACACCTATTTATTATTAATTTTGTGTGTGTGCAGGTGTAAGACACAGTGAAAGACACAAAGTGCACGAATCTTTATTCAATTTCCACCACCAGGAAGAAAAGAAACACCCAAGTGGCCAGTGACAAGCAGTGCCCTTCACATCAAAGGGCAATGCTGTGTGTACACCTATTTATTTTTTTTAATTTTTTTTCTTCCTTGCACACACTGGTCCAGCTCCCTCAGAGCCAGCTCTCAGGATGAGCAGAACCTCTGACACTCCAGTTTATTTTTTTACCTTTCTTTTTTTCTTTTTAAATTTACCCCCACACTACCACCTAACTGCGGTAGTGCTTATATTTTCCCCAGCACCCATGTTGTGTGTGCGCAGATGTGAGACACAGTGAAAGACACAAGGTGCACAAATCTTTATTCAAATTTCCACCACCAGGAAGAAAGGAAACACCCAAGTGGCCAGTGACAAGCAGTACCCTTTACATCAAAGGGTAACGCTGCGTGTACACCTGTTTATATCAGCCAGGGCTCCCTGATTGGACCAAGTTAACAGCTCTAATCAGAAAACTCATACTCTATGAGGTCCACCTAGCTGACCTTGTTACAATCGCTACATCCCACCCCATCTAAGTCCAGTGCCTGTTCTTTTTTCTTATGGCCTCTCCGGGGTGTTTTCACACTGGGTCCGGTCCCTCAGACTGCCAGTGTGCATCTGCCCAAAGCCCGCCTCTTGTGGCCAGAGGCTCTCAGGAGAAATTCATCATTTTCTTCAGGTGGTAAAAGCATTGAGGCTGCAACATCTGCCATCTCCACCTCAGATTCTGAGGTTCATTTGGTGCTAGACAGAGGGGAGAACCCATGGGTTCTGACAGCCTTTCCAGCTGCTCTGAGGTGCCAGGTACGTTTTGATTCTGCTCTGTTTGTGAGTTGCAGCTTTTATGTGATCCACGTGCTTGTTCAGGACTGCCTCACCTACCCGAACTTTGTATGTCATGGAACCTGACCTCACTTCAACAATGCCTCTTACCCATGCAGGGCCATTTCCATGGTTTCGGCACCAAATATTGTCCCCTGGAGTAAATGTTTTGCTTAAGAGAATCTTGTGACCAGCATTGGCATTCCTGATGCCATTTCACTCTCACCCGCAGGTCTGGGAAGATCAGATTTATGGAGCTATCCCTGTAGTTGCATCAGGTGTGGTCCAATAAGAAATTAGGAACTGTGGCAGTATGGTATTGATTGAAATTGTAGGCTGTCTCTTTAAACCTGCCTTCAAGGTTTAGATAGGTCTTTCCATCAGACCATGGGACATTGGATGGTATGGAGCTGTACTTATATGCCAAATGGCACTTGACTTTAGAAAAGAGTTGAATTCCCTGACATTAAATAATGGCCCATTGTCTGTGACCAACACGTTCAGATGCACAGGTATTGCAAAAGATGCTTGCAGCGTTTCTACCGTTCTCTCCGTGTTCGACAAATGAACTCTATGCACGTCCAACCACTTTGACTGGGCATCCACAATGAACAAGAATATTCAGACCATGCAAGGGCCAGCATAGTCGATGTGTAACTGATGTAGGGTTTATCCGGCCATTCCCATGAAAGTAGGGGAGCTGCTGATTGTAATTTTTGACATTGTTGGCACTGTGGGCACAGCCCCACCAATATGGCTAAGTCTACATCCAAATCCTAGCCAGATGACATAATCTCTTGCCAACATCTTCATTTTGAAGACCCCTGGTGGAGTTCAGCCAGTATCTGGTGGCGACATTTGCTCAGGACAATCACTCTTCCTCCCGCTAATAAAATGCTGTCCTCTACAGTGATCTAGTCTCGGATCCAGAAAGGTTTCAGTTCTGGCTGTGATGGCCCTTTTATTTACCCCAGCACCACCAGCTGTTATAGTGTTTCCAGGGCTGGATCTTTTTTGTGTCCACAGTCTTATATTGTCAGTGGTGACTAGAAGGGTGTCCAGAAAGTTTAAAACCAGAATGGACTCTTCTAGTGGCAGCACTATTGGTGATGTACCTGCCTGTGGGAGGCAGCTCAAGGCATTCACATTTGCTAATTGGCCTCCTAGACAGTGTTCCCACTTGTAATTGAAATTGCTTAGAATGAGTGCCTGCTGCTAAATTCAACCTGAAGTTGTAGCCTTTATCTGTAAACGTTCCCTCGTATAGGTTCTCAGTCCATCCGAGGTCTTACACAAGAGTGGTTTTGCAATGACTGATACAGCTGTGCCAGAATCCACCTCCATTAGACCCGGGTGAGCATTTAAACAGACATTTATTTTGATTAATTCTGATTTGAATGTTGCTAAGCAATTTAACTGTTCCAAGCTAGATGGAGGTGGGCTCCATCCAGGGTGTGCACTCTCCTGGATACAGGTCTATGACTTCTCTTACTCATTGCAGGCCTAGTGAGACTCTTTTGCTATCTTGAGTCTGCATATTGGCTGCAACTACAATGGCTTGCCGGCTCAGATCCTGAATAAATATTAACAATTTTGCCGAGGCGTGGCTTTGTTTAGGGGTTTTGCTGTGGGTTAACCTCTGTTCAGGACATGCCCTGAGTGAGGCTATGCAATTGCCTTCACTCAGCTGGTGTCCCCCAAGCTCAGTCGGCCTGACAAGGGTGTACACTTCCATCTGCATACCCAGTAACTCATACACTCCACTTGCTGCATTTTCTAAAGACAAATCCAGTGTTTGAAGTCCAGTTGGGTTTCAGCTAGTAGGTGCTTTTGCATGGTTACCTCATTAATCCCACATACCAAACAGTCTCTCAGCATCTTATCAAGAGTTAAACGCAAGTCACATGACTCTGCTAGCCCTCTTAACCTCGTCAAAAATCCTGGCACAGATTCTCCTGGTTCTCGAACTGCTGAGTAAAACCAACAGTGTCTCAGACTTAGTGTAGGCTTGGGATCATAATATTCCTCAACTAAATCCATCAACTCGTGAAAGCTTTCAGTATCTGGTCCCTCAGGAAATGTTAATAATCAAAAAAGCTGTGGACCTGTGAGCTGAAGGGGAGAATTACTTGTTACTTTTCATCTGCCCCGGTGTCATTTGCCTAGAAAAGCTAACACATTCTTTCCACATACGGGGTCCGGTCTTTAATGGCAGGATCGAACAAGTCAAGCTTCCCAAATAATGGCACAATGCCAGAAATGCTTACCCCAACTCAAAAATGTTTGTTGCAAGCAAATTTCTTCAGGTGTGTATGTTTTTCTCTCATCACCACTGAAATAACTCCACAGTGGCCGGTATCCCGTCACCAAGTCACCCTAACAGTGGTCTGGCTTCCTCAGAGCCCTGCTGTCAGAGTGAGCAGAATGTCTGACACTTGTGTTTATATCTGTCAGCCAGGGCTCCCTGATTGGACCAGGTGAACAGCCCCAATCAGGGAACCCATATTCTTTGAAGTCCACTTGACTGATCTCATTACAATCACTACAGTTTCTTTGTTGAGTTTTCTTGACGTCAAGTCTTTTTGGCTGGTTTGGTAAGATGGAAGGCAAAGTATTAAAGAACTAGAAATGCAATATTAACTAGACACATAACAAGTGTTAATCCATGTCAATTGGCATCTCATTGCTGCCTAGTGAGAATCTTGCCTTTGCCACTTGTGAAAAGCATATAAAATGGAGTGACATAATCTCACCATCAAGATGGACCTCACCACACCTGTAACCTAATTCTGCCACACATCTTGCTGCAGCCTACATTGCCCAGGTGCCTGTAAGATTCTGCCCAATGGAGTTTATTTTCATGCAACAAGGCCCTAACTAACCCCTGGTCATATAACAGCAGTGTCTCAGTCATTAGGTGCAATCATCTGCAGCCCAGGTGCTTCCCAATAGGGAAGTAATACTGAAAGGAGGCTGGGTATTACATTGAACTCCCTTCCTTTGACTGACAAGCAGTTGTTTTCAAAAAGGCTTCAGTTCAAAGCACAAATCAAAAATAACTTCTTGAAGTGAAAATAGAAAAGTACCATAATCATGAAAGAATCAATATAATTTCATATACTGACAAAGTGATACAAAATAAATACTTGCTCACCCTCCAATGCAATGCAGGTTCTGATCAACAGAATATCAAGTCCTGTCTGAGACAACAATGAGAAAAATAAACACTTTGTTAGCTTTCTTAACTAGAGAGGAATGTTAGGCAAACCATTGGGAGAAATCTCAGTTTTACAAGAGCATACCAGGATTGTTGGGTGATGGTGTTTCCTTAGCTCACAAGAGTGGGAAACATGGCATGTGGTGAATTAATTAGGTGAGATCCAAAATATTGATGTCCCGACAGTGGCTTGAGATGCAGAGATAAAGTCAGTGGCATGTTGGACATTACTTCTCCAGATGTGTAGGAAACAGGAGAGAATATTAGAGTTATACTTGGGTGCACAAAATACTTGGGGAGATGAATAGCACCTGGGAAGAGTAGGGGTGGCAGAGCAAGGGAGAAATTAAAATATTCTAAATCAGGGTTACACTGCTTGTATTCACATGCATGGAGAATAGTCAAAGTTAGTGAGTTACAGGTGCAGATTGACTTGTGGAATAGTGAGGTAATGTGGTGATTAAGACACCCCATTTTAGGAAGGCCAAGCAGGTTGGATATTAAATATTCCTAGCTTATAAGGTGAGAGGAAAGTTAGGAGAGGAAGAAAGGAGGAGAGGTAATGATATTGGTTAAAGAGAGCACTGCAGCATTGGTGAAAGAGGATGTTTTAGAGGGTCCATGGACAGAATCAATTTGACTAGAGTTAAGGAAAAGAAAGGTGTAATTACATTGCTCAGTGTAGACTACAGATCATCAACTACTGGGGAGGATGAATTGGAATAAATTACAAAGAGGAGCAAACATCTTACAGCAGTTATAATGGGGAAACATTAATCATCTGTATATAGACTAGGCCAATGGTAGTATTAAGGGCAGCGAGGGGCAAATGTACCTGGACTCTGTTCAGGAGACATTTCTGCAGCAGTTCGTATTCAGTCCAACAAGCACTGCTAGACGTGGTTCTTGGGAATGAGGTGGACCAAGCAGATCAAGACTCAGTGCAGGAACATTTAGTGAACAGTGATCACTGTAACA
The DNA here is from genome assembly GCF_037043375.1 of Chiloscyllium plagiosum. Lineage (NCBI taxonomy): Eukaryota > Metazoa > Chordata > Chondrichthyes > Orectolobiformes > Hemiscylliidae > Chiloscyllium > Chiloscyllium plagiosum. The sequence goes on along the minus strand of NW_028270185.1, from coordinate 21,023,786 downwards.
TAAGGTTTAGGATGATGGTGGAAAAGAACAAAGGACAGTCCACATTAAGAATAATTAACTGGGAGAGCGCCAAATCCAATGCACAAGAACAGAGTTGGACTGGTTAGACTGGAACCAAAGAATGGTGGGAAAAAACTGTAGCTGAACAATGGGCTACCTTCAAAGCTGAGATGGTTTGGATTTGGTCAAGATATATTCCCTCAAAAGGGCAAGATAGGGCAAATAAATCCAGAGTTCCCTGGGTGGAAAATTACATAGAAATTAAGTTAAAGACATGTGCGAGGGAAATGAAACAATTGAGATTCAAGCTGAATACGAAATGTTCAAAGCGGGAAGTGAAGAATCAAATAAGACAGCAAAGAGGGAATATGAAAACAAAACTACCAGCTGACAAAATGGAGAATCCCAAAGTATTCTTCAGGCACATCAATAGTGGAAATGTGATAAAAGAAGGAGTAGAATCAAAAAGGGAGCACACATGGAGGCAAAGCTCATGTATTAAATGAATATTGTGGATCTGTTTTTACCAAGGAAGCAAGATATTATCCAGACAATGGATCAGAGGAAGAAACCCTATCACTGAAAGTGTTTATAATTGATACAGAAGTGGTTTTCAATGAGCTATTGAGAGTTAGCAAGGCGATACATCCATGGATTTTGAAGTAAGTGTAAGTGGAAACTGCAGAGGCATGACCATAAGTTTTCAGTCTTCCCTGGACATCAGGGTACCAGAGAACTGGAGAATTGCAAAACTTTTACCGTTGTTCAAGAAATTTTATGAGGTAAAGCCTAGCAATTACAGATCAATCAGTTTAATTTGTGGGGAAACTGCCGACTCTCTGAAGAATATTATGACTCAATGCTATTTGCCTGCCCTTTCCCCATGGCTCTGAATATTGTTTCCATTTAAGTAGTCATCTAACGTCCTCTTGAATGCCTCATTGAAACTTCCTCCATCACTGTTCCAGGTAGTGCATTCCAGACCCTAACTATCTGCTGTGTGAATTTTTTTCGGACAGTATATTTGCTTCTTTTGACCTTATCATTTTGTGACAGAACAATTTCTCTCCATCTACTCTGACAAGCCCCCTCATGATTTTGGAAACTTCCATCAAATCTCCTCTTAGTTTTCTCCTCTCTAAGGAAAACTGTTTAAAATTTCTCTAATCTTTCCACAAAATTAAGTTTCCCATCCTTGGAACCTCTTAAGAATCTGCCATCTCTTGAATATATACACATTCTTTCTAAAGTATGGAGCCAGAATTGCACAAAATACTCCACCTGAGGTCTAATTAGTATCATAGAATTACAGAATCCCTATAGTGCGGAAAGAGGCCATTCAGCCCTTTAGATCTGTACTGGCCCTCTGAAGAGCATCTCATCCAGACCCAAACCCCTACCCTACCCCTGTAACCCTGCATTTACCATGCCTAATCCACCTAGTCTACACATCCCTAGTCGCTATAGGCAATTTAGCATGGCCAATCCACCCAACCTGCACATTTTTGGATTGTGGGAAAAAACTGGAGCACCCAGTGGAAACTCACGCAGACATAGGGAGAATGTGTAAAATCCACACAATCACCCAAGACTAGAATCAAAACCAAGTCCCTGGCAATGTAAGGCAGCTGTGTTAGCCACTGAGCCACCATGCCAACATGACTTATACAAGTTTAGCATAATACTTCTGTATTCTATAAGCCTAATAATGAAGCCTAGAATGCCATACACTTTAATAACAGCTCTCTCTACCGGTCTTCCCTTTTGTCATGACTTATGCACATATGTATCCAGGTCTCTACTCCTATATGCCTTCTAGTGTAGTGCCTTTTATTTCAGACCTTATCTCTATGTTCTATGGCCCAAATTTATATAAACATTGGGCTCTCAAGATTTATTTAGAAAATCAATTGGCTGGGGGATTTTTTAAAAAGACTGGGCTTGGGGCTGTTATAAAATTACTGGGAGGTTACAAAACACTAAAAACTCTGGGCTGGTGGGTGGGTTATATAAATGCTGGGCAGGGAGGGTATTATAAAATTACTGGGGGGGGGGGGTATATAAAACATTGAGCTGGGAAAGTTATAAAAATGACTGGAGGTTACATTAACATTGGGCCGGGGGTATATATAAACACTAGACTGGGGGGCAGTTATATAAACATTGGACTGAGAGTTTATATAAACACTGAGCTGGGGCGGTTATATAAACATTGGGCTGGGGGTTTATTTAAACACTAGACTGGGGGGGGCGGATATATAAACAGTGAGCTAGGGTGGTTATATAAACACTGGACAGGGGGTTATATAAACACTAAGCTGGAGCGGTTATATAAACACTGGGCTGGGAGTTTATATAAACACTAGATTGGGGCGTTTTGGAAACACTGGGGTGGGGGGGTTATATAAATACTAGCGTGGGATGGTTATATAAACACTGAGCTGGGGGATTTATATAAACACTAGACTGGGGCATTATATAAACTCTGGGCTAGGGGTTTATATAAACACTAGACTAGGGTGGTTATATAAACACTAGACGGGGCATTATATAAACACTCAGCTGAGGGTTATATAAACACTAGACTGGGGGCGATTTTATAAATACTGGACTGGGGGTTTATATAAACACTAGACTGGGGGTGGTTATATAAACACTGGGCTGGGAGGTTTATATAAATACTAGAGTGGGACGGTTATATAAACACTGGACTGGGGGTTTATAAACACTGAGCTGGGGGCAGTTATATAAATACTGGGCTGAGAGTTTATATAAACACTAGACTGGGGGTGGTTATACAAACACTGGGCTGGGGCGGTAAACATAAACACTAGACTGGGGGCAGTTATATAAATGCTGGACTGGTGGTTTATATAAACACGAGACTAGGGTGGTTATATCAACACTAGACTGGGGGTGGTTTTATAAATACTGGACTGGGGGTTTATATAAACACTAGACTGGGGGCGGTTATATAAACACTGTGCTCAGAGGTTTATATAAACACTAGACTGGGGGGCGATTTTATAAACACTGGGCTGGGGGGGTTATATAAACACTAGACTGGGGGCGGTTATATAAACACTGTGCTCAGAGGTTTATATAAACACTAGACTGGGCGGTTATATAAATACTGGGCTGGGGGGTTTATATAAATACTAGACTGGGGGGCGGTTATATAAACACTGGGCTGGGGGTTTATATAAGCACTAGACTGGAGCATTATATAAACACTGAGTGGGGGGTTTATATAAACACTAGACAGGGGGCGGTTATATAAACACTTGGCTGGGGCGGTATATATAAACACTAGACTAGGGTGGTTATATAAACACTAGACTGGAGCAGTTCTATAAACACTCGGCTGGGGGTTTATATAAGCACTAGACGGGGGCGCAGTTATATAAACACTGGGCTGGGAGGTTTATATAAACACTAGACTGGGGCGGTTATATAAATACTGGGCTGGGGGGTTTATATAAATACTAGACTGGGGGGCGGTTATATAAACACTGGGCTGGGGGTTTATATAAGCACTAGACTGGAGCATTATATAAACACTGAGTGGGGGGTTTATATAAACACTAGTCTGGGGGAGGTTATATAAACACTGGGCTGAGGGTTTATATAAACACTAGACAGGGGGCGGTTATATAAACACTGGGCTGGGGCGGTATATATAAACACTAGACTAGGGTGGTTATATAAACACTAGACTGGAACAGTTCTATAAACACTCGGCTGGGGGTTTATATAAGCACTAGACGGGGGCGCAGTTATATAAACACTGGGCTGGGAGGTTTATATAAACACTAGACTGGGGCGGTTATATAAACACTGGGCCGGGGATTTATATAAACACTAGACAAGGGGTGGGTATATAAACATTGGGCTGAGGGTTTACATAAACACTAGACTAGGGCAGTTATATAAACATTAGACTGGGGGCGGTTATATAAACTCTGGGCTGGGAGTTTATATAAATACTAGACTGGGGCAATTATATAAACACTGGGCTGAGGGTGTTTGTAGTGCTCTCTAATACACTACCTTGGTTTCTACACCACAGTGAAGTGAGTTTAAAGCCCCCATAACAACCCTAGTAAAACTCCCTGCAGGGAATTCAGACCTAGATATGTTCAGGTGCAACACATGCAGCTTCAACAGGTGTCATTTCATACCCAGCATCCCAAAATTTAAATCATCCACTTGGCACCATTTTGTCAGCCACAAATTGTTATGGACCAGACCAGAGCCCCTTAAAATATTTCAAGAAGGTAATCTTAACCCTAACTTTTTTTATTTTAAAGACACATGTGAAGTGCCATGTTCCAGAAACGATGCAACTAGTCAAACTACTTGATGCTAAGCAAACACAATTTATTTAAACATTGTAGTTAAAATACAAACAAAAGAAAGAGGAATTTAGAATAAGTTAATGATTGGAAAATGTAACCAAATAATAGATACAGTACCTATTACTAATTAACTGTTCCAGTATAATAAAATTCCATAAGCATACCTTTTTGTAAAAAGGCAAATGAAGACATAGATTCTTACATGCAGTTTTCCAATCCAAGAGGAAGAAGCATCAAAAGAAAAATCAGAGAGTGTAGGAGCCAAGAGAATTTACTGAAGCTTCCTACTCATTTGAGACCCTGATGCTAAAGCCATAAAAAACTAGAATGGCTGGCCACATCCAGGTTGTTACCATGGTTCCAACTTTAAAAAAAAGCACCCCAATGGCTTACAAGTTGGGGTGAAGACACGAGTAATTACCCAAAAATTCAGGAGAGTGAGGGGGCAGAGCTGAGCATGGTGGCCATCACCAGGAGAAGGTGCTAGAAAAATTGGATGACCTGAAGGTGGCTAAATAACCTCTTCCTGATGGACTACACCCCAGAGTTCTAAGGGAGATATTTGAAGAGATAGTGGAGGTGTTAATGGTGATCTTTCAGGAACCACTAGAATTAGGGAGAGTCCCTTAGGAGACTGGGCAAAGAAGTGGCAGATGGAGTACAACGTAGGAAAGTGTGAGGTCACGCATCTTGATAGGAAGAATAGAGGCATGGACTATTTTCTAAATGGGGAGAAAATTCAGAAATCTGAAGTACAAAGAGACTTGGGAGTTCTAGTCCAGGATTCTTGCAAGGTAAACTTGCAGGTTCAGTCAGTAGTTAGGAAGTGTCACAAAGCTAGTCCCTTTTTTTCTAAAAGCTGTTCTTTGGCTCAAGGTTACTCTAGCCTTGATTTTTTTCAGAGGGGCAATAAACCAGGCCGGGCTCCAATCAGTCTGGTTTGGTACAGAGATGAAAAGGATTTTTTGAGAGGGCTTTTGTTTATATGTAAACAGATGAGATTTCAGCCCAAAGTGGTTATGTTTTAGTAGTGACCTGTATAATGAAAGGGGAGTGGTCAGTTCTCTAGCTGAGCAGTTTAGTTCAGTCCTGAACTGGTGAGAAGTTCAACAGTGAGCTGTGTGGAAACTCTCTCTCTCTCTCTTTCTCCCCTGCAACCTCAACCTGTAAGCATGTGTTCCATTTATACTGGTTTTTAAAGGGAATTTGCTTATTGGGCTGTTATGTATTGGGAACAGCATACTTAAGTCTAGTGTGGATCGACTGAGTGCTGTAGGGTTCTTTATTCTGTTCTTTGTGTTTCATTGCATAATTTTGTGAATAAATTTTTGTCTGTTTTAAAATCTAGTAATCAACCTAGCTGACTTACTCCGGGTAATTTTCACTGTACACTTACCGAAACAAATTGCAAAGTTATGGTCTGAGCTGCCTCAGTGGTCTGGTCTAGTCCATAACAGAAGACAAATGCAATGATGGCATGTATTTTGAGAGGACTTGAACATAAAAGCAGGGACATGCTTCTGAGGCTCTGGTCAGACCAGATTTGGAGTATTGTGTGCAGTTTTGGGCCCCATATCTCAGGATATACTGGCCTTGGAGCGTGTTCAGAGGAGATTCACGAGAATGGTCCCAGGAATGAAAAGCCTAACATCTGATGAATGTTAGAGCACTCTGGGTCTATCCCCGATTGAGTTTAGAAGGATGAGGGGGGGGTATCTAGTCGAAACTTACAGAATATTGATTGGCCTGGACAGAGTGGATGTTGGGAAGATGTTTCCATTTGTAGAAGAGACTAGGACCCGAGGGCACAGTTTTAGAGTAAAAGGAAGACCTTTTAAAACAGAGATAAGGAGCAACTACTTCAGCCAGAGAGTGGTGAATCTATGGAATTCACTGCCACAGAAGGCTGTGCAGGCCATGTCATTGAGTATATTTAAGACTGAGATAGATAGGTTCTTGATTGTCAAGCAGATCAAGGATTATGGGGAGAAGGCAAGAGAATGGGGTGAGAAACTTATCAGCTAAGATTGAATAGCAGAGCAGACTCAATGAGCTGTATGGCCTAAATTCGCTCCTATGTCTTAAGGTTATATGTACCACCAAAGCATTGGTGCTTGCTGCATTCCTCTGAGGAACCATCAACTTCAAATGAATCAGAATGGAAAACTAATTAGTGAGCAGGAACTTAGGGGATTCCTGTGCCATCTACTTGGCTCTTTTCCACTGCCTGGCAGTCACTCATTCCCTATTTTCTTGCATGTCCCTACTTTGCAGTGTGAATGTTTCTCTGGACATGTTATCCACATAGTTCTTTGGTTTGTGGATACTCCAGCAACACCAGCTATCACTTCAGCTGGTGATACAGAAAAAAAGTATGTGCTATCGTATGGGCAGCATGGACAAGTTCGGCCAAAGAGCCTGTTCTATGCCTCTATGACTCTACCTAGGTCATGTGAAATGTCTATGACCCACCACATGCCCAGCATGGGCATTCTATTTGGTTGTACTGTTCGGCTATTTCTTAACCTTATTTTTGCACCAATTACTATAAGATTATTTTTCTTTTGCAGATTTGTTTTAAAAAATGACCAATCCTTGAGGCACATTTCCTAATAGCAGCTGCTCATAAAGGAATACTCTCTCCCTTCCTTCACTGAACTCTCAAGTCAGCAAGCTGAATGTCTGGTAATAAACCTTACTTAAAGCATCTCTTTTCTCCATGCACTGGGTTCCCACTTTGAATCCAAATCCCTTAATCTGTCTTGCCTGACCCAGGCATAGACATTACTGACACAAAGAATTACAATTCTTCACTTTTATTGGCCTCGCCTTGAGACTCTCTCTGAAAGATCACTTCATCATGGGCTGTCTCAACAATTACTCCCATTCTGGTTTATCACTATCCTTTCCTGGATCTGTATCCTCCCCTGGACTCCAGAAAGGATGCCCCTCAAAGGTATAACTTCACTCTTCACACCAGGCCAGTCCTGTGACTGAGGTTTTCCCCAAACTTCAAACTTAGTTACATCAAACAAACATTGCTTTTAAGTATTTCAAGTCCATTCTTCTGAGCCCCTTACAGATTGCCAGACACAGATTCAATTGCCTTCCCAGTTTATCAGCACCCAAGGACTTTCTTTGAGTTCTGATTCCACCACTTAGGTGCCTACTAATTCCTAGAATTTCTGTTTAAGGTCTACCACATGGAGCCCTCCAACTGCTCACGACTCCTCGTCGATTCTCCTACACAGAGTCTGTGTCGTTTAGCTGCCTTTCCAGCAATCATGCAAAACGCAGTACTCCTAGCATGCAATCTACTTTGCCTTCTCCCTTTTGTATCCTCATTCACTGCTCAAAATCTGTAAACTCCCCTTCAGTGACTCCTGATCGGTCCTGAGTGACTTATCAAACACCTTGCAAAAAGCCCCTTTCTTATTGCTGGGCAGAATTGACTTATGCTGTCTTGCAATCTTTCGAATTGTCATAAATGTTACCTTGATCAATACAGAAAAAGTGGCTACAAAGGAATTCATCAATTTTTTGACAACAGGCCTTCACAGGCCCTAAATAGGTCAATTATCTATGCACAGCTTAGATGGCCACGCTGCCTCCAACTCTGTCTCTGGGAAAATTGCCCAGGGTGGGATGGAGCTGAGGAACCAATGTGCATTCAGATGTGCTATTTTTAATACACTTTCACCTTGGTGCCCTCCCTCAGTCCAGTATACATCACCTTAAAATTCTGCCCATCATGTATTACTTGCCTTGCCATGAATTCTAGCTAATTCAACATTATTTGTTAAGGAAAGTTCTGCAAATGCACTTTCTGTCCCACAAAAGAACTCCAGCTTATTGGCTGCACTATTACATCCATTTGAAATCTTTCTACGTATTGAAAGAGGAAGTAAAAAGGAGACTTCTTCTTTTTGTCACCATTCAACATTTTATATTTAGAAAATTTCAGATAGTCGAAACAAATCCGGTTTTTTAAACTACAGAGAGCCACAAAATAACTCATCTGAGTACTTCAAACAGTGGTAAGTAGCTAGTTTCATATAATTTCTGCAGTGAATGTAGCATAACACCCATCAGTTGTTGCACATGTTGGTTCTTTAAAGGAGCCATTTAAATAACAGCACTAGAAGGCATTGGTTTAATGTGAGAGAGGTAAGTTTTAAAAGGGACATGTCTGCTGCTACATGGAGAAGCACTGACACCTGTGAGCACATATTGGAAAATTTGCATTTCCCATGACTGTCTGTCCCTTAAGAGGCATGGAAAGAAAATTGCAAGTGGCTACTTGTGTTTAAATATGTGATACCGGTCCAAAGAGCTCTATGCATTGTCACCGAAGAGATAAACCTACTTCTATATCATTTAGTTAAAAACTATAACCAGAAAGAAGTGGATTTTTCTGCTTTCAGAAGGTGATAATAACAAATATATTCCAAATTCTGCTAACAAATCTGCGTACAGAATTGCTGTTAGTAACGTTCAGATGATTGACAAATCACAGTTCTGATGAAGGGTCACTGGACCCGAAATGTTAACTCTCTTTTTCTCTCTACCAATACTGCCAGACCTGCTGAGTTTCTCCAACACTTTCTGTTTCTCATCTAGACCTAATGTTTGCTATCCAAAACTCTTTAAATATTTTTTGTAAATTGTAAATGTTGTATGGTCACGAAGTTGTTTTTTGCACAAAAAGTTCCTGAAGTCATTGTTAGAGAGTTATACAACATGGAGTAACCAAAACCAGCTTGATCGAAGCACAGCTGACAATCTGACATTTAGATCTAGAATAATTTATGGTATACCGACTTCTGCAGGGCTGATAATGATGTCCTACTGTTGTGCCATTGCACTATCGATCTTTTGGTGCTGTGAGTTGACTTTGCATTTTCTTATAAAATGAACAATGGTCCTCGCGTATATTGTATTATGTACCAGAGTCATCTCAAACAAACGGTGGGAATGTGGTGCCAGCATCTCTTAAAGATATTGCTTGGTGTTCTGTTATTGAGGATTGCTAGTGAGTAAGTTAAAATGTGCCAAGTAAATTCACATCTTAATATTAATATCCAATAATATGGACAGCATGAACTCAGTACGTATACATCCCATGGACACATCTTATCCACCATGGTATCCACCATCTCTTACATTTAATGCACAGAGATTTGAGAGCTTTTTGTATTTTCTTCAATTAAGCAGAAACATTTAGAAGATGTTAGTGCAGATGTATGGATGCAAATATAAATATCCTGCTTTCAAATTGAGAAGAATAAGATATAATTTAAAAGGTAATATATCACTGTAAATCCTTTAAAGTTCCTCTTCTGTAAATGCACTGAGATAATCACAATGCTGCAGACTTTGAAGTCTCAAATATGTTTCAAATGCACAGCAGGAACACACCTGAAACCTGTCTTTTTTTTCCATTCAGCTGCTGACTGATTCCAGTGTTGTTTAACTATTGTAGAAGTGGAAGTTGATTAGAAAGGTGAAAGTGTACTAATGGTTTTGTCACACTGCATGATCATTCATGGAAATCAATGTGGAATAGTCAATAGAATCTTCAACAAATGAATCATTCGCTTTATCTAGCACATAACCGTTTTCAGCATGTACACAGCGTAAGAAGTAGTGACATAAAGCCCCAGATATCAGTCAAATCAAATATACACATTATTTACACAACAATGTAAAACTGTCTCTAGGGCAGTGATCCCCACTAGTTAAGATGTTTTTTATACCCTTTACTTGAAAAATATTTGCACTGTTACTTGCTGGAAGTGCAAGCTAATAATTGCAGGACTAATGGATTCTCTCCTTAACCAAGCCATACAGTCATAGAGAGGTACAACATGGAAACAGACCCTTCGGACCAACTCATCTGTGTCCACCAGATAACTGAAACCAATCTAGTCCCATTTGCCAGCATTTGGCCCGTATCCCTCCAAACCTTCCTATTTATATATCCATCCAAATGTCTTTTAAATGCTGTAATTGTACATGTCTTCACCACTTCCTCTGGCAGCTCATTCCATACACGCACCACCCTATCGTGAAAAAGTTGCTCCTTAGGTCCCTTTTAAAACTTTCACCTCTCACTTTAAACCAATGCCTTCTAGTTCTGGACTACCCCACCCCAGGGAAAAGATTTTGTCAATTTACATTATGCATGGCACTCATGATTTTATAAACCTCTGTAAGGTCACCCCTCAGCCTCCAACATTCCAGGGAAAATAGCCCCACTCTATTCAGCCTCTCCCTACAGCTCCAACTCTGGCAACATCCTTGTAAATCTTTTCTGAACCTTTCAAGTTTCACAACATCCTTCTGATAATAGGGAGACCAGAATTGCACACAATATTCCAAAAGTGGCCGAACCAATGTCCTATACAGTTGCAACTTGACCTCCCAACTCCGAAATTCAATGCTCAAACCAATAGAGGAAAGCATATCAAATGTCTTCTTCACTATCCTATCTATCCTTGACTCCACTTTCAAGAAACTATGAACCTGCACTCCAAAGTCTCTATGTTCAGCAACATTCCTCAAGACCTCACCATTAAGTGTACAAGTCCTGCTCTGATTTGCCTTTCCAAAATGCTGTGCCTCACATTTATCTAAATTAAACACCATCTGCCACCCCTTGGCCCATTGGCCCATCTGATCAAGATCCCATTGTACTCTGATGTAACCTTCTTCGCTATCCACTACACCACTAATTTTGGTGTCATCTGCAAACTTAGTAACTATATTGCCTAAACTTTAGCGGGGTGCTGAAACAGTAATGTGCATTACAGTTTAACTCCTTCCAAAGAGAAATAGAAAGAAAAGAAAGAGTGGATTAAAAGTCTAAAATTGAGATGTTGTTTGTACGAAGCACAGAGTAGAGCAAAATAAATTAATCATCAGATTTGAAATTTACAGTGCATCTTTGAACCCTGAATTTGCTAGCTGATTTGTGCATTAATAGTAATCTGCACCATAAATAGGGGATTTTTTCTCAGCAAGATTTGGCACAACACCTTTAGAAAGATTCCCAACAATATAATTCATTGTTTATTCTGTCTTTTGATAGGAGAACTGTGACGGCACTTTGCTAATGGCCTTGTACATTGGAATATGTTTAGCTGTTGTTTATGGTCTCACAGCCATGACTGCAGCACAAGCTGATATGAAAGACAGGTAGGTTTTGTTATTGTAATCTGCTGCATCTGCTACAATAAAGCTAGTACCTAAAAATATTACTGCATTTTCTGTTCCTGTTTCTCATTTCCATTATGGTACAATGTTTAATAGAGTTCATTCCACTGTCATTGTAGGCTTTCCCTCTATGCTATAATTGTGCGTGTGGTTTCTTTGAATTTCACTGAGAGATCTTTTTCAGCACACAAACAAGGACATGCCAAGTATTCAAAGGATTAATCATTTAGCGTATTCACTGCATAAAATCAACAGCTAGATCCTGCAGTAAGTGGAGAAGTGATAGCGTTTGCCACGTGTGACCTTGAAGAAAGCTACTCACAAAGAGAAAAATCACACAATACCAGGTTATAGTCCAACAGGTTTATTTGGAAGCACTAGCTTTTGAAGCACTGCTTCTTCATCAGGTGGATGTGAAGCAGGACCATAAGACACAGAATTTATAGCAAAATATTACAGTGATACAATGAAACATTGAAGAAACCTAAACAGTTACATCTTTCATCTTTTAAAATAGGTTTGCGGTTTTGTTCTTTCACATGTAAATCCAAGAACTTCTTTTAAGTCACATTCTCAAGAACCCAGTTTTATAACAAAATGTGACATCTCAGCTCAGACAATGCCTAAGAGGTGTGAGTTTAGAGTCTGTCTGTATCCGAATCTTGAGTCAGACTGGTTCTATTTCCAAAGAGAAATTTACAAAATATTACAAAAACATGTAGGTTCTGCATTTTTTGAGCAAAATAGAATGTATCTGCAAATATAATTTTGCAAATACAAATTCACCCTATAAACTTATACGTGTGTGCACATGATGGGGAGAGAGAGAGACAGTGAGTGTGTGCATGTGAGTATGTTCGTGTGAGTGCATGTGAGAGAGTGCATATTTGCAAGCTTGATAAAGTGTGTGCATGAGTGTGATGGGGTATAAGCCTGTGAGAGGTGTGTGAGTGTGGGGAGTGTATGTGCATGCCTATGAGAGAGTCTGCGTGAGTGTGTTAGTTTGTAAGAGGGTGTGTGTATGTGTGCTTGTGTGTGAGTGTGTGTGAGAGAGATAGTGTACAGTGCAGTGGGGTCACTTATGGTATGACATGAACTCAAGGTCCTGGTTGAGGCCATCCTTATGAGTACCGAACTTGGCTATCAGCCTCTGCTTGGCCACTTTGCGTGGTGGCAACTGATAGAGTACCCTTCATTGTCCAGTACTTCCCGGGAGCCGAAAAACTACGCCATGATCTTCACAGCCTGCAACTCATTATCGCTGAGGATGAGCACCTAGCCAAGACCTTCCCTATGCCTCCACTTCTTCCTTTTAACAACCACCATCCCTTAAACAGATCATTGTTCACAGTAAACTGCCCAGCTTTCAGGACATCCACCACAACACTGTACAACCCTGTCATGGCTACCACTGCAAGACGTATCAGAGTGTCAACACGGATACCATCATTACATGTGGGGACACCGGCTACCAAGTACATGGCAGGTACTCATGTGACCCGGCCAACATTGTCTATCTCATATTCTGCAGGCAAGGATGCCGCAAGGTATGGTACATTGGCGAGACCGAGCAGATGCTACGACACTGGATGAATGGACACCACACAACAATCACCAGGTAGTGTTTCAGTCGGGACAGACAACAATGCAAATTGGCTGAGCAGATGCTGATAGCCAAGTTTAGTAACTATGAGGATGGCCTCAACTGGGACCTTGGGTTCATGTCTCAGTACAGGTGACCCCCCATCACCACACACACACACGTGAGTTTTGAAAGATTTGTAGCTCAGGTTGGGGTTTTGGATGTAGGTTTGCTCGCTGAACTGGACAGTTTGTTTTTAGACATTTCGTCACCATACTAGGTAACATCTTCACTGAGCCTCCGAATGAAGCACTGGTGGTGTAGCCCGCTTACCATTTATATATTTAGGTTTCCTTGGGTTGGTGATGTCATTTCCTGTGGTGATATCATTTCCTATGGTGATGTCATTTCCTGTTCTTTTTCTCAGTGGGTGGTAAATGGGATTTAATCCAAGCCAACACATCCATCCTAGGACAAGCCAGAGACACGCACGAGAATTCCTAGAAGCATGGTATTCCAACCGGAACTCCATCAACAAACACATTGACTTGGATCCCATTTACCACCCACTGCGAAAAAGAACGGAGGCTCACTGATGACGTTACCTAGTACGGTGACAAAACATCTGAAAACGAAGCTACCAGCTCAGCAAACAAACTTACATCCATACACACACACTCTTACATACTCACACACTCATGCAGACCCTCTCTCATACACAAGTTCTCTCTCACACGCATGCACATACACACTCCACAATCACACCCATGCACACACCCTCTCACAGGCTTATACCCCATCACACTCACACACGCACTTTACCAAGCTTGCATACATGCAAATACGCACTCTCTCACATGCACTCATGCTCAGACACACAGACTCACATGCACACACTCACTGTCGCTCTCTCTGCACGCACACACGCATAAGTTTATGGTGTGAATTTGTATTTGCAGAATTATATTTGCAGATACATTCTATTTTGCTAAAAAATGCAGAACCTGCATCTTTTGTAATAATTTGTAAATTCTACTTTGGAAATATAACCAATCTGATTCAAGATTGGGATACAGACAGACTCTAAACTCACACCTTTAAGGCATTGTCTGAGCCGAGATGTCACCTTTTGTTATAAGACCTTAAGTTACCTTGACAATGTGACTTAAAAGAAATTCTGGGATTTACATATTAAAGAACCAAAACAGCAAACCCATTCTAAAAGATGAAAGATGTAACTAGGTTTGTTTAATGTATTATTGTATCACTGTAATTCTTTTGCTATAAATTCTGTGTCTTATGGTCCTGCTTCACAACCATCTAATGAAGAAGCAGTGCTTTGAAAGCTAGTGCTTCCAAATAAACCTGTTGGACTATGACCTGGTGTTGTGTGATTTTTAACTTTGTCCACCCCAGTCCAACACCAGCATCTCCGAATCATGACTCACAACGAGGTATGTACTGCGCAGTATGGATTTCACCTTTCCCAAATTTAAGTCAATTCTGGTGCTCACAAAAGGGCATGCACTAGCAGTGATGTCATCAAGCAGATGAAGTTGCCAATCACATTGAAGAACTTTCACAAACAGCAAACCAAGTAAAGACCATCCTTATAAAAGCAAATTACTGGATGCTGGAAATCTGAAACATACACAGAGAATGCAAGAGAAATTCAGGAGGTCTGGCAGCATCAGTAACAGAGAAACAGATATTTTTTCAGTCTAGCATGACTCTTCTGCTGCTAAACAGTCACACCAGGCTCGAAACTTCAACTCTTTCTCTCTCCAGAGATACTACCAAACCTGCTGAGTTTCTACAGCATTCTGTTAAAGGCCATCCTTCACTTTTTGATTATTTTGCAGGGAGTGAATAAATATATTCCCCAGTGAGGGAAACAGCCTCTCAGCATCTACATCAATTTTTCTGTGGTTTTTATTTTCTCTTATTCATCTAAACTCTAGAAAATATCGGCTCACTTGACTCGAGCTGAATGGAAGGTAGGAAGTCAAAAGGTCAATGATCTGACTGACAACTATTGAGTTGTCCTTGAGCAAATGGAATTGAGAACCAAGGTAATTTCCCTTCCTGTGTGTGCGTTACTGGGTTAGTATACCATTTGCTATGTACGTTTTGTTTTTTTATTTCCTTTAAATCTCTTCTCTCCCCTTGAGAAGACGCTGACCATATTGGGGTAACCATCCAGTCCACTCCACTTCAAACATAAACTTTGTTGGTGAATATGAAGAAGATGGAAAATACATACAGGAATACATCATGCAGCCCCTCAAGCCTTCTCACCAGATAAGATCATAGCTTAACTCCATTTTCCTGCTTATCCCAATATACATTAAGTATAAAACCACAAGTCTGGTGGCTTATTTAAAATGCTGTACCACAATTAGCCTGATTCTGCTTTCACTGAGCAAACATATATCTTCACATTCCAATGCAAACCCATTGAGAGAGCTATCTCTGCTGTGTTTTTTCTTACCCCTTCCTGTTTATGAGGTTCTGAGAACAATTATAGCACCTAAGTTATTAAGATTGGTTAACCAAGCCTGCACTGATGATTGTAGCATCAATGTTTTCAAGTTTGTGTGGGTTAGTACCAGATGGGCAATTTATGTACCCTCTAGGCCACTAGGAGGTTAACCCAATGCAATATTAACAACTGATACACCAAAAGTATAAGTCCAAGTCCTAGAGTTCTCCTGATTTCCTGCTATAAAGGGTAACAGACGGTGTTGAGAGTAGCATTCAAGGGATAGAACAGTGGAAACTGTATTAAATATGGTAATAATACTTAATCATTTTTCAGGGTGTTTCACCTGGCAACAACCACGGTTATAATGGGAGACAATGGGAAAATAAAGGACCATATTTTTTATCTTTAAACATAATTCAACTACATTGGTCCTTATTTTGTGATCTTTGTTTCAAAGTTGCCGATGGAAGTGTTTGACATTTGCTCAACTGTGGCCAGGATCATTCTGTCTGGTAAGAAATTTGTAATTAACTTGTGCATTCATTCATGGAATGTAAACATTGCTGGTTAGGATGGCATTTATTACCTATCCTTAATTGCACTTGAAAAGATGGGGATGAACTGTCTTTTCTTGAACTGTTGCTAACCAGGGGGCTATAGGTGCACCCGTAGCATTCTTAGGAAGGGAATTCCAGGACTTTGACCCAGCAACAGTGAAGGAAAAACAATATAGCTCTAAATCAGAATGGTGTATGACTCGGAGTGATGTTATAGGTGATGGAGTAGAGGACATGGATATTGAAGCAGCCCTGATGTGTTGATGGTACAGTTTGCTGCCACTGTGCATCAGTGTGGAGGGAGCGAATTGTAAGGTAGTGGATGGGGCATTTTTTTTTGTCCTTAACGTTAATAAGGTCATAGGAGCAGAAGTAAGCCATTTTGCTTTAACAGTCAGTGAGATCATGGCTGATCCGATAATCCTCAACTCTACTTTCCTGCCTTTTCTCCCGAACCTTTTATTCCCTTACTGATTAAAAATCTATCTCAGACTTAAACACCAGCCTCAATAGCCCTCTGCAGTAAAGAATTACACAGATTCATTAAACCCTGACAGAATAACTTCCTCTTCATTTGAGTCTTAAATCAGCTGGTTGTAGACTCTCTCATAAGGGTGTGGGATCGTGTTCAATAACAACCGAGATTGGTGAGTGGTGAAAATTGCCTCTTTATTGAGCGTCCACAGTAGCACAGCTCGAAGTGGCGATGGAATCCAAAGTACAGTATTACAGTAGCCTCTTTCAGACACAGTTTTTACATAGATTGAAATTTTAGCACTCTGGTGTTACATAGGGGGAAGCAGGAGATAGTTTAAACGTTTGCTAAATGCTGGCTATTACTCCTGATGGGATTAGAACGTCTATCCAGTCTGAGCTTGCATAATTAAGAGGTGTTAGTCCTTTTGTCTTTAAAGTTAGTAATGTTAGTAAAAATACTAGACCCATGTGATCTAAATAAGTGAGAAATGATATGTGTACTAAATAAAAGTATAGAAGATATTAAACTGATCTTCTGCAGCTGGGTTGTGAGACTTCATTTGATTAGAATCCCTACAGTGTGGAAACAGGCCATTTGGCCTAACAAGTCCACACCGACCCTCCAAAGAGTTACTCAGCCAGACCCATTCCCCTACATTGACTAATGCAGCTAACACTATGGGGCAATTTAGCATGGCCAATTCACCTGACCTGCACATCTTTGGATTGTGGGAGGAAACCAGAACATCCGCAGAAAACCCATGCAGAGAATGTGCAAACTCAACACAAACAATCACCCGAGGTGGGAATTGAACCTGGGTCCCTGGCTCTGTGAGGCAGCAGCACCAACCATTGAGCCACGAGGCCACCCATTTCTACCAGTAGTTAATAATCCAATTTAGACACGCAGAATTTGCATAACCAAATCAGAAATTGCTGGAAAAACTCAGCCGGTCTGGCAGCATCTGTCGGGAGAAATTAGAAATTAACATTTCAGGTGTAGTGATCTGTTCTGAAGATTTGGCCTGTATCCCTCTAAATCTTTTCTATCCATGTACATTCACATGTCTTTTGAATATTGTAATTGTACTTGCCACCACCACTTCATTTGCAGCTTCTGTGAATCACAAAAGTAGCATCCAAGCTCAGCGGCTACTAGGAAAACAAATTAAATATTGGCCTTTATTTCAAAGGGAATGGAGTATAAAGGTAAGGAAGTATTGCTAAAACTATACAAGGCATTAGTTAGACACAGTTGGAATACTACAGACAGTTTTGAACCCCTTACCTAAGAAAAGATACACTGATTTTGGAGGCAGTCCAGAGAAGGTTCAGTAGACTGATAGTAGGTATGGAGAGAGCACTGAAGAAGGGATTATGCCCGAAACATCGATTCTCCTGTTCCCTGGATGCTGCCTGACCTGCTGCGCTTTTCCAGCAACACATTTCCAGCTCTGATCTCCAGCATCTGCAGACCTCACTTTCTCCTCCGGTATGGAGAGAGTGTCTTATTAGGAAAGATTGGGTAGATTAAGTCTGTTTTTATTAGAATATAGAACAATGAGAGACTACCTTATTGAAATATACTGGTTCCTTGGAGGACTTGACAGATAGATGTTTCCCTTTGTGAGAAATTATACTATGATTTTCTTTACTAACTCACTCAGAAGTGCTCTATGTTTATTGCAAGTATCCCCTGCTTTTCAGAAGTTTGCTTTAGGCCAGTTTGCTTTTATGAAAGACCTACATCAGTACTGTTTTTGCTAACCAAAAGAAATCCAAAGAAGATTTTCGCTTTTATGAAAGAAGGTGAAATGTTTCCCATATAAACTAATGCTTCTTTGCTTTACGCCATTTTGGCTTATGAAAGGAACACTCTACTTTTGGATAGCGGGGAATATCTGTATACCATGTTTGCATTCATTCATTCATAACTCTTTACTAAGTCACTCACAAGCACTCTATGTTTACTATACTGCATTTCCATATACTCATTCAGAAAACCATGTTTTTAATAGTACATTTTACTCTTACAAGATTAACTAAATTAAACATGCCTTCCAGCTCATTACAGTTTCTTTACAACTTCCAATTCTTATAAGCCCCATACTGCAAGCAGCATTTAGATCAAACGCTACCCCTGAATAGGTGTTAATACTGTAACCTACTCAGAACAATGCCCCTCTTGCCATCATGTCTCCATAACTCACTCAAAACTATGGAAAGATTACAATATTAATTAGCCCTTAGCAACCATCTCTTGGGACCTTAATAGGTTGCAGGACATCAAACAGTTTCCACTACTGGCATGTCCCTACAGTCAGTTGCTCATTATCTCTGAAATTTCCTTATACACTACCATGCCGACCAGATATCCCAACCCAATCTAGTCCCACCTGCCAGCACACGGCCCATATACCTCCAAACCCTTCCTATTCATTTCCCCATCCAAATGCCTCTTAAATGTTGCAATTGTACCAGCCTCCACCACATCTTCTGGCAGCTCATTCCATACACGTACCACCCTCAGAGGAAAAAGTTGCCCTTTAGGTCTCTTTTATATCTTTCCACTCTCACCCTAAACCTATGCCCTCTAGTTCTCCCTGATCTCAGGGAAAAGCCTTTGTCTATTTATCCTATCAATGCCCCTCATAATGACTCTATGACTACCTATTTCTATAACACTGTGCTACCTATTTTTAACTTTTATTTAGGACTGCCATCTTGTACTAACATATAGATTTATAGTTCTAAAATACACATTACATAGGGCCACTACCTCCTTTAAGACATTTACTATCAAAACAGCGCTTCCATGAAACTGCACGAATAAATGTGTAAGAACTGTCAAAATTGGCAAATGAAATCTCACAACCCAGCTGCAGAAGATCAGTTTAATATCCTCTATACTTTTATTTAGTACACATATCATTTCTCACTTATTTAGATCATATGGGTCTAGTATTTTTGCTAAAATTACTAACTTTAAAGACAAAAAGGACTGACTCCAAGCTGGCTGGTCACAGCCAGGGTACTGTGTATTAGTAAATAAAGGGTAATTTGATGTTGGGACACCGGTCTCTGTGCAGTTATTTCAAGCATCCAAAGAGAGTTTATGTTTACTTGCAGAGGTCAGTGTTCAACTGCATTCCCACAATTCTGTGACAGATTGCAACTCAATTAATCTAAACGTTGCTGCTATGCAGGTTTAAAATGCAAAGACACCTGGTGCCAGCTTGTCTCACAAGTATATCAAATCCAGCTTTCCAAAGGTTACATGACCCTGTGTAACCAGTAAGTAAAATCATAGTGCCACTTTTGATCTTAACTGGGGTGGAATCAAAAAGGAGTTGGTGTTCCCACCCATTGTGCTCCTACCTGATTAAATATCATCAAACTCATCAAAGGAGAGGGCAGAAGATTCTGTAGCGTTTCTTCTCCAAAACACAAAAGGTTAACATCATTAGATTCAAAGCTGTTGTGTATAAATTGCAGGTTGTGACACAGCAACCCCATTCATTTGGTTAGAAATGTGCCCAAAGTATATTTAATCCTCTCCATTTTGATCTAAGTGTGAAAGATAACCACTGTGAAGTGACACCACCCCACAGCAATGCATGCAAAACAGCTATCTCTACCAGACTCAATCTTTACCTGAATCTCTGTGGTAGCTCCTTAATATTGTTCCTCTGAAATGGTTCTAATTTTTTTTAGAAAAATAGATTATACTATAGTACCACATTATCACTTGAACTTCTAAAAATATTTAACAATCTAATTATTTACAAATGCTGCCGAGTATTCAAGTGAAAGATCCATGACGCAGAAATAAATACAAAAAAAAACCTGAAAATAATTATTTTCATTCTTTTAGACTTTTTCAAAACATAAGTGCATGATTCCTGATCAGGTGGATGGCTGGACGATTCATGGACTGTGGTAATTAAAAATAAATATTAATTATTTATTAACTACTGTTATTTAGCATAAGTTCCATAATATCTGTAAGAGCTTAGCAGTTTAATTTTGCCACAGGCATATTGCAGGACTGATTGAGAATATTTTCACATGACTCATTACAAATCAACCATTAAATGCCTTCCTTTCCATCAAAATGAAAAGCAGCTTCATTTTCGGATGGTTCGGATGCCTAGTTCACAATTCCTCTTCTGGGACAATAAGCACAGGAAGTCAATCTGAAGCTTCCATCTATGACATCTATCTTTTTATCCTCTATCATTACATTACAGGTATTTGAGGGAATCTCATCTCCGCAGTGAATTAGCATTCATTATGTGTGCAGGCTTTCTACCGATTTATGGTTTGGAAAGAATAGGTTTGAACATTAATGGTGTCTTTACTGTACTGTGTAAAAATTATTATAAAGTAGCCTTGGGGAATTAGGCATATTGTGCCCACTGGTAAGCTCAGTGCCAACCATGATTGCTGGATATGATGGCGTACAGCATATTTTATAGACATCAACTAAAATACACAATTATTTATTTTATTTTGATACTTTTTTAGTTTGGTTGAAGCATCTGATATTAGTCCGAAGATGGGTCAATGGACCAAAACGCTAACTCTTCACAGATGCTGTCAGATCTGCTGAGTTTCTTCATCAATTTGTTTTGTTTGTTTCAGATCTCCAGCATCCACAGTTCTTTGTTTTATATACCTGATATGGACTATAGTCTTCCACCATCTCCAAAAATTCTTAGATTGTATAGCTCATGCTATTGCAGTACCAAAATGTTATGAATCATGTAGTCTATTACTACATGGTTCCTTTTACATATCCCATTTCTAAAAATACATTCTGGTGCTGTATTCATAATAATTATTTTCATAGAGTCATAGAGATGTACCGCATGGAAACAGATCTTTGGTCCAACTCATCTATGTCAACCAGGTATTCTAATCTAGTCCCATTTAGAGTCAGAATCATAGAGATGTACAGCATGGAAACAGACCCTTCGGTCCAACCTGTCCATGCCAACCAGATATCCCAACCCAATCTAGTCCCACCTACCAGCACTCGCTCATATCCATCCAAACCCTTCCTATTCATATACCCATCCAATGCCTCTTAAATGTTACAATTGTACCAGCCTCCACCACTTCCTCTGTCAGCTCATTCCATACACGTACCATCCTCTGTGTGAAAAAGTTGCCCCGTAGGTCACTTTTATATCTTTCCCCTCTCACCCTAAACCTATGCCCTCTAGTTCTGGACTCCCCCACCCCAGGGAAAAGACTTTGCCGAATTACCCTATCCATGTCCCTCATAATTTTGTAAAGGTGTCTTTTTAAATGCTGTAATTGTACCAGCCTCCGCCACTTCCTCTGGCAGCTCATTCCATACATGCACCACCCTGTCTGTGGAAAAGTTGCTCCTTAGGTCCCTTTTATATCTTTACCCTCCCACCCTGAACCTATGCCCTCTAGTTCTGGACTCCCCCACCCCAGAGAAAAGACCTTGTCTGTTATTCCATACCCCTCATGACTTTGTAAACCTCTATAAGGTCACCCCTCAGCCTCCGACGCTCCAGGGTAAACAGCCCCAGCCTATTCAACCTCTCCCTCTAGCTCAAATCCTCCAACTCTGACAACATCCTTGTAAATATTTTCTGAACCCTTTCAAGTTTCACAACATCCTTCCGATAGGAAGACCAGAATTGCATGCAATATTCCAAAAGTGGCCTAACCAATGTCCTGTACAGCCACAACATGACCTCCCGATTCCAATACTCAATGCTTTGACCAATAAAGGAAAGCATACCAAATGCCTTCTTCAGTTTTCTGTCTATCTAATTGCATAGATATCTCTGAATTAATTATTAGTAGACTGCCTTCCCCCTCCACCACACCCCACCAATTATAAGTGAGAAACTTGATGGTAGACCAACTCCATCACCTTATCCACAATAATTTTCTCAACTGTACTATGTACTATTGTTAACTGACAAAATCGAGTTTCCAAACTAAAAAATATAAAATGCATTTTATTCATTACTTCATAGCTTTTAAATTTATAGTTATGACATTATTGAAGTCTTTTGCTAAGAGAAGGTTCACTATAGGCCACGATGTGTCCTTCAATATTACTTAGTAATCTCACATTTATCACTGTCTCTTCTATTAGCTTATTAAATGTCCATCCTTTATTTCTTCTTTCTTTATGAAAAGATTTTACTCTTATAGAAGACAGTTGACTTAATTGTCTATGTAACTTCAGCAGAATTGACTTTTTGATTTCTAACTTTCTACCTCTGATATCAATAATACTTCTTTAATGTCTTTCATTAAGAGGTTATATTCCATTAATGAAATACAATTATGTCCAAATTGTCTAACAATAGTTTTCGTCATTTTCCACATCCAGTTTCATCTGTGCTATCTTTATTGACGGTTTACATAATACCAAAAGTATTTCACTGAACACTACATCGGTGCTAATAAAACGATTGAATCTGGTTATTTTATAAGGAATTATCAGTCTTTTCAAAGATTCTAATATGTTATATTCCACAACTCTGCAACTAGTGGAGCTGTCAAATTCCTGAACTTAGTCCTGATCCTTGTTACTAAGAATATTACCCTGCAGCTCAGAATTACTAGTTCAGTAGCATTACCTGAAGATCAACTCCAACCCACACTTGCTTCCCCACTCCGATTATGAAGGCCACACCTTTTGGACCACTGTTTTCCAAGGTGGTGAAGCAAGCCTGGAGATTTCCAATTCTCATGGCCTGACATGGGAGGGGAACTCCAGTCTCAGTCTTCGGGTGGGAAAAATTTGCATTTTGATTAGAATAAATGATACAGCATTTTTAAACAGTCATTTAATAGGATTGTACATGTTTATGTGGGTACAATATGCTAACTTTGATTGACGGCTGGTGTCATTTGTTCTGGCCAAATTGACATGGTTGAATTCGCAATTTTAATAGATGTATTGGTTAGATTGGAATTCTCAAATAGAATTGAATGAGTTGACTATTATAATTGTGCTTCACTGGACTCAACAACTATCCAGAATTAAATGCATAACTTTTATTTAATTCCAGGCCAAATGGGAAAGAATCCTGCAATCGTACTTGGAAATTAGCTCAAAAGGATATTGGGGTAAGGAAAAAAATCAAATGAAGTGGTCACATCACTTCTTCCACCTGGACACATCTTCCAGTCATGAACAATTATATGATACTGTTGTTCCCAAGAAAATGACCCAGAAAAGCACCTTGATTCGCCAACAGATACCTGGAGCTGCTGATGGATGAGGTGGTTTACATTTACATAACTATCATTCCTGAAGAAGGGCTTATGCCCGAAACGTCGATTCTCCTGTTCCCTGGATGCTGCCTGACCTGCTGCGCTTTTCCAGCAACACATTTTCAGCTACATTTACATAACCACTGGATGCCTCAAAGTGCTTTACAAATAAAGTAGGTTTTGACATACAGTCAGTGCTCCCTTGCAGCAAACACAGCAGCCAATTTAGGCTCATTAAAAAACCAACAAACAGTTGGAATTAATGTCCAGACAATCTGTTTGTGAGGGATGAATGTTCACCAAAAAGCCAAAGGTATCTTCCCTACTCTTCTTCAAAATAGATCTATGGGAGATTTTACATTTACATATTCAAGTAAATGGAGCTTTGGTTTAAGGTATCATCTGAAATATAGTATCTTTGTTATTGCAATGCTTCCTCAGTGCTGTATTGGAATGTCAGCATGGGGTTCTGTGCTCAAGCCCTGGAGTGAGATTTCAAACTGGAATCTTGTGAATGATGACAAGTGTGCAGCCAATAAAGCCAGAGTTGACATGGGGAGAATAAATAATTTGACATGATGAACATGTAAGTTTTTTAAAAAGTTGAGTTAAAACAGGAATCAGTGTCATCAGACAATAGGCAGCTTGCCAGCAGTAGAGATTTTGCATTGATTTGAACTGTGGAACCTAAATACTAAATTTGCAGAATCTCAGTTTGGCAGATGTTTCTAAGATAAAAATGTAAACTATATTTTCATCAAGAGATTTAACTGTGAGTATATCACACCATTATCACTGGTGATCAAACAAAGTTCAAAAATTCCAAAATACAAAATTCAGCAGCGCAAATGCAGAATGATGAATGTTTTGGAAATAAACTATAACTATGTATCAGAATTTCTGATAATTAATTATTGGACTGGTAGATATTTATGAGTTAAAAGATGAATCAAAAGGCTGAATTTTCCCATTTCTTGGCAAGTGTGTACTATCGTGTGGTTCATGTTCCCAGTCTGCCATGAAGCATGGCAACTTTTCACATGCAATCTTCTGCTCTTCATCTCATTAATTATGAAATCAACCTCCTTGGCCCCCGTCTGATGGAACTGTGCAGCCGGAGAGGTGGAAGTGTTCCCTGAAACTGGGATTTTGCGACGTTCACGTTGCTGGTGCCATATTTGGACCCTGGCTGGGCACCACTTCAGATGCTGCAACTCTGTGATTCTGCATTGTTAGCTCCAAGAAAATGGCTCAGAGAAGCTTGGTTTGCCATCAGACACCTGGAGGTTCTACTGGGTCAGGTGGAAGTAAGGAGCAGCGCAGTGGTTAGCACTGTGGCCTCACAGCACCAGGAACCTGGGTTTGATTCCACCCTCCAATGACTGTCTGTGGAAACATTGGGAAGAGGAGATTTACCAGGATGTTGCCTGGCATGGAGGGAAGGTCTTATGAGGAAAGGCTGAGGGACCTGAGGCTGTTTTTGTTAGAGAGAAGGTTAAGAGGTGTCTTAACAGAGACATACAAGATCATCAGAGGATTAGATAGGGTGGAGTGTGAGAGCCTTTTTCCTTGGATGGTGATGGCTAGCACGAGGGGACGTAGCTTTAAATTGAGATATAAGATCATAGATATAAGACAGATGTCAGAAAAAGTTTCTTTACTCAGAGAGTAGTAAGGGTGTGTAACGCCCTGCCTACAACAGTAGTAGCCTCACCAACTTTAAGGGCATTTAAATTGTCTTTGGATAAACATATGGGTCATAATGGAATAGTGTAGGTTAGATGGGCTTCAGATTGGTTTCACAGTCGGCGCAACATCAAGGGCCGAATGGCCTGTAGTGCACTGTTATATTCTATGTTCTATGTGGAGTTTGCACATTCTCCCTGTGTCTGCATGGGTTTCCTCCAGGTGCTCTGGTTTCCTCCCACAGTCCAAAGATGTGCAGGTTAGGTGGATTGGGCCATGCTAAATTGCCCATAGTGTCGGGATTTGTAGGCTGTGTGGATTATGGGAAATGCAGAGATAGAAGACAGGGGTGGTGGGTCTGGGTGGGATGCCCTTCGGAAGGTTTGGATGGGCCAAGTGGCCTGCTTCAACACTGTTGGTAGCCTATCGTTCTATGAAGGAAGTGAAATAACTGCACAGAGGCTGGTCTCCCTCCACCAAGTCACCCTTTATTTACTTGTGCATAGTACACTCTCTGTAGCTAGCCAGCCAGCTTGGAGTCAGTCCACTGAACTGAAAAAATTCTAAATCCCCTGTTTATATATTTTTTAACCCCCACACTACCACCTAAGTGCACTAGTGCTAATCCCCTGTTTATATTTTTTCCTCTTTTTTTTTTAATTTTTTCCTTATTAATTTTTTTTTCTTTCTTTTTTCCCCCCACACTACATCCTAACTGCGGTAGTGCTTTTTTTTTCCCCAGCACCCATGGTGTGCGTGTATAGGTGTGAGACACAGTGAAAGACACAAAGTGCACGAATCTTTATTCAAATTCCACCACCAGGAAGATAGGAAAACACCCGGGTGGCCAATGACAAACACTGCCCTTCACATCAAAGGGCAGTGCTGTGTGATCAAAACAGTGAAGGGGAGGGGAGGGACTAAATCAAAATAGAGTAGGAGGGAGAAATGAATCCCCTGTTTATTTTTTTTCTTTTTTTTTCTTATTCTTTTTGGAAGATAGGAAAACACCCAAGTGGCCAGTGACAAACACTGCCCTTCACATCAAAGGGCAGTGCTGTGTGATCAAAACAGTGAAGGGGAGGGTAGGGACTAAATCAAAATAGATATTTATATTATTGATCGTCAACCTCCTGTTTATATATTTTTTTCTTTTTTTTTCCACCTAAGTGCGGTAGTGCTTATTTTTTTCCCCCAGCACCCATGGTGTGTGTGTGTGTGCAGGTGTGAGACACAGTGAAAGACACAAAGTGCACGAATCTTTATTCAATTTCCACCACCAGGAAGATAGGAAAACACCCGGGTGGCCAGTGACAAACACTGCCCTTCACATCAAAGGGCAGTGACACTTCCCTTTTTTTAATTTTTATTTTTTTCTTCTTTTGTTTTGGTCGAAACTCCCCCCCTTTTTTTTATTTAAATATTAACCCCCACACTACCACCTAAGTGCAGTAGTGCTTATTTTTTCCCCAGCACCCATGGTGTGTGTGTGTGCAGGTGGGAGACACAGTGAAAGACACAAAGTGCACGAATCTTTATTCGATTTCCAAACCAGGAAGATTGGAAAACACCCGGGTGGCCAGTGACAAGCACTGCCCTTCACATCAAGGGACAGTGCTGTGTGATCAAAACAGTGAAGGGGAGGGTAGGGACTAAATCAAAATAGAGTTGGAGGGAGAAATCCCCTGTTTATACTGGTCAGTCAGGTCTTCCTAATTGGCCCAGGTTAAGAATCCCAATCAAGGACTTCGTAGTCAACAAGATCCACCTGGTTCCAATCACTACACGAGGGGAATGCAATTTCCTGCTGACTGGCAAAGAAGGCTATTAGCGCTGAAAATGTGTTGCTGGAAAAGCGCAGCAGGTCAGGCAGCATCCAAGGAGCAGGAAAATCGATGTTTCGGCAGGGCTCATGCCCGAAATGTCGATTCTCCTGCTCCTTGGATGCTGCCTGATCTGCTGCGCTTTTCCAGCAACACATTTTCAGTTCTGATCTCCAGCATCTGCAGTCCTCACTTTCTCCTAAAGGAGGCTTTTACACCAGTCTCAGCCAACCTGAAGTAAGATAGCAGACCAGGTCATAAGCCCTTCTTATGCCCGAAACGTCTATTCTCCTGCTCCTTGGATGCTGCCTGACCTGCTGCGCTTTTCCAACAACACATTTTTGAGCTCTGATTCTCCAGCATCTGCAGTCCTCACTCACTCCCTTGACTGTTCAGTGTATCAAATTGGCAAGCTGCCTGCCTCTCCTTCTACATTAAATGCAATGCAAGCCTCAGAGTCTGACAGGCTCCAGGTAAGTGCTAAGAAGTTAAGCTAAGAGAAAGGACAATATAGTGAAGAGGTGGCACAGACAGAATTTGTTGTGTTTCTAACCCCCCATTCATCCGATCTGTCATGTAGCCTTTTTTTTGTTCAAGTGGAAATGTGCCACTGTTATCTTTCCTATATGCCCATCATAAATATATTTTCCCTTTTTGTGTTTTAAATATTCCAAGCAAATCTTGCAACCCGATCAAAGTTCTGAAATCAGTCCAAGATCACTCCCTATATGACCTTAACTAGTTCCCAAATTTTTAATAGCCTGGTATACAATACATGTGAAATCTTCCAGGGCAACTTAGTGGGCGGCACGGTGGCACAGTGGTTAGCACTGCTGCCTCGCAGCGCCAGAGACCCGGGTTCAATTCCCGACTCAGGCGACTGACTGTGTGGAGTTTGCACGTTCTCCCCGTGTCTGCGTGGGTTTCCTCTGGGTGCTCCGGTTTCCTCCCACAGTCCAAAGATGTGCAGGTTAGGTGAATTGGCCATGCTAAATTGCCCGTAGTGTTAGGTAAGGGGTAAATGTAGGGGTATGGGTGGGTTTCGCTTCGGCGGGTCGTTGTGGACTTGTTGGGCCGAAGGGCCTGTTTCCACACTGTAATCTAATCTAATCTAACTCTTTCTACTGGCAGGATGCAATTTATGTGTTTTTGAACTTCTGAGTATGTGAAGTGTTTCCTCCCCAAAATTGGTTACAGAATGTTTACAAGGCAACAAGAGAACAAGGATTGTGTTCTCTTTCTTTTAAGATCTCCTGATTTTTAGAAATGAGAATTCTTAGTTATTAAGATGACGAGCTACAGAACCTAACCTGAAGCATGTCCTTTGCAGCTACACTAAACAAGATGTACTGGCATACTGTACATTGATGAGCTGATTATTCACTTTTCTAAGAAGAAGAACCCATCAATACTTTATCCTCTGAGATACATTGCTTTTTTTAGAGTCAGCATGGAAACAGACCGTTCAGTCCAACCCGTTCATGCCGACCAGATATCCCAACCCAATCTAGTTCCACCTGCCAGCACTCGGCCCATATACCTCCAAACCCTTCCTATTCATATACCCATCCAAATGCCTCTTAAATGTTGCAATTGTACCAGCCTCCACCACATCCTCTGGCAGCTTATTCCATACACGTCCCACCCTCTATGTGAAAATGTTGCCCCTTAAGTCTCTTTTATATCTTTCCCCTCTCACCCTAAACCTATGCCCTCTAGTTCTGGATTCCCTGACCCCAGGGAAAAGACTTTGCCTATTTACCCTATCCATGCCCCTCATAATTTTGTAAACCTCTATAAGGTCACCCCTCAGACTCCAACGCTTCAGGGAAAACAGCCGTAGCCTGTTCAGCCTCTCCCTATAGTTCAAATCCTCCAATCCTGACAACATCCTTGTAAATTTTTTCTGAACCCTTTCAAGTTTCACAACATTTTCCCGATAGGAAGGAGACCAGAATTGCATGCAATATTCCAACAGTGGCCTAACCAATGTCCTGTACAGCCGCAACATGACCTCCCAACTCCTGTACTCAATACTCTGACCAATAAAGGAAAGTATACCAAATGCTTTCTTCACTATCCTATCTACATGCGACTCCACTTTCAAGGAGCCATGAACCTGCACTCCAAGGTCTCTTTGTTCAGCAACACTTCCTAGGACCTTACCATTAAGTGTATAAATCCTGTTAAAATTTGCTTTCCCAAAATGCAGCACTTCGCATTTATCTGAATTAAACTCCATCTGCTAGTCCTCAGCCCATTGGCCTATCTGGTCAAGATCCTGTTGTAGTCTGAAGTAATCCTCTTCGCTGTCCACTACACCTCCAATTTTGGTAAACTTACTAACTGTACCTCTTATGCTCGCATCCAAATCATTTATATAAATGACGAAAAGTAGAGGACTCAGCACCGATCCTTGTGGCACTCCACTGGTCACAAGCCTCCAGTCTGAAAAAAACCCTCCACCACCACCCTGTGTCTTCTACCTTTGAGCCAGTTCTGTATCCAAATGGCTAGTTCTCCCTTTATTCCGTGAGATCTAACCTTGCTAACCAGTCTCCCATGGGGAACCTTGTCGAACGCCTTACTGAAGTCCTTATAGATCACATCTACTGTTCTGCCCTCGTCAATCCTCTTTGTTATTTCTTCAAAAAACTCAATCAAGTTTGTGAGACATGATTTCCCACACACAAAGCCATGTTGACTGTCCCTAATCAGTCCTGGCCTTTCCAAATACATGTACATCCTGTCCCTCAGGATTCCCTCCAACAACTTGCCCATCACAATGTCAGACTAACTGGTCTATAGTTCCCTGGCCTGTCCTTACCACCCACTGAGGTTCATCTTGTACAGCTCCATGATGCAGCATTCTGCGCTCTCCACATTGTTCCCAGAGATGTGCATCTAGACAAACATCAACTAAGCCTGGAGGAGCACAGCCAGTCAGGCAGCATCAGAGGAACAGGAGAGTCGATGTTTCGAGCATAAGCCCTTCATCAGGAAAGGTGCTGTTCGCTACTACTCCTCAGATGCTGCCTGACCTGCTGTGCTTTTCCAGCACTACACTCTTCGACCCTGATCTCCTGCATCTGCAGTCCTCACTTTCTCCTAAGCCTGGAGGATCCTCAGTGAAAGATACTCTTTCTAAAACTTGCTGGTCCTCCAGTGTAAGGAGTTGTCTTTGATCGAGTGTTGCACTTTGGCATATTCCAAGATGACATGCTGACGGACACACTGAAGCTTGGGGCAACCATTTCAGAGATGCAGCGGAGAAAGATCACCATCTGAGGCTGTTCAGGCACAGTACACTGAGGGTCTGCAAACTGTAATATTTGTCAGGCCATGTACTTCATAAAGCATGTATGTTGCAAATCAAAAATATTAAAAATTTAATGGGGCACCTTGGAGTGAAGATGTTATGTAGAGAACTTCACACCCTATTTGTAATTATACATTTTTTACCATTGGCTTGCATTCTTGACATGGAATGTATTTGTTAAATATGAAAACTGTTATAGTCATACAAGTTGAATTTTCTCACAGGTTCTGTAATGTTCAAGTCAAAGTGTTTTTGTAATATATTTTGTTTGCAAATTTTATGAATAAACTATATTTTTGGGAAAAAGAATAGTTTATTTCCAAAGTAATGTTTCTCTTAGGCTGAAAGTACTTCTTCACCCGCATGGATATTGTCACATTATTCCCAATAACTGTAGAATTTCTAAATTTGGGTCTATTTCCTCTTATGTTAAAAATGTATACAAATTCTATCCCAAAGTCCTAAAAGGACTAGAAAATGCTTAATTCAGCTCCATTTTTATTTTATTATGTCCACTCTTGCACTATACTTATAAGCCATAGTGTTTGATGCTGTTGCAATTTTTGTGCATAGAACATCATTGAGAAAAATGGAAATCTGATTTTCAATTCTCTCGTTACTCTATTTCAGGATCTTTGGACTGACATGAGGAAGTACTGGCCAAGTCTGATTAATGAAGATCCTTTTAAGTTTTGGTAAGTAGTGTCTATCACAATGACTGCATTAATAGTTTTACAAGCTGCTAGCTGACTGTGATAGATTCAGGCAGGATTTGAGAAATCACTATCTGATCAGCGGCACGTTACTGTAGTTAGTGATGGGGCTATTGGGTGAATGGGATATCTTTTGAGACCCTCATGCATATTTCTGTGAGGTGGTTAGAGAGCAACACTGGAAGGTGCTGTTTTTCTCTCAGTCACCCGCTGTTGCACAGCAGGGTCAACATCAACAGCAGAGGGGAGATAAATGAACAGTGCAAATAAACTTCATAGTCTTATTGATGATTCTCATATTGTTCTATTCCCTCCCACATTTATTAGAAACTATGAATTAGTGCCAAAACGTTTGAAAGAAATAAAATTCTTCATCCTATAACATGGTATAATATGTATGCGCATTATCACGTGTCACCACAACTGAATATTAATTAGAGTTGGGCTCTTAAGTTGTTGACAGATTCAGGAAAACTCAAATACTTCTGGGCTAGATTTCCTTTAGATTTCCTGCTGCAATGCTGAAAGAAACACCAATGTTACATTTTGTATGATTTTCAAACAAACACACTTGACAAGTGCAATGTTCAGACCTAAGCAACCAAAAATAATTCACGTAAAAGCAAAATGCTGCAGATGTTGGAGATCTGAAACAAAACAAATGCTGGAAAACTGAGTCTCAGGCCAGGCCCATCAGCAACTGCAATATGCTATGAATCACTGAGAACATTAACGAGTGTTTGTAAATTGTACTGTAAGTGCATACAGTTCGCTGGATGTTCTGGAATGCCCAAATGAAAACAAGCTGAGAGCACATTGGCAATTCAGAGGATAAAGAAATTCCCTTCAAGTGCCAAAACTGATTGCTTGCCTAATTGTGTGAAAGGATTGCTTGCAAAGGTTATACTGAGAGATTATTTTCACTATCTTAAAAGTGACTGCCATTATTGTGTAGAGTTGTGTGTCTAATTTCCATTTTGCAGCTATGATCCATCATCGGTATAGGAGTCTCTATACTGTTTTAGGTTGCATCTCAGATGGGGACCAAATGACCAACAGCATCAGTAACACTAGCAGCAAGAGCACTACCAGCAGCATCTTTCTCCTCACAGATCTACCTCTCCACAGGAGAAATGGGATAAGAGCAGCTTATAGGAAATGATAGCCACAGCACAGGACGTACAGAAAAATAATCACCTTCCTGGTCATGTTGGAGCAGCAGTGCCTCAGCAGGCTTAGGGTCTCACATCAGAGATGCTGCCAAGTGCCTTTGGTGGTCACCACCACACTCAACCTTTTTGTTTCTTCATCCTGCTATGCCACAGGTATTGCAGGACCTTGCAGTGAACTGGACACAAATGCATCATACAGATGAAATGCTTTTTATCAATGTCCGCTTTACCATCAATTATGTCCGAATGAGCAAGTGCTTGGGTTTGCAGTACTGGGTGGTTTTCCCCAGGTGCAGGGCATTATAGACCACACACGTGTGGCAAGTGGCCATTAAGGGACAGTCAGATCATCAACGAACCAGAAAGGCTTCGACTCCACCAATGTAAAGGTGGTACACAACTTAAAAAGATTGTGCCAGTGTGCACAAGATTCATGGAAAACTGCCATGATGCTTTTTTCTTGCTCCAGGTCACTGTCCCTGATCAAAGCAAACATTCCAGCTGGATGCTCAGAGATAACTAGCAGCCACTTTTTTATTTGATTCACTTGTGGGCTGTGGGCATCAATGGCTAGTCAGCATTTATTGCCTATCCCAAGTTGCTGTTAAGAAGGTGGTGCTGAGCTGCCTTCTTGAACTGCTACAGTCCACGATGCCGTTAGGGAGGGTGTTCCAGGAATTTGACCTGGTGACAGGTAAGGAACAGTGATATATTTCCAAGTCAGGACGGTGAATGGCTTGATGAGGAACTTTCAGGTGGTGGTGTTCCCAAGTATCTGCTGCCCTTACCCTTCTAGATGGAAGTGGCTGTGGGTTTAGGAGATGCTGTCTAAGGATTTTAGGCGAATTTCTGCAATGAATCTTGTAGATAGTACACACTGTTGCTACTGACAATTGTTGATAGGAGGAGTGGATACTTGTGGATATGGTGCCAATCAAGTGGACTGCTTTGTCCTGGGCACTGTCAAGCTTAGAGTGTTGTTGGAGCTGCATCCTTCCAGAAAAGTGGGGAATCTTCCATCACACTTCTAATCTGTGCCTTGTCGACAGTGAATAGGTTTTGGGGAATCAGGAGGTGTATTAATCGCCATAATATTCTTCGCCTCTGACCTGCTCTTTTAACCATTGTATTTATATGCTGAATCTAACTGAATTTCTGGTCAATGGTAACCCCCAGGATGTTGATAGTGTGGAATTCAGTGGTGGTAACACCATTGAAAGTCAAAGGACAGTGGTTAAATTGTCTCTTATTGAAGATGGTCATTGCCTGGCATTTGTACAGCGAGAATGTTACTTGCCATTTGTCAGCCCAAGCCTGGATATTGTCCAGATCTTGTTACATTTGAACATGGACTGCTTTGATATCTGAGGAGTAGCGAACATTGTGCAGTTATCGCAAACATTCCCATTTCTGACCTTACCATGGAGGGAAGGTCATTGATAAAGCAGCTGAAGATGATTAGGCCGAGGACATCATCCTGAGGAGCTCATGTAGAAATATCATGGAGCTGAAATGACTGACCTGCAATAATCACAACTATCTTCCTATGTGCCAGATTACAAAATTACGTTTGAGTGCAATTCTGCTGCTGTTTATGACCAACGGAACCTCATAGATGCCCAGACATGAGTTGTTATGTCTGTTTGAGGTCTATCCCATTTCGCATGGTGATAGTGCCACACAACACAATGGAGAGTATTCTCAACTTGAAGGCAAGACTTCATCTCCACAAGGACTGTGCAGTGGTCACTCTTACCAATAACATCATGGGCAAATGCAATTGCAGCTGACATTTTGGTAAGGATGAGGTCATGTATATTTTCTCTCTTGTTGGTTACCTCACTACCTACCACAGACCCAGTCTAATAGCTAAGTCCTTTAGGACCTGATTAGCTTGGTCAGTAGTGCTGCTACTGAGCTACTCTTAGTGCTGGACATTGAAATCCTCCAGCCAAGTAAAGGCAACAGATTAGAGCCAAGAAAAACCCAAGCAATGAACACAAGAATGAAAGCCATATGACAAGCAACTGTGTTACTCAGCAAGTAAATGACACAATTAAGGTACAGATCTGCTGCTTCAATAAACTTGGAGCAGCCCTTCGAAATGGACTACTATGACGACTGTGGTGTGCTGAGTTAAATTCGAAAAGTACTTTTAACCAACCTGTTTGGGTGTGGTATGACATATCTCCATTGGCACCAAATCTGCTGAGATATGGACTTTCAGGAATAACAAGGCGTGCAGCATATAATATATTCAGAAGACAAGTAAGAGAATAAGGAATGGATTCAGCCAATGCAACATCAGCAGAGCACATTTCTGTCCAGGATGGCATGAGTTATTATGGTAATGGAGGGAGTTGTAAGAAGTGAAAGTATTATTAGCTGATCCCTGGTTTCCTTGTCCCCTTTCATCATCCTGTGATTCAAATACCTCTGTTTCACATGAAGACTTGGTAATGCTGTCCTACACGCAATGCCCTCAGATACTGAAAAGAATTCCATGAAATTAGTCCTAACTAATGAGTTATTGCTTTAGTCCATCAAAGTCTACAGCCAAAAATTTATTCAGTTGCTTTTAACTGAAGACCAGATCAACATATGGTGCCATGTATTCTTGTGTGACACAGAAACCTGATAACTTAATTTCTTCCTCCAATAACAGGGGCAGTATTTTTATTCTTTAATAGAATATCTTATTCACAGAAATCAAATGTTACATCCACTGAATCTGATGAAACTCCATTCATGTATGGAACCGTATAATTTGTCACTTTTTTATCTGTGACTACACAAATAAAATGTATGGGATGCAGTTAGTTTTCCAAAGTTGAATTTGAAGTATAAAATTCAAATTAGGTTTATTGTCACATGTACTCAAGTACAGAATTATAGAAGCACAGTGAAAAGTTTACAATGTCACCCACATGGCGCCATCTTTAGATTAGATTAGATTCCCTACAGTGTGGAAACAGACCCTTCAGCCCAACCAGTCCACACCAACCCTCTGAAGAGAACCATTTCCCTCTGACTAATGCACCTGACACTATGGGCAGTTTAGCATGGCCAATTCGCCTGACCCGCACATCTTTGGACTGTGGGAGGAAACTGGAGCACCCAGAGGAAACCCACACCAACATGGGGAGAATGTGCAAACTTCACACAGACAGTCACCTGAGGCTGGAATTGAACCCGGGAATCTGTTGCTGTGAGGCAGCAGTGCTAACCACTGAGCCACCATGCTGCCCTTTGGTACAAATCTTAGATATAAAATAGAGAAATAAAGAAAAAAAAGTTACAGTTACATGTCACCATACAGTTATTCATTGTATAAGTTAGAAAAATAAGAAATAAAGTTAAAAAAGATATATATTACATCTTTCTATAAAGAACCTAAATCAACGCAGGGGGCTTTCACACATGGTCTGGACTCACAAGCTGCTGACCACCTGCATCAGTCCCCAGTTCAACACTGGCCAACCTTGCTCTGCTCAGGCCTCCAGTCAGATGTACTAATTGACCTGTTTCTTTTGATGTTAGTGTCAGAAATATATACTATGATTTAAAGATTTTTCCCTATATTTCAGGCAAAGAGAATGGACCAAACATGGCACCTGTGGAACCTGCGCTAAAAACATGTCTTGCCCACACAAGTATTTCAGCCTGGCGCTGGAACTTCGGACAAAGGTCTCCATCGATGAGTGAGTTATGTTGTCAGTGTGTCAAGTAAAAGCTCAGGTCAGTCAGTCTTAATGGAAAGTTGTCATTCTAATCAGACAGACCCAAAATATTTATCACAGGAGAATCGACGTTTCGGGCATTAGCCCTTCTTCAGGCAACATTCCTGAAGAAGGGCTAATGCCCGAAACGTCGATTCTCCTGTTCCCTAGATGCTGCCTGACCTGCTGCGCTTTTCCAGCAACACATTTCCATCTCTGATCTCCAGCATCTGCAGACCTCATTTTCTCTTCAAAATATTTATCAGTTTACTAGTGACAGATTGAACATTGATACTATGGTAATACCATGAGGCAAGTACTCTAAGGGCAAATGTTAATTCTTGGAGACTTGGGTTCAAATCCCACTATGCAGGATGGCAACATTTAAATTCAACTAATAAAAAATCCGGAATGTAAAAGGTAGTCTCTTTTCCAATCATTCTGTACAAAACATAATGACACTTCTCTGGCACAGGTAGGACTTGAACTCAGAACTCGTGGCTCCAAAGTAGGGACTTACCACTGTGCCTTAAAAACCAGTCCCTATAATGATGACCATGAAACTTCAATGATGCTCCCCTTCCAATCAACTCTGGCCGGCTCCTTCCTCATGCCTTTATAGTTACCTTTATTCAATTGTAATACCATTATTGAATATTGAACATAACAGTGCAGTACAGGCCCCTTCAGCCTTCGATGTTGCGCGACCTGTAAAACCAATCTGAAGCCCATCTAATCTACACTGTTCCATTTTCACCCATATTTTTATCCAATGACCATTTAAATGCCCTTAAAGTTGGTGAGACTACTACTGTTGCAGTCAGGGCTTTCCACGCCCTTACTACTCTCTGACATCTGTCCTATATCGCATTTTATCTGATTCAATCTTCTCCATCTCAAACTGCAGGGTGAATTCTATCATACAATTGTCACCGTCCCCTAGGGGTTCCTTCACTATGAGCTCCCTCATCAAGTCTGCCTCATTTTACATTATCAAATTCAGAATTGCCAGTTCCCTAGTGGGTCCTACAACAAACTGTTCCAAAAAATATCTTGTAGAAAATTCATGAATTCCTTTTCTTGAACTCTGCTGCCAACTGATTTTCCCAGTCCATCTGCATACTGATGTCCCCCATCATTACCGTAAAAGTGTCTTTCTTTCATGCCTTTTCTATCTCCTGAGTTATTTTCTTCCCCACATCCTGACTACAGCTAGGAGGCCTGTATAGAACTCACATTAGGATCTTTTCTCCATTGCAGTTCCTCAACTCCCCACACAGATTCAATGTTCTCCTATTTTATATCACTTCTTGTTATCGATTTAATTTCAATTCTTACTACGAAGGTTACCTCACCCTCTCTTACCCATCTACCTGCTCTTTTGATAGAACTTCAGGATTCCTGAAGAAGGGCTCATGCCCAAAACGTATATTCTCCTGTTCCCTTGATGCTGCCTGACCTGCTGCGCTTTTCCAGCAACACATTTTCAGCTCTGATCTCCAGCATGTGCAGTCCTCACTTTCTCCCGTATTTAGTTTCCAGCCCTGATCCCTTAGCAGTCAACATTCTGTGATACCCACAACATCATACAAACTCATTTACCTTTCTTATATGTGATGGGTATTTAAGTACAACATTCTCAGTCCTGCACTGACTTCTTTCAGTTGTTCCCTTTTCTGCTGTGCCTGAAGTTAGATTCCTGACCCTGTCCTATTATTTGCTATGAGAGTTTTAACCTCCATGCAACTGAATCCACTTCCCAACTATTTAGTTTAAAGCTCCCAAATTACGTGATTCGCAAAGAAACTGATCTCAACATGATTCCGGTGGAACCTGTCCAATCAGAACAGCTCCCTCCTTCCCCAGTACCAATGCCAATGTCCTATGAATTTGAACCCGTTTCTCCCACATCAATCTTTCAGCCACACATTTGCCCCTTTAATCATGTTGACCATGTAAATATTTGCTTGTGGCTCAGGTAGTAATCCAGAGATTATTACCTCTTTGGTTCTGCTTTTTAATATAACACCTGGTTACTCATATTCACTCAACAGAACCTCTTTCATCTTTCTACCTGTGCTGTTGGTATCTACATGGACCACTACAACTGGATCTTTCCCCTCCCACTCCAAATTCCTCTACAACCCAGATGAGATATCCTGAACCTGGGCACCAGGCAGGCAACACAGCCTTCAGGACTCTTGATCCTGGCCACAGGCAAGAGTGTCTATTCCCCTGACTATACTATCCCCAGTCATAACTATATTTCTCTCGCATCTCGAATGGCTCCCTGTACAACAACGCTATGGTCAGTTTGCTCATCCTCCCTACGACACCCACTCTCAACCACATTGGAAGCAAAAATTTCAAGCTTATTAGACAAGCTCAAGGGCTGAGGCTCCTTTAGTACTACCTCGTGGATCCTGCTACATTCCTTGCTCATAGTCACACCCTCCTGTCTCTGACCACTGACCGAATTTAAGGTAGTTAACCTAGAGGGTGTGACTGCCTCCTGAAACACATTGTCCAGGTAAATTTACGTGTTGCAGTGACCGAAGCTCGGACTCCAGCTCATCAATCTGAATTGGAGTTCCTCAAGCATCCAACACTTGCTACAGATGTAGTCACTACTAACCACAATGGGGTCCACATCCAGTTCCCACATCATGTAATGACAATACCTCACCTGGTTCACATCATCTACTTTAATTACTTGGTCATTAATTTGATCTTTTAAAAAATTTGTACTACTTTTTAAATTTGTAGCCTGTAAAGATTTCTCTTACTTACCTTTAAACTGGAAGTAAGCTATAATATTAGTTAAATTAGTAGCTATCACCAACCAATGAATCTATGGTTTATCTGTGATGTCACTCTTCCGTGCTGGGCCCTTGCTTTTGGGCTTCAAATTATCCTGTAAAAAGACCTTACAAACTTGAGCCAAAAAAAATCAAGTTAAAAAGCACCACTTCAACTCTGTACTGAATTCTCATGTTGCCTCTAAATTCCCAAACTATATACTCATACGGTCTGTATCTTATGCCAGATGCAATCTCTCCTGACTGTTTGACGTTTACTGATCTTATACTTTCAGCGGGCCCTTTCTTAAACAGAACTGATGCATAGAACTCTTAAATCAAGTTCCCTATTCACGGAATGAGGGTGTCACTGGCCAGGCCAGCATTTATTGCCCATCCTTAATTGCCCAGAGGGCAGTTAAGTCTCACATTGCTGTGGATCTGGAGTTACATGTAGGCCATTTAAGGTAAGGATGGCAGTTTCCTTCCCTAAAAGGGGTTAGTGAGCCAGATGGGTTTTTCTGCCAAAGATTTTGTGATCATCATTAGACTCCTAATTCCAGATATTTATTGAATTCAAATTCCACAATCTGCTATGGTAGGATTTGAACCCGGCTCCTAGAATGTTATCAGAGTCTCTAGATTGATAGTCTAATGATAATACCATTGGGCAATCACCTACCCTTCATGGCACAATTCCTGCTTTTTCTAAGCACCTTAAACCATTGCCCAGTGATTCTCAACCCTAACATTATAAGGAACAGTTTTTCCCTCTCGATATGTCTAAGCCTGTTATGATTTTGAACACTTCTATAACACCTCTTCTTAAACTTCACTAAAGAGAACAATTCCAGCTTACCTTTCATTCCTGGAACCATTCTATAAAATATTTTTTGCACCAACTAAAACTAATGGCAAAGCAATTCAAATCAAAGATGCTCAAAAGCATGATTTGGAGGAGCACAAACATCTCAAAACATTATAGAGGTTTAGGTGTGATAATCCTTTTGCGGCCCCATGGGGAGCTCCTTGAGAAGCTCATGGAGTATGAGTTACCTTGGTATCAGCCCCATGGCCTTTCCAGTTGGAACTCATTACCGGAGCCCTTTATAAAGCAGACTCCCTCCCCCTCCAACTCCATTTTGATTTAGCCCCTTCCCTCTCAATCTATCTCCCACTCACTTCTGGTCTTTGCTT
Organism: Chiloscyllium plagiosum; assembly: GCF_037043375.1. Taxonomy (NCBI): domain Eukaryota; kingdom Metazoa; phylum Chordata; class Chondrichthyes; order Orectolobiformes; family Hemiscylliidae; genus Chiloscyllium; species Chiloscyllium plagiosum. The sequence goes on along the minus strand of NW_028270185.1, from coordinate 20,983,410 downwards.
GTAAATATTTAATTGGAAACTGGTCAATTACTGCTGGTGATTAATAGTTAAAACAGAAAAATAAATATAAAAAAGTCACTGTTATTCAAAGTTTGTGAGAAGATTTATAGCTCGGGTGCTCATTGTTGTGGTCCTGTTTGCCGAGCTGGGAATTTGTGTTGCAGACGTTTCGTCCCCTGTCTAGGTGACATCCTCAGTGCTTGGGAGCCTCCTGTGAAGCGTTTCTGTGATCTTTCCTCCGGCATTTGTAGTGGTTTGAATCTGTCGCTTCCGGTTGTCAGTTCCAGCTGTCCATTGCAGTGGCCGGTATGTTGGGTCCAGGGTCGATGTGATTATTGATTGGTTTTGCTCATGCTGGGTATCGGGTCCTTCGTTCTGGTGAGTTGTTGTTTGAGAGTGGCTGTTGGTCTGTGTGCTATTATGAGTCCTAGTGGTCGCAGTAGTCAGGCTGTCAGTTCGGAAATGCTCTTGATGAATGGTAGTGTGGTTATTCCTTTGGGTTGTGGCATGTCCTCGTTCCGTTGTCTTTCCCTGAGGCATCTGTGGAGGAAATTGCGCGGGTATCCGTTTTTGGCAAATACATTGTATAGGTGTCCTTCTTCCTCTTTTTGCAGTTCTGGTGTACTGCAGTGTGTTGTGGCCCTTTTGAACAGTGTCTTGATGCAACTTCTTTTGTGTGTGTTGGGGTGGTTGCTTCCGGCACTACAAATGCCGGAGGAAAGATCACAGAAGCGCTTCACAGGAGGCTCCCAAGCACTGAGGATGTCACCTAGACAGGGCACGAAATGTCTGCAACACAAATTCCCAGCTCGGCGAACAGGACCACAACAGTCACTGTAATTTTAGTGTGGAAAACTCATTCAGTTCTGTATGATTGCACTTCTGGGTATAAATATGTATAAAAAAGTGGATCCACTTACCCAACTTCATTTTGATTTAGTTGCTTCTCCCTCTCTCTACCTCCCTATTTACTGTTGATGGTTTGCATTGCCCTTGATGGGCTTTGCATGTAAGTATTGTTCTAAAGCGGAGGTTGACCTCCCTTTGAGAAGTAAAACCCAAACACTCAAAGAGGAACTCCTCACCCCATAATCTGTAAAAGGACTGGGAAAAGTGCCATAATCTGCTTTTTCAGCAACTTCTAGTGGTTAAATAAAATAAATCCCTGACACTCACTTTAAAATCACCAAGTAACAATTTATTTATCTAACTTATTTATCTAACTTCAGCAGATGCCGAAGGGGCCTGTTTCCACACTGTAAGGAATCTAATCTAATCTAAATTAACTAAACTATTAACAAATCAAACAAATCCCTTCCAACTACTTACTACTCCCAAATAAAACAAGATTCTAATGGTATGCTGTTCCAATAAATTCAAATCCCACTTCATACGAAAAGAAATTGAATTTATTGTCTTGAAATTACGGCCAGGTTATGTGTCCTCCTGAATGTTTCCTGCCTTCTCCGTTAATTCTTCTGAGAGGAATATCTTTTCCATCTTTGGTACCATTCTTATTTAGATGGTGCTTTCTCTAAGTCAGAGAGGAGGCTGTGAGAGCCAGCGATTCTCTCTCTCTCTCGAGAGAGAGAGAGAGAGAGCTGAGGGCCATTAGTTCTGGCAAATGGAAGCTTGCTCTGGGGTCTTTGTCCACCTACCTCCTTGTTTTATACCCTTGATGACATGTCAATATTTCTTACAATAGAGTTGGTCATATGTTGTCAAAACCATCAGATTTAATAGGTTTTTGGTATTTAAGTGCCTGGTTCAAATTGATTGGCTAAATTCAGAAGTCTGTTGTTTCGGTAAAAATTGCTGCTTGGCCTGCTGAGACAGCCTTTTGATACAAATGTATCCATTCAGGCTCTCTGAGTACATGCAAACTCAAGCTGTTGTTCACAGACATCTCTAAATCTCTAAGCACCGAAAGAAAGCACCATCTTTTAAAGGGACCAAGCAATGCTTTCTCCCCTAATATTTTACAATTTTACAAACACCAAATTATAACTTCCTGCCTCCCAATCTCAATTACTCTACCCAGCTTGGCAACAATATCTAATTGGCTATATGGGATGTTTACTGGTGATGGTTAGTGTTTAAAAAGGAAAACAAATAAAGCAATAAAAAGAATCACCTCATTGTTTGTGCCCAAGATTATAAAAAGAAACGAAAAATAATGAAGCAGACCCCTGAGGGGTGTTGTGGTATAGTAGTAGTATCCCAAGCTTCAAGTCAGGAGGCCTGGGTTCAAGTCCCACCTATTCCAGAGTGTGTCCTAACACCTCTGGATATGTTGTGGGGCCCTCTTCAGGTGCAGTTATAGTGTCCCTGGAATGAGAAGCTTGGGTTCAAATCCCACCTGATCCGGAGGGTATCAGTTCTGGATATAAGAAGAAGATAAGGTAGACCCAGGGATGGATCTGCAGAACTGTCTGTACGCCACAAGTGGTGACTCTAGTTTAGTGTTTAATATTAGACAATGTTCCTTTCATTCGGGTTTCCTGAGATATTAAATTGGCAACAGGAGTCAAGAAAAGTTTCACACAGCCTTGCCTTTCAATGATTACATGAAGACCGTGATGGGGAAATATTGAAAATGCCGCTATTTGGGAAACTGGAACTTTACAGTGTGAGCATGGAGGATTGGCCTTAGTACCCCAAAAGAACCAGATACCTTTTTTTCAGGTAAACAAGATAGAAGGGGATCACCGACAAAAAGTCATTTTCCTGATTGCTTGTGGGGCCCCAAATTTCAGCATCATGGAATTTAACCTACCCTGTAGCCCTGGAGTCAATATCTTTTGAAGAACCAGTAGATATGGTAGCGGACCATTGTGACCTCAAACCATTTGTTATATTACAACCATACAGGTTTAACATGACAAATAGACTTCCTGGGGAACCAGTTACTGAATTCTTGACAAAACTGAAGAAATTGGCAGAACACTGTGAGCATAGGTCAGCACTTCGGGAAATGTTAAGGGATCGTTTAGTTTGTGGAATTAATAATATTGGGACCAAACGAAGCTACTCACTGAACCAGTTCTGGACCTCACAGAAATGGCCCTTTCCCGTGAAAACACAGAAAATGTGGCTCAGGAGTTTCAGGATGGTATAGACGCTACTGTTCTCAACCTTGGGTGACACCCATACCGCACAATCAAGTCCCAAGCAGATAATATTTGCGGCTCCCAATAGTTGCCAAGGAAGGGTGATTGAAGTCAGAAGTTGGAAAGTTCCAGAACTGGAGGGGAAGTTTCTCCACAATACCGTGATGAGCAATAACATCCATGCTGCACTTATGTTACACCGTATACACAGGTAACAGAGAATCCAACTCCTCTTACTGGTGGTACAAGTGCCAGTTCCCAATCTTTAGGGAAGAGAATGACTACAGAAAATCTGTCTGGATATACCACAGATCTTTAAAGTGATCTATATGAGGTCATTGGGCAGTATCCTGAAGTATTTTAAAAAGGCCTCAGGAAGATAAAGCAAGAGGTGCCAGGGTCAAAATCTATGTGGACCCAGAGGCAAGACCTGAATACTTCAAGGCACAGCCAATCCCCTGTGAGTACATGCCAAAGTACAGGCCACATTAGAACATCGAGAGGAAAGAGGCATCATTTGCCTTGTGCAATTTATAGAATGGGCCGAGCCAGTAGTTCCCGTTTTATAACCTGATAATTTGGTCTTCTCTGAGGGATTAAAAGTTGACAGTCAACAGAGCTTAGATGGATACCCTTTGCAATGCAGAAGATTTGTATGTGAAGCTAGCTGGGAGTCACGTATTTCCAAATTAGATATGAGCCACACCTACCTCCAACTGCAGCTGAGGTGTTGTCCTGGAAGTACATCACTATAAATACTCACAAAGGACTGTATTAATACACTCAATTGCCTTTTGGGGTGTCTTTCACTTGCACCATCTTTCAAAGTGTAATGGAGACCATCCTCCAATGGGTGACCAAAGTGGCAGTTTATGTGGATGATGTTATAATCTCAGGACCTACTGCAAAGTAATATTTGGGCAGTTTGGAGGAGGTTTTGCAGCTTATTTTGTGATATCTTGCTAAAAAGGGAAAATGTATATTCCAGAAAAGTTCAGTAATGCACATCAAATACAGGGTTGACAAGAACCAATTACATCCCATTAAAGAGAAGATGAAGGCCATAAAAATGGCTCCAAGGAGCACAATGGAGTTGCAGTCTTTTCTAGGCCTCATAAATTACTATGGAAAATTCATAATGAACCTAGTGACCCTGCTGGCAACTCACCATGTAATGTTAAAATAAAATCAGAAAGGGACTTGGAAAATCACCATTGTAACCAAATATATTAGCCCATTACGATCCCCTGAGACCAGGTGTTGAAACCTGTGACACCTACCCCTGCAGAAGAGGGGCAGCATTATTATATCTTTGGGACGATGAACAGAACATCCAATTGCATTTGCATTGTAAATCTTGGCAGAGGCAGAAAGGGAGTATGCTCAAACTAAGAAAGAAGATTTGGCCATGGCATTTGCAGTGAAAAAATGCCACCAGTATATCTATGGTTGACATTTCACCATAATAACTGGTCACAAACCTCTGTTGGGGCTCTTTAAGGAAGACAAGGTGATTTCTCCAATCACATCCGCTTGGATCTAATACTGGGCATTACCATTAAATGCTTATGAAAATACCTTATAACATCATCCAGGGAGTCATATAGGCAACAATACTACCCAGCAATCTACCTTTACCTTGAAGATGGATAAAGTCATCATCACTTTGAACTTCACAGACAGTCGACCAATATCTGCCAAATGAAACCAGGCTTGACCCAAAATGACCCATGTTGGCAAAACGCTGTCATAACATTCAAAATGGTGGACCGCAAGGATATCATATGGATTATCATTACATCTTAAAATATCAGTAGTTGATCATAGAAGATGATATTATCTTGTGGAAAGTCTAGATGATTGTTCTATGTCCAGGCCAGTGACTAAAACTTCAAGAATTGCACAATGGCCACCCAGGAATTTCTAAATTGAAAATGTTTGCAAGGAGCTATGTTTGGTGGCCTGGCATAGACACAAAAAAAGAAACCTGGTCAAATGGTGCAAAACTTGCTAGGAAAACCAGAAGTTCCATGCATACATGGGAATGGCTGGGGAGACTTTGGTTGCAAGTGCAAGCAGTTTTGCAGGGCCATTTACGGACTCTCCATTCTTAATGCTTATCAATTCATTGAAATTGGATTGACGTTCACCAAAAGGCTTCTATTACCATTTATAACCTACCATTGAAAAAAATCAGCCAGGCATTTTGTGTGGATAGTACAGCGAGATCCTTGTCACAAACAATGGATCCCCATTTATCAGCAGCGAGTTTCAGACCATCACAAAGACAAATGGAATAAGGCATACCCTGATGAAGGGCTTTTGCCCGAAACATCAATCTTCCTGCTCCTCGGATGCTGCCTGACCTGCTGTGCTTTTCCAGCACCACTCTAATCTAGACACCCATATCTACACAGCACCTACCATCCATTCTCAACCAGTCTAGCTGAGAGGGTGGCCCAGGTATTCAAAGTAGCATGAAAAGGTAAGCTACAGGCTCTTTGGAAACAAAACTTGCATGTTTCCTCTTCAATGGTTATTTCTGCTCCCATGTCTTATAATTCTATCCTTATAGCCATGCAAAAGCCTATCAAATTAGGCTTCATTCCACTACTGCAATAGTTAGTGAGTTCCAAGTCATAATCACTCGCTGAATAAAGACAGTTCTTTCTCATTCTCATATCTCTTGCCCAAAACTTTGAATCCCTGTCCCCTCGTGCTTGCATCACTAGCTTATGAGAAGAGCTTTTCTTTGCCTATCTTATTTAAACCTGTCACAATCTGGTACACCTCTATCAAATCTCTCCTTCAGCTCCTTTGCTCCAAAGCTAACAAGCCCTCATTTCTGGAACCAATCTCATGAATCTCCTCTTAAGGATACTTGTTTCCTTCCTTAAGTGTGATGATCAGAACTGGATTCAAAACTCCAGTTTGTGGTCTGAGCATGGCTTTATAAATGTTCAGCATAGCCTCCTTGCTTTTATATTCAATAATTTTAATGATCAAACTTAAATTTACATGTTTTGCTAACCACACAATTTGTCTGCCATATTTTAAAAGTTATGCATTACGAAACACTTACTAAAAATTTAAGCCTATATTGTGCTTATTGGTGCAAGGTTTCAATCAACATACAATCACTATTCTCACTATCAATGCCATGCACAAAACGAGTGCAGTGGAACAGATTGCCTAATAATAGAGTTCACCTCTGTCCAGGTATAGCAAGACTAACTATATCTAATTGTCAGTCCCATTTTAATTTAAAAAGTATCAACTTAGATTCCTAACTCTTATTTTTCAGATACTTTTCTGCTGCTGGCATCAAACCCTCATGTCATAATGGTTACACGGTAAGATTTAATATCCATGACGAAAATATTTAGAGATTTGAATATTATATTTACAATTCATTGTGTTATGATAACAGTAAATATGGACCATTTGAATTCTAATTTCTATCATTTGAATGGGAGGGGTTTGGAGGGATGTGGGCCAGGCGCAGGCAAATGGGACTAGTTTAATATGGGAAACCTGATCAGCATGGATAAATTAGATCAAAGGGTCTTTTTCTATGCTGTATTGCTTCATTTTGACTGATGTCCGCGATGGACTAGAGATACAGTCTTAAGTCAGATGGTATGTGGCTGAGAGAGGAACTTTCCAATGGAAATGTTCCCATACAGTTTGTCCTTGTAGTTAATAGGGGTGACAGATTGAAGGGTGTTGTTTCAGGTAAACAACCACCTTGTATACTCACATGCATTTCTTGAATGTTGTTAAAACTGCACTCACCCAGGTGAGTATGGAGTATTCAATCACATTCCTAATTTGTTAATGTTGGACAGGCTTTAGGAAGTCAGGTGGTCAGTTATTCTCCGCAGGATTCCTAGCCTCTGACGTGCTCTTTAATCACAGTGTTTAAGTATCTGACCCAATTCAGTTTCCGGTCAATGGTTACCCCATATTAATATCCCTTTGTCTGCTATTTAATGATATTTTTAAACCCATTAAGAAAGAAAATTTGATTGGATATGATAAGGATGTAGGAATTTATATCCTTGTGAAACTAAAAATGTAAAGTCAAGGTTTCCTAGACTAAACTGGTATCATTAACCTGTGTTTGGCCCATGTCCCTCCGGACCTTTCTTGTCCATGTATCTGTCCTGATACCTTTTAAATGTTGTAATTTAAAACAAGTGCCTCTGCCACTTTCTCTGGCAGCTCATTCCATGTGTGCACTGTCCTCTGTTTGCGGGCTGTTTCCTCTCTTTTGAAACTTTCCCCTCTTGCCTTGAATCTGTGCCCTCTGGCTTTGGACTCTCTACTCTTGGAGGGGTCCTTGGCTACTTACCTTATCTATGCCCCTCATGATTTTGTGGGTTTCCTGTGCTCAGGAAAGGTTTCCCAGCCTATCAACCTCTCCCAGTGGCTTGGGCCTTCCAGTTTCAGTAACATCCTTGTAAATCTTGGTCAGCATAGACAAGTTGGGCTGAAGAGCCTGTTTCTGTGCTCATGCCTCTATAATCATTATTCCCACCATCTTTAATGAACAAAAACATTGTTATAAAAAGGAAGAACATAGACTTATAAGTTTAGTAATTACCTGGCCACAGATTGAAGAGAGCTTCATGAAAGCCATGTGAAATTAGCAAAGCATTCTGCATTAAAATGACCAATTTTATCTAAACATGCTGAAACAAGGTAGTTGATTCATCCCTCAAGAATTTTGCATCTTTTTAATTCATACTGTATGATAATTTCACATATTGGGAGATGAAAGGTTTGCTTGCCAGTTAACCAGCTTGGAAAGACATTGGAGTTAGCCTCAGGAATACACACTAAATTATATTTCAATAGCATTTGAGTTGCAGTGCAGAGGGAAATAAAAAATGAATTTGTGACAACAAGAGCTAGAATGCTATCTCTCTGTCTTCCCCTGCCTGCTTCCCTCATCATCTTGGAAAATAACACTCCATGAAAAGCATCATGGGAAAATAACCCATTCACTAAAGACTCAAAGATCTGCAGTTTCTGTTATTGCTGCAAATAGGAGTCAACTGTGGCTTTAGTTTTAAAATCTAACACCTCAAAAATTCTAAGAACTTTTAAATTGCAAAACCTTAAAAGCTGTAAATAGCACTTTAAAAAATGTATTACCCATGTTTGTGTGTGTATGACGTTGCATTTTTATCATCTTATCTCAGAGTTTGTAGATAATGAACTCCTCTTTATTTCATTTAACAAAATCTGGGCAATTGGCTGCTGCATTTTCTAGCAAACTATTTAATTGAAGTTTGATAGCTACATACAAAAAAGATTTTTTTTAAGAACTGTAGCAACTAACTGAGAGGAGGTTAAAGAGAGGGGAGCCGATTCCTCTTCCTCACCTTATCGTAACAATTGACTATCAAGAACATTACTATTTTGATACGGAGATGATTTGGTGCACTGCATCGATACAATGTATTAAAATTGTTAAATAATGAATTCAACTACCTTATTCTTTCCCCAAAACCCTCCAGATTTCTCAATTTCCGATTCCCTTTCAGAATTTACCAGTGTACCTGTTTTCACCACTCTTTCAGATTATCAGAACTCAGTGCAGAATTTTTTTAAACTTAATTTATTCCCTGTATTTCTATCCAATTATCTTGAATACATCCTTCTAAGTTACCAACTCTCCTTCCAGTGAAATCTGATATCTATAGCAAAGGCATATCAGCTGAACTTTGTTGCTTTTACATATTTTCTGTCTAAGAGTATTTTCTGTATTCGTGCATTGACCTGACAAGTAAATTCGTTCGGCCAAAACTGTGATGCGCTGTGCAATAGACAAACCTGTGTTACAGATTTCTTCAATCCTTGAATTGCTATGACCATATAAAGTAGTGTTAATACTATTTATACTATTTTGTACGAATATTGCAAGGCTGTGCACCCAGCAGTATTATCAGTGGTGAAGGCAGAAATAGAAGTAGAGCTACAACTCCATAAAACCAAGGTTTAATCTGTGTTCACTGGTAGCAAAAATCTCTGCTAGGTGCAGCATCTCACAAACTATCCACATATTGTAATTTATGAACTTATTATACAAATTATTTGCTGGTAGCACAAAATTTCACTGTTGCTTTAAAAAGACACATTTCATTGAGGTCTTTTATTTTAAATTCATCAGGACAATGCATACAATGCCAAATTGAAGGGAAAACTAACATTTATATTTCATGAGAGGAGAGTACTGATTGTTTGACAAGGAGACTATGATTGCTGGAGGCATTTATGTTAAGATTGCACCAATTGATGATGATTGACAGTTAATTGCCAGGTTACAAGGCAGGTTGGTCAGGGTATTGTCTGAGAAATGAGCCAGCAAATGGCTGTTCAAACTTTGTTGAGCAGAAACAGGCACAGTGTTCAAATCTTTTCCTTCTACAAAGAACAGGGCCCTGCACATTCATTTGTATGAATGCACTTTAGTAAGTGCAGTGTGCCAACTGTGTGATTAGATTAGATTAGATTAGATTAGATTACAGTGTGGAAACAGGCCCTTCGGCCCAACATGTCCACACCGACCCGCCGAAGCGAAACCCACCCCTACCCCTACATTTGCCCCTTACCTAACACTACAGGCAATTTAGTATGGCCAATTCACCTGACCCTGCACATCTTTGTTGTCCAATGCACGTATTTCTCTTTTCAGTAACCCTCGAATTTGTGATATATTATTGGTTTGAATGATAGAATCACAGAATAGTGCAGCACAAAGGAAGCATTTTGGTCCAGGGTCAGAAAAATACCCCACTTTTTCCCCTATCCTTGCAATAATGGTAACATCACTGGATGCCCAGGTTAATGTTCTGGGGATGTGGGTTCAAATTCCATAAGGATCTGGTGGAACTCAAATTCAATTAATAAATCTATAATTAAGAACTCATCTCAATAATAGTGGCCATGAAATTATTGTTATTGTCATGAAAACCATTTGGTTCACTAATGCCTTTTAGGGAAGGAAATCTGCCATCCTTACCAGGACTGGCCTACATATGAGTTCATACACACAGCAATGTGGTTCACTCTTAACTGCCCTCTGAAATAAAACATAAGAAGTAGGAGTAGGCAATTCAGCCCCTCGAGCCTGCTCCACCATTCAATATAATCATGTCTGATTGCATTCTTAGTCTCAACTCTACTTTCCTGCCTGCTCTCTACAACCTTTCTTTCCTCCCCATCTTTGTCATCGCTTAGCATGCTACTCACGTCAAGGGCAATCAAGGGCAGGCAAGAAACGCTGGCCTTACCAGTGATACCCTATCCGTCAATGAATACAGAAAAATAACTTACAGTGGCTGCCCACTCTGTGAAATTATTATCAAATGCTAATAATATTACTGGAACACAATATGTATTTGTAAATAAAAGACCACATCAACTTTTGGTGGGTGACCTTTATAAATAATCAGCTTTTAGGAAGGTAACTAACTCACCTGCTGATTAGGGTTAAAATCAGCTCCAAATCTGTCAAACAGCTACTTCTCAAATGCTCATCAAACTGGACTTTGGCCAATAACAACATTTGCAACTTATCTTGCACAAATGCAACCAGAAAAAGGACAAAGGGATGGGAGAAAAAGTGCCAAGCAAACATAACTGAAATAATATTCTCTTTCATTGATTTTTAGAACCATGTAGTACAGAAGAGAGCCTTTGGTCCATCGGATCCGTACCACCAAAAATACACTTTAACCTACATCAGTCCCACTTTCCCACACTGTTGTGACTATTGAATATTATGACACTGCAAATGTTATCCAAGTCCTTTTGAAAGGTTGTGAAGTTACGCAACTCAACTACCATCCCAGGCAGTGTATTCGAGACCACTGTCACTCAAATCCCTTCTAATCCTCCCGTCTGTCACTTTAAAGGTACGCCCCTTTTTTCTTGACACTTTGACTAAGAGGAACAGCTGCTTTCTATCCACCTTGTCCATGCACTTCATAACCTTATACACCTCTAATAATTCCTCCTTAAACTTCTCTTCTCCAAAGAAAGCAACTCAAATTTATCCAGCCTCTCTTCAAAGCTGAAATGTTCCATTCTATTCTGTATTTTTGGTGGTACAGAGCAACATCCTCTACATTCACTTCAGTAGAATCATATTCTTCTCGCTAGTGTGGTGATCAGAACTGCACACAGTACTCCATCTGTGATCTAACCAAAATTTTGTAAATCTCCAATACAATTTCCCTGCTCTTACAATTTATGTCTCAACTGATAAAGTCAAGTGTCCCATATTACTCTTAACTACTGAACTATTAAACTGTCCAGCTACCTTCAGTCATCTGTGGACAAGCACCCCAAGATCCTCTGTTCCTCTATGCCTCCCAGCGTCCTGCCATTCATTGAATTTTCCCTTGTCTTGTTACTTCTTCCAAAGTCCTCATATTTATCAGAGTTAAATTCAACCTGCCACTGATCTGTCCATCTGACCAATTCACCTATATCTTCCTGTAACCTAAGACCTTCCTCACCAATTTTTGTCTTACGCAAACTTACTGATTCATCCCCCATACTTACTCATCTACATCATTTATGAACATCACCAACATTAAAAGATTTGGTGCTGATCCCTGCAGTATGCTACTGGACAGTGGCCTTCAGTCACACAAACACCCTTCTACCATAAACGTCTGTCTCCTGCCACTAAGCCAATTTTGGGTCCAACTCGCCATTACCTTGGATCCCATGAGCTTTTATGTTCTTTACCAGTTTCCTGTGTGGTACTTTGTCAAAGGCCTTGCTGAAATCTATATAAACTACATCAACTACCTCCTGTCATCATCATAGCACCCTTGAAAAATTCAATCAAATTCATCAGGCATGACTTACTCCCAGGAGAAAAATATTTAGTAATACCAGTTGCCAAAGATATCACATGCAGGTGTCAAATTGCTGTATATGATTAATACTGAAAATATAAAGTACATTTCATTTAGAATTTAATGTGACACTTCTAATTTATAAATGTATTTTAATATGCATTTATCCTTCCCATAACCAGTTACTTCCAAAATAAGCTCTCTACTTCAAGCTTCATCATGGCAAGTGGTTATCAGGAAAGCAGAGGAAATGCTTTAAGGATCTTCATAAGGTCTCCCTGAAAAATTGCAATATCCCCACCATCTTATGGGCATCTCAATCAAAGACTGCTCATAATGGAGAAAAGCATCGCAAAGGTGCCAACCACTTTGAGCATCTCTAACAGGCTCAGCTGGAGGTCACGTGCAAGATAGTAAGCACATGCCAAAACCTCTTCAGATATCATTGCCCTACCTAGGGTAGGATGTATGGATCCAGCACAGAATTATTTAGTTGCCTCAGGACCCAAAACACAAGAGTGGAAGGAAACTGTCTGTGCTCATGAGGCACTAAGAAGGAAAATGGTCCTTCCTGTACTTTTTCTATAAATTAGAAAATTTCAAAAATACCTTTGTTGAAATCAAAAGCATTGTCATCCTAGTTTGCAGGAGTTAGTTCTGACACCTACTAGGCCTGTTGGGTCAAATAGTGTGAATTCCTAAATTCTGTCATCTCTTTGTCTCATTCTGGCCCTCCAGCTCTTTTCGCATGTTCATTGGCACTTTATCTTTTTCATTCCTTTCTCTTTCTGTTTGATCATTCACTCTGTTTTATCAACCTGAATTTGTCTTTTTCTCAACTCATAGTATGGAAGATTCCACACTGCATTATCTTACTTGGGCCCTTATGTAAATCTCCAATGTTGCAAGGACAAGGTAAGGTGTTGATTAATAGCTCAATTTGATTTTAATTATTGATTTTAGAAAGTAAAAAACATTTCCAAAACACAAAATATTCAACTATTTTGCTATTATTGATTTGCAACAGATAATTCTATTGCAACAGTGGTAAAATTTTGGGGCTGGATCTTTCCATTTTTGACAAAGTGCGAATATCTGGAGGGGCCCTCACTGTGAGGCCTTGTGAGATTTCTCGCCAGAACTTGTCAAACTCATCTCATTAATTACCCATCTTGTCCACATGGTGTCTCTGTCATTCCATTTACCTTAGCCCCATTTTACCATGCATCATTCCCAGAACAACTCACCACTCACCAGATATTAGATTAGATTACTTACAATGTGGAAACAGGCCCTTCGGCCCAACAACTCCACACCGACTCTCCGAAGAGCAACCCACCCAGACCCATTTCCCTACACCAAACACTACGTGCAATTTTGGCATGGCCAATTATCTAACCTGCACATCTTTGGACTTCCATATCTTCCAAACAATAAACATCCCTGGTGCCAGCACCTTCTGCCAAGCACTAACAATCCAAAATTGCCCTGCTCTGTCAAGGACACTTTTGAACACATTAGAGAAGGGAAAGATGGCACCATGATTCTTCAACATCTCCAACTGGGACCTAGCTGTACTCGTTTAGGGGTGAATCAAATGAGGGGCACCCTTCTGGCAGGAAAGCCAGTGTCATTAGACCCTGGCAGCCTGGTCTGAGGGCATCACCCATGTCAATGCCATCTCAACAGTGTGAAGGAATGACCAGTAATGTTGCAAGAACATCACTTTCCCTGCTCCACCAGGGTAAGTGCCTCACTCATTTCTCTTCTACTTCACTCACACTATCTCTGCTATAGCACTCACCCTCCCCCACTTAGATTCATGCTCTGCCACTCTGCAACTTCTTCCCTCACACACTTTCATTCCCTCCCAACTTCCCACACAACTGCATGGCCATTGCATAGCCTCTGCATTGCTGCTCATTCCCTCAAACACCTCCCCCTCTTGGCATATGTGGTGAACATGCCAAATTTGGTCATACACTGTCAACCCTTGAAGCCAGGGTACTCCTGACCATGGACAAACTCTCCCCTCCCACATGAACCTCTTCCCATCCATGCTTTACCATATTCCCTCTATAACAATACTGTTACCCCCACTCTTCACAACTGTCATCCTGACACCCCCCAGCTTGCAGCTCGCAATCCCAAAGAATAGAAATAGGTTCCCAAATCTTCCTCTCGCTATAGCAGCACCTGATGATTTCTTCCAATGTTTCTCTCCATTTCTGTGGATGAACCAAATGGACTGATCGTGACCTACTCTCTGAACTGAAGAGGCACAAACCCTCTGATCAAGATCACCATGACCTGATGACCAACCATAGCCAATTCCCCTGGACTGGTATGGAAGACTGCCCTTGACCTAACTGTGCTGTGAACCCTTAATTGTAGTATACCTCTAAGGACTTCAGAGAGGACTGTTGCCCTAAAACTTTGAGATACGGCTGCTTGCTTGCTGCACATGTGGTATGTTTTCCCATATGAACTTCTGGCACTTGGTGCAGGTGTGAGATTGGCATAGCGCACTACATACATGCCTGTCTCTTGACTGACGCCTGCTGACCAGCAGTGCAAGATGCCCTGGTTCTGTGACTGGACAAGACAAGGTAAGACATGGGCACTGCGAACTTGCAGGTAGGCACTAAATGAATGAATGCTATGACAGCAAGCTCTAAACTGCAGTCTAGTCTACCGCATGGGTTGGGTACCAATGTCTGCATGCACAGTGCCCTTATTGTAACCTTACAATGCTAGTTGCTGGTGAGCCTTTCAATGCAAGTCTGAGCATCCTGCAAGTGGATCAGAGGTCATGAGAGTTGCAAATGCTGAATGCCAACATCTATGGATCAGGGGTGTCTGTGGCTGGAGCCTTTGGATCGTGCCCTGAGACAAAGTTTGGTTTTGAGCAGCATGAGTCTCTTTGCAGCAGCAACCCGCTCTGATTTCCATGTCAAAATCTCCCAAAAATTAGTTTGTTTGGTACTTTTAGTAGAATAGAAAGCTGAATATTAATCAGATGAGTTGAACTATGAATAAAATTTTTAACAGGCAATATTCTCCCTAAACAGCAACTTGCCAATGTTTAGCAAGAAAGCATAAAAAGGGGAGTGAGATGCTCTCAACATAGAGATGGCCGCACCAGATTTATTGCCCAATTCTGCCACAAAACTTGCCATAGTACACCATGCTCAGACCCCTAAAAGATTCCTCCTTTTTTTTTAGTTTTCTCAAAGTGTCTTCTTAGTCATTTGACTGTGTCATAGACAAATAAACTTGTGACAAGACAAGTATTTCTCAACTTGTTGGCAGAAAGTGTGATGTAATTTCAGAGAATTTAATGAGATTTTTCCTCTTGCAACAGTTCCTTTGCACTTCTTTTATCATTCTTGAATCCTTCTGAAACAGAGTAAACAACTTTGCAGTTTTTTTCTGCCTTGTCAGCACCCCATAGCACTCACATAATCTCAGTTATTTATGTGGACTACATTTTTTTCTCTAAACCACGCTGAATGATGGTATGATTAAAACACTATATTGGATTTTGATTCTGAATCAGTTATCTAGATTAATAAATTTAAAATTGAGATATAAACATATGCAAATGACAACATCTAGATCTTTTCAAACTGCAATCTACTTCTGTCACAGTTTAAGCAATTTGTTCACATTGTTGTAAAGAATATTAAGAATGTGTTCCTTCTCCTTATCTCCCTCCCCACTCACATTTTCTTCAGTTGTCAGGGGAAACAAAAGCAAGTATTTTCAAAGAACTAGCACTGGTAAATCATGGAGAGGAGGGCTTAAATACACTGTGGTGGTCCTTTACATATTAATATTTGCAGAGTTCAAAATCAGATAATTAGCAATGGCTGGAGACATCTAAAGAATGAAATATCTCTGTCAATCTATTGTAATAGCATTAGATTTCCTGTTTATTCCTTCCTAAATACCTTACCCTCTCCTTGTGCTCTAATGTTATCCAAATCAGGATGATATAGGATTGTTCAGCTTAATACCATCCAAGTGAGGTGTAAATAAATGCCATTCTTTAATCAAACATCTGAGAAATACACAAAACAGGTGTTTTGGAGACTTTTCAATGATATTTTCCATCCTCTCACAAAAAATAGTAATAGACCCAACAATAACACATGCTACAATAAAGAGGAATCTTCATTGAGAATATTAATGTCTAGGATATTATAAATTTTTCATGAACAGAAGCATAAAATGGAAAAGAAGCTCTACTGGACTGTAAAACAGATTGCCTTTCATCGTTACCTGTTTTGCATTACCATCCAGGAAAGATTTATACTCTGGGATTCAAACTCAGGGCTCCAAGCTTTCAGTTCAATACATATTCTTGCAGCTACTATGCTGCTTGGCATGCATGCTGCCTCAACCTTTAAGATCACTTTAAGATCAAACTGTCACCTTCCTCAGGCAGGGTGATATATCTGGGCACTGCAATTTTCTGGTATGGTAAAGCTCATCATAATTTTATTTTGCTTGCCTCGCTACAGAAAAAGCTAGGGATTCCAAATAATAAATTGCTAAGACATAAATTCATCAGACCATAGGTACACACTTCTAACACTGATCATACATACTTTGCAAACATGAAATTGACCAAGATGAAATGTTTCTGTGCCTGAATGCCATTTTAAATCTCAAATATTGATCAGTGCTGAGCTATAACAATGAAGGGTGTGCATGGGTCACAGAGCCATACAGGATAGAAACAAGCCCTTTGGCCCACCATGTCTTTGCTGACCAACAAATACCAGATTAGATTAGATTCCCTACAGTATGGAAACAGGCCCCACGGCCCAACAAGTCCACACCGACCCTCCGAAGAGTTACCCACCCAAACCCCTTTTCCCTTTGACAAATGCGCCAAACATTATGGGCAATTTAGCATGGCCAATTCACCTGACCTGCACATCTTTGGACTGTGGGAGGAAACTGGGGCACCCGGAGGAAACCCACGCAGACATGGGAGAATGTGCAAACTCCATACAGTCACCCGAGGTTTGAATTGAACCTGGGACCCTGGTGCTTACACTAATTACATTTACCTACATGTGGTCCACAGCCTACTATACCCTGATACGTTAACTGCTTGCCCAGATGCTTCTTAAAGTTGCAAAAGTACATGTCTCCACCACTCTATCACAAAGTATATTCTATATTTCTACCAGCCTCTGGGTGAAAATAATGTTTCCTCAGATCTACTTTAAACCACTTACTCCTCACCTTAAACCTATGCCCTCTGGTCTTAAACACATCTGCCATGGGGGACAAGATTTTCATGATCTACCCTTTCTATGCCTCTCATCATTTTGTACACCTCAGTCAGATTCCCCCCTCAGTATCCTCTACTCCAGGCAAAACAAATCCACGCTATTCATCCTGTCCTCATAACTGAGACTTTCCATCTCAGGACACATTTTGGTAAATCTCCTCTGCATTCTCTCCAGTACAATGAGGTCCTTCCGATAATTTGGTGACCAGAACTGCACACAGCAGGCCTAACCAATGTTTTATAAATTTGAATAATCAAATCCAGAGATAACAAAGGAATGGATGACATTTTCAGCAGCAGATGAGCTAAATCACAGATGTTGTCAGGCAATAGAGAGGTAGAAATGGGCAATCTTACAGATAGAATGGATTTGTACAGCTTACAAGAAACACATGCAGCCTGCCAAAATGAAAGCACAAGAGTGCAGTCTGAATAACCCAAACATTTATTTTATTTTAAAGAAAACTGGACTGTGCTAAACATGCTGCATGTTTGTGTGGTTCGGTTGATATTATATTGCCTCTGAAATGTTGCTTAAGGTCCCACTTCAGGAGTTGAACCGCTGTCTGTGTGGAGTTTGCACGATGTCCCCATGTCTGCGTGGGTTTCCGCTGGGTGCTCTGGTCTCCTCCCACAGTCCAAAAGATGTGCAAGTTAGGTGGATTGGCCATGCTAAATTACTCATAGTGTTCAGGGATGTGTAGGTTAGGTACATTAGCCATAGGAAATATAGGTTAGGGTAGGAGAAAGGAATGGTAGGATGTTCTTTGGAGGGTTGGTGTGGACTCGTTGGCCCGAATGCCTGTTTCACACTGTAGGGATTCTAAGAATTCTAAGTAAAACATCAAGGCTGAGGTTCCAGTGCAATAGTTAAGGAGCATAGCAGGATCAGGAGTTTCATTTTTTGAATGAGGTATTAAACCAAAATCTTGGTCTGCCTGTTTAGGTGAATGTAAAACATCCCAGAGCACTATTTTGAAGAAGGGTTGTGGAGTTCTCAATGATGTCCTGGCAAAAATGTATCCCTCAATTAAAATTATAAAAACATTATCTGGTCAATATCACATTGTTGTTTGTGGATGTTTGCTCTGCACTTACAAAGATAGTTACTCATCAAAAACATACTTAATTAACTGTGAAGCCCTTTGAAACATATGGTTGTAAAAAAAAAGTTTTACCAGTTTTATTTTTCCAGCATTTTATTTTATTATTTCAGAATTCCAGCAGTTTTTGTTTCATTATGTTAGGGAGGTAACATAGTCAGATATCCCTTGAAAGCTTGTAAAGGATCGTAATTGGTGAAGGAAATATCTTGACAAAATACTTTTTAAATGGTAGAGCAATTGTTTAGTGACTTTTTTTTCCCAGATAAAGGATTGCCACACAAAAAACTCCTGATCTCAGCCATACCTTTGTACAAAGTGCACAATGAAGACTAGATGCTTTCCCAGGTGGGAAGAAGAATATTAATTAGATCAGAGGAAGAATCATCTCAGGTGATGCATTTTGTGAGGTCTAATAAGGGAAGGATGTACACAGAGAATGGTGGCCCTTAGGGAGTCTTGATGAAGAAGAAGACCTTGGTGTACAAATACATAGATCCCTGAGGGTGTCAGCACAGATATACAGGGTGCAGAAGAAGGCATATGGGAATGTTTACCTTCATTAGCCAGGCATAGAATATAGGAGCAAATCCACTGTAAAGGACCACTACAGTGTACTTAAGCCCTCCTCTCCATGATTTACCAGTGCTAGTTCTTTGAAAATACTTATAAAATATTGGTTAGGCCTACTATATGCAGTTCTGGTCACCAAATTATCAGAAGGACCTCATTGTACTGGAGAGGATGCAGAGGAGATTCACCAGAATGTTGCCTGAGATGGAAAGTCTCAGTTATGAGGACAGGATGAATAGCGTGGATTTGTTTTCCCTGGAGTAGAGGATACTGAGGTGTACAAAATGATGACAGGCGTAAAAAGGGTAGATTGTGAAAATCTTGTCCCCCATGGCAGATTTGTCTAAGACCAGAGGGCATAGGTTTAAGGTGAGGAGTAAGTGGTTTAAAGCGGATTTCATTACTCCAATGCACCTATAGCTGGTCTCCAACCTTCGAACTTTCCTAAACCTGAGATTACCCAAAATGTTCATATTTACTGGCCCACAATACTTAATTTTAAAACGCATCCTTTTTTGCAGATCTCTCCATGGCCTCACCCATCCCTGTCACTGTAATGTCTTCCAGGTCCCACAACCTTCCAAGGTATCTGTGCTCTTCCAATTCAGGCCTCTTCAGCATCTCTGATTTTAATCATTCCATTATTGCCGGCCATGCCTTCAGATGCCAGTGTTTCAACTCTAGAATTCCCCTAAAGTCTGAATTTTCATCCTCAAGGTAGGCAGTGAATCATAGAATCCCTAGTGTGGAAACAGGCCATTTGGCCCAACAAATCCACACCGATCCTCTGAAGAGTATCACACTCAGGCCCATTCACCTACATTTCCCCCTGACTAACAAACCTAACCTACACATCCATGAACACTATGGGCAATTTTGCATGGCCAATTCACCTAACCTGCACATCTTTGGACTGTGAAAGGAAGCTGGAGCAGCCAGAAGAAACCCATGCAGACACAGGGAGAATGTGCAAACTCCACACAGACAGTCACCTGAGACTGGAATCGAATTCAGGTCCCTGGCACTGTGAGGCAGCAGTGCTAACCACTGAGCCACCGCGCCTCCATAAAGTGGGAGGAAATTACCTGACTTGGCCCAGCTGCCTCAGAAGTAATTACACAGGGACGGGATTTTCACTATTAGAGAGCGAGTGTGGATCAGCCCACCAAGGAAGGACCAGGTGGAGAAATGGACTGTTCAGAAGGCTTGCATGAATGTTGTGGAACTTTGTTCAAAACCAGGAAGGTGACATAGTGCAACTCAAGGTTGTTTTGTTTGCAGTGAACTAGGACTATTTAATAATTTCGCCAACTCCACAATAATGGATAGGAATAGTCACACCTGTCCCTGCAATGGAGCTGGCCAAGTTGGAAGCTCCAGGTGCACACTCACTACCTAAATCAGCCTGTACCCAAGATTAGAAAACCCTGTGAGTGGGGTCAGGAATCCCAGGTTTGGGACGCAACTACCAATTTGAAAAGGATCACAAGTTATCCTCTCTCTTTACTCTTTTTAAACACTTCAAAAAGCAAGCTTTGGTTATTGGTTCTAATATCTTCAATGCTGGCTCAATGTCAAATTTTGTTTTACAATGTAGCACTGATGTGCTTTGGTATTTTACTACATCAACTGTTGTGTCGAAATGAAAAGATTATATTTGCAACAATTCACCAGTACAACTATTTCCTCTAATACTATTTCTTTTCTTTGTTCATTCAGAAACGGCAGGTTCTTGTGCAAATCAAAATTCACTTCAGCAAGGACCTCTCTATTGGCTGCAAAACATTCGAGGAAAATGTTATTTACTCTTATTATAAACCATGTACAAAAAAGTCTGAAATATATTTGTATCCTTTCACAGACCATCCGCACAATCCTTGTTCCTGAAGGAGCGGTTTTCTATTCCAAACTTTCCAATGTAGTAAGAATTAGTTTGCTATTGAGGGAATTGTATGAGACTCTAATTTCATTTCTCCATTTGCGACCAAACCACAAGCTAAGATTCCTTTTCTTCCAAAGGCAAATGCTGCAGCATCATATTCCAGCATCATTCATTCTTCTGTCAGAAAATTGTATGTAGCCATTTTGAAGTCATCAGTTTTTCTTTCTTCCTGTGTGTTTCAACATTAAGCGACTGGTTACTGTATTTTTGATCTAACTGCATTGAATATCAGTTATGAAGATATATGTTAAGCATGAGTTTACATTTTTTTGTGAAATGTTGTTTTTGTACAACACAATATATATTAATGATTTGATATGGGGACCAAATGTATTTGTACACCAAGGTCTTCTTCTTCATCAAGACTCCCTAAGGGCCCACCATTCTCTGTGTACATCCTTCCCTTATTAGACCTCACAAAATGCATCACCTGAGATGATTCTTTCTCTGATCTAATTAATATTCTTCTTCTTCCCACCTGGGAAAGCATCTAGTCTTCATTGTGCACTTTGTACAAAGAAGGGCTCATGCCCGAAACATCGATTCTCCTGCTCCTTGGATGCTGCCTGACCTGCTGAGCTTTTCCAGCAACACATTTTCAGCTCTGATCTCCAGCATCTGCAGTCCTCACTTTCTCCTTATCAAACTTCTAACTCTAATCTCAATATTCATCATGTCCCTCTCCTCAGTGAACACTGATACAAAGAAATCATTCAGAATCTCACCCATTCTTTCAGGTCTGACACACAGCCTTCCTTCCTATCCTTTAGTAGACCAATTCTTTCTCTAGTTACCCGCTTGCTTCTTATATAAGAATAAAAGACTTTGGAATTCTCCTTAATTCTGCTCGCTAAAGCTATTTCTTGGCCCCTTTTAGCCCGCTTGATTCCTCGCTTAAGACTGGTCCTACTCTCCCGATATTCCTCCAGAGTCCCTTCTGTTCTTAGCTGCCTAGACCTTATGTACACTTCCCTTTTCCTCCTGGCTAGTCGTATGATTTCTCCTGTCATCCATGGTTCATGAATCTTGCCTTTCCTATCCTTTGCTTTCAACGGGACATGCCTATCCTGCACTATCTTTAACCTATCTTTGAAAGCCTCCCACATATCAAAAGTGGGCTTCCCTTCAAATAGCTGTGTCCAATCCACATTTTCCAGCTCCTGCCTAATTTTGATATCATTGGCCTTTGCCCAGTTTAGTACTCTTCACGTAGGACCACTCTCATCTTTGTCTACGAGTATTCTAAAATTTACAGAATTCTGGTCAATGTTCACAAAGAAACCCACTATCGCAACTTCTACCACCTGTCCTGGCTCATTCCCCAACACCAGGTCCAATACGGCCCCTTCCCTTGTCGGACTATTGACATACTGCTCTAGAAAACTCTCCTGGACGCTTCTTACAAATTCTGCCCATCCACACCCCTGACACTAAGTGTTTCCCAGTCAATGTTGGGAAAATTAAAATCTCCCATCACCACTACCCTGTTGCCTCTACATCTTTCCATAATCTGTTTACTTATTTGTTCTTCTACCTCACGCTCACTGTTGGGAGGCCTGTAATGCAGCCCCAACAATGTAACTGCACCCTTCTTATTTCTCAGCTCCACCCATAATGCCTCACTACTCAAGCCTCCATTGTGTCCTCCTTTAGCACAGCCATGATATCATCCCTGACCAGCAATGCAACTCCTCCCCCCCTTTTACTTCCCTCCTCATCCTGTCTGAAGCGTCTATATCCTGGAACATTAGTTGCCAATCATGCCGTTCCTTCAACTAAGTCTCTGTGTCAACTCATGGCAGCATGTGACCCTGTCCCTCATAGGCCCCATTCAAATATGGCAGCTCTTATCCACTATCTTTTGCCCTTACACTTTCCATGCTAACACGAGTATATCTCAAGAGCAATACTCAGATGAAATGAAATAAATTTTACAACAAAATTCATCATCAAAACACTCTAATTGATAAAAGTCCATTCAAAACATTTAAATCGTTTCATGCACTTAATCTCTTATAAAACCAACACCTATCAATACTTTCACATTAAAGGCAGCTAATCTGTCAATAAATTACCATTCTGGACCAATAATAAAATCCGTCTTGGACCACCCAGTCAGTAAGGCACTGCAGTGCCTCTTCTTCTTCAGGAGGCTAAAGAAATTCAGTATATCCATAAAGACCCTCACCACCTTTTACCAATGCACCATAGAAAGCATTCTATCTGGATGCATCGTGGCTTGGTACAGCAACTGCTCTGCCCAGGATCGTAGGAAACTACAGGAAGTTGTGAACACAATCGAGACCATCATGCAAGTCAACCTTCCATCAATTGACTCTATCTACATTTCTTGTTGCCGTGCAAAGGCAGCCAACATCATCAAAGACTTCTCCCACCCCGGTTATAATCCCTTCCAACCTCTTCCATCAGGCAGAAGGTGCAAAAGCTTAAACACACATACCAATAGGTTCAAGAACAGCTTTTCCCCACTGTTATTAGACTTCTGAATGGAAGTCTAGTGTTGAACTTGCTTTTTGTACATCTTTTGTCACCATTGTTAATAGCTAACCCAAGAATGCAACTTTAAAAAAAAGGTTTTATGATTTACACATGAAAGAAGTGAAACTATCACTGTATTCTAACAGATGAAAGGCTTAACAGACAATCAATTTTTCAATGTATAATTTCAGTTACATCACACTGTAAATTTTTGCTATAAATTCTGTGTTACGATCGAGCCCTCCACTATCACCTGATGAAGGAGCGTCGCTCCGAAAGCTAGTGTGCTTCCAATTAAACCTGTTGGACTATAACCTGGTGTTGTGTGATTTTTAACTTTGTCCACCCCAGTCTAACATCGGCATCTCCAAATCAGGACCATTCAAATCACTCTTAATTCTGCCAACTTTCATTTGATATATGTTGATATATGATTTTTCTCAGCTTCCCCCTTTTTGGGGCCAATCTGATTAATTACAGTACCTGTATCTCAACTGCTTCTGTTTTGTAGACAGTTTGTAATACATTTGCTGCCTGTTCCTGTCTCCACATATTCTGACCTTGGTCATGAATCTACTGAATCATTCAAGCTTCTTGCTTTGACATGCTGTTGCTAGAAAATACATATATTGTGAACAATATTTATGATATGGCCCAGTTATAATGTTCTCCACACCCTCCCGTGGATTGATACCTGGATTGCTACCTTGCTGCAGTGGAGAGGCTTGAGTATTCCATTGATATTGGGAGCAATGACATCAGGACTTCTCAATTCTTCACAGCTCATGGCACAAATGTCAGAGGGGAGGAGCTAAAGTACAATCTAAAACAAGTTCTCAAAGGTGATTCAGAAGATTTTCAAGTGATATCAACGCCTGCAGCTAAGGATGAAGACTGCAGTAGTAGGAAGATCTCCAAAGTCGAGATTGTCCTGCCACTGGAATGGATCTGCGTTCATCAAGGACTGTGTATCTGCTGATATGCAACAGCTTTCCCACGTTAAAAGATGTCCTGCACAAGGTTTCTATGTAGAGGAATTCAACCTACCACAAATACAACACAAGTCTTGCAGCAATCGACTGGGAGATCTGGAAGCCCCTAGCTTTGGCCTGGCACTTAGGTGGTGGAGTTTGACTCAGTCATTTCACTTTTGGAACAAGAACAGGAAAATGTTTGGCAGCATTTATCATGACTGAGTAGCCCACTTTAGGATCCAATTAGCTCAGCTTGCACAGGGAAGGGACTGTAATAGATGTCCTAAAAATAGTCTGTTCTGTCACCAACCTGGCTGGAAAACTACATTCTGAATGCTCACCTATCTGAGGACTGAAAACCAAAGTCAAGCTTGATCCCAGAACCAGGAATGTACAATTGTTCAATTGTGAGTAATGAGCAAAACAATCATCTGGAACTGCCCTTCTTGCCTATGAACCAATGTACTTTGATATTAACATTGCTGCCCTGCAGGAGATACCAACAGCAAACGATGGGCTGCTGAGGGAAGCAGGTGATAGCTATACCTTCTTCTGCAGAGGAAAATCTCCGGATTAACACAGGATACATGGAATTGGATTCACTATCAAGAATAAACTCATCAACAAGCTCTTGGAACTCATTACTGACATCAATGATCGACTCATGATTCTTCACCTATAACTTACCAAGAATCAGCAGTGAGTGCTTATGCTCCAACATATTCTCATCCCTAAGGAAAACAAAATTATAATCCTTGGCAACTTCAACACCAGGTTTGGAAAGGACTGCCAACTCTGGAAAGGAATATTGGAAAGGAAGCAGTTGGGACTTGCAACACCAAAGAGATTCCCCTGCTCACCAAATATGCAGAACACCAGCTGGTCATCACCAACACATTGTGCTGCCACAAAGACAAGTTCAAGACTTTATTCGAGGTATCCACAATCAAAGCACTAGCACATAATTGACTACATCAGCATTCAACCCCAAGACCAAAAGAATGTTCTCAATACCAAAGCAATGACCAGTGCAGATGACCACTGACAGACCACCATCTCATCCACTCCTCTACATCCAGAAACAGCTGTGACACAGTAACAGAACGGAAAAAAGCTCAATGTTGAGTCACTTCAAGAGCCATTCAGGCTAACAAACTTCCAACAATGTCTTCACTAATAAGCTCTAAATAGTTCATATTAATGGAGTGGAGGAAATCTGGAAAGACCTGAAGACAGCCATCACCTCATGTTGTGAAGAAACAAGAGCTACAACACCATGAAACACCAATGACTGGCTTGGCGAGAATGACCACATTATCCAAGAACTCATTGACATGAAGAGGAAAGCTTTTCCTGTCTGCTAAAATGACATTACAAGGCAATATATGGACCCAACACTCTTGGCCTCAAACTGGTCTGGTGTAAGGAGGAAGTATTTTGCAACATAGAGAAAACATCAGTCTCTAATGGGCTCTGATGGGAGAATACTTCAAAGAACTCATAAATCTATGATACAGTAGTAGATAAGAACCTGTTGAGGAAATCCCCAACTCCATATTGAAGATGATCTTGGATTCCCATCTAATGTGGCATAAGTCAAAGCTGCCATTTGACATGTGAAGAATGGAAAGGCTGCAAGAATGGACAGGTTTCCACTGTGAATTTTCAAACTTGAAGAGGCAGAGCTTACTTGTTATCTACATCAACTGCTCTTGAAAATCTGGGACAAAGATGAATTCCTTGCCGATCTCAGAGTTGCTGCTGACACCACTATCCTCAAGAAAGGAGACAAAGTAGATGTTGGGAACTACCAAGGAGTCTTCCTACTCTCCATTACCAGAAAGATTATCACCCAAATCTACCAGTCTCTGACAAATTCTGTCCAAGCTAATGTGGCTTCTGAATAAACTGTGGAACTACGATCATGATTTTCAATGCTCAGCAACTGCGAGAAATTCCAGGATCAACACCAACCACTGTATGTGGCCTTCATTGATCTGAACAAGGCTTTTGACACAGTCAGTATGGAAGTGCTATGGAATATCCGATCAAGGGCCGGCTGTCCAGAGAAATTCATCAGAGTCCTCCGTCTCCTCTGCAATAAGATGGCAGCCTCAACTTCAGGAAGACTTAAATCCTTCAACCAACTCAGTCCCAGTCAAGTTCTGGTCCAACCCTCCATTAAGATCAACAGAGAAATTCTCCCAAATGTGAAACATTTCCCCTACTAGGGAAACTACCTGTCATAAAAGGTTGACATCGATGTGGACATTCAACACCACATTCGATCTGCAAGCGCAACCCACATATGCTTAAAGATGAGAGCCTTCGATGATCACAATATCCAGGCTGATTCTAGATCTTGTGTATGAGGCAGTCAGCCTTCTGACTCTTCTATATGATTCTGAAAGCTGGATTACATCTAGGTGCCATCTCAAGGCCCTTGAGAAGCAACAATGTTTCAGAATGATTATCAACATTAGATAGTAGGACAGGTGTACTAATATCAGCATCAAGTATCTAAAAGGGAAGAGAGTATCTAAAGTAAATGCTGATCCCTTAGAAACATAGTAAAGAGAAATGACTATGGGGAATGAGGAAATGACAGAGACATTTTATGTTTACCTTCACAGTAGAAGAAATAAGTTGCACATCAAAAGGGCAGATTGGGTACTAGAAAGTGCAGGGGAACCAATGCATTTAACTGAACGAGAGAAAAAAAACTGGAGAAATTTAAGGGACTGAATTCCACAAATTTCTAGGAACTAATACCCTACATTCTAGGGCTCGAAAACAGATTGCTGCAAATACTGGAGGCATATTATGATATTATGATGAAGCCCAGGAAGAGAGGTATGAAAGGGGTAGGTAGATGAAGGAATTATGGATAGCAGGCCAGGGCAGAAGAGAAGCTGAATAAGTAATAATGAAAGTTAAGGGTAGTAGAGAATGGGTATTCTGTGCTGAAAGCATACCATGTAATGTGATGATAGGCCTGAGAGTAGGTGAAAATAATTTGCTTTGTTTAAAACAACCCTGTCACGTCAAGACTGGGTGTGGGTGCAGTAAAAGACATAGAAGAATGGAATGAGGCTCTAAAACTATTGAACTGTATACTGAGTCCCAAAGGCTGCAGGATATCCAAGCAGAAAATGAGATGCTGTTCTATAAGCTTTCACTGAGGCTTGCTGAAACATTGCAGCAGGCTTGCGACAGAAATGGCATGGGAACACGGTGATGTTTTGAATTGGCAGGCATTTTTTACCTCCTCATTATTTACCTATCCCCTTTCATACCTTTCTTTCTCTCTAGGTATCCACTCTCTTCTTCCTTTGCCCAAACCCCTCACCCTCAACCTCATCTTCAGCATAAATAATGGTTTCTCCTAGCTGCTACCAGTTCTGATGAAAAGGTGAAACATTAACTCTGCTTTCTTCTCACAGATGCTGGCAGACTTGCTGAGTTTCCCCAGAAATTTCTGTTTTTGTTTCTATTCCCAATTAACCAAGATTATGCTAAAGCACATGGCATGACTATCCAAAGAGATCCCATGAATTTACGGATCCACAGTGCTTTGTGCTCTGATTGCCCTCACATCTGAGTAATGGATGTAGCCATGGAGGACGTCAGATAGATTCAATTCATAAGGTTCCCCTTCGGCAAAGGGCAACCATTCCCAGAATGCCAGAAAAGGTTGCACAGAGGTTCATGTTGTGAGTTGGCAGATCTATCAAGCCAAGGTATAAAGTATACTTTTACATTTTGGGCTGTGAACTTCAAAATGGAAAATTATACTGCTTTAAATCTGGGGCCTGTGGAAGATTTTTTTAATCACTTGTGGAACATGTGCACTGCTGGCTGGCCAGCATTTATTATTTGTCACTAGCTGCCCTTGAGCTGCCTTCTTTAACTACTGCATCCACATTATGCACGTTGATCAATAATACCCTTAAGGAGGAAAGTGCAAGATTTTGACCCAGTGACAGTGAAGGAGCAGCGATATATTTAAAACATCAGGATGGTGAGTGGCTTGGAGAACTTGCAGGTGGTAGTATTCCCATGTATCTGCTACCCTTGGCCTTCTCGAAGGAAATGCTCGTAGGTGGAAGATGCTGTCCAAGGATTTGTGGGGAATTTCTGTAGTGCACCATGTAAATTAGTACACACTGCTGCTACTGAGCATTGGTAGTAGAGGGAGTGGATGCTAATGGATGTGGTGCCAGTCAAGCAGGCTGCTTTGTCCAGGTTGGTGTCAAGCTTCTTGAGTGTTGTAGGGAGCTCCACCTGTTCAGACAAGTGCAAAGTATTCCATCATACACCTGACTTGTGCCTTGAGGATGGTGAACAGACTTTGGGAGTCAAAAAGTGTGTTGTTTGCCGTAGTATTCCTAATCTCTAACTTGCTCTCTAACCACTTTGTTGCTGTGGTGAGTCCAGTTGAGTTTCTGGTCAATGGTGACCCCAAGGATTTTGCTAGTGGGGATTCACCATTGAATGTCAAAGGGCAACGAATAGGTTTCCTATTGGAGATGGTCATTGCCTGGCATTTGTGTGGCACAAATTTTACTTGCCACTTGTCAGCCCAAGCTTGGAAATTGTCCAGATCTTGATACATTTGAACATGGGCTGCTTCACTATTTGAGGAGTCGCAAATGGCGCCGAATATTGTGCAATCATCAGCGACACACTCACTTTTGACCTTATGATGGAGGAAAGGTCATTGATGAAGCAGCTGAAGATGGATAGGCCGAGGACAATACTGAGGAACTCCTGCAGAGATGCCCTGGAGCTGAGATGACTGACCTCCAACAAACATGACTGTCTTCCTGTGTGCCAGGCATTAGTCCTGGAGAGTTTGCCACCTGATACCCATTGATTCCAGTTTTGCTAGGACTCCTTGATGGCAGACTCAGTTGAATATGGCCTTATAGTCAAGAGCTGTCATGTTCACCCCACCATGATGTATTTTCCCCTCAGCCCCACTCGCCTTCCATTTATCTCTCAGCCCCCTTGGGCCACTCCCACATTCCTAATGAGAAGCTTATGCTCAAAATTTTGACTCACCTGCTCCTCGGATGCTGCCTGACCACCTGTACTTTTCCAGCACCACACTCTTTGACCATGAATTCTCTTACTCATTTTATGTCTAGTGGGTCTGCTTTGCTGTCTCAAGTATGCATATTGCCAGCAATTACAATTGCTGCCAGCTCAGACCTTGAAGAAAACGTCAACCATTTGGCTTTGTTTGGAGGTTTTGCTGTGGGCTAACCTGGAATCCCTCTGCTCAGGATATGTCCTAAGTGAGGTATGTAATTGTCTTCACCCAAGCTCAGTTGGACTAGCAAGGGTATTCACTTACATCGGCATACCCTGTAACTCATATTCTCCACTTGCCGTGTTTTCAAATGATAAAGCCAGTTGTCGTGGCTGTTTAAAGTCCTGTTGGACTTCAGCTAGTAGGCATTTTTGCACGTTTGCCTCATTAATCCCATACACCAAACAATCTCTCAGCATTTTATTAAGGGTTAAACCAAAATCATGTGGCTTTGCCAGTCATTTTAACCTTGTCAAAAATCCCAATTTGGATTCCCCTGGTTCTCAAATTGCTGAGTAAAACCGATAGTATCTCAGAATTAGAGGAAGCTTGGGATTATAATGTTCCTTAATTAAATCCGTCAACTCTTGAAAGGTTTTAGCATTTGGTGCCTCAGGGAATGTTAGGCTCCTAATAACTAAAAAAGCTACAGGCTCACAAGTAATTCAGGAGAATTCGTCATTGCTTTTCATTTGCCCCAATGTAATTTGCCCAGAAAAAAAAAGCATTCTTTCCACATACAGGGCGTAGGCTTCGATGGCAGTCATGCCATGAACAAATCAAACTTACCAAATAATGGCATGATGCTAGAAATGCTTTTCCCTAACTCAAAAAAGACTGTTGCAAGTGAATTTCTTCAGAACGTGTTGTAACTACTGAAATAACTTGACAATGGCTGGTATAGAATCATACAATCCCTACAATGTGAATGCAGGCTGTTCAACCCATGAAATTCATACCAACCCTACGAACAGCATCACACCTAGACCCACCTCACCCCACCCTTGGCCTATAACCCTGCATTTCCCATGGCTAATTCATCAACCCTGCACATCACTGGGCTGTGAGAGAAAACTGGAGCACCCGAAGGAAATCCACTCTGACATGGTGAAAATGTACAAACTCCACACAGACAGTCGCCCAAGGCTGGATTCAAATCCACGTCCTTGGCGCCGTGAGGCAGCGATGCTAACCACTGAGCCACCATATTGCATATTACCAAGTCACCCTTTATTTACATGTGGAAATTCCTTGATACTAATCCAGCTCTCTCAGAGGCAGCTGTCAGAATGATAGGATGTCCAACACTCCTGTTCTTTTTTTTCCCTGTCACCAAGTGACCTTTATTTACATGAGCATAGTCCTTGACACTGATCCAGCTAACACTCCTGTCCTTTTTTTTTAGCTCACATAGGACACTCCTGTTCTTATCTATCAGCCAGGGCTCCCTGATTGGTGTAGATTAACATCCCCAATTAGGGAACTCATATTCTATGAGGTCTACCTGGCTGACCTCATTACAATCACTACGGAAATAAACCACTTTGTGCCTAACTAGCCAAAATACTGATGACGGCAATAAAATTGCTTGCTCAATTAAGAATATGAATACATTAAATCATTAAGAAATGGGGAAATATGGTAGACTTGATTTTCCTGTGATTCCCAATACACACCCAACAAAATAGAATGTCCATAGTAAAAGCATTCAGCTTTCCCCATTCCCACTGCCCACCAAAACCCAGTCTATAGCCACCACCCCAATCTTCACCTCCCAGGACTCTGGCTCCACCCCAGACTCTGCTGTACTTTCTAGGCCCACATAAGGCACCAGACCCCTGGAACAATTAATCAAGGACTCCTCTGAGGACTCTCAACGGTCCTCTGAAATTGGCCTAGCAAGCCATTCAGTTATAGTGTCATAGAGATGTACAGCATGGAAACAGACCCAACGTTCCAATGCGTCCATGCCGACCAGATATCCCAACCCAATCTAGTCCCACATGCCAGCACCTGGCTCATATCTCTCCAAACCCTTCCTATTCATATACCCATCCAAATGCCTCTTAAGTGTTGCAATTGTACCAGCCTCCACCACTTCCTCTGACAGCTCATTTCATGCTCGTACCACCTTGTGTGTGAAAATGTTGCCCCTTAGGTCTCTTTTATATCCTTACCCTTTCACCCTTAACCTATGCTCTCTAGTTCTGGACTCCCCGACCCCAGTGAAAAGACTTTGCCTATTTACACTATTCATGCTCCTCATAATTTTGTAAACCTCTATAGGGTCATCCCTCAGCCTCTGACGCTCCAGGGAAAACAGCCCCAGCCTGTTCAGCCTCTCGCTATAGCTCAAATCCTCCAACCCTGGCAACATCCTTGTAAATCTTTTCTGAACCCTTTCAAATTTCACAACATCTTCCCGATAGGAAGTAGGCCAGAATTGCATGTAATATTCCAACAGTGGCCTAACCAATGTTGTGTACAGCCACAACATGACTCCCCAACTCCTGTACTCAATACTCTGACAAATAAAGGAAAGCATACCAAACACTGCCTTCACGATCCTATCTACCTGCGACTCCACTTTCAAGGAGCTATGAACCTGCACTCCAAGGTCTCTTTGTTCAGCAATACTCCCTAGGACCTTACCATTATGTGTATAAGTCCTGCTAAGATTTGCTTTCTCAAAATGCAGCACTTCGCATTTATCTGAATTAAACTCCATCTGCCACTTCTCAGCCCATTGGCCCATCTGGTCCAGATCCTGTTTTACTCGGAGGTAACCCTCTTCGCTGTCCACTACACCTCCAATTTTGGTGTCATCTGCAAACTTACTAACTGTACCTCTTATGCTCGCATCCAAATCATTTATGTAAATGACAAAAAGTAGAGAACCCAGCACCGATCCTTGTGGCACTCAACTGGTCACAGGCCTCCAGTCTGAAAAACAACCCTCCACCACCACCCTCTGTCTTCTACCTTTGAGCCAGTTTTGTATCCAAATGGCTAGTTCTCCCTGTATTCCATGAGATCTAACCTTGCTAATCAGTCTCCCATGGGGAACCTTGTCGAACGCCTTACTGAAGTCCATGTAGGTCACATCTACTGCTCTGTCCTCATCAATCTTCTTTGTTACTTCTTCAAAAAACTTAATCAAGTTTGTGAGACATGATTTCCCACGCATAAAGCCATGTTGACTTTCTCTAATCAGTCCTTGCCTTTCCAGATACATGTACATCCTGTCCCTCAGGATTCCCGCCAACAACTTGCCCATCTCCGAGTTCAGGCTCACCAGTCTATAGTTCCCTGGCTTATCTTTACCACCCTTCTTAAACAGTGGCACCATGTTTGCCAGTCTCCAATCTTCCGGCACCTCATCTGTGACTAACGATGATACAAATATCTCAGCAAGAGGCCCAGCAATCACTTCTCTGGCTTCCCATAGAGTTCTCAGTTACACCTGATCAGGTCCTGGGGATTTATCCACCTTTACCCATTTCAAGACATCCAGCAATTCCTCCTCTGTAATCTGGACATTTTGCAAGATGTCACCATCTATTTCCCGACAGTCTATATCTTCCATATCCTTTCCCACAGTAAATACTGATGCAAAATATTCATTTAGTATCTCCCCATTTTCTGTGGCTCCACACAAAGGCTGCCTTGCTGATATTTGAGGGGCCCTATTCTCTCCCTAGCTACCCTTTTGTCCTTAATATATTTGTAAAAACCCTTTGGATTCTCCTTAATTCTATTTGCCAAAGCTATCTCATGTCCCCTTTTTTTCCTCCTAATTTCCCTCTTAAGTATATTCCTACTTCCTTTATACTCTTCTACGGATTCACTCGAGCTACCTGACATATGCTTCCTTCTTTTTCTTAACCAAACCCTCAATTTCTTTAGTCATCCAGCATTCCCTATACCTACCAGCCTTCCCTTTCACTCTGACAGGAATATACTTTCTCTGGATTCTTGTTGTCTCATTTCTGAAGGCTTCCCATTTTCCAGACGTCCCTTTACCTGCGAACATCTGCCTCTAATCAGCTTTCGAAAGTTCTTGCCTCATACCATCAAAATTGGCCTTTCTCCAATTTCGAACTTCAACTTTTAGATCTGGTCTATCCTTTTCCATCACTATTTTACAAGTTATAAAATTATGGTCACTGGCCCCAAAGTGCTCCCCCACTGACACCTCATTCTCCTGCCTTGCCTTATTTCCCAAGAGAGGGTCAAGTTTTGCACCTTCTCTAGTAGGTACATCCACATACTGAATCAGAAAATTGTCTTGTACGCAATTAAAAAATTCCTGTCCATCTAAACCTTTAACACTATGGCAGTCCAGTCGATGTTTGGAAAGTTAAAATCTCCTACCATAACTACTCTATTATTCTTACAGATAGCTGAGATCTCCTTACAAGTTTGTTTCTCAATTTCCCTCTGACTATTAGGGGGTCTATAATACAATTCTAATAAGATGATCATCCCTTTCTTATTTCTCAGTTCCATCCAAATAACTTCCCTGGATGTATTTCTGGGAATATCCTCCCTCAGCACAGCTGTAATGCTATCCCTTATCAAAAACACTACTCCCCCTCCTCTCTTGCCTCCCTTTCTATCCTTCCTGTAGCATTTGCATCCTGGAACATTAAGCTGCCAGTCCTGCCCATCCCTGAGCCATGTTTCCGTAATTGCTATGATATCCCAGTCCCATGTTCCTAACCATGTCCTGAGTCCATCTGCCTTCCCTGTTCAGCCCCTTGCATTGAAATAAATGCAGTTTAATTTATTAATCCTACCTTGCCCCTGCCTGCCCTTACTGTTTGACTTGCTTCTGTTCTCACTGTACCCATCTCAAATTGATTTCTTTTCTCACTCTCTCCCTGAGTCACACCCCACCACCTTACTAGTTTATATCCTCCCAAGCAGTTCTAGCAAATTTTCCTGCCAGTATATTAGTCCCTTCCAATTTAGGTGCAATCCGTCCTTCTTGTACAGGTCACTTCTACCCCAAAAGAGATTCCAATGATCCAAAAATGTTAATCCTTCTCCCAAACACTTGCTCCTCAGCCATGCATTAGATTAGATTAGATTACTCACAGTGCGTAACCCACCCAGACCCATTCCCCTACATTTACCCCTTCACCTAACACTACGGGCAAGTTAGCATGGCCAATTCACCTAACCTGCACATTTTTGGACTGTGGGAGAAAACCGGAGCACCCGGAGGAAACCCACGCAGATACAGGGAGAATGTGCAAACTCCACACAGAGAGTCGCCTGAGGCGGAATTGAACCCGGGTCTCTGGCGCTGTGAGGCAGCAGTGCTAACCACTGCGCCACCGTGCCACCCCCGTGCCACGTTCATCTGCTGTATCCTCCTATTCCTGCCCTCACTAGCTCGTAGCACTGGGTGTAATCCAGATATTACTACCCTTGAGGACCTCCTTTTTAAATTCCTGCCTAACTCTCTGTAATGTCCCTTCAGAATCTCAACCTTTTCCCTGCTTTGGTTCCAATGTGGACAACGACCTCTTGCTGGCCTTTCTCCCCCTGTGAGAATATTCTGCACCCTCTCTGAGACATCCTTGATCCTGGCACCAGGGAAACACCACAGTTCATCAGGCCATTCAGAATGGCCAACAAATGCTGACACACACCAGCTACAAATCAAACACACCCCCTACAAAAGATGACAAGTAATAGAAATAATATCACGTAGCAATGCTAAAACAAATAAAACTCTTTTATTTTAGTACCATGCCCAAACAAAGCCCGTCCGAGTTAGCAAATGGAATGTACCTTTAAATCCGTTGGCTCTTGTAAATTGACAGCTGCAGGAAGCACGTGATGCACGTCAATCAGCAATCACGTGATTTGCGTCACTCAGCCAGAGCACGTTCATTGGTAGATGTGGCTGGGGAGGCGGGATTAAGTTTCTACTTCCGGTTGGCGCGCTTTTCTGGTGATATTATCGCCGGTTGGTTATAGCGAGGGTCAGCGAAGAAGGAAGGTTTATTCTTGATGTGGGGTGGGGGGAAATACTGAGAAAGTTAGGTCTAATTCAACTGATCTTTCCAAAGATAGAGGTATGGTTGACTTTAAAATATTTCTGTGACGCAATATCGTGTGAAGCATGTCTTCTGTAACATAAGGTAGTGAAGGAGTTGCCGAGTGTTTGGAGCGGTCTGTATTTGGCTTGAGTTGGTATTCCCGAGGGCCGCCTGTTGCTAGGGTTGTGTTTGAAGAAAAGTGAGCTTCATGAATGCGTATCCACTCGCTTTCACGACTTTGAAGCTCCTCGTGCGCGCGCGATATATTATTGGATAATTGCCCAAAAAAAGTACCTTTTTAAAGCATTTTAATTGGCAAACAAAAAGGCTGGTCTCACAGAAATACAGTGTAGTGGTCCAAACGCACAATGACAATCTGAGGGCAATGATGAATCTCATCCTAGATCGATTCTGCTAGTTCTTATGAACCGCCTCGAAACGTTAACTATTTCCTTCTTCATAGATACTACCCCAGACTTGCTGAATTTCTCCAACATCCTCTTTTTCCTGGTATTTTTGACCTATTAATTTCTAAGTTGGTGTTGTGGTTCTGTTCGCCGAGCTGGGAATTTGTGTTCAGACGTTTCGTGCCCTGTCTAGGTGACATCCTCAGTGCTTGGGAGCCTCCTGTGAAGTGCTTCTGTGATCTTTCCTCCGGCATTTGTAGTGGTTTGAACTACCACTATAAATGCCGGAGGAAAGATCACAGAAGCACTTCACAGGAGGCTCCCAAGCACTGAGGATGTCACCTAGACAGGGCACGAAACGTCTGAACACAAATTCCCAGCCCGGCGAACAGAACCACAACATCGAGCACCCAAGCTATAAATCTTCGCACAAACTTCTAAGTTGGTGCCCTTTTGGGAAGGACCTATGCGACTCGTTGAATTGGAAACCATTTACAATGCTGATGGACTTGGGCAATAGTTTGCTAATTATGTAAGTTAGCTCACTGTGCCGGAAGGTTTGTTTTCAGATGTTTCATCACCATGCTAGGTAACATCTTCAGTGAGAGTCTTCAGTGAAGTGCTGGTGGTATTTAGAGGTTTTGTTTTCTTAAGGTGAGTGTCGTTTCTGGGTTTTTTTTCAAGGGAAGGTAGATGGAGTATAAATCGATATGCTTATTGATGGAGTTTTGGTTAGAATGCCATGCCTCTAAGAATTAGCCATGTGCCTTTTTTTTTATCTGTCCTAGGATGTGTATGTTGTTCCAGTCAAATGGTCAGGCAGCATCCAAGGAACAGGAGAGTTGACGTTTCAGGCATAAGCCCTTCTTCAGGAATGGATTCCTGAAGAAGGGCTTATGCCCGAAACGTCGTCTCCTGTTCCTTGGATGCTGCGTGACCTGCTGCGCTTTTCCAGCAACACATTTTTAAGCTCTGATCTCCAGCATCTGCAGTCCTCACTTTCTCCCAGTCAAATGGTGTCCTTCTTTGTGTATATGTTTGGAAACTAGTGATGGTGGGTTGTGTCTTTTGGCAGCTAGTTGGTGTTCATTTATCCTGATGGCAAGTTTCCTGCTTGTTTGTCCAATGTAGTGTTTTTTTACAGTTCTTCCATGGTAGCTTGTAAATGACATTAGTTTTACTGCAGTGTCTAATGGATCCTTTTGGTTCATTAGTTGCTGTTTAAGTCTGTAGGTAGATTTGTGGTTACCATGATGCCAAAGGGTCTGAGTAGTCTGGAAATTATTTCTGATACACCTTTGCAAAGTAATGTGCCGATAGTTTTTGGTTGTGTTGTGTCTGCTTGTTTGGGTTTGTTTCTAAGGAATCAGCGGATTGTGTTTATTGGGTATCCGTTTTTCTTGAAAACATTTGTACAGATATTTTTCTTCTACTTTTTGGCGTTCGTGGGTGTTGCTGTGTGATGTAGCTAATCGAAATAATGTCTTGATGCAGCTCTGTGTGGGTGTTGGGATGATTGCTTTTGAAGCAAAGTATTTGGTCTGCGTTTGTTGACTTTTTTTTCTCTCTGTAAATGCTGGTTTGAAGCTCTCCGTTAGTTGTGTATGTCAACTGTCACGTCTAGGAATGGGAGTTTGTTGTCGTTCCCCTCCCATTCTTAGACCTGATAGTTGAATGTACAGTTAACGGAAAGCTTCAAACAGGAGATAATCTGTTCTGCTTTTCTTTTTGTTCGTGTTTCAACTGGAGTGTTTAAATAATTTGTTTTGCTTAAAGCTGAGTGGTTTAACCAATTACATCCTACCTGGAACACCCATTTCACATCTGCCTTTAAAAGAAGAAAACTTTTAGGCCTTAGGCTACCTTCTTAAAATATTTTGAGGAGGTCTGGTCTGGTCCATAAGTGTGGGTGCAGGCCATTCAGCCCATCACATCCACAGCAAACCTCTAGAAAGCATCCTTCACAGACCTGTCCCATTACCCAATGCCTCTAATTCTGCATTTCCCAAGCTAATCCATCTAATTTTGCACACTAATTTTTTATCTAATTTTTTAGTCACTATGGGCAACTTACCATGGCCAATCCACCAAACTAAACATTGTTGGAGAGTGGGAGGAAACCAAAATACCCAGAGAACTCCCATATGCACATGAGGAGAAAACGTGCCAACACCACACAGATAGTTGTCCGAGGCTGGAATCAAACATGTGTCCTTGGAGTTGAACTATCAGTACTAACCGCTGAGCCACTGTGCTATCTGAATTGCATCTGGAATGCAGTACCTTGTGTTTAACGTTTTAAAATAAAAAAAAGTTAGGGTCCAGGTTGCCACCTTTAATATATTGAGGCGGTGTAGGGCTCATGCTGTTTATTATCAATGATTTCAATGAGCGTGTACGAGGTGTGATTAGTAAATTTTGCAAGGCGAAAGTGAATACTGCAGATGCTGGAGATTAGAATCCAGATTAGAGTGGTGCTAGAAAAGCACAGCAGGTTAGGTACCTTCCAAGGAGCAGGAAAATTGTCGGTTCGGGCAAAAGCCCTTGAACAGGAAATCCTGATGAAGGGCTTTTGCCTGAAACGTCGAATTTTTTTTTTACATTTCTTTTTCCTGCGGCTGACACTAAAATTAGTGGTATCATGGACAGTAAGGAACATTATCAGAAATTGCAGCAGGACCTTGTTCAACTGGGGAAGTGGGCCGAGAAATGGTAAATGGAGTTTAATATAATTAAGTGTAAGGTTATGCACTTTGGAAAGTCAAATTGAGGTAGAATTAAGGAGTGTAGTGGAACAGAGGGATATTGGAGTTCTGGTGCTCGGTTCTCTGAAAGTGGAGCCACAGGTAAACAGTTACAAATCAGACAATACCAGGTTATAGTCCAACAGGTTTATTTGGAAGCACTAAAATTACATTTGCAAATACATTCTATCATGTTTAGGTTAAATTTTAAAGACGGTTTTTTAATCATACTAGGGGGTTGACTTGTACGCGAGATATTATTTTCGAGGGAATGAATATTTATCCACAAAATAGATAAAATGGGAAATTTACCTTCCCAGCAGCTCTCTGGTCCCTGGATCTGGAACATTCCCTGCTAGGTAACTGAAACCTGTCATACCATTACAGTAATCCTGAAAACCTGGAGCAGAGTATGACGGCTGGCAGACTGGAAGACTCTGAATGGAGCGATTCGGCTAGCAGACTGCAAAGCCGGAGCGGAATTTGAAGGCCAGGCACACTGTCTCATAAATATTGATCTGTAACTGTGAAGAACTAGGGTCGACTAATACATGTACTATGTGGAAAATACAAGATTTTCGGCTGAAAGGGCTGACTTGTACATGAGATTGACCTAGACACGTATATATAGTATTTTGTTCAAAAAATGCACAATCTGCAGGCAGTCCATACATGTAATATTTTGTAAATTCCATTTGGAAATAGAGCCAGTCTGATTTAAGATTGGGATTCAAACAGACTAACCTCACATCTTTAATGCTGAGAGGTCATCTTTATTTACAAAACCTTAAGTTATCTCAAAGGTGACTTAAAAGTAGTTCTGGGACTTACATGTTAATGAACTGAAACCTGCAACCCATTCTAAAAGATGAAAGACTTAATTGAAATCCAGATTCGTTCAATATATCATTTCAGTTGCATGACACTGTAATATTTTGCTTTAAATCTGTGTCTTATGGTCTTATTCTTCACAACCACCTGATGAAGGAGCAGTGCTCCGAAAGCTAGTGCTTCCAAATGAACCTGTTGGACTATAACTTGGTGTGGTGTGATTTTTAACTTTGCCCACCCCAGTCCAACACTGGCTGCTCCACATTACAGGTAGACAAGGTAGTGAAGAACGCTTTTGGCACACTGCTCTTCACCAGTCAGGGTACTGAGAATAGAACTTGGGAAGTTATGTTGTAGTTGTTCAGTACGTTGGTGAGACCGCACTTGGAGTATTGTATTCAGTGTTGGTCACCTTGCTATAGGAAAGATGTTATTAATCTGGTAAGAGTGCAGAAGAAACTTACGAGGATGTTGCCAGGACTCCAAGAACTGAGTTACGGGGAGAGATTGGACAAGTTAGGACCTTTTCCTTTAGAACATAGGAGACTTGGGGGGTGGGGGGTGGTCAGGAGAGATTCTTTAGAAATCTGTAAGATCATGAGAGGCAATGAAGACTGTGAATGTTTTCAGTCTTTTTCCCATGGTTGGGGAATTAAGGACTAGAGGGCATTAGGTTAAGGTAAGAGACAGAAGAATAAAGGAAAACCTGAAGGTTAGCGTTTTTTACACTGGATGGTTAACGCGTGAAATAAACTGCCAGTGAAAGCCAGGTGGTTGAGGCAGGTAAATTAACATTTAAAAGGCATTTGGACAGTACATGGATAGGAAAGGTTTAGAAGGATATGTGCCAAGCACAGGGAAATGGGTTTAGTGTGGATGGACATTTTGATTGTTATGGACCAATTTGGGCCAAAGAGCCTGCCTCCATGCTATTGGACTCTGACTCTGGACATTGTTAATCCAAACAAAGTTGGTAGTTAGAGCTAGTAAGGTATCTGTGTTGCTATCGGAGAGATATCTAGGGAGTATAACAAGATGAAAAATGCCATCTAAAGTGCATATGAGCTGGTACCAGAGTGCTACAGAACGTTTCAGGAATCCGAGGAGGGATCTTGTCAAACATCCAATGAGTTTGAAAGGATCACACAAAGTTAGTTTGATAGGTGGATAAGGACATTGAAAATAGATCATATCTATGATACTTTTTTTTATTAAAAGATAATTATTTTGGAGTTCAGAAATAGTGAGAACTCGTGGAACAGTAGAGTGTGAAAACTGCAGGGGAAGCAGATGAGGGATAGAAATTGGGGAAAGAGAAATGCTCAGGTGGTAAGAGGGGAAAGCTCTCAAAGAAAATAGTTTTCCATGAAGAGAAAGGAAAAATAAAAAAGCTTAGGTGTTTTCTCTGCAATAAAGTAGGCCACATGAAGTTGTTTAGAAAATGCAAGGGGAAGACTGATGTGAGAAAACAGGATCAGCCAGCGACTTTTATTGAAGTGGTAAATGAAGGCGTAGGGGAAGCTAAAAATCTGCACCAGAATGTACAACCTGATCAGGGGTTGGGTTGAAAAAAACTTGGTTGAGAAAAATGTGCCAGACCTCTTTACCTGCTCTCGCAAGTAAATTCTTTAAAGAAATTAAAATTTTGAGATACAGGAGCAAGTCAGTCTTTGGTGAAAGATATGGGTAATTCAGAAGGACTATTACCAGAAAAGGCAGTAATATGTGGAAGTCGTGTTAAGAAGAGCAGTGAGTTTGGAGAGTCTGATTAAAAAGTGGTGTTAGGGGTAATGGAGAAATTCTCTTCCAAGAATACAGTTTATTCTTGGTAATGATATAGCTGGATCACAGGTAGAAGTAACACCTACTATGGCTGAAAAGCCAGTGGAAAACCATGCAACTGAGGTATTACAGGAAGTATATCCTGGGTTTTTTTTCTCCCTGACCCTGGTAACAAGGGCACAAAGCCACATTTGTTGAAGCAGGAGTAGAAATCAAAGAATAAAGATAAAGTTGAAGTAGCATTATCAGAGACCATTTTGATCAAATTGTTCAGAAAAAACAATAGGTGAAGGGCAAAGTGGGTATTTTTAGTTCTGAGAAATTAAATGAATTAGAACAGATTTTTTTTAAATCTGAAGCAGCTGTATCAAAAAGCATACACAGAAGAAGAATTTTAGTATATCCCAGATTGTTGTTTCTTTAAATGATGTCTTGTTGAAGAAATGGAGATCATCACACATTCAGGTGGATGAGAAAAGGGCAGAAGTTCAAGTTTTACTACCAGTTGGTTATACAAAGGAGGTGTTGCAGGTAGCAAATGAATTACCAGTAGGAGATCATTTGGGAGTAAGGAAAACTAGCCAAAATATGAAAACATTTTTATTGCCCTTGACTGCATTAGGATGTGGTTGAAATTTACTAGATATGTCAGGTAACCTAAGGCAGTAATTAAAACCAACAACATCATTACCCATTCCTGCATTTGCAGAACGTTTTTACAAGTGTTTTAACTGTTTTTAGTAGGGGTCCTGCGCAAAGTGGTCTTCAGTGTCTGCGAACCATAATGCATGAATCTACTAGAGTTCCAGAGGCCATTACATTACACAGTATCATGGCTAAATAGATTGTAAAAGAGTTAATCAAATTTTTACAAGATACAAACTACCCACAGAAATACAATCAAATTAAGGGTCAAGTTTTATATCAAAGTAATTCAAGGAAGTTGTGGATAGCTTAGGAATAAAACAATTCAACTCCACTGTGCACAATCCAGAATTGCAGGGAGCATTAGAACAGTGGCATCAAACTTTAAAGACAATGTTGGGGGCTTGTAGTCAAGACTGTGCAGAGGGTTGGAATTAAGGAATTCCATTTGTACTTTTATTAAGTCTGTACCAAATGAATCTACCAAATTCAGTGCATTTGAATTAGTTTTGGGGCATGAGGTAAGAGGATCACTGAAATTAGTTAAGGAGAAATCGGTGAATCAGAGTTTAGAGACCACATACTTGGCACTATCAAATTTTGGGGAAAGGTTAAATAGAGTGGCGAAGTTGGCTCGACTGCATTTAAAAGTAACACAGCATGTAATGAAATAGGAAGCAGGCAAGTAGAGCAAAAGTGTGAATTTTTGATTTGGAGATAAAATATTAGTGTTACTCCCAGTGATAGGGGAACCTTTTAAAGACATGGTTTAGTGAGTCTTACCAAATCAAAAGGAAATAGTGAGGTGAGCTATTTAATACTAGTACCAGATAGAAGGAAATCAGTGTTATGTCAATATGCACAAATTGTATTTTTAAGAAGGA
The DNA here is from genome assembly GCF_037043375.1 of Chiloscyllium plagiosum. Lineage (NCBI taxonomy): Eukaryota > Metazoa > Chordata > Chondrichthyes > Orectolobiformes > Hemiscylliidae > Chiloscyllium > Chiloscyllium plagiosum. The sequence continues at coordinate 20,940,581 of NW_028270185.1, read as the reverse complement.
AGGAAAGCAAAAGGAGAATGTGTTACTCGTTACAACACAATGAAGAACCAAGTTCAGAGGATTCTGAATTGCCCAATTTAATTTGAAGAATATCCAATGAGGAAATTCTCAAATTTGGGATAAGTTACTGAGTTACCTTCCAGAGAAGAAATGGAAATGACCTGAAAGAGTTGTTATAATTACATGGGGAGACATATGGAAATACGCTGGGAAGTACTAATCTAATTACACATGACATAGATGTAGGAAATACTGTTCTAATTAAGCAACACCCTTAGAACTAACCCTCTAAAGTTGGCATAGGTTAAAAAGGAGATTGAATGCATGTTTAAGGCCAGGGTAATGGAAGTGAGTTGCAGTGAATGGACGTCACCCATAGTAATGGTACCAAAACTGGAAGGTACCCAATGATTGTGTGGACTATCGCAAAGTCAATGCAATTACAAAACTTGATTCATATCCTATTCTGTGTTTGGGGGTTTGTATTGAAAAGGTGGAACAAGCAACTTATATTTTTAAATTGGACCTATTCAGGGGATACTGGCAACCACCTTTTATCCAAAAGAGTGAATAAAATTTTGGCTTTTGTGACACCAAATGGACTATACTAGTATAAAGTTTTATAGGAAAACATTTCAAAGACTAACCAGCCACATTTCAAAGGCAACCAATAAAGTCATTTCTGGGTTACTCAATTGTGTGGTGACCTGGTGACTTTTAGTCACAATGGAAGAAAGTTTTGGAGCATCTATTGGAATTGTTTGATTGACTTTGGGAGGCGGTTTTGGTAATAAATCTAAGTGAGTTTGCAAAAGCCGAAGTCACATTCCTGGGCTGAGTTATTGGAATGAACAGATGGTCCCACGGGATATGAAAATAAAAGTTATTAGGGAGTTTCCCATACTGTTGACAAAGAAGGAAGTACTGTGATCCTTAGGATTGTGTTTTTTTTATCAGAATTTTGTACCAAACTTTAGCAGTGTACTTCACCACTGACTTGCTGAAGTGCAGAAAATTTCAGCGGACAGAAGACTGTCAGAAGGCATCTGACAACCTGAAAGCTGTTTGAACCATTGCCGGAATATTAGCCACACCTAATTACGCAAAACCATTCAAGGTGGCTATCGATGCAACTTATGTGGGTATCAATGCAGTACTTTTGCAAGAAGATAGAAAGATCTATTGGGTATTTTTCCAGAAGATTGAATAATTGGATGTTGGTCCCATAATCTATTTGCCACTAATTCAAAATAAATTTTATTAAAGAATTTATAAATCACACCATGATCAAAATTGTTTAATTTGGATGCAACACTTTAAAAGCAAGAAGTTACTTTCTTTTAGCTAATTATTTTTTCTATAACTCCTGTGTAAATCATATCCAGACAAGTAACCTTGAGCATGACAGCTGAAAAGTTAGTTCTCTGAAAAGGGAAGATGACTTGCCAGGTAATCATATACCATTTACAGGTTCTGATTGAATTAAGCCAACTGAGATCAATCTAAATCAGATTGTGGTCAATTCAACTATGGTTAGTCTTTGATCTGTTTTTGCAATTTAATGACATTTACCAAGTTATTTGTTTGGGTAATATTTTGACTTTGCAGATGATTTGAGCTAGAAATACATGGTCTTGCTGGGTTGCTTCTTTTCATTTGTAAAAGCTGACTTGAGAAACTATCTTGGAAGAAGCAATATGCATCCCCTTGTCTGTAGAGAAGGAAGGCTTCATTCTACGTTAATAGTATATTACATCCCAGGCTAACATAGAACTTAGCTGTCTCTTCCAGTTGTTACTTTTGTGCTGCCTGTGCCAAAGAACCGACAATGCTTATCTTTCCACTATGTTGTGAATGAATTCATCCATATTACATAACAGATAAAACTTTATGGACAGTGAGGAGTCTGTGAGCTCTGAAGGCTGTATATCTGTTTGGTTTGCGTTAGAGTGCCAGCAGCATGAGTGAGTATGTTCCCCCCCACCCCCCCCACCCCCCAAACCCTCCAACTTCAACACCTCCCCCACACCCAATATTCTGCTCCTGCCTCTACCCCACCTTTTAATGCCTACCTGCTGAGTGGAAATCAATTGTGATATCAAGTTTTCAGTTTTTAAAAAATGGGCATAAATAAGATCTTCTGAAATTTCAGAACAATGAATGTACGGGAGACCCCAAAGGAAGGAAGAAGAACCCTTAGAATAGCTGCATCACTTTCACGAAACATATCATGTTCCCCTTCGGTGCAAAAGGAAAACTCGGTGAAAAAAACACCGGTTGTTAATACTGATATAAAACCTGAAGATTCTACAGGCCAGAGTACTTCTAGAAGGAACCAGCCCTGCAATGCAACTACCTCCACCACCTTGCAGCTTCAAACTGAGAAATCTGAGAATGAACAGGATTTGCCGATTCCTTTGGATACACTCAATCCAGGTATATTATCTGACCAGAGGACTACAGGTTTTAGTGATTTATTTATGCTTTTAGTACATTGAATTAATAACACAAATAGGTTATTCAGCTCACAGTTTAGTGCCTTAGGAGCTTCATCCCACAACAGATTCTTTTATTTTGTACTCTTTCTTCCCCTTGCCACACCCAAAAAGAATTACAAGAGATGGCTTTCATAAAACTTGGACAGTAATCCCTTTTTTTAATTGAAAAAGATTTTTATTCTTTACAAAACTATAAAGTTACAAAAGAGACTAACAATCTTATGGTACATCAATAATAACAATAAACAAACTACTACTCTACAAAACAAATCAGAAATAAGAGAAAAGAAAAAAAAACAATCTTCCCATACTTCAATTCAGTAAATAATTAAACATAATTTAAATTTAATTTGGAGATGGTGAGGTATCTTAATTTTGCTATTCAGTTGACTGGCTATTGTCAGTGAAAGTATTTGGTGGCTGCAAGTTGGGTTTTTCACAGCATGCTTTGCACTCACTAATTATGGAAGGAAAACATAGTGATATTGGAAAGGGTAAGGAGAGCTGGATAGAAAGCGGAGTGTAAAAGAATAAATTTTTAGTAGAAGTGAAAAAGCAAAGGGCTGAATTTTCCCTGTTTTTTGGTTAAGTGTTGATTTTGGTGAGGTTCCTGAAAGGATTTCTTCTGACACCTGGAGATTGGTTACCACTGTTGGTAGTTCTGGTCTCCTTCCTGTCGGAAAGATGTTGCAAAACTTGAAAAGGTTCAGAAAAGATGTACAAGGATGTTGCCTAGGTTGGAGCATATGAGCTATAGGGAGAGGCTGAACAGGCTGGGGCTGTTTTCCCTTGACCATTGGAGGCTGAGGGGTGACCCTATTGAGGTTTACAAAATTGAGGGGCATGGATAGGGTAAATAGGCAAAGTCTTTTCCCTGGGGTCAGGAAGTCCAGAACTAGAGGGCATAGAGTCGTAGAAATGTACAGCATGGAAACAGACCCTTCGGTCCAACCCGTCCATGCCGACCAGACATCCCAAGCCAATCTAGTCCCACCTGCCAGCACCAGCCCATATCCCTCCAAACCTTTCCTATTCATATACCCATCCAAATGCCTCTTAAATGTTACAATTGTACCAGCCTCCACCACATCCTCTGGCAGCTCATTCCATACACGTACCACCCTTTGCGTGAAAAAGTTGCCCCTTAAGTCTCTTTTATATCTTTCCCCTCTCGCCCTAAACCTATGCCCTTTAGTTCTGAACTCCCTGATCCCAGGGAAAAGACTTTGCCTATTTATCCTATCCATGCCCCTCATAATTATGTAAACCTACATAAGGTCACTCCTCAGCTTCCGATGCTCCAGGGAAAACAGCCCCAGCCTGTTCAGCCTCTCCCTGTAGCTCAGATCCTCCAACCCTGGCGACATCCTTTGTAAATCTTTTCTGAACCCTTTTCAAGTTTCACAACATCTTTCTAATAAGAAGGAGACCAGAATTGCACGCAATATTCCAAAAGTGACCTAACCAATGTCCTGTACAGCCGCAACATCCTCCCAACTCGTGTACTCAATACTCTGACCAATACTCTGACCTAGCTACCTGCGACTCTACAAGCTATGAACCTGCACTCCAAGGTCTCTGTTCAGCAACACTCCCTAGGACCTTACCATTATGTGTATAAGTCCTGCTAAGATTTGCTTTCTCAAAATGCAGTACCTCGCATTTATCCAAATTAAACTCCATCTGCCACTTCTCAGCCCATTGGCCCATCTGGTCCAGATCCTGTTGTACTCGGAGGTAACCCTCTTCGCTGTCCACTACACCTCCAATTTTGGTGTCATCTGCAAACTTACTAACTGTACCTCTTATGCTCGCATCCAAATCATTTATGTAAATGACAAAAAGTAGAGAACCCAGCACTGATCCTTGAGGCACTCCACTGGTCACAGGTCTCCAGTCTGAAAAACAACCTTCCATCATCACCCTCTGTCTTTTACCTTTTGAGCCAGTTCTATATCCAAATGGCTAGTTCTCCCTGTATTCCATGCGATCTAACCTTGCTAATCAGTCTCCCCTTGGGAACCTTGTCGAATGCCTTACTGAAGTCCATATAGATCACATCTACTGCTCTGTCCTCATCAATCTTCTTTGTTACTTCTTCAAAAACCCAATCAAGTTTGTGAGACATGATTTCCCACGCATGAAGCCATGTTGACTATCCCTAATCAGTGCTGAAAATGTGTTGCTGGAAAAGTGCAGCAGGTCAGGCAGCATCCAAGGAGCAGGAGAATTGACGTTTCGGGCATGAGCCCTTCTTCAGTCAGTCCTTGCCTTTCCAAATACATGTACATCCTGTCCCTCAGGATTCCCTCCAACAACTTGCCCACCACCGATTTCAGGCTCACCGGTCTATAGTTCCCTGGCTTGTCTTTACCGCCCTTCTTAAACTGTGGCACCACGTTTGCCAACCTCTAGTCTTCCGGCACCTCACCTGTGACTATCGATGATACAAATATCTCAGCAAGAGGCCCAGCAATCACTTTTCTGGCTTCCCACAGAGTTCTCGGGTACACCTGATCAGGTCTTGGGGATTTATCCACTTTTAACCGTTTCAAGAGATCCAGCTTCAACTTTTAGATCTGGTCTATCCTTTTCCATCACTATTTTACAATTTATAAAATTATGGTCGCTGGCCCCAAAGTGCTCCCCACTGACAGCTCAGTCACCTGCCCTGCCTTATTTCCCAAGAGTAGGTCAAGTTTTGCACCTTCTCTAGTAGGTACATCCACATACTGAATCAGAAAATTGTCATGTGCACACTTAAGAAATTCCTCTCCATCTAAACCTTTAACACTATGGCAGTCCCAGTCGATGTTTGGAAAGTTAAAATCCAAAGAACAACTTCATATTTTCCCATGTTATATTCATTTGCCATTTTTTTTTTTTGCCTACTTAACCTACCAATATCTCTCTGCAAACTGTTTTGCAGCCTGCTTGCAACCTGACTTTCCATCTTTTGTCGTCTCTGAAATTTGGCTACGGCACACTTTCTGCCTTCCACCAAGTCATTAAGATATTTTGAAATATTTAGCATTTTGAATATGACAATGGGAATTTGAGTAAAGGCTGTTTCGAGGTGCACCAGTGTTAGCTGTAAACTGTGTTCTTGATTTCATAACATTATCTCTTGAACTGGTGATTATTTAAATCTTTATTACATGAAACACACTGTTTTCTAGCCCATTTCAGTTTGAAATAAGTAATCTGACTCAACGTCCTCTCTTCACAGATGTTTGCTTGATCCCTGAGTTTCTCCAATATTTCCGGTTTTTACTTGGGATTTCCCATAAATCAGGACTGCTAAATTTAATTATAACAAACATTAGTTTCAGATTGGCAGAAAATCTGGAGTTGTCATCTGATAAATAATTGGATTGCGGATATTTAATTGAAATAAGTATTTTTTTTATAGGTAATTTTAAAAAGTATCTCTTTCCAGCTGTATTAATTTGAGTTCCATAATGCTGGTGGAATCAAAATTGAATTAGAGTCATAGAGATGTACAGCATAGAAACCGACCCTTCAACCCAACTTGTCCATGGTGACCAGACATCCTAAATAAATCTAGTCCCACTTTGCCAGCATTTGGCCCATGTCCCTCTAAACCCTTCCTATTCATAAACCCATCCAGATGCTTTTTAAATGTTGTAATTGTACCAGTCTTCACCTCTTCCTTTGGCAGCTCATTCCATACACCCTCTATGTGGAAAAAGTTGCCCCTTGGATCCCTTCAAAGGTCATCCCTCAGCCTCTGACACTGTAGGGAAAGTAGTCCTAGTTTATTCAGTGACTCCCTATAGCTCAAACCCTCCAACTCTGGCAATATCCTTGTAAATCTTTTCTGAGCCCTTTCAAGTTTCACAACATCCTTCCTATAGAACGGAGACCAGAATTGCATGCAGTATTCCAAAAGTGGGGCCCCTTCCCAATGTCCAGTACAGCTGCGACATGACCCCCCAACTCCTATATGCAATGCACTGACCAATAAGGGCAAGCATACCAAATGCAGCCTTCACTATCCTATCTACCTGCAACTCCACTTTCAAGGCACTATGATCCTGCACACAAATGTCTCTTTGTTCAGCAATACTCCCCAGGACCTTACCATTAAGTGTATAAGTCCTGCCCCGATTTGCTGATGCAAAATGTAGCACCTCACATTTATCCAAATTAAACTCCATCTGCTCGTCCTCGCCCCATCTGATCAAGGTCTCATTGTACTCTGAGATGACCTTTTTCGCTATCCACTACACCATCAATTTTCATGTCATTGGCAAACTTACTAAACATACCCCTAATGGTCGCATCCAAATCATTATATAAATGATGAAAAGAAATGGACCCAGCACCAATCACTGTCGCACACTACTAGCCACAAGTCTCCAGTCTGAAAAGCAACCCTCCACCACTATCCTCTGTCTTCTACCTTTGAGCCAATTCTGTATCCAAATTACTGGTTCTCCCTGTATTCCATGTAATCTAACCTTGCTAACCAGTGTACCATGAGGAACCTTGTTGAATGCCTTACTGAAGTCCATTCAGATTGCATCAACTACTCTGCCCTCATCAATCCTCTTTGTTACTTCAAAAAACTCAATCAAGTTTGTGAGACATAATTTCCCATGCACGAAGCTATGTTGACTATCCCGAATCAGTCTTTGCCTTTCCAAATACATGTACATCCTGTCCCTCAGGATTCCCTTCAACAACTTGCCCACAACTGATATCAGTATATCGTTCCCTGGCTTTTCCTTACCACCTTTCTTAAATAGTTGCACTATGTTAGCCAACTTCCAGTCTTCTGGCCTCATCTGTCGCTGTCAATGATATAAATATTGCATATTAATATCTAATTAGAATACAGGAGAAACTATAATTTTCAGATCTGTCGCATATAGGACGACAGCTTATCTAGAAAGTGATTTACACACTGTTATGAAGTAGAAACTCCTGCAGAGATAATGTCATGTCAGTTCTTAGAGGTATCACCTTTTTCCCCTCTGTGCCTGCTCAGTTTCTGCCTCACCATTTTTGTTTGTTTATTACAAAAACTGCACCTGAGCAAATAGTTATAACTGAACTCCTGTGTTTGAATGTTATGTGCTATCCAATATCTATGCGCAACATGCAGTGAAGATGTTCAACTCATCTAGAAATGTCCCCCTTAAGCATTGGTGGTTCCAAGTGTCCCTGATTACAGCAGCAACCTTAAATGACTTCCTTTTGTTTTCTATCACTGCCCTATGTGAAAAACTGTTTCAAGTATTGGTAACTCATTGCTTGAATAATTGCTTTGAATAATTACAATGAACAATAGGATGTTTTGCATATAGTCCACCATTTTTTTAAACTTAAAACTTCATGAACTTGTGCAGATGAGAAAAGTTATGTTCGCTGGAGGTCCTGTATGCTGTACAGATTAATTTGCCTAATTGTCACTTTAGTTGACTCAAAGCTAGTACTGAGTCTTTTGAGTATTACTTAGTTAGAAATTGAAGGATCAGAATTGAATCGTTGGATTATGCCATACTATATGACAATGCTTGACCTATTCAACCAGCTGTTCTGTTAGATGTACAGTGCTGCTTTTTCTCCATATGCCTGCAATTTTTTGGAGAAATTAGATAAATACTCTTTTGAAAGTTACCATCGAACCTGTTTCTATGACCCTTTTTCAGACAGCGAATTCCAGATTATCACAATATGCTTCAAAAAACTTGCCTTAAATTACCTTAAACCTATGTCTTCTGTTTTTGGCGTTCCTGGAAGGAAATAGATTTTTCTTAAGAGCACACTCAAAACCGCTTTCAAGTTTTATACTTCCCTGTACTTTCTGCTAATAAGTCTGTCATCAGCCCTATTCCAAATGGCAAATACAAGGTTGGACAATTTGTAAATTGGTTGGAAGACTTCGTTTTCAAATGAATTACAATTGTGTTAAAGAACGTAGAACATGACTGTGTAGGAACAGGCCATTCTGCCCACCGTATCTGTGCTGACAGTGATGCCATTCTAAACTATTCCATCTGCCTGTACATAGTCCATATCTCTCTATTCTTTGCCTCTTTGTCTGTCTGAATTCCTGAAACTTTGCTTACATATCTGCTCCTACCACCTCCCCCGGCAGCACATTCCAAGCACCTACTGACCTCTGTTCTTTTAAAAACAAAACTTGTGCTTCAACTTAAATACTAACGGGCAATAGATTTGGCATTTTCAGCCCTGAAAAAGACACTGCCTATCCACCCTATCCATGCCTCTCATTTGTATACCTCATTTGCTTTTGCCTGAGCTTTAGAGGTTAAGGTTGTCCAACCTCTACTTACAGCTAATATGCTCCAATCTGGGCAACATCCTGGTTATTACTGCAGAACTGCAGTTGCTGGCGGAACCCAACAGGTTTGGCAGGATCTGTGGGAAGGAAGAGTTTCTCTTGCAGTTGGACATCTTATTTAAGCTCTCTTCACCCTCTTAAGTCTTCACGTGCTTTCTATACTGTGATGACCAGATCTGCAAATATGGCCAAACTAAAGTCTTAAAACTACAACTAGACTTTGGAAGTGAGGACTGTAAATGTTGGAGATCGGAATCGAAAAGTGTGGTGCTGGAAAAGTACAGCGGTCAGGCAGCATCCGGAAGAGCAGGATAGTCGACGTTTCTAGCATAAGCACTTTCTGAAGCTTCCAGAAGCTCACTGAAGATTTTACCTAGTATGGAGACAAAATATCTGAAAAAGAACCTTCCAGTTCAGCAAGCAAGTGTACATCGAGTATCTCTAGTCTCTGAACTGCTCTTGTAGCCACTGTTTTTATGTGGTGAATCCAGATGAGTATCTGGTCAATGGTAACCCTAAGGATGTTGACTGACAGTGGGGGATTCAATGATGGTAATACCATTGAATGTCAAGGACTGGTGGTTAGAGTGTCTCTTATTGGCGATGGTCATTATCTGGCATTTGTGTGGCGCAAATGTTACTTGCCACTTGTCGGCCCAAGCCTGGATATTGTCCAGATCTTGTTGCAATTGAGCACAGACTGCTCCAGTATCTGAGGAGTTGCGCATAGTGCTGAACACTGCAATCATTGGCAAACCTCCCCACTTCTGACCTTATGACAGAGGGAAGGTCATTGATGAAGCATTTGAAGATGTTTGGCCCGAGGACACTACTCTGAGGGACTCCTGCAGAGATGTCCTGGAACTGAGATTATTGACCTTCCACAACCACAACCATTTTCCTTTGTTCCAGGTATGACTCTAACCAGTGGAGTGTTTGCCTCCTGATGCCCATTGATTCAAGTTTTGCCAGGGCTCCTTGATACCATACTCAGTGAAGTGCGACCTTGATGTCAAGGGCTGTCACTCTCGCCTCACCTCTGGAATTCAGCTCTTTTGTTCATGTTTGAACCAAGGCTGTAATGAGATCAGGAGCTGAATGACCCTGGCGAAACTGAGCATGTTATTGCTGAGCAGGTACCGCTTGATATCACTGTTGCTGACTCCTTCCATCACTACTGATGATGGACAGTATACTGATTGGGTGGTAATTGGCCAGGTTGGATTTGTCCTGCTTTTTGCATACAGGACATATCTGGATAGTTTTCCACATTGTCAGATAGATGCCAGTGTTGTAATTGTACTGGAAGAGCTTGGCTAGGGGACCGGCAAGTTCTGGAGCACACGTCTTCAGTACTATCGCTGGAATGTTATCAGGGCCCATTGCCTTTGCGGTATCCAGTGCCTCCAGCTGTTTCTTGATATCATATGGAGTGAATCGAATTGGCTGGAGACTGGTATCTGTGATGTTGGGGACCACTGGAGGAGCCTGAGATGAATTATCCGCTTGGCTGTTCTGACTGAAGATCTATGACTCTATTGTTACGATTGCATCAGCCTTACCTTTTGCACTGACATGCTGGGCTCCTTCATCATTCAGGATGAGGATATTTGTGGAGCCTCCTCTTCCAGTGAGTTGTTTAATTGCCCACCACCATTCACAACAGGATGTGGAAGAACTGCAGAGCTTAGATCTGATCTGTTGGTTGTGGAATCGCTTAGCTCTGTCTGTCACTTGCTGTTTATGCCGTTTGTCACCAAGTAGCTCTGTTTGGTAGCTTCACCAATTTGACACTTCATTTTTAGGTATGCCTGATGTTGCTCCTGGCATGCCCCCTACACTAGGCAAAAGTTGCTACTGCAGATGCTGGAAATCAGTATAGATTAGAGTGGTAGTGAAAAAGCACAGCAGGTCAGGTAGCATCTGAGGAGCAGGAAAATCGACATTTCAGGCAAAAGCCCTCATGCCCCCCTACACTCTCCATTGAACCAGGGTTGATCCCCTTGCTTGATGGTAATAGTTGAGTGGGGGATATGCCAGGCTATGAGTTTGCAGACTATGCTGGAGTACAGCTCCGCTGCTGTTGATGGCCCACAGTGCCTCATGGAAGCCTAGTCTTGAGCTGCTAGATTGGTTCGAAGTCTGTTCTGTTTAGCAAGGTGATATTGCCACACAACACAATGGAGGTTATTCTCAGTGTGAAGGTGGGACTTCGTCTCCAAAAGGACAGTGCAGTGGTCACTTGTACCTATACTATCATGCAGCCGGCAGATTAGTAAGGATGAGGTCAAGTATGTTTTTCCCTCTTGTTGATTCCTTCACTACCTGCCGCAGACCCGGGCTAGCAGTTGTTTCCTTTAGGACTCGACCGGTCATGCTGCTGTCGAGCCACTCTTGGTGGTGGATATTGAAATCCTCCATCCAGAGTACATTTGGCACCCTTGCAATCCACCATGCTTCCTCCAAGTGTTGTTCAGCATGGAGTATTGATTCATCAACTGAAGGAGGACTGTATGGGTTCCAGTGTCAATGTCAAGGATTCCCAGAGCAACTCCCTACTGCCTGTATACCACTGTGCTGCCACCTCTGCTGGATCTGTCCTGCTGTTGAGACAAGAGATATCCAGGGATGGTAATGGTAGTGTCTGGAGTGTTATCTATAAAGTATGATTCTGTAAGAATGACTTTTGTTAGGCTATTGCTTGACTAGTGTGTGAGACAGCACTTCCAATTTTGGCATTAGCGCCCAGATGTTAAGGAGGACTTTGCATGGTCTACAGTGCTGTTTGTGTTTTTGTCGTTGTTTTTCCTGGTTCCAAGGCCAATGCCAGGTGGTCCATCCAGCTTCAATTCTTTGTGACTTTCTAGTGATTGATACAACTGAGTGGCTTGCAAGGCCATTTCAGAGGGCAGTTCAGAATTAGCCAGATTGCTGTGCTGTGGAGTCACGTAGACCAGACCAGGTAAGGATAACAGATTTCCTTCCCTAAAGAGCATTCCGTGAACCAGGTGGGTTTTTCTGACAATTGATAACGTTTCATGATCACCTGATGATTAAGATTTTTTAAAAAATTGAATTCAAATTCCAACTTCTACCATAGCAAGATTCAAACCGAGCTTCCCAGAACATTATTCTGGGTTTCTGGATTAATAGTCGAGTGATCTCCAATCAACTTTGCAACTGATCTGCATCCAACTCTATCTTATGTTAACCTTTCTCACTATCCACCACTCCTCCAATTTGTGTGATCTGCAAATTTACTAATCAGACCACCATTCTATATGTTACAAGTGTACAATATTAGAAGGGTCTCAGCACTGAAATTTCAATCACCTGGCCAGGCTCACTCCACAGTAAAAGATTTAAAATAGCCCCTTCTTTCGGACTATCTACATTATTGTTTGAAGAAATTCCCCTGAATGCACCTAACAGATTCTGCCTCATCTAAGGCCCTGTCACTAAGGGATTCATAGTCAATATTGGGGAGGTTAACATCACCCACTACAACAACCTGTTGTTTTTGCATAGTCAGAATTGTATAGCACAGAAACAGACCCTTGGGTCCAACTCGTCCATGCCGATCAGATACCCTAAATTAATCTAGTCCCAATTAACAGCATTTGGCCCATATCCCTGTTAAACCCTTCCTATTAATGTACCCATTCAGATGCCTTTTAAATGCTGTAATTGTGCCAACCTCTACCACTTCCTCTGGCAGCTTGTTCCATACACGCACTACCCTGTCTGAAAATGTTACCCTTGGGTCGCTTTCAAAGCTTTCCTCTCTTACTTTAAATCTATGCCCTCTAGTTTTGGATTCCCCCACCTGGGGGAAAAGACTTTAGCTATTCACCCTATCCATGCCCCTCATGATTTTATAAAGCTCCATTAGGTCACCTCTCAGCCTCTGACAGTCCAGGGACCAAACAACAGGCAATTAGCTGTGCAGGTTACTGCTGGGTCAGACATCTGTGCAGGTTACTGCTGTGTTTTAATTCACTTCCCATGTGGTCACTGCCTTTGTCTTTGCCTTGCTCACTTTTTAAAGTGCTGTTGTTTTGATTTCTTCCCACCCCTCCCTCACTCCCCATTAAAAACAATGCAACAGCTTCTAAAACAGTAATTATTGCTTCTAGAATTCGAGGAAATCAGCTCCAATACTGAATATCTTTTTTAAAAATCAGCAGCTCTCATAGCCACAATTGTTTCTGTCCTCCATCTTGGATTACCCAAAATTCTCTTCCTTACCTAGCTTCCCATCTTCTGTCTGCATATCTTTATCTGTGTCTCTTGCAGACTTTTTGATGGGGTTGTACTGTAGGCCTCCATAGTATCTGCACCTTTTCTTATTTCTGAATTCTACCCACATTCTAGATGAGCTCTCCAAGATGTATTCTCTTAATACTGCAATGACTCTCTCGTACTTAATCAGTAATACAACTCCTCCACCCCTTGACAGTCTTCTCTATCATGTCTGAAATATCGAACCCCTGGAATGTTAAGCAAGTCCTAACCTTCTGTCAGTCAAGTTTTCTACAATGGATACAACTTTGTAGTTCCATGGAGTAGTCTAGGGTGTATGCTTATCTGCCTTACCTGTTATATTCCTTGCATTAAATTAAGTACATTTCAGACTGCCAGTGCTGCTGTATTAATTAGCCTGGCCCTGCCTATTCCTATCTTGGCTTAACCTCTACCTTCTCAATAATTCCACATGCTGACCAACTCTATTTTCCACCACCCTGCCAGACTATTCAAGCCCTTCTGATTGGCACTAGCAAATCTCCTCGGCAAAGATATTGGTGCTCCTCCAGTTTAGGTGTAACCTGTCCCTTCTGCCCTAGAAGAGATCCCAGTGATCCATATTCCTGAAACCTTCCCTCCAACACCAACTCTTCAGTCACATGTTCAACTGGATTAAAAGATTCTTTTGGTCCACTCCACTAATTGGAATAAAGGAAAGACCTAATCTTGCCATACCTTTTAAAGCTGCTCTTCTTTCTCAGTGAAACTAAACACTCACCAAAGCCCACATTTTGAATGCAACAGCAACACTTAGACCTCAAAGCCCCTCTTCAAGATGGCTGACTTCTCACAGAATCCTCCTCAGTTACTTCTAACTACTGTTATCTGGTACCTGCTCTTCCTCCAGTTGAGCACTGGTCCCTCTGCAATCCTGTCTCAGTTGTGATGACCAAGCCAACTTTTCCTAGAATCCTTCTCAGGCGCTTGTGGCTAGTGCCATTCCTTATTATGAAGATAGCAGCCTCACAGTTTTGAATTATGATTACTGAGACTTGGTACTTTTTTTTTAAGCTGACTCTGGTACAAGACTTTCTGCAAACACTAAGCCTGTTGAAGATGCAAGTGGGCTGATTGCATTACTAAATGAATTTGAGGAGATGAGCTTGAATCCTGTTTCTACGCTCTATTCATTCTGTCAACGGAAAGGATGCAGTCTGCATTTCCAAGAGGTGGAAAATTCAGGTATGCTGTGAAGATATGAAAAGTCCCTGTTAGATTTTTTTTTGAGAAACTCATTTATCGGACCTCCTATTATTGAGCCCAACCATGGTCTTGCTAATAATACCCTACACACACACACACACACACACACACACACACACACACACACACACACACACACACACACACACACACACACACACACACACACACACACACACACACACACACACACAGCTTCCTGCTGCATCAAATTTTTGCCCGAACATTTGTATTCTCTAGAAGTGTATGTTAGGAATATAGGACTAAGACTGATGAATGAAGTTGACGTACAGATGATGCAATTTTAGAACAGGCCTGGGAATCCAGCCTTAGGAAAGGTGTATGGTCTTTCAAGAGCAGTTATAGCTCATCTGAATTAAATTGCGACTTAAGAGGTTTAATTCACCATCCGTGTGTACACATTCATAATTTCCTTGTATTCAAAGGTGAGGAGTGATTGATTGTTTTCTGCTTATTCAAGACATTTGGACAACAGGGGCACTGCTTGTTACTGATTCCTAATTTTTCACTTGAACTGTTGCAGTCTGTGGTTTTGGCCCAGTCATAGTACTCTTGGGGTTGGAATTCCAGGACCAGAATCCGTGATCATATAAGACAGTGATATAGTTCCAAGGTTGGATGTTGTGAGACTCCGAGGGGAGTGTACCCAGTGTCTGTGTTCTGTGAGGGATGAGTTTGGAAAAATCCTGTTGAGTTGTTGCCGTGCATTATGTAGTGCACACTTCTCTGGTGGGAGTGGTAATTAGTTTTCTTAAGATTGTGTGTGTGTGTGTACAGGATGTAGATCAGTTGAACTGCTTTGTTTGGATAAATGTGCTCCAGCATTCAAGACAAGTAGAAAGCCTTCTAGATGATGGACTGGCTTTGGGAAGTCAGGAATTAGGAATTCTCAATGACAGGATTCTCAGTTTCTGATCTGTTCTTTGTAACCACAGTATTTACATAGCTAATCAAATTAAATTTCTGTCTGTTTTTAGTCCAGGTACTTGGGTGGTTTGGTGATGCTAATGCTGTTGAATCTCCAAGGGTAGTTCTCTTGTTGGAAATGATCATTGATTAGCACTTGTACAGCATAAACATTATGTACTATTCATCTGCCCAAGCCCAGGCCTTGCTACAAACCAGTATGGACCTTCAATATCTCTGGAGTTATTTAAAATGAATAGGCTTACTACAGTCATAGCACAGAAACCATTATTGCTATAGTGAGGAAATCTAGAAATGGAAGAAAATTGATTTAGGTAATTTTAAGAGAGAAGTTAGAAAATGCTTCAGAGGGTAACAGAAATCTGGAATACACTCTGCATTAAAAAGCAACGATGGCTTTCAAGTGACCAACACATTTTAATTAGGGAAGTGTTACTGGCGATGTGGGGGAAAGTGGTATTGAGGTACAGATCACCTGTGAGTCTAATTTGAATGGTTCGACATGGTCAGAGGGCTGAATGGCTTGCTTCTGTCCAATGCTTTCTGATTTGACCATTTCAGGATGTAATTTTTGAAAATAGCTGCTTTCTACATTATATCATCATGGTGAAAATCAGACTTAATATTTTGATTGCCAGAGGCTGCTGCTGTTTCGCGTTATTCTGTTTGTGCAGTCGTGGATGGGTTCAAGTTTCAAGAAGGTTCGGGTTTCAGCAAAAAAGAGGCCAAGTACTATTCTGCTAAAATTACATTGAAACAACTGCGCCAACAGTTACAGCAAATTGCACCCAAGGGTAAGGAATCTACATGTTAGATTAACTCAGTATTGTTTGCAGTGTAAAATAGTGCACCACTATTCTTTGCGAATGCTTCAATTGCACATGCTCTGAATAAGTACAATTTTTAAAAAAAGTTCACATGGGATGCAGATATCTTGCGGGTATCTTTGCAACAAACTTTGCTCTTTTCAATTCAGCATCTAATTTAGAGATTGCTGCAGGCAGTATTTTCTGTCGAGCATTTCTAACAATGCATGAGAGATATGATATTGAACACTGAAAATGGAAACATTGACCGGTGTCTTTACATCATTGTTGGATAATTTTAACTTTGAAAGTTAAAACTTTCAGTGGAGGTTACAATTTCACTTTTGAGTTTGCTTATTAAAACTGATTTCTCAAAACATTATTGGAATAGTCCTAATGGATCTCTTTCATTTGATTTGTAACTGGTGATGACTTTTTATCCTACCCACCCACCAAGGCTACAATTTTTACTATTCCTCCTGTGCAAGAACCCTTTTCATAACTACAAAATGATACTTTTTTTGTGTTTGGCCATTTCTTTGCCATTGCCATTCAACGTGAATCAGCATTGACTGTTTTTATTTGACAAACAGAGGATGTTGAAAGCACTCTGCAAGGTCAGGTAGCATCTTTTAAATAAAAACACTTTAATGTTTCAGATAGAAATTCTGTTGACGAATCATTCTCGATCTTTCCTTCAGTGGAAACAGTTTCTCCCAATCTATTGAAATGTACAGTATTCTTAGTGGGCTTAGTAGGATAGCTATGCGATGATTGTTTCTCCTTTTGTGAAAGTCTATCAGGAAGCATAATCTGTGTAAGGGTCCACCCACTTTGAGACTGACCATGAGGAGGAATTTCTCCTGAGCATATCCTGTGGAATTCTTTACCTCATAGGGCTGTAGAGTCTGGTGATTAAGTATATTCAAGACGGAGGTTGATTTTTAATCAGAAACTGTGTCAAAGGCTAAAAGGTAGTAAAGTTGAAATTTATTAGATCCCATTGCATGGCCAAATAGTTAATTTCTCCCCAAGCACCTTATGATCTTATCCTTTTTAAAACTTGAAACGTGAGACTGAATTTTTGAGCAGATGGAGATGGTCACTGGCTAAGCTAAAATGATGTCAGGTACATGAATTTAAGTCCTGCCCTAAACCTATGCCCCATTTCCCAGAAGATGAAATGGGGGCAGAGTGCACTTAATGCTTACTACTTGACTATGCCATAAGCCTGAAGGTTATTGTTGTAGAGTTAGAGCTACATGTCTGTCAGTTTATATTGTCAGCTACTGGAGTTATCAATCAATGTCTTTTGAAGTGAGATTGTAATTACAAGTGCTTGTTTTTAATAAGTGGTTATGCATTAGAGGCAATATAGTGAGTCATTATCTCTTTTAAATAGCCAACTCATCAATAGATACCCAAGTTTTATTAACTTCAGCATAGGTCCCAAGATGGATACAGGAAGAGTTGCCAGGTGTAAGGACAGTGGATGAGGGACATGGGAAGGCACAAGTTTGCACTAAATTATTGTTGGGCTATAAAAGGTTGTGGGATTGATTTAAAGAGAAATTGGGTGCATGAATAGGAATGGTGAGGTTTGAAAAACTTGTTTTTTCATTTTCAGTGGCAACAAAGTGCCAGAGCACCAAGGTTGGCCTTTCCTACAGCCCACATCTACATCTGGAAGTGCCAGTAACTTTCAGACGTGATGGGCTCAACTCCCATTGTTGTCTGTGTAAAACTGTTTGACCAACATATGAATCATCTCAGCAACCCTTGTGAACAGGAATCATTGAACTTGCTTTCCCAATTTCCCCTCCATCATTAATACATGCTCGTTTTTTTTGGTCTGTATGCTTGTATGGGGGCGTTTAATTGTTAATTAGTAGTTTTGAGCTGACAACACCTGACTACTTACTTGTAACCAGAGTCTAATTACTGTAATAAATAGTCATTCTTGTTAAGTACAGTCAGTTCTGATATAACGTGATAGTTCAGTTCTCGTGCAATCTTGTGTTATAAGAAAGTCATGCAGTAGCCATCCATTTAAATAATGGGACCAGAGTTGCATTATAGCCAGTATAAGTAACGAAAGTTCACATTCTACAAATAACGGTCTAAATTCTTCAATCATGTTAAAGCCAATTTGCATTTAAGAAACACACACATTTTTTGCAGAACCAACTCTACAGAAACCTGGTCCATGCTTTCTATCAACCTGAGTACAAAAGTTAAGTAAATTGAGAAATCTGTGTACTTTTTAAAATCTTTTAATTTTTTTGACAACCCCAGGTAATAGTGGGCATGATTTCTAACATGCTGTCATGGTGAAAATGTAACATCTGCACTTCGGAATAAAAATCTGCCTAAAACCTTGGAAAAGCATCCCAGATATTCAGTGATAATTCAGGTTTTAGGATTGGGCAACTCTAATGCCTAATCAGTGACTTATAAAGGTTCAATTCAATATGTAAGCCCTCAGGTAACTTAAAAATAGAGTTTAATATGACATGCATTCTTAAATTGGCAAAGATCACCTTGTTCAACAGTCTGCAGGCCAAAAAAGAAGGAGCATACCTGAAGAAACCGTAATTTTAAAAGAAAACAGCAAGGTTAAAGGTGGGTCATGGATCATGTGATCTTAACCTGATTATTCTTATCTGTTCCTAAATGTCAGTGTCAGTTAATCTGGTGCGACCAAGCTAGGATATAGTACTTTTCCATTCTAATAGTGTCAGGTCTTGGTCATTTGAAGGAGGAAAATTTCAGTTTGCACCCTGCCGAACCACCTCTAACCTGCACAAAGCTTAGAGTGCCTGTTTTTTGCACAATTCAAATTCTTTCTCACTGATCAAGGAAACAGAAGTTTTGTTTGAGTGAGGGCAACCCTTGAGTCAAATCTTTACTACTGTACAACAATATTCTTAAGCTCACTTTTAGAAGCTTTATATCACTAGCCTTTATTCCTTCCCTAACCTAACACAAACACTGACTGCAATTTGTCAACAAATATCTTTCGCAGTGTAATTTGCCATAGTCACAAGTTTGAACATTATTCAACCAATGGTACTCTTCTCGAAGTAGTAAATTATAGTTATTTTACCATGGAACATTGTTTGCATATGCTGGATGCAAGATTTTTGTTTTCTAAATTGTTCAGTATTCTGATGGTAGAATTACTATTTCTTTTTAAGGAGTGAATTATGGATGATCACACAAAACAAATTTCCAACCTGCCTTTATTCCTTAATCTTTAGGGAGTCACTTCATTTGTTTCCTTTGCAGTATATATTGTATGTTCTGTTTATATTAGAGATAAAAACGGTGATTGACAAAGTGATTTCTGCACTTACTTCAGATCTTTGGCAAAATAAAATGAAAGGAAGTAACTGCAAAATGGACTACAGTTCAATCATTAGCTTGTCTTTTCACTCCACAGTGTTTTGGGTGAATAATCAAAACAAACTGGGGATTAAACATTAAGAACTCTTTTTTGTAATAAACTTGGAAAAAGGGTAAAAGTTGGAGACCATTGAGTCAACAAACATCACATTGTGTGCTAATAAGCTGAAAAGAGAGATTACCTTTCAGCTGAGATCATTATGGTATTCCCTTATTCTAGGGGCTACATAGTCTTCTGTTTGCCATTCAAGTTCTTGTACTATTGACCAAGAAATTTCCACCTGAGTAATTTTAAAGTATTCTGTGACAGTTCTTGGTCTTGATTAGTTTGCTAAAAGGAAGAACAAAATTGACTTGATTTGTGTTAAATCCCTTTAATGCATAAAAATAATGCCCTTGCAAGTCTGAGAAGTTAGTTATGATAAGTTTTTAAGTGGGTGAGATCTAAACCTGAGGCCCTACACCAGAGGGCCTCCCTTCCACCCACCTCTGACCTTACTAAGAGTCTGTAAACTCTAAGTTTTCAGGTTTTCTCTTTTTTTTTTGTTTGCCTTTTCTTCTCTTCTTTGTTTAGTCCTATGTGCACTTTCAGATTAGTGGGGTATGGCTGTTAGGGCAGTTGCATGTTCCTCCAGCAGAATGTGGGAGGTGAGCAACACTACACATGTCTCTGCTGACCACATCTGCGGGAAGTGCACCCAACTCCAGCTCCTCAAAAACAGAGTTAGGGAGCTGGAGCTGGATGAACTACGGATCATCCAGGAGGCTGAGGGAGAAATTGAGAGGATTTGGGAGAAAGGGAATCAGTAGATAGGGCAGGGATCCCCTGTGGCCATTCCCCTCAGCAATAAGTAACCCGTTTTGGATAATGCTGGTGGGGACGCCAAGCTGGGGAAAGCTTCACAGGAGGCTCCCAAGCACTGAGGATGTCACCTAGACAGGGGACAAAACGTCTGCAACACAAATTCCCAGCTCGGCGAACAGAACCACAACAAAGCCATAGTTGTCAGGTCTCTGGTACTGAGCTGGCACTGTGGCTCAGAAGGGAAGAGGGGAGAATAGAAAAGCACTAGTGGTAGGGGACTCAATAGTTAGATGGACTGACAGGAGATTTTGTGGTCAGGAACGGGACTCCCGGAAGGTATGTTATCTCCCTGGTGCGAGGATCCAGAATGTCGCTGATCGGGTTTACAGGATTCTGAAGGGGGAGAGCAAGCAGCCTAAAATCGTGGTACATATTGGCACCAATGATATAGCCAGGAAAGGGATTGAGGATCTGAGGAGTGACTGCAGAAAGCTAGATTGGAAGGTGAAGAGCAGGACGAATAGAGTAGTTATGTCAGGTTTGCTACCGGTGCCACGAGATAATGAGGTGAGGAACAGTCAGCGAATACAGCTTAACACGTGGCTGCGAGGCTGGTGCAAGAGGGAGGACTTCAGATACCTAGACCACTGGGATGCCTTCTGGTGAAGGTGAGACCTGTACATGAAGGACGTGTTGCACCTGAACTGATGGGCACAAATGTCCTGGGTGGGAGATTTGCTTGTGTAGTTTGGGAGGGTTTAAACTAGATTGGCAAGGAGGTGGGAACCAGAGCTACATATCTGAGAGGGGGATAGTGATAGGATGTAGTGAATCTATTGGGAAAGTTTCTTGCATGATGAAACAAAGGGATCAGTTAAAGTTAAAGTCTGCTTTAATGCAAGGAGTTTCAGAAATAAGAGTGACGAGCTTAGAGCATGGATCAGTACTTGGGGCTATGATGTTGTAGCCATAACGGAGATGTGGGTTTCACAGGTTCAGGAATGGTTGCTAGATGTTCTAGGGTTTAGAACGTTTTTTTAAAAAAAAAACGGAGGGTGAAAAAAGAGGAGGGGGTGTAGCATTGTTAATCAGAGAGTGCATCACCGCTACAGAAACAAAGGTTGTTGAGGAAGGTTTGCCTACTGAGTTAGTATGGGTGGAAGTTAGGAACAACAAGAGAGTAGCCACCTCATTGGGGGTTTTCTACAGACCCCCAAATAGCAATAGAGAGATTGAAGAACTGATAAGCTGGATGATTTTGGAAAAATGCAGATGTAGAGGGTTGTTGTTATAGATTACTTCAACTTTCCCAATATCAACTGGAACCTCCTTAGTGCAGATGGTTTGGATGGAACCGTTTTTGTCAGGTGTGTTCAGGAGGGTTTCTTTACTCAGGACAGGTGTCAGATCTCACGGTGGGAGAACACTTTGGTGACAGTGACCACAACTGCCTCACATTTACCATAGCCTTGGAGAGGGAAAGGAGCAGTCACCAAGGGAAGATATTTAATTGGGAAAAAGGAAATTATGACGCTATCAGACAGGAGTTGGGAAGTACAAACTGGGAGCAATTGTTCCACAGAAAGGGCACAGTAGACATGTGAAGACTGTTTAAGGAGCAGTTGTTGCAAGTGATGCATGATTTTGCTCTTCTGAGACAAGTAAGAAGGGGTAAGATTAAGGAGCCTTAGATGATGAGGTCCGAGGAGCTTCTTGTCAAAAGGAAGAAGGCAGCTTATGTAAGGTGAGGAAACAAGGATCTAACACAGCTTTAGAGGATTACAGACTTGCTGGAAAGGAGCTTAGAAATGGACTGAGGAGAGCCAGGAGGGGGCATGAGAAAGGCTTGCCAGGAAGGATTATGGAGAACCCAAAGGCATTTTACTCATACATGAAGAATAAGAGAATGATCAGAGAGAAGGTAGGACCGGTCAGGGATAGCATTGGGAACTTGTGCGTGGAGTCTAAACAGATAGGGGGAGCTCTAAATGAGTTTTTTGCCTCCTTTCTCAATAAGGAAAGGGACCTTGTTGTGAATGAGAACTTTTAGGAGCTGAGATATAGGCTTGAACAGATCAAGATTGATGTTGATGTGCTAGAAATTTTGGTAAATGTTAAGCTTGGTAAGTTCCCAAGGGCCAGATCAGGTTTATCCTAGGTTGCTCCGGGAAGCAAAAAAAGAGGTTGCTAAGTTGCTGGCGAAAATCTTTGCTTCCTCACTCTCCATGAGTCGTACCGGAGGATTGGAAGGAGGCGAATGTTGTTCCTCTTTTCAAGAAAGGTAATAATGAAATCCCTGGCAATTACAGACTAGTCAGTCTTGCGTCTGTGGTAGCAAGGTTTTGGAAAAAATTCTGAGATAGGATTTATGACTATTTGGAAAAGCATAGCGTGATTAAAGGTAGTCAGCTTGGCTTTGTGAGGGGCAGGTCATGCCTAACTAATCTTATCGAGTTCTTTGAGGAGGTGACAAGACAGGTCGACGAAGGTTGAGCAGTGGATGTGGTGTATATGGACTTCAGCAAGGCATTTGATAAGGTTCCCCATGGTAGGCTCATTCATAAAGTCAGGAAGTATGGGATAGAGGGAGATTTGGCTATCTGGATTCAGAATTGGCTGACAGAAGGCAGGGAATGGTTGTAGATGGTTGGTGGTCAGTGTTGAATAGTGTCACACAGGGCTCTGTTCTTGGGCCTCTGCTCTTTTGTAGTTTTTATAAATGACTTGGATGAGGAGTGGGTTAGTACATTTGCAGACGACAGAAAGGCTGGAGTGCCGTCGTTAGTATCAAGGGTTATTGAAAGCTGCAGTGCGACATAGACAAGATGCAGAGCTGGGCTGAGAAATGGCAGATGGAGTTCAACCTGGATTAATGCGAAGTGATGCATTTTGGAAGGTCTAACTTGAATGCTGAATATAGGATTAATAACAGGATTCTTGGCAGTGTGGAGGAACAGAGGGATCTTGGTGTTCAAGTACATAGGTCCCTTAAAGTTGCCACCCAAGTGGATAAGGTTGTTAAGAAAGCATGTGGTGTTTTGGCTTTCGTTAACAGGGGGATCGAGTATAAGAGCTACAAGGTTTTGCTACAGCTCTACAAGTCCCTGGTGAGATCACACTTGGAATATTGTGTCCAGTTCTGGTCGCCTTACTATAGGAAAGATAGAGGCTTTGGAGAGGGTGCAAAGAAGGTTTACCAGGATGCTTCCTGGACTGGAGGGCTTGCCTTATGAAGAGAGGATGACTAAGCTTGGACTTTTCTCTCTGGAGAGAAGGAGGAAGAGAGGTGACCTGATCGAGGCATGGATAGAGTCAATAGGCAGAGACTTTCCCCAGGGCAGGATTGACTGGCACGAGGGGTCGTGGTTTTAAGATATTAGGAGAAGGTATAGAGGAGACGTCAGGGGTAGGTTCTTTACGCAGAGAGTTGTGAATGCATGGAATGCTTTTCCAGCGGTGATGGTGGAAGCAGAGTCACTAGGGACATTTAAGCGCCTGCTGGACATGCATGGGGACAGTAGTGAATTGAGGGGTTCATGGGTAAGGTTATTTTATTTCACATTAGGATTAATCCTCGGCACGACATTGTAGGTCGAAGGGCCTGTTCTGTGCTGTACTTTTCTATGTTCTATGTAAGTGTGTCGTACCATAAATTTCACTCGAATAGAGAGTAATAGCTCAACAGTGCAACCAACAGTTGCATAATGGTAATGTTGCTATTTAGACTGCCCTAACTTCAAGACATTTACTGTGGTAGTTTTTGATGGAAATATTTTTATCCTAAAACAGGTCAAATAATTTTTTGATTTGCAGTGTTCATGCTTAGTGGGCGACACGGTGGCACAGTGGTTAGCACTGCTGCCTAACAGCGCCAGAGACCCGGGTTCAATTCCTGACTCAGGCGACTGACTGTGTGAAGTTTGCACATTCTCCCCGTGTCTGCGTGGGTTTCCTCCGGGTGCTCCGGTTTCCTTCCACAGTCACAAAGATGTACGGGTTAGGTGAATTGGCCATGCTAAATTGCCCGTAGTGTTAGATTAAAAGGGGTAAATGTAGGGGTATGGGTGGGTTGCGCTTCGGCGGATCGGTGTGGACTTGTTGGGCCGAAGGGCTAATCTAATCTAATCTAATCTAATCTAATCTAATCTAATCTAATATTTGCTTCTGTAATTAACAAGAGAAATCCCAAACATTTTGAGTATATCAGTGGTAAAAGAAGGGCCATTTAGGAACTAAAAAGAGATTTGCACGTAGAGGGGAATGGTATGACTGAGGTCTTAAATGAATACTTCATGTTGAGCAGATGTTGCCCAGGCCATGGTGACCAGAAAGAGACTCTAGTCACCAGAATGGCTTAAAAGCTTGAGGAAGTGCTATTGAATAAGCTATCAGTACTTAAAGTTGATAAGCCACTAGAACTGTGTGAGATATATTGGAAGGAGTAAGAGAGGAAGTTACAGGTGTGCTGGCAATTATCTTTCAGTGTTGCCTGGATTTAAGGATGATGTTGGACCGCTGGAGAATTGAAGACATTCTGGTCATGTTGGCAAAAGCTTGTCCCTGCAATTACAGACCAGTCAGTTCAGCTTCAGTGGTGGGGAAAAGTCTTAATTATTTTGAATAAAATTAATAGTCCCATTTAAAAGAAAATGTCAGCATGGATTTGTTAAAGGAAAATAATGTCCAACTTGCTGGAATTTTCTGAAGAGGTAACAGAAGGCTTGATGAAGGCAGGGTTCTATAGACTTCCAAAAGACACTCAATAACTAATGAACTTGAAGTTGAAATTCATGAATGAAAGGAAAAATAGCAATGTGGATACCAAATTGACTGAAGGATAAGAAACTGGCGGTAATTGTTTGATTACTTTTCAAGCTGGGATGTTTGTCGTGGTGTTCGACAGGGTCGATATTGAGGCCCTTCCTTTTCCTGAATTGTATAAATAACATAATCTTGATGTGCAGTAAACAATTTCAAAGTTGTGAATGACAAAGTGTAAAGTTTCAAAAAGACATTGGGCTGATTCTTACCAGAAATTCACTAAGTGTTCATTTCATTGAGTTTTATGGAGTGTTTCTCTCCACAAGGCCTAGGGAATTTTTTGTATTATCATCCAAAGTCCACCTCCATAACAATATGGCACCCAGCTTGCCTGATGTCAGCTTGATTCTATGATTCACTGTAGGTAAAAAAAAGTTACCACTATAATGCCACCCCACGATTCCTTGTCCAAGCAGCATATTTAAGAGATTTATGTGCATCTGGTTAAGCGCTGGCAGTCCAAGGCTGCTCTGCACAATTTGCAATATTTGCTCTGGGCATGACAAATAAGGAAAAGTTGGCACCCCCTTTTTCCAGACATTTACCTGGAGGCCCTGGTGGATGAGGTTGTGCAGATAACAGCTGACCTCTTTGCCCAGGACTGGTGAAGGATGCCACGACACCAGGCCTTCCTTGCCTGGTCCAGGGTTTTCACTTGAGTTCAGTGTGGAGAAATGCCCAGCAGTGCCACAAGAAGATTACTGACTTCTTTGCTACAACTGGTAAGTGCCACCATTTCTTTATTACCTCACATTCACTTTGCTAATGCACCCACCTCCCCCCAACTTTTCCTTTCATTCTGTGAAGTACAACTTCAAGTTCATTGGTTATTGAGTGTCTTTTGGAATCCATTAACACACAGAACCCTGGCTTCATCAACGCCTCTCTTGCTCTTCAGAGAATTCCAGCATCATTTTCCCTTAACAAATCCATGCCGACTGTTCTGAATCAACTGACATTTTTAATGGGACTATTAATTTTATCCCAAATAATTAAGACTTTTCCTCACCACTACCACTCTCATTATTGCACACGATATGTTTTCCTCCATGTAACCTCTGCACCACCAACTCCTCATTCACTTCCCTCTTTTTCTTTCCTCTGCACCAGTACAAAACTTGTGTCAGTTGCTTTCATCTCACTCAATCCGTCAGTTTGTGGACAGTTGGCTCCTGTCAACAGTGCAACCAACAGTTGCATAATGGTAATGCGGCTATTTGGACACCCCAAACTCCAAGACATTTACTGTGGTAGTTTTTGATGGAAACATTTTTATCTTCAAAACAGGCCAAATATTTTTTTGATTTGCAGTGTTCATGCTAATAATGAAAAAGCCAAGAATGCTGGCTTTGTCCAACATTGGCTCCTCACACTAGATGATCCTGACGCTGACCACTTCAAGCGGCCAACTAACTATGCCATGGACTGATTATTGGATGACATCTTTAACTACTGCTGGGGCTCCATTCCTGTAGGCTGTCTCCCTTTACTCAACTGGGGACTTCTCTTTAGACTTTGAGACAAGGCCATTTAGTTGAAGCACTTAGTGTGTTTGCTGCATGATGTACATATGAGTTTAACATAGCCGTACAACAACATGTCCTTAACTGATCAGCGCTGACTAATGTGATGAGCTACCTGGCTTTATGTTTGCATTGAGAAGCAAGTTAAGATAGAAGTACTGTGAATCTAAGTGGGAAATGTGCAAAGTAGGGCTGCTATAAACCACTAAATAGGCACAAAGGAGTGAGCAAAGAAACCAAGGGCTCAGGGACTTCTGCAGTTTCCAACCCCTTATGGTACTTTGGCTCATGACCTTAGCAAATTTTTCCCATTGCGGCAGCTGTCCAAGTTTTCTTGCATTCGGCAGCACACAATGTTGAACCTAAGCGCTGCTTCTCATTAAAGTTGAGTAGAGGTGCTATCTGGAATTTGGCTGTGTAAGCCTTTTTGTGTAGTTTCCTTGCTCTCGTTCCCAGTTGTTCCTGATCATTCTCCTTTTGGCTAACTACCTCCTTTCCTTCTGCCAAATGTCAGGCTCCATCAGAATACCCGTGACTACAGAGAATATTTCAAGAGTCTTACAGCACCGTTCATGCAAGGAGCTCTTAAATATTTTTATTCAGGTCTTAATTACTTTTCAGATATGCACTGCAGTTATGCAGGAGCCAATCCATATTGCGAAGCAGAGCACTCTGGTACAGTAAGGACAAATTGCCTACCCTTTTGGATGTTTTGGATAAATTAGGTGGTACCAAGAATTTCTAAGCCTACAAAAGTACTTTCTAGATAGGTGTATGATAATTCAAAAAAAATTTGTACCACTGCAAACAAGAATGTACCTATGTCACTGTCTGGTTTGCCTCTTTGCTGTTCTGCAATTGATATTGTTTCTCAGCAGCAATAGCAAGAAAACACTAGCCTGTAAAATAAGCATATTGTGATCTCAGGAGAACAGGCATCTGGACATCTTGATATAAACTATTAGAATATGTACTGTCATTTGTCGAAATTATCTTGATCTAAACTGAGAATCTGTTGTTGTGAATGTTTGTTTATTTGGTGGGCTTTTGTAATGCATTCCTTGCATATTATCACACTCATTTTAAGTGATGATCAAAAGTTTTGTTATGGGGAAAACTCTGCATTGTCTACAGGAATGATGCCAGAACACTGGAGGATAGCAAATTGTGTCCCCTTGTTCAAGAAGGGGAGTAGAGACAACCCTGGTAATTATAGACCAGTGAGCCTTAGTTCAGTTGTGGGTAAACTGATGGAAAGGATTAGAAGAGAGAGGATTTATAATCATCTAGAAAGGAATAAGTTGATCACGGATAGCCAGCATGGTTTTGTGAAAGGTAGGTCGTGCCTCACAAACCTTATTGAGTTGTTTGAGAAGATGACCAATCAGGTGGATGCAGGTAAAGTGGTTGATGTGTATATGGTTTTCTGTAAAGCATTTGATGAGGTTTCCCACAGTAGGCTAATGAACAAAATACGGAGCATGGGATTGTGATTTAGCAGTTTGGATCAGAGGATGGCTAGCTGAAAAGAGGTGGTTGATGGGAAGTGTTATCCTGGAGTTCAGTTAGTGGTGTACCACAAGAATCTGATTTTGGTCCACTGCTGTTTGTTTGTCATTTTTATAAATGACCTAATATGAGGGTGTGAAAGGATGGTTAGTAAATTTGCTGATGACACTAAGGTTGATGGAGTTGTGGAAGTGTGGAAGGATGTTGCAGGTTACAGAGGGACGTAGACAAGCTGCAGAGCTGGGCTGAGAGGTGGCAAATGGAGTTTAATGCGGAAAAATGTGTGGTGATTCACTTTGGAAGGAATGCAGAGTACTGGGCTAATGGTAAGATTCTTGATAGTGTGGATGAGCAGAGAGATCTTCGTGTTCATGCACATGATCCCTGAAAGTTCTCATCCAGGTTGATAGGGTTGTTAAAAAGGCATGCGGTGTGTTAGCTTTTATTGGTAGAGGGATTGGGTTTCAGAGCCATGAGGTCATGCTGCAGCTGTACAAAACTCTGATGCAGCTGCACTTGGAGTATTGCGTACAGTTCTGGTCACCACATTATAGGAAAGAAGTGGACACTTCACAGAAGGGCTCAGAGGAGATTTACTAGGATGTTGCCTGGTATGGAGGGAAGGCCTTAAGAGGAAAGGCTAAGGACTTGAGCGTGTTTTTGTTAGAGAGAAGAAGAGGTGACTTAATTGAGACATACAAAATAATTAGAGGGTTAAATAGGGTGGACAGTGAGAGCCTTTTTCCTAGGATGGTGATGGCTAGCACGAGGGGGCATAGCTTTAAATTGTGGGGTGATAGATATAGGACAGCTGTCAGAGATAGTTTCTTTCCTCAGAATAGTAGGGACATGGAATGCACTGTCTGCAACAGTAGTAAACTTGCCAACTTTAAGGGCATTTAAATTGGATAAACATATGGAGGAAAATGGAATAGTGTACGATACATGGGCTTCAGATTGGTTGCACAGGTCAGCACAACATCCAGGGCCGAAGGGCCTGTACTGCACTGTCATGTTCTCTTGTCAAAACATGGCAATTATACATTTTTGTCATCTCTGATAAAATTTACAAATTGATTTAATCTTAAACATGGTAACAGGGCTGGAAAAAAAATCTAATGGTTTGCTCTTGCCAATTTGATTTTTAATTTAAGGGTCAGGTGGTTCTGTCTGAATAAAGTCAGTTTCACTTTTTTAGTTAATCATGGAAACAGGCCCTTCAACCAGACTTGAGCACATTGCCCAGTTTCACAATTAAAGTAGTCCCATTTGCCTGTGTTTGGTCCATATCCCTCCATACCTATCTCATCCAAACATTTCTTTATTGATAAAGATACTCCTCCTCCACTACCTCTGGCAGCCCATTCCAGGCAATCACCACCACCTTCTGTGGAAAGAATTGTCCCTCTGGACCCATTTGTATTGTTCCCCTCTTTCATATTAAACCTGTGCCCTCTAGTTTTAGACTCCCCTCCAGTGGGGAAAGGCTGTTGGCTATCAACCTTATCTGTGCTTGTCATTATTTTATAGATCTCTAAGGTCACCCCTCAGTCTCCAATGCTCCAATGGAAAAAATCCCTGCCTATCTAATCTCTCCTTATAACTCAAACCTTCCAGTCCAGACAGTAGTATCTGAATAAATCATTTCTGTACTAGTTTAATAATATCCTTTTATTCACAAGGGCATCCAGAACTGCACACAGTACTCCAAATGTGGCTTTATCAACATCTTATACAGTTGCAACAAGACATCCCAGCTCTTACATTTCATGCTCTTACCAGTGAAAGCAAGCAAGCCAAAAGCTGCCTTCACCTCTCTGTCCACCTGTGATTCCACTTTCAAGGAGCTAGGAACCTGTAACCCAGATCTATTTGTTTTATAACACTCCTCAGGGCCCTACCATTTACTGTGTAATCCTGCTCTGGTTTGACCTACCAAAATGCCACACCTCGCATTTATCTAAAATAAACTCCATCTGCCATTCCTCAGCCCACTGGCCCAGTTGATCAGATCTCGCTATATTCACACAACTCCCTCACTGTCCACTATTGCCACCACACTTGGTGTCATCCGCAAACTTACTAATCATACGTCCTGAATTCTCATCCAAATCATTTATATAAATTACAATTAACAGTGGACCCAGCACTGATCCCTATGGCACACTGCTGGTCACAGACCTCTAGTTTGAAAAACAACCCTGTACCAGCACCTTCTGTCTTCTACCTTCAAGCCAATTTTGTATCCAATTGGCTTGCTCTTCTGGTTCTGTGAGATTTAATGTTGCGCAACAATCCATCATGCAGTATATTATCAAAGGTATCTGCACCAATATGCATGATTTTAAGATTACACAAACTAATTTTAAAATCAGACTAATTTTAACAAAGATTTTGGAGAATGAGACAGCAAACGACTTGCATACATTAAATGAGATCTAAAACCCCACCTACAATAGAAATGGGTGTTCACATCCATGAAATATTGGCTGTATTTGAATGGGTACAGAATTTGTTGTGGTTTTGTTTTTTAGACTTCAGAATCCATACAAATAAAAAGGCAGTTTGTTTTACTGACTTAATAATTTCAGCCCTCATCCATGACAGTTAATAGGTCATCAGTATGACTATCCCACAGGTCATCTTGTTGCCTCTGGAACTCTGTTTTGAATCTCTGCTCTGGAACACTTTTTAAAATTATTTTTCATTATCATGGATATTGGCAAAGGCTTTAGTGTCTGCTGCCTTTTGAAGCAAGTTACTGTGCCATAGATTTCACTAATGCTATATGTGTATATAGTTAATTTCCTGTCAACAATGTTGTACCTGCTACCTGTCAATGACTCAGATGCATGGCTCGTTCTTTCAGCTCAGCTAATCTTATTGAAATGAAAGCAATTCAAACCGTTACAAGTTTATAATGTCTTTTTGTAGTAATACAGCTTCTCTCTTAGATTTTTTTTTTGTTGAGTTCAGCGCTTTCTTAGATAGCTAGAGATACTAGTTTGCAATTATTTTTAAATAATAATTACCATTGCATGGCTCCTCAGAACAATGCATAGTGCATACTCGATGACTAGCTGTAGAGGTGGCATGAGTGATCATGTGGAGTGGTGTGGATAGTATGGTGCACTGTGGGTGGCATGGGGGTGAGAGGTTTATGGAGACCTTAAAACAATGTTGGTATCTAGGCTGCTGTATTGGAGAACCAAGGCATGCCTTCTAACTGGCCAGCCTTGGCACTCACTCCTAGTGCACCCTCCTGGCTCTCAAAATTCACTAAAGCCCTTCCCCTATATGTAAAAATGAAAATTTCTTAAAGTAACAGGTGGATCAGGTGTGCATTTTGTAAGTCAAGGGAGTAGTCGGGTCAGGTTTTTACCAAATCCAGACAAATTTGGCCCAGTTTTTGTTTTAGCTCTTGAAGCATTGTTTTATTCATGCTTCCGATAAATCAGAATCCATCAGTCAATCCCCAATTACTTTTGTTTCGTTTCCAAAACTGCCATTTTTAAAAAGACTTTTTTTCCCTAACGTTCCCTGTCCCACTGTGGCTATTATCAGTGCTGTTCTAAGCTTTTCCTTGTTGTTCCTGTACTACAAATTAACTTTCCTAAAAGTAGTCTTCTCCCTGCATTCTCTCTCTTTCTCTCTCTCTCTCATTTAAAATAAACACTTGGGTCCACTGTGTTTTAATGTCATTCCCCTTTTAGGTATCCTCTTTAATTTCTGCAATGGAAAAGCTTTTGGAAGTAATAATTCAGGGGAAAATGAATGTAACTTGGGCAAATGCAAGCTCATTTAAGGAAAAGCAGCATGAACTTGAAGGAAAACCATGTTTAAAGAAATGTGGATGCTGGATGTCTGAAACAGTGTTGAAGAAATTTGGATCTTGTAGCACCTGTGGAGAGAAAACCTAGAGTTAATGTTTCAAATCCAGTGACTCTTCTTTGTTAGTTCTATGAAAGATCCATGGACTTGAAATGATAACTGTTTTTCATTCTACAAATGCTGCCAGACCTGAGTTTCTCCAGTGCTTTGTTTTTGTTTTAATTAACTTGCTTGAATTTTTGGTAAGGCAAAAACGTACATATAGTTAATGTGGTGTACATAAGCTTCCAAAATCTATTTTATTAGATGCTCCAGAACCAATTGAAAGATTTACAGTAAAGGAAATAGTAATAATGTTGACTTTAACTTTTGCCCATTATTTTATTTGAGTATTAGTTATAGTGAATTTAAATTCAGAATTTTATTTAAGTGTTAGAAATTACTGATTTCCAATAATTGCCTAAGTGATCAGAAACAAAGTAATGGTGAATGGTTGTTTCAGTTTGGAGCATTGTTTAGTTGAATTCACCAGAGATGTAAGCCATGCTTTTTGATTATATATTGAAGACCTAGACTTTTTAAATGCACAGGACACACCTTTTGAAAGTCGTGGATGGCCCAAAACTTGGATTTGAACAGTGAGGAGAGAAGTGTTAAATGTTAAGAGTGGAAAGAGTGGACAAGTGCCATGTGAAATTTGATAGCAAAGCCTGGGAGGTACAATATAAAATAAAGGGTGCAATTTTAAAAGGGGGTGCACTGGGAACTTCAGGGTATCTGAACATGAAATTCTGAGGGACAGGATTAATCAACACTTGGAAATGCAGGAATTGATCCAAGATAGTCTACACTGAATTGTAGGAGGAAGATTCTGAAAGTGTACCTAAATATATTGAGTGGTGCATTTGACATAGTTTGCATGGACTTCAGTAAAGCCTGTGACAAGGTCCCACATGGAAGGCTAGTCCAAAAGATAATGGTCCATGGGATCCATGGCAAACTGGATTCAAAATTGGCTTGCAAATAGGCAAAGGGTGATTAGTAGAATGTTTGCATGACTGAAAGCCAGTGGCTAGTGGTATACCACAGGGATCAGTGCTAGGACCCTTGCTGTTTATATACATTAATGACATGGATTGGAATATACAAATTATAATTAGGAAGTTTAGAGATGATATGAAAATAGGTGTTGATAATAAGGAGGATGGTCTCATGCTCCAGTCTGATATTTTCAGATGGTAAATTGGGCAGCCAAGTGGGTAGATAAAAATTCAATTTTGATAAATGTGAGGTGATACATTTTAGAAAATTTCATAAGGAAAGGACTTTCTACAAAGAATGGTAGATCCATAGGGAGTAGAGAAGAACAAAATGTCATAGAACCCTGAAGGCGTCCGCACAGCTAGACAATTTGGTGAAGAACACATACAGAATGGTTGCCTTTATTAGTTGGAGCATAGAATAGGAGTAGAGAAGTCTTGTTGCAACTTTATCAAGTATTGTTTGGGCCACAGATGGAGTACTGAATGCAGATTTGGTTGCCACACTATTGGAATGACATGATTACACTGGAGAGGTTGCAGAGGAGATTCATTAGGATGTTGCCTGGAATGGAGAGACTGGACATGTTCCTCTGGAGTAGAGAAGGCTGAAGGGGAAGATTTGGTTGAAGTATGCAAAATGAAGAGGCATAGATAGGGGTTGATCGTGAGCATCTTTCCCCCATGGTAGATGCCTCTAAACCTAGATGGCATAAGTTTAAAGTGAGGAGGAAGTGGTTTAGAGGGGATCGGAGTAAACTTTTATTTTCCCAGCCAGAGGATGGTAGAAATATAAAATATACTGCCTGAGGAGATAGGTATTGTTACAATGTTAAAGAAGCACTTAAAATGCCAGGGCAAATTAGATTATTGACGGAAAGTAGGTAAATGGGATTAGTATTATTTGTTGGTCTGGTGGGCCAAAAGGTCTGTTTATATACATGCTGTATGAATCTGGATAATTTATGAATAGAGGAGCAAAGCAAGGAGGCTATGATAAATCTTTAAAACGCAGGTTGGTCCTCAACTGAAGTATTGTGTCCAGTTCTGGTCACAGACTTTGAAATAATGTGGAGGCATTATATATGGTGCAGAAAAAAGTTCATGTGTGGCTCCAGGGTTAAGGAATTTCTGAGTTCCACTGATAGTTTGGAAAATCTGGAGTAGTTCTGTTTAGCAGCATTCAGAATCATGAGAGGATTGAACAGTAGAGTGAAATAAACTTTTCCCACTAGTGAAAGGGTTTTCATGAGGGTGCTGATTTAAGTCATTGGTCATTTGGTCTTTTATCAGCTGCATATGAGAAAGAACACTTTGTAATGAATGATTAGGTTTTGAAGTACACTAGTTGAGATTGTGATAGAGGAAGGTTCAATTGTGGCTTTCCGAAGAGAACTGTACCTTTATTTCTGAAAAGGAGAATTTGCAGGTTGAAAGGTGAAAGGTAAAAGGTAGGGGAGTGATAACTGAGCTGGCACAGACACAACTGACCAAATAGCCCCTGTGCTATAGTAATCCAGTGGTTCAAAGCCCCATTTTTTTGAAATGCTGTAATCATACTCCTAAATTTGTTTCATCAATTTAAAAAAAAATTGAATTCCATGTTAATTCCATTGATCCCTGTCTATACCCTAAATGAATAGCAAATCCTGGGAATTCTCCATTGCATTTATTGGGACTCCGGTATGGCAGGGATTTTTAAGGAGTCACAGATTTCCTCTCAAACCAATAGTGTTGCAGTGGTAAAGAGATGTTTCTAGTTCTCTGCTGTAAGAGATTCACTGGGGAGTTCAATCTCCAGAGGTCGGCACGGTGGCCCAGTGGTTAGCAGTGATGCCTCGCAGCGCCAGGGACCTGGGTTCGATTCCAGCCTCTGGCGACTGTCTGCATGGAATTTGTACATTCTCCCCGTGACTGCTTGGGTTTCCTCCGGGTGCTCCAGTTTCATCCCACAGTCCAAAGATGGGCAGGTCAGATGAATTGGCCAAGCTAAATTGCCCATAGAGATAGATGCATGAGTAGGGGAATTGATCTGGGTGGGTTGGTGTGGACTTGTTGGGGCGGAAGGGCCTGTTTCTGCACGATAGGGAATCTAATCTAATCAGACCCTGGATTTTGCAAGCTAGGGACTAAATTGAAAGATTTCAAAGAAATTTGGCTGCCTGGAGTATTGTTTGAAGTTTGGAAGGCATACAGGTAGTTCTCCTATAATGCAACAGTTGTGTTCCAGTGAAACTTTGCTTAATAGAAATAATGGGGCCTGTAGGAAAAGTGGGGTTGGGGCAGATTGCAAAACAAATCACTCTTGATTGCTCAAAAATCACCCAAAAGTCTAATGTAAAGTATAGCACAACCTGAATGAAGGTTGAAATCATATTTATTAATGAAACAAAAGTAAATTTAACACGGTACATTTAAAACATGTAAGAAAGCTGCTCTGTCGGCAGCTGACAGCAGCGCATGCATGGAATGGCATGAAGACCGACGCTGACGTCATGCATGCGCAGAACAGCATGGAGACTTTGGCGTGGATGCCAGTGCAAGTGCAGAACGGCACAAAGACTGGCATCAACATCATGTATCCGCAGAACAGCACAGACATCAGCACATGCACAGAGATTTCAGCGCATGCACAGAACGATGTGCACAAACTGATCCCTGCTGAAATTGCACTATTGCAAACCAAGGTAAGGTTCTCTAATACCGTTCCCTAATCCTTCAGTGATGTTATAGCCAAATCATGCAGCTGAAACTCACGTTATCACAGAGTTGCCTGTGTTAGGCTATATCTGTGACCTCTTACCTTAATCCTGCCTCTAGAGAAACTTGTTGGGTTGTTACTACTTGAAAGAAAAAGACAAAGATCCCATTGTTTGTTTTTGAGATCTTGGTATATACAATTTAATTGCAGTGTTTCACTAAATTGGTTCAGTTTGTTGCTTTTCTTCCCTCACTTTGTTCCCTTTGGGGAATAATGAGAAAGGGCTAGAAGGATTAGCAGGTTGATAATCAATGTTTCAACAGTGCTAGGAACTCTCCTTTGTGATCAATAAATTCTAGAGTAGGACTTCATCCTGGAGCTTTGAAGCAAGGGCACTAGTTATTAAGCCACAAGATTCCTGTAAAAAGTGATTATATAAATGCGAGTTATTTTTGTTGATGGTAACTGAGCACAAAAGAAATGAGGAAGGATGTTTATCTTTGTCCTCACTTTGCACTCCTTTTAACTTTTAATGACCCACTTATGGTCCATGATCCTTCATCTTTCACCTTTTTATATTTTTGTTTGAATGCTGATCTCTGTATTACATGTTGATAATTCTAAAAGTTTCGTCGAGTGGTTTAAAAAAGGTGGTTTAAAAAAACTAATGCTATTATTATTCATCTTTGAATAATGAGCATTTCTGTAATTGTGCAGTGGCAAGTCCCTCTTGATCACTGTAAAATGCAACACAGCTCTTCCCCAATTCCCAAAATAACAGATTTGTTTGTCCTTTCCTAAATCCAGCAGCTCCTGCGCCAGATGATACAAAGCTGACTGCAGGTGCCAGAGTAATTGGGAGAAAACCATACGGTCTGAGTGGTAAGAACAGCTACAAACTTTGTTTTGCAAAGGAAAGCGGTCCAGTATGTAAAATGGATGAGTGAAATTACCTCTTGCCCAACTTTAATAACTCATAGTGGGCTAAAAAGGGTCATGAAATAGCTTTAGCAAGCAGAATTAAGGAGAATCCCAAAGCGTTTTATTTGTATATATGAAGCAAACAGGTAACCAGAGAAAGGATTGGTCCACTAAAAAATAAGGATGGAAGGCTATGTGTCGAAGCTGAGAAAATGGGTGAGATTCTGAATGATTACTTTGCATCATTGTTCACTGAGGAGAGAGACATGACGAATGTTGAGATAGGGATAGAAGTTTGATTGCTCTGGATCATGTTGACATAAATAGGGAAGATGTGTTGGGTAGGCTAGAGCTTATTAAGGTGGACAGATCCCCAGGACTGGATGGGATCTATTGCAGGTTGTTGAGGGAGGCGAGAGAGGAAATAGCTGGGGCCCTGACAGATAACTTTGTAGCATCTTTAAACACAGGTGAGGTGCCGGAGGACTTCGGGGGGGGGGGGGGGGCGGGGGGGGTTGCTAATGTTGTACCCCTGTACAAGAAGGGTAGTAGGGATGTTCCAAGTAACTACAGACCAGTGAGCCTGATGTCAGTGGTCGGTGCTGGAGAAGGTACTGAGGGATAAAATCTATTTATATTTGGAAATGAATGGGCTTATCAGTATAGGCAGCATGGTTTTGTGCGGGGGAGATCGTGCCTTACCAACTTAATAGAGTTCTTTGGGAAGTGACCAAGTTGATAGATGAAGGAAGGGCTGTAGATGTCATCTACATGGACTTTAGTAAGGCATTTGATAAGGTTCCCCGTGCCAAACTATTGGAGAAAGTGAAGTTACATGGTGTGCAGGGTGTTCTAGCTAGGTGGATAAAGAACTGGTTGAGCAACAGAAGAGAGTAGCAGTTGAAGGGAGTTTCTCGAAATGGAGAAAGATAACCAGTGGGGTTCCACAGGGATCAGTGCTGGGGCCACTATTGTTTGTGATATACATAAACGATCTGGAAGATCAGCAAGTTTGCAGATGGCATGAAGATTGGTGGAGTAGCAGAAAGCATAGGGGACTTTCAAAGAATACAGGACAATATGGATAGACTGGAGAGTTGAGCAGAGAAGTGGCAGATGGAGTTCAATCCAGGCAAATGTGAGGTAATGCATTTTGGATATCTAATTCTAGAGCAAATTATACAGTAAACAGAAAAGCCTTGGGAAATGTTAATGAGCAGAGAGATCTGGGAGTTCAGGTCCATTGTACCCTGAAGGTTGCTGCACAGGTGGATAGAGTGGTCAACAAGGCATATGGACAGGGTATTGAGTATAAGAGCTGGCAGGTAATGTTAAATTGTACAAGACATTGGTTTGGCTGCATTTAGAAGACTATGTACGCTTCTGGTCGCCACATTACCAAAGGAGAGGGTGTGGAGAAGGTTTACGCGAATGTTGCTTGGTATGGAAGCTATGAAGAGAGGTTGAGTAGGTTAGGGTTGTTTCATTAGAAAAAAGGAGATTGAGGGGGGACCTGATTGAGGTCTACAAAAGTATGAAGGGTATAGACATGTAGATAGAGATAAGCTTTTTTTCCCAGGAGGAAGGATTCAATAAGGAGAGGTCACACTTTCAAGATGAAAAGTGAAAAGTTTAAGGGGGGATACACGCAGCAAGTAATTTACACAGAGAATGGTAGGTTCCTGGAACATGTTGCCAGCAGAGGTAGTAGAGGCAGGCACAGTAAATTCCTGTAAGATGCGTCTAGACCGATGCATGAGTAGGTGGGGAGCAGAAGGATACAGATGTGTAGGAATTGGGCAACAGATTTAGACAGTGAATTTAGATTGGCTCAGGCTTGGAGGGCCGAAGGGCCTGTTCCTGGGCTTTTTGTTTTCTGTTCTTTCTCCTTCTAGGTGATACAGGTCATGTGTTTGGAAAGTAGTGTTGAAGCAACCTTAGTACATCTTGTGGATGCTACATACTGCTACTACTGTCCCTCAGAGGTGGAGCGAATGAATGTTGAAAGTGGTAGATGGTGTGCCAGTCAACCGGGTTACCTTGTTCTGGATGGTCTTGAGCTTTGTGTTATAGGAACTGTGCTCATCCAAGCAAGTGGTGCTAAATGTTGTGCAATTATCAGTGGACATTCCCACATTAATATGACAGATACTGGACCAAAATCAATTGGATAGGCAATTAGGCAGGTTAGAAATGGTATTGCTAGTGTTTGCTTCTTAGGTCCCTTCTAAACCTTTCTCCCCTCACCTTTGAAACTATGCCTTCTAGTTATGAATTCCCTTGTCCTAGGGAAGAGACCTTGGGTATTCATCTCATGATTTTATAAACCTCCATAATGTGACCCCCTCAAACTCCTACACTAGGGAAAAAAGTCCCAGCCAATTCATATAACCCTAACCCTGTAGTCCCAATAACACCCTTCTAAATCTTTTCTGCACCCTTTCCAATGCATTAATATCCATCCTATATTAGGGTGACCAGAACTGTGTGCTATACTTCAAAAGTGGCCTCAACAATGTCCTATATGGCTGCAACATGATGTCCCAACTTCTATATTCAGTGCTCTAACCAGTGAAGGCAAGCATGCCAAACACCTTCACCACCCTGTCTACCTGTGATGCTGCTTTCAAGGAACTATGTAACTGAACCCCTAAGTTTTTGTTTCACAGCATACCCCAGGGCCCTATCATTAACTGTGTAAGTCCTGCCCTGATTTGTCTTACCAAAATGCAATACCTCTCCCTTCTCTTAAATTAAACTCCATCTGCCACTTCTCGGCCCATTGACCCAGCTGATCAAGATTCCATTGTAATCTTAGATAACCTTCATTGTCCACTATAATTGTCTGAAAAATGACGAACCATGCTTCCTATCTTTTCATCCAAATCATTTATATGAATGACAAACAGCAGTAGACCCAGCCCCAATCCCTGTGGGAACACCAGTGACTACAGGGTTCAGTCCAAAAAACACCCTCAATCACTGATCTTAGTATCACTGTCAAGTCAATTTTGTAGCCAGTTGGATCCCATGTGATCTAACTTTACCAACCAGACTATAATGCAGAACCGAGTTCAAGACCTTGCTAGTGTCTGTGTTGACAACATCTACTGCTCTGCCCTCACTATCTTTTTGGTTGTCCTCAAAAAGCTCAATCAGGTTTGTTAGGCATGATTTCCCACTGTCAAAACTATGTTGACTATCCGTATAAGTCCTTACCTTCCTGAGTGCATGTACATCCTGACTCTCCGAATCCCCTCCACCTTGCCCACCACTGACATCAGACTCACTCGTCTTTGGTACCTAGGCTTTTCCTTGCAGACATTCTTA
Organism: Chiloscyllium plagiosum; assembly: GCF_037043375.1. Classification (NCBI taxonomy): domain Eukaryota; kingdom Metazoa; phylum Chordata; class Chondrichthyes; order Orectolobiformes; family Hemiscylliidae; genus Chiloscyllium; species Chiloscyllium plagiosum. The sequence continues at coordinate 20,900,601 of NW_028270185.1, read as the reverse complement.
AATAAACATAACATTAGCTACCTTCCAGTCTTCTTGCACCTCACTCATGGCTGTAGATGATACAAATATCTCTGCTAGTGGCCCTGCAATTTCTTTCTTAGTTTCCCACATTGTCCTGCGATACATTTGATCAGGTCCTGGGGATTTGCCTAACTTTTTTTTTTTTTTTTTAAGACTTCTGGCACCTCCTGTTTAGTATGGACTGTTTTCAAGACATTACAGTTTAGTTCCTCAGTTCTTCAACTTCCATGCCTTTCTCCACAGTCAAAACCAATGCAAAACGAGTTTAGTATCTTGCCCATTTGACACAGTCTCATTGATCATTAAGGGGGCCTATTCTCTCCCTAGTTGTTCTTTTGTCCTTAATGCACTTGTAAAATCTCTTTGGATTCTCCTTAATTGTATCTGCCAAGGCTATTTTATAATTCCCCTTTAGCCCTTCTGATTTCCCTCCTAAATATTCCCCTACTTCCACTAAAATCCTCAAGGAATTCACTTGACACCGGCTGTCTACTTGATATTTGCCTCCTTTTTCTTGACCAGGGCATCAATATCTGTAGTCAGTCAGTGTTCCCTACTCCTATCAGCTTTGCCCTTAAATCTAACATGTTGTTGTCTCTGAACTCTCGTTATCTCAGTTTTGAAAGCCTCCCAATTAACATTCATCCCTTTACCTGCAAACAGCCTAAGCCAATCAACTGAGTAATGCCATCAAAATGGCTTTGTTCCAATTTAGAACTTTAACTGTTATATAAGACCTATCCTTTTCCATAATTTTTAAATTAATAGCATTGATTACTGGTCCAAAAGTGCTCCTGACTAAGACGCCATTCACTGCCTTATTTCCTAAAGGAGGGTTAATTTTGCTCCTTCTCTAGGAGCAAACATCAACATATTGATTAAAGAAAATTTCTCCTCATCCAAGCCCTTAAACATTATGGCAGTCCCAGTCTGTTTGGAAAGTTAAAATTCCCTTCTATTATAACCCTATTACTCTTCCATTTTGTTTTAGATTACTTTGTGTGGAAACAAGCCCTTCGGCCCAACAAGTCCATACTGACCCTCCGAAGAGCAACCCACCCAGACCCATTCCCCTACATTTACCCCTTCACCTAACACTACGGGGAATTTAGCATGGCCAATTCACCTGACCTGCACATCTTTGGACTGTGGGAGGAAACCGGAGCACCCGGAGGAAACCCACACAGGTGCTGGGAGATGTGCAAACTCTACACAGACAGTTGCCCGAGGTGGGAATTGAACCCAGGTCTCTGGCACTGTGAGGCAGCAGTGCTAACCACTGTGCCACGTGCCGCACCATGTCTGACAGCTTCACACATACTTGCTCATCAATTTCCCACTGTAGTGCAATCCCCACCAAGATGATCATCCCTTTTCTTATTTCTCAGTTCCATCCATATAGCTTCATTGAATAGTCCGCCATGAATATCCTCTTTAAGTATAGCAATGTGTTCCCTAATCAAAAACAACGTTCTTCTTTCCCTTTTGCCTCCCTTTCTATTCATTCTATCATATCTATACCTGGATCATTGAGCTGCCAGTCCTGCCCCAACCTGAGCCATGTTTCTGTGATGGCTATGCTATCCCAGTCCCATATTGCCTTCCATGCCTTAGTTCATCTGCCTCACCTGTTGGGCCTCTTGCATTGAAATAAATGCAGTTTAATTCTTCAATTGCATCTCGTTCTCTCGTGCTCTTGTCTGCTTTAACTATTTAACTTGCTTCCCTTTTACTTCTGAAGCATCCTCAAGCCTCTCTCTTTCCTCACCACTGCATAAGATTTCCCCCACCACCCTGTGTAACCTGTCTCTCCAGTACAGGCCACTTCTGTCCAGAAGAGATCCCAATGATCCAAAAATCTGACTCGTTGCCTCTATCCCATCTCCTTAGCCACTTGTTAATCTGGCCAATCCTCCTTCCTACTCTCCCTAGCACATTTCCCCAGAAGTAATCCAGAAATTACTACTGTTGAGGTCCAGCTTTTTAACTTGCCTAACTTCCTAAATTCACTCTGCTGAACCTTATCCCTTTACCTATGTCATAGAGATGTGCAGCAAGAAAACAGACCCTTCAGTGCAGCTCATCCATGCTTTCCAGATATGCCAACATTTGATCCATATTCCTCCAAACCCTTCCTATTCGTATACCCATCCAAATGCCTTTTAAATGTTGTAATTGTAACAGCCTCCACCATCTCCTCTGGCAACTTATTCCATACATGCATCAGCCTGTGCATGAAAAAGTTGCCCCTTCGATCCCTTTTTAAATCTTCCCCTTCTCACTTTAAACCTCTTAACACTTGGATTCCCTCACCCTGGCAACATCCTTATAATTTTTTTCTGAACTCTGTTCACAACAGCTTTCCAGAGAAGGGAGATTAGAATTGCATGCAGTATTCCAAAGGTGTGCTGTACAGCCGCAACATGATCTCACAATTCCTATACTCAATGCACTGACCAATAAAGATAAGCATACTAATACCATCTTTGCTATCATGCCTACTTATGACTCCACTTTCAAGGAATTATGAACTTACACCCCAAGAGCTCTTAGTTAGCAATACTCCCCAGGACCTTACCATGAAATGTATAAGTCTCTCCCTGATTTGCCTTACCAAGATGCGGCACCTCACATTTGTTTAAACTCCTCTGCCCATTTGCCCATCTGATTAAGGTTCTATTGGTACCAATGTGTATAACAACATCCATCTGCTCCTGCTCCCCTTTTACGAATTCTCAGACATCCTTGACCCTGGCACCAGGGAGGCAACACCACCCTGAAGTCTTGCTCACAAGTGCAGAATCATCTGTCTATGCCCCTGACTGGAGAGTCCCCTATATCAGTTGCTCATTTGAACTTTGACAAACCCTGTTTAACAGAAGATCCAGCCATGGTGCCCAAGACCTGGCTGCCAGTACTATTTTCTGTAAGAGGCTATCCCTCCTAACCTATATCCAAAATGTATATTTGTTTGAGATGAATCACCAAAGGAGACTCCTGCCCTGCCTTCCTCTCCTGACAGTCACCATCTAAATGGGGAGAAAATTCAGAAATCTGAAGTGCAAAGGGACTTGGGAGTCCTAGTCCAGAATCCCCTTACATTCTCTGACTTACCTCTTGGATCAGCGGCCTCCATGTTTGCAGTGGGAGCAGTGAGAGCGAGAACCACTGGGCTGTCAGGAAGATAAATCCTATAAAAAGCTTACCTCATGGATCAGTGGAGCGCACGCTGAGCTGGAGCAGACACTGGACAACTGAGTAAGTGACGTTATATATTCTTGCAGATAGCTTCAGAGAACATCTCTGGGATCCCTGCACCCATCAACCCCACCACCCCGTGGCTGAACACGTAAGCTCCCCTCCCACTCTGTCAAGGACGTACAGATCCTGGGCTGCCTCCACCACCAAATCATTGTCACCTGACGCCTGGAGGAGGAACGCTTTGGGATCCTGCAATTACATGGGATAAATGTACATTTCAACAGCTTCCTCATTTCCCCTCCCCCACATTACCGCAGTCCTAAGCCTCCAACTCAGCACCGCCCTCCGGACCTGTCCATCACTCATCTTCTCCCTCGCCTTCATCCACCTATTGCTTCTCCCACTCTCCCCCACCCCATTTATCTCTCAGCCCCGACCCACAAGCCTCATTCCTGATGAAGAGCTTATGCCCTAAATGTCGATTCTCGTGCTCCGCAGATGCTGCCTGACTTACTGTGCCTCTCCAGCGCTCCACTCTTGACGTGTATATTTGGGCAGTTACTTTACCCGCGGTGGTGTCTCCCACCCATCCTCTCCCTCTAATCAAAAACAAGTTCTGTGTGCCAACCTGGTAAGGTTGCTAGTTTTTTCTTCAATAGTCACTTTGGGAATTCAGATCAGTGGGAATGGATGTTAGGGCAGATGAATGCTCCATCTGTTGAATGTGGGAGGCAATGGTCCTGCCGACTTCAGGTGGTGTTCTGCTGACTTCATCTGCGGGAAGTGCACCCAACTCCAACTCCTCGGAAACTGCGTTAGGGAGCTGGAGCTGGATGAACATTCGGATCATTCGGGAGGCTGTGAGGATAATTGAGAGGAGTTACAGGGAGGTAGTCACACCTCAGGTACAGGAAAAAGGTAGATGGGTTACAGTCAGGGGACAGAATGGTAACAAGCAGACAGTGCAGGGATCTCCTTGGGCCGTTCCCTTCAATAACAAGTAGACTGTTTTGGATACTGCTGGGGGGAGCGACTTACCAGGGGTAAGCCATGGGGTACAGATCTCTGGTACAGTGTTGGTCCCTATTGCTCTGAAGGGAAGGGGAGAGGAGTGGACCATTAGTCATTGGGTACTCCATAGTTAGGGGGACAAGTAGGAGAATCTGTGGGAACAAGAGACTTGTGCTTGGTGTGTGATACTTGGATAATTGGGGCTCATTCTGGGGTAGGTTGGACCTCTATAAATGGGATGGTCTACACCTGAACCTGAGGGCTACAATATCCTAGGGAGGGGGGGATGTTTGCTAATGCTCTTTGGGAGGATTTAAACTAATTCTGCAGGGGGATAGGAAGCAGAATTGTAGCTCCAGTGTATAGGAGGTTGAACGTAGTGAAGTCATAAGGTTTCGAGGTTGCAAGAGTGTACCGGTAGGCAGGAAGGTAGTTTGAAGTGTGTCTACTTCAATGCAAGGGGCATCCAGAATAAGGTGGGGGAATTTGCAGTATGGGTTCATTCCTGGGGACTTCAATGTTTTGGCCATTACAGAGAGAGAGAGAGAGAGAGAGAGAGCAGGGACAGGAATGGTTGTTACAAGTTCCAGGGTTTAGATTTTTCAGTAAAAACAGGGAAGGTGGTAAAAGAGGGAGAGGTGTGGCTTTGCTACTCAAAGATAGTATTATGGTGGCAGAAAGGACATTTAATGAGGACTTGTCTACTGAGGTAGTACAGGCTGAGGTCAGAAATAAGAAAGGCGAGGTCACCCTGTTGGGAGTTTTCTATAGGTCTCCGAAAAGTTCTAGAGATGTAGAGGCTAGGAGTGAAAGTAACAGGGTAGTTGTTGTGGGAATTTTTAACTTTCCTAATATTGACTGGAAACTCTATAGTTCGAGTACTTTAGGTGGGTCAGGTTTTGTCCAATGTGAGCAGGAGGGTTTCCTGACGCAGTATGTAGATAGGCCAACAAGGCCTCATTGGATTTGGTACTGGGTAGTGAACTGAGCCAAGTGTTAGATTTGGGAGTAGGTGAGCGCTTTGGTGATAATGACCACAATTCAGTTATGTTTACTGTAGTGATGGAAAGGAACAAATATATACCGCAGGGCAAGAGTTATAGGTGGGGGAAAGACCATTATGATGCAGTTAAGCAAGATTTAGGATGCATAGGATGGGAAAGGAAACTGCATGGGTTAGGCACAATTGAAATGTGAAGCTTGTTCAAAGACAGGGGTGGCACGATGGCTTAGTAGTTAGCACTGCTGCCTCACAGCACCAGGGACCCAGGTTTCCTCCCACAATCTAAAGAATTGCAGCTTAGAGTGGATTGGTCATGCTAAATTGCCAAAAGTGTTCAGGGATGTGTAGATTAAGTGCACTAGTCAGGTAAATGTAGAGTAATGGAAAATGAATTTGGTGGGATATTGTTTGGATGGTCGGCATGGACTTGTTGGGCCGAAGAGATTCTAAATCTAAAAGCCATAGGGATTCTAAATCTAAAAACAGCTACTGTATGTTCTTGATAAGTATGTACCTGTCAGGCAGGGTGGAAGTAATCAAGTGAGGAAACTGTGATTTACTAAAGAAGTTGAATCTTTCTTAAAGAAGAAGACAGGCTTATGTTACTTTGCAACATGAAGGCTCAGTTCGGGTGCTTGAGAGTTACAAGTTAGCCAGGAAGGACCTAAAAGGAGAACGAAAAAGAGCCAGGAGGGTCATGAGAAGTTTTTGGCAGGTAGCATCAAGGAAAACGTTAAAGCTTTCTATAGCTATGTCAGAAATAAAAGAATGACTAGAGTAAAATTAAGGCCTATCAAGGTCAGTAGTGAGAAGTTGTGCGTGGAGTCCGAAGAGCTAGGAGAGGCGCTAAATAAATATTTTTCATCAGTATTCACACAGGAAAAAGGCAATGTCGAGGAGAATACTGAGATATAGGCTGTTCGACTAGATGGGATTGAGGTTTATAAGGGGGAAATGTTAGCAATTCTGGAAAGTGTGAAAATAGATAAGTCCCCTGGGCTGGATGGGATTTCTCCTAGGATTCACTTGGAAGCTAGGGAGGAGATTGCAGAGCCTTTGGCTTTGATCTTTGTTGTCATTGTCTACAGGAACAGTGCCAGAAGCCTGGATAGCAAATGTTGTCCCTTGTTCAAGAAGAGGAGTACAGACAACCTGGTAATTCTAGACCAGTCAGCCTTACTTTGGTTGTGGAAAAAGTGTTGGAAAGGATTATAAGAGAGGATTTATAATCATCTAGAAAGGAATAATTTGATCAGGGATAGTCACCACAGTTTTGTGAAGGGTAGATTATGCCTCTCAAACCTTACTGAGTTCTTTTGAGAAGATGACCAAACAGATGGATGAGGTAAAGCAGTTGATGTGATGGAAATTAATTTCAGTAAAGTGTTTGAGAAGATTCCCCATGGTAGGCTATTGTAGAAAATACAGAGGCATTGGGATTGAGGGTGATTTGGCATTTTGGATCAGAAATTGGCTAGCTGAAAGAAGATAGAGGGTGGTGGTTGATGGGAAATGTTAATCCTGGAGTTCAGTTACTAGTGGTGTACTAGGGATCTGTTTTAGGGCCACTGCTGTCTGTCATTTTTATAAGTGATCTGGATAAGGGTGGAGAAGGATGGGTTAGTAAATTTGCGGATGACACTAAGGTCAGTGGAGTTTTGGACAGTGTGGAAGGATGTTGCACGTTATAGAGAGGCATAGATAAGTTGCAGAGCTGGACTGAGAGGTGGCATTTGGAGTTTAATGCGGAAAAGTGTGAGGTGATTAACTTTGGAAGGAGTAACAAGAATACAGAATACTGGGCGAATGGTAAGATTCTTGGTAGTGTAGATGAGCAGAGAATCTGTGTCCATGTGCATAGATCCTTGAAAGTTGCCACCCTGGTTGATAGGGTTGTTGAGAAGGCATCCCGGATGATAGCTTTTATTGACAGAGGAATTAAGTTTCGGAGTCATGAGGTCATGTAACAGCTGTACAAAACTCTGGTGCGGCCACATATTGCATATCATGCTGGTCAACGCATTATAGAAAGGATGTGGAAGCACTGGAAAGGGTGCAGAGGAGATTTAGTAGGATGTTGCCTGGTATGGAGGGAAGGCTGAGGGACTTCAGGCTGTTTTTGTGAGAAAGGAAGGTTGAGAGGTGACTGAATAGGGGCATATAAGATGATCAGAAGGTGAGATAGGTTGGACAGTGAGCGCCTTTTTCCTTGTTTGGTGATGGCTAGTATGAGGGGATATAGTTTTAAACTGCGGGGAGATGTATATAGGACACAGAGGTAGATTCTTTACTCAGAGTAGTAAGGGTGTGGAAGGTCAACTTTAAGGGCATTTAAATGATTGTTGGATAAATATATGGATGGTGAGAGAATAGTGTAGATTAGATGGGCTTCAGATTGGTTTCACAGATTGGTATGGCATCAAGGGCCGAAGAGCCTGTACTGCACTATTGTTCTATGCAAGGTTAACTTACAGGTTGAGTTGGTAGTTAGGAAGACAATGCAATGTTGGCATTTATTTTGAGAGGGCTAGAATGTAAAAACAGGATGTACTTCTGAGGCTTTATTAAGGCTCCAGTCAGACCACATTTAGAATATTGTGAGCAATTTTGGGCCACATAGCTCAGGAAGGATATCCTGGCCCTGGAGCAGGTCCAGAGGAGGTTCATGAAAATGAATCCAGGGATGGAAGGTTTAACGTATGAGGCACATTTGAGGACTCCGGGTCTATACTTGATGGAGTTTAGAAGGATAAGGGGAATCTAATTGAAAGTTACAGAATACTGAATGGCCTGAACACGTTTCTATTAGCAGGAGAAGCTAGGATGTTGGGGCACTTCCTTATAGTAAAGTGAAGATCGTTCAGAATAGAGACGAGGAGAAACTTCTTCAGCCAGAGAGTGGTGAATCGATGGAACTCATTGCCACAGAAAGCTGTGGAGGCCAGGTCATTGAGTATACTTAAGACTGAGTTAGGTACTTGATTTATGAAAGGGATCCAAGGTTATTGGGAGAAAGTGGAAGAATGAGGTTGAGAAACTTATCAGCCATAATTGAATGGCAGAGCACACTCGATGTGCCAAATGGCCTAATTTCTGCTTCTATGTCTCATGGTCTTATGATCTATTTGACTGTAACTGTGGTGAAGCCACCTTTCTAAAGCTACTATGCATCTCATTCTGTGCCCTCTGTATGCTCCTGAGTGACTCCAACTGCCTCTCCAGCCAATCCAAATTGTGCTTTATGAACCGCATCCAAACACATTTCCTGCAGATGTGGTCTTGAGGGACAGTTGAATGTTCCCTGATCGCCACATCCGACAGGAGAAGCATACTATTACACTAATTGCGATCTTTGCCCTTTAAACAATTAGCAAATGTAGATTTGCCTAAACACACTTAGCTGAAATCCCAGTATTTGCACACTCTTGCTACTCGCACTCTATGCTGGGAGAACCTAATACCTATCTTTTTATGTTGTGAGGCCTGTAAAAGGCAGCTCAAAGTACAACCATTGCATTTCAAAAAAAAACTACTCTTCCCTTACCCATTGTTATAGAGTCATAGAGATGTACAGCATGGAAACAGACCCTTTGGTCCAACCCGTCCACGCCGACCAGATAACCCAACCCAATCTAGTCCCACCTGCCAGCACCTGGCCCATATCCCTCCAAACCCTTCCTATTCATATATCCATCCAGATGCCTCTTAAATGTTGCAATTGTACCAGCCTCCACCACTTCCTCTGGCAGCTCTTCCATACATGCACCATCCTCTCCATGAAATAGTTGCCCCTTGGTTCTCTTTTATCTTTCCCCTCTCACCCTAAATCTATGCCCTCTAGTTCTGGACTCCCCCACCCCAGGGAAAAGACTTTGTCTATTTATCCTATCCATGCTCCTCATGGTTTTATAAACCACTATAAGGTCACCCCTCAGCTTCTGACACTCAGGGAAAACAGCGCCAGTCTGGTCAGCCCCTCTCTGTAGCTCAAATCCTCCAACCCTGGCAACATCCTTGTAAATCTTTTCTGAACCTTTTCAAGTTACACAACATCCTTCCGATAGGAAGGAGACCAGAATTGCATGCAATATTCCAACAGTGGCCTAACCAAAGTCCTATACAGCCGTAACATGACCTCCCAATTCCTGTACACAATACTCTGACCAATAAAGGAAAGCATACCAAATGCTGCCTTCACTATCCTATCTATCTGCGGCACCACTTTCAAGGAGCTATGAACAAAGGTCTTTGTTCAGCAACACTCCCTAGGACCTTACCGTTAAGTGTATAAGTCCTTCTCTGATTTGCTTTCCCAAAATGCAGCACCTCTCATTTATCTAAATTAAACTCCCATCTGCCACTCCTCAGCACATTGGCCCATCTGATCAAGATCCTGTTGTAATCTGAGGTAACCTTCTTCGCTGTCCACTACACCTCCAATTTTAGTGTCATCTGCAAACTTACCAACTCTACCTCTTATGGTCACATCCAAATCATTTATATAAATGATGAAAAGTAGTGAACCCAGCAACAATCTTTTTGGCACTCCACTGGTCACAGGCCTCCAGTCTAAAAAACATCCCTCCACCACCACCCTCTGTCTTCTACCTTTAAGCCAGTTCTGTAACCAGATGGTTAGTTCTCCCTGTATTCTGTGAGATCTAACCTCGCTAATCAGTCTCCCATGAGGAACCTTGTCGAATGCCTTACTGAAGTCCGTATAGATCACATTTACTGCTCTGGACTCATCAATCCTCTTTGTTACTTTTACAAAGAACTCAATCAAGTTTGTGAGACATGAATTCCCACACACAGTCATGTTGACTATCCCTAATCAGTCCTTGCCTTTCCAAATACACACAAATCCTGTCCCTCAGGATTCCCTCCAACAACTTGCCCACCACTGACATCAGGCTCACTGGTCTGTAGTTCCCTAGCTTGTCCTTGCCACCTTTCTTAAACAGTGGCACCACGTTAGCCAACCTCCAGTCTTCTGGCAGCTCACCTGTGACTATCGATGACACAAATATCTCAGCAACGGTCCCAGCAATCACTTCCCTAGCTTCCCACAGAGTTCTAGGGTACACCTGATCCGGTCCTGAGGATTTATCCACTTTTATGCGTTTCAAGATGTCCAGCACTTCCTCTTCTGTAATATGGACATTTTTCAAGATGTCACCTACATTCTATATCTTTCATGTCCTTTTCCACAGTAAATACTGTTGCAGAATACTCGTTTAGTATCTTCCCCATCTCCTGTTGCTCCACACAAAGGCTGCCTTGCTGATCTTTGAGGGGCCCTATTCTCCCCTTAGTTACCCTTTTGTTCTTGATGTATTTGGATTCTCCTTAATTCTATTTGCCAAAGCTATCTCTTGTCCCCTTTTTGCCATCCTGATTTCCCTCTTAAGTACACTCCTACTACCTTTATACTCTTCTAAGGATTCACTCGATCTATCCTTTCTATAGCTGACATATGCTTCCTTCTTTTTCTTAACCCAACTTTCAATTTCTTTAGTCATCCAGCATTTTATATACCTAACAGCCTTTCCATTCACTCTAACTGTCTCTGGACCCTCGTTATCTCATTTCTGAAGGCTTCCCATTTTCCAGCCGTCCCTTTACCTGCGAACATCAGCTCCCAATCAGCTTTTGAAGGTTCTTGCCTAACACCATAAAAATTGGTCTTTCTCCAATTTAGAACTTCAGCTTTTTAAAATCTGATCTATCCTTTTCTATCACTATTTTAAAACTAATAGAACTATGGTCACTGGCCCCAAATTGCTCCCCCACTGACACTTCAGTCACCTTTCTTGCCTTATTTCCCAAGAGTAGGTCCAGTTTTGTACTTTCTCTAGTAGGTATATCCACATAATGAATCAGAAAATTTTCTTGTACACACTTAACAAAGAACCCATTCTACTCACTGTAAGGCCACACTTAAAATATTCACTGATGTATTTCTGTGCTATGACTGCTCCCAAACAGGTTCCCCAAGATTAGTTGTGAATTTCACTTTTTTTTAATTTTCCCAGATGCATTCCGATGTGCAGCAATACATGAATTCAAAATCTCCCTCTCCCTGTCCACTCACTCACTAACCCCCCCCTCCCCAAACGCACTGACCTCTCCCTTTTAAATGTGTTGTTGTTTTGCCTTTTTCTTTTCTCCAAAGTTCTAAAACAATGTAACAACACATAAAACAGTAACTGCTGCTCCTAGAATTTGAGGAAATCACCTCCAACACTTAAAATACCTCAAAAATGAGCAGCCTGTTACAGCCAGAAATTTTCCCCATCTTCCATCTTGAATTACCCAGAATCCTCTATTTGACATAAAATGTTTCCAACAGTTCTATAGCAAGTGTCAACTTAGATTATGTATTCAGGCCTTTGGAATAGGTTTGAATCAGCAGACCTCTGACTCGGGAACAAGTGTAGCACTCACATTACACTGAATGTAGTGCAAGTGTAAATTCAAAGCACTTTGATTTGCTACTGATTAGGCTACTTATTATGTGTGTATGTCCTGTTAGATGAACCTGGAAATCTGTCCACTTTCTGAACTAGTAGCAAGGAGTAGAAGTGCAGGAAATAAAGGACGGGTTATTTCACAGAGTTAATGAAGTAAAATATGACTAGTTTCTATTTCTTAATTAAATTTAGAAAATAAGTGGTTTGAGAGCTCCCTTATGATTTATTTCAGAAAATCTAATCATTCATCCGGTACGTTGTGCAGCAGTTGGCAATTGCACATTGAACATGCTGTTGGAATCTCTTCCCAAGTACAAAAGCTGCAGAGGGAACCTTGCTTCTTTCATAGTAGAGAAAGGTAAATTAACTGTCCTTTGTTTGACACTTAATTCTGGTGTAAATAAATAAAACTTGTTTATTTTTCCCTCCTTGCCCTTCCCCTTTTTCTTAGAAAAGTAATATTATCATTAATGTATAATATGGAGAGTAAAATCCTGACAAAAGAGAAATGTTCCTGCTTATGCTAAGCAAAGGAATCAGTCTCTGGTGTGACACAGAAGAATTCAGTTGTTCCCCACCCTACGAAGCAAATCATTTTGCATTGGTAACCAATCATCATAGATATTGTGGTCTTACAGTAAACTCAAATTATATCTGACTTAACCCAGCATAAAACACAATGTGCAGAACATGAACAGGCCTTTCATTCAATTGGTCCATATGCCACAAGTCTTCTCTAATATACTATTTCTAGCCCTATCACCATAACCTTCTGTTCCTTTCTCCCTCCTGCTCACCTAGCTTCTCTATAAGCAATTGACAGTGATAATGATAATGTCATGTAATTGAACTTCCCACGTACATTCAGGAGAATATTTCAGGACATAAATGCCAAAGCCTTTTAAGTCATGTCAGTCTGTACTGGAAGATTTAAAAACAAATCTGATATTTATTCCACTTTTGCAGTATTACTTTAGCGCAATAAAGTAATGTAAAGGCTGTTCTCATCCACAATAGAATCTTTTTAAATGGGTTCACAGACTGATGACAAGCACATTTAAACAAAAGAGTAATGCTAAAAAAACTGACCTGTGAGGACACCAGATTGAAGAATCACCTAAGCTGACTGCTGGGCTGTTTTCCTTTTTGGTCAGAACAATCTTCTGCCCTGATTTGAACTGTTATGTGCATTGAATATTCTCGAGTCCTCAGTTGCACTGTCAGGTTAGGGTATTGTATTATGCTGCTGCATTAGCGAATTTCATGCTTCTAATTTAGATTTTATGGAAATTAGACTGGTAGGAAATGTTCTTACTTTAGTTTCATGAAGGTAATGGACAGCTAATCTAGAAACACAGGAACTTTCTCGGGACCCAGGTTCAAATCCCGCCATGGCAGTTGGATGAATTTGAATTCCATTTAAAAGTCATCTGGAATTAACACTCTAATGATGATCTGAAAAACCCATTTGATTCACTACTGTCCTTCAGGGAAGGAAACTCCCATCCTTACCTGGTTTGGCAGATCTATGACTCCAGACTCTCAGCAATGTGGTTGACTCTCAACTACCCTCTGGACAAATAGGGATGGGCAATAAATGCTGGACTAATCAGTGATGTCCCAATCCCATCAATGAATTTTTAAACATTCTTACAGTATAGAATTAAAATAGTCACTGGATGGTTGGGTATTGCTGTAAAAAGAATCTGTCTATATTTTTTCCTCTGCACTCATCAGGACAAAATTGTAAGTATGCCAAGTTTTCAAGTTTTTTTTTAAAACAGCATGAGAAGTGTGCTGATCGGTTGACATGAGGTCTGTGGTCATGGTTATACCATTGGGAACGTTCTAGGGATGCATTCCTCAGCCCCACACCTAAACATCAGTTGCAAAAGGCCCAATACCGAGACATTCCTAATCAGAGTAGCCTAGTTTAAACTTAAAACAAAAAACTGTTGTTGCATTCTCTATGGTAACATTTCCACTAGTTGAAAATTACCTGCAAACCAAAATGCACCCTTCTCATCCAGTCTCAATTGTTGTTTCCTTTGAAATTTGGCATTCTTATGATTCTGCCCTGATGAGTGCTAAATGAAAGGCTTTAACAATATAACTTTTTAATGTTCATCAAGTCCAAGACTTGGTTGCAGTTGAATAGTGTTTCAGTACCAGCTGACATTCTACATATTGTGTCCTTTTGTTGAATACGTACAAGAAGCAGTAGCTAAAATCTTATCACCCTGAATTGTTGGTGTAGAACTGGTGTAGTGGTTGTATAGAAGGTTATCTTTCTGGAATGTTAATTTTATGGTATAAATACTGGCCATTAGATGGCAACAGTTTGCTTTCAACCTCTTGTTGCTCAATGTCTTGTATTTGTGAATGGACTTTGGCTTCCAAATGGTTTAAATTAGATTTTTTCTGTAGTTTCATGAATAAATATCTATTAAACTGTTTAGTAACATTTGGTTTTTGAATGTTGTATTCTGATTACTGTATTATGTAACCAGTTTTGGTTTTAAGCTGTAATTGTTATTAATGCTCCTTAGCTCGTTTCCTAATCTGGATGTAAAACATTTCTGAAATTCTTCCACTAATTTAGGAGGAAATCTTTACTTTTAGTAATTCTCCATTTGCAACTAGAGATTTAATTTGTTTTTAATTTGTTTGAACTGATTTTGGCTGGTAGAATCAGCCAAATGTCAACAGTATCCTGGAAAATAAAGCCATTGTCTTTACTGAATTAAATTTAATAAGGTTCAGGAAACATTCATAAATTCTGTTTGGTTCTAAATTGCTCTTTGAGATTTTTCTTTCCTCCTCTGAATTCTGCTGTCATAGTCGCACAGCATGGAAATGGACCCTTCGTTCCAGCCAGTCCAGGCTGAACGTAATCCCAAACTAATCTAGTCCCACCTACCTGCTCCTGGCCCATATCCCTGCAAACCTTTACTATTCATGTACTTACCCAAATGTCTTTTAAACATTGTAATTGTATCCACATCCACTACTTCCTCAGGAAGTTCAACCCACACGTGAACCACCCTCTGTCTTTTTAAAAATGAATTGCCCCTCATGTCTATTTTAATCTTTCTTCTCTCACTGTAATGTGCTCCCTAGTCTTGAAATGCCCCACCTTAGAGTTAATGGTAGCTGCCTTTTCCCTATCTATACCCCTCATTATTTTATGAACTTCTATTAGTTCGCCTCTTGACCTCCAGTAGTGCAGTGAAAAATGTCTCCGCTTATCCAGTCTTTCTTTATATTCAAACCTTCCGTACACTGAAACATCCTGGTAAATCTCTTCTGAACTCTCTCAAGCTTAATAATATCCTTCCTATAACTGGGCAACCCGGATTGGACATCGTACTCCAGAAGAGGCCTAACCAATGTCCTGCATAACCTCAACTTGACTTCCTAATTCCTATACTCAAAGGATTGAACAATGAAGGCAAGCAGGCGCAATGCCTTTTTAATCACCGGTCTGTCTGTCTTACCTGTATTTATTATTTTTAAAATGTATTCATTATTATAGTTTTACTTTTGTAATGCATTTTATCACATTAACCAAAGCAAGGATGATGGTGTGTTGGATAGATACCCTTTTGAGTAGAATCATTGTCATATTACTCTGTTCTGAAGTATGAACCTATAAGCTAATAAGTTTATTAAGACTTCTCAAACTGATTAATTCTATATCCTCATGTTTTAGTAGCATTTCTATATTGCTCCTACAAAAATATACTATTTTCACTTATGACTTTGCAGTGACAGAAGATGGCAACAGTGAGCAATATGAAGTGGTTGCTTTAGGAACAGGCGATACTTGTTACAGTAGTTGGATCCGTTTTGATGGTCGTTTACTCCATGACTGCCATGCTGTAGTGGTTGTAAAACGGGCATTGCAAAGGTATTGACTCAAGTAAAGTTTGCCATGTGTAAAAAGATTTCTGTATCTTCAAACACATTGTAAGACATCTATATCAAATCCACGGCACACTCATTGCTCCAGTATCTTGAGCAGTTCTTCATAAATAATTCACTTAATACAGAAATAAGGTAAATGTTAACTTCCTAGGGGCATTGCAAAGAAGAATTGAGACAAATCTTTTAGCTAACGAATGGATTCATGAGGGAATGCCTCAGAATCTTAGACTTCATATTTTACAATTGTTCTTGGTTGCCTGAAATGACTGAAAATGGACTTTGGCATGAAGAGAAAATGCACAAAAAAACATTAATCCACATATTACTTAAAATTAAAGTTCAATAGCACAAGGGTAACTTAAATAGGAGCGGAAGACTGTTTGTTTGAGCATGACCAAGCCACACATGACTTTATTGTCCTCTGTGGCTTCTCAAAACTGAGGATTCCAATATGATACTGATGTAGATGTTTGAAGAACTGACAGTTGTATTGCTGATTCTTGAAGCTTCTGCATCAGTGCCACTTCAAGCATTGGATATTGTAAGTTTGACATAAATGGTTCTTGAAGCATGCTGAACTAAATTCCAATGCTTGTTGATGGACTGTTATTTTCCAAAGATACGTTTAACACTACACAAGATTGTAGAACCCTTTTTTATTGTGCCCTTATATCATTTGTATGTTGGAATCTGCAGTCAGTGGAAATTGCATTGTTTTTTTAATTAATCTATTGAGTGTTCTCATTAACCTGTACCATGAAACAGCTTGTATTTTTCATTTAAACAAAAGCAAAATACTACTGGAACCAGAACATGCTTTAGAAACTGAACAGGTTTGAACTCATCTGTGGAGAAGAACAGTTAATTAAGTCCAATATTATCCTTTCAGAATTTTTAAAAATTTTAAAATTTTAAGGTTAGCAGTTCACTTTTTATAACTAGTTCTGGGTTGCATGTTTATGATTTTATATGGCACCTTAACACACAACCTTTTTTTTTCACTCAAAATTAACAGTTCAAACAGAATCAATGCAATTTGGCTTGTCAGCTATATGTTGTGCAGTTTCAGACAGAATTGCTGATCATATTTCTTATAATCTTTAATATTCTGTGCAAGATACTGAATCCCTAAAATGTACCTTTACATCCATCCCAAAGGTCCACCGTGCTGGCAACAAATTGTCTCCCCAGTTTATCACCAATCCATGTTTTCTGTGTCACTCCAAGGGAATTATTGCATCAAAATGAATCATTTTTTTCTTTATTGAGATTTAACTTTTTGAGAAAGTAAAACATCAAAAGTCCAATTCAGTGCTTTCTTGCTCAGTGTTATACAAGTTCATTTTTTAAAAGAAAGTCTAATTGCTGCTTTGTTCAGGGAAGTGTTCCAAGCAGCAGTCCTCACTTTCTCCTAGATGTACCTGTAAGACATGTATTTTGGGCTGAGGGAGTATGCATATTGCCCCAAAAATTACACTCTGCACAATGTAATGTAGTTTAGTACATAACCTGGTGAGCAGTTTGGATTGTCAGACAATGTCTGAGAAGACTGATGCCTTGCAATTTTGAATGAAATAGCACAATGGCACCCTCTAAAGGATGTCACAGCTATTGCCTGGCAACATCCAATTTCTTGACTTAAGGATTTTGTCATGTTTAATGTTGAAGAAAATTGACCACTTTGTGTGAACCATCCAATACCTGTAAACCGATGTCAATGAATACTGTACACCTCATTGTGGTGAAGAAGCTCTTGCACTTATTCTCATATGTTCTGACCCTAATTATATCTTTGCTGTCCCCTATTGTACCTAGCCTTGCTGTAGAAATTGATGATATTCACTGTTTTCGTTTTACCTCTTTTTTTTCCTCTTTTTCTTCTCTCTTTTTCTGTCTCCTTTTCTCTCTCTCTCTCTCTCTCTCTCTCTTTCGCTCTCTCTTTTTCTCTCTCTTTCTCCCTTTTTTTTCTGTCTCTCTCCCTCTTTTTCTTTGTCTCTTTTTTTTCTCTCTCTCTTTCTGTCTTTCTTCTCTCTCTCTCTTTCTCTTTTTTCTCTCTCTTTTTCTTTCTCTCTCTTTCTCTCACTCTCACTCTCACTCTCTCACTTGAATGAGAACAAGCAAGAAACTTGTTTTGGGGAGATCGATCACTTTTCCTTTGATCCCAGATGGTAATTGTTGATAGGTCCCCAACTTCAGAGCATCAGAACTACTTTTTAAAAAATTTTCTACTACTGCCTGGAAACTTCTAATTAACTGAGTGCGCAACCTTCAAAATACCTGTCATGGTTTCCAATATACTGTGATAATAAATTGTTTCAACTTCAAACAGTCCCAGTTAAACATGACTTTTTGTAATTATGCAGATAGAGAAAGGGAAAAAATATGGCAAAAGCCTTTGTCTGTTGTAACACCAGTGTATGATGTGGAGGTACTGGTGTTGGAATGGGGTGGACAAAGTCAAACGTCAAATGACACCAGATTATATTCCAACAGATTTATTTGAAATCACAAGCTTTCAAAGTGCTGCTCATCCGTCTGGTACATTGTTGTGATATTCTCCTTTTACCAGTAACATTTCTCTTAATTTTGCAGATATTTGTTTAAGCAGCTCCTTCTATTCTGTAGTAATGATCCTGTGGGTTTAGAAAAATGCATCTTCTACAAGTCTTCAGGAAGTGATTTGCTATCCCTCAAGAAAAATATTTTTTTCCATCTCTACCTTAGCAAAGTTCCAAAGGGGGCTGCTCAGAGCATTCTCATGTAAGTGTATTTAGTTGTGGCCCAGTCAATATTTAATAATGGAGGAGAATTTTATGATTAGAATTAGAAATATTTGTCAATTAACTTATAATTTTACAAAAAAGGATTAATTCCACAAAGTAATGAAAACAAAATTAATAAATTGGATCTAGGTTTTAAAGTCTACTTGCAGTGGTGTGCTAGTAACTATTCAATCCTTTGCATCCTATTTGGTTATGGAACACTGAAGTTAATTTAAGTAGCACACACTACTTTTTAATGTGGTACAGAGCATCTGGAGTGTAATAGAACAAATTTGATAATGTACCCCACAGGCTCTTCCCAGAAGAGTTTGAAATGTGTGTTCTCAAAATTTTAGTGTTGATTTAACCAGTTAAAAGCAAGATACAGAGGAACTTCGATTATCTGGCATTTGATTATCCAAACAAGATCGCAAGGTCCTGATGCTTGGCTAAACTGTGTTATCCGGCATTTGATTATCCGAACAAAGTACTCCCGTCCGTGTCGCTCAGATAATCGAGGTTCCTCTCTACCGCTACCTACTATTTACAGAACCCCTACTATTCTGGCAAGCATGTCCAGTAGATGTTTGACCCATATGAGAACAATATACTGTAAAGACTGAAAATCTGAAATAAAAGCGAAATATTTATGATAGTCAGATGTTCTGGCAGCGTTTCTGAATTGAGAGCAAAGTAAACATTTCAGATCTCCAAAGCATTGTAAAGTGCAAACTCAAAAGATAAGATGCTATTCTTCAACATTGAGTCTCTTTGGAGCAATGCAAAAGGCCAGGGCAAAGATGTCAGTGATAATAAAGTGGCAGATTAAAATCAGTCACTGGAAACTCTGGGTCACTCTTCTGAGCTGAACAGAATTGCTCTGCAATGCAATTACTACTTTTTGCTTTGTCTCCATTATAGAGCAGTTTGCGCCGTGAGCAGTGATTTAAGGTATACTAACTTGAAAGGGTACAAATAAACTGCTGTTTCACCTAGGTGGGAGCCTTGGATGGTTAGAAATGAGGTCCAAAAGGACAGGTGTTGCAGATCCTGCACTTGCATGGAAAAATGCTGTGGAAAGGAGAAGTGGTGTTGGGGCTGACTGAAGTGGGGCACCAGGAAATCATGAATGGAATAATCTATTTTTGGAATGCTGAAAGGGGAGGACTGGATGGTGATGGCATTAAACTAGAAATGGCTGAAACGGTGGAGGATGATCCATTGAAAGTTGGACACTGTTGGAATGGAAGGTAGAAAAGAAACCCACTCATGGTTCTGGAAAGCAAGGGAAAAGGTGAGAACAGAAGTGTATGCCAAAGAATGAATATTGAGGAGACCCTGGATGGTGCTCAGTTTAGGAAAAGGGCGGCACGGTGGCACAGTGGTTAGCACTGCTGCCTCACAGCGCCAGAGACCCGGGTTCAATTCCCGCCTCAGGCGACTGACTGTGTGGAGTTTGCATGTTCTCCCCGTGTCTGCGTGGGTTTCCTCCAGGTGCTCCGGTTTCCTCCCACAGTCCAAAGATGTGCAGGTCAGGTGAATTGGCCATGCTAAATTGCCTGTAGTGTTAGGTAAGGGACAAATGTAGGGGTATGGGTGGGTTGCGCTTCGGCGGGTCGGTGTGGACTTGTTGGGCTGAAGGGCCTGTTTCCACACTGTAAGTAATCTAAGTAAAATCTAACATTTATTAGAATCGGTCTTGTCCAAGTTTAAGATAGAAAAACTTAAAGAAAGGAATAGCATTCTCACAGGGAAGCAGGATATGAACTGTAATCAAAAGTAGATGTAGGAGTCAGTGGACTTGTGTGGAATATTGGTTCATTATCTCCATTTCTGGCAATGAACAAGGAAGGTAAAACTCCAGGAAAAGTCATGCAAAGGTAAGTGTGGAAATTAGAAATAGCATTGAAATTTTCCATTTCAGGGCTTGGTTCAAGAATTGAGAAATATCACCAATGCATTTCCCAGTGCAGTTGCCAACCTGGCAAATGACCCTGGGTAAAAAGGTAAGGGAGTAGAACTGGAGCTAAGATGTATATTCCATGCATCCACAAATGGGTAAGACCCATGCAGAAACCCATTGCAACATCTTTCAGAAACTGAGGTACAGTTGAAGGAGAATTCATTCAAAGTGAGAACAAGGTTGAGCTAGGTGAGGAGGATGATGGTGGAAAGGTCCTCGAGAGGAAGAAACAGAAAGACCGTACACTCAGATGCAACTGGAGATGTCAGTAGCTTGGATGTTAATGGTTTTAAAAATAAGAGTTGCTTACGGCAAGGAAACTGGAAGCTGTTAGTCATGTCGAACATTTAGTTTCTTCCAAAAGTGAGAAAAATAGGATGTGAAGGAAATAGTTTGGAGCAATTGTTGCCCATTTATTCTGGCAATGAACAATTCTCCATTTTATAACTAGTTACACGTTGCACTTTTACGACACATTGGCAGTTTAATACTAACCCTCTAGTCTATTTTTGTTTGGGGGTATTCACATGGAATGAAATGAATAGTGCAGATAGGCTATTTGCATTTTATGTCAGATCTATGCTATGTAGTTTCAGATGCAATTACTGTTCCTGTATCATCTAATTAATATTCTTAACTGTAGAATTGTCTTCTCCAGGGACCCTGTGCCATACCGAAACCCTGAAATGAGACTTCACATTCATTCCAAAGGTTCCATCATGCCAGCAGCAAGCTGTCGCCCTAGTGTGACAGCAACTCACGTATGCTGTATGACAGCAAGTGATAAACTAAGCCGATGGATGGTGCTGGGAGTCCAGGGAGCTCTGCTCAGCCACTTTATCAAGCCACTATACATCACCAGTATTGTCCTTCGTAAGTGCAATAGATTTCACTTCAAGAAATAACTTGAAAATGTTGTTTCTCAGTGTGGGTTTTGAACTGTACAGGAACTAACTTTGCATTATCCACTCTGCTGGAATTATAAACCGTATACCTCTTCATTGTCTGTAACTCCGAGCAGTCTGACTACTTCTGTATATGTATTCATGGTCACACTGCATTGGGATGGGTTATCTTTGTATCCACAGAGCAAGTGGAACACCTGCACTAAAGCTGTAAAGGATGTAATTATTGTGAATATGACTTTTCAAATCCATCCTTCCTGCTCACCCATGGTGCTTACTCTGAATTTATTCTGGATGTCTTGGTCTAATATTTGGTCACTGATTAAGTTCCCTCATTGTGTGAATCATTGAGATTGTGCCTTTGTAACATTACATTCAGAGTCACATTCTTAATTTTTAAAAAAATATTGAATAATAAATAATATAACTTCAAATCCCAAATTTATCACCTTGATGGTGAATGTTAAATTAGGGAAAAATAACTCTTCTCAAAGTGCATTCTTTTTATGTTTTAAAATCAGCTGGCCCGTTTCATCCGATGCAGATTGTCACAAAAGCAATCAATCAACGTGTGGATGAGAGTTTGAATGAGAAACTTCCTGACCTGTTCACTGCTGTGAGAGCGCACTTCTCGCATTGTGGTGAGGGGGAACCTAAGGAGGCGGATCCACTTTACGGAAAGCTGAGCATAAATTGGTGTAGGGGCGATAACACCGTGGAAATTGTGGATGGGGTGACAGGAGAGATTACAGAAGAGTAAGTCTGTTTGATCATGCTTTAGTAGCAAGGGTTATACAGTTCCTGAAATACAAATGTTTAAAACTGATGCATACAATCATGGAATAGAATTGTCAGTAGCAACATGGATACAAAATTAGTGAAGTTATAGGAAATGGAGAATAATGAATGGCCATTGTATATGTTTTTTGGGTTGAAAGCTTTTTAGTGGACTTTCCCAGAGGTTGATATTGAGACCTTTGCTTTTCTTGATTTTTATATTGATCTAGATCTTGCTGTGCATGGGTCAATTTCACAGTTTGTAGATGACACAAACTTAATTGTCTTTGAGGGGTGTAAATTGGAAATAAGATGATGATCACCTTCATGGGATTGTACTATATGCGACCCAGTAGTCAATGGGAAACAGAGGAGCAAGTATGTAGCGACCTCAAAAATATATATGTGTGTAAGAGGGGATTTTAACTTTCCGAACATAACCTGGAACTGCAATAGTGTTAAGTCCTTGGATGGTGAGGAACTTGTTAAATAGGCTCAAGAACATTTTCTTCTTCAATATGTAGATATACCTTCTAGAGAAGGATCAAAACCTGACCTTGGGACATAAGGCAATGCAGTGACTCCGTTATTAGTGGGGGAGCACTTGGGACCAGTGATCATAATTCTATTGGTTTTAAAATAGTTATGAAAAAGGATAGACCTCGCATAAAAATTAATTGGAGTAAGTCAAATTTTGATGGTACAAGGCAGGAATTTTAAAAAGTTGATTGAGGTCTCTTTGCAGGTAAAAGGATGACTGGCAGGTGAGAGGCTTTCAGTGAGATAACAAAAATTCAGAGGCATTATGTTCCTTTTGGAGTGAAGGGTAAGGCTGGTAAGGGTAAGGAACAATGGATGAATAAAGATGTTGAAGCTCTGGTCAACAATAAGAAGGAGGCATATGTTGGGTACAGTCAAGTAGGATCAAGTGAATCTCCTGAAGACTAAGGGGTATAGGTGCTTTCTTAAGAGGGAAATCAGAAAGGCAAAGAGGGGATATGAGAGAGCCTTGGCACATGATAAATTCATAAGATATACAGACAGAATTAGGCCATTTGGCCTATCAGGTCTGTTCCCCCATTCGATCATAGCTGGTATGCTCCTGATCCCCATTTTCCTGCCTTCTCCGCATAACCCTTCAACCCATTATCAATTAAAAATCTGTCTAACTCCTTAAATTTACTTACTGTCCCAGCATCCACCGCACTTCGGTGTAGCAAATTCTACAGATTCACAACCCTTTTGGGAGTAGTTCCTTCTCAACTCTGTTTTAAATTTGCTGCCCGTTATACTAAGACCATGACCTCTTGTCTGAGAATGCCCCATAAGAGGAAGAATCTGCTCCGCGTCTATTTTATCATCTTGAATACCTCAATTTGATCTCTGCTCATTCTTCTAAATTGTATGATTATAGGCCTAAACTGTTCATTCTGTCTGCATACGACAAACCTCTCCTCTCTGGGATCAATCTAATGAATGTCCTCTGAACTGCTTCCAATGCCACTACATCTTTCCTCAAATAAGGGGACCAAAACTGCGCACAATACTACATGTGGTCTCACCAATGCTTTGTATAGTTGCAACAATATTCCCATACCTTTTATATTCTATTACTTTATTATAAAAGCTAATATTCCATTCACTTTCTTTGTTATCAACAGTACCTGCATGTTGGTTTTCTGTGGCTTGTGAACAAGGACTCCAAGATCTGTCTGCACTGGAGCACGCTGAAGTCTCTCCCCATTTATATAATAAGTCACCTTCCCACTTTACCAACCAAGACAGATGTCCTCACACTTACACATGTTAAACACAATCTGCCATGTTTTGGCCAACTCTCCTAAACTATCTATAATCTATTTGCGATTTATTGTCCGCCTATTTTTATGTCATCCACAAATTTTGGCTATAGAGCCTTCAATCCCCGTATCCAAGTCATTCGTGTAGATTGTAAATAGCTGAGGTCAAAGGTCCGAACCCTGTGGCTGCCCACTAGTTACTTTTTGCCATCCACAAAAAAAATTATCCCAACTCTCTCTTCTGTTCATCAGCCAGTCACCTATTCAAGCTAATAAATTACCCCAATCCCATATGATCCAACCTTGTGAATTAACTTTCTATGCGACACCTTATCAAATGCCTTCCAGAAGTCCAGATAAATTACATCTACAGGATCCTCATTATCCAGTCTGCTAGTTACATCTTCGAAGAGCTCTAGTAAATTAGGCAAACATGATTTGCCCTTCATAAAACTATGCTGACTCTGGGAGATAGTGTTTTGACTTTCCAAATGTTCTAATATTGCTTCCTTTAATTGATTCTAACACTTTTCCAACAACAGATGTTAAACTAACTGCTCTATACTTGCCCACATATTGCCTCCCTCCCTTTTTTAATAGGGTGTCACATTAGCATTTTTCTAAAATCCACTGGAACCTTTCCCGTGTCCAGGAATATCTGGAATATTGTAACTAATAGATCCACTATCTTTGCTGCTGCTTCCTTTTACTACCCTGGGGTGTAGGCCATCAGGCCCAGGGGCCTTATCTCCCCTCAATCCTAATAGTTAGTTGAGTACCTCTTCCCATTGATGTTGATTATTGATTGTTCTAAGTTCTATCCTTTCTATTGACTCTCTATTGCCTGTTCCAATAGAGTCATAGAGATGTACAGCATGGATACAGACCCTTCAGTCCAACCCGTCCATGCCAACCAGATATCCCAACCCAATCTAGTCCCACCTGCCAGCACCCGGCCCATATCCCTCCAAACCCTTCCTATTCATATACCCATCCAAATGCTTCTTTAAATGTTGCAATTGTACCAGCCTCCACCACTTCCCCTGGCAGCTCAATCCATACACGTACCACCCTCTATGTGAAAAAGTTGCCCAGTAGGTCTCTTTTATATCTTTCTCCTCTTACCTTAAACCTATGCCCTTTAGTTCTGGACTCCCCAACCCTAGGGAAAAGACTTTGCCTATTTACCCTATCCATGCCCCTCATAATTTTGTAAAGCTCTATAAGGTCACCCCTCAGCCTCCGACGCTGTGAAAACAGCACCAGCCTGTTCAGCCTCTTCCCTATAGCTCAAATCCTCCAACCCTGGCAACATTCTTGTAAATCCTTTTTGAACCCTTTCAAGTTTCACAACATCTTTCCAATAGGAAGGAGACCAAAATTGCATGCAATATTCCAACAGTGGCCTAACCAATGTCCTGCACAGCCGCAACATGACCTCCCAACTCCTGTACTCTGATCAATATAGGAAAGCATATCAAACGCCTTCTTCACTATCCTATCTACCTGCGACTCCACTTTCAAGGAGCTATGAACCTGCACTCCAAGGTCTCTTTGTTCAGCAACACTCCCCAGGGCCTTATCATTAAGTGTCTAAGTCCTGCTAAGATTTGCTTTCCCAAAATGCAGCACCTCGCATTTATCTGAATTAAACTTCGTCCACCACCTCTCAGCCCATTGGCCCATCTGGTCAAGATCCTGTTGTAATCTGAGGTAATCCTCTTTGCTGTCCACTACACCTCCAATTTTGGTGTTATCTGCAAACTTACTAACTGTACCTCTTATGCTTGCATCCAAGTCATTCATGTAAATGACAAAAAGTGGAGGACCCAGCACTGATCCTTATGACACTCCACTGATCACAGGTCTTCAGTCTGAAAAACAACCCTCCATCATTACCCTCTGTCATCTACCTTTGAGCCAGTTCTTTATCCAAATTGCTAGTTCTCCCTGTATTCTGTGAGATCTAACTTTGCTAACCAGTCTCCCATTGGGAAACTTCAGCCTTACTGAAGTCCATATAGATCACATCTACCGTTCTGCCCTCATCAATCCTCTTTGGTACTTCTTCTTCAAAAAACTCAATCAAGTTTGTGAGACATGATTTCCTACACAGCCATGTTGCCTATCCCTAATCAGTCCTCGTCTTCCCAAGTACATGTACATCCTGTCCCTCAGGATTCCCTCCAACAACTTGCCCACCACCGACGTCAGGATCACTGATCTATAGTTCCCTGGCTTGTCCTTACCACCTTTCTTAAACAGTGGCACCACGTTAGTCAACTTCCAGTCTTCCGGCACCTCACCTGTGACTATCGATGATACAAATATCTCAGCAAGAGGCCCAGTAATCACTTCTCTTGCTTCCTTCAGAGTTCTAGGGTACACCTGATCAGGTCCTGGGGATTTATCCACCTTTACCTGTTTCAAGACATTAGCACTTCCTCCTTTTTAATAAGGCATTTTGCAAGATGTCACCATCTATTTTCTTACAGTCTATATCTTCCATATTCTTTTCCACAGTAAATACTGATGCAAAATACTCATTTAGGATCTCCCCCATTTTCTGCAGCTCCACACAAAGGCCGCCTTGCTGATCTTTGAGGGGCCCTATTCTCTCATTTGTTTTTACCTAATTGATTTTGGGCACTATTCTCTCCCTAGTTACCCTTTTGTCCTTAATGAATTTGTAAAAGCCCTTTGGATTCTCCTTAATGCCGTTTGTCAAAGCTATTTCATGTCCCCTTTTTGCCCTCCTGATTTTCCTCTTAAGTATACTCCTACTGCCTTTATACTCTAAGGATTCACTCAATCTATCCTGTCTATGCCTTACATATGCTTGCTTCTTTTTCTTAACCAAACCCTCAATTTCTTTAGTCATCCAGCATTCCCTATACCTACCAGCCTTTCCTTTGAATTGGTACTTCAGATCTGTGTTCACTGGGGAAGACACAAGCAATCTCCCTGAGGTAACAGTGGCTGAAGGACCTGAATTTAAGCGAATTTATATTTGCCAGGAATTGGTGTTGGAGAGACTGTTAGGTCTGAAGGTTGATAAGTCCCCGGAGCCTAATGGTCTACATCCCAGGGCACTGAAGGAGGTGGCTCGAGAAATCGTGGATGCGTTGTGATTATTTTCCAGAGTTCGATAGATTCTGGATCAGTTCCTGCGGATTGGAGGGTGGCTAATGTTGTACCACTTTTTAAGAAAGGTGGGAGAGAGAAAGCAGGAAATTATAGACCAGTTAGTCTGACCTCAGTGGTGGGAAAGATGCTGGAGTCTATTATAAAGGATGAAATTACGACACATCTGGATAGTAGTAACAGGATAGGTCAGAGTCAGCATGGATTTATGAAGGGGAAATCATGCTTGACTAATCTGGAATTTTTTGGCGATGTAACTCTGATAATGGACGAGGGAGATCCAGTAGATGTAGGGTACCTGGACTTTCAGAAAACTTTTGATAAAGACCCACATAGAAGGCTAGTCAGCAAAGTTAGGGCGCATGGTATTGGGGGCAAAGTACTAACTTGGATTGAAAGTTGGTTGGCTGATAGGAAACGAAGAGTAGTGATAAACGGCTCCATTTCGGAATGGCAGGCAATGGGGTACTGCAGGGATCAGTGCTGGGACCACAGCTTTTTACAATATATGTTAATGATATAGAAGATGGTATTAGTAATAACATTAGCAAATTTGCTGATGATACTAAACTGGGTGGCAGGGTGAAATGTGAGGAGGATGTTAGGAGATTACAGGGTGACTTGGACAGGTTAGATGAGTGGTCAGATGCATGGCAGATGCAGTTTTATGTGGATAAATGTATGGTTATCGACTTTGGTGGCAAGGACCGGAAGGCAGATTACTACCTAAATGGAATCAATTTGGTAAAGGGGCAGTACAGAGAGATCGGGGTGTTCTTGTACACCAGTCAATGAAGGTAAGCATGCAGGTACAGCAGGTAGTGAAGAAGGCTAATAGCATGCTGGCCTTCATAACAAGGGGGATTGAGTACAGAAGCAAAGAGGTTCTTCTGCAGCTGTACAGGGCCCTGATGAGACCACACCTGGAGTACTGTGTGCAGTTCTGGTCTCCCAAATTTGAAGAAAGACCTTCTGGCTATTGAGGGAGTGCAGCATAGGTTCACGAGGTCAATTCCTGGAATGGCGGGACTACCTTGCGCTGAAAGACTGGAGCGACTATGCTTGTATACCCTTGAGTTTAGAAGACTGAGAGGGGATCTGATTGAGACATATATAAGATTATTAAAGGATTGGACACTCTGGAGGCAGGAAACATGTTTCCGCTGATGGGTGAGTGCTGAACCAGAGGACACAGCTTAAAAATACAGGGTAGACCATTTAGGACAGAGATGAGGAGAAACTTCTTCACCCAGAGAGTGGTGGCTGTGTGGATGCTCTGCCCCAGAGGGCAGTGGAGGCCTAGTCTCTGGATTAATTTAAGAAAGAGTTGGATAGAGCTCTCAAGGATAGTGGAATCAAGGGTTATGGAGATAAGGCAGGAACAGGATACTGATTAAGGATGATCAGCCATGATCATAATGAATGGTGGTGCAGACTCGAAGGGCAGAATGGCCTACTCCTGCACAGATTGTCTATTGTCCTTTCACCCTAACAGGAAGATACTTTGCCTGGATTCTCGTTATCTCATTTCTGAAGGCTTCTCATTTTCCAGCCGTCTCTTTACCTGCAAACATCTGCCCCCAGTCAGTTTTCGAAAGTTCTTGCCTAATACCATCAAAATTGGCCTTTCTCCAATTTACAACTTCAACTTTTAGATCCAGTCTATCCTTTTCCATCATTATTCTAAATCTAATAGAATTATGGTCGCTGGCCCCAAAGTGCTCCCCCACTGACACCTCAGTCACCTGCCCTGCCTTATTTTGCAAGAGTAGGTCAAGTTTTGCACCTTCTCTAATAGGTACATCCACATACTGAATCAGAAATTGTCTTGTACACATTTATCAAATTCCTGTCCATCTAAACCCTGAACAGTATGGCAGTCCCAGTCTATGGTTGGAAAGTTAAAATCCCCTTCCTTAACCACCCTATTTATCTCCTTACAAGTTTGTTTCTCAATTTCCCTCTGACTGTTAGGGGGTGTATAATACAATCCCAATAAGGTGATCATCCCTTTCTTATTTCTCAGTTCCACCCAAGTAACTTCCCTGAATGTATTTCCAGGAATATACTCCCTCGGCACAGCTGTAATGCTATCCCTTATCAAGAAACACACAGACACACACACACACCATTAAGCTGCCAGTCCTGCCCATCTCTGAGCCACGTTTCTGTAATTCCTATGATATCCCAGTCCCTTGTCCCTAACCATGCCCTGAGTTCATCTGCCTTCCCTGTTAAGACCCTTGCATTGAAATAAATGCACTTTAAATTTCTGCCTAGCTCTCTGTAATCTCCCTTCAGAATCTCAACCTTTTCCCTTCCTATATCGTTTGTTCCAGTGTGGACAATGACCTCTTGCTGGCCCCTCTCCTCCATGAAAACATTCTGCACCCTCTCTGAGACATCCTTGATCCTGGCACCAGGGAAGCAACACACCATTCTGCTTTTTCTCTGCTGGCCACAGAAACGTCTGTCTGTACCTCTGACCCGAGAATCCCCCAACACAATTGATCTCTTGGAACTTGACGTACCCCTCATTTCATTAGAGCCAGTCTCAATACCAGAAACTTGGCTGTTCGTGCTACGTTACCCTGAGAATCCATCACCCCCTACGTTTTCCAAAACAGCATACCTATACTATGGTTCTCTGCTGTGAAAACTGAGGCAAAGTATTGATTTAGCATCTCTCTCATTTCAGTGTTGCCCACTATTAACTCTTCAGTTTCATCGTCCAAGGGACCAACGTTTGCCACTTTTATAATGCTCTTCCCTTTTATATACCTCCTTGAAGCTTTTTTTATGCTTTTTGAGTTTAAGGATAATCCACAGATTCTACAAGCATATTAAGAGCAATTAGGGAGGAGATAGGGCCTCTTAAATATCAAGGAGGTCATCTATGTGTGGAATCACAGGAGATGGGGCGGTAATTAGGTAAACATATGGATCATAATGGAATAGTGTAGGTTAGATGGGCTTCAGATTAGTTTCACAGGTCGGCACAACTTCAAGGGCCGAAAGGCCTGTACTGCCCTGTAACGTTCCATACTTATCTCATATTTCATGTCAGTCTTTACTGTGGAAAAAGACTGAGGCTAGGGAATTCTGAAATAAACATTGATATATTGAATAAATGTCTGCGTAATAGAAGAGGAGGTGCTGGAGGTCTTTGAAAAAAAAAGTGGATAAATCTTGGGGACCTGATCAGTTGTATTCCAGAATGTTGTGGTAAGTTAAGGAAAAGAAATCGCTGGCCCCCTAGCCACAGGTCAAGTGCCAGAGGACTGAAGGATGGCTAATGTTGTGCCTTTATTTAGGAATGGCTGTAAGGAGAAGCCTGGGAACTATAGAATCTAACATCAGTGGGTATGTTGGTTGGAGAGGGTTCTGAGAGAATTTACCTGCATTTGGGGAGTCGGGGACTGTTTCGGGATAGTCAGCATGGCTTTGTGTGTGAGAAGTGGTGTGTCACTAATTTGATTGAGTTTTTTGAGGATGTAACTGAAAAGATTGAGGTCAAAGTGGTGATGTCGTCTACATGGACTTTAGTAAAGCCTTTGACAAATTTCCACTTGGTAGACTGATTACTAAAGTTAGATCACCTGGGATTCGGGGAGAGCTTGCCAATTGGATACAGAACTGGCTTGTTGTTTTTTTAGACTAGATGCCTGTGACCAACAGTGTTCCTCAAGGATCGCTGTTGGGTTCACTGTTGTTTGTCATTTTATATAAAACAATTTGGATAAGAATTTAGAAGGCATGGTTTGTACATTTACAGATGACACCAAATCTGATGATTATAGTCAACAGTGAAGAAGGTTATCAAAGATTACAAAGGAATGTTGATCAGCTGGGTCAGTGGGCTGAGGAGTGGCAGATGGAGTTTAATTTGAATAAATACAGAATGTTGCATTTTGGTCCAGCAAACAAGGAGAAGACTTATGCAGATAATGGTAGGCATATGTAGTTTTGTTAAACAGAGAGACTTGGAGGTTCAGGTACATAGTTCTTTGAAAATTGCTAGAGGGGGTGGTTGAGAAGGTGTTTAGCAGGCTTGCCTTCATTGCTCAGGCCACTGAGTTTTGGAGTGGGACATTATGTTGAGGTCTTATGGAATGTTGGTGATTCCACATTTGGAGTTCTGCTCGACCTGCTATAGGAATAATATTAAATTGGACAGGGTTCAGAAAAGATTTACCAGGATCTTCCCAGGACTGGAGAGTTTGAGTTACAAGGAAAAGCTAAATGGGCTAGGACTTGCTTCACTGGAGCATAGGAGGTTGTGAGGTGACCTTTTTATAGAAGCTTATAAAATCATGAAGGACATAAATAAGGTGAATAGAAAGATCTTTTTCCTAGGGTGGAGGAGTTCAAAACTGGGGGATATATTTTTTAAGGTGAGAAGAGAGAGATTTAAAAGGGATATGAGGGGCAACTTCATCACACGGGGTGGTTTAAATGTGGAATGAAATGTGAGGAACTAGCAAATTTAAAAGATATTTAGACAGCTGCATGAATAGGAAAGGTTTACAAAGCCTAACACAGGCAAATGGAGAAGTCTAGTTTGGGAACCTTGGTCAACATGGATAGTTGGACCAAAGGATCTGTTTATGAGCTCTATGAATCTGACTCTGACAGCATAGGACAGAAGGGCATAGATGGATACAAAGGTGGCAAATGAGTTTCAATGTCAAGAAATGTGAGGCAATCTACTTTGATAGGAAGAACTTTGAAAGCCAATGGTGATACAGTTCTAAGAGGGGTGCAGGAACGGAGGGATCTGGATGTAAATGTCAAAACTGGCAGGGCAGGTAGAGAGAAATGGATAAAGCATACAGTATCCTCAGTTTTATTAATACAGACATAGAATACAAGTGCAAGGAATTAATGCTGAACGTATGTAAAACACTAGGTTTGACCTCATTTGAGAGCGTGTGTACAAACCTGGGTGCACAATTTAAGAACATGAATGCACTGGACTGCATAAAGCTGCTTAGAAGAATAATTCCAAGGGTGAGGAGCTCCAGTGATGAAGATAGGTTGAAGAAGTTGGGACTGCTCTCCTTAGAGAGAAGAAGGCAAAGAGGAGTTATGATAAAGATTTTAAGAATCATGAACTGGCTGATTGGATAATTTATTTAGATGAAAATAATGTGCAAAGGTTTGGGGAGAAAGCAGGAGATTTATGATTCTGAACCCCTTTTAACTGATCAAAGGATCTTTTTAGCAGAATTACTAATAGATACTATTAACAGATTGCGCTCTGCACTGCTTTGATATGGCTGTGATATTTTTGAACATCAGTTAGAAAACAGAAGCAAAAACATCAAGGCCCGCAGCACTTAAAACTACCGATAGGGTCTTCCTCACTTGCTGACTGTCCAGGAACTGACATCACATTTCGATCCAAGATCAGTCCTCATTGTATAAAAATAAAGCCTCCTCTCTATCACTGTTAATCCAGGCTAACGTCTATATTAAAATCGCTTACTGCCAATTCTCCTAATATAGGTAACAATGAGTTGACGGAACAGCGTTGGCTGCTACAGTGTACCAAGTGTAAATTCAAAGAATTCTGACTTGAAGCCGATTGCCCTATAGCAACTTAACCCTAATAGGACCCCAAGAAAATTATGTACGCATTGAATATTGCTTCCCTGAGGATTGCAGACCATTTTTAAAAACCTTTGTAAAGTTGAGCAATTAAACTGACCCTGTATTAAGTGACCATCTTAAAAACTGAAAAAACTATGGATGCTGTAAATCTGAAGCAAAAATGGAAATTGGTGGAAAAGTTCAGCAGGTCTGGCAGCATCTGTGGAGAGAGATCAAAGTTAACATTTCAGGTCAAGTGACCCTCCCTCAGGCCAGCTAGGCCAGCATTATTGCCCATCCCAACTGCCCAGAGAGGAGCGGAGTGTCAACCACATTGCTATGGTCCTGGAGTCACATGTAAGCCAGATCAGGTAAGGACATTAGTGAACTGGGGAGAATGTGGTTTCTGACAATCCACAACAATTTCATGATCATCATTTGACTCCAATTCAATAAACGTCTGGAAGTAGAAGTTCCACCGTCTGCCATAGTGGATTTGAACCCAGGTCCCCAGAACATTACCTGGGTCTCTGAATTAATAGTCTAGCAATAATACCACTAGGCCATTGCCTCCCCTTTTTAAAATGTCCCATTTTCCCCTTTAAAGTTTCAATGATTACATGAACATCTTACTAAGTTGTGAAGACTTTATTTCCATGGATTAATATTTCGTTATTAGCTGATCTTGCCTTATTTCAATGCATTTTATGACTTTTCCAGGTACTGGTGAAAAACTAGACACTGAAGTCCTGGACCCCTACAGTAGTCAAAAACAGCCACCTAGTTATTCTATTCCAATTTTCCAGCTCTTGGCTCATAGCCTTGTATGACTTGGCATCACAGGTGACATCTAAATACTACTTCAATGTTATGAGGGTTTTATATGCAATGAGTTCAAGATTCCCACCACTTTCTGGGTGGGAAAAGCTTTCCTCTCAATTTCTGTTACCTTCTGCCTCTTAATTTAAAATCTGTGCCCCCTGGTTATTGATCTCTCCATCAAGGGAAAGGTCACTTCCTGTCTGCAGTATCTATCTCCATAATTTTAAATATCTCGGTCATGGTCCCCTCTTAATCATCTCTGCTGTAAAGAAAACAGCCTCAGTTTGTCCAATTTCTCTTCATACTGAAATGCTCCAGCCCAGGTAACATCCCGGTAAATCTTCTGCACATCCTCTCCAATGCTATCGCATCGGTCCTATAATGTCGATTCCAGAACTGCACATAATACTCTAGCTGTGACCTGAGCAACAGCCTGAATATTGTTGATTGATTGCTTCTCACCTTTGTTCTCCAGCACCTTTTAATACACTCAGTGGATAATGATTGCCTGCACCCTTGGTCCACAGAAGTCTCTGTCAGTGAAATGTCAGTGTTGCCACACCATTATCACCAGTCTCTATCTAACTCACAAGACACTTAAGCGCTTCAATATTGCAATAGTTTTTTTTATTCATTTGTGGGTGTTGGTGGCTGACCAGCATTTATTGCCCATCCTAGTTGCCCTTGAGAGGGTGGTGGTGAGCTGCCTTCTTGAATTGTTGCAGTCCACCTGCTGTGAATTGACCCACAATACCATGAGAGAGGGAATTCCAGGATTTTGATCCAGTGACCGTGAAGTAACAGCGATATGTTTCCAAGTTAGGATGTTGAGTTGGAGGGGAACTTGCTGATGGTGATGTTCCCATGTGTCTGCTGCCCTTGTTCTTCGGGGTAGAAGTGGTTGTAGGTTCAGAAGATGCTGTCTAAGGATTTTTGAATTTCTACAGTGCATCTTGTAGATGGTCCACACTGCTGCTCCTGAGCATTGGTGATGGAGGGAGTGGATACTTGTGGATGCTGTGCCAATGAAGTGGCTTACTTTGTC
This sequence comes from Chiloscyllium plagiosum, assembly GCF_037043375.1. Lineage (NCBI taxonomy): Eukaryota > Metazoa > Chordata > Chondrichthyes > Orectolobiformes > Hemiscylliidae > Chiloscyllium > Chiloscyllium plagiosum. The sequence goes on along the minus strand of NW_028270185.1, from coordinate 20,866,156 downwards.
CTGAATGATGTCAAGCTTCTTGAGTATTATTGGAACTGCACTCGTCCAGGTAAGTGGGGAGTATTCCATCACACTACGGACTTCTGCCTTGTAGATAGTGGACAGGCTTTGGGGTTTCAGGATGTGAGTTACTCACGACAGTATTCCTCGCCTCTGACCTGTTTTTGTAGCCACTGTGTTTATGTGGGGAGTCCAGATTATGCCAGATTACTGTGCTTGGATGAACACTGCCATCTTCTGCATCTTGGGGCTGTCAGCTTGCTTTCCTAGTGCTGACACATTTTCACTTGCATGAATGCTCATAATATCTGTGCATTGCTTTTGCTGCTTAGTGCAGACAGAAAGCCAGGTAGCACATCATGGCTACAAGACATTTCAATCTGACAAGGACCGCGCAGGAACACCACCACCTGCACATTCATCTGTAAGCCATTTCCCCCTTCTGACTTAGAAATATATTGTCATTCCTTCAGTTTCGCTCTCCCTAACAGCACTGTGGGTCTACCTACTGCACATAGACTGCAATGGTTCAAGGGGGCGGTTTACCACCACTTTCTCGAGGGCAACTAGATGGCCCAGCCAATGATGCCGTTGACTCATGAATGGTTTCTTTTTAATTACTGACACAGGAGATAATGACTGAAGAGCGCAACTCTAAAACGAAACATGGAATCTACAGGAAGTGGGTTTTCTTGAGTCACTACCGCCCTGGTGAAAGGGATGAATTGAGTGAGATGGAAGTGGCTGAGAGCTATTAATGGTGGTGCTGGAGCAAAAAAGATAGTGAGGCATGCCCAGTGAGTACATAAAGGTGCAGAGGGCAGAAAGACTTAGTCGTTTGGGAGTTTGAGGTGAGATTCATTGAGCAAAGATGATGCATTCCACACAGAGTGGTAGACCAGTTGCCTTAGTGTGTGGTGTGCACAGTGGCAGAGTGAGTTTGAGATGGAGCTTATCAATGCAGAGCACGGAACGCCATTGAATTTCTTTCTACATTGCTAAGTGGGGTGTTTTTTCATTGCACTATCCCAGATGCCTATCTCTGTCACTCTGGCAGCATCTGATGCCATTGCCTCTTTTGGAAATCTTTGGTAAAGAACACATCCCTCTATCCACTACCTCATCTAACAGGAACTGTCAGGTCCTAGACTGTGAACTGGGGCTCCAATTTCTATTTCTAACTCATCCTTCATAATGACCGTCAAGTTGTAAGTTCCTGACTTAAGCATTTGAACTAATGTGCAGCTGGGCTTTAAAACTTGACATCTTTTGATGTCAAAACCAGAAAGCCCTGCCAGCAGGGACCACTTCCACCTCTGCAACTGCCCAATCCAACAAGAAGTGTACAGTGGGTCCTGTATGCATGTTGATGAGGTGAAGAGCAGTAGATTGTGAGAGAAAAGTCTCCATAGCCCACTGAGGGAAACACTCAATGAAACTGTCCATAAATGACACTTCAACAAAATATGGGAGGGTGCACCCATGATTTTGTATCTAAAATCTACTTTAGTGTGCATTTTGTTGGGGGGGGGGGGAATATAAAGGAAGCAACTAAGAACTTAAGTAAGAAATTAGGTGGGCTAACTTAGGCAATGAAATGTTCTTGGCAGGTAGGATTGAAGAGAATCCCAAGACATTTTATTTATTTGTATGTTAGGAGCATATGTTTGTAGGTAAGTCCTTTCAAGAACAAAAGAGGGAATTTATGCATGGAGCCAGAGGAAGTAGGTACTCTTTTAATCAGTACTGTGCATTGGAATTCACCAAGAAAAAGGCTATGGATGATAAGATGAGGGAAGGTATGTTAATATTCTAGGGCATGTTGATATTGAGCTGGGTTGGGTATCTTAGAAAATAGGGAGGAAGAGCAAAATATTAAGGTAGATAAGTCCCCAGGCCTCTACTGAGGGAGTCAAGGGAGGAGATTGATTAGATTAGATTAGATTAGATTACTTAGTGTGGAAATAGGCCCTTGGCCCAACAAGTCCACACCGACCCGCCGAAGCGCAACCCACCCATACCCCTACATTTACGCCTTTTAACCTAACACTACGGGCAATTTAGCATGGCCAATTCACCTAACCCGCACATCTTTGTGACTGTGGGAGGAAACTGGAGCACCCGGAGGAAACCCATGCAGACACGGGGAGAATGTGCAAACTTCACACAGTCAGTCGCCTGAGTCGGGAATTGAACCCGGGTCTCTGGCGCTGTGAGATTGCTCGGGCCTTGACAGATCTTTGTCATATGTGAGGTCCTAGAAGACTGGAGAATAACAGATATTGTTCCTTTACTTCAGAAGGGCAGTGGGATAAAGCCATGAAGTTATAAGCCAGTGAGCCTTACGTCAGTGGTAGGGAAATTATTGGAGAAAATGCTTAAGATCAGAATTTACTTGTATTTGGAAAATAATGGATTTGTTAGGAATAGTCAGCATAGCTTAGTGCAGGGGAGGTTTTGTCTTAAACTTGAGCTTTTGAGGAAAGGGGAGTGGATGCTGTCTACATGAACTTGGTTAAAGGTCCCATATAGGCTGATCCAGAAGATTAAGTCATTTGTGATCCATGGGAGTTGGTAAGTTGGCTACAAAATTGGCTTGGCCACAGAAGACAGAGGGTAATTGTGGAAGGGTATTTTTCTGACTGGAGGTCTGCAACCTGTGGCGTTCCACAATGATCAGTGCTGGGGCTCTGTCTGTTCTACATATAAATGATTTGGATGAAAACATAGGTGGTCTGATTAGTAAGTTTTCAGATGGCATGAAAATAGGTGGAGTTGTGGATAGTGAGGAAGGTTATCAAAGGATATAGATTAGTTGGAAAGTTGGTCAAGACAAATGGCAGAAGTAATCTGACAAGTGTAAGGTGAGGCATTTTGGGAGGTTGAATGTAATAGGATAGTTTGCAGTAAATGGCAGGATCTTTTAGGAGCAGAGGACTCTTTAGGTGTGAGTCTGTAACTCCAAAATTGGAAAGGCAAGTGGGGGAATAGGGTAGAAGTGAAGGCATGCTTGCCTTCATTTGAGGCTTTGAGTATAAAAGTTAGTAAGTCATGTTGCAGCTGTATAAAAGTTTTTAGTTGGCCACATTGAGTGTTAGGTGCAGTTTTGGTTGCTGTACTAAAGGAAGGATTTGGAGGCTTGGGAGAGGGCACAAAATAAGTTTACCAGGATGTTACCTGGATTGGATTGGTATATATTAGCTATAAGGGCAGGTTGGAAAAACTTGGATTGTTTTCACCACAGCGTCAGAGATTGAGGGTCATCTGATGGAAGTACATAAAATTGAGGCATAGATGTGTTAAGTGCTAGGGTGAACAGCGAAATGTTTACAGGAGATGTGTGAGGCAAGTCGGTTTTTCTCCACAGAGGGTGTTGGGAGCCTGGACAGTTGCCAGGGTAGAATTGATAGAAGCAGAAATGATAACAAAGTTTAAGAGGCACTTAGACACACAAGTATCAACAAAGGGATGCAGACCATCTGAGGGTAGACAAGATTATGGTTGGTACAGTCATGATGGGCCTGTTTCAATGCTGAACTACTAAACGTTGATCACCTTACTAGTGCTAAATGAGGCAAACCATTGGCAAGTGACTTGTGTTTGAAATATGCTCTCTGCAGAATGAGGAAATTGCCAAAAATTTCAACATTTTGTGTAAAAGTTGCAAAAAAGTCTACACTTAAAACTAAAGTGTCTTGTATGCTGCAATACCAAGATTAATGATTGTTTTGTACTACTTGGTTAAGTTTGCTTTTTAAACAGTATCTCTACTACTTTTTATTATCATTCTAGCTCCCCTTTTAAAAATGGAGTCAATACAGCCAGCCGTTTATGCAAGGCTGCTAAGCTGTATTCCTTTCGACGTGTAGCAAAGGAAATGAACAGACAGGATTTGCTGGACCTGTCAACATGTCATGAAGCCAAGGTAAATAAAAGTTTCCACGTACAGAAAGAAATGTTCAAGTTTGAGGTGTTTATGTTTAAACAATGGGCAAGTTAGATAATTTAATGACTTTCCCATTGTTTAAATATAAAAAAGGTACATATGATCAGTTGCTATGCGAGGTTCCCCAATTTATTCTAGTTCCAGATGGGATTTCATAAATTGTCATGTTCCTGGGGAGGAGAGATGAACTGGCGCCCTCCTTTACTCTGGTCCCAACAAGGTTTCTTTCTCCCAGACCAAATAAATGTTGTGTTTTAAAAGGAACCAATTTAACCAGGTTTTCTGAATAAATGGAAGAGTAAGTTTATTAGTCACTAAACACAAGAAGGCTTTATAAAGTAGCACACATGCATGTCGATGAGAGGTGAGTCCAAAAAAGATAAAAGGTTAAACGATATTTGAATCAGACTTTAGTTCCATGAAGGACATTGCAACAACTTTGGGTGATACCAGTAACACCGGTGTTGGTATGCAAGTAATTTATTTCAATATAAAAATAAACCGAGTTAGAGAAACACAATAAGTGTGGCAGCATCTGTAGAGAGAAAACTGTTAACATTTCAAGTAGAGAGACGAAGCTGCAGTTGAAACATTGAACTCAGTTTGCTCTATATGGATGCTGCCAGAATTGCTGTGGCTCCAGTATTTTTTTTGTTTGATTGCTTGCATCCACAGTTCTTTTGTTTTATTGATTTCAATAAGGTTGGTTCTGCAGGTTGATTGGGCGACCTTTATCTTTCAATTGAGATTTCACTTGCTTTCTGGCTTCCAGCAAGGAGATGGAGAATTGCAGCTGCAACACGGATGATTTGGGATTTTTTGACCCTCAAAGCATGCGCCATTGCCAACTGTCCTTTAATCCTTTGGTCTTTTGTATTCTTGAAAGGGGAAAACAAAAGTCTGCTGTCCAGACTGCTCTTGGTTTCCCATCATGCCCATGTCTGACCTCTCCAGGAGATTGCACTGCAAACTGGCATTTCTCCCTTCTGAAGTCCTGTTGAAACTCCCTTTACAGCCATCGGGTGTGCATTCCATGACCTCCCTCAAGGCTGATGATGACCCACACAGGCCTGCCAGGCAGTCACTGAATTACATTGCTCAGAATTTACATTCTCAATCATTAATTTGGCTGCACATCCTCTTTGTTTTAAAATAAAAGAAAGCACATAATTAAAAGTTCAGTTTATCCTTGGATGATCTGTGGATATGATCTTTTGTTATGACCCTACAATAGAGTCAAAGAACTTCATTGATCCCACTTTCAAAGTAGAATTGGCTGAAATTGTTTTCTGTTATTAATTTTTTGATTAAATTCTCTGCAGTGTGTAAACAGGCCTTATGGAGCCCACAAGTCCTGTTTGGGTCTGACTTAAATATCTGTGCACATTTTTAGTGGTAATTCTCTAACAGTTTATAATTGATCCTATAATAAAAGCACTTTTTTAAAGCCATTAGGCTCCCAAAAACAACAAAGGTGAAAAAGATATTCAAAATGATCAACATGCCAGATCTCTCTAATCACCAGTAATTGATTTATCTATTTCATCTTCCCCAAATACATCAAAGCTGGGAGTAATTGTCTGTTGTAACAATCAGTGTAGTACTTAATCCAACAGTAAAAGGGAACACTCAAGTGACTTTGGTGAATTTTCCAATCGTTCCCAAGTCTTACCCCTGAGATGAAGACGATCCTTGCACTTTGCATGTCATTTGAAATCCTGAATCTCAATCAGTAGTCTCCCTGGTTTAACTTGTATCATTTCCAATATTAAAGTTAGTGTTCTGAATTGAGTCTTTCCCCTTCGGCTAGATTTCTCAATTAGGTATGTTAAGTGATTAAAGTGTTTTGCGAGCATTTTGAACTCTTTATTTGGCATATTGCATAGAAACTTAAGTTTAGCAAAAGAGACAAGTATCTATCATGTTTAAAGACTGAAAAACTGTTTCAATTACATTTTGTGTGCTTTGTTATTTTAATATTTTTTTTAAAAATCCTATTCGCCAATTTCATTACTATGACTTCAAGACCCTACACTATAATACTTATATATTCCAACAACAGTTTAGTGAAGCTGAATGCTCCAAGTTGTAACTGGTCTAATGCTTGTTAATGTATTTTATTTCTGTCTCTCCAAACCAAACCTTTGCTTTTATCTGAGTAAATTTGGTGTCATCCCAGGCTGGAGCCAATATTCTATTTGAGATAATGTTTCAGTGTGTGATTTTTGAGAACTTGACATTAAGACGCTTTAATTATCTACTACTTAACTTGTTTTGCTTGAAAAATGATAAAATTCAGTTTGTACTGATCATTATTTGAATTTCCAATAGCTTTACTGTCTATCAACCCTTTGTGGTAACAACTTCAAGGCTATTGGATTTGGGGCAATCTAACATGGACTATTTGGACTGAAGGGTCTGTTTCCATGCTGTATAACTCTAGCAACGAAACAGTTTTCTATTTAATCAATAGAATTATTCCATTTTACCCTAACAAAACAAATCACTTAACTCCAACTGAAAGTGGAAGCTCATGTCGAACACATTGCCCTCCCATTTGTTTTTTTTTAAATCCTTAATTTTATTAATTTTTATACCAGTCTCTCTCAATGCTAAATTCTGTTTTCAAAACTATAATGTACACATGATGTTATATGTACTGCAAGAACCTCTTCTTCAGGATAATTTTAGCCAGAGACAGCAGTATTCAAACTGGTAAATGGGAATCTGTAGCGTAATCACCTTCCATTATTTGTAGTTCTAGAGGAACTGGATGCTTTGGCAACCGTAAATGCTGCTTGCATGTCCGACCTATATAACCATCAAGGCAGATTTGCAGTCAGAAAGCACTTAAGTAAATTTGAACAACTACATGTGCATTTTTATGTCACTGCTGAAAAAACTCAGGCATACAAAATATAAAAAGGGTTACCAGTACCAGGTGGGCCTTTTTTTGGGGGGGGGGCTTGTTAACATCTCAAAAACCTTGTAAATCTGTTCTGTTAACTGTAGCAAACTTATTTAAGCAAATGTAAAGAAGAATCTTTTATTAGTGATCTTAGTATTGCTTTCCTGACACATTTGTTAGTGCACTCCTGTATTTTAGAATTGACCTCTAATGATTGCACATACCTATTCTAGATGAATGCCAAAACCTACCAAGAAGCTAAGGGTATCCTAAATTATCATTTCATATCCACTGGAGCAGGGCCATGGCCACAGAAGCAACTTGTTGACAACTTCAGCAAATAAATCTCATTGCACTGAAAAAGAATTATGGATTTTTTTTACTGTTGCTATAAGATAGATCATTTTTCCATTTTGTTTAACGCGTTTAAAATTATTGTGAATTTTTTTTCTAAAGGGCATCCAGATTAATGGGTGCTTTCTGGTCTAACATTGAAATTGTTTCAGACTAGAGGTGGAATTAATAAAATCTTTGTACCTCATTCAAATAAAGATGTTACAATGTTCTGACTATATTGTGCTGGCTAGAGTGTGGTTATAATGAAAGTAAATTCTATTTTTCCAACCTTCCTTCAACAGATTAGTTTAAGTTGTCATAAAAACATTAGTTACTGTCCAATTTGGGAAATCAGATCAAACTGTTAAAGTGAAGTCTGTCCTCAAGTTTTTGGAACAGGAAAAATGCATCAACTCTTGCACCATTGAATAATTGATCTGAGTCTTAACTCTATATGCTCAGGTTTGTCCCATCTCTCTCATAACAATTGAGTAAATGTACTCCAAATGTGATTGGGTCCTCATCAAGCACCTTTAAAAACTTGCTCCCTCTACCACCGACACACAGTGGCAGCAATAGTACATGCCATCTACATTGTGCTCTCAAAAACTCACCCAGGCTGCACCTTTCAAACCCACAACATCTAACACTGAGGAAAACGAGAGCAGCAAATATGAGCCACCATCAACCAGTTCCCCTGCAAGCCCCATGCCATCCTGACTTAGAAATATATCATAGTTTCTTCAGCATCACTGGGACTAAATCCTAGAACTCTTTTCCCAACAGCATTGACATAGACAAATTCTAATAGCGGAAGAAACCGGTACAATTTAAAGACATACAGGTTTGGGGAAAAGGCAGGAAAGTTGAGCTAAGGATTATCAGATCAGCCATGATTCCATTGAATGGTGGAGCAGACTTGATGGGCTGAATGGCCTATGTCTGCTCTATCTTATGCATTTATAGCACTGTGGGCTTAGCTGCACAATATGAACTCCAACAATTAGTTGGCTCACCACCAACTTCTCCAGAGCAATTAGGGATGGGCAGTAAACATGCACATCCTGGGACAGAACAAATAAAAGTAAAATGAGTTTGCTTCATTTTATAATTCGTCATTAAATGGTACAGCAGTTGGAGATAGTTGTATCAGTGTTCAGTCAGCTGAGTTATGACAGCACAGTGATTGCTTAAGGGGTGGTAACATCTTTCAATATGTTTAACAAATTATTAGTTTTGGAAAGCTTTCAAGTAAGGGATAAACCATTGAAATTAGCAGTTATCTTCTGATAGTTTAGTAAGATTCATCTGAGATGGATCCTACAGTTTTTTTTTATCCATTAAAGTTGAAAGCATGATAAAGTGTGATTCTTCTTCATAAGTTCTCTGACTGAAAAGAGGTTGGATGCACAGTGATTTTCATCATGGATAGGGCAAGGAGGCATGTCTAGAATTAATCCCAGCTGGTTTACAGGTCAAGGTCCATGTTGGCCATCTAGTAAATCAGTCATCCCAAGAAGTCTGTAGCAACGTCTTTTTCTATGTATGTTGTAGTCCAGAGCTATGAATAGTGGCGATAGGTTTAGGGTTAGCTAATTAACATGGCTGCCCAGGAATCTCTCCAATACCACCTGCCATTGGCATGAGTTGGAAAAATTTATTGTTTGGCTGCATTATGATCACAAAGCAGGTCTACGTCCGTCACACGGCTGGTCCTTTTTCTCAAAGTTACTGTGTCCTTGATTTTTTTTACACTGGTTGCAAAACAGCCCCATTTCGAAATGGCTGAGTCGCTGCAGAGATGAATAGTTTATTGGAGCCCTTTTGTTTAACCCTAAACAGATGATATCTCAGGCCAAAGGCTTTTACGCTTTGGAAATAACTTGTATGGGGGGATCCAAGATGGCGGCGACCCAGCAAGTCTGAGTCTACAGTGCTCCTTCCAAGACTTGGGCAAAGTGGGTCCCACCACACTCACCAAATCATTTAAAATAGTTTTTACTTAATGTAATTAGTTGCTTAGTATTGAATTTAAACAATTTAATCTCCAGTAAAAATGACTAAAGGGAAGGGAGCCCGCAGCTCTCAGCAAGCAGAAACCCCCTCCCCCCACCCTCTCCAGCTGCAGCAGAGGCGTCCGCAGCCGCCCGGGGGACTTACCTACGGTGGCGAGCCTTGTGGAAATAATCTCCAAACTCTATGCAAAGATCGACACTTTCATTGAAGAGTCCCGAAGTCAGTGGGACTCGCTCTCAGCCGCGCTGCAAAAGTACGACCAAGACATCAAGGAAATTGAGTGCCGAGTTGGAGGGGTGGAGCTAAAGGCCACTACGTCCGAAACTACAGCAGAATCGACCGTGGATTGGGTCCGGTCTCTCGAACAGCGAGTCCAGACCTTAGAGAATCACATTGACGACCTCGAAAATCGAGGTTGTTAAAAATTTTCGTTTGCTGGGCCTTCCCGAACGGGAAGAGGAAGGCCAGCTTACAGTATTCCTTGAACAGTGGCTTGCACAGCTTTTAAATCTGGAAGCTGGATCAGGCCAGGTAAGGGTAGAATGGACCTACCGGGTTGCAATACGCGGGCCCGTCTCGAACCAGCGCCCACGCCCGGTCCTGTTCCGGCTGCAGAACTACAAGGAGAGGCAGATGCCCTTAGAAGTCTCCAGAAATCTTTGGAAAGATCCCCAAGCCATGATTTATAAAGGATCCAAGATCATGTTATTCCAGGACATTTCCCCAGCTCTGGTCCGAAAGAGGAAGGCGTTTGATGAAGCGAAGAAGTGTTTGAGGGACTTAAATATTCAGTACTCCTTGCACTACCCAGCGACGCTACGCTTTAACCATGAAGGGTCCGTGTATAACTTGGGATCGCCGGAAAAGGCCAAGGAATTTTTGGACTCTCTTAGATAAATTGTAAGACATAATTGATGTTGTTTTGCTTTCCTCCCACTCCGATTTACATACCCTTTTTTTTAACCTTATTGTTTAATATTATCTTGGGGGGTGGGGAGAGGGATTTATTTATTTGTTCTCTACTTAACGATTTTCTCTCCTTTTTTTTATAGGCCGGGGGGGGTCTAGTTAATGTTGGTGGGGGGAGGTGGTTACCTTATCCTATTTTATCTCTGTCTTTAGGAGCGGGGTTGTTTTCCCCTGTTATTTTGTATTATTATATTTAATTATTACTTGTTGAGGCTGTAATTTTATAGTTATATATGTTTATACATGGTATTAACATTACCAAATATATCCAGGTGTTGGTGTGGATGGGGGGGGTAGGGTGCTCACTGTTAACTCTAGCTCTGTAGTATATTTGAATTTTCTTCATCCTATTGAGGAGCGCCTGGGTTAAGGGTGGGGCACTGGTTGGGAGAGGATACGATGGACTTTTGGAAAGGAAGTGATACCCCCTGGGAACAAGGGAAAAAATCTCCATTTAAATACGTTTTTTAAAATTTAGAAATAGTTTTTAATTATACTGATGTGAGTGTATTAGAGAGCCTTTATTTTTGTGAATTTTATATGCTCTATGCTCGGGATAAGGTTTCCCCTCCCAAGGGGTCTCTGATTTGCTCGGACGATTATGGTTGATCACTCTGTTAAGTGGTGCACCTGGAATGTCAAGGGGAGTAATTCACCAGTTAAAAGGAAGAAAATATTATCAAACCTCGAAAGAAAGGGTTGATATAGCTCTCCTACAGGAGACACACTTATTGGATAAAGAACACTTGAAATTATGACAGGGTGGATTTGATCAGGCCTTTTTTCTTCTTTTAGCTCAAAAAGCAGGGGAGTTGTTATTCTTATTGGGAAGAATTTCCCTTTCAAAATCCTAAATCAGATAAAAGACTAATCTGGAAGATATATTCTGATTAAAGCCCTTATAAACGGAGAGGAATATGGGATTTTAAGTTTGTATTGCCCCCCGGCATATCCTTTTGAATTTATAACGGAAGCCTTCTCAAAATTGATGGCTCTTTGTGCTCGTCATACAATTATAGGGGGAGATTTTAATTGTATTAGGGATCCGGAAATAGATAGGATTCCCAAGGAGTATATCTCAGATCTAGACAATTGGTGGATTTGAACAAAATTAGGACTAGTAGATGTATGGAGATGCCTTCATCCTCAGGGCAGAGATTTTTCTTTTTACTCCAATCCACATAAATGTCATACCAGAGTCGATATGTTTTTTGCCCCCTTGATTTTTTTAAAATTCCATATCATCCTGTAAAATAGGCAGTATAACAATTTCCGATCACGCTGCTGTATATATGGAAATCAAGGCGAGGAACAATGAGACATCCCCCAAGCATTGGTGTATAGACCCCTTCCTGATGAAAAATAGTAAATTTGTAAAGTACTTCTCTCAAGAATTTAAAACTTTTTTAGAAATTAATTCCGGTACGGCTAGCAACCCATCAATGATGTGGGAGACCATCAAAGCTTATGCGCGAGGTTTGATCATCTCATACTCAGCGACCCAGAAAAAAATTAAAGGGAGAACAACAGCATCTGTTTGAAGCTCGCTTAAAAGCGGCTGAAACAGCATACGCTGACAGACCTTCTATTATCAAATTACAAAGGATTACGGCCCTTAGGACAGCTCTGAACACCATGCTTACCGAAACGGCTAAGAGGGAACTATTATTTGTAAAACAAAGGTTATATGAATTTGGCGATAAACCTGGTAGATATTTAGCATTTCTTGCAAAGAAAAAGAAGGCCCCTCAAACTATCACGTCTATCAAGGAAAATACAGGTATTTTGACTCATGATCATAAAAGGATTAATGCAATCTTTAGAAAATTTTATTCTGATTTATATAAATCGCAGGATTGCGAAGACAGAACTAGGAGGATGCAGTCATTTTTAAAAACCTGACCTTTCCGGACCTAACTCCGGCACAGGTATCGGTCTTGAATGTTCCCCTAACGATCCAAGAAATACTTCACGCAATCAGGCAACTTCAGAGCGGTAAGACACCTGGCCCAGACGGCTTTCAAGCTGAATTCTATAAAGAATTTACAAGAAAATTGGCTGGTCCACTTATGGACATGTATAACTATTCATACAGTCAGGGCTGTCTCCCGCCTTCGCTGAAAGAGGCGAATATCTCTCATCCTCAAAAAAGGAAAGGACCCAGAAGATTGCAAGTCATATAGACCAATATCCTTGCTAAATGTAGATTTTAAAATCCTCTCTAAAACGTTAGCATTGAAGCTAGAAAGGGTATTGCCACATATCATAAAGGAGGATCAGATGGGGTTTATTAAGGGCCTAGATCATCCAATAATGTCAGAAGGGTTTTGAATGTGATTCAAGCCTGCCATCAGGGAAAGATACCAGGAGTAGTAGTCTCATTAGACGCTGAAAAGGCATTCAACAGGGTTGAATGGTCATATTTGTTTTACACATTGGAAAGGTTTGGCATTTGAAAGGTGTTTACCAAATGAGTCTCAACATTATACAGTAATCCCAAGGCAGTTGTGATTACCAATGGATTAAGCTTGGATAGCTTCAATGTGGATAGGGATTGCCATCAGGGATGTCCTCTCTCACCATTGCTATTTACGGTAATAATTGAGCCACTAGCAGAAGCTATATGAGCTGATCCTAATATAACAGCACTGAGGATTGGTACAGGTAAACATAAAATTGCCCTCTATGCAGATGATGTTCTTCTATTTCTCAGTAATCCCCTGATCTCCGTGCCTCGCTTAATCCAAGTTATTAATACATTTAGTGCATTTTCAGGCTATAAAATTAATTTCTCAAAATCGGAGGCTATGCCAATGGGTGGCCTTGCTATTATGTCCCACTTATTGGACGGATCCCACTTTCCCTTTCGGTGGTCCCTAGAGGGTTTCTTATATTTAGGCATTTTTATTACCCCAGTATTTGGTCAGTTATACAAGGCTAACTTTGTGCATTTACTGGAAAGGATAAGGCAGGACCTCCAGCGATGGGGAGACCTTCCAATTTCCTGGCTAGGTAGAATAGCGCTAATCAAAATGAATGTCCTGCCCCGTCTCCTATACCCTATGAGAATGCTTCTGGTGATGCTGCCGAGGCTGGCACTACGTAAATTATATGGCTGGCTGGGTTCCTTTATCTGGAATCATAGACGGCCCCTCATTAAGCTGAAGAAGCTACCGCTTCCACAGACAAGGCGAGGATTGGATTTCCCAGATTTTAGGAAATATCAGTTAAGTTTCCTATTAAGTTACATAGCCGATTGGGTCTTGTCTGACCCACAATCAATCTGGCTGGACATCGAGGCTTCCCAAGTAAAATGCCCACTTATTAACCTTTTATTTTCAGACAAGAGGAAAATCATTATGGACCACTGTAAAAACCCTATAATACTAAACACGATTAAAGCTTGGAATATAATGCGGCAAAATGAGGGCAACTCACATAAAACATCCCCCTATGCTCCGATAGTGGGAGCATGGGGATTTCAGCCAGGGATTACAGATGCCACTTTCAAACTCTGGAGATCCAGGGGTATCTCATATTTAGGGAATCTGTTTAAAAAAAGGGTCCTGATGTCTTTTGAACAGTTGCGTCAGAAATTTGGATTACCTAATGGAGACCTCTTTCAATACTTCCAAATTCGAGATTACATACAGAAGATGACTACGTTATTAGATAGTCTTTATAAGTCAGATAGAGAACGTAGAGTGCTATGGCCAATGGGGGTACTTTCCGTCAGTACTATTTATCATTTATTACATGATGAAGTATCGGGAGATATGGACAATCTGCTTATAACATGGGATCAGGATTTGGGACTAGAAATCTCTATAGAAACGTGAAATGACATTTGGGAAAACGCCAGAAGAATCATCATCTGCAACAGAACTCAGGCGATTTAGCTGCAGATACTTCATAGGGCCCATATAGCACTGGTTCGACTGGCAAAATTTAAGGCAGGAGCATCTCCAATGTGTCCCAAATGTAAAATAGAGGTGGGCACTCTTGTACATTGCTTATGGACCTATCATAAGATCCGTAGATATTGGACTAAAGTAGCAAGTGCTCTGACAGAAATCGTAGGAACGGAAATTAGAGTGGATCCTGTATCTCTCCTTTTGGGATTTTCGAACTTACCCTCCCTGGATGTGCACAGGAAGAGATTATTTTCTATTCTCTCTTTCTGTGCAAGGAAAGATATTTTGGTAAACTGGGTGGCTGAGGGCCCCCCTGGACTTTCAAATTGGCACAGATTAATTATGGAATGTATTCCCCTTGACTTCCTTACAAATATGGTGCACCAAAAGACCACATTATTCCATAAAATATGGCAGCCCTTCTTGAATTATATAACTACAGATATTTCGGCCATCCTAACAAGGGCTTTTATTTAATTGAGATGGCGAGCCTGGCTGGTCCGGGGCCCCTTGGGAGAGGAATCCCGCACGAATACGGGTTTTGTTACATTTGATGTTAATACATTCCGAGCATATATCTCACTACCCAATTTCAATGTTATCTGTTGTTTTTTTTTCTCTTCTTTGAATAATGTAAGAGACTTAATTATACACTCTGGTTAGTTGTAAGTTAGATTAGTAGTTAGAACATAGAACATAGAAGAATACAGCGCAGTACAGGCCCTTTGGCCCTCGATGTTGCGCCGATCCAAGCCCACCTAACCTATACTAACCCACTATCCTCCATATACCTATCCAATGCCCGCTTAAATGCCCATAAAGAGGGAGAGTCCACCACTGCTACTGGCAGGGCATTCCATGAACTTACGACTCGCTGAGTGAAGAACCTACCCCTAACTTCAGTCCTATATCTACCCCCCCCTTAATTTAAAGCTATGCCCCCTTGTAATACCCGACTCCATACGCGGGAAAAGGTTCACACTGTCAACCCTATCTAACCCCCTAATCATCTTGTACACCTCAATCAAGTCACCCCTAAACCGTCTTTTCTCTAATGAAAACAGCCCCAAGTGTCTCAGTCTTTCCTCATACGATCTTCCTTCCATACCAGGCAACATTCTGGTAAACCTCCTCTGCACCCGTTCCAGTGCCTCCACGTCCTTCCTATAGTATGGCGACCAAAACTGCACACAATATTCCAGATGCGGCCGCACCAGAGTCTTATACAACTGCATCATGACCTCAGGACTCCGGAACTCAATTCCTCTACCAATAAAAGCCAGTACGCCATATGCCTTCCTCACCGCACTATTTACCTGGGTGGCAACTTTCAGAGATCTGTGTACATGGACACCAAGATCCCTCTGCTCATCCACACTACCAAGTATCCGACCATTAGCCCAGTACCCCATCTTTTCGTTATTCTTCCCAAAGTGAATCACCTCACACTTAGCTACATTGAATTCCATTTGCCACCTTTCTGCCCAGCTCTGCAGCTTCTCTATATCCTGCTGTAACCTGCCACATCCTTCCTCACTGTCAACAACTCCTCCAACTTTCGTATCATCCGCAAACTTGCTCACCCAACCTTCTAACCCCTCTTCCAGGTCATTTATAAAAATGACAAACAGCAATGGTCCCAAAACAGATCCTTGCGGAACACCGCTAGTGACGGCACTCCATGAAGAAACTTTGCCATCAACTACTACCCTCTGTCTTCTTCCATCCAGCCAATTCCTAATCCAAACCTCCAACTCACCCTCAATGCCATATCTCCGTATTTTCTGCAGTAGCCTACCATGGGGAACCTTATCAAACGCCTTACTAAAATCCATATATACCACATCTACCGCTTTCCCCTCATCAACCTCCTTCGTCACCTTTTCAAAGAATTCAATAAGGTTTGTGAGGCACGACCTGCCCTTCACAAAACCATGCTGACTATCCTTGATCACATTATTCCTATCCAGATGTGCATAAATCCTATCCCTTACAATTCTCTCTAAGACTTTGCCCACAACAGAAGTGAGACTCACCGGCCTATAGTTACTAGGGTTATCCCTACTCCCCTTTTTGAACAAGGGAACCACATTTGCTATCCTCCAGTCTTCTGGCACTACTCCTGTAGACAAAGAGGACATAAAAATCAAGGCCAATGGCTCTGCAATCTCCTCCCTTGCTTCCCAGAGAATCCTAGGATAAATGCCATTAGGCCCAGGGGACTTATCTATTTTCACCTTTTCCAGGATTTCCAACACCTCTTCTCTACATACCTCAAAGCCATCCATTCTACTTATTTGTGACTCAGTATTCGCATCGACGACAATGCCCTGTTCCTGAGTAAATACTGAAGAAAAGTATTCATTCAGTATCTCCCCAATCTCTTCCGCCTCCACACGCAACTTCCCACTACTATCCTTGACTGGACCTATTCCTACCCTAGTCATTCTTTTATTCCTAACATACCTATAGAAAGCCTTAGGGTTTTCCCTAATCCTACCGACTAAGGACCTTTCATGTCCCCTCCTTGCTGCTCTTAGCTCTCTCTTCAGGTCCTTCCTGGCTACCCTATAACTCTCAATCGCCCCAATTGAACCTTCACGTCTCATCTTGAGATAGGCCGCCCTCTTCCATTTAACAAGGGATTCCAATTCCTTATTAAACCACGGCTCCCTCGCACGACCCTTTCCTCCCTGCCTGACAGGTACATAATTATCAAGGACACTCAATAGTTGCTCCTTGAACAAGCTCCACATATCATTTACACTCTTGCCTTGGAGTCTACTTTTCCAAGCCACACATCCTAAGTCATGCCTCACCGCATCATAATTTCCCTGACCCCAGCTATAACTCTTGCCCTGTAGTACACACTTATCCCTCTCCATCACGAGAGTAAAAATCACCGAATTATGGTCACTATCCCCAAAGTGCTCACCTACCTCTAATTCTAACACCTGGCCTGGTTCGTTACCCAGAACCAAATCCAGTATGGCCTCACCTCTTGTTGGCCTGTCTACATATTGTGTCAGGAAACTCTCCTGCACACATTGAACAAACACTGACCCATCTAACGAACTTGAGCTATAGCTTTCCCAATCAATATCAGGAAAGTTAAAGTCCCCCATAACAACCACCCTATTACTGTCACTCATCTCCTGAATCACCTTCCCTATCCTTTCTTCAATGATTCTAGGACTATTAGGAGGCCTGTAAAAGACTCCTAACAGGGTGACCTCACCTTTCCTATTCCTAACCTCAGCCCAAACTACCTCAGATGGCATGTCCTCATCCATCGTCCTTTCCACCACTGTAATACTATCTTTGACAAGCAATGCCACACCTCCCCCTCTTTTACCCCCACCTCTGACCCTACTAAAACATTTAAATCCTGGAACCTGCAACAGCCAATCCTGTCCCTGTTCTAGCCATGTCTCCGTAATAGCCACAACATCGAAGTCCCAGGTACCAACCCACGCTGCAAGTTCACCTACCTTATTTCGTATACTTCTTGCTTTGAAGTATACACACTTCAAGCCACTTTCCTGTTTACAGGCACCCTCCTTGGAAATTGATGCCATGTTCCTCACCTCCCTACACTCCAGGCCCTGCACCCTGAAGCTACAATCTGGGTTCCCATGCCCCTGCAGAGTTAGTTTAAACCCCCCCCAAGAGCACTAGCAAACCTCCCCCCAAGGATAGTTGAGTTTTGTTTTTTTTTCTTAGTATTTTTCTTTTGTTAAATTTTGGTTATCATTTATTTAAGATTTAATTGTATATCCATGTTTATACTTGGGGTTTTTTTTTATTTGTAAACTTGTAAAAATATGTTAAATTTTCAATAAAAATATCTATTAAAAAATTTTTAAAAAAAGAAATAACTTGTATAATGAGAGTGGCCAGTCTTGGCAGCTGAGGTGTTTTGATTCCGTTGCAGCAGGGAATGTGTGAAACAGGCTTCTGACTTCTCTCTCTCTCTCCTTGCAAACTGTAGGTTGCCTGTGCCATGTTTTACTGTTTGTGCTAAGGGATGTGTGTGTTTTCCGAACAGCAGGTTTGGATAGGATACGTTATCGGGTATTCTATTTTCTGTTCTTTGTGTTTCATTCCGTAATTTTGTAAATAACTTTTTTTGTTTAAAACTTGGCAATCGACCCAACTAATTTACACCAGGAATACCCACTATACACCTGGCTAAACTAATAGCAAAGTTATGGTCTGGGCTACCTGCTTAAAAATGTTTTGAGGTGTCTTGACTAGTCCATAACACCTCTCACATTAAAATCTGACTGTTGTAATTTCCTGGGAACAGATATTTAGTGCATCATCTCTACTTTCCTTGTTTCTCCGCCCACCTTTCTTAATGGCAGTGACCTGTGCAACTGTCCACAGTAAAGGATTAGTTTTTAAATTGAGAGAATTTTAAAATCATAGACCACGTCTAATGTTTTCACTTAGTTTGAAACCCAATAAAAATCCAGTTCTGGTGTTAGCTGCTCATTGATGCCATTCTGTTTATTACTTTTAATTAACTTTCATCTGTTATGGTGAGTTTCCATCCAGGATACAATATTGTTTGATTGCCCAAAAAAACCTTTTCTCCATATCTCTGCTTTTATTTTATTTATGATTTTCCTTTTATGGAAAGCAAAACAAACTTCCTATAAACAAAAGAAAGTGCATGATACAGAACCAAAAGCAGGAATTTGTGCAACTAAATAAATGTGGGTTGGTACCTGGGACTTCGATGTTGTGGGGGGCACGGTGGCACAGTGGTTAGCACTGCTGCCTCACAGCGCCAGAGACCCGGGCTCAATTCCCGACTCAGGCGATTGACTGTGTGGAGTTTGCACATTCTCCCCGTGTCTGCGTGGGTTTCCTCCGGGTGCTCCAGTTTCCTCCCACAGTCCAAAGATGTGCACATCAGGTGAATTGGCCATGCTAAATTGCCCGTAGTGTTAGGTAAGGGGTAAATGTAGGGGAATGGGTGGGTTACGCTTCGGCGGGTCGGTGTGGACTTGTTGGGCCGAAGGGCCTGTTTCCACACTGTAAAGTAATCTAAAACAAAGTACTGCAAAAGCTGGAAATCTGAAACGAACTGAAAGTGCTGGAGAAACTCAGCAGGTCTGGCAGCATCTGTGGAGAGAGAAACAGTTAACATTTTGAGTCCAGTGACCTTCCAGCATGTTCTGTTTTTGTTTCAGTCGAATACTGTTGGTTTTGTTGTGTTATTAGCACAGGCTTATACTTTGCACCTACAGGTCAGGCAGCAACAAGGATCAGGGCTACAGATCCAAGATGACTTTTTCTGTTTTCTGACCCTCTACAAAGTCCTGAAATAGTCATTTTAACTCTAAATTTTGTCAACATTTTCTCCTTCCTTGCTCTAAATTCTGACTCAATGAAATTTTTGGGATACACCCTAAGCATAAAGGCGAACCAGAATTACTAACTATGAAGAGATGAAGGGGCTAGGTATTGGGACATGGAATGCAGTAGTGGTGCAAAGCTGTGTATCTACCAATGTAAGTAAAGGCTAGGTATTTGTACAGTGTGGTTCTTGCCTCCTGATTCCCCAGAGTTTCTCCATTGGCTACAAGGTACAAATTAGGACATAATTCTGTCCCCAGTGTCTGGATGAATGCAGCTGTAACACTGCTCCACACTATCAGGACAAAGCAGTGATTTTTCCTGCTCCTCAGATGCTGCCTGAACTGCTGTGCTTTTCCAGCACCACTCTTTGCAGATGCTGGAAACCAGATATGGATGTCATTGTTTTTACCTCAGGACTATGAATAAAAGCCCTGTCACCACCTCTGACATTTACTGAACCACCACTGGCTGCAAGATGTAGAACAACAACTCTCCTAGGTTTGAGCAGCACCTCTTAAACATATACCTTCTACTATAGTTGCTTCCTCCAAGCCACATACCACTCTGAGACAGACGTATTTGTACCAACACTGGGTCAAGATTCTGGCATTCCCATCCAGTTTAAAGAGAACACTTTAACCATGCCAACTGCAGCAGTTGAGAAAGGATAACCACCACCTTCTCAAAGGAACAAGGGATAGGTATTAAATGTTGACTTCAACAGTCTTTCGAAGAATGACTGAGTGATGCCCAAGCCATTGTTGTTAGGGTTAAAAACATTAAACAGCAGAAGTCCATTTACCACACCTTTACAGTTACAATGATTTAGCTGCAATCTTCCCTCACGTTCATGTTTTCTATTGATTGCACAAAGTGCTTTAATAATACAAAAAGGAACCTTACTTCTTGAAACCACTACAGTCAATTGGTTAAAAATTTTCTCCTCACCCAGCACGTTCTTCCTGACTGCTGTATTTATAGTGTAAGGTATATGAAACCTCGGAGCCAATGGAACAATTCATTATTTATTTAGTAATTAATGATGAACTATCTATTATTCATTGGAAGGGGTGGAACAGATGCTGAGTGATGCTTATTCCAACTTCTGATATACAGCATAAGATTAGGTTACTAATGTGAAACTCAAGGAAATTTATAAATAATATTCATCAGTGTGGTAAGCTGAATTTCTAGCTCCACCGATAGGTAAGTGCGTTATCCTACATACAGTAAACAAGTAATAACTATTTTCATTCAGAAGGGATTCTACAAGGAAGTTCAAAGCACATGCCCATGGAATAGTAATCATTCAAGCAAAACTGCTGATTATATAAATCAAACAAAGAACTGGACGCTGGAAATCAGAAACAAAAACAAAAATAGCTGGGAAAACTGAGCAGGTCTGGCAGCATTAATAGAGAGAAAGGTTTACGTTTCAGGTCCAGTGGCCTACGTTCAGAAGTCTGCCACTTATTCCTTTCTCAGATCTTGCTGAACAAAGACATTGTGTTGAAGATTTTCATTTTGCACTCATCAGGACATTTAGCAATAATCAATATTGACACTGCATGGAAGTGGTGATTGGTTAGCAAGTGGATTCTGATTGTTAGAGGTGTTACCAATAGGGAATTAATGCTGATTGACAGTTAACAGTCAGACTTTGTTAAATGTTCAAGCACATAAGTTGATTCTGATTGGTCAAGGCATTGCCTTGAGAAATGAACCAGCAGATAGCTGTCACCTATTTTGTCCATGTACTCATTCTGTCTGTCTGTAAAGAACAGGACCTTATGTATCAATGAATGAAGTTTCTGATACACGAGTACAGCACAACGCACAACCCAAATGAAAATCCGATGACAATCCAAAACACAGTCTCAAGGTTCAAGATGGTGAGCAGAGGAGGATACTCCTGCCAGAGCTCCTCTGCTTCATCAGTCCCTTTTCCTTTCTTTTTCTCTTCTCTGCAGTTTTTCTTCCCCCTCTCCCCAATCTTAACTTCTTAAACTTAACCGGAGGGCATGGAGATGGATCCAGCTGGGAGACGTTCTGGAGGTGAGTCGTGGGCTGGAACCCAGACTGGGAGGCAGTTCGAGCCTGGGCCATCCTGGGAGACAGGTCCTGGAGGTGGGTTCAGGCTGGAGGCCAGCATGTGGAGATAGTGTGGTCCCATGTTCTGAAGCCTACTGGTTATGGGTTCAGTGAAATGGACTATAATTTGAGTACTTTTTAAAGATACTTTATTCTTAAGGGCAGCACGATGGCACAGTGGTTAGCACTGCTGCCTCAGCACCAGAGACCCAGGTTCAATTCCTGACCCAGGCAACTGTCTGTGTGGAGTTTGCACATTCTCCCCGTGTCTGCGTGGGTTACCTCCCAGACCAAAAATGTGCAGGTTAGGTGAATTGGCCATGCTAAATTGCCCGTAGTGTTGGGTGAAGGGGTAAATGTAGGGGAATGGGTCTGGGTGGGTTGCTCTTCAGAGGGTCCGTGTGGACATATTGGGCCGAAGGGCCTGTTTCCACGCTGTAAGTAATCTGATCTATTCTGGACTTGGAGTAAATTGAGTGCTTTTTAAAAATTTGCATTCCTATGCTAAACCTCATTTTACTCTTTCAATTCTATAACAAACACTTAAAATAATCTGTACCTGGGTACCCAGTACCTAAGATGGCACCAAAGTGGCAACATTATCAACTTTTCACTGCAGTCATTCGAGTGCCTGTGATAATAAAGGCTGTTCTAATTTTTTTTTGTCAGTGTAATTCTTCAGACATTCAGGATTCTGCAGCAAATGTTATCTAATTATAAAACCACATCAAATGTTGACTGTTGCAGACACAGGCTGCCTGGGTACATTCAGTACCTTGTTGTGAACTGATTGAAGGGACAGGCTGTTTCATATGATCCACCAATTTTTGGGAACACACCAGCTTTTACACTGAAACTCCTACCACTTTACTCAAATGCTCAAATTTAAGATGTCTTGCTGTTCCAGCAAGCCACTCGGGTTAAAGGTCAATTCCAGATGAATAAAATAACAAATACCCACATTCCATGAAAGAATAAAAAATGTTCTTCACATACATTCCACCTTCCTGTTAATACTGGTGGGTCCATGAGGAGGAATCCCACCTTTCCAACATAACCTCTCTAGCTGTATTTGCTGCTTTGCAAATTTTCATAGAACCCAGGAACCAATCCAGACTTTATTACCCCGTGGTACTGGTTTTCACTCTGGAGTCTAATTTGTTTTATTTCAAATTTGTAAACTCACTTCATTAAACACTAACCTTTGAGGTAGGAAAATGCAAATATCTGAAAAACGGTGATGATTGCAATATTGTTACTTTCTTTGCAAAGTTCAACAGTTGCAGTTTGATCCACAAGTGGTACGGTATTTGTACTGTGAAAATCTCATTGTCCATGGAAATAACCTGAAATCTGATATACTAGGACTGAACTGATCTCATTACACAGAGGATATGCTAATTAAGAAGATGTTATACATTGAATGTATTATACCAACGCTTGCTACTGAGTGCAAAATCAAGACTAGCAAATTGTCAGTTTAAAAAAATTTCAGCTGATATGTACACAATTCTAGCCTTGTGTGATAAAATAACAAAGGTTGTAAGAATCAGGACTGTTATGGATTGTAATATTTCGAAACTACTAATTAAATCAAACACTGTTCTTATACAGTGTTTACTTGCTGTAAAACCCTGAAGGCACTCCTTGGTCAGCCATAATAGATGTTCTTAATCTCTTTTCTGCAAAGGGATTAGATTAGATTACATTATTGACAGTGTGGAAACAGGCCCTTAGGCCCAACAAGTCCACACCGACCCTCCGAAGAGCAACCCACCCAGATGCGTTCCCCTACATTTACCCCTTCACCTAACACTATGGGCACCTAACCTGAACATTTTTGGTCTGTGGGGGGAAATCGGAGCACCCGGAGGAGACCTACGCAGACATGGGGAGAATGTGCAAACTCCACACAGATAGTTGCCTGAGGGGGGAATTGAACCAGGTCTCTGGCGCTGTGAGGCAGCAGTGCTAACCACTGTGCCACCAGTTGAATGTATTTTAGAAAAGGAACCAAGTATTTTTAATAATCCTACCTTGACCTGAGAACTTTCGTCTGCATAGCTCTTCTGCAGTTAGATTTTCAGAATCTGTAGTATTTTGCTTTAGTCTTCCTTTTAAGAATTTGAAGTGTAACTTGGTTGCCCTTATTGGAAAGGAAGAAACTTTTTTTGCATCTCTATTTACAGCTGCCACTCCACCCCCAACCACTGCAATAGAAGCATCACTTCCATACTGTCAATTAGCCTTTGCGTTCCTAGAAGCAATTGAATAAATCATTAGTTTCCCTTTGTTTAAGAGCATGAGTTATTGGTAGGGTATAAAATTGCGCAGAGACAACTAGGCAATGGCTGGTTCAGGACTGAGCATTTCAAAGCAGCTTGCCAGTCATCGCCAACATTTGCAATTCACTAAAAGTGTAAGGAGAAACTTCTTTATGCAGAAAGTAGTAAGAATGTAAAGTTTGCTACTTTAAGGAGTGGCTGAAGGAAAGATTGTTGATACATTTAAATAGGGATACTTGGTAAACACAAGAAAGGGGGAAGAGTGTTATATTTACAAAGTTGGATAACAAATAACAATCTTAGAATGGAGCATAAACAGGAGCTTGGACTGGTATGAAGGGGCTTATACACCCAATTGCGGCCAGATGGGTCTATCCGCTCAAGGACAGAGTTCCTGTTCGCGTCCCGCACGTTCTCAGTCAGATCCAATGACATCAAGCGCTCGTCTCTGACCACTGCCTCCTGCTGGTCGATTGTCACCTACAGGCCAACCAGCAGGCCGGCAAGGGAATGTGGAAGCTGAAACATGAAATTGTTGACTCCAGAAAACATTGAGAAGCTCAAAACAGATTTGCGCAGGTTGGAGAACCACAAAGCCCCGCTTTGAGTCTCCATTGGACTGGTGGGGGACAGTCAAGGGGAACATCAAGAGATTCTTCATCCTCCAAAGGTGTTCAGAAGGTGGGAAAAACTGTCCAAACTCCAGAAAACCGTGCAGAGCCGCCTACTGCTGCAGGCGATGGGGGTCAATGTCACGGAGGATCTCCAGGAGGTGAAGAGCCAGCAAACCTTGCTCTTTGCCTCGGAGATTTCCAAGATAACCTTCCGGTCCAGGGTCCACTCCATAGGGCAGACTGAGATGTGCTCATGTTTCTTTTTCCAGGGAGAGCTCTGTCCTCAGCAACCTGAAGGAAGTTGACAGCTCAGTAATGTCATCTCAGGCTGACATCATGAGGATCAGCAAATCCTTTTATGACAGAGTGGCCTCCCAGTCGTTCCTGTTCTCTAGCATGTAGCTCTTAGTCAACATTATGCAGGAGAGGCTGGACCAGCCGCTATCTCTGGATGAGCTGACCGAGGCCCTCGAGCCCTTAGAAAAGAAAAAACCTCCTGGAAGCAATGGCCTACTGGCCGAATTGTATTCCAGTCTGAGGGACTGGATTGGCCAGGACCTATTGGAGCCGAATGGCAGGTACCATGTGTGAATCCACGAGGAAATGTATCGTCACCCTCATCTACACGCAGAAGGGGGAGAGGGAGCAAATTTGAAGTTGGCAGCCAATATCATTGCTGAATGTGGATTACAAAATCCTGTCTGAGGTCACCGCAACCAGGTCAGGTCTGATCTGGGATTGGTGATACCCCTGACCAAACCAGGCAGGATGATCTCGGAGAGCCTCACCCTCCTCAAGGATACAATCACCCAAGTACAGGACAGGGGGGTGGATGCTTGCCTCATCAGTCTGGACCAGGAGAAGCGAACTCACACACGCAAGACGTGTTCTTCAAAATGGGCTTTGGGGAGGGAATCTGCAATTGGATCTGACTGCTCCACACCAACATCGTTAGCACAGTCTCAATCAATGGATGGGAATCAGAAAGCTTCCCAATCAGATCTGGAGTCAGGTAGGGCTGCCCACTCTCCCCTGCCTTGTGTATGTGCTGTATAGAGCCCTTTGCTGAGTCCATCAGGAAGGATGTGAGCCTGGGAAGGGTGATTATTCCAGGCAGCAGGGGCCTGCAGGTCAAAACCTCCCTGTACATGGATGATGTCACTGTTTTGTGCTTGGATTCACTGTCAGCGTGCAGACTCATGAGCATCTGTGACCAGTTCAAACTGGCCTCGGAAGCCAAGGTACATTGAGGCAAGAGTGAGGCCCTGTTCTTTTGGAACTGGGCAGGCCAATCTTTCATTCACTTCACCATCAGGACAGATTACTGGAAGTTGCTGGGTTCGGAGCGGCTGGGGAGTGTACGAAATCTTCGGAGAAGAGCATTGCCAAGGTGAGGCAGAAACTGGTCTTTTGGGAGCACTGCTCCCTATCCTTTATGTGTAAAAACCTGGTCATTAGATGTGAGACACTCTGATGTTGTATGTTGCACAGATCTGGCCCATTCCCCAAAGCTGCACTGTTTCAGTCACCCAAGCAATCTTCCATTTCATCTGGAAGCCTAAGATAGACTAGGTCTTCAGGGACTCCATATACAAAACTCTGGATAAGGGAAGGGGAAGAATGTACCCAATGTTGCTGTCATCTGATGGCCACCTGTGGGTGTGGCTGTATCAAGCTATGCATAGACCCTTGGTACGCAAACACCAAGTATCACTGTGTACTGAGGTTCTACCTGCCCCTGGTGCTGTGAAGGATAGAACTAGCCTCATTCCTGCGAAATGCTCCAAATATTTGGACAGTTCCATAGCACCTGTCCTTCAAACAGAATTTTGCAAAGAAAAGCACCTTTGACCACAAGGCCATGAGAAAGCAGTCAGCATGTAACATCTGAGACCCTGCAAGAAAAGGAGAGGGTAGATATATTGTGTGGTGCCCTGAACAGACTGTCAATCATTTGGCAGAATGCCTTATCCCCAGAACTTGCCAGCAGCAACAAGACATTGCTTGGGTTAGTGGCAAGAAGGGCAGCACCTGTGAGAGTCTGTTATGTACACCCACTGCATGCTGCCTTTGAAGTGGCTGTGTGTGGGAGATGGGGGAAGAAGGAAAGTGATCGAGACTGTCATACATCTGCTTCTAGAACGTGCCTTTACATAGGAACTCTGGAGGAAGATGCAGTGGTTGGTGTGGAGGTTTGGCCCCAGCAGCTCAGTGACACAGGACTCTGCTGCACAGTCTGTTCCCCACGATGGACACTGACACAAACATCGGTTAAAGACACACTCTGGTCTATCAGAAACTTGCTGGTCTTCCAGAGCGATGAGTTGACCCTGACCAAGGGTTGCAGATGGGCATAGTGCAAGGTCAAAGATGCTCCAAAGCTTACAGTAGCAGCTACCAAGGCACAGTAGGGAAAGACTATTGTCCGAGATATCCCTGCTGAAGGTAAATGGGGGTCCATTCAGGTATTGAACCCTCCTAGACCTTCAAACTTGTAAATATCAATATTATGTAGAGTCAAAGTCCAGAGGTCTGTTTATTTACTTGATATGCAACTATCCAGAACCAAACTGCATTTATGACTATATACATACACACAAATAAATTACATTGTGGAAATAAAAAAGGCCTGATTTTGCTCGATTATAGTCTTTACATTAGAATCTTACTAGTGAAGATGAATAAGGTTAAATGCTAGGAAGCATCATTGGTAGGGTTATTTAATACTCACTAAACTTCAAAACTCCACTTGAGTTTGACTTGTGTGTTGATATCAGGGTAGGTCAGACCCCACAAAAATCTGGATTTAGAAACTAAATATACAGAATAGCATGAATTATGGTGAGATAGGTAGCAGCAGAGGAGTGGCTGGTGTGTATGAATTAGTTCAACAAATTTAGGGGAAGAAAGCCTAATGGTATTCCCGCTAGACCCTGGTTGTTAGGAACCCAGGTCTAAATCCTGCCATGACAAATTGTGGAATTTGAATTCAATAAATATCCAAAATTAGGGAGCATATGATAATCCATTGTTGATGGTCAGGAAAATCCCTTCCAGTGCATTGTCAGAGGGAAGGAAACTACCATCATGACCTGGTCTGGCCTGCCCTTACACAGGATTGCAGACAGTAGGGTTGACTTAAGTGCCCAGAGACCAGTTAGGGATGAGTAATAAATCATGACCTGGCCAACTATTCCTTCATTTGGGTGTCGGCATAAGTTTTAAAATTGAAAAGTAGACAGGTAGCAAGCATCAAGAGGTGGAGAAGTCTCAAAAAAAGTGGCAGGAATAGCTTAGTAAGTCTATTGGAAAGATATCCTGTATCAAAAATTAAAATTCATTAGCTGTGAAAAATATTTTAAACAAGTCAGGCAAGTTGAATAAACATCAGTACTGATTCCAAAGACCAAAAATTCACCACCTCCCGAGTTGTCCACAGCCTTGCTCCACCACACAAATTGATGACGAACAATGTTACTATGAAACTGGAATTCTAAAGAAGGACTTAGTCATGGAATAGGTTAGGAAGCAATTTTCTTAGATACTGAAACTATAACAAAGGCAGATAGCTATCCCTTGAATTCCACTGAGCTGCTTTTGCAGTTCTGGGAAAACCAGTTCCCAGTTTGGTTTGTGCATTCCATAGCAGCAGACAAGTTACAAGATCAGTTTCTACAGAATATTGGGATTATATTTAAGCCTTTTATTAAAAGCAGCACATTGACTGCTTGATGCAAATTTCCAAAATGAGAAGATTTGAATACTGTATGTTAAGTACTGTTACAATTGGCAATTTGACCAAAGTCTTTTAAAGTTTCACTAGCATAAAGGTGAGGGATGGCTGCCTTATTTGGAGCAAAATATGTTCAGACCAATTTCTAGGAAGAGGTAGAAGCCTTTTGGAGAGTGAACTAAATCTATATTTGCTACATTGGAGGCACTCCCATAGAAACAAATTTCCCAGGGGGTTGGTCCATTTAAGAAAAGCAGAGGTAAAAATTTGGTTAATTCAATATTGACCAAAAGGAAATGTCAGCAGTTATCTTGAGACTTCATGTTGGGAACAGGGAACAAATGGAAATGCAGGAACATAGCAGATCCAGGATTGCCACTCCATTGGAAAAGCATAGTCAGTTTCAGTTGTAATACCTTGGCCACCACCTTCAGTTAAAGGCAAAAAAGGAATTTCTCAGGATAAGTACTATTTGGAATTCTTTACTCCAGGGTATTGTAGATGCTATCATTGACTATATGCAGCAAGATTTTTTCCAGACTAAGTGGCATTCAGAGCTGTGGGAGATGACACCAGCCAGTTCCCTGCCCAAGTTTAAATAAGCTACTATTTTTATTGATTGTGGAGCTTAAGAGGGGACTGTGACCTGCTTCAGTTTCTTGCATACTATTTCCAGACTGAAGTTTCTTACCCTCAAACTAGAATGTGAAATTCTAGTCATTCCTCTAGAGGTAACTTTGAAAAATCACCAGTCTCCTCATTACACATTTCGATCTAGAATAGCCTTCTCCCAGGTTAGAGAGAGTGTGCATTCTAGGAAATTGCCTTGTGGACTGCATTTGCAAATTTGATTTGCAAAAGTTTGGAATTTGGGTTACTAGTTACACTTTTGCTTCCTCAAAATTCTACTTCCACTTTTAAGGGCCAGATTCAGTGACTCTCTCCCTTTATACTCTGGCAATTTGCTCGACTGAGTTAAGCCAGCCATTGTGCTTTTTAAATTCCATTTCTACCCACTTATACTCCCTTCACCAGAAGGGATCTACTTGCATCATTAACATGGACCACTGATTCAATCACCACATTCCTCCCCAGCCAAGATGCCATCAACTTTGGCATGTTTGAAACTTGATCTAACAGATCAGAAGTCTGTTCCAACCATTAATATCATTGTACTTCAATTAGAATAGGCCCACCGCACCTGCCCCTCTACCAGAGTGCTGGGATTAGCCAAGTCCTCCAGCAATCCCTACTTTTCCTCCACAGAAAAGATTCCAGATAGGTCCATTGTTACCAGTTTCCTGTCACTGAAGGTCAGTGAATCTGTACTTAGCCCAATACTGCCAAATAGAAAAAGGTGGAAGTTAAATTTGCCACCAGTCCTAGGTGGATGCTGCCAGAATATTGACTTAATGTCAACATTTTCCTGCCAAGATGCTGTATAAGATCAGTGAATTAGTCCTTTGAATCCATGGCACAATGTACTTAGGAGGAAAGTTGACTTTATTTGATCGCCAGACAGCATTAACAAGAAATCCAAGAAAGCTGGTCTCCATCTTATTCAAAGAATTGTAATAAGTCATTTACAGATTAAGTAAAAACAAGCAGACTTATCACTTAGATTCTGTCCTAAATTTTTTGGTAATGGAGTGAGGAGAATAAAATTCATAGGAGCATATCAAGTGTTAGCCTGCATTGTAATGGGCTGTCTCAGACACTGGAAACCAACAATGCCTAGAAGGGAAAAAGGGTGCTCAACTTCATTCAACTTTAAGATCACGACCAGCAACTGATTTGGTTAACTATTCCAAACCAACCTGAATGGCTCAATCAACTATGGAATATTTTGAAAGTGACATTTTGGTAACTTGGATTTTGGTTATGCATTTACCCCCAGCTTAAAATGGTAGGGAATGAACCATATTTGTTCAGTTACCAACTTCACAGCCAGTATAACTGGAACCTTGACAATGAAATCATGAAATGTTTGAAGATCATGTCAGGATTTAATGTTAAATGCCAAGTGTTTGATACCCTAAATAAAAACTCAGTACAGGCCATCCCGTGTTCAGCATTCACTTTGAACATATGGTTCCAGATACTTAGAATCCCTATTGGCATGTCAACATTACCTTGCTTAGGGTTATTGCTGTTGCTTTCCCAAAGAAAAGTAAATTCCTTGGAAAAGCAAATACAAGTGTATGAATATTGTGGAGAGTTAGATTGTGCAATTTAGAAAGATTTGGGGAAGTATAATACCAGGACTATCAGTATTAGTCAACCGAGGACTGGGGAAATAGTTGATATTTGACCTTGGTATCATTCCCAATACTGGATTCAGATTTACAATGTAGATAGCAGGAAACATTAGTGTTAACAGACTTAGCATTTATCAAATAGAGATCTAGTTACTACAGTATTTAATACTAATTTTAAACTAATGCTTTTGGGGATTAGGTAACTGTTAAGACAATGTAGTGAAAGCATTGTGAAAGAAAGGGTCAAAAATAACTAGAAAGTGCTATTAAAGTACCGGAAGCCATGTCACCATTAATTTGCTTAATCTGCAATAATGATCAAAGCTGCAATTCCAATTTACAAGCAATTTTAAGCAGGAAGATGGAGCCTTTGGCATTTTGGAATTCAGGTGCCAGTACACTGCACAAATTAGCCCAGTATTTCAATTAAAAACAATGCAGGTTTGTAAACAGACATGCCAACAGAATCACCACTATTCTAGAAAGTGTGCAGCATGTAGTTTCTAATGTGTTCAAAAAATGACTACAGAATGAGTGAGAGGAATGTGACAAAACTGGAGTTGTGGTAAACTGACCCAAGGTCCTGCCCACATCCCATTTGGATGGGTCAACTGATTTCCAGCTACAAAGGCTAGTTATCTACACAAATCTCATTTGGAATCTGGAGGGAGTTACATGCTTCATTTTCCCAGTGGAAAGTGTATCCCAATCACAAATCAAAATTAATCTAAATTAGATTCAAAGGTGGAGGCTCAGTTCAAACTTTGTAGGGTATCAATCTAATTTGCTCCAAGGAGGGAGTAGCTTTAATTATGCAGATATGCCTGAATATAACTTCTGAAAAAAGTGGCATCATAGCAGGAGAGAAATACAAGCATGTGCAAATTACTGAGCTAAAATAGAGTCCCTATAAAAGAAAGCAATTTGACAAGTCATGCTTCAGCACAGGAAGCTTGTATAATAGACATGAGCTCCAATTGCAGCAACTAGAAATCGGATCTACAGAATTCTAATTACTTTAAAAAATCTATTTAAATCAAGTCAAAGGGGTGCAGATGACAGGAAGAGCTGCTTTTAAAAATCAATCCAATAGAATAGGGACTGACCAGCCAGATCACTGGTGCTTTACCACTTGCAAAGCATTTTAATTTCATAGATCCAGGAATTCACTAAGCAAAGCAGCACATTGCTACACCATCTAGTGGAGTTAGAAATAGAACAGAACAAAAATAAGTGGTGGAGAATCCAGTGGATAAAACAGGAACAATTAAAGTTGCAAGATTCCAAAGTTAGTTTTGACATTAATACATTTTTTATTGTAGCTTAGCTATGGCCAAGAACAATTAAGACCAATGAAAAGCTACTTAACCAGTAATGTTCAGGAACTGAATACTGGATGACTATTAGGATTTTAATTGGATTTGTATCAGAGTATTTGCACTGGCAGGCAAATTCCTCTTGTTCAGAAATTGCAAACTGGGTCCTTGCAATATTTGCATCTGGTCTTTCTGGAGGCACTGATACATTAGCAGACTGACATTAACCAATTAAAGTTGGAAATAGACTATAAACAATGCCCACAGGATGCAGAGGAAAGAGGTTCAAAACCACATTCACTTGTTACAACTGGAGCTTTAATAAAATGGGAGCAAAAGGAATGCATTTATTTTGTTACTGATTGCCAATTGTTCAGATTCTAGCCTTAACCCATTTTGGGCTCAAGATTGATAGAAGTGTCTACAGTGGTTAATTGTAATATCACCACTTGTTGGGAGAAGATTACAAATTCAGATTAGAATAAGCTTGGTCAATTTAGAGATAATGGCTCAAGAAAATTAAATACAAGTTCAAACTTGCTGGACCAGTGGTCAAGAAATTGGTTTTAAAACTTCAATCCAATTTCCCAGCCCCAAGCATGTAAAAGATATCCATCCTCTTAATACTGGTAAATCTTCAAATCAGCCCATAAGCTTCAAGTAAAACTGGTTTTAGTGCTCAGTTAGCTAGCACAGACTCTTGTCAATCTAGCCCACAACTTCATCTACAGTTGTAATTCTGGTCAATTATATTGCATTTAAAGATCTTACAAATCAGATTAGGCTAATTGAATCTTGAACAATGAATAGTGAATCTTAGATTTTGTCCCATAGGTTCAGAGTTGAATTCTGCAAAGGAGCAAAAAGTAGTGACATCAGGGCAGATTAAAAGCAACATCCATTTTCTGGAGTGAATAGGAGAGGGGAACAATTCCAAAAGCAAAGATTGTGACCTGTTACCAGAGTTCATCTATCTTGATGGTGCCATTTACAATAGAGAATGTCAACAGAACTCATTAACAGTGCAGGATTAACATTTGTTGGTATGTTGGTGAAGGAGTGCAGTGAGGGAATTTAAAGTCAGGTGAGATAAAATTATGGCTAAAATTCAGAATCTCTAGTTTCCATCTATTTAATCTTAGTATGGATAATTAGAGGTACTTTCTTACAAGATTAATAATTTAAGCCAGATTTCACAAACATTTGGATTTCCTTCACTCAATTCCACAACTACTATTCCCAGCAAGGGTGGGATGCTGATGCATAATTGCTAGTGCAATATTCTTAGTGCAGCTGAACTTTAAATGTTACTATCAGATGCTCTGGTTAGTTTTGACCCCAATCCACAAAACCCCTTTTTGGGAGAGAAAGAGACACTGATAGGAAGGCAAATTGACCACTACAAAAAAGTCACAATCCAAGTGTTTCAAAACAGCAGTACACAAGACCATTCGAGGCAAAAGTTAAGACAATTTTTCCTGGAGTTTCAAATTGGTCAAGTCCATTTTGGGCAGAAAGTCTACCAAAAAATTGTCAAATCAAGTGGGCCATCATGTTAAAACCATTACTGGTCAGGAGACGAATGCTGTAGAAGGTTAAATTTATTGTTGTGCACAGGAATAGATCTGTCTCTGCTGGACTAATGCCCTTAGCAGCAGCCACCTCCACCACTGCCTTGCTTTAATGGAGTGCTCTGGATTCGGACATTGGACCTCTCATCGTTGTGTGTAGGACCTGTACCCATGCGGTTCTTGATCTCAGCAGCCATCGTCACAAATGCCTGTTCAACATTAGTGGCATTTTTTGCACTGGTTTCCAAGAATGGAATTTGGAGAGAATCAGCATACTCCTACAAAAAAAAAAGGATATTAGAGAAGGATTAGTAGCCATTTTAGAAATTCCCCAAACTTTTAGAACAAGGTTTAAAGTATAAGAATGATTTGAAATTGACCCAGGGGCTAACTACTAAACAGAGTGCTGATCAGTCTCAAGATGGAATTGTTTGGTTATTAGAATAACTTTGCATTTTGTTTAAACCATACATTTTAAGCACCAAAGTAAAGCACTTGCATATTTTAGTCTGTCTTTAGTCAGTTATGGTGCATTCATGTGTTGATTCTCAACATACCAAATTATAGGCTTGATATTTCCATAACATGGAGTCTCAAGTTTATTAATTTTGCACCCATCTTAGCTCAGACTGATGCTTGCTGGCCATTGTTGTTACTACTTGGAATGAAAAACAATGCTAAAGAAATTCAGCAAGTCTGGAGCATCTGTAGAAATAATGGGTTCAATGGGATGCTCAATAGTTAAGTCCAACAACTTCACTCAAATGCTGTCAAACTGAGGGGGGTGGGAAGAGGAGAAAGATGGAGGGAGAGAAACAGTTGCCATTTTAAAATTTCAGATCTCCAGCAGCTGTGGTGCTTAATTCCTA
Organism: Chiloscyllium plagiosum; assembly: GCF_037043375.1. NCBI lineage: Eukaryota > Metazoa > Chordata > Chondrichthyes > Orectolobiformes > Hemiscylliidae > Chiloscyllium > Chiloscyllium plagiosum. Next base: position 20,831,960 of record NW_028270185.1, on the reverse strand, counting down.
GTTTAGATTCTGACTGAACATTTGCTTCCCTTTTCAAATGCCATAGTAATAGCCATTGCACTGGATCAGATTGGAGCAAGTTACCTCTGCCTACAAATACCAAGGTCAATTTTGCATTAGTGACCACAAAAGTGCATCAACCACTAGATTTTTCTGAAAAGAACATTTGTCCAATAAGTGGAGCTTCTGGGAGCCTATTCAGGAAGTAGCAATACAACCACTTTATTCATGGTCTCATTGATCTGGACCAAAACACAACCTGGAAATTTGAAGATCCAGAGTTAGAAGTGACCTGATGACAAATAAATTGTCTGAGAGCACTCCAGAATATTGGTGAAATTTGAAGCCATGTATCTATCTTTATTCATAGGCTGTTGCTGTCACAACTCCAGCTTTCTGGTAAAGTTTATTTCATTTGGTTTAAAAAAGTGCCACCTGAGCAACAAGACAGCCACTCATTGAAAAATATCTATTTCCACCTGCAATTTTAATTTAAAGAACTTGAGCTTGTAGAAAATTGACACTAATCAGATGACAAGACAGACAGCCATAAATATTTCCCAACATCATCTTCAACGTTCTACAGCAGAAAATGCAAGGATTTACTTCCTTTTGTTAAGGTGTTGTCATCCTTTGTAAACATAAACAGACTTATTACACAAATTACCCACCAAAATTAAAAAACACTACCTGGAAATAAACTGGGTATTTTGAACTCTCCAGAGACAGCTAATCAAATTGGGTAAATTTCCATTTAAACTTTGCCATTTCAATGCAACTCCAAAATGATAAAGTCAATTCAATAGCTTCTAGTAACTGGGGCTGCCTTTGTAACAAATACTACTTTTCTTAAAGTCTGCTAGACTAGATTTTGCTCCAGTCTGGGGTGCTACACAGTCAAATCAAAATAGAAATTCAGATTAGGAAAACTACCTGCTTTTCTCCCCTCAAAGCAGGTACTTAATTTCTAGCTACTAATCAGACTTGCAGAAATCTGCAGCATGCCACACAGATTACCCCTGCAGCCCCTACTTTGAGTCTTTGGTATCCAAGATATAAACCTACAAGCATTACATTTTTGAAAGCTTCCTTCCCAAGATGGTTGGGGTATTCATGTTCATTGGAGTGTTCTTCAAACCATACCAAGATTTACAAAGTTACTATCAGAATACCAAACCCAGCAGATGCAAACATTTACATACCTTAGCTGTAGTATAATCTACCACCTTCTTAGTGGTCAAGTCACATTTATTTCCTACTAATAATTTGTTCACATTTTCATTGGCATAGCGAGCTATTTCCTCCAGCCACTGCTTAACATTATTGAAGGAATCCTGCAAATGTTAAAAAAACAACATCAAGCCACACAACCATGCATCTAACAGCAAATAGTCACGCAGCTTCAAGTTACTGGTGTTTTTAAATAGAAAACTGGTGGCAAATTCCATTTCCAGCAAACTGCTCCATCCCTATTGCAGGGAGGATTCATTTGTCATGACAGGTTGGGGTAATCTGGGACACAAAAGGATGAGAATGTGGCATTATAATGATTGTGACTTTGAAGTGTTGCCCTGGTTTCCTTTAGAGATGGGACAGATGCTGATTAGTCTACACAACAGCTTGAGGAACATAGAAGCAGCCCAGCTGGATACTGTCAGCTCAGACCAATATTTTTAGTTTCAGCTTTTAGATTCAGAAGTAGCTGGAGTTTTGAAGCAGCTAATTCCACACCCCACCAATTGCACCTGCACTTTACATCTGCCTTTGGAATAAGTGTTAGGTCTAGGCTACATTAGTGTTTTAAAGGAGTGTAGATCATAACAGGTATACATTTCCAGTCAAAGATTCTAGAACTGTCTAAAATATTTGTTAGGCCACAATTACAGGAGTATGCACCATTGTGCAATCGGAGGGGTGCAGAGATACCAAGATACTGCCTGGCCTGGAAAGTTTGCTGATAAGACACTTGTCTCCCTTAAAGCAGAGGAGAAAGCAGCAAGGGATATACACATTCCCTCCTTTGAGGGATCATGATCGGGGAACAGATTTAGAAAAAGGTAGCAGAAAAGGGTTGGAGGAAAAATAGAGAAGGGCATCTGATGCCAACACAAAGCTCTGGGCAAAGTACTGGGGAAGGTAGAGTAACTAGGAGGTTGCTTTTTGACTGGTGCAGATGAGATGGGCCAAAGGCCTTTTCCTGTGCTGTAAATCTTACAGCATTTGTGGGAGTGTAACTTGCCAAGTCAAGAAAGAGATTAGCACTGAATAACATTGATTTAAGGGGGTGTAAATGCATATGATGGAAGAGAAGGAGCTATACCAGTTGCCAGGTAAGGCAGCTGAGTGGAGCTTAAAACATTCAGATAGACAGCACAATTGGACCAGCTAGAGGAAAAGATAAGCACTATTCTAGAGGAAGTCTCAGATGAAACTAGTAACTAATTTGGCTTCAGACCTAGTGACCACATACATGAAAAGGAAAGATTGGACTGAAAGTAGAGGCAAGAATAAGTGCAAAAACTTAGAATAGAACAGAGAATTGATGAACCAAGTACAGAAACTATGTTGCAGAACATTTCATCAGTTTAAGACAAAGGTAGAGATTAGATGTGTTCTAGAGCACAAGTGTGAATGATTACTGGTTACAGTTTTTGTAGAGTATATGCCTAGAAATTCAGGATTGTAGTCTGGGGAGAAGGTGTCTAGACAAACCACAAACTCTAGAACCAAAATCAGATCAGGATTGCAAACAAGGCAAGTAACAAAGCCTCAAAGTTCAGATTTTTTCACGATTCAAACGGAATGAAACAAGATGCAGTTAAAGTTAGATCTGGACCAAAACTCAGCATTTTGTTTGGAATTGGCAGTTTCAGAATGGTACATGCCATTGCACTAACTGGTGTTCCAATTATAAAGACAGCCATCCAACTTTAGTTCCCAGAGACAATTCAGATTAGTTATTTCAAGTTCCCAACCGGCTTCCTTAAAAAGGCAAAGCCATCTAGTCTAGATTTCTCATGTAGTCTGTTAGATTATGTATGAAGCTCAGTTGTTTACCAAGGTAAATGGATCAATTTAGACATTAATGGTTTAACTATTATACATCATTCCTTACATAAAAGGTGGGAAAGTAATGTAGAAGCAACTGTCCCATTTCACTATTCTAAATAGGTAATTAATGCCCATCCTACCTGATCTGTGACATCATACACAATAATAATCCCATGTGCTCCTCTGTAGTAACTGGAAGTAATGGTCCTGAAGCGCTCTTGTCCAGCTGTATCCCACTGAAACAGGTTATAACTTGTTAAAACAATGTCAATGGTCCTGATCTGAACAAAGTAATTGAGTGCAACAAGGATTTATAGAGTTAGGTGTACAGCACAGACCTGGACCCTTTGGTCCAACTCATCTATGCTGACCAGATATCCCAACTAAGTCTAGTCCCATTGGCCAGCACTTGGCCTAAATCCCTCTGAATGCTTCCTACTCTTATCCAGATGCTTTTAATAGTAATTATACCAGCCTCCACTTCCTCTGGTAGCTCAATCCATACACACCACCCTCTGAAAATATTGTCCCTTAGGTCCCCTTTATATCAAACTTTCAGAAACCGGTTGCTTAAACGGTGTCCAAAGGAAAGCATTTGGCATCAGGGTATTAAAATCAGTTTAACTTGCAAGTTCATTAGAACTCCATTACCATGTTCCTAAATCCTTCCAAGTGATTTGCTTCATGTTACTTGTCCTTACAGGATTAGTGAAGAGTCTACCTTCCAAAAGGTGTTAAATCTTCCACAACTATCAAAACATTTCCTCAATTTGTTCCATGGAGAACAAAACTTTCCAGCCCAAATCCCTCATCGCAATCATTCTGGTTACTTTATTAAATTCATACTGACGCTCCTATTCCACAAGCCCCCAAAATTGTCATCCACCATGGCAAATTGTCAGCATTCAGTGCAAACCCTCTAACCTTGGATAGAGGTAAAAGTCAAGTTGGTTGCTGTTTATACAAGAAACTCAAAGCACTCATTGATAGCTTTTCCCAATTAAGGATTCCAAAACTTACAGTATAACTGGATTGTAATTGCTCTTATGTATTCTGAAAAGTGCTCAATATCTGCCACCTCTAGAACCCTGACCACAGGAGAATTCACAGCAACCAAGGGATACAAGATACTAGGCCAGTGACCAACCCACCCCAATCAGCCAGCTTTTTCATCAGAACTTTTCCCTCAACCATTCACTGAATCAATTAGCAAATCCTGGCATTCCTCCTCAACTCCATGTTAAAGACTGTTCAGTTCTGCCATATTTTCTCCCCCCCACCTCAAACTAAGTATTCCAAGGCCTGGAACTAGTTCATCAAGCCTCCTAGAAATGATATTCAATTGAAGAATTTCTTGCCAATTAGAATAGAATATTTAGAAATATTCTAATCAGAACAGATCTTTTTCATCTTCACAAACAGAAGCTTAGAACTAGAGTCCCAGCTTGTTTGGGATACTAAAAGGAGAATTGATAAGTTAATGTTTTTGGAGACCATCCCATCCAGCTGAGAGAAATCTAACCCTGTCACAATGAAGAGTGTCAAAGCAGTTTGAATGGTTTATTTCTTCCCAGTAATAAAACTATGAACTAAAAATAGTGCAACAGTTTAGGTAGTCTTGGCAGCAAAGTTAACTCCAGAGCATTGGAAAACCCCTCAGAACACAGGGATGCTGTATAGCAAGGACAGAATCTAGTTTTTTGACATGAACACAAAATTTATTGTTCCCTCCAGTTGAGATTTTCCAATGCTCTAGGCTTAAATTTTGCTACCAAGACTACCTGAATTGTTATGCTCTGTCCATGCCAAAAATGTGTTTATTGTAATAAAGTGTTAGACAATAGACAATGAGAAGATGGCTCAAGGGTTCTATTTGAAGTGATCACCAGAAACTGCATCACAAGCACAACACCTTAATTTCTCCTTGCCTGCACAATGGAAGTCATGGATTAAGTCTCCACAGTATTTATATTGGATTTGGACTAGAACAAGGCTACATTCTTCCCCTCATCTGCACAAAACACTTGAAAAGCCACTGCACAGCAAGTGTTACCCAATTCAAATATGAACAACCTACTCATGCACCTCACCCCACAAGTGCATAAATTCTTGTACCTGGAGCCAAAGAAACCACACCCACAGGTCTGATCAAATTTGATTTTCTTGCAAGTTCTGAAATGGCAATAGTTATTCAAGCTCTAGACAATTAAAGTTATTGTTTGATATAATTGGGAGTAAACAACAAGAGTTTGACCTTTAACAAGATCATAAAGCAAATAAAGTTGAACTAGACTGTCAAAAAAGTGTTGACTATAATCCAGAAAGATACTTACAATCTGTAGTTTAACAGTTTTACCCTCTAATTCTATGGTCCGGATTTTGAAGTCGACACCAATGGTACTTATGTAGCTTTCTGTGTATGTATCATCCTGAAAAAGAAATCAGGCTTATGAGGGAGATAGGTAGTACCACTCCTCTACTTCCTGTCTCGAACACATCCATCACCTGAAACTTATCAGAAGTAGATTGTTATAATGAAGAGGCATTCATATTTCTGGTTCATCCAAAATAAGTAATCCACAGGGATTAAAAGTCCACCCAAGTTTATAAATTTAAATTGCTTGAATTTAGTGTTAAAAATAAGCTTACTGTCACCAATAGTGACAAACCACAATCCTGTAACGAAATAAATAGTCTATGGTTCTCAAAGTAACAGGAAACCAATGACTGAAGAGAGTTAACAATTCTGTTCAGTTTGAAAAGCATATAAACAAGGTGAAGCAGCCAGTGATTTTAAAGGTTCATGTGGTTATTGAAAGAGTTACCACAATCTATGTGCTATAGTAAAGCAGTGCAGACAGGGAAAGATCAGAAGTGGCCCAAGGAAATAATAGCACCTCAAATTAAAATTGAACAATTCTACAGGTCATAAAATTCTAAGACTGCAGTTAAGCATGCCACACTTAGAAATCAAACTTATCCAAGGGAAGCAGACTCAGTGGTAAAGGTTTTGACAGTATCTGATGAGCAGTACTGGAGAATAAGTAGCAATTCATGAACATTAGAACTGAAGTGAATGACTTTTCATTGTTGGATGCAATGAAAAAATCTACAAACCAGAATTGGAGGATGGATTCCAACCTCATTTGGAGTTTATGGATCAGGTGGAGTAAATTTTCGATCTTAAGAGTGTTGGATAGAAGACTACAGCCAAAAGAGATGAACCACATCCAGACTAAAAAGATAGTCACTAAAATCAATACAGTTCCTGTGGTCTGGCCGGGCAGAGATCAAGGACTTTGAGATTTGAAAGTTAAAAGGAACTTCTGAATGAGCCCAAGAAAATAAGTTAGAAGCCATGAAAACCACTTGAAAGATTTGCAAGTTCACTATGCTGCCATTTTAAAACCAGATGAAACTACTGGGAACTGGACCCAGAATCCTGAACTTAAAATATTTTTCAGCCAATCACCCTAATCCCTTACTTCATTATGGTGTCTTCAACTAGGGGCAAGTGAGGACATTAATTCAGTGCCCTATTGGATTGACTGGGAATTAATCACAATAGCCAAAAGACTAGACCGTAGACTTTCAAACCAGAAACATTCAAGTAAAAATAAAAACAAACTTGAGGGAGAGGACTGGATTTGCTGCTATTTTCTCCACCAAACTTTTGGCAAGAGAGTGGAGCCAGGATAAAGCACTTAGTGATTATATGGCATACCAGCTACAGCTTGCAAGCACAGGAGAGAGCTTAAGACATATTTGTCGTCATGCCTCCAAGGTAGCATGTTGGAAATCAAGACTCACTATTCCTGGACTAGTTGTAATAAAAAATTGATAATGCAAAGTGTCCTGTGCATCTATTGGATGGACCTCGGTACAAAAGTGCATAAGCCTCTTAATTGCAATATAACCACAACTGTAACATTTATAGCTAAAATATAAAGACTGCATCTTTTGAAAACAAACAGATCACTGTTGCCCTTACACCTCAGCCCTTTGAAGAGGTCTTCAGTTACTCCCACCTTAGATCAATAGTAGAGAACTTAGTTATGTTAGTAAGGTTGTTAAAATTGAAGTGGATACTCAACTCTCCTGCCTCACCCATGCTTACTACTTTTCCATTTCCAAAAGCAGCCAGAGTTGTTCTGTAATATTAGAATTATGACAGGTAATGTGCAATTTTTTTTAAAAACTCAGTTTCAGGATATGTTGAGGGTGAACTCAGCCACCCATGATTTGAAGCTGGCCACAACAGTTTGGCCACAACAGCATTTTACTATTAAAACAGCCTTCTGTCACATTGAAGCAACTAATCACCTTTGGAGTTAATGCTGTCCTGGCTAATGAATTCAACATTCCATGAAAAGGGCTACGAGTTTAACCAGTACATTCCAAAGGCAGGAAAAATCATTGGATTGGTGTAATTAAAACCACTGACCATCTTTGGCCTTTATTTTCATACTACATGAACTGAAGATCCAAATCAAGAAAGTGAACTAGCTTAGCCAGAGACAATTAAAGTTTGGCAAGGCTGACAAAAATGCTTCCATTGTGGCAGCACAATACTAGGTATTACAATCACTAAAGTTACAACACCATATATAGAGATGGTGGAACTCTACTACAGAGAGGTGAACAATTAGATGTATAAAATGAGAAGCAGCTAAAGTGGTAAAAAAATAAATAGAGTGGAGGCTGTGAAGCACTACATATCTGCTAGGCTGTAGTACAGGTCAATAAAAAAAGTGCGCTATAAAAAGTGTTCCTTCATTTAGAGTCTAATAGTTGCTTAGAAAGAATGGTCACTAACACATATGCTTGTGTACCTAGAAAGTGGTCATTGGTTCGGTGGATCTTTTCGGCTGATGACTCTGCATTTGGTTTAAAAACTTGGTAGGCTTTGAGCAGAGTGGAAGTGGTCCTTGACCATTGACATTCCTTTCCTGTACTTTTCACAGGAATTCAAGAATTTTCCCTTCAGACAGGAATTTGCTCCTGGTTTTTTCTAGAAACAGTCCCTCAAGCACTAAGTTTTGAATTTCTTTCAGGAACCGAGACGGTCTTCAAACTATGTCCTTTGTCTTCCTCATAACCTTCCTTGGAGAGAATTCCTCAAAAATCAGACATCAAGCATGTGGCTAGCCCACTGGTGTTTTTTTTCTCCCACATGATCACAGTCAATGCTGGTGCTGAGCTGCTTCAAGGGCACTAGTATTAATACTGAAACTTTATTGCTGGAACAGCACAGCAGGTCAGGCAGCATCTCGGGAACAGAAGATTCGACGTTTCGGGCACATGCCCTTCTTCAGGAATGAGCAGAGTGTTCAGCAGGAGAAGATAAAAGGTAGGGAGGAGGGACTTGGAGGAGGGGCGTTGGAAATGTGATAGGTGGAAAGAGGTCAAGGTGAGGGTGATAGGTCAGAGTAGGGTGGAGGCGGAGAGGTCAAGAAGAAGACTGCAGGTCAGGAAGGCGGTGCCGGGCTGGAGGGATTCGGCTGAGACAAGGTGGGGGGAGGGGGGAAGAAGAAACTGGTGAAGTCCAAGTTCATCCCCTGTGGTTGGAGGGTTCCCAGTCGGAAGATAAGACGCTCCTCCTCCGACCGTCGCGTTGTTGTGGTTTGGCGGTGGATGAGTCCAATGACCTGCATATCCTCGGTGGAGTGGGAGGGGGAGTTGAAATGCTGTGCCACAGGGTGACTGGGTTGGTTCGTCCGGGTGGCCCAGAGGTGCTCTCTGAATCGCTCCGCAAGTAGGCGGCCTGTCTCCCCAATATAGAGGAGGCCACACGTATTAATACTAGTATTAATACACCAAGCCTCTTAGCTGATCCACAATCTCAAACAGCAGCAATGGAACTTCCAAGAGTCTCTAGGATGTCTCTGTAGTCCAAGTTCCACAGCCATATGTAGTTGGAAGGTGCAACTCCCTTATACAGTAGATTTTTGGTATAAGCACAATGTGTCAAAGACTCATCCTTGGGTGTCCAAAGGCATCTGATTAGATGTGGCAATTAATCAATACCAGCCTTAGATGGAGGTAGCTTCCATGTTAAATGTTCATTACTGGAAGCTGACCTAAGACCAGCTGCTAAGAAATTTATTTGAGGCCAAGACCAATTCTTTATAATTTCTATGAAGGCATTGAGACAGGCTTGGAGGATTTTCAGATATTGTCATCTCCATGTTGATGCTCCAAACAAAGTTCCTGTTTTAAACAAAAAAGTTGCTAGAAAAGCTCAAGTTTGACAGCTTCTGAAGAGAAAACATTTCAGGTCTGGTGATCTTCCTCAGAACTGATAGTATCTAGGAAAATGGTTTTTATGCAAAGGTAACGGAGGGAGTAAAGGAGTAAACAATAGGTAGGGATAGCACCAGTAGAAAGAACAGTTGGACAAAAGCATGGATAACAATTTGGCTAGGATGAATAGGATTGCCAGCACTTGTCAACTTGGATCAAACAGGTCTGACACCTCCTGCACTCCCACCCTCACCCCCTCTTCTCTGCAATAGGGACAGGGTTCCCTTGTCCTTACCTGCCATATCACCAGCATCAATGCAACCAGCCACCAAGATGCTACCAGACATTCCCTTCCAAATCCTTCTGCAGGGACCATTCCTTCAGACACTGGCCAACTCTTCCTTCACTCAGACCACACCCCAAGGGCACCTTTCCCTGCAACTGAAGGTTTAACACCTGCCCATTTACCTTCTTCCTCAGTATCCCGAGGAAACACCTTCCAGACAATCCAGTCTACTGCATTCACTGCTCACAATGGGCTCTCCTCTATATAATCGGGAAAGATGAAGTTGGATGACCACTCAGCAGGGGAGTAGTTCTGCCTGCAAGAGAGCTTCTAGTTGCCTGCCAGTTTACCACCATTCCCTGGTCAAAGTCTCCACCTCTGGCTTGCTGCAATGTTCCTACAAAGCTCGGCGAGCTAGAATAGCACCATGTTTTCTGCTTGGAGAGCCTGCAGCCCTCCAGACTTCATGCAGAGTTAAATAATTTTAAAGCCTGAACTCTTCATATCCTAGCCCCCTACCCCACAGGGTGCCATTACACTATTGTCAGCCACTAAGTCTCAAATAGCTATTCACCCTTTTAGCCCAATTGTTTTTGTTCCTTTGTCCAATTGTTCTTCTCCCCCTTTGGGCTCTATCCACATGTTTACTCCTTAGCCCATCCCTGCCTTCTGCCTATGAACCAACATTTTCCTAGCTATCATCAGCTCTGAGAAAGGGTCACCAGACCTGAAGCATAATTGATTTCCATTCAATGTTGCTGGATCAGGTGAGCTTTTCCAGGTGTTTAAAAAGTTTTCCAGATTTCAATAGGGGGTTGAGTTTGAAATTTTACCAATGCTGTAGACAGTGTCCACATCACTGGGAAGCTTGCTCTGGATAGTGGGGAGACAGTGAGGAGGGTGATGACATCTCTTGACTGTAAAGGATTCAGTCATATCACCAGTGGGGACCATCCAACATCTGTCACTGAGGAATGAGACTGGAAAGTAATGGAAGAAATGACAGGGGAACTAAAGTGTTTTGTAGTATTCAGTGGAAAGCACTAGTGGTGTACCAACTTTGACAGTTAGGAGTAAGGAGTGTAGTGGCCACTGATAAGGAAGCAGAAAGGTCTGAAGATAGATAAATCATCCAGACCTGATGGGTACAGAGTTCTTTGGAAGTTGTCAGAGATAGGGTTAAAGCATCCAACATGCTCACCTTCATTGCTCAGACCTTTTCAGTATAGAGTTGAGACATGCTGAGTTTGTACAGAATGTCGGTGAGTACTTGGCACAGTTCTAGTTGCCCTGCATATATGGAACATTAAATTAGAGGGTGAAGAGATTTACCAGCATGTTGCTGGAACTAGATGGTTTGAGGTATAGGAGGGGCTGGGACATTTTCCACTGAAGTGTCTGATGCTGAGGGTGACCTTGGAAGTTAAGATCAGAGGGTCGTAGATAAGGTGAACAGCTAATGTCTTTTCCTTGGGTAAAATAGTTCAAAGTTAGGGTTTAAAATAAAAGAGGGGAGAAAGATAAAAGGGACCCAAGGGGCAACTTTGTCAGAGGGTGGCTCATATGGAATGGTAGATTGAGATGCAGTTAAAACATTAAAGACATTTAGATTGTTACATGAATAGGAAATGAGGTATATGGGCTAAATATAAGCAAGTGGGACTGAAGGTTCTGTTTGTGCTGTATGACTTTCAGATAGAAGAGGTTGATGAATCTCACTGGACAGCCTACTTTTGACAGGGTCTTCCTTAGCACTGTCAAAAGTGATGTCAGATCAATGAAGGCCATGTAGTGGTTGATGTTCTGCCATCTCTTGGTATTGTTGAGCAGTGAAAATCATGTCCATAAATCGAAGTTTGGACCCAAGTATTAAAACATTAAGATATTTGTACAAGTCCTCAAGCTAAGCTTACCACTTCAGAAGTTTAATATACTGACTACATTAGGGCAGCAAAGCTCTAATCTTACTTGTGTTAAGTTTAATTTATTGCAAAATGGAACTTTGTGACAACATACTTTCTAGGTCCTAAATTCTGTAATTCATTCTTTGGGGCCATTCAAAGCTGGCTTTGTATTTGTTTTTGATGGCCTTGTTGCTAGTGGACTGGCATGCTTCTCAAATCATAGCAAGTGGGAGCCACTTCATACTAGAGGTTGCCAATTCAGCTGGTTTGCACAGCAACCTCGTCAGTAATAAGTAGCGTTCAGAAATATGGCAGGTCAAGGGGAATTGGGTAAATAACTTGAGCATCTCAAATACTATCTTAAATTGTACTTTTCAGGACAAGCGATAGGACCTGATTGTGCATGCTCTTCTCATGAGTAACAAAGTACTTACAGCAAACCGGAGCAGCAGACAAGACTTGCCAACACCAGAGTCACCAATCAGAAGCAGCTTGAACAAGTAGTCACTAAAAAGGAGAAATAGTTTAGATAAAAAAGCAAGCAATTGTGTTTCTGCAACTATAGACATAACCAGCCTTTAAGTGTACCTTCTCCCATTGAGTGGGATTTCACTCCAGCCCAAGTCCAGAACTGATTAAAGCTTACTGTTTTAATAGAGAAAAGCTAGACATTAAAAAATTTAACATGGGTACTTCCATTGATGGAAAGTTCTACTCAAGTATTTCATTTAACAGATGTTACTCTTCCTCATAGTAGCTTAAACCAGGCACTACTTTGGCCACAAGGCTCCTACTAATTGAGGAAATTGATAGCCCTTAAATCAGTAATGGTCACCAGATTTGAAAATGTTAAAACACTATCAAGTCAGACTGCTGGTTGCACCTTTAGTTCTGCACAACTCAGGCCAATTTGCTGCTAAAAATCAACAGTCTAGCAATTACACTAAGTGATGATCAGAACAATCAGGTAGTTCTGACTGTGTACTATTGAGACTTTGCAGAAAGCACAAGTTAGAGTCCTGTTCAATAGCAACCAGTTTTTTTTAAATATAAGAAACTCCCCAGGTCCAATCCAGTTTTTAAAGATCTTTTCAAGCAAAGATTACTCAATGTACAGACTTAAATTCATTTCTAATGAATGTTGCAGTCACCAAGGAATCAGAATATTGAGGTAGCTTACCATCAGGCTGCAATTGCTAATCTTAAAGAAAATGTTAGCCCAAGAATTGTAAAACAGCATTACATGGAAGAAATTTACAACAGAAGCAGGCCAGGAAGCTATCTAGTTTAATCTCACTTGATCTCTTATCTATAGCTCAGAAGGCACAGCAAACATTCAAGAGAAAGTATGGTGAGCAGAAGCCCAATGTTCCTGACATTGTCATAAGATGCCAGGCCTTTGTATTTTCTATATTCAATTATCTCTATTACCTGCATCTCTGCACGAGATCACCATTGGCATTCATTTGCCACCATACTTACTTCCCACCTCCACACTGATCTTATTCTACAGCTCAAAGTGAATGAATCCAGGATAACTGAAAACAATATCTACAATTAACCAATTGAGGGTTAGTTGATGTGCAAACTGCATCTTCACACTTAGAGAACTCCTTGAAATCTACTTTGAAAACTGCATTTGGATTATTAAAAACTTAGTGATAGTTGAAAATCACAACACCAGGTTATAGTCCAACAGGTTTAATTGGAAGCACACTAGCTTTCAGAGCGATGCTCCTTCATCAGGTGATAGTGGAGGGCTTGATTGTAACAATTTATAGCAAAAATTTAGTGTGATGTAACTGAAATTATACATTAAAAATTGATTGTCTGTTAAGCCTTTCATCTGTTAGAATACAGTGATGATTTGCACATTAAAGTAGTGAAACTAAAACCTTTTTTAAAGTTGCATTCTCAGGTTAGTTGTTAACAATGGTGATAGCTAGACAATATGTTGAAGGTGTTGGCCCAGTGTTCCATCTACTATGATGTTTAGATTGACTAATCTAAAGAGAGAACAATCTAAACATCATGGTAGACAGAACACAGGGCCAACACCTTCAACATATTGCCTAGCTATCACCATTGACAGCTAACCTGAGAATGCAACTTTAAAAAAGGTTTTGATTTACACATGAAATAGTGAAACTATCACTTTTTTTTTTAGATTAGATTACAGTGTGGAAACAGGCCCTTCGGCCCAACAAGTCCACACCGACCCGCCGAAGCGAAACCCACCCATACCCCTACATTTACCCCTTACCTAACACTATGGGCAATTTAGTATGGCCAATTCACCTGACCCTGCACATCTTTGGACTGTGGGAGGAAACCGGAGCACCCGGAGGAAACCCACGCAGACACGGGGAGAACGTGCAAACTCCACACAGTCAGTCGCCTGAGGCGGGAATTGAACCCGGATCTCTGGCGCTGTGAGGCAGCAGTGCTAACCACTGCCACCGTGCCGCCCACTGTGCCACTGTGCCGCCCACATCTGTTCTAACAGATGAAAGGCTTAACAGACCTATAATTTCACTTACAACACAATTTTTGCTATAAATTATGATTGAGCCCTCCACTATCACCTGAGGGAGTGTTGCTCCAAAAGCTAGTGCGCTTCCAATTAAAGCTGTTGGACTATAACCTGGTGCTGCGATTTTTAACCTTTGTACCCTAGTCCAACACCAGCATCTCCAAATCATTACCTCAGTGATGTAATATTTCCCTCACATTAAAGTGAGGCAGGTCAACCCATTGTTTATTTTTGAGCTATAATGAGCAAACAGTCCAAAACTCACCCAAAGTTGAGCCAGTACAATTGGTCCAGTTTAGGATCAGAAAAAGTCATCTAACCTAAACAGGCCTTGAGTGATTTCCCATCACGACAATACCAAGACACTACCCCCACATTTCACCCACCACAGGCCTGAAAGGAACAAAAGCACAGGATCATAGCTAGCTCACTGGGTTTGCAAGATTTTAAACCCTGCTTTTCCAGCAATACAATCTCTACCCTTCACTACAAGTCAGCAATTAACTCTTCCTTCAGCAGGTCTCAATCCACTGACCCCTTCTACATAGGAGCACCACTAACTACAAGCATTCCATATCCATTTCGTGCTAAAATCCACTTGAACTTCAAGCAATCTGTATGCCTCCCCAAGTCTAGACAGCCTTCAGATTTTAATGCTGTAAGTTTAGAAATGCAACAGTGGAGATCCAAGATGGCAGCGACCCAGCAAGTCTGAGTCTACAGTGCTCCTCCCAAGACTTGGGTAAAGTGGGTCACCCACCCCCACCACACACCAAGTCATTTATAATAGCTGTTTAATTTAATTAGTTGTTTAATATTAAACTTAATCTAATCTTTAGTAAAAGTGACTAAAGGGAAGGGAGCCCACAGCTCAACCAGCAGAAATCCCTCCCCCACCCTCCAGCTGCAGCTGAGGCATCCACAGCCACCCCGGGGGACTTACCTACGGTGACAAGCCTTGTAGAAATGATCTCCAAACTGGACGTGAAGTTTGATGCTTTCATCGAAGAATCCTGAAATTGATGGGACTCACTCTCGGCTGCGCTGCAGAAGCACGACCAAGACATCCAGGAAATCGAGTGCTGAGTCGGAGGGGCGGAGTTAAAGGCCGTGACCTCCGAAACTACAGCACAATCGGCCGTGGATCAGGTCCGGTCTCTCGAACAGCGAGTCCGGACCTTAGAGAATCACATTGACGACCTCTATAATCGAGGTCGTCGAAAAAATATTCGTTTGCTGGGCCTTCCCGAACAGGAAGAGGAAGGCCAGCTTAGTGTTCCTTGAACAGTGGCTTCCACAGCTTTTAAATCTGGAAGCTGGATCAGGCCAGGTAAGGGTAGAATGGGCCTACCGGCTCGAACCAGCACCCACGCCTGGTCCTGTTCCGGCTGCAGAGCTACAAGGAGAGGCAGATACTCCTAGAAGCCTCTAGAAATCTCGGAAAAGACCCCCAAGCCATGATCCATAAAGGATCCAAGATTATGTTATTCCAGGACTTTTCCCCAGCTCTGGTCCAAAAGAGGAAGGCATTTGATGAGGCGAAGAAGCGTTTAAGGGACTTAAATATTCAGTACTCCTTACGCTACCCAGCGACGCTACACTTTAACCATGAAGGATCCGTGTATAACTTTGGATCGCCAGAAAAGGCAAGGAATTCTTGGACTCTTAGATAAACTGTAAGACATAATGGATGTTGGTTTGCCTTCCCCCGCTTTGGTTTATACCCTCTTTTCCCCCCCCCCCCCCCCTTTTTTCCTTTCTTACCTTACTGTTTAATATCATGGGGGTTGGGGAGGGGGATTTGATTTTCCACCCCCCTTGGGGTTGTTTTCTTTTATTATTTTATGTATATATGAGGGATATATACTATATATACATATACAAGCTGGTGGTTACCTTATTCAATTTTACCTGTCTTTAGGAGCAGGGTTGTTTCTCCCTTGTTATTTTGTGTTAGTATAATTATTATTTGAGGTTGTAATTTTATAGTTATGTTTATATATGGTATAAACATTACCAAATATATCCAGGTGTTGGTATGGGTGGGGGTAGGGTGCTCACTTAACACTAGCTTTGTATTATATTTGAATTCTCATTTTATTGAGGAGTGCCTGGGTCAAGGGTGGGGCATTGGTTGGGAGAGGATATGATGGACTTTTGGAGAGGAAGTGACACCCCCTGGGAACAAGGGAAAATCTCCACTTAGATATGTTTTATTTTTTTTAATTTAGAAAGTTTATTGTATTGTTGAGAGCGTATTAGAGAGGCTTTATTTTTGTAAATTTTATATGCTCTACGCTCGGGATGTTCTGGATAGGGTTCCCCCTCCCGAGGGGTCTCGGATTTGCTCGGACGATTATGGTTGATCAGTCGGTTAAGTGGTGCACCTGGAATGTCATGGGGAGTAATTCACCAGTCAAAAGGAAGAAAATATCATCAAATCTTAAGGAAAGAAAGAGTTGATATAGCTCTCCTACAGGAGACACCTGTCGGATAAAGAACACTTGAAATTACGACAGGTGGATTTGATCAGGCCTTTTCTTTTAGCTCAAAAAGCAGGGGAGTTGTTATTCTTGTTCGGAAGAATTTCCCTTTCAAAATCCTAAAGCAGATAAGACTAATCTGGACGATATATTTTGATTAAAGCCCTCATAAATGGAGAGGAATATGGGATTTTAAATTTGTACTGCCCTCCAGCACACCCCTTTAAATTTATAACAGAAGCCTTTTCAAAATTGATGGCTTTTGGTGGTAGTCATACAATTATAGGAGGAGACTTTAATTGTATTATGGATCCGGAAATAGAAAGGATTCCCAAGAGTACTGCAGGAGTATCTCCCAGATCTAGACAATTGATGGATCTGAACAAAGAATTAGAACTAGAAGATGTATGGAGATGTCTTCATCCACAGGTTAGATTTTTCTTTCTACTCCAATCCACATAAATGTCATACCAAAATTGATATGTTTTTTGCCCCCTTGATTTTTTTAAATTCTATATCATCCTGTAAAATAGGTAGTATAGCAATTTCTGACCACGCTGCTGTATATATGGAAATCAAGGCGAGGAACAATGGGACATCCCCTCTGCATTGGCGTATGGACCCCTTCCTAATGAAGAATAGTAAATTTGTAAAGTACTTCTCTCAAGAATTTAAAACTTTAGAAATTAATTCAGGTACAGCTAGCAACCCATCATTGATGTGGGAGACCAAAGCTTACACGCGAGGTTTGATCATCTCCTACTCAGCGACCCAGAAGAAATTGAAGGGAGAACAACGTCTGCTTGAAGCTCACTTAAAAAGCAGCTGAAACAGCATACACTGAGACCTTCTATTATTAAATTGCAAAGGATTACGGCTTAGGACAGCTCTAAACACTACACTTACTCAAACGGCTAAGGAGGAAATATTATTTGCCAAACAAAAGGTTATATGAATATGGCTACAAACCAGGTAGATACTTAGCATTTCTTGCAAAGAAAAAAGGCCCCTCAGATTATATCAAGGAAAGTACAGGTATTTTGACTCATGATAAAAAGATTAATGCGAACGTTAGAGAATTTTATTCTGAGTTATATAAATCGCAGGATTGTGAAGATAGGACGAGGAGGATGCAGTCATTTTTAAAAAATTTGACCTTTCCAGGCCTAACTCCGGAACAGGTATCAGTCCTAAATGCTCCTCTAACAGTCCAAGAAATACTTGATGTAATTAGGCAACTTCAGTGGTAAGGCATTGGGCCCAGATGGTTTTCAAGCTGAATTCTACAAAAGATTTACAGAAATATTGGCTGGTCCACTTATGGACATGTATAACTATGCATATAGTCAGGACTATCTCCCACCTTCACTGAAAGAGGCAAATATCTCATACTTAAAAAAGGAAAGGATCCAGAAGATTGTACATCATATAGACCAATATCCTTGCTAAATGTAGATTTTAAAATCCTTTCTAAAACATTAGCACTGAGATTAGAAAGGGTACTGCCACATATTGTAAAGGAGGAACAGACAGGGTTTATTAAGGGCCGTGGATGATCCAATAATATTAGAAGGGCTTTGAATATGATTCAAGCCGGTCATCAGGGAAAGATGCTGAAAATGTGTTGCTGGAGAAGCGCAGCAGGTCAGGCAGCATCCAGGGAACAGGAGAATCGACATTTCGGTCATAAGCCCTTCAGGAATTCCTGAAGGGCTTATGCCCGAAACATCGATTCTCCTGTTCCCTGGATGCTGCCTGACCTGCTGCGCTTCTCCAGCAACACATTTTCAGCTCTGATCTCCAGCATCTGCAGACCTCACTTTCGCCATCAGGGAAAGATACCAGTAGTAGTTTCATTAGACGCAGAAAAGGCATTTGATAGGGTTGAATGGTCACATTTGTTTCACACATTGGAAAGGTTTGGCATTGGACAGGTGTTTACCAAAACAGGTCTCAACATTGTATAGTGATCCCAAAGCAGTTGTGGTTACCAATGGATTAGGTTCGGATAACTTGTGCGTAGGGGCTGCCGCCAGGGATGTCCCCTCTTGCCATTGTTATTTACGCTAATAATTGAACCACTAGCAGAAGCTATATGAGCTGATCCTAATATAATGGCCCCAAGGATTGGTACAGGTAAACATAAAATTACCCTTTATGCAGATGTTCTTCTATTCCTCAGTAATCCGGATGTCTGTACCTCGCCTAATCCAAGATAATACATTTAGTGCATTCTCAGGCTATAAAATTAATTTTAAAATCAGAGGCTATGCCAATGGGCAGCCTTGCTATGACACCCCACTTATTGGACAGATCCCTTTTTCCCTTTCGCTGGTCCCTGGAGGGCTTCTTATATTTAGGCATTTTTATTACTCCAGTATTTGGTCAGTTGTATAAGGCTAATTTTGTGCATTTACTGGAAAGGATAAGGCAGGACCTCCAGCAATGGGGAGACCTTCCAATTTCCTGGTTGGGTAGAATAGTGCTAATCAAAATGAATGTCCTGCCCCGTCTCCTATATCCTATGAGAATGCTTCTGGTGATGCTGCCGAGGACGGCTCTACGTAAATTATAAGGCTGGCTGGGTTCCTTTATCTGGAATCATAGACGGCCCCTCATTAAGCTGAAGAAGCTACTGCTTCCACAGACAAGGGGAGGATTGGACTTCCCAGACTTTAGGAAATATCAGTTAAGTTCCCTATTAAGTTACATAGCTGATTGATTGTGGATCAGGCAAGACCCAATCTGGTTGGACATAGATGCCTCAAGTAAAATACCCACTTATAACCTTTTATTTTCAGACAAGAGGAAAATCATTACAGATCACTAAAAACCCTATAATACTAAAACACAATTAAGGCTTGGAATATATTGCAGCAAAATGAAGGCAACTCACATAAAACATCCCCCTATGCTCCGATAGTGGGAGCATTGGGATTTCAACTGGGGCTTACAGATGCCACTTTTAAACTCTGGAGATCCAGGGGTCTCATGTTTAGGGGATCTATTTAAAGATGGGGTCCTGATGTCTTTTGAACAGCTCTGTCAGAAATTCAGATTACCTAATGGAGACCTCTTTCAATACTTCCAAATTTGAGATTATATACAGAAGACGACTACGTTATTAGTTAGTCTTTATAAATCAGGTAGAGAATGTAGTGTCCTACGACCAGTGGGGGTATCTTCATGTAGTAAGTGATAAATAGTACTGACAGAACTATCGGGAGATATGGATAATCTGCTTAAAACATGGGATCAGGATTTGGGACTAGAAATCTCTATAGAAACGTGGAATGATATTTGGGAAAACACTAGAAGAATTACTATCTGTAACAGAACCCAGGCTATCCAGCTGAAGATACTTCATAGGGCCCATATAACACCGGTTCGACTCGCAAAATTTAAGGCAGGAGCATCTCCAATGTGTCCCAAATGCAAAATAGAGGTGGGCACTTGTACATTGCTTATGGACCTATCATAAGATCCGTAGATATTGGACTAAAGTAGCAAGTACCCTGACAAATTTTAGGAATGGAAATTAAAGTGGACCCTGTATCGCTCCTTTTGGGCTTTTTGAACTTTCCCTCCCTGGACATGTATGGGAAGAGACTAATTTTCTATTCTTTCTACGCAAGGAAAAATATTTTGGTGAACTGGGTGGCTGAGGGCCCCCCGGACTTTCAAATTGGCACAGATTAATTATGGAATGTATTCCCCTTGACTTCCTTACAAATATAGTGCACCAAAAGACTTAATTTTTATAAAATATGGCAGCCCTTCTTGAATTACATAAATAGATATTTCAGCTATCCTAACAAGGGCTTTTATTTAATTGAGATTACAAACCTGGCTGGTCTGGGGTCCCTTAGGAGAGGAATCCCGCACGAATACGGGTTTTATTACATCTGAGGTTAACACATTCCGAGCATGTAAGAGATTTAAATATACACACTGGTTAGTCGTAGGTTAGATTAGTTGATAGTCGAGGTTTTGTTTATTTTTCTTTTTTGGTTTTTTTTTTCTTGTTAAATTTTGGCTATTGTATATTTGATTTAATTGTATATCAATGTTTATTTGAGAGTTGTTTATTTTGGTAAACTTGTAAAAGTGTTAAATTTCTAATAAAAATATCTATAAAAAGAAATGCAACAGTAGTCTTGGCTCACTGACTGCTAGACCAGTACAACAGGCAGGGTAAGGAGGCAGCAAACCCATGCCTGGTCTACAGTCAAGTAGTTATTGACAAATGATATCTCAAATGTTTTTCATCTTGTTTAGCTGAGAGGAGATTTGTCTTACCATAGGGGCAAGTCCTTGAAAATTTTGAAACTTCCATTCTTGAAAGCTATCTAATACCAGCAGGACACCATCAAAAATCTGATGCACCTCTATTGCATTCCCAAGGCAGTTATCTTTGTTAATGAAACCCAACTTTTAAATCCCTATAACTCAGTAATAGCATGAATCACTTTTGGTCCAACCAGCCCACACCAGCCATGTTCCCAAATTAAAAACTGGTCTCACTGTATTTGGCCCATATCCCTCCAAACTTTTCCTATTAATGTACTTAAACTGTCTTGTCATAACTGCACCTGAATCCAACAGTTGACAGTTCATTCCACACAAACCACAAAGTTGCCCCTTTAGAAAAAACTCCGTTAACTGTTCTAGTGTCTTCTCCAGAGATATGGCCCAAATATTCTTTTAAAATGCCTTAGGACATTAACACCAAGACCTATAAAACAGCAGTCAGCTTTGCACAAGCAATCCTGATAAAACTAGACAGATCTACAAGCACTAGCCATTTGCTTTGGGATACATATGCAGGTAACATCCTTACTGCAGAACAATCAATTTCATAATACTGAAGTGCAACTGACCTTTACTCAGTACATCAGCTCAGATCAGTTGGGCTCAATTATAGTGTTAAAAGTTGCCACTCATTTCCCCTTTGTGGTTCTGCTAACTCAGGAAATTAAAACTAAGAACCTGCATTTCTGGTACTACTAGAGAACCAGAACTAAACGTCAAGTCTGAAAGCTAATCATGTTAGGAATTCAACTCTAGGTAAACAGCTTTAGCTGTACTTTAGCATTAATTACAGAACAGTACACTGACATCAAGTCAGAAGTGATTAAAAGCAGGCCAATAAGAAGTTTGCCCTGTTAAGCTGAAATTTCACAAATAGAGATTAAAATTCCTGTCAGTCCACCCAAAATCATTTTTACTGAAGAGAACAATTTTCCATTCTACATCAATTGCAGTGTGTATGGTTTTAGGATTTGTTACCTTATCTTTACCCCAACCTTAGCAGCACAGCTTGCTACCTTTAGCAGTAGCATTTATTCATTCAAACATGGTGATAGGCGTGCCCTGACAGGCAAAAGAGGGGTTGTGGAAGACTAATGCTAGTTTGATCAGACGTCCAGACCCCAGCTATTCAGAGTTTTAATGATTTAGATGAGGGAACTAAATGCAATCTTTGTGCAGATGGAAAAAGCTGGAATGTGAATGGAGGGAGATGCAGAACTGGGGAGATTTGGGCAGGCTAAGTGGGCAAGTGCAGTATAATGTGGATAAATGAGGTATTCACTTGTAGCAAAAATAGGAATGAATTTGCTTGAATCTTTAAAGTGAGGAAAGGTTCGGAGGTGCCTGGCTCATTGAAATTGAATGAGCAGGTGTAGCAGACTAAAGGTGACAAACTGTTGGTCATCATAGCAAGATATTAGAATACAGGAACATTGATATGCTGCTGCAGTTATTGGTGAGACCACACCTGCCATATGGTATTGCAAGATTTTTCAGGTAATTCAACCAAAAAACTGCAGAGAGAACAGCAAAGGTTTATCAAATTCATTCCTGGGATGACAAGACTGATGTACAAGGAGACGGAGTCAGTTAGAACTGTAAAATGGACTAGAGTTAAGAATGGGGGAGGATTTCAACTTGACAAGTCTAGACAGATTAGATGCAGGAGAGTTCAGACCCAAATATCATAGCTTAAGAATAAAATATTAAAATAGGACCAAGATGAAGAAAGATTTCTTCACCAAGTGGAACACCTATGGAATTCACTACCCAGGAAGTGGTTGAGGCTAAATACAAGTGAAGGAAATAGCTCATGGTTAAATTGAGCTATTGATCAGCCACATGAATGGTAGTGCAGGCTTCAGGGGTTGAATAGCCAAATCTATTTCTAGCTAGGTTTCTAGATGCATCTTTGCAGGATGAAGTCTCAATACTTCCTAAAGCAACCTGCTCAGGTGTTACAGCTGTAGAGCAGGCAGGTTCCAAACTTCTGTCTCAGGAGAGGACACTACCACTGCACTACAAGAGCTCTTTAGTTCTTCGTGGTAGGGTCCTTCATCTAAGGATCTTCAGCTACTTTAGTGGCCTTCCTTTCAATGTTGGAAATGAGCATGCTCACCAATGATCATAAAAACCTTAGTACCCATAATTCCAGATAGGGAAGCAGTTCATGTCGAGGGAGAAACCAGAACATTCGTTTGAGACATTTGTCTATACATGACCCTCTCCAACAAGGGAAATTGACTGTTTCACTATAGGAGCCGATCAAAAGTTGAATTCATTAACCTACCTGCAACTCCAGTTTATGAACTTTAAGGTCTTTGTCCAGCAGCACTTCCCCAGGACTGTACCATTAAGTGTCTAACTGCTGTCCTGATTTGCCTTTCCAAAAGGAAGCATTTCACTATCCACTACACCTCCAAATTTGTATTACCTGTAAATTTACTAACCATGCTTATGTTCACATCCAGATCATTTATGTACAAAATGGAGTGGACCCAACACCAATCCTTGCAGCACACTGATCACAGGCCTTCAGTCTGAAAAGCAACACCACATCTACCTAAAAGCTTTTATATTCAAATGGCTCATTCTCCCTGTATTCCATGTGATCAAACCTTACCAACTTGTCCAACATGAATGTCAAATGCCTTACTGAAGTCCCTACATCACTAATCTGCCTTCATTTCAAAAACCTGATTTCTCAGACATGATTTCCCACATACAAGGCTATGTTGACTAACCCTTAGTCCCTTTCCTTGCAAATACATGTAAATCCTGTCCCTCAGGACTCCCACAACTTGCCTACCACTGATGTCAGGCTCACTGATCTATAGCTCCCTGACCTTTCCTTACCACTTTAGTGAACCTTCAGTCTTCCAGCACCTCACCTGTGACTATGATACAAACCTCAGCAAGGAACCCAATCACCTTCAGCTTCCCATAATTCTAGAATACACTGATCAGGACCCAGGGCTTTAACCACCTTTATGTATTAAAAAGCATCCAGCAGCACCACCTCTAATGTGGATATTTTTCTAAGATAGAACAATGTGGTGAAATAGTGATGTGCTTCTCAACAGTAAGTGATGCAACACTCAGGATTACCCCATCTCCCAGTTCCACCTAGGCACCCTTTGCTGTCTTTAAGGGGCCCTGGTTACTCTAGTCCTTGATTTGTAGGATCCCTTTAGATTCTCCTTCACCCTACTTGCCAGAGCACTCATTCATATCCCTTGTCCTTTTGATTTCCAAGTATATTCAATTCCTTGAGTAAAAGATTCACCTGACCTCTGCTGTCGAAAATCAGATGCCTCCTTCCCATTAGTTGAAGGAAAACAATTTGTCTGGTTATCCAGCATTCCTTACACCTACAAGTCTTGCCTTTCACCTTAATAGGAAGGCACTGTCCCTGGGCTCATTCTCTAGCTTTTACCTGTAAGCATCTGCCCCCAGCTTTTGAAAGTCTTGTACTGTCAAAAATTGGCCAAGTTAGAACTTCAACTTAGATCTTTTTTCCCCCCAGTTAGAATTAGTCATTGGCCCCAAAATGCTTAACCCAGAGTCATCTGCACTGCCTTATTTCCTCAGGTCAGGTTTTGCATTTTCTGTGGTAGGTATATCCACAAATCAAATTCTTGTACATTTAAATCTCTCTCCATCCAAACCTTAACACTATGGCAATCCTAGTCTTTTTGGAAAGTTAAAATCCCCTTCCACAACCACCCTATTAATCTCATAGGAGAGATCAAGTTTCAGGGGGCAAGTTTTTTTTAGAAAATACATGGTAGGTGTGGGAAACTGCTAGGGTATTTAGCAACTTAGATGAGCACAAATATACAAGGGATATGGACCAAGGGCACGCAAAAGGGATCAGTTTAATTTGACATTATGTTCAAAGGGCCTGCTTCTGTGCTGCACGGTTTTATGTTCTAAACTAGAAAGGCTGGCACCATCCAGGACAAAGCAGCATTACATTCACAAACTTCCTCCACTGACCCTCAGCAGCACAATCTTTAAGATGCACTATGGAAATTCATCAAGGCACCTTCAAATCATACATTGTAAACTTGCAACCTTTACCTTCTAGTGGTCGAACCAGAGGACATTACCCATACAAATTCCCTTCCAAGTCACCATCCTGATTTGCCTGTAAATCACTATTTAGTCACTGGTCAAAATCCTGGAACACCATAGGTATATCTATATTGTGGAGTAGTTGTAAGCAACTTGCCACTGGGCAGCACAGTGGCTCAGTGGTTAGCACTGCTGCCTCAATTCCAGCCTCAGGCAACTGTGTTGAGTTTGCACATTCTCCCCACGTCTGCGTGGGTTTCCTCCGGGTGCTCCGGTTTCCTCCCACAGTCTAGAGATGTGCAGGTCAGGTGAATCGGCCATGCTAAATTGCCCATAGTGTTAGGCACATTAGTCAGACGGAAAGGTGTCTGGTTGGGTTACTCGGAGGGCAAGTGTGGACTTATTGGGCCGAAGGGCCTGTTGCCACACTATCGGGAATCTAATCTAGATCTGGGCAAAGGCAATCACTATTCTTCTTGGACTTGTGAACTTTGTTAAAGAGCTGAAAAATAACCCTTTTACCTTTTATTCAGCTGTCTAGTGTAGAGTTGCCACAGGTGTCTTTGATGGGTCACCTCCACTCATTAGCCACTTAGTCTTATTCCTAAAATCTCTGCTATGGTCATCTTGCTATAATTGACAAACTGAGGACACTTTCTAAAGCTGAACATGTGTTGCTGGAAAAGCACAGCAGGTCAGGCAGCATCCAAGGAACAGGAGAATCGAGACAGGAGAACAGGAGAGCCTTCTTCAGGCTCATGCCTGAAACGTCGATTCTCCTGTTCCTTGGATGCTGCCTGACCTGCTGTGCTTTTCCAGCACCACATTTTCAGCTCTGATCTCCAGCATCTGCAGTCATCACTTTCTCCTCAAACACTTTCTAAAGCACAAACTTGTAAATTGTGTTGGCTGCAGCAGGATTACATCACTTCAAACAATGTTCAAAACTTTTCCTATAACAGGGTTGCACAAGAATGCAACCATTGCTATAAAACCAGCTGTACCTGCCTTGTGTTTAAGTATGCTGGGAATAATGCTCTAATTGACTTCTGAACTCAGGATCAATTGGTATTCCATCTTAGAGTTGAGCCATTAAATGAATTGGTGAACTTTGCCTTAATTTCATATTTTTGTGCAACTTGTCATTCATGTAGACACATGTCAGGGTAACTACTTTATTTTTCATGTAAAAGCATTGTGGCAGTAAACTTCTGTTCCAAGGAAAATACAAATCAATGAAACCAGTGCCTTCAAAGGCTAGAATATGTGCAAGTTATTGCTATTTAATACTAACAGCACCTTAGAGTACAATATACTTGTTGTAGCCTTAGACCAAAGACATGGTTACATGATTAAGGAACAGCATCTCAGGAGATAGAGACTTAATTGTTAGAATCTTAACTGTTCCAAGATGGCAGGACCCTTGGGAGCATTGGGCACAAGTCCCTAGCTCCCTGAAATTGACAACATTTATCTACCAGGTTGTCAAAGAGGTCTTCATTGTTCAGAGCATGGACTCAAAGTTGGCAAGTCATGTTGCTGTTTTATACAACTTTAATTAGGCTACATTTGGAGGATTGTACAGTTCTGATCACTGCACTGTAGGATATGGAGACTTTGAAGGTGGTGTAAAGGACATTTACCAGGATGTTGTCTGGTTTGGGGTGCATTAGTTAGAGGTTGAAGAAACTTTGCTAGAATGTTGGATTCAGGTGATCTGATAGAAGCATAAAATGGAGATGCATGTATAGGGTGGATGCCAGTCCTTTTCCTGGAATGGAAGTATCAAATGCAGAGGCTTAAGGCAGAGGAGTAGGGAAGTTAAGAGGAATTTTATGTTTTCCAATATACATAGGGTGGTAGGTGCCTAGAATATGCTGCCAAGGGAGATGGTGGAAGCAGATGATAGCAACATAAAACATTTAAACAGACATCAATTGAAAAGGAGAGGGATACAGATCACATGCAGGCAGATGGGATGAGTAGAATGGCACAGTTAGTGCCAACACAAAGGCAATGACAGTGGTCTATCACTAGATTAATCCAACTGCAGCTCTCCACTACAATGCCAACCTCACCAAGCCAGTGGATAAAGGGGGTGCAGTGGTAGTTTGGCACTACTGATGTCTTGCACCACTGAAGCCAGACACCAACTAGAAGACACCTCTTACTGTCCCCTTAACCATGATTCCACCCCTCATCACCAAACTATCTCCCAGACCATACAGAACCTCATCACCTCAGGAGATCTCCCACCCACAAACTTCGTTGCCCAGGAACCTTGCCACCAGATTCTACCTCCTTCCCAAGATCCACAAGCCATTGTCTCAGCATGTTCCTGCCCCACTGAACTCATCTCCACCTACCTCAATACTGTCCTTATCCCCCTAGTCCAGGAACTCTCCACATATGTTCCAAGATACCACCCACACCCTCCACCTCCAAGACTTCTGTTTTCCCAGCCCCCAACACCTCATCTTCACCATGGACATCCAATCCCTATAGACCTCTATCTGCCATGACCAGGGCCTTAAAGCCCTCCATTTCTTCCTCTCCTGACATCCCAACAGTACCCTTCCACTAACATTTGTTTTGCTGAACTGGTTCTCGCCCTTCATTTTTCCTTTGAATCCATCCACTTCCTCTAGAAGGGTAGCCATGGGCACCTGTATGGGCCCCAGCAATACTGGTCTTTGTCAGCTACATAGAACAGTCCCATCTTCCATTGTTACACCAGCACCAATCCCCACCTCCATCTGCTACATTGATGACTCCATTGGCACCACCTCATGCTCCTATGTTGAGCAGTTCAACTTCAACACATTCCACCCAGACCTTAAATTCACCTGGACCCTGACACCTCCCTCCTTCCTGGGACACTCCATCTCCATTAGTGACAGACTTGACACTGACATTTTTTTTACAAATCCGACTCCCACAGCTACCTGGATTACACCGTTCCTCCTGCAAAAAAGCCATCACGTATTCCCAATGCCTCTGCCATATCTGCTCCCAGGAGGAACGGTTCTACCACAGATCACACCAGATGGCCTCCTTTAGAGACCACAATTTTCCTTCCCATGTGGTTGAAGATGGCCTCCAACATCTCATCCACATCCCACACCTCCACCCTCAAGCCCAACCCCTCTAACCATGACGGACAGAACCCCCCAGTCCTCACCTTCCACCTGACCAAGCTACCAACCTTCACATAAACCACATCATCCACTGACATTTCCACCACCTCCAAACAGACCCCACCAGGAGATATTTCCCTCCCCCCCCCCCCCCCTTTTCTGCTTTCCCCAAAAGACTTCCCTCTGACTACCTGGTCAGGTCCACACCCAACAACCCACCCTCTTGTCCTGGCACCTTCCCCTGCCACCACAGGAATTGCAAAACCTGTGCCCATACCTCTTCCCTCACTTTATCCAAGGCCTCACAAAGAGACTTCCACATCTGAAGTTTCACCTGCACATCCAATATCATTTATTGTATCCATTTCTCCCAGTGCAGTCTCCTCTACATTGGGGAGACTGGATGCCTCCTTGCAGAGCACTTAGGGAACATCTCTGGGACACCCAGACCAATCAACTCCCTCTGCCAAGGATATGCAGGTCCTGGGGCTCCACCACCACCTGAAGGAAAAACACCTCATCTTCCCCCTTGACTTCAACCCCAGGGCATCAATGTGGACTTCACCAGCTTGCTCATTCCCCCTCCCCCACCTTACCCCAGTTCCAAATCTCTAGCTCACTGTCCATGAGCTGTCCTACCTGCTAATCGCCTTTCCCACCCATCCACTCACCTCCTCTGACCCATCACCTCCATCCACCCATTGTACTCTTTGCTACCTTCTCCCACTCCAGTTCTCTCCACCTTGGAGGCTTCCTGCCTCCATTCCTGAAGGGCTTTTTCCCAAAACATCAATTTCCCTGCTCCTGCTGGACCTGCAGTGCTTTTCTAGCACCTAACTTAGACGGTTAACCCCAAGACCCAGCTAGTGTTCTGGGGACCTGGGTTGAAAACCCACCATAGCAAAAGGAATTTTGAATTCCAGATTTATTTTTATTGAATTAAAGTGGTCTAATGATAACCATGAAGGCATTGTCAATTGTTGAAAAACATCTGGCTCACTAAGTTTAGGGAAAGAAACTGCTATCACCTACATGTGATTCTGAACCCACAGCAATGTGGGTGACTCAAATGCCCACTGGGCAATTAGGGATGGGCAACAAGTGCTGGCCAACCAGTGATCCCTCATCCTAATAAATAGACAGACATGGTGGGCCAAAGGGTCTATCCCTCATCTATGATGTTGATAAAGTATGAAAATGCAGTAGTGGTGATTGTGTTCATAGCTCATTTAGTTTAAGTGTTTGGTGTGAAATGCCAAGTGCAGTATTAGAGGAAATGTATCACTCAAGGAATTGCACTAACTAACATGGTCAAGAATATCCAAAACCATGCTCACATAGCAAGTTGAGCATTACTGCAGAAAAATCAGGCAGCTGTAAGTTAGATGTTGACTAGCATTACATCCACAATAGTTATCAACCCCAAGGATAGAAAAGGCAGCTTGAATTTTTCATGCCATCTCCATTGTCAGCACCATACTTTCCATAAAATTTAAATATAATGGAGTTGTTCCACAATAGAACAAGGCAACTTAAAGGGGCTGAGGGGGATGTACAGAGGATGGAGAAGATCCTAAACAAGTGTTTAGTGTCTCTCTTCAATAAATGAAGCAGGGAACTCTGGAGAAATAGTAATGGTTGGAGAAGAGCTCACATTGAAGTGGGGGTGCCAGAGGTCTTTAGTGTACCCCTGGACATTGTGGAAAGCTAGGAAAGAAATTCAGGGCCCCTAGCAGGGATTTTGTATCATTGACAGCTATGGGTGAGGTGCCAGAATACTGGAGGGTGGCAAACATGCCATTTAATATTGGCTACAAGGAAAAGTCAGGGAACTATAGACCATCAAGCCTAGTGCCTAGTGGGCAAGTTTAAGATTCCCTATAGTATGGAGCAGGCCCTTCAGGCCAAGTCCACACCGACCCTCTGAAGAGTTACCTCCACACAGACGATTCCCCTACCCAGTATTTACCCTTGAACAATGCACCTCACCATGGGCAATTTGGCATGGCTAATTCACCCAGACTGCACATCTTTGGATTGTGGAATGAAGCTAAAGCACCCAGAGGAAACCCAAGCAGACAGACTGTGCAAACTTCAGTCACCAGCTGTTGGAAGAGATGCAGACAGAATATTAGAAAGGAAAAAGGGATGATGGGGATAGTCAGCATGGCTTTGTGGGTGGAAAATTGCACACAGCCTGTTTTTTGAAGAGTCAACCATTATGGATGAAGGCAGAGTATATGTTGTCTACATGGATTTTAGCAAGGGCTTTGACAAGATTCTGCATGGAAAACTTAGTAAGTTTGGATCCTGTGGGATCCTGGGAGAGATAGGAGAAAGTGAGGACTGCAGATGCTGGAGATCAGAGCTTAAAAATGTGTTGCTAGAAAAACGCAGGTCAGGCAGCATCCAAGGAGGAGAATCGACATATCGGGCTTATGCCCAAAACGTCAATTTTCCTTCTCCTTGGATGCTGCCTGACCTGCTGCGCTTTTCCAGCAACACATTAAGCTCCTGGGAGAGATAATGAATTAGAGACAAAATTGGCTTAATAGTAGAGATGGGGTGGTAGAGGGTTGTTGCTCAGATTGTAGGTCTGTGACCAGCAAGGATCAGTGCTGAATCCACTATCATTTTAAAATATTTGTATGGAAAAAATAGGCATGTTTTATAAGTTTATGGATAACATCAAGTGATACAGGTGACCCTTCAGTGAATGCAGTCATCTCAGTACAATGGGATCTTGATCAACTGAGGAATGGCAGATTGAGTTTAATTCAGATAAATGCAAGGTCTTGCATTTTAAGACAAACCAGGGCAGAACTTGCATGGAGTCAGAGCATGAAAACCAACCCTTAAGTCCAAACCAACCACACTCCCAATTTAAACTAGCCTCACTTAATCCAGTCAAAAAAAAGTGGTGCTGGAAAAAGCACAGCTTGTCAGGTAGCATGGAGCAGGAGTTGACATTTCAGGCATAAGCTCATGAAAGAGCTATGCTCAACATGGATTCTCCTGCTCCTGGTGCTGCCTGACTCTGCTTTCCCAGCACCACCCCTTTTGACTGATCTCCAGTATCTGTAGTCTCACTTCCTCCCACTTGGTCCATATCTCTCCAAACCTTTCCTATTCATGTATCTGCCAGAGTCTTTTAAAAGTCATATCTATACAAGTGCACCTACATCTACCACTTCCTCTGGCAGCTCATTCCAGACACCATCCTCTGAAAAAGGTTGCCTCCCTCGGTCTCTTTTAAGTCTCTCCTCACCTTAAAATTATGCCTTAGTTTTGCGCACTTAGGGGAAAATTTGTTATTCACTTGATTTATAAACCTGTATAAGATCACCCTGCAACCTCCAACACTCCAGAGTAAAGGTCCCCAAACAAGCTGGACCAAAAGGTCTGTTTCCATGCTGTACATCTGACTCTCCTTAACTCAAACCCTCCATTCCTGGCAACATTCTGGTAAATCTTTTCTGAACCTTCTCCAGGTTAATCTTCTCCATTACAGGGTTGACTGGAACTGCACATATTACTCCAGAGGCAGCCTCACCAACATCCTGGACAACCTCAACATGCCCTAATTCCTATAGGAAAATGATTGAACAATCAAGGGAAATGTGCTAAGCACCAGCCTGTCTACCTGTAAGAAATTTCAAAGTATTATATACCTGAACTCCTAGGGATTAAAGGGAACTATGGAGTTAGGAGGGAGGAGCTGGCCAAAGTTCAATGGTGCAATACCTTAGCAGGGATGACCGTGGAGGAACAATGGCAGATATTTCTGTGTATAATGCAGAAGTTGCAGGATCAGTTCATTCATAAAAGGAAGAAAGATCCCAGGAGGCGGCATGGGCAGCTGTGGCTGACGAGGGAAGTTAAGAAACAAAGTTAAAGAGAAAAAGTATACCATAGCAAAGATAAGTGGGAAAACTGAGGACTGGGAAGCTTTTAAAGAGCAACAGAGGATTACTAAGAAAGAAATACGGAGAGGTTTAGAGGAAAAATGAGGTACAAAGGTAAATTGGCCAATAATATAAAGGAGGATAGTAAGAGCTTTTCGGTATGTGCAAGGCAAAAAATGGTTAGGACTAAACTTGGGCCCTTGAAGACAGAAACAGGGGAATATATTACGGGGAAGAAAGAAATGGCAGAGGAATTAAATGGGTACTTCAGATCTGTGTTCACTGGGGAAGACAAGCAATCTCCCAGAGGTAAAAGTGGCTGAAGGACCTGTACTTAAGGGGATTTATATTTGCCACGATTTGGTGTTGGAGAGACTGTTAGGTCTGAAGGTTGATAAGTCTCCGGGGCCTGATGGTCTGCATCCCAGGGTACTGAAGGTGGCTCATGAAAGAGTGGATGTGTTGGTGATTATTTTCCAGAGTTCAATAGATTCGGGGTCGGTTCCTGAGGATTGGAGGGTGGCTAATGTTATACCACTTTTTAAAGAAAGATGGGAGAGAGAAAGCAGGAAATTATAGACCAGTTAGTCTGACCTCAGTGGTGGGAAAGATGCTAGAGTTTACTATAAAGGATGAAATTACAGCACACCTGGATAGTCGTGACAGGATAGGACAGAGTCAGCATGGATTTATGAAGGGGAAATCATGCTTGACTAATCTTGAATTTTTTGAGGATGTAACTCTGAAGATGGACGAGGGAGATCCAGTAGATGTAGTGTACCTGGACTTTCAGAAAGCTTTTGATAAAGACCCATATAGGAGGTTAGTGAGTAAAATTAGGGTGCATGGTATTGGGGGCAAAGTACTAGATTGGATTGAAAATTGGTTGGCTGATAGAAAACAAGGGTAGTGATAAACGGCTCCATTTCGGAATGGCAGGCAGTGACCAGTGGGGTACCGCAGGGATCCGTGCTGGGACCGCAGCTTTTTACAATATATGTTAATGATATAGAAGATGGTATCAGCAATAAACATCAGCAAATTTGCTAAGCTGGGTGGCAGGGTGAAATGCGAGGAGGATGTTGAGATTACAGGGTGACCTGGACAGGTTAGGGGAGTGGGCAGATGCAGTTTAATGCGGATAAATGTATGGTTATCCACTTTGGTGGCAAGAACAGGAAGGCAGATTACTACCTAAATGGAATCAATTTAGGTAAAGGGGCAGTACAGAGATCTGGGTGTTCATGTACACCAGTCAACGAAAGCAAGCATGCAGGTATAGCAGGTAGTGAAGGCAGCTAATAGCATGCTGGCCTTCATAACAAGAGGAATTGAGTATAGAAGCAAAGAGAT
The DNA here is from genome assembly GCF_037043375.1 of Chiloscyllium plagiosum. NCBI lineage: Eukaryota > Metazoa > Chordata > Chondrichthyes > Orectolobiformes > Hemiscylliidae > Chiloscyllium > Chiloscyllium plagiosum. Next base: position 20,798,677 of record NW_028270185.1, on the reverse strand, counting down.
GCTTCTGCAGCGGTACAGGGCCCTAGTGAGACCATACCTGGAGTACTGCATGCAGTTCTGGTCTCCAAATTTGAGGAAAGACATTCTGGCTATTGAGGGAGCGCAGCGTAGGTTCACGAGGTCAATTCCTGGAATTATCTTACACTGAAAGACTGAAGCGACTGGGCTTGTATACCCTTGAGTTTAGAAGACTGAGAGGGGATCTGATTGAGACGTATAAGATTATGAAAGGATTGGACACTCTGGAGGCAGGAAACTGCCTCCGCTGATGGGTGAGTGCCGAACCAGAGGACAGCTTAAAAATACAGGTAGATCATTTAGGACAGATGAGGAGAAACTTCACCCAGAGAGTGGTGGCTGTGTGGAATGCTCTGCCCCAGAGGGCAGTGGAGGCCCAGTCTCTGGATTCATTTGAGTTGGATAGAGCTCTCAAAGATAGTGGAATAAAGGGTTATGGAGATAAGGCAGGAACAGGATACTGATTAGGAATGATCAGCCATGATCATGTTGAATGGCGGTGCAGGCTCGAAGGGCTGAATGGCCTACTCCTGCACCTATTGTCTATTGTCACTGCTCGACAATGCCATCCCAGAGCCCTACCATTAATTGTGCAAGCCTAGCTTTTTTAAAAATTACAATACCTTCATCCAAATTAAACTGCCACTCAGTCCATTGACCCAGTGGATCAAGATCTGTGTCATGTCAGATAGCCTTCACTGCCCATTTTCCACCAGTTTTGAGAGTTAATGATAAGTCCCTCTGCCACTCCGCAGGACCCAAGGCCTCATTTGGAGTATGAATTCTGGTTAGCTTGCTATGGGAAGGTTATTAAACTGGAAAAGGTGCAAAAGATTTAAGGATGTTACTGAAACTAGAAGGTTTAAGTTTGAGAGGCTGGGACTTCAGAGCTCAAGAGGGTGGGCCAAGAGGTTTTATAAAATCTGAGGGTCTAGATAAAAGGTGACTAGCCTTTTTCCCCAGGGTAGGAGAGTCTAAAACTGAGGGCATAGGTTTAAAGAGGGAGGAGAAAGATTTTAAAAAGAAACCTAAGGGGCAACTTTTCAGAGGATGGTGTATATGGAATGAGCTGCCAGAAGTGGAGGCTGGTACAATACAACATTTTAAATACATCTGGATGGATAAACCCATAGGAAGGACTGAAGGGCATGTGGGCCAAATGCTGACAAACGGGACTAGATTAAGTTAGAATACCTGGTCAGCAAGGATAAGTTAGACTGAAGGATCTGTTTCCATTATCTACAGTGGACTATTTAAAACTGACTTAGGTTTAGAGGAATATGGTCAAATGGGAATAGTTCAGTGCATCTGTGCCAAAGGCTTCCTAAATTGTGCCAAAGGGTCTGCTTGTGCCTTATGACTGTGACTAAGAACATTAGCTCAGCCAGTGACACTTCAATACCTCCTTCAACTAGGACAAAACCAGTTGCACCACTACAACTTACCCAATTGGTCCTGTGTTGAACAGACAAGTCTGGTGTCATAAGCTTTAAGCAACAAAACTGCCATCCTGTAATCCCCTATGATCAGCCCCCAGATATTGATAGAGGGGGAAAATTTGCAGTTGGTCACAATTCAACTCTAAGCAGACTATGTACACATGTTCTATCTTCTGTTCCAAGAGAAGTGCAGTACAGGCCCTTTGGCCCTGTTGTACCAGCCTGGGGAACCAATCTGAAACCCATCTAACCTATTATTTTATTTGTCCATATGCCTATCCTATAACCATTTAAATGCCCTTAAAGTTGGCAAATCTACTACTGTTGCAGGTGTTCCACACCCCTACTGAGTAAATACCTGACATCTGTCTTATAGCTTTAAATGGAGGGTAATAGACATGTCCCCTCATGTTAACAATCAGTATCTGAGAAAGGCTCTGTCCAGCCTATCTAACCCTCTGATTATCTTATGTCTCAATTAAGTCACCAACCTTTTAAAAAAGTCTCAGTCCCTCAGCTTTTCCTCCAAGACCTTTCCTCCATACCAGGCAACATCTAGTAAATCTCCTCTGAACCCTTTCCAAATTTTCCACATCCTTCCCATAAGTGCACTGACCAGAACTGTATGCAATACTCCAAGGGTTTTGTACAGCTGCAGCATGATCAGTTCAGAAACTCAATCCCTCTAATAGGGATATGGTGTGTTAGCTTTTAACAATCCTATTAACTTGGGTGATAACTTAAGGACTTATGCACATGGACACAGATCTCTGCTCATCTATACTACCAAGAATCTTTCCATTAGCCCAGTATACTGCATTCCTGTTTCTTCCAAAGTGACTCACTTTTCCACACGAAACTATTTGACACCCCTCAACCCAGCTCTGCAAATTACTATGTCCAACCTAAACATCCTTCATCACTACCCACAACTCTAACCTTAGTGTCATGTGCAAGTTTACTAAACCATCCTTCTACACCCTCATCCAGGTCATTTATAAAAGTGAATGAATGGACCCAAAACAGATCCTTGTGGTACACTAGTAACTGAACTCTAGGATAAATATTTTCCGTCAACCACCACCCTGTTATCTTCAGCTCAAAAATTTCTGATCCAAACTGCTAAATCACCCTCAATCCCAGATTATTGTTCAATTACCTACTGTGGGGAACCTTATCAAATGCATTCCTGAAATCCACACAATTGCTTTACCCTCATCCACCTGTTTGGTCATCTTCTCTAAAGGTTTGAGGCACAAGCTACCTTTCACAAAAAGATTGTCAACTATCCATATTCAACAGTTTAATCCTCTTACAACCCTTTCCAACACTACTCATAACTGAAGCTCACAGGTCTATAATTTTCAGGGTCATCTCTACTCCTAGGAGGGAGCAACATTTGCTATCCTCCAGACAGGACACTTTGTTGACAATGACAACAAAGATCAAAGTTAAGGCACAGCAATCTCCTCTCTGGCTTCCCAGAGAATCCTAGGATAAATCCCATCCAGCCCAGGGGACTTTATGCTTGCCAGAATTGCTAACACCTCAATCCCATCTAGTCTAGTAGACTGTATCTCAGTATTCTCCTCAACCATTGAAAAATATTCATTTAGCTCTTCCCCCATCACCTGACTCCACACAACTTCCCACTTGTTTGACTGGCCCCAATTCTACTCTAGTCATTTTTATTCTTTAGTTGACAGGTCACATTCCTGCCAAATACACCAGACAATGACTTAAAGTGATAATGCTAGAGAAATTCAGCTCTGATAGCATGAGAAAATTGAATCTAATCACTCAAATTTCCAGAATAGTTTATGTCAGTCAACTCAATGTTAACTGTTTTTCACTCTTCACAGCAGCCCTAGTGTTTCCCCAGCCTTGTTTCAGATCCAGAATTGGGAATATTTTGTTTTTAACAATCCAAGCAGTGCCTCTTTCAGAGCCATTACTACTGAATCTCACATCCTGCGATTACCATTGGACCTGAAGCAGAATTGGATTAGTCAAATAGTGGCTCCAAGAGGAATAACTTCTCACCAAACACCACTTTGTAGTGAACAGATGGTAGGAATTATGGCAATCTCCATGTGCCTGAATAGAATTCTAACAACAGTCAACACCATCTGACACCCTATCCACCACCTTTAACTCACCAGGCATCTTTCAAACCCATGACTTCAGTCACAGACCAGAAAGACATGCTTGGGATCAACTCCACATCAGCAGCAGGGTGGCTCAGTGCCAGACCCAGGTTTGATTCCATCCTCAGGCAACAGTATATAGTGTGCATACTCTTCCCCATGTCTGCATGGGTTTCTTTCCACAGTCCAAAGACATGCAGTTAGGTGGATTGGCGATACTAAGCTACCTATAGCATCTAGGAATGGGCAGCTAGTGGGTTAGCCATGGGAAGTACAGGGTGACAGGGATATGATCAGGATTGGGTCTGTTTGGGTTGATTGTAAGGTCAATGTGGACTCAGGGCCAAATGGTCTGCTTCCACACAAAGCAAGCTTTGATTCTCACTGGGAATATAAGCATGGGTTCTTCATGGTCAAAATCCTGGAATCCCAATAGAACTGATGTATGAGTGACTGCAGTAGTTCAACAGCAATAGTGCTAGTCTATCCAGCTGACCCAAATGCTTAAGAAACCAAGCATATTTCCAATTTATCATTTCACTTATGATCAGAGTTTGTCAACTTAGAAATTGGAGCTAACAGATGGAGGTGATACAGGATTTCAAGAATGACTAAAAGCACAGATAAACATCTTCAGAGTACAAACACTCTACCATAACAATTATCAGGTAGTTTTCCCCAGAAAAAACAAGATCATTCTTAGCTGAAGAATGTTCAAGGCTGATAACAAGGACTTCTGATCTGATCTTGAATACCAGTTACACCTTTTTAAAAAAAAGGATGTTTCCTCTAGTACAAGCTATACAAAATCATTTTAACTTACTAATTTGAACAGACCCAGTTAAAAGCTCCCATCTGTCTTGTTGAAGATGCCAACTCAGCATTTCAGACATCTTTAATAGATGCACCAAAACACCACTGCCCTGTGGCTGACCACTTCAACTCCCATCCCCAAGGACAAGCAAGTCTGGGCCACCTCCACTGCTAAATCCAAGTCATCCAATGCTGGGAGGACAAACATCTGCTGTCTTGTGACCCTCCAACCACATGCATTAACATTGATTTCACCAGTTTCCTTATCTCTGCTCCCCACCACAGATTGAACCCTCCAACTCAGCCATCAACCTGTCCTGCCTGTTTTATCTTCCTTCCAATCTATCCATCCCACTCTCCAACTACTACCTTCCCAGTTACCTTCTCCATCCCACCCTCCCAAATTCTCATTCCCTTCCCAGCTACATTCCTGATAAAGCACTCATGCCTGAAACATTGATTGTCTTGCTCCTCAGATGCTGCCTGACCTGCTGTGCTTTATTAGCACAACACTTCACTGCCTTAACTGTTCACCCAGGCACTGGCAGGAGACCCTTCCCTGCAAGTTCATAGAGTGTCAGGTTCATATCTCCTTGAAAGTAGAGTCACAGGTAGATAGGATAGTGAAGGCAGCGTTTGGTATGCTTTCTTTTATTGGACAGAGTATTGAGTACAAGAGTTGGGAGGTCATGTTGCAGCTGTACAGGTCATTGATTACACCACTATTGGAATATGCATGCAATTCTGATCTCCTTCCTATTGGAAAAATGTTGAGAAACTTGAAAGGGATCAGAAGAGATTTAAGGATGTTGCCAGGGTTGGAGGATTTGAGCTACAGGGAGGTGCTGAACAGGCTGGGGCTGTTTTCCCTGGAGTGGAAGAGGCTGAGGGGTGACCTTGTAGAGGTTTACAAAATTGTGGAGGGGGATGGATAGGATAAATAGACAGTCTTTTCCCTGGGGTGGGGGAATCCAGAAGAGCATAGGTTTGGGGGGGGGGGGGGGGGGGGGGGGGGGAGAAGAGAAGATACAAGATCTAAGGTGCACCTTTTTCCACTCAAATTTATGGAATGAGCTGCCACAGGAAGTGGAGGCTGGTATAGATGCAACATTTAAAATGGCATCTGGATGGAGATATGAATAGGAAGGGTTTGGAGGGATATGAGCGAGGTGCTGGCAGGAGACTAGATTGGGTTGAGATATCTGGTCAGCATGGACAGGGTATGTTTCCATGCTGTACCTCTGGAACTCCCAAGTTTCAGTTCATAAAATCTTCTCAAAGTCCATCTCTATGGTAGCAAGAATCACAGGCCTTGCATTAAGGTTCAAGTGTGATTGGCTATTGAGCCTTTACCCCTAAAGAACAGTTCAAAATGCAACTTTAAATTGGACAATCATTTCTTGGGACTGGAGACTACAGCCACTGCTAACATGTACAGCATTCTGGTCATCTCCAATTACAAACATTCCCAGAAGGCAGTCTGGCTCCCCAATCAAAACAGCTATCCAGACTTCAGAACAGGTCAAACAACCCCTTCATATCTCTTCTGGGGAAAGAATCTAGAAAATAACCTCAGACATTTGTAACAGTGGTAGCCATGGACTCAGTTGTAGGGCTCCCCTGTAAAACAGCAAGAACATTTTAAAGTGACTGTAGCTGAAGCAGTGAAGTGTTGTGCTGGAAAAACACATCAAGTCATTGACTTACAATATTTGAGCTTGGTTAGAGTACAAACTTCCCCCACCCCACTGGAGAGACTTTGGCCTCATTCCAAACTGGAATAAACCAAGGATTATGCCACTTTTTCCTGTTTTTCAAACTGGAACATGTACTTTTTAAACCTTGTCCGCCCTCATCCAACACAGCATCTCCACATCAAGATGAATTATAAAAATTTTAAAATCAAAAGATAATTACTCTTACCAATTGCAACTGTTGCACCAAACCTGGTAAGGAACAATGAAATGCAGGTGATCACAGCATTTAAGCTGTCAATTGTTGGCACTAACTGCAATTGATTTAGTTAAGCTCAGCATTTTACTGTGAAATTGCAGCCCTTTAAGAGTACCTTAACTTACTCATGGAATGTGGGTATTGCCAGCTAGGCAAACATTTATTCCCATTCCTAACTGCCCAAAGGGCATTTGAGTCAACCATTGCTGTGGGTCTGGAGTCAAATAGGCCAGACCAGATGATGGCAGTTTCAGGACTACCTGGTCAGATCCACACCCTCCTAACAACCCACCCTTTCGTCCTGGCACCTTCCCCTGCCACTGCAAGAATTGCAAAATTGGCACCCACACCACCTCCCTCACCTCCATCCAAGGCCCTAAAAGGAGCCTACCACATCCAAAGTTTTACCTGCACATCCACCAATATCATTTATTGTATCCATCGTTCCCAATGCGGTCTCCCCTACATTGGGAGACTGGATGCCTCCTAGCAGAGCTCTTTAAGGAAGATCAACCACACCACCCTGTGGCCCAACATTTCAACTCCCACTCAGCCGAGGACATGGAGGTCCTTCCCCACCGCACGCCCGGAGGAAGAATGTATCATCTTCCACCTCAGAAGACTTCAACCCTAGGGCATCAATGTGGACTTCACCAGTTCTCATTTCCCCTTCCCACCTCACCCCAGTTCCAAACTTTCAGCTTAGCACCATCCCTATGACCTGTCCTACCAACCCCTCTTTTCCACTATCCACTCCAACCTCCTCTCTGACCCATCACCTTTATCCCCTCCCCTACTCACCATTGAGGTCTATGCTCCTTTCTCCCCACCTCCATTTATCTCTCCACCCTTCAGGCACTGCCTTATTCCTGATGCAGGGCTTTTGCCCAAAGTCACTTTTCCTGCTCCTCAGATGCTGCCTGAACTGCTGCGCTTTTCTAGTACCACTTTCCAGAATCTGGTTTCCAGCATCTGCAGTCATTGTTTTTACCCAGATGGCAGTTTCCTTCCCTAAAGGACTTCGTAAACTAGTTGGGTTTTCCCTAACAGTTGACAATGGATGCATGGTCAGACTCAATTCCAGATATTTATTGATATTGACATGGTGGGATTCAAACCAGAGTCCCCAAAACATTACCAGAGTCTCTTAACAGCCCAGCCATCTGCCCTTGACAGGCAAATACCATGCTGGACACTTTGTACCCAGAAGGTTGTGCAGCTTGTACTGGGGCATACAATGTTTCAGCATTAGCACCAATGTCAACTGACTGAAAGTTACCTCAAAATCATTGAAGACCTCAACTGTAAGCTTATGGCTGTAGTGTTTCTCTCCTCACTGCTTAATCAGCTGAGCATAACCTTATTGAATTAATTACAAACTATATTCTGCATCTGTAGTAGGTAAAACTGCACTAATTGACAAAAGATTTGAGAAATCTAATGGACATGTAGTATGCAATTTCATTGAAGTACATGAATAAAACTAATCATTTAACAAGGACAACGAAGCTCAACTGGACTTACAAGTGTTAGCATTTCCAGCTATTCATTTAAATGGGCTGATGCACTTAATTCACAAGTCGTACTTTCAAAAGACAGATCAGAAATCAATTAACAATGCTATTGTACATATCATACACAATGGGTTTCCATTCCTGCCCCACCATGGGGTTTAGAAATCACAAGAGGTTAGGATACTACTCACTGGTGTAGAGGAGAGAATGAAAGGTGATTTCATTGAATCATAGGATCTTTCAGGGGCATGACAGGGTAAATGTTGAGGGGATGTTCCCCTTCATGGGAAGGGTCTAAGACCAGAGGACAGTCAAAACTAGAGAGGCACCAATTTAAGATGGGAAGGAATTTTAAGGTCTTTGAAACTCCTTACCATGGAGCTAGAGGAGAAGTTAGTATATTTACAGCTGATTTGCAATCAGTAAGGGAATCCAGGGTTTGAGAGAGCAGGAAAGTGGACTGAGGAATGCTGGATCAGTCATTATGCTTTGAATGGTGGAACATGCTCAAAAGGCCATAAGACTAAGACAGTGAAAGTAAGGCCATTTGGTCATTGAGTCCACTCTGCCATTTAATCATGGCTGATGGGCATTTCAACTCCACTTATCCACATTCTCCCCGTAGCCCTTAATTCTTTGACATCAAGAATTTATCAATCTCTGCCTTGAAGACATTTAGCATCCCGGCCTCCACTGCACTCCGTGACAATGAATTCCACAGGCCCACCACTCTCTGGCTGAAGAAATGTCTCCACATTTCTGTTCTGAATTGACCCCCTCTAAGGCTGTGCCCACAGGTCCTAGTCTCCTCACCTAACAGACAATTTCTTAGCATCCACCTTTCCAAGCCATGTATTATCTTGTAAGTTTCTATTAGATCTCCCCATAATCTTCTAAACTCCAATGAGTACAATCCCAGGATCCTCAGCCATGCCTTGTATGTTAGACCTACCATTCCAGGGATCATCTGAGAATCTCTGCTGAACACACTCCAGTGCCAGTATGTCCCTGAGGTGTGGGGCCCAAAACTGGACAGTACTCCAAATGGGGGCCTAACCAGAGCTTTATAAAGTCTCAGTAGCACATCACTGCTTTTATATTCCAACCCTTGAGATAAATGACAGTATTGCATTCGCTTTCTTAATCAGATTCAACCTGCATATTTACCTTGAGAATCCTTGACTAGCACTCCCAGATCCCTTTGTAATTTGGCTTTATGAATTTTCTCGCTGTTTAGAAAGTAGCCCATGCTTGTATTTTTTTCCCCAAAGTGCAAGACCTCACATTTGCTCACATTGAACTTCAGCCATTTCCTGGACAACTCTCCCAAACTGTCTAGATCCTTCTGCAGCCTCCCCACTTCCTGCCTGTCCACCTATCTTCGTATCATCGGCAAACTTCGCTAGAATGCCCCAGTCCCTTCATCCAGATCATTAATATATAGTGAACAGCTGCAGCCCCAACACTGAACCCTGTGGGAAACCACTCGTCACCATTCCAAAAAAGAACCTCTTATCCCAACTCACCTTCTGTCAGACAGCCAATTCTCAATCCATACCAGTAGCTCACCTCGAACACCATGGGCCCTCACCTTGCTCAGCAGCCTCCCGTGTGGCACCTTAAAGGCCTTTTGGAAGTCTAGAAAGACCACATCCACTGGGTTTCCTGGTCTAACCTACTTGTCACCTCTTCAAAAGAATTCTAAGAGGTTTGTCAGGCATGACCTCCCCTTAGTAAATCCATGTTGACTTGTTCTAATCCGACCCTGATCTTCCAAGAATTTAGAAACCTCATCCTTAATGATGGATTCTAGAATTTTACCAACTGAGGTTAGGCTAATTGGCCTATAATTTTCCATCTTTTGTCTTGATCCTTTCTTGAACAATGGGGTTACAACAGCAATCATCCAGGACTTTCCTGACATGACTTTTGAAAGATCTCAACCAACACCACTGCTATTCCCTCAGCCACCTCCCTCAACTCTAGGATGCAACCCATCAGGGCCAGGAGATTTGTCCATTAAGACCTTTTAGCTTTTCTAGCACTTTCTCTTTTGTAATGGCAACCATACTCCACTCAGCCCCCTGACTCCCTTTAATTGTTGGGATATTATTCATGTCTCCCACTGAAGACTGATGCAAAGTACAAGTGTTCACCAGCTATTTCCTTATCTCCCATCACTAGCCTTCCAGCATCAGTTTGAAGTGGCCCAATGTCTACTTCTGCCTGTTTGTTTCTTATGTAGTAAAAGTTTCTTTTACTATCATTTCTAATATTACTGGCTAGCCTACCTTCATATTTGATCCTCTCCTTCCTTATTTCCTTGTTATCCTCTGTTTTTGCAGCCTTCCCAATCTTCTGATTTCCCAGTGCTCTTGGCCACTTTATAGGATCACTTTCTTTGATACATTTTCTGACTTCCTTTGTCAGCCATGACTGTCTAATCCCTCCCCGGTGAATCTCTTTTCTTGGGGATGAACTTCTGTACTGTGTCCTCAATTATACCCACAAATTAACCTTTTTGCTCTACTGTCTTCCCTGCTAGGCTCTGCTTCCAGTTGATTTGTCAGTTCTTCTCATGCCCTCAATTACCTTTAACTGTAACACCATTACATCCAATTTTGCCTTCTCCCTTTCAGACTGCAGACTGAACTCTACCATATTATGATCGCTGCTTCCCAAGTGTTCCCTTACTTTAAGATCTTTTATAAAGTCTGGTTCATTACTTAACACTAGGTCCAAAATAGCCTGCTCTCTTGTGGGCTCCATGACAAGCTGTTCCAAAAAGCCATCATGTAAGCATTCCAAGAATTCCCTGGCAAGATTTACCTAGTCCACCTGCATATTGAAGTCCCCCATGATCACTGTGACCTTGCCTTTCTCACATGCCTTTTCTATTTCCCAGTACATGTTGCACCTCTGGTCTTGACCACTGAGGTGGTCTGTACATAACTCCCATTATGGTTTTTTTTGCCTTTGTGGTTCCTCAATTCCACCCACAGACTCCACATTATCCAACCCTATGTCATTCAGTGCCATAGATTTAATTTTGTTCTTAACTAAGAAGGTCACCCCACCTCCTCTGCCCACCTCCCTATCTTTTCAATAAGAGTAGCCAAACCACCTACTCTTGGTCCAATTCCTTATGGTGTTACATTCAAACCCATGTTTAAGTTTTGGCCATATTGCCAGCGTATTAATTCATAGGGGGGCTTGGGAGATAAAGCCTGTATAAGGCCCAAGATAGAGGTCTAAACTTTGACAGTTGAAGTCAACTTGTATAGAGCACAAATTAAACGAAGCATGATCTGGTAAGCAGTCGCTCTAAGGGAATAGGAGATGCAATTTTTGTGCAAATAGGAAATGGTCATGACTTGAGCAACTGCCTGAATTGCAAGTTTCTTTGGAAAGATCAAAGTTACAAAGATAAAAGAAACAACATGGGGACAATGGACAACAGCATTGAGCCTAGTAAAGGTGAAATTCAACTTTTGGAAAAAGAGAACAGTGAAGAGGAACAAAACTGAAGTCTGCAGGATCCAGCTCTCCACAAGGAAACTAAACTTGTTAAACATTGGGAGAGATTGTTTAAAAATCCAACTATTTTCAAAAGTACAACCTAGTCTTGAATCAAGACTGCATTTTAAAGCAGTCACAGGACAAAGACTATCAATTCCAAGCTGCAAGGAATAGAAATACTGAACTGCAACCACATGAACCAGCAAGAACTGTCCACAGTCTGAAACACTTCAGACTTATGATTGTGCAGCCCCAATTGCTAAGAGGTAATGTCAACAACATGTACAAGTCAGATTCAGAGATGTACAGCATGGAAACAAACCCTTCAGTCCAACTCATCCAAGCTGAGCAGATATTCTAAATTTAGTCCCATTTATCAGCATTTGGCCTATACCCCTCAAAAATCAGTCCATTTCCCAAAAATGGGAAACATCAAGCAGCCTTTAACAGGTGAGGTAATAACTGGGATCAATGCAAAAGCCAGACTTTGATGTAATGGCTTTCACAAACTTACTAACGCAAATTGTACTGCTAGGGTTTAGCATTATAGATAATTTGTTGAGGAGGGGGAAGGAGAGGAGGAGAGGCAGGAAGGGCAGGGGAAGATAATCTAGTGGTCCAGATGAATGCTGCTGTGCTCAAGTGCACAAATCCCACTGCAAACACCTAGATTTTAATGGAATTTAATTCCAGTAGAATTGAAATATTGTAATTAGTACTGGCATCTAATAATCAATCTGCAATGTCAAAAACTCATCTGGTTCAGTAGAGTCCTTTAGAAGAGCAAACCTCACCCTCTCATACCTAGGTCTGGCCTACATTAAAATTCCAGAACCATTGCAAACAGTGACTTAACTGTCCTTGAGTAGTAGTTGTGCTGAAGACAAGTAACAATGCTAGCTTTGCCACATCTCAAAGTAAAAAGCTGCTGGGCAACTAGTGAAAACCAAGCAGATGTGCACTGAAGTCCTTTTGCACCACCCTTGGAGGACCAAAGCAATTCCATTCCTCCAACTATATCATTCCTTATCTATTAGTGGTATTACCAGCATTGTTACTTTACAGTTACTATTTTTCCATATCCAGAGAGCAAAACCAAGGTGAACTAACCTAGGATAAGCAACACTAGCATTAAAAACAGTACAAACCAGCAGGAATAGATAATCTAAAAAGGTTTAGCACAAAAGCTAAATGTTGACTATATTCAACACCAGAGGGAAAAAGTGAGGACTGCAGATGCTGGAGATCAGAGCTGAAAAATGTGTTGCTGGAAAAGCACAGCACATCAGGCAGCATCCAAGGAAGAGAATTGACATTTCAGACATAAGCCCTTCAGGAATCTGAAGGAGGGCTTATACCCAAAATGTCAATTTTCCAGCAACATTTTTCAGCTATATTCAACACCAATGCTTTGAGGTGGAGCCTTAAACAATGTTTATAGGGGGCATTATTTTGAAGAAAACAAGAGTACAGAGTTACAAATTGAATAGCCAGTCCTCCATTAGCAATTCAATTAGGAGGTTTTAATTACTTTTGAATGTATAGACAAGAGTTAAAACCTCATTAGACCCCGATAAGTGGGTTGATAAGATGGGTGCGGTTAATTGACACCTCCTAGGCTAGCCACTCATACACCTTACATCACCAAGTTATTGTCAGTGAATCACCAGACTGAACCCAAGGGCTCTAGAAACAACATTAAAGACATCGACCTTAAGAAAAAGGGTCTTAAAACAGAAGCCAATGACCCCGAGTGTAGGAACAGACCTGGACTAAGCATCACTGAGTACTTCAGGGAGATATTAAACACTGCCGTCCAAGGCCCACAAACAGCCTTACAGGAGGAACATGGTGTGTGCACACATTCACACCTATTCCCCACCCCCCTCCCCCACCAAACAAACAGGAACAAAATATACTCCAACTTTACCGTCGTTTTGTGACAATAAGATACAAACATTAACCCAGGAACTAAAACCTCACCGGAATTAGTTGTATTAAAACCCCGTATCGGAATTAGAAGGACCACGAACGAGCGAGATTTGAAAGGGAGGAGGAGTTTGGAGAGGAGGAAGGGACTGACTGCTGCCCCTAGCTCCTGTACTTACTATTCCGGATTCATGGCTGACATCACTCACACACAGCGAGACAAAGAATGAAGGTCCTTGGTAAAAGGCGTCGAGCAGAGGAAGAGTCTCGGGGCCTTCTTTGGGCCTAGCGGTGACAAACCCCTCTCCCTGAGGCGACACAAGCCGCAGCCGCGACAATGTCAGCACAGGCTGAAGATGGCGGCTGGCTGGCTCAGGGGCAGCCCGTCTCCAGCTGATCGCTCCAGCAGCTGAGTATAACCCCGCCCACGGCGCCCACCCCGCCCCTTTATCCTGACGGACGGCGGGGATGCCCAATGGTGGCGCCCAGCGCCTCGCAGCACCGGCCAATCGGAGCAGCGTAGGGGCGCGGACTCCACTGCAGCTGGTCATGATGTCATGCTTGAACGTGGCAAGGGGATCACGAGAGCAACAAGGTCACGTGATACCGGTCTTAAAGGGGACTTGTCTTAAAGAGGAATGTCTCTTCAATGAGAGACTCTCAAAAGGAATGTCTTAAAGTGGAATGTTTCTTAAAGGAGTATGTCTCTTAAAGAGAAATGTAACTCAAATAAGTGCCTTTTGTGGGGAATTCCCTTCAATGAGAACCTCTCAAAAATGATTGTCTGAAATGAGTGTCTCTTAAAGTAGAATCAAAATTGGTTAGGAACCAAAAAAAACTGCAAGATGCTGGAATTCAAATTAGACAGGCAGGAGGCAGGAAGAACACATCAGGCCAAGCAGCATTAGGAGGTGGAGAAGTTGACTTTTCAGGTGTAACCTGCCTGGCCTGCTGTGTTCTTCCAGCCTCCTGCCTGTCTATCTTAAAGTAGAATGTCTCTCAAAACAGAATGTCTCCTAAAGGGGAATATCTCTTAAGGGCGAATGTCTGCTAATTATGTGCCTCTTAAACTTGAATTTTCTCAAATTAATAAGTCTTAGAGCTGTACAGCATGGAAACAGACCCTTCTATAGAATAGGCAAAAGTGGGTACTGCAGATGCTCGAGATTAGAGTCAAGATTAGAGTGGTGCTGGAAAAGCGCAGCAGTCAGGCAGCATCCGAGGAGCAGGAATCCTGATGAAGGACTTTTGCCTGAAATGTTGATTTTCCTGCACCTCGGATGCTGCCTGACCTGCTGTGCTTTCCCAGCACCCTTCTTTAGAATAGATTAGAATCCCTACAGTGCGGAAACAGGCCATTCAGCCCAACAAGTGCACACCAACCCTCTGAAGAGTATCTCACCCAAACTCTCCATTTACCCCCAACTAATGCACCCAACCTACACCTCCCTGAACACTATGGACAATTTAGCATGGCCAGTTCACCTAACCTGTACATCTTTGAACTGTGGTAGGAAACTGGAGCACCCAGAGGAAATCTGTCCATGCTGACCAGATATCCTTAATTAATCTAGATCAATTTTCCAGCATTTGGCCAATATCCATTCACACCCTTCCTAATCATATACCCATCCAAATGTCTTTTAAATGTTGTGGAGATGCCAGTATTGGACTGGGGCAGACAAAGTTAAATATCACAGAAGACCAAGCTATGGTGCTGCTCTGAAAGTTTCTACTCGAAATAAACCAGTTGGGCCTGGTGTTGTGTGATTTTTAACTTTTAAATGTTGTAATTGTACCGGCTTCCAGCAATTCCTCTGGCAGCTCATTCCATACACACACTACTGTCTATCAGAAAAAAAGAAAATGGAGAACACTTATGGTCACTCAGGCAAGTAGTTAAGGAAAGACAATATGAATCATTAATGGCAAATTATGCTTAACTAATTTTATTGAACTTTCTGATAAAGTGACAGAAAGGCTTGGCAAAGTAATGTGGTTGATGGACTTCCAGATAGCATTTGATAAAGTGCCATAGAATAGACTTGCCTATGAAGGTGAAGCCTATGACATAAGAAAGACGGTAGTAACATAGATACAAAGTTCCAACGACAAGTGATCTTGGAAATATTAACTCTGTTTTTCTCTCCACTGACACCTGCTGTGTTTCTCCAGCACTTTCCTTTTGTTTATTTTAGATCTCTAGCAACTACAGTACTTTGCTTTTGTTTCAGTTGAAACAAAGTTAATTGAGTGTCATGAGGTAGAGTACTGGTGAGGAGTTAGTTTTCAGGCTGGAGGAAAATGAACAGTAAACAGGGGTTCCCTAAGACTTAGAGCACAGCTTTCTTGATCTATATTAATTACCTAGAATTTGGTGTCAGGGCACAACTTCAAGATTTGAAGATGACACAAAACTTGGTAGCATTTTGAACTGTGAGAAGGAATGCGATACACTTCAAGTTAACACAGACAAGTTTGTGGAATGGGTCGTCAGATGCAATTTAATGCTGAGAAGTGTGAAGTAGTACATTTTTGTAGAAATAACAAGGAGAGGTCATACAAAATTTTAAAATATAAATTATATACATACATGAATAAAATATAGAATTCTAAAAGTGTACAAGCGCAGTGGGAGTTGGGGGGGTTACTCTTTATGCTCATTACAGAGTTATCATGTGAATGCTTCATTACATTAAATAGGGCAGAGAGAGCACTTTGCAGTTTTAATGGGAAGGTAGAGAAATACTTTAAACAAAGATGGAGGGATGGAGATTGTGTACAGAGCCAGGCACCAGGGACCAAGCAGCCTCATTCTGTATTCAAAAATCCAAAAAAGGCAAGGCTATAAGGAATAGAGTTTGAGGCTAATTTTATCAAAAATTCATAATACAACATACAGTCCCTATATAAGTTCTAGCTTGAATGCCATGCCAATCATATTTATCCAACAACAACTTAAAGTTATATTGGTCTTCTAACAGAATAAAATGTCCAAGGCAATTCACAGGATCATTACGAAGTAAAATTACAGGAGGTCTTGTTGTGTAGTGGATAGTGCCTCTACCTCTGAGCCAGAACATCCACATTCAAGCCCCACTCCAGGACTCTATTACCAAGGAAATTTCATTCATAACACAGCCACAGTGCAACAACCCTCAGGCGCTATGCCAGGCAGCAAGAGCACAAGAGCTTTATGGTGAGATAAAACCACACAGTATCTGCAGCACCAAAGCCTCTCTGTGTTAAACAACTCTACATTTGTTGCAACTCTACTCTTGACTTTTGCCTCATGACAAACGTCCTCCTGTTTGAGGGTCTGCAACTTTTGATAAAAGCAACACTCGACACCATGCCTCAATAGGTAATTTTAGATTAATTATTCAATAGCTTTGTCAAGGAATATAAGAGCATAGAATTATGAGCAAGAATAATTCAGCCTTTCACTTTTATAAGGCCTTGGCTTAGAGACTTAATTCCTCTTTTATGCCAAACCTTCATAGCCCACAACTCCTCAATATTTCAAAGACCTATCCACTTCCTCTTTAAATACTTTCAGTCTTGGGAAGGTTTTAAAGAATGCCTTAAAAAACAAAGGGAGAGTGAGAGGCAAATCAAACAGGATACGACTGACAGAACAACTCATGTAATTTGCATTCAATCCATTGCACAGGTGAAATATTGTATTCTAGCAACAATCATTTTGGTTTCCTCATTGTACTCTTTTCTCCAATGTTTTTAATGTGAAGCAAATAAGATGCATTTAGCACCTTTCATGACATCATGGCACTTCCCAAAGTGCTTTGCTGCCAGTGAAGTGCTGGTTCAGAAGATTCAGATTGGATTCAAAATGTTAATTTTGTTTCCCTTCCCACAGACACTACCAGACCTGCTGAATTCCTGTGACTGGTTCCAGTGTAGCCCTTACTGTGACATTAGAAACATGACAGACAATCAGTGTAAAGCAAAGCCCAAAAGCAATGTTGCGATGACCAAATCACCTGGTTCGACTGGCTCTTCTTCAAAATGTCGGCAATAAATTATTTGTACCAACCTGAGGGGCAACTGGGATCTTGAAGATTCTGCCTCAGCACAGTGATTTGGAATCAGCCAGGATTATGGCCTGGACTCTCCCGGAGACCCCACTGACTCAGAGCTCAGATTGCAATGTTGTTGGTGAGCACTAACATAGTGCCCGTTGTGATGGAGATCTAGATTGATCCAGCCACTCTCCCAGCTAACACATCCAGATGTTGGATGTTGTTTAGGCACATTCCCACCTGTTATATTCTTTGCTGCTTGTACTATGCAAATAACAATAACACCAACTGACCCCCCCACTCCCCTGTCCCTTAAGCAGTTGGGGGTTACATGCTTCCCCACAGCCCTCTCCAAACCTCCTCTCTCTCGGCCCTGGCTACTTTGTCCTTCTTTATTTTTTCATATGATGTGGGCGTCACTGGCAAGGCCTGCAATTGTTGCTGATCCCAAATTGCCTTTGAAATGATCAGACTCAGTGGCACCTAAAAGGCATTATTAGTGAACCAGATGGGATTTTAACAAGAATCGATGATCGTCGTCGTGGTTACCAATTTAAAATAATGTAATGGAGAATGTTAGACCAAGTCCCCTAAAGGGTTAATTGTAATAGTCTGTGACGTCATAGAGGGAAATGACAGCTGCTCATATGATCTGAGGGTCTAAGAGAAAGTAATGAGAAGGAGCGGGTGTCAGAGGCTGTTGTTGAAACTGAATCTGTTGCAGAAAAATATTAGAGTATTTTATAGCCAGCAATCTTCAGGAACTGTTAAATGCACTTTAACCCAACATACTAGCTTTGCTGCCAACTTTATAATGTCAGATTTATTAAGTGAATTTAAACCCCACCAGGAACCATATTAGAATATAAATCCATGCCTGTAGATTATCAGTCCGAAACAATACACCAGTGTCCCTCCCTGCCATCTCAGCTCTGATTCTGTAATCTCTTCCGAGAATGGGATGACTAAAGAAATTGAGGGTTTGGTTAAGAAAAAGAAGGAAGCATATGTCAGCTATAGACAGGATAGATCGAGTGAATCCTTAGAAGAGAATAAAGGAAGTAGGAGTATACTTAAGAGGGAAATCAGGTGGGCAAAAAGGGGACATGAGATAGCTTTGGCAAATAGAATTAAGGAGAATCCAAAGGGTTTTTACAAATACATTAAGGACAAAATGGTAACTAGGAGGAGAATAGGCCCCTCAAAGATCAGCAAGGCGGCCTTTGTGTGGAGCTGCAGGAGATGGGGGAGATATTAAATGAGTATTTTGCATCAGTATTTACTGTGGAAAAGGATATGGAAGATATAAACTGTAGGGAAATAGATGGTGACATCTTGCAAAATGTCCATATTATAGAGGAGGAAGTGCTGGATATCTTGAAACGGGTAAAGGTGGATAAATCCTCATGATTGGATCAGGTGTACCCTAGAATCTGTGGGAAGCTAGGGAAGTGATTGCTGGGCCTCTTGCTGAGATATTTGTATCATCAATAGTTACAGGTGAGGTGTCAGAAGACTGGAGGTTGGCTAACATGGTGCCACTGTTTAAGAAGGGTGGTAAGGACAAGCCAGAGAACTATAGACCAGTGAGCCTGACGTCAGTGGTGGGCAAGTTGTTGGAGGGAATCCTGAGGGACAGGATGTACCTGTATTTGGAAAGGCAAGGACTGATTAGGGATAGTCAACATGGCTTTGTGCGTGGGAAATCATGTCTCACAAACTTTATTGAGTTTTTTTGAGGAGGTAACAAAATGGATTGATGAGGGCGGAGTGGTAGATGTGATCCATATGGACTTCAGTGAGGCGTTTGACAAGGTTCCCCATGGGAGACTGGTTAGCAAGGTTAGATCTCATGGAATACAGGGAGAACTAGCCATTTGGATACAGAACTGGCTCAAAGGTAGAAGACAGAGGGTGGTGGTAGAGGGTTGTTTTTCAGACTGGAGGCCTGTGACCAGTGGAGTGCCACAATGATCGGTGCTAGGTCCTCTACTTTTTTTCATTTACATAAATGATTTGGATGCGAGCGTAAAAGGTACGGTTAGTATGTTTGCTGATGACACCAAAATTGGAGGGTGTAGTGGACAGCGAAGAGGGTTACCTCAGATTACAACAGGATCTTGACCAGATAGGCCAATGGGCTGAGGAATGGCAGATGGAGTTTAATTCAGACAAATGCGAGGTGCTGCACTTTGGGAAAGCAAATCTTAGCAGGACTTATACACTTAATGGTTAGGTCCTGGGCAGTGTTGATGAACAAAGAGACCTTGGAGTGCAGGTTCATAGCTCCTTGAAAGTGGAGTCGCAGGTAGATAGGATAGTGAAGAAGGCATTTGGTATGCTTTCCTTTATTGGTCAGAGTATTGAGTACAGGAGTACTGGAGCCCTCCTGAAGAAGGGCTTATGCCCGAAACGTCGATTCTCCTGTTCCCTGGATGCTGCCTGACCTGCTGCGCTTTTCCAGCAACACATTTTCAGCTCTGATCTCCAGCATCTGCAGACCTCACTTTCTCCCTGGAGTTGGGAGGTCATGTTGCGGCTGTACAGGACATTGGTTAGGCCACTGTCGGAATATTGCATGCAATTCTGGTCTCCTTTCTATCAGAAAGATGTTGTGAAACTTGAAAGGGTTCAGAAAAGATTTACAAGGATGTTGCCAGGGTTGGAGGATTTGAGCTACAGGGAGAGGTTGAACAGGCTGGGGCTGTTTTCCCTGGACCGTCGGAGGCTGAGGGGTGGCCTTATAGAGTTTTACAAAATTATGATGGGCATGGATAGGGTAAATAGGCAAAGTCTTTTCCCTGTGGTTGGGGAGTCCAGAACCAGAGGGCATAGGTTTAGGGTGAGAGGGGCAAGATATAAAAGAGACCTAAGGGGCAACTTTTTCACACAGAGGGTAGTACATGTATGGAATGAGCTGCCACAGGAGGTGGGGGAGGGTAGTACAATTGCAACATTTAAAAGGCATCTGGATGGGTATGAATAGGAAGAGTTTGGAGGGATATGGGCCAGGTGCTGGCAGGTGAGACTAAATTGGATTGGGATATCTGGTCAGCATGGGCGAGTTGGACTGAAGGGTCTGTTTCCATGCTGTACATCTCTATGACTCTATGACTCTAACTCAGTTGGCTGGAAGATTGTTTGCAAAGCAATATGATGCCAACAGCGTGGGTTCAATTCCCATCACTGGCTGAGGTTACCGTGAAGGACTCTCCTCAACCTCTCCCTCCCCTGAGATGTGGTGGCCCTCAGGTTAAACCACCACCAGCCATCTCCCTCTGATGAGAGAGCAGCCCTATGGTCTGGTAAGACTGTAGCAACTTAACTTTAACCTAGACCTCATGCAGAGTTGCCAACTAGGGTTGCCACATCTCAAATGCAGTTTTGTTCATTATATTTAAAGAAGGCAGTTTGGGGGAAGAACACAGTAATGAGCGGGTTGTCTGATGAGGATAAGTTGGACAGGCTCGGTTTGTTTCCACTGGAGTTTCAAAGGTTGATGGGGAGGGGGGTTGACTTGATTGAAGTTTTGAGAAGATTTGTAGCTCAGGTTGAGGTTTTGGATGTAGGTTTGCTCGTTGAGTTGCAAGGTTCATTTCCAGATGTTCCGTTACCCGACTAGGTGATATCTTCAGTGGGCCTCAGACAAATTCCTGCTTTCTATTTATATGTTTAGGTTTCTTTGGGTTGATTGAAGTGTTTAATATTCTGAATGGTTGTGACAAGGTGGATGTGGAAACGATACTTTCCCTTGTGGGTGAGTCCAGGACCAGGAAACACTGTTTTAAAATTAGGGGTCGCACTTTTAGGATGGAATTGAGTAAAATTGTTTTCTCTCAGATGTCTGTGTAACTTTGGAAGCCTCTACCTCAAAGTTAAAACTCACACGACACCAGGTTATAGTCCAAGAGATTTATTTGAAAGTACAAGCTTTCAGAGCGCTGCTGTGACCTATGTACCTTGTCCAACTAACTACCTGACAAAGGAGCAGTGCTCTGAAAGTTCGTGCTTCCAAATAGACCTGTTGGACTATAACCTGGTGTTGTGTGATTTTTAACCTTGTCCACCCCAGTCCAACATCGGCGTCTCCAAATGCTTGCCTGTATGTGACACTCGGGATTGTTTGCTGGGATTGAAAATTAACCTCCAAAGCAACCACGAAGAAACATGATAAGGGGCATTGAAGGAAATGATTTGGAGGAAAACATGCTGAACTCTGACAAATGGGACTAGATTAGGTTGGGATATCTGGTCGGCATGGACAAGTTGGACTGAAGGGTCTGTTTCTGTGCTGTACGCTTCTATGACTCCATGACCTTTCGTTGAATGATTTTAAAAAGGTGAGCCATGAGAAATCAATGTCAGGGACTGACCAAAAATTAAACCTGAAAGAGTTGCGGATGCTGGAAATCTGAAACAAAAATAGAAATTGCTGGAAAATCTCAGCAGGTCAGGCAGCATCAGTGGAGGGAAATCAGAGTTAACGTTTCATGTCCAGTGACCCTTCTTCAGAACTGATGGTAGCTTGGAAAAGGATGGTCTTTACACAGAAGGTGGGGTGAGGGGAGGGGGGAGAATAAACAATAGGTGGAGGTAGAGCCAAAAGAGAGAGAAAACATATGGACAGATAAAGGTGTATTTAAAGGTCAATCCAGGGGAAAGCATAGCTACTAATGGAGACAATTAGTGGCTAATGATGGGTGATAAAAAGGCCTGGTGTGGGAGGGGTGGGGAAAAGCACGGGGGAAGGTGCTCCAGTCCTAAAATTGTTGAACTTGACATCGAGTCCAGAGGCTGCAGAGTACACAAATGGAAAATGAGGTGCTATTCTTCCAGCTTGTGTTGAGCTTCGCTGGAGACATGCATCAAGACTGAGACAGAGAAGATGGTGGGGTGTTGAAGGGGCATGCAACTGGAAGCTCAGGGTACTTTTTGTGGATAGAATGTAGATGTTCTCTGAAGCAGTCACCCAGTCTGCGTTTTGTCTCCCCAATATAGAGGAGCCAACATTGTAAGCAATGAATATAGTACACTACACTGAGTGAAGTACAGGGAAAACACTACTTCATTTGGAAGGTGTACTTGGGGCCTTGGATAGTGAGGAGGGAGGAAGTAAATGGGCGGGTGTTATATCTTCTGCAATTTCAAGGCAAGATGCCATGAGGCTGTGGCGATGTGTTGGGAGTGAAGGAGGAGCAGACCGGGGTGTCCTGGAGGGAATAGTTCCTGCAGAAGGCAAGGAAGGGTAGGGGAATATGGTATCTCACTGGAGGTGGCGGAAATGGCAGCTGATGATCCTCTGGATGTGGATGCTGTTGGGATGGTAGGTAAGGATAAGGGACACCCCATTGCTGTTGTGAGAGGGAAGGAGATTAGATTAGATTAGATTCCCTACAGTGTGGAAACAGGCTCTTCGGCCCAACCAATCCACACCGACCCTCCGAAGAGCAACCCACCCAGACCCATTTCCCTCTGACTAATGCACCTAACACTATAGGCAATTTAGCATGGCTAATTCACCTGACCTGCACATCTTTGGATTGTGGGAGGAAACCGGAGCACCCGGAGGAAACCCACGCAGACACGGGGAGAATGTGCAAACTCCACACAGTCGCCCGAGGCTGGAATCAAACCCGGACCCTGGTGCTGTGAGGCAGCAGTGCTAACCCTTGAGGTGTGGTGTGGGAGATGGGTCGGACACGGCTGAGGGCCCTGTCAACCACGGTGCTGGGGAATCCTTGGTTGAGGAAGAAGGTGGACATTTCAGATGGCCCATTATTGAAGTTGGACTCATCAGAACAGAAGCGATGGAGACTGGGCATCAGGGAGAATGCAATGGAGTCTTTACAGGAAGCAACGTGTAAGAACCGTGGGAGTCAGTGGGAGCCAGCTTATCTCCAGAAATGGAAACAGAGATGATGAGGAAGGGAAGGGAGGGGTCAAAGGTGAACCAGGTAAAGATGAGGGCGGTGTGGAAATTCGAAATTGAATAGATAACCCTTTCCCATTCTGGACAAGAAAGGGAAGCAGCACCAATGATGTCATCAGTATACCAGAGAAAGAATAGTGGATGTGGGCCAGAGTAGGACTGGAATGTTCCACATACCCAACAAAGAAACAGCCTTAACTGGCTCTGACCAAACAGACAGACGCCTCAGCAGTAGGCGGAAGGATCTAGATCCACATAGACTGATATACATACTGTAAAGGAGATCTGAAAGGCAAGTTCTTTTAACACACAGGATGGTAAGTGTCGAGAATGCGCTGCCAGAGGAGGTGGTGGAGGCTGATACTATGGCAACATTTAAGAGGCATCTTGTCAGATACATGACCAGGTAAAGAATAGAGGGATATGGACCATGTGCCAGAAAAAGTGTTTTAGTTTAGAAAAGATGTACTGTTTCAGCTCCAGGCTTGGTGATTGAAAGGCCTGTACCTATGCTGTTCTTTGTTGTTCTGTAGATTTCTAAGTATCCCCATCACAGCCTTCCCAAAACCTTCATATCATGCTCCTCATTCTGTTCAAGAAGCAGTTTTACAAATAGCCCACATAACTGTTCAAAATCTGTGAATCAGTAAATACTATCAAAGAACACAAATTAATCTAGCCCACTTTATCATAATGATAACTGATTGTGGAAGTTAAGCATGAAATCATGGATGAACAGTTGCAGGGAGTATTCCGCCATCGGTGCCAAATTACACAGCATGACATGCATTTCTTCCAGTACAGATCCTGAGGCAAGTATGAGAATGGACAATGAGTAACTATTATTGTCTTTTCATCACGAGATCATAAATGCAGAATATTATTTCACACTAATGCACAATATTTATTTTTTCAACATTAATTGTGGGGCTGCGGAGTTTGAAGGTTCCCCTAGACCCAAACGCTGATCTCCCTCAGTTCAGTATTGGGTTCCCAATTCAATGCTCTGCCTTGCTACTTCTGTCATTGGTCACTGAGATGGCCATCTTCCCACAGCCAATTTTAAAGCCACTTTGATACCTGATTGGTCAGAGCCAGTTAAGGCTGTTTCTTTGTTGGGTATGTGGACTCTCATCATCTCATTTCTGAAGGGTTCCCATTTTCCAACCATCCCTTTACCTGCGAACATCTGTCCCTAATCAGCTTTTGAACATTCTTGCCTAATACCGTCAAAATAGACCTTCCTCCAATTTAAATTTTCAACTTTTAGATCTGGTCTATCCTTTTCCATCACTATTTTAAAACTAATAGAGTTATGTTCGCTGGCCCCAAAGTGCTCCCCCACGACATGATTGGCAGCAAGGGCAGAACAGCTTCAAAGGGCTGAATGGCCTGTACCTTATGGAGTGACAGATGATGAGACTCCAGTGCTTTAACTGTGGCTGTAACGTGTGGTCTGTACATTGCTCACGACGGGTTTAATTTCTCTGCTTGTGACAGAGTGGGAAGTTGTGTGTTGATCCAGATTACGCTACAATATAAAAACTTTCAGATTTTAGTTCATCAGTGTCCAATTTTAGCTCAAAGGATGCTGAAATACTTCCATTACAAATCAACTGAGTCCAAAGGAGAAATTTGCCAATATCTCCACCATGTCTTGCTGTCACCCATTGCCCCTGACCTGCATTATAAAACTTTGTTTGAACAAAAATCTACCATCTGACTGACTGGAATCTCTCCTTTCCACAAAAGGGAAGGTATAAACAATTATAAAAGGATGTGTTTTTGTTTCAATCCTGCCTTGTTGTACAGAGGCCATCTGGGATCCATCGTTCGGTATCTGCAATTGTTTACTAGCCCTTCTGCACTTGTTACCATGCCTGTAAAATCTATAACTTCTTTCCTGTTGATGGTCACCATTACATCAATAGATTCTACCTTCTTTTAGGGTCCCAGCATGAGTTTAGGAAGCACTTTGAAATCTTCCAATGGTTGCCCTTTCAGTGGTTCAACAGCAACAATTTCTGAACCAATTATTTTCATGAAACCAATTGAACTCTCTGTGCTACCTTAAGAATGTTGAGGTCAAGACACATGTGTAGTCTCAAAAGTAAGACGTGCTGGTTACAAACTATGTACACATTTTCAACTCACTTACACTTTCTTTATTGCAACGTTACTCGCAGCATTTCTTGCTCGAGAGATTTTCCATCTGCAGTCTCATTTCTATAGGCTATAACTTCTATTACTGCAGCCCTGGTATTTAATCTGTGCCAATGCTATAACAAGGTTATTTTGTCATTTTTTTTGAGAGGGGGCGTAAAGGCAGAGGTGCTGATATGTCTGAATGTGGCTACTTTAAACAAAGGCAGGGAAGTGGCCAGTTCTCCCAGTTCACGTTCTTTTCTAGTTTGGTTTGTTTTACCAGGCAGTCAGAATCTACTGCAGCAGAGAAGTTGTTACTATGTGAAAAGGTTCCATGCTTCAACAGATGTTTCTTGCCTGACTCTTTTCTCTGCAATCTCTCCTGCCTGTAAGAACCAATGTTTGAATTTACCATTTGCTAACGGGTGTGTTTTTGGGATATCACGGTATTGGAAAAATTTCAAGAGTACATTAAAAGAAACATCTCCTTCATTAAGTTGCGATTTCGAGTCAGTTATGTTTCCAAACAGTTAAGTTATTCTGAATTCTGTTTTCTTTTGTTTGTGTATTAACCATAGTGTGTAAATAAATTCTGTATTGCTTAAAGTGCAGCTGCATCAGTCCTGGAATATTCACCATACATCTGCCTTTAAAATAAGAAAAATTTAGGGATACCTTCTTAAACTGTTTTGAGGGAGTCTAGCCTGGTCCATGACAGATCTGATAGGACAGTGACCTATGTCAGCACTGAATCAACTTTGACATTAATACTGTAGTTTGTCTAATGACAAGTTTTGTCAAAGTTAAATTGGTTAAATCACCATTCATCCCTAAGAATTCTTGGGATATCTTTTCTAAAAGAGGAGGTTATGCTGCAATAACCTCTTTGCATAAATAAGCATTGTATTTTTACTGCTCTGAAAAATTCCCTACTTTCAACAAGATGTCCAATCCTGTGTCCTGTTTGCTCCATCCTTGACATTAATTTTACTGAGAATATTGCTTATCTTTCGATTTCTTCTTGTTTGATTGTTTACTCTTATTATTTTAAATCTGCAACATCTCGATGCGGTTTATCCTATTTTCCTCAAAGATTTAATGATTCTGTAATCGATCCAGACTGATAGGTTTAAAACTAGTAATCTTGCAATGAATTAATACTATTAATTTTCTTGAAGTTTCTTCAAACTTTGAAGCTCTCTCTAATAGCAATCTGCCATTTTTTTTTGACTGAAAGCACTTAAAACATTGCTGGAATAGATTTTATTCTTGTCTTCTAATCAAGAATTAAATTCTGTGTTATGCCACTGCTGTTGTATTTTAATTCTTCTAAATTATAAAGTTTGCTAACAGCAATACTGTGTCTCTTCACATTTTGCTGAGAGAGAGGAGTTTCTCCCCCCTTTTTTTAACAATCAAAATGGTGGAGGTTTTCTGCCTTCTGCAGCCAAAATGGCGGGTTCCTGCTTCTTCATGCTCAAAATGGATATGTTCTGCTTTTCAGGGTCTAAAACTTTGCATAATTTTAAAGTTTGTGGCTGCAGCCTTAATTAATCTTTCTGCCAAATTCACAGTTTAAAATATAAATGCCCTGATCTTATCATAATTTCTCAGTTCTTCAATTTTCTTCTATTCTGTCTTCAAAATCTTTTCAATAGCCCTCTTGTTGCTTTAAATGTACTCTGAAATTTTTCTGATACCGCAATTAATATTCGAGTACTTGTTCAATCTATTATAACTGTACATCGTGGAGCCTGATCACAATGATTGATTGTTTTGAACGGTGGGTGCTCCCATTTCCTCCATCCTTCCGTACTGGTCCTTTGTGCCATTATTTGTGGTGCAGGAGTAGACCATTGGCCCTTTCTCCTTGCTCTGCTGTCCAATAAGACCATGGCTGATCTGATTGTAACCTTGAATCTATATTACTGTCAACTCTGATAACCTTTCACCTATGAGTTTAACAAGAATCAATCAAGCTCCACTTTAAAAATATTCCACGACCTTGCTTCCCCCACTTTTTCAGGAAGAAAGTTTCAAAGACTTATGAGAAACCTTTTTTTTTAACCTCATCTCTGCTTTAAATGGCTGACTTCATCTTTACAAGCAATGGCTCCAAATTCTATGCTCTTCCATCCTTTGTCTATCCACCCAGTCAAGGCTCCTCAGGATCTAATTTCAATCAAGTCATCTCTTACTCATCTCGATAAATACCCTTCTCAAAAGAAGACCGAGTTTATTGTATGAAAGTAATAGGTACTAGTTAGTTAGGCATATTACAAAGACCATTGGGAGCCAGAGATGACATGTCTGTCTCCATCAGGAACTTGTGCTCAACTGCCAATTCCCTACTGGAAAACTATGATTCATCACCAGATTGGGTGAAGCTTAACCGAGCTACAACATTATCGCTTTTTGAGTCATTACCTTTTGTAACAATCACCAGGGAATGCAGAACAGGCTGGGTGTCTTTACTTGGCTTTGGAGGAGGCTGACTGACTCCCTAATAGAGGTTGTTAAAATGATGGCAGAGTTGGATGGCGTGATGGCAAAGATTTTTCTACTTGTGTAAAAGATCAAAACCCGAGCCATAAAAACTCACAGAGGGCGTTGGCCTAGTGGTATTATCACTAGACTATTCAACCATCATAATGTTCTGGTGACCTGGTTCCCATCCTGCCATAGTATTTGATTCAATCGAATTCTTGTACAAGCAGAAGTTGCTTCTCTCTGTCCAGTCCGTTCACGATTTTGAAAACCTCGATCAGATCTCCTCTTAGGCTTCTTCTAACCAAGGAGAACAGTCACAACTTCTTCAATCGATCCTCGCAGCTGAAACTTCTCATACCTTTCAAGTTTAGTTTCTTAATTTTAAACTAAGAAGTCTCTTGCCATCCCCACTCCAAAATCTAATAGCTTTTTTTGCCAAGTTAAAACATGATACAGTTATAGAAAATGTTATTATTTAAATTAGTTGGCAGGATACAACGCTACATGATTAGATTAGATTCCAATTCCCTACAGTGTGGAAACAGGCCCTTTGGCCCAACAAGTCCACACCGACCCTCTGAAGAGAAACCCACCCAGATCCATTCCCCTCTGACTAATGCACTGAACATTACAGGCCAATTAGCATGGCCAATTCATCTAACCTACACATCTTTGGACTGTGGGAGGAAACCGGAGCAAACCCATGCAGACACTGGGAGAATGTGCAAACTCCACACAGACAGTTGATTGAGGCAGGAATTGAACCCGGGTCCCTGGCACTGTGAGGCAGCAGTGCTAACCACTGAGCCACCGTGCCGCCCTACATAATCACTTTAATTTGACAAAGAATGCTTACACTCTCCCTAAATGTGCACATTGTGGCTGCTAACTTGTGTTTTTCACTACAAAGTGAATGTGGTACAGTAGTTGGTCATTTTGTTGAGGACCTGCTGCAGTAACTTACACTTTCAGCAGATGGTGCTGTTGGGCTCTCTACAAACAATTCTTCCCAGTCTCAGGAAGGTTTTGTTACTGTGACAGGGTTTATTTAGTTAAAAATCACACACACCAGGTTATAGTCCAACAGGTTTAATAGGAAGCACTGGCTTTCGGAGCGCTGCTCCTTCATCATGTGCCTTTATCAACCACCTGACAAAGGAACAGTGCTCCGAAAGCTAGTGCTTCCAATTAAACCTATTGGACTATAACCTGGTGTGTGATTTTAACTTTGTACACTCCAGTCCAACACCGGCATCTCCAAATCAGGATTTATTTAGAAATACATTGCATTTATATCGAACCATTCATGAACTCACTGCTGGGGCATATTATAACTGTTGTAATATGTGAAACATAGTCATCTGTGTAGCAAGTGCTTCTAAACACCAACAGTTCTGAAGAGGTCATGTCAGACTCAAAACATTAATTCTGTTTCTCCATCCACAGATGCAGCCAGACCTTCCAGGTTTCGACAGCGTTCTGTATATTTGGTTTAGATTTTCAGCATCCGCGGTATTTTGCCTTCACTCAACCGCCCTCGAACAGAGTGCCTTGTTAGGGTCATTTCAGGGGCAGTTAGGAGTTGACCACATTGTTGTGTCTCTAGATAACAGAATGTAGATCAGAATGCGTAAGAACAATCGTTTTCTTTCAATAAAGAACATTCGCCAGTCAATTGGGTTTCAAAACGATCAATGATTGTTTCACAGTCGGCATCATTGAGATGAGCTTTAATATCCAGATTTAGTGACTGAATTTAAAATGCAGCAGCTGGCGTGGTGGGATTTGAACACACGTTCCTCAGAGGGTCCTGGACAGTGGTCAGCATGTAACGTCCTCAATACCCTGCAGGAGAAGGGGTGGGCAGATCTTGTCAGGTGGTTCCCTGAGCAGTCTGTCAAAGTCATTTGGCAGAATGCCTCATTGTCAGAAGGTTTCAACAAGAAGCAAGACGTCACTTGGTTGTTGGTGAGAAGCACACTGTCTGCAAGAACCTTCATGGACACCCAGACTCTTTCCGTCACCACTTGCTGTCCTCAAGGTGGGGTAGAGACTGTCACACATCTCATAGAATCATAGAGTCATACAGCACGGAAATAACCCGCTTCAGTCCAACTTGTCCATGCCGACCAGATATCCCAACCCAATCTAGTCCCACCTGCCAGCACCCGGCCCATATCCCTCCAAACCCTTCCTATTCATATACCCATCCAGATGCCTTTTAAATGTTGCAATTGTACCAGCCTCCACCACGTCCTCTGGCAGCTCATTCCATACACGTACCACCGTCTGCGTGAAAAAGTTGTCCCTTAGGTCTCTTTTATATCTTTCCCCTCTCACCCTAAACCTATGCCCTCTAGTTCTGGACTCTCCCCACCCCAGGGAAAAGACTGTGCCTATTTACCCTATCCATGCCCCTCATGATTTTATAAACCTCTATAAGGTCACCCCTCAGCCTCTGACGTTTCAGGGAAAACAGCCCCAGCCTATTCAGCCTCTCCCTTTGCTCAAATCCTCCAACCCTGGCAACATCCTTGTAAATCTTTTCTGAACCCTTTCAAGTTTCACAACATTCTTCTGATAGGAAGGAGACCAGAATTGCACGCAATATTCCAACAATGGCCATGCTGAACATAATCCCAAACTAAACTAGTCCCACCTGCCTGCTCCTGGCCCATACCTCTCCAAACCTTTCCTATTTATTTATTTTAAAAAAGTCTTTTAAACATTGTAATTGTACCCTCATCCACCACTTCCTCAGATCATTCATTCCATACACGAACCACCGTCTGTGTAAACAAATTTCCCTCTCATGTCTTTTTTAAATCTTTCTCCTCTCACCTTAAAAATGTGCCCCCTAGTGTTGAAATCCCCCAATCCAAGGCAGATGACAACTACCATTAACTCTATCTATACCTCTCATCACTTTATAAACTGCTATGAGGTCACCCCTCAACCTCATTCGCTCCAGTGAAAAAAGTCCCAGTCTATCCAAACTTTCTTTATAACTTAAACCTTCCAAACCCGGCAACATCCTGGTAAATCTCTTCTGAACTCTCTCCAGCATGATATATTCTTCCTATAGTTGGGCGACCAGAACTGGACACAGTATTCCAGAGGAAGCCTCACCAATGTCCTGTACAACCTCAACATGACCCCTTCTGGGTTGTGCCTTTGCAAAGACGGTCTGGAGAGAGATGCAGTGGTTTTGGTCAGGTTTCATCCTGAGCAGGTCAATGACGCAGGACTCTGTGCTTTATGGTCTGTTCCACAGGATGTACGCCGAGACAAACATCAACTGTGCCTGAAGAATCTTCAACTCAATAAAAGATGCTCTTTCCTCTGCCCGAAACTTGTTGGTCTTACATAGAAAGTAGAACATAGAACTGTTCAGCACAGGAACAGGCCCTTCAGCCTATGATGTTGTTCCAAACATGATGCCAAATTAAACTAATCCCTTCTGCCTGTGCCCTTAGTCCATATCCCTTCATTCCTTGCATATTCACATGCTTATCTAAAAGTCCCTTACACGTCCCTATCGTGTCTGCCTCCCGACTCTTACCACTACCTGTGTAAAACACTTGCCCCTCAAAACTCCTTTGAAGTGAGAGTGAGCGGGAAGTGAGTTGAGGGATGCACTAAAGCTTGGACAGCTGCGGCAAAAGCACATTGGGGAAAGACCACCAGCTAGGGTCTTTCTGCTAAAGTATAACAATGGGCTGTTCAGTTATCAGACCCTCTCATTGCCTCAGAATATATGTATATAGTGACCTGCTTAAGTAAAAAATGCCTTTGTTTACCAAGGAAGGCCTGAGGACTGACAAATTCCAAGTGTTTGTTCTTTTCCCTTTGCAAAGACTGTACAGAATTGGTGTAGTACCTTATGAGTGTACATCAAGATTTTTTATGAATAAAGTATATTTTTGCAATAAAAATAAATTATGTCATGGGATCGCAAATTGGTGACATACACTGTCTGAGACTGTGGAGGAGGCAGGTTCAAATGAGGGAAAAGACAATTGATTGATTGATTGATCAATCATTATCTGCATTTGTTGCAAATACAGTGGGAAGTGTTGTATAATATCGCCACACTCTGACACCAACTTAACACACAGAAGTAAAGCAGGCATAGAGTCAAGAGGTAAAAAAATAAAGAAATTAAGGGATTTGAAGTGGAAATAGATTTACAGAGCTGCAGGGAAAAAAGAGAGATAGTGGGACAAGCTAAAGATATCTCACAGATACAGCCAGTAGACATGAGTTCAGTCAGAGGGTGCAGTGTTGTGGATGACCTGAAGATGAAGAAGGTTAGGATGTGGGGTGTGATGGATTAATCAAGTCAAAGTGCAGAGTCATTATTGATGACAATAGATCAGTTCACAAGAACTCACCTCACTGCAACAAATCATTTCTTTAGCTTTTTTTGTGTGTTGGTGTTACGTTTATCACTTATCCTTAATTTGTCCTGAACAGAATGTTTTACTGGGCCATTTCAGAGAGGGGTTAAGAGTCAACCATATGTTAGACCGACTGGGTAGGGACAACAGATTTCCTTCCTAAATGGACATTAGTAATGGGCTTTTACTCAATTACTAGCTTTCAATTCCAGATTTATTAATGGCATTTAAATCCCACCCAGCTGCTGTGCTGGGATTTGAATCTGGTCTCAGGAATCTGGGCCTCTGGATTACTAGGCCTGTAATATTACCCCGATACCACCATTGTGCTTAGTAATTATTCCAAAATATTTCTGTCTAAGTAAAGAAATTCTCTCTCAGATCTATTCCAAAGTGTATATTCCTTTCATATCCTTCCATTCAATTTAGGTGGACTTTGAAGTCATAAACCTCCCTTATCTTATCTATTTCTTTTAATATTTAATATTACAGTTTCCTTTAATAACCTTAGCCCTGGACTTTCGAGCTTCAGTATCTCTGTTCAAAACTCATCTCTTATCCTCAGAGTTTACCTTCCTACACTCAAAGTGCAGCATCTATTTGAGGCGTGACCGTTGATTTGAAAAAACATTAACTTTAAAAATAAATGTCTCCCCATGTATTGGCTTTGAAATGCAGCCTTCCTTTTTTTAAAAAAAGATTAGATTACTTACAGTGTGGAAACAGGCCCTTTGGTCCAACAAGTCCATACCGGCCCTCCGAAGAGCAACCCATTCCCCCACATTTACCCCTTCACCTAACACTACGGGCAATTTAGCATGGCTGATTCATCTGACCTGCACATTTTTGGACTGTGGGAGGAAACCCACACAGAAATGGGAAGAATGTGCAAACTTCACACAGACATCTGCCTGAGGCAGGAATTGAACCCAGGTCTCTAGCACTGTGAGGCAGCAGTGCTAACCACTTTGTCACCATGCCACCCACGCTAGCCTGCTAGTCCTTCTGCTAGTCCCTGCTGAAGACTCCAAGTTGTCTGACCAAACACTAACAACAAGGAGGAGGGCTGGTTACTTCTTCCTTCAATACTCAATTAAAGTATTAACTAAGGTAATAAAGCTACAAGGTTTTGAACAACAATAGCAAAGTGAGAACAATACTATAACTCATATTTATTTCCAATTTCCAAATATGGGTGACAGACAAACTATGGTTGAGCCCACATGGAGCATATAAATAGCAAAAGAGGTCATGACTAAATCCTATGGATTCTTCAGCAATGTTCCAGTGATACTCTGAGTTGTTCTGAGTGACCTATTGAAAACAGTGCAACAAGCCCCCACCTTTGGTTCTGGCAATATTGATTGTAACTAATATTTTGGAACAGTCAAATATAGTAAACCCTTGTGTTCCCTGAATATTATGATATTGCTGCCTTGCAATGGGTATAAAAGGAGGATTTCAACCAGATTATCTATTTCAACAGTATTGGTTGATGGATAAGTATTGGCTGGAACCAGCAATAACCCTCCCCCCCACACACCTCTTCTTCAAATAACACAGTGGGATTTTTTACCTCCACCCATGAGGATGGGCCGAGCCTCAGTTTAATGA
Source organism: Chiloscyllium plagiosum (assembly GCF_037043375.1). NCBI lineage: Eukaryota > Metazoa > Chordata > Chondrichthyes > Orectolobiformes > Hemiscylliidae > Chiloscyllium > Chiloscyllium plagiosum. The sequence continues at coordinate 20,764,727 of NW_028270185.1, read as the reverse complement.
CTCATCTAAAAGGTGACACCTTCGACTGTGCAGCACTCCATCAGCAGAACCATTCAAACAATGTTAAAAATCACACAACACCAGGTTATTGTCCGACAGGTTTATTTGGAAGCACTAGCTTTCAGAGCGCTGCTCCTTCATCAGGTGGTTGTGGAGAATAAGGTCATGATCACAGAATTTATAGCCAAAGGAATCCAGTGTCATGGAGATGTGATACAGTAAACAATTTTAGGTTAAATCTTTCATATTTTATAATGGGATATGCTGGTTTCTTATCTTTGTTATGCAAATCCCAGAACTTCTTTTAAATTACGTTCTCAAGATAGCTCAGCTTTTCTAACAATTGGTGTGAAGTCTGTCTGTATCTACGAATGGCTCTCATGTAATGAGGGGCATTTCGGGTTCCAAGCGATCGATTGTGACAGGGGACTCTCTAGTCGAAGGCACAGACAGGCATTTCTGCGGCCAGCAGCTAAAAATCAGAATGGTGTGTTGCCTCCCTGGTGCCAGGATCAAGGATATCTCGGAGAGGGTGCAGAATGTCCTCAAAGGGGAGAGGGACCAGCAGAAAGTCATTGTACACATTGTTACCCAACGACATAGGAAGGGGAAAGGATGACATTCTGAAGGGGTAATATAGAAAGGTAGGTAGAATTTAAAAAGAAGATTCTCGAGGATAGTATATGCTGGATCACTCCCAGTGCTACACGTTAGTGAGGGCAGGAATAGGAGGATAGAGCTGATGAATGCATGGCTGAGGTGCTGGTGTATGGGAGAAGGATTCACATTTTTGGGTCATTGGAATCTCTTTTGGGGTAAAAGTGACCTGTACAAGAAGGGCAGATTGCACCTGAATTGGAAGGGGACTAATATACTGGCAGGGAGACTTGCTAGGGCTAGGGGGTATAATGGAAGGTAGTTATAGGATTTAAACTAGTAAGGTGGGGTTGTGGGACTCAGGGAGCTGGTGAGGAAAAAGATTAATCTGAAGCTGGTACAGTTAAGAAAAAAAGCGAGTCAAACAGTCAGGGCAGGCAGAGACAAAGCAGAGAACAAGGTAGGACTGATAAATTAAACTGAATTTATTTCAATGCAAGGGGCCTAACAGGGAAGGCAGATGAATTCAGGGCATGGTTAGGAACATGGGACTGGGATATCATAGTAATTACGGAAACATGGCTCAGGGATGGGCAGGACTGGCAGCTTAATGTTCCAGGATACAAATGCTACAGGAAGGATAGAAAGGGAGGCAAGAGAGGAGGGGGAGTGGCATTTTTGATAAGGGATAACATTACAGCTGTGCTGAGGGAGGATATTCCTGGTAATACATCCAGGGAAGTTATTTGGGTGGAACTGAGAAATAGTTGAAACTTTATTGCTGGAACAGCACAGCAGGTCAGGCAGCATCCAGGGAACAGGAGATTCGACATTTCGGGCACAGGCCCTTCTTCAGGAATGAAGAAGGGCCTGTGCCCGAAACGTCGAATCTCCTGTTCCCTGGATGCTGCCTGACCTGCTGTGCTGTTCCAGCAATAAAGTTTCAACTTTGATCTCCAGCATCTGCAGACCTCACTTTCTCCTCGGAACTGAGAAATAAGAAAGGGATGATCACCTTATTGGGATTGTATTACAGACCCCCTAATAGTCAGAGGGAAATTGAGAAATAAATTTGGAAGGAGATCTCAGTTATCTGTAAGAATAAGAGAGTGGTATGTTAGGGGATTTTAACATTCCAAACATAGACTGGGACTGCCATAGTGTTAAGGGTTTAGATGGAGTAGAATTTGTTAAATGTGTACAACAAAATTTTCTGTTTCAGTATGTGGATGTACTACAGAAGGTGATCAATTCGGGAGATCTGGGCAGGTGACTGAGGTGTCAGTGGGGAAGCACTTTGGGGCCAGCGACCATAATTCTATTAATTTTAAAATAGTGATGGAAAAGGATAAACCAAATCTAAAAGTTGAAGTTCTAAGTTGAAGAAAGGCCAATTTTGATGGTATTAGGCAAGACATTTCAAAAGATGACTGGGTACAGATGTTCACACATAATGGGACAGCTAGAAAACGGGAAGCCATCAAAAATGAGATGATGAGAGTGTAGGGAATGCTGGATGACGAGAGAAATTGAGGTTTTGGATAAGAAAATTAAGAAAGCATATGTCAGGTATAGACAGGATAGATCGAGTGAATCCTTAGAAGAGAATAAAGGCAGTCGGAGTATACTTAAGAGGGAAATCAGGAGGGTAAAAAGGGGACATGAGATAGCATTGGCAAATAGAATTAATGAGAATTCAAAGGGTTTTTACAAATACATTAAGGACAAAAGGGGTAACTAGGGAGAGAATAGGGCCCCTCAAAGATCAGTTAGGCAGCCTACGTATGGAACTGCAGGAGATGGGGGAGACACAAAATGAGCATTTTGCATCAGTGTTTACTGTGGAGAAAGACACGGAAGATATAGAATGTAGGGAAATAGATGGTGACATCTTGAAAAATGTCCATATTACAGAGGAGGTGGTGCTGGATCTCTTAAAATGCATAAAAGTGAATAAATCCCCAGAACCTGATTAAGTTTACCCTTAAACTCTGTGGGAAGCTAGGGAGGTGATTGTTGGGCCCCTTGCTGAGATATTTGGATCATCGATAGTCACAGGTGAGGTGCCTGAAGACTGGAGGTTGGCTAACATGGTACCACTGTTTAAGAAGGGTGGTAAGGACAAGCCAGGGAACTATAGACCGGTGAGCCTGACATTGGTGGTGGGCAAGTTGTTGGAAGGAATCATGAGGGACAGGATGTACATGTATTTGGAAAGGCAACATGGCTTTGTGTGTGGGAAATCAGGTCCCACAAACCTGATTGAGTTTTTTGAAGAAGTAACGGAGAGGATTGATGAGGGCAGAGCAGAGGACATGATTGATACAGACTTCAGTAAGGCGTTCGACAAGGTTCCCCATGGGAGACTGGTTAGCAGTGTTAGATCTCATGGAATACAGGGAGAACTAGCCATTTGGATACAGAACTGGCTTGAAGGTAGAAGACAGAGGGTGGTGGTGAAGGATTGCTTTTGAGACTGGAGGCCTGTGACCAGTGGAGTGCCACAAGGATCGGTGCTGGGTCCACTAATTTTCATCATTTATATAATTGATTTGGATGTGGATATGGGAGGTACAGTTAGTCAGTTTGCTGATGACACCAAAATTGGAGGTATAGTGGACAGCGAAGTAGGTTCCTTCAGATTACAATGGGATCTTGATCAGATGGGCCAATGGGCTGAGAAGTGGCAGATGGAGTTTAATTTGGATAAATGTGAGGTGGTGCATTTTGGAAAGGCAAATCAGGGCAGCACTTATACACTTAATGGTAAGGTCCTGGGACTGTTGCTGAACAAAGAGACCTTGCAGTGCAGGTTCATAATTCCTGGAAAGTGGAGTCACACGTAGATAAGATAGTGAAGAAGGCGTTTGGTATGCTTTCCTTTATTGGTCAGAGTATTGAGTACAGGAGTTGGGAGCTGAAAATGTGTTGCTGGAAAAGCACAGTAGGTCAGGCAGCATCCAAGGAACAGGAAAATCGACGTTTCGGGCATAAGCCCTTCTTAAGGAATCCTGAAGAAGGGCTTATGCCCGAAACATCGATTTTCCTGTTCCTTGGATGCTGCCTGACCTGCTGCGCTTTTCCAGCAACACATTTTCAGCTCTGATCTCCAGCATCTGCAGTCCTCACTTTCTCCTACAGGAGTTGGGAGGTCATGTGGTAACTGAACACGACATTGGTTAGGCCACTTTTGGAATATTGTATGCAATTCTGGTCTCCTTTCTATAGGAAGGATGTTGTGAAACTTGAAAGGTTTCAGAAAAGATTTACAAGGATGTTGCCAGGGTTAGAGAATTCGATCTATAGGGAGAGGCCAAATAGGCTGGGGCTGTTTTCCCTGGAGCATCGGAGGCTGAGGGGTGACCTTATAGAGGTTTATAAAATCATGAGAGGCATGGATAGTATAAATAGACAAGGTATTTTCCCTGTGGTAGGAGAGGGAAAGATTTAAAAGGGACTTAAGCGACAACCTTTTCACGAAGAGGGTGGTGCATGTATGGAATGAACTGCCAGAGGAAGTGGTGGAGGATGGTACAAGTACAACACTTTTAAGGATGGGTGTATGAACAGGAAGGAGTTTAGAGGGATATGGGCCAAGTGCGGGTAAATGAGATTAAATTAGGTTAGGATATCTGGTTGGCATGAACAAGTTGGACTGAAGGGTCTGTTTCCGTGCTGTACATCTCTACTGCTCTATAACATCCGGGAGATTACCACTGGTTCAACATTGAACTGGACCAATCATGATTTGATTTACTCATTGTCAGGATTTACTCACATTTGGAAGAATACAGATTTCGTGATAGGCACACTTTGTGATAGACACACAGCTTTATGTGGAGAGATTCTGTCTCACAAATCTGATTGAGATTTTGAGGAAGTGATAAGGACGATTGATAAGAGCAGGGAGGTGAAAATTACCCCCATGGACTTTAGCAAGGCCTTTAGCAAAGTTCCACATAGCAGGCTAATACAAACGGTGACGTCACATGTGATCCATGGCGGGTTGGTAAGATGGATATAGAACTGGCTTAGTTATAAAAGGCTGACAGCAGTGGTGGAAGGTGGTTTTTCTGACTGGAGATCTGTGACCAATGGTGTTCCACAGGGATCAGTGCTGGGTGGGACCTTGTTGTTTATAATATATCAATGATTTGGAGGAGAATGTCGATGGTGTGACTAGTAAGTTTGCAGATGACACAAACATTGGGGAAGTTGCAGATAGTGAGAGGGATTGATATAGATAAGCTGGAGGTTTAAGCGGAGAAATAACAGATGGAATTTAATCCAGACAAATGCAAAGTGATACATTTCGGGATGGTATAGTGCAGACAACAAACAAGAAATGGTAGAACCCTTAGAAGCATCAACATACAGAGGGATCTAGGCGTATAGGTCCACAGTTCCATGGAAGTGGTAATACAAGTGGATAAGGTGGTCAAGAAGGCAAATGGCATGTTTGCCTTCATTAGTTGGGGCACAGAGTATGAAAATTGGTCATTCCTGATGAAGGGCTTATGCCCGAAGCATCGACTCCTTGCATGCTGCCTGACCTGCTGTGCTTTACCAGCACCACACTCTCGACTCTGATCTCCAGCATCTGCAGTACCCACTTACTCCATTAAAATTGGTCAGTCATGTTGCAGCTGTATATAGCTTTAGTTAGGCCACATTTGGAATATTGTCCTTGTCACCAGACCACCAGGAAGATGTGGAGGCTTTGGAGAAGGTATAGAAAAGGTTTACCAGGATGTTGCCTCATTTTGGAGGGTATCAGCTTTGAACTGAGGTAGCTTGCCAGATACATGAATAAACAGGAAATTGAGGGGTACAGACCACGCAGAGGCAAAAGGTTTTTAATTTGGAAAGGTGTCATGGCTTGGTGGGTCAAAGGGCATGTTCCTGCGTTGTGCTGTTCTTTATAAATACGGTGGCTACAACAACGGGTCAGAGGCTGGGAATCCTGCAGCAAGTAACTCATCTCCTGGCATCCCACAGCCTGTCCACCATCTACTAGACACAAGTCAGGCATCCACTTGCCTGAAGCACTACAATTCCAACCACACTCAAGAAGCTGAACACCATCCAGGATAAAACTGCACGCTTGTTAGGTTCCCCCCACCACCGACACTCCCAATAGCAGCACGTCCCAACTACAAGATGTACGGCAGCAACTTACCAAGCCTCCTTCAGCAACACCATTTAAACTCACAGCCTGTACCAGCTAGAAGAACACGAGCAGCAGATATATGGAAACACCATAGTGGGCGGCACGGTGGCACAGTGGTTAGCACTGCTGCCTCACAGCGCCAGAGACCCGGGTTCAATTCCCGCCTCAGGCGACTGACTGTGTGGAGTTTGCACGTTCTCCCCGTGTCTGCGTGGGTTTCCTCCGGGTGCTCCGGTTTCCTCCTACAGTCCAAAGATGTGCAGGTCAGGTGAATTGGCCATACTAAATTGCCCATAGTGTTAGGTAAGGGGTAAATGTAGGGGTATGGGTGGGTTTCGCTTCGGCGGGTCGGTGTGGACTTGTTGGGCCGAAGGGCCTGTTTCCACACTGTAATCTAATCTAATCTAATCTAACCACCTGCAAGTCCCTCTCCAAGTCACCATTCGGACTTGGAACAGTTTGCGACTATCCCCCAGGAAAGGTTCCCTGATCCATTATCATTCTGGATGGGACATCCCCAAATGGTTATGCCCCCAGGTGAAGAGGCAGGAACTGGCTCCTCTTCTTAGTTCAGCCCTTGTTTCCATTAGACACACAAGATTCATTTAAAAAAGGATCCCTTCCAACATGACCTTTTCCCAGTCCAAAAGGTCCAGGACTGGTCCAATTTAACCAGGATTTCTTAAGTTAAAGGGAGAGTGAGTTTATTAGCAACTAAAAACACACAAAAAAAATCATTAAAATGTGTCAAACATACACACAGATTAGAAGCGTCAAGTGAAACCAAAAAGCAAAACTGATCTTCAACTTGCCGATGAATAATCAATTGTGAAATGTTAAGGTGGTGATTCTGGCAGCAATGCTTTTGGCAGTTTGGAGATCCTTTGTTCTGCAGTTAACTGAAAGGTTTTGTTAACTTTCTTTCAACAATGGATTTGCTCACTTGGCTTGGTTTCAGTCGAGAGGGAGGCTATGTCATTTACCTGTAGCATCTAGAGGAAATTTCATCTGTGCCTCTTCATAGCACAAGTAGAACTTGAACCACAAACTTGCACACTAACACACAGAGACCGGGGTTATGGCTAGTTTGTAACTCTTACCTTACTTTTATACTTCTGGAATGGTTTAAAAAAATGGTTTTTGCCCAGAACTGACTTTTTTTTTTCAATTCATCAGTCTATGACATAAGCCATGGGAGAACACAGCTTAGTTTTCTGAATGGCATCTCTCCCTTTGAGGTGTTTCTGTTTGAAGTTCCCATGACACTCTTCAGGGTATCACATTTCATGATTCCTCTTGGATTCCTTGCAATCCACATAGGGATTGTAGACAGCTGCTGAATTTACATCCTCAACTATTCTTTGACTTTTATGTCTTTCTTTTAAAAACATATGTTGTACTTAAAGATTCAATTTATCTGTCAGTAATTTGGGGTACTGATCTGTTTTTATAACAAACTATAGTTGCTGTTCCTTAATTGTCATTGGGTTAGCCTGACATCCCCCCACCCTAACAACAGAGTGCCCCTACACTACATGGACTGCGGCAGTTTGTGACAGTGGTTCACTGTTGACTCCTAATGACAATTAACGATCGGCAACAAGAGCTCATATCCCATGAAGGAATAAGAAAACAAAATCACAGTCAGTTTTCCATATCGGGAGCATTTTGTTTGGGAGCACTTCTGTGGTCAATCTGTTCTGTACCTCGGTCAACAAGCTTACCCACAATCCTTTTATGGGAGTCAAGGCTTCAGCAAAGCATGAGGTCTGACATGATTAGATTAGATTCCCTACAGTGTGGAAACAGGCCTTTTGGCCCAACAAGACCACACCAATCCTCCGAAGAGTAATCCATCCAGACCCATTCCCCTACCCTGTATTTACGCTCAGGGTTGCGTAACATGTATAAATTAGATTTACAGGGTTTTGACAGTATCATCAGCTGCTTTGTGCGATCACTTTTATCAATGGCACAGTGTTCCTCAAAATAAACACTTATAATTTGTTATTGATACTTTAAAGGTCTGGTTGATTAACATTTTTATTGGTTTGTGGCGAGTTTTCTTTTAAAAAGGTTTGAATTATGAATGGGAAAAGCAGAGCCTCATGTGCCATTGTAAGATTTGTTGATCCTGTACTGGATAAATGAGAATGGAAGCGGTTAGAGTTGTCAAGGGTGATGTGAGGGGCCATTGGGGTATGTTGGGCACAAGTTGACATGGAGGTAACATGTGGGGCAGGTGGGAATGTGATGGAGTGTGAGATGTGATGGCTGGGGGGCTTAAATGTAAGCAAACAAGAGGGAAGAAGTCCTATTGAACTGAGACAGGCCATTTAAACAGCCCACCTTGGCACTTGGTTGCCCCATGACTCCCCCAATTTGCTTCCAAGGACAATAGACTGACATCATCCCACATCAGACTCCCTGTTGTGAACACTGACTGTGACAAAGCACTTTCGACTGAGATGGGTTTTCTAGACTCGAGCTAGCCACCTCATTGGCTCTTAGTGCCTGATTGAGGGAGCCGACATTGGAGAGGTGGGACACATTGACAGCACCTCCACACTCCACCTTCTGACCCACACTCAACAGTGGCTTGATCCCTTTGGTGAGCTGCAACCTCAGGTGACTGTATTCCTAGCACCAGCCACCGCTCTCCCAGTGGCGCTGCCTGCAATAGACAATTGTTCACCTCTGCTCGGGCAGGGGGGATTGCAGGATTTCCAGGATCCTGGATCTCTGGCTAGGTTCACTGTTGATCATGCAAGTTAATTCAATGTGTTGTCCCCAATAGAAGAGATGTGGGACTCTTACCAGCTCTCCAGCCAATGCAGAGCGCCCCCATTGCATGGATTAAATTCTGCCCAGAGTGGAAACCCTAGCTTTTCTGCTGTTTGATTCCAGAACACCAAATGGATTTGCAATCCCCCATTTTGCCAGAGAACAGATCGACAGGTTGGGAATGATGCCAAAATCTCCCACTCCCTGCAGAGACCCCGAACTCTCTGCAGAAACTCAACGAAATGTGAGAGGGATTCAAGAAAGCCATTGAAATCTCAAAGCAGAAACAAAAACACGGCAGTTTCTATCTCAGTCCATTTACTCTCCTCAGGAACACAGATCTTGGGCGAACCTTCCGCTGGGCAGCAGTCCAGGCATTACTGGAGAAATCGAATGCTCATCTTGTGCTCCAAATTAATATTCTCGAGTGACTGCAAAGTGGAAAACAAACAAACAAAAGGAAAGGTTTGCGTTTACATAGAAATTTTCATGATGGCCAGATCAGGGTCAGGTGAATTGGCCATGCTAAATTGCCCGTAGTGTTAGGTAAGGGGTAAATGTAGGGGTATGGGTGGGTTTCGCTTCGGCGGGTCGGTGTGGACTTGTTGGGCCGAAGGGCCTGTTTCCACACTGTAATGTAATCTAATCTAATCTCAAAGTGCTGTTCAGCCAATGAAATCACTGTCCTAATGTGTATTTTCCTAATGTAATTAGGAAAAACACAGCAAGATCCCAAAAACAGCAATGCGATGATGATCCTTTTCTTGTGATATTGTTTGAAAATAATATCTGGAATGGGGGAGGTGTCTGATGTGGAAAGCTTGGACAAGCTGGGCTTGTATCTGCCAGTGATTAGAAGTGTATGAGTTGACTCAATCGAAAGATGTAAAATCCTGAGGGGGTCTTGACAGGGTGGACGTGGAGAGGATGTTTCCTGTTAGGAACGAATACTAAAATAAACACACCTTCTGCCCTTATTTGGTCAGTATCCCTCTATTCCCTCCCTATTTGTGTAATCATCTGGATGCCTCTTAAATCTCGTCAATGTACCTGTTTCCACCATTTCTTCTGGCAGTGTGTTGCAGACTCCTACCATTCTCTGCATGGAAGATCTCTGTTGCACATCTCCCTTAAACTTGCCCCCTCTCACCTTGAACCTGTACCACCTTGTAATTGAAACTTCAACTCTGGGAAAAAGCCTCTGACTATCCACCCTATCTGTGCCTCTCATCATTTTGTAGACCTTTACAAGGTCTCCTCTCAGCTGCAGTCTTTCTGGTGAAAACAATCTTTGTGGGAGAGTCCAGAATTAGGGATCATTCTTTAAAAGTAAGGATTGCCCATTTCAGACAGAAATAGAGATTTTTGTGTTTGCTCTCATAGTGGGTCGGGAGCCTTTGGAACTTTCATCCTGAAAAGGTGGTGGGAGCAGTGATGTTGAGGTGATGGATTCTTGTTAAGCAAGGAGGGAAGAGATCAGGCAAGAGTGTGGAGTAATCAGGGAGGGCTATAAGAGGAAGCACTGCATGGACTCTTTCATGTCAAACACCTTTCTGCTGTTAGCTGGGGCTCAGTGGTAAACTACCAGCCCCGAGGTCACAAGGGTCCTGAGCTAAATTCCCACTTCAGCAAACCTAACACAGACCGTGAGAGACGTTCCAGTGCAGCACTGAGGGAGTGCTACCCTGATGGGGTACAGTATTCTTAGGTACGATATTAATGAGCTCCCCTCTGCCTGCTTGCGTGGGTGTTTAAGATCGCAGGGCAGTGTGAGTGTTAACCCTGGTTTTTTATTACAGTGATGTTAACAGCAGTGCAAGCTCAAGTAGCCTACTCCTGCAGCTAACTTATATGTTTATTAGCCAGGACACCAGGGTTAATTCTCCTACTCTCCTTCAAAATAGTGTCCTGGGATCTTAAACACCCACTCAAACAGGCAAAGTGGATCTCATTAACACCTTACATAAGAAAACTATACCTCCCTGAATGTAGCATTCTCTCAGTGCAGCACTGGAACGTCATTTGAGATTTGCGTGTTTGGGTTGCTGACGTGGAACTTGAACCCAGGGCCTTGTGACCTAGGGGCTGGCAGTTTACCACTGAGCCCCAGCTAACACAACAGAGAGAGAGAGATACTTGATATGAAAGAGTCTGTGCAGTGCTTCTTGACTTCAGTTCCACGAGGACAGCATGGTTTTATATCAGTAACAAGTGAACAGCCCTACCTCCTCTACAGCCACTCTGCCACATCATTAAGGCGAACAGCAAAGAAGGAAACAAAGGGAAGCAAGTCTTGTACCTTGGATCCCACTGTCTGATAGAACATCCTGCCCCACGTGCCTGAAGATCAGAGAGCCAACGATTGGCCTATTTAGTCACAAGATGACCATCATGGCAGAAACTCCCAACCCTGAATCATCCTCAAACCCGGGAGACAATTGACGGCGAAACAGCCATAATCAGCTTTATTCATTCTTCAATGGCAATGGACAACAGGAACCATTAACTCCTTAACTGTCTACGAAATACGTAATTTAGTTCAGATAGGGAGGAGTTTCCGGGAAAGTGATGCGATGAATAGGCCTGTTGCCTGGGCAGTGTTGGACATTCGTTACAGAGAGCAATGAGGCCTCACGCGGAATATCTGGAGGGCAATAAACAAGTCACCCCTTTAACGGGCCAGTGATGGTCACTGAGCTCTTCACTGTCTGAGTTTTAGCAGCAGTAACCACAGAATGTGGAGAGAAATGGAATGCATGTTTAGCCCACACAATGAAACTTAAGAGGCAATAAGCTAAAGATCCTGAGCGATGGAGAGGACACACTGGCAGACTCCTGAGGTGAAAGTGGGAAGTCATAATTGGAATTTAATTGAGGGGCTGTGTTTTATTGAAATGACTTCATAAAAAGCATATTAGCCAGACCTTACAGTGTTTCCTAGACCTTAAATGTGTGATCAAAATAAAAGATGTACAGTGTATGACAAAACATATTGAGAATTAACGACACTGTCCTATAAACACTCAGGCAGTTATTGTCCTTCCCTGAGCCTTGTCAAACAGCATTATCAGATGGTTCAAACTCAGCCTTCAATTAGGATCCACACAGAGAGCCGTTATCTTCAGTTCCCTGTCATCATTAAGGCGAACAGCAAAGAAGGAAACAAAGGGAAGCAGTCTTGTACCTTGGATCCCACTGCCTGATGGAACATCCTGCCCCACGTGCCCGAAGATCAGAGAGCCAACGATTGACCAACAGCATCACAAATGCCACCATATGTAGGGCAACAAGACAGCACCTGACTCAGACCGAGGAGATATGGGCACTGAACCCTATGCTGTTGGCACCAATCTGGCTACCCAGGCAACCAGCCTCCACAAGTTGCTATAGCACCCTTCCCATTTCCATGCATGTTGTAGCTATGGATAACGATGGGATAGGCTCCAATGTCCTCTCCATCCCAAGGTGGACCAGGAATTTCTCCCACTCTTCCCACCTGCCAGTGGCTTGCGTTGGAAGAATTTACAAGTTTACACCTGACCTGTGTGGCTGGAATGAATGCACCTTTGTTGGTCATCAAGTCCGTGAGTGGGCCTTGATCTCAGAGGTTCTAGCTCAGGGGCAGGGATAGCCCATTGCACCACCCAGACCTCCAAAAGCAGGAATCAATAGAGATTGATCAGGAGTGAAACTTCAGTTAATTTCCCTCTCCACCTCCCTGAAATACCCATACTAATCCTAACACTCTCCCTGAAACCCTCCAATTCCCCCAAGGCATCTCACCGCCCCGTTCTCAATGGTAATTAGGGGTGTATGATAAATAGTCACTTGATTGTCAATACCCCTATCCCATGACGGAATTTTCAAAGAAGTACATCAAGTTCATACGTTGACTCAGTTCCCTCCATGATCCATGTGCTTTCACAGACTATAGTGAGTTGATGAACTGATGGTTAACTGTCTAAACAGCAGGATTTTCCCAACCACTCGACTGGACTCAGCTCCTTGGCTGGTGAAAGAGCAATACCTTTCGGAACTCTTCAAATGAGATGGCGCCATCTCCATCCAGGTCAGCCTCCTGGATTGTTCGATCAGTGATGCTCTCCAGTTGGTCATCCGTAACTTGTGCCTCCAACATCATACGAAGCACCTGTCAGAGAGTGTGAGAGACAGAGTGTGTGTGAGAGAGAGAGAGAGAGAGAGACTTGCATTTGATGTTCATTGAGAATCTGGCACTGGATTAAAGGAGATACGTACCATTGGCTGGTTGGGTACATGCCTGGATCAGCAACCCGCAAAGAGGTCACCCATTCACACACTGTTCAGGATCCATGTGACAGCTCACAAACACTGAGTCCTAATTATAAACCCCTGAAGCAGCCCAACAAACAAATAATTTTTTAAACATCAAATTTTATAGGTTTTTGTGGAATGGGATGGTTACTGCTAATATACCTGAGGAATGTTATGTAAACAGGTTAGATTTCTGTTCATCCACCACCTTTCCAATTCTCTGTTCCACTTTTCTCAGAAAGGCACGATGATTCATTCACGTCTCCTTATGGCTGGGTCTGTCAACTGTCTCTCTGGTTCCAATGCTGAAACTGTGTAGCAGACATTTTGCTGACACATTAGATTACTAACAGTGTGGAAACAGGCCCTTTGGCCCAACAAGTCCACACCGAGCCGCCGAAGCGCAACCCACCCAGACCCATTCCCCTACATTTACCTCTTCACCTAACACTACGGGCAATTTAGCATGGCCAATTCACCTGACCTGCACATTTTTGGATTGTGGGAGAAAACCGGAGCACCCAGAGGAAACCCACGCAGACACGGGGAGAATGTGCAAACTCCACACAGACAGTCGCCTGAGGCTGGAATCGAACCCGGGTCTCTGGCGCTGTGAGGCAGCAGTGCTAACCACTGTGCCACTGTGCCAGCCACACGTATACCCTTGGTTTACCACTCACTTCCAGCCAGGTTATGGTGGAGGAATGGGATTGGTTCCAAGTTGGAGTTCTCCATTCCCAATTGGAGTCTCCTTGGAATTTGAGTTTGCAGCTTTAAAGACATCACTATGGGAGTAGTGTGCCAGGGATTTCAAAGATGCCACAATTGTGTACTAATGTGTCAGAAAATACACGGGATCCTCCCATTCATCTAGAGGTGGTGAAGAGACTAATGACAGGCAAACATCTCGGCTAAAACAGATATTTTGAAACAGCACTGAAACAAGTTTATATTCAGACAAACAAAAAGAAACTTACTCAGTGCTGGATCTGACACAATAAAAACATTGTTTGACAACAGGAAAACAGAACAAACAATTTGACTCCTTGTATTTCAAGTCTCTGCAGAACGCAGTATTCCAAGAGATTAATCTTACAGGGCCTCTGGCACGTGTGGGATGCGGTGTGCAGCAGAAAACAGGCCCAAAGTTACATTGGATTCTCTTTGATGTTGCGTATGGGCTGTCTCTCGCTCTTCGGTTCAATTACTTCTCGAAGCCATTGAAATTACACCTTATTCCATGATTGGAAACAGTGTAAAACCCTAATCCTTCCTTACCCAAAGACCATACTGATGGTTTAGTATGTCACATGTTTATTGGTAAACTGGTATCAAACTTATAGCAACTCAAACTACTGCATTGATTAGCTGCCAGGAATTTGAGTTAATATTAATACTCACCAGGGCCAACATCTTGTTAATCTAGCCTCCCAAACCCTGGCTTAAAGCTCAAAGAATATAACTATACAGCAGGGTTAATAGAGCTGTTCAAAATGATGAGGAGCTTTGACACAGTAAATAGGGAGCAAGTAAGCCCACAGTGGAGGGGAGCTGATTTTTCTTCAAACATGGACATTGTTACAATTTGGTGTGCATTATGAGAAAGGGTGGTGCATGCAGATCATGGTAGCTCTTGAAAGGGATTTGGATTAAAAACCTGACCAGCTGACGAATAGCATTTCTGACTGACTCCTTTGGCACTGCTAGAACCCTCTGACGAGAGACTGAACCACGCATACAGAGCTTGAACTCAATCCAATACATCTCAACAAACCCTGCATTAAATGTGCACACAGCATACTCAGGCCATTTGGCACAGACAGTTCATGCTAGTATTTATGCTTCTCCTCAGCTTCCTTCCATCGTTTCCCATCTAAATCTTCCACTGTAATTCTCTATTCCCAGGTTTAGTTTCCCCTTTAAATATGATTCACTATGACCTCAAGCTCTGTATGCTCGCCACTCCCTGGATGTCTCCCGAATTCCCGGTTGGGTTTCTTGGGGACTTTCTGATATTGACAGCCTCTAGCTCCATTCTTCGCCTTCAGAGGAAATATCCACTCAATCAAAATGTTGCAGATTTTTAAACAACTTCCATTTAATGAGCCTGCTTTTCTCAAGATAAGAGAAAGCCAGTCTGATCAATCTTTGCTAATATGTATACTCATATATTTCTGGTACCATTGTTGTAAATCCTCTCCGTATCCTCCCCAGTGATTATATCTTTTTTATATAATGGCAACCAGAACTGCTCAGAGCACTCCAGGTGTGGTTTAATACGACTTCCTAATTTTATCCATCCCATCCCTTTGAAAGTAAAACCCATTGGCTGATTTGCTTTTTTAACGGCCTTGGTGACCAGTTGTACAACTTGCAGCAAACGTTGCAATCCCCACTGAGAGAGATGGTAAAGAAAACTACTGCTTTGATAGCTCACTGGGAAAAGGCACTTTTCTGATTCTCAAATGTCATTGCAGCCTTTACCTGAAGAAGTTCCTCCCTGGAGATTTTCCCATCTCCGTCCAGGTCATACAGTTGGAAAGCAACTGAAATAAGGAGGAGAAAGCTGGTTAAAGCGAGTTAAAATTAGCTAAAGCTCGTTAAAGAAGGTGTATTCAATCAAAGATCATTGGCATCCACAATAGTCATCAACACTAAATCTGCTCAACATTCAGGGAGTTCACGCAACCTGGGGGACTGGGAGAGTGATGACAATCCCAGGGCACACTTTCCTGAAGACAGAGTTCTCACAAGTTTCTTTTCCAGTGGAATGCCCTCTTCACTCTTCTCCAGATGTTCCCCCTTCCCCACATCAGGCAGGTGAAAGTAATTTAGCTGGGAAATCATGAAGGTGCAAATCTGTTTTCTATTCATTCGCTCAGACACGAATTTCTGTGTGCTGAAGTTTTGAAAATTGAAAATATCTGTGCGGTGACAAAATATCTACACTCATTCTTCCAGCTAAACTTCTTAGTACGTCTATGGTATTTATTTATTTTGCTCTAAGTCAACAACCAGGCTTAACTAATCAAACACCGTGAGCATGGATCAGTAAGCAGGTTCACACAATCAAACACTCTGCAACTGAACATGACAAGATCCACATGTATTGAGCCAGGATCCTGTGATCCATGGCCCTCTGTCACAGTCCTGTAACCCCAACCCAGCTCAATGCAAAACATCATTAGATCCTCTTATATAACGCAAGGTCATAAATGGAGATGTACTCAGCTCTAGCACAGTTCTGTGAAATGCAGTGGCCCCAAACTAGGATTGATACAAATGATTGACAGCTCATGGGCAACCATCATGTCATTCACTACAGTCATGATGTGGAGGAGCCAGTTTTGGACTGAGGTGGACAAAGTTAAAAATCACACAACACCTGGTAATAGTCCAACAGGTTTACTTGGAAGCACTAGCTTTCGGAGCACTGCTTCAACCACCTGATGAAAGAGTAGTGCTCCGAAAGCTAGTGCTTCCAAATAAACCTGTTGGACTATAACCTGGTGTTGTGTGATTTTTAACTTTATTCACTAGAGTGCATAGCTAAAATGGAAAATAATCCCAGGACACCAATTGTGACCTAAATGGCATCAATTCTTTAACATCTGACCCTTTCCTTGGAATAAACATAAAAACTGAAATAAAAATGTAGTAATTATCCCTTAATATTTAATTTGAAATTCAGAAGTTGCATTTTCAAGTCTCAACGCCTGATAAAAATGTCAATTGTTCCCCAGGATAACAGCAGAAAGATAAAGGCACAGAGCAGACCAGAAACTGGTCAATCTGTAGCGAGTATCTTACCTCCTGACTCCCCAAAGCTTGTCCACTATCTAGAAGGCACATATTGGGATGAGTGCAGTCCAAAAACATTCAAATGCTCAATGTTATCCAGTTAAAAGCAGCCCACTTGATTGGCACCCCATGCACTATTTTCAAAGTTCACTTCCTCCACCATCGAAATACAGTAACTGCAGTGTGCACCATCCACAAGGTGCACTGCAGTGTATACCATGGCTCCTTAGACAATATTTTCCAAATCTACAACCTCTACCATCTAGAAGGACAAGGGTAGCATATACAAAGGAACACCATCCCATGCAAGTTCTTCTCCAAGCCATTCACCATCCTTACTTGGAAATATATCACCATTCCTTCAGTGTTGCTGGGTCAAAATCATGGAACTCCCTCCCCAAGGGCATTGTGGGTCTACCTAATGGTCTGCAGCAGTTCCAGAAAATAGCTCACCAACACATTCTCAAGGGTAATTAAGGATGGACAATAAACACTGGTCTCACCAATGACACCCGAATCCCATGAAATAATTTTTAAAAAGAGAAGTTTCAGAAGATCATTTTTGCTACAGGGTTCGCACTGCTTTCATGGAATCCCTATATTGTGAAAAGAAGCCATTCAGCCCCCACTAACCCTTCAGGGAGCATCCCACCCAGACCCACTCCCCTAACGTATCCCAGTAATCCTGCATCTCTTCTGGCCAATCTACCTAATCTGCACTTCTTTGGACTGTGAGAAGAAACTCCCATAGTCACCTGAGGCTGGAATCAAACCCAGGGTCCCTGGCATTGTGAGGCAGCAGTGCTAACCACTGAGCCACAGTGCTACCATTGCAGGATGACTGTGGAGCAGTGAGCAATTTACGCACACAGCAGCAGAACTCAATAGTGGATCGGCCAGGTGAATGATTAAACGTGCTTTTTGTTATCCCTATGCAAGACTACAGCCTGTGTAAGTGGGTGATAAAGGTGATACTACAGGGAATGGACTGGGATGGGGGTGGGACAGGAATGGCTCAATGGGGATGAGGTTATTAAAAGGTGGAGGTGGAGCCTGTGGTTAAACAAATCCGCCTCTACAGCAGAGTGTGAAAAGAGGGAGCCAGAGGCTAGCTAGGCAGCAGTCTAAAAGCACTGTGGTTACTGGCAGAAAACCTTCCCTTGGCTGGACCGAAGGAAGTTGGGAAGGTGATGTGGATGGAATGTGATCCACACAAGTGATCAGAGATGGTTTTATCTGGGATCAATATAAAAGCAAAATGCCAAGGTCAGGGCTCGGGGGTGTCTATAAGCAGGCCGGAGGATCAGGCTGAAGACGGGTAAGGAACTCTGGGTAAATGCACACTCACACCGCAACTTGTTGGTACGACTGTTAATCGGCTCTGGTGCATTGGGATCGGTGGTCTTGTCTTTCACTGTGGGTCGGAAGCACGCCAGGATCCGGATGAATGAGCGGAAATCCAGAGTCTGCCTCCTGTAAACAATTCCAGATGGGATAAAGGCCAAAGGTGAGCTGAGCCGGGAATCGTAGTGAGATTATAGCACAGAAGGAGACCACTCAGCCCGTCAGCACCCTGCTGGCTCTTTCAAAGATCTGTTCAGTTACGGCAAAGTACTTACAGCACCGAGTCAGCCCCACTGTGTCTGCGATGCACACCCACAACAGCTGTCCTACATCCCATTAATGAATAATAAATAGTAGAGTCCTTGCCAGTAATTTATAACATTTGAGGATAATTTCCTTGTAGGCATTCATAGTTCATACAGGCAACACACATACACACACACAGACACAGAGACACATACACACGTCCGCACCCCTCAGAAGGGAGGCCAGTTATGTATACATCTACCCCTCCCACGAGAGATTTACACAAACCCTCTCCTTCTTCCTGTACAACAATCTCACCCTAAATCACTTACTCGTTTGGGAAGAAAGCATTGATTATCCGATCTCCAAGTGGGTTCACAGCAAGCTCTCCAATCCGTTGGAAATCTTCCCGGCTGGAAAGAAAATTCCAGAACTGTGTTTGCACTATATGTTGTACCAAGTGGGAGAAACATGAACTCAGACCAGCAAGGGTCACCAGAAGTTTGGGATTGGGCTGTGGCATGCAGGGTGACGATAATGTGGAGCAAAGAGCGTTTGGATTAGGAACAGGAGTAGGCCATTCAGCCCTTTGAGTCTTCCTCACCTTTCAAGGACATCATGGCTTCAGGTCCACTTTGCTCCTTGCCCCTTCAAATATTCACCTATCTCCCGTAACCCTTGACTCTGAATCAAGAATCAATCTAACTCAGCCTTGAGTATACATGATGATGCAGCCTCTAGTGCTCTCTGGGAAAGAGAATTCCAAAGTCAAATGAGTCTCTTCGAGAAGAAATTCCTCCGTCATCTTAAATGGGAGACCCCTTTACTTAAACTGGGTCCCCCTTTCTTGATATCCTTACAAGGGAACCATCTTCTCAGCATCCACCCTGCAAAGCTTCCCAACCCCAGAGACTTTTATATTTCATTAAGATCACTGCTCATTCTTCTACACACAATGAGTACAGGCCCAATCTGCTCAACCTTCCCAAATTAGACAATCCCCTCAATCCACGATTCAACCTCATGAACTCTCTCCAAACTGCTTCCAATGCAAGTATAAGTTCCTTAAGTAAGAACTTAGAGCAGCACAACACCGAAACAGGCCCTTTGGCCCATCATATCTGTGCCGACCATGATGCCATTCTGAACTAATCCCATTTGCCTGCACATGATTCGTATCTCTCTATTCCCTGCCTGTTCATGTGTCTGTCCAAATGCCTCTTAAATATGTCTGCTTCGACCATCTCCCTGGTACTGTGTTCCAGGCATCTACCACCCTCAGGATAAAAGAAAACTTGCCTCGTACATCTCCTTTAAACTTACCCCCGTCCACCTTAAAACCATGGCTCCTAGTATTTAACGTTTCCACCCTGGGAAAACGACTCCAGCTATCCACCCTATCCACCCCCCTCATAGTTTTATATAGTTCTATTAGTTCACCTCTCAGCCTCTGATGTTCTAGCAAGAACAATTCACGTTTGTCCACCCTCTCCTTATAGCTAATAGACTCCAATCCAAGCAATATCCTCTTTTGCACCCTCTCCGAAGCCTCCACATCCTTTCTATACTGTGGCAACCAGAACTGCATACAATAATGTAAAGATGGCCTAAATGAACTCTTATACAGCTGCAAGATGAATTGCCAACTTTTACACTCGATGCCCCAGCATGCCGTATGCCCTCTTTATCACTTTATCCAAATGTGTTGCAATTTTCAGGGAGCTATGGACTTTTACCCAAGATCCCTCTGTATGTCAATGCTCCTAAGGATCCTGCCATTTACTGTATACTTTCCTCTTGCATTTGACCTCCCAGAGTGCATCACTCACACTTGTCCGGATTAACTTTCATCTGGCATTTCTTTGCCCAACTTTCCAAATGACCAAATCTTGTTGTATCCTGTTGCATGGGGATTGAGGCAGTGTTAGGGCAGGGATGATATTTTATATTTCGATCTTTCTTTTTAATCTTTGAACACTGTTCATTGTAGATTATTGCTCAGTCTGCTTCCTTTAAACTGGCCATCCTCTATTCAGGTCTTCCCAAGCTGCCTACCCCAAACTCTGATCTACACACACTACACTAAAATGGAAAGTTTGGACAGTCATTTTTAAAGGGACTTCAGAGTCAGGAATTCTCCCAACTCCCTGCCTACAATAGGGGGATGGAAACTGGAGCCTAGTTTAAGTGATTCAAGCACCAGGACTCCTGGATCCCGCTGTACCGAATTCTGCAAACCTTCTCCATGTAAACAATATTCTGCTATTCCATTCCTCCTGCCAAGTGGAAAAGCTCATGATTTCCGACATTATGTTCAATCTGTCAACATTTTGCTCGTTGACTTAACCTTCTTTGCAGACTCATTTTCTCTTCACAACCCATTTTTCTACCAATCTTTGTAATCTCAGGAAATGTGGCAACCAAACATTCAGTCCTTTCATCCAAGTCATTAATATTGGGCTTCCCTAATTCATATTCCATCCTGTTTGTAATGAAGGCTATTGTTCCATTCACCTTCCTAATTACTTGCTGCGACACAAGGTGAACTAAGGTGGACAGAGTCAGTGAAGATGGATGGTGATAAGACAGTACACAAAGTGAGTTTTCTCCCCAGTGCTCTTGAGATCTTCTTGAGGAACATTTTTTGATTATTTTTGGATGCTACATTTTGGTTTTCAGGTACTTCTTTTTATTTTATTTTGGTGATATAGTGATTAACTGATGATACCTTCTGTATTTGTGCTAACAAATGAAGTCTTTAGACTCTCATAGATGCAGTATTAGAGGAATTAATCAAAAACAATAATTATCAACACATCAATAAACATAAAGCTAAACTCACAAGAGAGCATTCATTTTATGGACAACAAATGCACACGTCCTATGAATTATTTTTTAAAAAATTCTTAGACACTACAGTGTGTGTGTTATGGACCAGATCATGCCCCCTCATATGTATCTAGAGTTAGCGCAGACCTTCACTTCTATCTTATTTAAAGGCAAGTATAAGGTGGTGTGTTACAGATGTAATTTGAATGGTTAGACTACTCAGCTTTAACCAAAACATACTTTATTCTTACCCTATAATTAAAATACAAACAAAAGAAAGAAGAATTGGAATAACATTTGAATAATTAGAATAATAAGGGAGGCAATGGCCTAGTGACATTATCACTAGGCTATTATTCCGGGAGCTCAGCTGATGTTCTGGGGATCCAGTTACGAATCCTGCCTTGGTGGATGGTGGAATCTGAACTCAGTTTAAAAATCAGGAATTACAAGTCTGATGATGACTATGAATCATTGTCAGGAAAAATCCGTCTGGTTCACTAATGTCCTTTAGGGAAGGAAACTGTCATCCTTACCTGGTCTGACCTGCACGTGACTCCAGACCCATAGCAATGTGATTGACTCTCAACTGCCCTCTGGGCAATTAGGGATGTGCAATAAATGCTGGGCCAGCCAGTGACACCCTCATCCCGTGAATGAATGAAGAAAAGAAAACTTTACAGAATAACAAATTGTTTAACCAGTAGGCAGTTCCGATCTAGTAACATCCTATAAACACACCTTCAGCAAAGTCAAATTCAGTAACATTGATTGTCTCACATGCAACTCTGACAGAGAGAACCCCAGCTTTTAGCTTTAACAGACAGAGGGGAATAACAGCTTCCACATCCAGCATCAACACCCAGCAACTGCTGGAAGTTAAACCAAAACCCCTGGTTCTATGGGAGCCTGACTGCGACCATTCGCGTTGCTTTTGTTGTTCCAACTTTAAAACTCCAAGGACTCACAAGCTGTTTATTAACTTGGATGGATCAAATCCACTTCGACAAAAATCAAGAGAAAACACACCTCTTAAAGCCATAGTGTTGTAACAATTGGCATAAGATAAGCATTAGTTAGCAACAAATGTTTTTTTTCAAAATAATTGACAGACGTTTCTAAACACAATAGCCATCAATCTAAGTTGACCTTTCCCCAACTGGGGAGATGAGACCTCAACCATTTCCATCACATATGCACAAAGCTGGAACATTTTAACAAGGCAGTAATTACCTTTTTTACTGCATCACAGAGTCCAAATCTCATATTTAAGTTTAACAAATGGTAGTGTTAGCATAGAACATAGCAGCACAGTACAGGCTCTTCGGCCCTTGATGTTGTGCCGACCTTTTATCCTACTCTCAGATCATTTATGTCGAGAGTGTGGTGCTGGAAAAGCACAGCACGTCAGACAGCATCCGAGAAGCATGACAGTCGACGTTTCAGGCAAAAGCCCTTCGTCAAGAATGTGTCTATCCAAGAACCATTTAAATGCCCATAATGTATCTGACTCTACTACCACCACTGACAGTGCATTCCACGCACCACCACTCTCTGTGTAAAGAACCTTCCTCTGACGTCTCCCCTAAACCTTCCTCCAATCACCTTAAAATTATACCCTATAATGAGGTGACCAGAACTGAACACAATATTCCAAGTGTGGTCTAACAAGAACTTTATAGAGCTGCAGCATATCCTCTTGGCTCTTAAACTCAATCCCCCTGCTAATGAAAGTCAACACATCATACACCTTCTCAATAACCCTATCAACTTGGGTGGCAACTTTGAGGGATCTATGAACATGGACCCCAAGATCCCTCTGTTCCTCCACATTGCCAAGAATCCTGCCTTTAACCCTGTGATCTGCGTTCAAATTCCATCTTCCAAAATGAATCATTTCACACTTTTCGGTTGAATTCCATTTGCACTTATCAGCCCAGTTCTGCATCCTGTCAATGTCTTGTTGTGATCTACAACAGCCCTCCACACTATCCAGAACTCCACCAAACTTCATGTCATCAGCAAACTTACTAACCCACCCTTCCACTTCCTCATCCAAGTCATTTATAAAAATCACAAAGAGCAAATATCCCAGACAGATCCCTGCGGAATATCACTGGTCACCAAGCTCCAGGCTGAATACTTGCCATCTAATACCACCCTCTGTCTTCCATGGGCCAGCCAATTCTGTATCCAGAGAACCAAATTTCCCTGTATCCCATGCCCCCCTACTTTCTGAATAAGCCTATCTTGGGGAACCTTATCAAACACCTTGCTAAAATACCTTCATCAATGTGTTTTGTCATATCCTCAAATAATTCAATAAGGCTTGTGAGGTATGACCTGCCCCTCTCAAAGCCATGCTGACTATCAAACTATGCTTTTCCAAATAATAATAATTCCTCTCTCTCAGAATCTTCTCCATTAATATGCCCACCACCAATGTCAGGCTGACTGGTCTGTAATTCCCAGGATTATCCCTATTCCCTTTCTTGAACAAGGGAATAACATTTGCAACCCTCCAGCCATTTAGTACTATTCCAGTGGACAGTGTGGATGAAAACTTCATCGCCAAAGGCGTAGCAATCTCTTCCCCAGCTTCCCATAGTAACCTTGGGTATATCCCGTCTGGCCTAGGGGACATACCTGAAACTTTATTGCTGGAACAGCACAGCAGGTCAGGCAGCATCTAGGGAACAGAAGATTCGACGTTTCGGGCACATGCCCTTCTTCAGGAATGTGCCCGAAACGTCGAATCTTCTGTTCCCTAGATGCTGCCTGACCTGCTGTGCTGTTCCAGCAATAAAGTTTCAGCTTTGATCTTCAGCGTCTGCAGACCTCACTTTCTCCTAGGGGACATACCCACTTTTAACGATTTTCAAAATTTTTAGCACATCCTCCTTCTTAACATCAACCTGTTTGAACATATCAGCCTGTTTCACGCTGTCCTCACAAATGTCAAGGTCCCCCCTCAGTAGTGAATACTGAGGCAAAGTATTCATTAAGGACCTCCCCGACCCCTATATTTACCCCTGACTAATCCACCTAACACTATGGGCAATTTAGCATGGTCAATTCACCTGACCTGCACACCTTTGGACTGTGGGAGGAAACCGGAGCACCCAGAGGAAACCCACGCAGACACGGGGAGAACGTGCAAACTCCACACAGACAGTCACCCGAGGCTGGAATTGAACCCAGGTCCCTGGTGCTGTGTGGCAGCACTGCTAGCCACTGACCCACCGTGCTGCTTCCGAGTTATAAGGATAGGCTGGGATTTTGTTCCTTGGAGTGTAGGAGACAGAAGGGTGACCTTATCGAGGTCTGTAAAATCATGACAGGCCATAGATAGTCAACAGCTTTTCCCCAGCGTAGGCAAGTCTAAACCTAGAAAGCATAGGTTTAAGGCGAGAGAGTACAGATATAAAAGGTTCCAGAGGGGCAACGTTTTCACACAGAAGGTAGTGAGTGTCTGCCAGAGGTAGTGGTGGAAGAGAGTACAATTTTGAGAAACATATTGACAGGTACATGGGTGGGATAGCTATGGACAGATGTGGACCAAATGGCCTGTTTCATAGAACATAGAACAACACAGCGCAGATCAGGACCTTCGCCCCTCGATGTTGCGCCGACCTGTGAATTATTCTCAGCTTGTCCCCCTACATGATCCAATCATCATCCATGTGCTTATCCAAGGATTGTTTAAATCTCCCTAATGTGGCTGAGTTAACTACATTAGCAGGTTGGGCATTCCAAGCCCTTACCACTCTCTGCGTAAAGCACCTGCCTCTGACATCTGTCTTAAATCTATCACCCCTCAATTTGTAGTTATGCCCTCTCGTACAAGCTGACGTCATCATCCTAGGAAAACGTCTTTCTCTGTCTTCCTTATCTAACCCTCTGCTCATCTTGTATGTCTCTATCAAATCCCCCCTTAACCTTCTTCTTTCCAATGAGAACAGACCCAAGTCTCTCAGCCTTTCCTCAGAAGATCTTCCCCCCAGACCAGGCAACATCCTGGTAAATCTCCTCTGCACCTTTTCCAATGCTTCCACTTCCTTTCTGTAATGGGGCGACCAGAACTGTACACAATATTCCAAGTGCGGCCGCACTAGTGTTTTGTACAGTTGCAGCATGATATTGCGGTTCTGGAACTCAATCCCTCTACCAATGAAACCTAACACACCGTATGCCTTCTTAACACCACTATCCACCTGGGTGGCAACTTTCAGGGATCTATGCACATGGACCCCAAGATCCCTCTGCACATCCACACTACCAAAAATCTTTCCATTGACCCAGTACTCTGTCATCCTGTTATTCTTCCCAAAGTGCATCACCTCACATTTAGCTGCATTGAACTCTATTTGCCACCTCTCAGCCCAATTCTGCAGTTTATCCAAGTCCCCCTGCAACCTGTAACATTCTTCCAAACTTTCCACTACTCCACCGACTTTAGTGTCGTCTGCAAATTTACTAATCCATCCACCTATGCCTGCGTCTAAGTCATTTATAAATATGACAAACAGCAGTGGTCCCAAAACAGATCCTTGTGGAACACCACTAGTAACTGGTCTCCAGGCTGAATATTTTCCATCAACCACCTTCTTCCAGAAAGCCAGTTTCTAATCCAAACTGCTAAATCACCCTCAATTCCATGCCTCTGCATTTTCTCCATCAGCCTACAATGTGGAACCTTATCTAAGGCTTTACTGAAGTCCAAGTATACCGTGTCAACTGCCCTACCCTCATCTACATGTTTGGTCACCTTCTCAAAAAACTCAATGAGGTTTGTGAGACACGACCTGCCCTTGACGAACCATGTTGACTATCTGAAATCAAATTGTTGCTTGCAAGATGAATATAAATCTTATCTCTTATAATCCTTTCCAAAACCTTTCCTACACCAGAAGTAAGGCTCACTGGTCTATAATTACCTGGGTCATCTCTACTGCCCTTCTTGAACAAGGGCACAATATTTGCAATCCTCCAGTCCTCAGGTACTAAACCCGTAGACAATGATGACTCAAATATCAAAGCCAAAGACTCTGCTATCTCCTCCCTAGCTTCCCAGAGAATCCTTGGATAAATCCCATCCGACCCAGGAGACTTGTCTACTTTCACTCCTTCTAGAATCGATAATACCTGTTTGTAACTAACCTCGATCCTCTCTAGTCTAATATCTCGTACCTCATTCTTTTCCTCTACAATATTCTCCTTTTCCTGAGTGAACACCGATGAGAAATGTTCGTTTAGCACCTCTCTGATCTCTACAGGGTCCACACTCAACTTCCCACTTCTGTCTTTGACTGGCCCTATTCCTGCCCTAATCATCCTTTTATTCCTCACATACCTATAGAAAGCTTTAGGGTCCTCCTTTATTGTATTTGCTAAAAACTGCTCGTGTCCTCTCTTTGCTCTTCTTAACTCTCTCTTTAAATCCTTCCTAGCTGATCTGTAACTCTCCATCGCCTCATCGGAACCATCTTGCCTCATTAACACATAAGCCTCCTTCTTCTTAACAAGAGATGCATTTTTTTTCAGTAAACCACGGTTCCCTTACCTTATATACCCTGCTATAAACCTCTGTTGTCTTTATTTGGGGGAATAGAAGGTTCTTGATTTGAGATGGACACCAGCCTGATTTGATGCCCATTCTTCAGCTTCTCTCCCCTAATGTCCACCTTGGTGAGCCCACTAAAGCTTCACCCACACCATTAACCCTTCATGTTCATGTGCAGGAGGGGCCACTGTGTTTCCATGGTTAATTTTTTTTATACTCACCTCAACGTTCCCTTGTTATTTTTGTCCAACTCTTCAAATCGATCGTAGAGACGACAAATGTGAGCCTTAGTGACTGAAAGAATGATTTATCATCAGTAAATAGTTCCAGAGTCCTCTGATCCTTGTCAATGATTAAAACCTAGATTTCTTCCTGAAGGAAGTGCAGCTTGCCATCCGAAGACAGTATGCAATTGTGCTGCTGCGTTCGAATTCGACTGATTCCCATGTGCAAAATTATATTCCAATGTATAAAACATCACTGTACTTTGTACAGAATTCTACTGAATCACATCTCATCCCACGCCCCACAGCCTATGGATTAGAAGATGTCAGCTATTCTACCCAGTGAGCTTGCTTTAATAACACCATGGCTGATCTGACTGTGGATTCAATTCCACCATCTTGCAAACCTCTGATGGTCTTCAACACCGTTATATATTAAAAACCTGCCGAAATCAGCCCTGAATGTAATTCAGTGAGCCAGATCTCGAGATATGAACATTTCTCTGAGAAGACATTCATGCTCAGCTCTGCCTTACAGAGGCTACATCTTATTTTGAAACTTGCTCCCAGTTCTGGGCTTTGCCAGAAAGGAATACACACTCTCAATTTAGCATGGCCAATCCACCCTAACCCGCACATCTTTGCCCTGTGGGAGGAAGTCAGAGCACACGGGGGACACAGTCACCCAAGGCTGGAATCGAACCCGGGTCCCTGGCGGTGTGAGGCAGCAGTCCCACTGTGCTGCCCCCTTTTATTCGGGCTCTTTCATCCCAGGAACGCCATTTTTGTTCAGATTTTGGTTAGATTAGATTTCCTGCAGTGTGGAAACTGGCCCATCGGCCCAATAAGTCCACCCCAACCCTCCAAAGGGTAACCCATCCCCCGACCCTATATTTACCCCTGACTTGGCAATTTCCCGTGGCCAATTCACCTGACCTGCACATCTTTGGATTGTCGGAAGAAACCCATGCAGACACAGGGAGAACATGCAAACTCCACACATAAAATTGCCTGAGGCGGGAATCGAACTAGGTCCCTGGCGCTGTGAGGCAGCAGTGCTAACCACTGAGCCACCGTGCCACCATTGGATCGGCTGTCTTCCCATTTTTTAGAATGAGAATCATTTTAAACTTTTCTCAATTTGAGGATGCCAACATACCTGCCCTCCTCCCATTGGCTCCCAGTCAGCGATGCCCAGTGGGCAACACTGGCTTCCACCCTGATACCTCCAACTCTCCCCCATTTCCCTCTAATACAAGGAAGGGGTTTCATTGATACAGAACTTTTGCCACCTCACAACGGCAAAAGTCACCTGACGTACATTTTGAACTGTAGCCATTGCACTAATGTAGGAAATGTCACAATTACTCTGGGCACAGCAAGCTCTTACAGATGGCAATGTGGCCACGACAGGCCACCCGATGTTGGCTACATTAAGGATAGCCCCCGTTGAAGTCGTCAAAAAGGCAAAAGGGAGGACTGCAGATGCTGGAAACCCCGAGTCTAGATTAGAGTGGTGCTGGAAAAGCACAGCAGGTCAGGCAGCATCCGTGGAGCAGGAAAATCGACGTTTCGGGCCAAAGCCCTTCATCGGGATTCCTGATGAAAAGCTTTTGCACAAAATGTCGATTTCCCTGCTCCTCGGATGCTGCCTGACCTGCTGTGCTTTCCCAGCACCACTCTAATCTACACCCCTGTTGAAGTAGTGGCCAGTGGACCTGACTTAAGCACCTGAGCCTCAGTTTAATATCTCCCAGAGAACCACAGAATCCCTACAGTCTGGAAGCAGGTCATTCAGCCCATTGAGTCCCTCCACAGAGCAGCCCACCCAGATCCACCCCCATACGCCTGCATTTCCCATGGCTAACCCACCTAACCTGCACCTCAGGGGCAATATAAGCATGGCCAATCCACCCTAACCTGCACATCTTTGTGACTGTGGGAGGAAACCAGAGCACCTGGAGGAAACCCACACAGACAGAGGGAGAATGTGCAAACTTCACACAGACAGTCACCCGTGGGTGGAACTGAACCTGGGTCCCTGGTGCTGTGAGGCAGCAGTGCTAACCACTGAACCACTGTGCCGCCCTTTTACAGTGTTGTCTTCTCTCAGAGCTGTACCAACATGTCCGCTTGGATTGTACGTCAAGTCTCTGGGGTGGGACATGAACTCCACGTCTTTCTGACCCAGAAGCTAGACCACCAAATGGAGCACTTTGCGGGAACCTCTGGCTTTGCAAATCGAGTCAGCTATGTCTCGAGGGTGAACCAGTGACATTCTGCAGCCTGCACACTCAGAATTGCAGACTCGGGACAAGCTGGCTGGCTTCTGGGAATGCTTGATCCGCCAACACCCATCCCCTGGGAACCTTTATGGCCAGTGAGTAAACATTGTACAACGTGCCCGATTGCCCCAATATTGTTTCTGGACCTTTGAGCTCCCTGCAGTGACATTTTAAAAAAAAGCTTAATTCAACAGCATTGCAAAGAACATAAAACAGCACTTCAGGGATTAGCATGAGAGAATACAGTTTACGACAGTCAACCCCCACCTCAGCCTCAGCTCAATTACTGTGGGGCAAGATCTTGTCTTCCCTACACAATGCAGTCGCCAAAGCGCACACAAAACAGTCACCAATATTTGCTTGTTCCCACTCATTTCTCTTCCGATCCCAAATGACAGGATATCCTCCCATTCCCATTCTTATACTTGACTCTGTAATGCGAGCATTGTGTCAGAGCCAGCAACATTGAGTTCCACTCCAGCAAGCATGGCCACCATCAGGCCATGGCAATGGGTACTGGACCTTCAACCAATAGCTTGCCTTCCCTTTTTGGGGCAGCTGGGGGGGGGGGGCTAGGAAGGATACCGCTACTATCCGGGCCAGAGGAGACCTGGCTTGAGCCCTACTGCCGGTGTCCTGGCCAACATATACCCCTTGATCAACATCCCAAAAAAAATGGTGATCTGCCTGGCTGCATGTGGGATCTCGCTCGATGTGAGTGGATGTCCTGTTTGCCAACATGACAACCCATGACTGCACTCCAGACATGCATTTCACTGGCCATCCAGCGCTTTGAGACAACCTGAATAAAAGGGCGCTACCTAAATGCAAGTATTCCTTTACACCGCCAGCCTGAATCCTCGTGCGCATCTCCGATTAAAAAACCCCTTCCTCCCAAACCATGCCAAGTATCTGTCAACATTTGATCATATAACAAAATTAAAAACACCACAGAATCTCTGCAATGTGGGAACAGGCCCTTCGGCCCAACAAGTCCACACCAACCCTCCCAAGAGTAACTCACTCGGACCCATGCCTTTGACTAATGTAGGAGAAAGTGAGGACTGCAGATCAGAGTCCAGAGTGGGGTGCTGGAAAAGCACAGCAGGTCAGTCAGCATCCCAGGAGCAGGAGATAAAGAACATATGCTTGAAACGTCAATTCTCCTACTCCTCGGCTGTGCTTTTCCAGCACCACACTCTCGAGTTTGACTAATGTACCCAACCTTCACATCCGTGGGCAATTTAGCACGACCAATCCATCCTCACCCGCACATCTTTGGACTGTGGGAGGAAACACACGCAGAAAAGGGGAGAATGTGCAGACTGCAGACAGGGCAGTTGCCCGAGGCTGGAATCGAACCCGGGTCCTGTGGGGCAGCCGTGCTAACCATTGAGCCACCGTGTTTAAAATCGAGAGCAGGTTTCAATGCTCCCAGCTGTCAGGTTGGAGCAAGTTCAAGTGTCTCCCTGCAGGCGCTGGAGCCGGAGTGTGTTCAGTTTAAACCAAGTGCTGATTTCACCAGGAGGCGAGAGCCAGCCGGAAAATTCAGTGAAATCTCAGTCTGTCCCCATCCCCACCAGCCCGGGCACTCACAGCCTGTCTCCTGGATAATTCCTTGCACGTCCTCGATCTTGGACAGATGTGAAGAATATGAGCCCATTTTTGCAAGCCTCCTGTTCCCCCAAGCTGCAGCTTGTACAGAAACTCTGGAACTTCATGACCTCGCCCCCTTCCAAGGAGATTGACATGACAGCGACCCAATGATAAGGCGTCCCCCGGCTGCTTACAGAAGCTGATGGCTGGCCATGGAAGGGGAGGGTGGGGAGAGACAGGTTTGTAGGTGACAGAGAGACACTCTCCCTGCCCTTAATCGCTCAGAAATATGAACACCCCCCCCCCCCCCACACACACACACAGATGTTGGCTTGCTTACAGAGCTCTCTGCTTCATTGGCAATGTGCTCTCTCCTGATTCTCTGACACTCTCTCTCTCTCAATACTGGCCAAAGTGAACACTCTTTTCACAAGACGTGAGGAGAAAGCAAACAGAGCAGGGACAAAAACTCTAATTGTTGGAGAAACGTCCGAGCGTGACTGCACTCCACATTTGGACGGTCTCGGGCAGACCTGCTGAGTTTTTGCTTTGTTTGAGTTCCAGAATTTGTTTTCTGAGCAGACGGGGTTTCCGCTATCCCTGGGGGGGGCTTTCAGTGTCGGGCGGCGCTAAGAGAATGCAATCCTGTCCTTTCACTCGGGATCACCTCTGGGAGGGAGGGAGCCCAGGAAAATCGCCAGCTCTGACCCGACCACAGTGTCCTCCCCCCCCCGGGGGACAGCCCCTGTCTCAGGTACCAATGGAGGGGTTGTTTCGTGCTGTGATTCCTCCTGTAGCCGAAGAGCTGCGCTGCATTTCGGTAGCAGTGTTTCCGGACAGACTCTTGCCTGGATTGTGTGTGGGGAAGGGAGGGGGAAAATTTTGATTTATCTTTCACCTTGGGCACGTCGCCGACACCCAGGACCGCTTCCCAGAAACTTCCTCTCCTTTTGAAGGGTCTCACAGTAGGACATGCGGCGCACAGCAAGATCCCACGGTCCCTGCCCTCAGTCTGTGGGGTGAGATGTGGCGGGTGGGGTGACCCTGGTACCTTTAAGGTGTTAATCCCCCTCCCCCCGAAGCCCCGAGAGGGATATAGGGGAAGGAAATAGCCACAAACTGCAAATTTGTAACCCGTGCCGTCACCGAAGGATACAATGTTTCACAGAATGCAATAACAGCCTGCATTTGCAGAGCGCCTGCAATGCAGAAGATCACATTCTCCGCTGAGTCGAGAATAGAACGAGGTTCCGGAGACAGCCAGAGAGGGGAAGGAGGAGCTGAGGGAGGGTGAACTCCGGGTCAGGGCCAATCTCTGCTATCTCCTGGCCCCCTCAGTTACCACACCCTGGACACCAGGGTTATCAATAAGGGACAGAGCTGCCTGAGAGAGACCAGGAGTAATAGACAAGCAAGCCCCGCCCAGGAGAAAGGGAGGACTGCAGATACTGGAGCTCAGAGTCCCGAGTGTGGTGCTGGAAAAGCACAGCAGGTCAGGCAGCAGGAGGATTCACCCAGTTCACAGGACTGCAAGAACGCACAGCAAGATCCCAGAATTCACAGGACAGCAATCACGCACAGCAAGATCCCAGAATTCACAGGACAGCAAATACGCACAGCAAGATCCCAGAATTCACAGGACAGCAAGCACACACAGCAAGATCCCAGAATTCACAGGACAGCAATCACGCACAGCAAGATCCCAGAATTCACAGGACAGCAAGCACACACAGCAAGATCCCAGAATTCACAGGACAGCAAGCACACACAGCAAGATCCCAGAATTCACAGGACAGCAAGCACACGCAGCAAGATCCCAGAATTCACAGGACAGCAAGCACACACAGCAAGATCCCAGAATTCACAGGACAGCAAGCACACACAGCAAGATCCCAGAATTCACAGGACAGCAAGCACACACAGCAGGATCCCCCAAAATCATCACAACCGCAAATGAGAACTTGATGGTTTTCCTCCACCCCTCCCAAACCCCCCACATTCCCAGTTTGGGGGCAATAATGTTGGACGTAACATCAGGAAAACTCTCGGCTCTTGTTCCTTTCCGAGGACGTGATGTGGAGGTGCCGGTGTTGGACTGGGATGGGCAAAGTTAAAGATCACACAGCACCAGATTGTTGTCCAACAGGTTTATTTGGAAGCATTAGCTTTTGGAGCGCTGCTCCTTCAGGACTGCAACCTGGTGTTGTGTGATTTTTACCTTGGTCCCAAGGGACATGGGCATCATTGCCATTCCTAATTGTTCAGAGGGCAGTTAAGAGTCAAACGTATTTTCTGTGGGTCACAGGTAGGCCACACCAGATAAAAACAGCAAGTTTCCTTCCCAAAGAGGTGTCAGTGATCCAGCATTACAAGCCTGGTCACTGTTACTGAATTCTAGATTAGAGTGGTGCTGGAAAAGCACAGTAGTTCAGGCAGCATCCGAGGAGCAGTAAAATCGACATTTCGGGCAAAAGCCCTTCATC
The DNA here is from genome assembly GCF_037043375.1 of Chiloscyllium plagiosum. NCBI lineage: Eukaryota > Metazoa > Chordata > Chondrichthyes > Orectolobiformes > Hemiscylliidae > Chiloscyllium > Chiloscyllium plagiosum. The sequence continues at coordinate 20,731,512 of NW_028270185.1, read as the reverse complement.
AGGAATATCTGTTACTGAAGGCTAGCTTTTCAATTGGACTTTAAACTGCTCACTGCCAGGCTGGAATTTGAATGAACATCCCCAAAATATTAAGCTGAACCTCTGGTTATTATCAATTCACCACCATCTCCCCTGCTCTTCATCCCGCAGTGTTTTTGGAATGTTAAATTAGAGTTAGAGAGATGTACAGCACGGAAACAGACCCTTCGGTCTAACCCGTCCATGCCGACCAGTTATCCCAAACCAATCTACTCCCACCTGCCAGCATCCGGCCCATATCCCTCCAAACCCTTCCTGTTCTTATACCCATCCAGATGCCTTTTAAATGTTGCAATTGTACCAGCCTCCACCACCTCCCCTGGCAGCTCATTCCATACACGTACCACCCTCTGCATGAAAACGTTGCCCCTTAGGTCTCTTTTATATCTTTCCCCTCTCACCCTAAACCTATGCCCTCTAGTTCTGGACTCCCCCACTCCAGGGAAAAGACTTTGTCTATTTACCCTATCCATGTCCCTCATGATTTTATAAACCTCTATAAAGTCACCCCTCAGCCTCCGACGCTCCAGGGAAAACAGCCCCAGCCTGTTCAGCCTCTCCCTGTAGCTCAAACCCTCCAACCCTCGCAACATCCTTGTAAATCTTTTCTGAACCATTTCAAGTTTCACAACATCTTTCTGATAGGAAGGAGACCAGAATTGCGTGCAATATTCCAAAAGTGGCCTAACCAATGTCCTGTACAGCCGCAACATGACCTCCCAACTCCTGTACTCAATACTCTGACAAATAAAGGAAAGCATACCAAACGTCTTCTTCACTATCCTATCTACCTGCGACTCCACTTTCAAGGAGCTATGAACCTGCACTCCAAGGTCTCTTTGTTCAGCAACACTCCCTTGGACCTTACCATTAAGTGTATATGTCCTGCTAAGATTTGCTTTCCCAAAATGCAGCACCTCACATTTATCTAAATTGAACTCCATAGAACATAGAAGAATACAGCGCAGTACAGGCCCTTTGGCCCTCGATGTTGCGCCGATCCAAGCCCACCTAACCTATACTAACCCACTATCCTCCATATACCTATCCAATGCCCGCTTAAATGCCCATAAAGAGGGAGAGTCCACCACTGCTGCTGGCAGGGCATTCCATGAACTTACGACTCGCTGAGTGAAGAACCTACCCCTAACTTCAGTCCTATATCTACCCCCCCTTAATTTAAAGCTATGCCCCCTTGTAATACCCGACTCCATACGCGGGAAAAGGTTCACACTGTCAACCCTATCTAACCCCCTAATCATCTTGTACACCTCAATCAAGTCACCCCTAAACCTTCTTTTCTCTAATGAAAACAGCCCCAAGTGTCTCAGTCTATCCTCATACGATCTTCCTTCCATACCAGGCAACATCCTGGTAAACCTCCTCTGCACCCGTTCCAGTGCCTCCACATCCTTCCTATAGTATGGCGACCAAAACTGCACACAATATTCCAGATGCGGCCGCACCAGAGTCTTATACAATTGCATCATGACCTCAGGACTCCGGAACTCAATTCCTCTACCAATAAAAGCCAGTACGCCATATGCCTTCCTCACCGCACTATTTACCTGGGTGGCAACTTTCAGAGATCTGTGTACATGGACACCAAGATCCCTCTGCTCATCCACACTACCAAGTATCCGACCATTAGCCCAGTACCCCATCTTTTTGTTATTCTTCCCAAAGTGAATCACCTCACATTTAGCTACATTGAATTCCATTTGCCACCTTTCTGCCCAGCTCTGCAGCTTCTCTATATCCTGCTGTAACCTGCCACATCCTTCCTCACTGTCAACAACTCCTCCGACTTTCGTATCATTCAACAACTCCTCCGACTTTCGTATCATTCAACAACTCCTCCGACTTTCGTATCTGCCACTTCTCAGCCCATTTGCCCATCTGGTCCAGATCCTGTTGTCCTCTTCGCTCTCCACTACACCTCCAATTTTTGTGTCATCTGCAAACTTCTACCTCTTATGCTCGCATCCAAATCATTTATATAAGTGACAAAAAGTAGAGGATCCAGCACCGATCCTTGTGGCACTCCACTGGTCACAAGCCTCCAGTCTGAAAAACAACCCTCCACCACTACCCTCTGTCTTCTACCTTTGAGTCAGTTCTGTATCCAAATGGCTAGTTCTCCCTGTATTCCATGAGATCTAACCTTGCTAATCAGTCTCCCATGGGGAACCTTGTCGAACACCTCACTGAAGTCCATATAGATCACATTACTGCTCTGTCCTCATCAATCCTCTTTGTTACTTCTTCAAAAAACTCAATCAAGTTTGTGAGACATGATTTCCCACGCACAAAGCCATGTTGACTATCCCTAATCAGTCCTTGCCTTTCCAAACACATGTACATCCTGTCCCTCAGGATTCCCTCCAACAACTTGCCCACCACCGAGGTCAGGCTCACCGGTCTATAGTTCCCTGGCTTGTCTTTACCACCCTTCTTAAACAGTGGCACCATGTTTGCCAACCTCTAGTCTTCCAGCACCTCACCTGTGACTATCGATGATACAAATATCTCAGCGAGAGACCCAGCAATCACTTCCGTAGCTTCCCGTAGAGTTTAAGGGTACAACTGATCAGGTCCTCAGGATTTATCCACTTTTATGTGTTTCAAGACATCCAGCACTTCCTCCTCTGTAATCTGGACATTTTCCAAGATGTCACTATCTATTTACCCACATTCTATATCTTCCATGTCCCTTTACATAGTAACCACTGATGCAAAATACTCGTTTAATATCTCCCCCATCTCCTGCGGCTCCACACAAAGGCTGCCTTGCTGATCTTTGAGGGGCTCTATTCTCTCCCTAGTTGCTCTTTTGTCCTTAATGTATTTGTAAAACCCCTTTGGACTCTCCTTTGCCAGAGCTATCTCATGTCCCCTTTTTGCCCTCCTGATTTCCCTCTTAAGTATTCTCCTACTGCCGTTATACCCTTCTAAGGATTCACTCGATCTATCCTGTCTGTACCTGACATATGCTTCCTTCTTTTTTTTAACCAAACCTTCAATTTCTTTAGTCATCCAGCATTCCCTATACCTACCAGACTTTCCTTTCACCCTGACAGTAATATCCTTTCTCTGGATTCTCGTTATCTCATTTCTGAAGGCTTCCCATTTTCCAGCCGTCCCTTTACCTGCGAACATCTGCCCCCTATCAGCTTTCGAAAGTTCTTGTCTAATACCGTCAAAATTAGACTTCTTCAATTTAGAACTTCAACTTTTAGATCTGGTCTTTCCTTTTCCATCACTATTTTAAAATTTATAAAATTATGGTTGCTGGCCCCAAAGTGCTCCCCCAGTGAGACCTCAGTCACCCACTGCCTTATTCCCCAAGAGTAGGTCAAGTTTTGCACCTTCTCTTGTAGGTACATCGACATACTGAATCAGAAAATTGTCTTGTACACATTTAACAAATTCCTCTCCATCTAAACCCTTAACACTACGCCAGTCGCAGTCTATGTTTGGAAGGTTAACATCCCCACCATAACCACCCTATTATTCTTACAGATAACTGAGATCTCCTTACAAATTTGTTTCTCAATTTCCCCAGTATTAGGCGCCCACACCTCCCCCCTTACTTCCCTCCAAGGCCCCAAGGGATCCTTCCATATCTGTCACAAATTCACCTGCACCTCCACACACATCATTTACTGCATCCACTGCACCCGATGTGGCCTCCTATACATTGGGGAGACAGGCCGCCTACTTGCGGAACGTTTCAGAGAACACCTCTGGGATACCCGGACCAACCAACCTAACCACCCCGTGGCTGAAACCTTTAACTCCCCCTCCCACTCCACCAAGGAAATGCAGGTCCTTGGCCTCCTCCATCGCCAGACCATGGCAACACGATGCCTGGAGGAAGAGCGCCTCATCTTCCGCCTAGGAACCCTCCAACCACAAGGGATGAATGCAGCTTTCTCCAGCTTCCTCATTTCCCCTCCCCCCACCTTTTCTCAGTCCCAACCCTCAGACTCAGCACCACCTTCTGGACCTGCAATCTTCTTCCTGACCTCTCCGCCCCCACCCCCTCTCCTGCCTATCACCCTCACCTTAACCTCCTTCCACCTATCGTATTCCCAATGCCCCTCCCCCAATCCCTCCTCCCTACCTTTTATATTAGCCTGCTTGGCACACCCTCCTCATTCCTGAAGAAGGGCTTATGCCCGAAACGTCGATTCTCCTGTTCCTTTGATGCTGCCTGACCTGCTGCGCATTTCCAGCAACACATTTTTAAGGTCTATAATACAATCCCAATAAGGTGATTATCCCTTTCTTATTTCTCAGTTCCACCCAAATAACTTTCCTGGATGTATTTCCAGGAATACCCTCCCTCAACACAGCTGTAATGCTATCCCTTATCAAAAACGGCACTCCCCCTCCTCTCTTGCCTCCTTTTCTATCCTTCCTGTAGCATTTATGTCCTGGAACATTAAGTTGCTAGTCCTGTCCATCCCTGAGCCATGTTTCTGTAATTGCTATGATATCCCAGTCCCATGTTCCTAACCATGCCCTGAGTTCATCTGCCTTCCCTGTTAGGCCTCTTGCCTTGAAATAAATGCAGTTTAATTTATCAGTCCTACCTTGGCCCTGCCTGCCCTGACTATTTGACTCACACCTTTTCCCAACTGTGCCAGTCTGATACTGATCTCTTTCCTCACTATCTCCCTGTGTCCCACCCTCCATCACCTTACTAGGTTAAATCCTTCCGAGCAGCTCTAGCAAATCTCCCTGCCAGTACGTTAGACCCCTTCCAATTCAGGTGCAATCTGTCCTTCTTGTACAGGTCACTTCTACCCCAGAAGAGATTCCAATGATCCAACAATGTGAATCCTCCTCCCATACACCAGCTCCTCAGCCGCGCATTCATCTGCTCTATCCTCATATTTCTACCCTCACTAGCTCTTAGCACAGTGAATAATCCAGATATACAACTCCAAGGACCTCCTTTTTAAATTCCTGTCTAACTCTCTGTAATCACCCTTCAGGATCTCAACCTTTTCCCTTCCTATGTCATTGGTTCCAATGTGTACAATGGCCTCCTGCTGGGCTGTCTCCTCCTTGATAACATTTAATATCGACCAAGGGAGCAGCTCCTCTGTCAGTGCAATACTCCCTGTGCATCACTCGTGTAGCAGCCTATCGTATGACATTCAACGGCTGACTCTGAAATCCCCTCTGTCAACATCCTGGGGATTACCAATGACCAAATCTGAATTGAACCACCCGTACTAATACAGTGGCTACAAGAACAGGTCAGAGACTGGGAATGTTGCAGCGAGTAACTCCCCTCCTGACTCCCCAAAGCCTGTCCACCATTGACATGGCACAAGTCAGGAGTATGAGGGAATACTCCCCACTTGCCCCTGGATGGGGGCAGCTCCAACATCACTCAAGAAGCTCGACACCATCCAGGACAAAGCAGCCCGTTCCACTGGCATCATATCTATCACCCAGGAGAAAGTGAGGACTGCAGATGCTGGAGATCAAAGTTGAACTGAGTGTGGTGCTGGAAAAGCACAGCCGGTCAAGCAGTATCCCAGGAGCAGGAGTGTTGGCGTTTCGAGCATCATTCCTGATGAAGGGCTTATGCCCAAAACGTCGACTCTCCTGCTCCTCGGATACTGCCTGACCTGCTGTGCTTTTCCAGCACCACACTCTTCGAAACACATCCATCACGCCCAACGTTCACTCCATGACCGAAACACAGTAACAGCAGCGCGTACGACTGCATTAAATTACCAGGCCTCCATCAACAGCACATTGCAAACACATAACCCTCCCATTTCGAAAGACAAGGGCAGCAGATACATTGGAACACCACCCCCTGCAAGTTCCCCGTCAGCCACTCACCATCCTGACTTGGAAATATATCGCTGATTCCTTCGGTGTCTCTGGGTCAAAATGTGCTCTAGTAACTGCTGTGTCCATATTGCCACAAGCAAAGGTTGAGGACGTCCAAGGTACCTGCAGGGAGAGGTTGGAGATGTCCGAGAAGACCTCTACCAACTGATCTGTGCATGTTCTGAGTGCACGGCCTGGTACTCCCTCTGGTCCCATCGCTTTCCTTGGATTCTGCCTCTACCTGTGATACAGCATCTCTTCTTCCTCAGGCAGCTGAGGGAATTTGGCATGACGGCGAATACCCTTGTGAACTTTTACAGGTGTGCCATTGAGAGTATTCTGTCTGGGTGTATCTCTACCTGGTATGGCAGCTGTACCATTCAAGATCGGAGGTGGTTACAGAGAGTGGTGAACTCGGCCCGGACAATCACAAAGGCCAACCTCCCATCTACAGAACCCATCTACCAGGCCCCGCTGTCAAGGAAAGGCCGCCAGCATTCTCAAAGACCCATCCCACCCTGGCAATGCTTTTCTACAACCTCTACCATCGGGGAGAAGATACACACGCACCAGCTGGTTTCAAAACAGTTTCTACCCAACTGTTGTTAGAATACCGAATGGACTCAAAAACTCTTAACAGTCACCTGTATCTGTGTTTTTGGTTTCGCAGCTGTTTATCTATTGTTTACTTATCTATGCGACTTAACTCTGTGATATGCAAGACAAAGCTTTTCACTCTGCCTTGGTACATGTGACGATAAATTCAATTCAATTCAAGTCCCGGAATTCTCTCCCTAAGGGGCATTGTGGGTCTACCCACAGCAGGTGGACTGCAGCAGTTCAAGATGGCAGCTCACCCCAACCTTCTCAAGGGGCAGCTAGACAAGGGGCAATAAATGCTGGCCAATCAGCAACACGTCATCCCACAAAAGAACCAATAGTCTCCTTAGATCAATGGGAAGTGGTGTTTCCAGTAAGCAAGAAGGTTATTAGTTCAAATCCCACTTGAACCTTGTATTGATGGGTCCTAGCCCAGTGTTACTCCTCCGCAGTGCCCAGTCAATGCTGCCTTTCGGGTGGGGTCTCAGGTAAATGTAAAGGATCTTATTACACTTTCTGGAGGAGAAAGGATCTTTTCCTTGGCTTCCTGGAGATAACATTTATATATTAAATCATAACAATTTATCTCTCAGCCAGGGAGAAACAGAATTGTTAATTGCTGTTATTTTTGGGGCTGTGGGATCTTGCTGTGCATGAACCAGATGCTGTGTTTACGAGGGTGCTCTACTGCTCACTTTGTGCCCAGGGACACCTCTCAAAGATGCTAAGGAAATCCAAAAACTCTCCTTTTAACACTCCCAAGTCTCTACCATTGGGTTTGACACAGGCTTGTCCTTTGTAAGGGAACTCTCTCATGGTCTGCCTGGTGTGTTGGATCAGGAGAGCTTTCCCACTGGGACAAAAACACTGTGTCTCTCAAACCCTTCGGTCTGACAAGGTGGGAGATGAGCCCCTTTAGCACAAGAGGACGTGCGAAGCTACGTGAAGCAGGCCGAGAGTGACGATGGGCGAATGCATTCCATACAGCGGGCCGAATGGCCTCTCTCTGTGCTGCAACCCTCCTGAAACTCAATGCAGTGGCAGATAAGCTCCCCCATTATCACAAAGAGGAATTAGAGATTGGACTCACAGTCAGAAAGAAAATGGGGAGCCTCAGACCCATTTACAGAAAGGTAATTTGAGGACTTTCCTTGGTACCAACTCCAGGTGCTCCCTTCCTCAGTCTGATAAACCTTTGTTGTACTCCCTCCTTAGCCAGAATATCCATTCCCAGGTAAGGCTTGCTAAGCATGCCATGTGCTTGCCGTACAAACTGCTGGCACATGGTGCAGATGTGAGATTGACATAGCCTACTGCCATAGAGCCAACCCCTTGCAATGCAAGCTGACTAGTTCTGTGACTGTGTGAATTGGCACAAAAAGGCAAGGCAGGACATGGTATAGATGGTCTGAGCCCCCAAAGTAGGCACGAAATGAGTGAGAGATCAGAGAACAAGTGAGCAGCCCTGAAACGCAGCCTGGTTCCTTTAGTGAATGAGATGCCCGTCCCTACGTGGACTGTCCTTATGCCCAATACATCGACTCCCCTGCTCCTCGGTTGCGGCCTGACCTGCTGTGCTTTTCCAGCGCCATACTTTTTGACTCTGATCTCTAGCACCTGCAATCCTCACTTTCTCCTGAGCTGTCATCAAGGCATTTAACAAATAATAATTGCAGTCAACTGGCAACTCGCCAGTGAGAAATGTCAGCACTCTGCCTTTGAAATGCATAAAAAAAGTAAGATGCTCCCTATATTGAGATAGACCTCCCTGGATTTCTTTTTTGATTCTGCCGCAAGTCTCACCATAGCCCATATTACTCAGACCCCAGAAAGATTCCACCATCAGTGACTGAGGTTATTGCTTGAATCGCCACAAACTGTGGGCATTTGCTGCCATCTGCTGGCTATTCATGATACTGCGATATTCCATCTTTGTCGTGATGCCTTCATCTACAACAACAGGTTCATGTCAACCTACAATATCAGGTAAAGCCAAACCATGGCCTCAGATACAAGCTGATACATCCAAAACTGTCCTAAATAAAAGTCAATGATACACAAAGAAAGCAAAGTGTATAATGTTCAGATTCCTTCACTTGGAGGGATACCGAGTACAGGAACCCCAGCTGTTTACAATATACATTCATGATTCGGATGAAGGAAATGAATGCTCAATCTCCAAATCTGCAGATGACACAAAGCTGGGTGGCAGTGTGTGCTCTGAGGAGGATGCAAAGAGGCTGCAGGGTGAGTCGGACAGACTGGCTGAGTGGGCAAATACTCGGCAAATTCAATATAATGTGAATAAATGTGAGGTAATCCACTTTGGTCACAAAATCAGGAAGGCAGCTTATTATCTGAATGGTGGCAGTTTAGGAAATGGTGAGATGCAATGAGACCTGGGGGTCATGATGGAACAGTCTCTGAAGGTTGGCATGCAGGTGCAGCGTGCAGTGAAGAAAGCTAATGGCAAGCTCTCCTTCATTGTGAGAGGATTTGAGTATCAGAGTAAAGATGTGCTGGAGTTGTACAGGGTCTTGGTGAGGCCACACCTTGAGCACTGTGTGCAGTTTTGGTCTCCTAGTCTGAGGTAGGACATTCTTGTTACTGAGGGAGTCCAGCAAAGGTTCACCAGATTGATTCCAGGATGGCAGGACTGACATTTGAGGAAAGCCTGGATCTACTGGCCTTGTACTCACTGGAATTTAGAATAATGGGGGGGGGGGGGTGGGGGGGGGGGGGGGGGTGACATCTCAGAGAACCTTATATAACTTGTAAGCATTTTAAGACATCCAGCACCACCTCCTCTGTAATATGGACATTTCTCAAGATGACACCAACTATTCCAGATATTCTATATCTTACACGTCTTTCTCCACAGTCTGCAGTTTGCTGATGACACCAAAATTGGAGGTGTAGTGGACAGGGAAGAAGGTTACCTCAGATTACAATGGGATCTTGATCAGATGGGCCAATGGGCTGAGGAGTGGCAGATTGAGTTTAATTTAGATAAATGTGAGGTGCTGTGTTTTGGAAAAGCAAATCAGAGCAGGACTTATACACTTAATGGTAAGGTCGAGGGAGTGTTGCTAAACAAAGAGATCTTGGAGTGCAGGTTCATGGCTCCTTGAAAGTGAAGTCGCAGGTAGGCAGGATAGTGAAGAAGGCGTTTGGTATGCTTTCCTTTATTGGTCAGAGTATTGAGTACAGGAGTTGGGAGGTCATATTGCGGCGGTATAGGAATTGGTTGGGCCACTTTTGGAATATCACACGCAATTCTGATCTCTTTCCTATCGGAAGGATGTTGTGAAATTTGAAAGGGTTCAGAAAAGATTTACAAGGATGTTGCCAGGGTTGGAGGATTTGAGCTATTGGGAGAGGCTGAACAGGCTGGGGCTGTTTTCCCTGGAGTGTCGGAGGCTGAGGGGTGACCTTGTAAAGGTTTATAAAATCATGAGAGGTATGGATAAATAGACAAGGTCTTTTTCCTGGGGTGGGGGAGTCCAGAACTAGAGGACATAGGTTTAGGGTGAGAGGTGAAAGATATAAAAGGGACCTAAGGGGCAATATTTTCACGCAGAGACCCTTCGGTTCAGCTCGTCCATGCCGACCAGATATCCCAACAATCTAGTCCCACTTGCCAGCACTTGGCCCATATCCCTCTAACCCCTTCCTATTCACATACCCGTCCAAATGCCTTTTAAATGTTGCATTTGTACCAGCCTCCAACATTTCCACTGGCAGCTCATTCCATACATGTACCACCCTCTGCTTGAAAAACGTGCCCATTAGGTCTCTTTTATATCTTTCCCCTCTCACCCTAAACCAATGACCTCTAGTTGTGGACTCTCCCCACCCCAGGGAAGAGCCTTTGTCTATTGGAAGATGCCTTGGTGAATTGCAGCAGTACATCTTGTAGATGGTACACACTCCTACTCCTGAGAGTCAGTGTGGGGGTTAAAGTTGAAGAATGTCCTGTCAATCAAGTGGCTGCTTTGCCCTCGATGACGTTGAACTTTTTGAGTGTTGTTGGAGCTGCACTCATCCAAGTGAGTGAATAGTATTCCATCACCCTCCTGACCAGGGCCTTGTAGATGGTGGACAGGCTTCAGCGAGTCTGGAAACACTTGCTGCCGAAATCCCAGCTCTGAGTTGCTTTTGAATCATAGAATCCCTCCAGTGTGGAAACAGGCCATTCAGCTCATCGAGTTGACACCAACCTCCGAAGAACATCTCCCCCAGGCCCACCCTCTGCTCTATGGCTCAGTGGTTAGCACTGCTACCTTACAACACCAGGGACCTGGGTTCGATTCCAGCCTTAGGTCTGCATGGAGCTTGCATGTCCTCTACATGTCTGTGTGGGTTTCCTCCCACAAGCCAAAGTTGTGTAGGTTCGGTGAATTGGCCAAGCTAAATTCCCCATAGTGCTCAGGAATGTGTAGGTTAGATGCATTAGTCAGGGGGAAATGTAGAGTAATAGGGCAGGGGAATGGGTCTGGGTGGGATAGTCTGCAGAGGAGTGGTGTGGACTTGTTGGGCCGAAGGGCCTGTTTCCACACTGTTGGAATTTTGTGATTCATTCCAATAACTTACATTTCCCTGGACACTGTGGGCAATTTAGCTTGGCCAATCCACCCTGACCTGCACATCTTTGGACTGTGGGGGGGAAACCAGAGCGCCCAGAGGAAACCCACACAGACACGGGGAGAATGTGCAAACTCCACACAAGACAGTCACCCGAGGCTGGAATCGAACCCGGGTCCCTGGCGCTGTGAGGCAGCAGTGCTAACCACTGAGCCACTGTGATGAGGAGTCCTTCAACTCTCGTGTATTAACTTGCTGTGTGGCACATTATCAAATACATGTTGGAAATCCACATCGACTGATTTACATCAATTATTTCATCTTCAGCCATCCAGCATTGCTAACCACCACCCCCTTGTGGCCGCTGTATTTGTAATGGCTAGTCCTGTTCAAAGCCTGGTCTGTGGCTTACCCCCTAGTCAGAATTGCAGCTACTAACTGATTGACTCAAAAGCCCTCGAGGATTCTTGAAAGGTGTAACATTATTGCAAAATAATTCCTTTTCCCTTCCTTTCAATGTTGTTGGGAGATAATCTGTGACTGGTTATTGAGAGAGAAGGGGATATTCCTGTCCATTATTGTTACTGGCACGTGTCCCTAAACAGCTGATAACTCCGAGTCTGAGAAGCTGAACTGCCTTCTGTTGCCGGACTCTTGTTGTTAATAAATCCCAAAGGGAAACTCACAATTTCAAGACAGATTTGGTTCTTTTACCATGCCATAGTTTCTTAAAAGGGCAGGAGGAGGGACATTAAGCTAAACCATAGCCGTTCAGTACCTCAACTCCACAAAGCCACTTTGGTACCTTATCCCCTAAGCCCTCTACCCCAAAAATCTCTCCATTTCATAAGTTCTCAATTTCAGTAACTTTTGTTTGAGAGGTGATTCTGGATTTCCACACCCCTTTGCGTGAAAATGTGCTTCTTGTATTTATGCTACACGCCTCCTTTTGAACTCTCCTCACTGTGTATTTCAAATGTCAGAAATAAGATACCAACATGCATAGGAATGATCTTCACAATAATTTTGTTTTTAAAAGCCTCTACTCTCCCACATGCTCCCATGTTGCAGCTTTATTTAATTTCCTGAATCCACATCCAGGCTTAATCAATCAAGCACAGTGAGCATCAGCAATAAACAGACTCATCCAATCAAACATAGAACCCAGGGTGTCTTTGGAGAAGGAGCACACGGTGTCTACCAACACCCTCGAGGTTTTCAGGGAGAACTGGGCACCATGTGGAGTGTTTTATTTCCTCTTCTGACTGTATATTAATTTAATCCCTGCCCTCCCCTTCACTGTTTGATCACTCAGCGTTGCCCTTTGATGAGAAGGGCACTGCTTGTCACTGGCCACTCAGTTTCCCTTTCTTCCTGGTGGTGGAATATGAATAAAGATTTACACACTTGTTGTTTTTCACTGTGTCTTACACCTACACACACACACGACATGGGGAAAAAGATATTAAAAAAGACATGAGTGTCAGAGGTTCTGCTCACTCTGAGAGCTGGCTCTGAGGGAGCTGGATCAAAAGAATTGTTAAACAGAGAACAATTAAGCGTTATGCTCCCTCTGAGCGGAAATAACTTTTCTCTCCCATTGAATCAAATCCTTTAATTATCTTAAGCCTCACGAAGATCAGCTGTTCATTGCCTCCTCGTCTTTGCAGGAGGACCCTGAATCTTGGGGAAATTGAATTCCTGGGTGTGAGCAGCTCTCTGACGTGTCCAATCAGCATATCCAAGGCTAAGGTAGGAAGGTCAGACAAGTAACATGAACTTCAGCCAAGACCACAATGGTCAACCCCAAGGGAATGGTACAAGGGCAAGGGGCTGGGCTGGCAAGACTTTAAAAAAAAATGAAATAAAGATAAAACACTTCACTGACAGTTAGCTGTTGACACAATTCACACTGCTCCCTTGAATATTCATGGTCCCATTGAGCTGCTAAAGAATATTATAAAGCTCTGAGCTGACGGAAACGTGAATTTTCATTCAGAAACATCCCACTGTGGCTTCATCGTGCCACAAGAGATAGGATCATGTGACATCACATGATCACATTTGCCATCTCATGAGCATGTCACGTGCTCAGTTCTAGCTCCTTACATGACACTTCACAATCTACACACTCACTCAGCTTCCCATAGAGCCAGACTAAGTGTCCCAACACAACAATGTGGGGTCTGGGTACGACATACAAAAGTTGGTCAGTCATGTTGCAGCTGTATGAAACATTAGCTGGGCCACATTTGGAGTGCAGTCGGTTCTGACACAACACGTTAGTGCAGTTCCTATGCGATCCCACGTTATAAGAAAACCGTGTCAGAGCAGCACCATTAAAACCAATGGGACTGGAGTCACGTTATAGCCAATACAGGGAAGGAAAGTTCAAGTTCCACAAATAATGGTCTAAATTCTTCAATCGCGTTGTAGCCAATTTGTGTTGAAGATACGCACATTATAACAGAACTGACTGCATTGTGTGAAGTTCTGGGTGTGGAGGGTGCAAAGGAGGTTTACCAGGATGTTTCCTGGATTGGGTGGTGTAAGGAGGGCTTGGACAAACTTGGATTGTTTTCTTGGAGGTTGAGGGGGCAACGTGGCAGACGTATATAAGGTTGAGAGGCCTGGATTACATAGAATGCTTGGAATGTGTTTTCCCAGGGTGGAAATGTCAAATACTAAAGGGCATTGGGATGAAAGGGTGAAAGTTTAAAGGAGGTGTGCAAGGACAGTCTTTCTTTATAGACAGAGGGTATTGTGCTACCAGGGGAGGTGTGAGAAGCATAGACAATAACTATGTTAGACATACACATGAACAGGCAGGGAATAGGGGGATACAGACCATGGTAAAAACAAGGACTGCAGATGCTGGAAACCAGAGTATTGATTAGAGTGGTGCTGGAAAAGCACAGCAGGTCAGGCAGCATCTAAGGAGCAGGAAAATCGATGTTTCAGGCAAAAGCCCTTCATCAGGAATACAGGATACAGACCACGTACAGGCAGATGGGATCAGTTTAGAATTGCATCATGGTCAACACAGATGTGGAGGGCTGAAGGGCCTGTACTGTTCTATGTTCTAACACCCCTCAGGCCCACCCACATTGGTCTCCAGCCCACAGGACATTGTGCCCATTCGTCTCCTTTCCCATTCCAAATCCAAACAAATAAAGTGGTAATTGCCATAGTGCCAGAGGGCTATAGTTTGCTCTGTCATTAGAGAGAGAGAGAGAGAGAGAGCGAGAGAGAGAGAGACGACTGGTGGAGAGTTTAACCTGAGGGTCACTGTGATTCAAGCATGGGGCAAGGTTGATAAGGTTGGGCTTTCATGTTGACCTCAGTCAGTACAGGAATTGAACCAACTCTGTTAATGTCACTCAGTATTATTAAGCAGCCACCCACAAATTAGCAAACCATCTTCCTACTCACATTCATCTTCCCACTGGGAGAATGCACTGGGCATGGTCAAAGACCGATAGATAATAGTCAGTCTCCACAGTTTTACGAATATTGCCATCCCTCCCTCACTATGGTGGGGGTTAATGGCGTGGTGGTATTTTCACTGGATTACTGATCCAGTGACTGCGGTAGCGTTCTGGGCACTGGGCTTTTAAGCTGAAAAATGTTTTGCTGGAAAAGTGCAGCAGGTCAGGCAGCATCAAAGGAGCAGGAGAATTGTCAGTATCATCTCCAGTACCTAGGGTAATGCCAGGACTCCAGGGAGAAGCTCTTCAAGTTAGTGCCAAGGAATCTTTTACATCCACCAGCTCCGACCTCCTCCCATGCTAGCACATAGCTGGTACTTACCACCCTGTGTAAAAACCTTCTCACACATCTCCTCCAAACCTCCCCCCTCATATTAAACTTGTGCTCCCTAGTATTTGAAAGCTCCACCCTTGCTGGACAGCACCATCTTTGTGACAGGCAGCGGTTGCCTGTTCTTTGCTGGACAGCACCATCTTTGTGACAGGCAGCCATTGCCTGTTCTTCATTGAACAGCACCATCTTTGTGACAGGCAGCAGTTGCCTGTTCTTTGCTGGACAGCACCATCTTTGTGACAGGCAGCAGTTGCCTGTTCTTTGCTGCACAGCACCATCTTTGTGACAGGCAGTCACTGCCTGTTCTTCAATGAACAGCCCCATCTTTGTGACAGGCAGTGGTTGCCTGTTCTGTGTTGGACAGCACCATCTTTGTGACAGGCAGCCTTTGCCTGTTCTTTGCTGCACAGCACCATCTTTGTGACAGGCAGTCACTGCCTGTTCTTCATTGAACAGCCCCATCTTTGTGACAGGCAGCGGTTGCCTGTTCCCAGCCGAACAATGCATCTCTGTGTGATGCTGCCTTCCTGCATCTGTGCAATTGCTGCTCCACCTGGTGATGCTGCCATGAGATAAAATGAAACCAGATAAAAATCAACACACGCAAATTTAAGCAGGGATATGATTTAAAATTAAGATTAGAATGGCGCTGGAAAAGCACAGCAGGTCAGGCAGCATCTGAGGAGCAGAAAAATCGATGTTTTGATCAAAATCCCTTCATCAGGATTCCTGATGAAGGGCTTTTGCCCAAAATGTTGGTTTTCCTGCTCCTCGGATGCTGTCTGACCTGCGGTGCTTTTCCAGCATTACTCTAATCTTGATTCTAATCTCCAGCATCTGCAGTACCCACTTCTGCCTAGTATGATTTAAAACTGTTGAACTCAGTTGTGACTGCAGGTTGACAGAGGAGCTCTACAAGACTCGGACCCAGCCTACATTTGTGTCTCTCCAATGCAGAGGAGACATCACGATCAGCAGAACAGAATGCTAAACTGGGAGAAATGTAGGAGAATTGCTGTTTCTGTTGGAAGGTAGATCAGGGCCCTTCGACAGTGAGAAGCCAAGAGTCACAGAACTGATACTGTGCAGAAGGAGGCCATTCGGCCAACCATGCCTACACTAGCTCTCCAGTCAGCATTCTGACTCCCTTTTCCCTAAACCTTAGGTTTAGGTGGCACGGTGGCTCAGTGGTTAGCACTGCTGCCTCACAGCACCAGGGTCCCAGGTTCGATTCCAGCCTCGGGTGACTGTCTGTGTGGAGTTAGCATATTCTCCCCGTGTCTGCGTGGGTTTCCTCCGGGTGCTCCAGTTTCCTCCCACAATCCAAAGATGTGCAGGTCAGGTGAATTGGCCATGCTAAATTGTCCATAGTATTAGGTGCGTTAGTCAGAGGGGAGTGGGTTACTCTTCAGAGGGTCGGTGTGGACTTGTTGGGCCAAATGGCCTGTTTCCATACTGTAGGGAATCTAATCTAATCTTACAGATTGTTTCTATCCAAATGACCATCCAATGCCTCAACTGAACCTGTCTCCACCATTTTCTCAGGCAGTGCATTCTGTACCTAACTGCCCAGGAGATTCTGAATGAATACTTTGCGTCAGTGTTCACTGAGGAGAAAGTGAGGACTGCAGATGCTGGAGGTCAGAGCTTAAGAATGAGTTGCTGGAAAAGCGCAGCAGGTCAGGCAGCATCAAAGGAGCAGGAGAATCGACGTTTCGGGCATAAGCCCTTCTTCAGTGTTCACTGTGGAGAGGGATATGATGAATGTTGAGATGAGAGATAGACGTTTGATTACTCTGGATCGTGTTGACATAAGTAGGGAAGATGTGTTGGGTCGGCTAGAGGTTATTAAGGTGGACAAATCCCCAGGACCGGATGGGATCTGCTGAGGGAGGCGGGAGAGGAAATAGCTGGGGCCCTGACCGATATCTTTGTAGCATCCTTAAACACAGGTGAGGTGCTGGAAGACTAGAGGGTTGCTCATGTTGTCCCCCTCTACAAGAAGGGTAGTAGGGATATCCCACGTAACTACAGACCAGTGAGCCTGACGTCAGTGGTAGGAAAGTTGCTGGTGAAGGCACTGAGAGATAAAGTCTATTTATATTTGGTAAAGAATGGGCTTATCGGTGACAGGCAACATGGTTTTGTGCGGGGGAGATCGTGCCTTACCAACTTAATAGAGTTCTTTGAGGAAGTGACCAAGTTGATAGATGAAGGAAGGGCTGCAGATGTCATATACATGGACTTTAGTAAGGCAGTTGATAAGGTTCCCCGTGGTAAACTAATGGAGAAAGTGAGGTTACATGGTGTGCAGGGTGTTCTAGCTAGGTGGATAAAGAACTGGTTGAGCAACAGGAGACGGGGAGTAGTAGTTGAAGGGAGTTACTTGAAATAGAGAAAGGTGACAAGTGGTGTTCCACAGGGATCAGTGCTGGGGCCACTATTGTTTGTGATATACATAAATGATCTGGAAGAAGGCACTGTTGGTATGATCAGCAAGTTTGCAGATGACATGAAGATTGGTGGAGTAGCAGAAAGCATAGGGGACTGTCAAAGAATACAGGACAATATGGATAGACTGGAGAGTTGAGCGGAGAAGTGGCAGATGGAGTTCAATCCAGGCAAATGTGAGGTGATGCATTTTGGGATATCTAATTCTAGAGCAAATTATACAGTAAACAGAAGAGCCTTGGGAAATGTTAATGAGCAGAGAGATCTGGGAATTCAGGTCCATTGTACCCTGAAGGTTGCTGCACTGGTGGATAGAGTGATCAAGAAGGCATATGGACAGGGTATTGAGTATAAGAGCTGGCAGGTAATGTTAAATTGTACAAGACATTGGTTTGGCTGCATTTAGAAGACTATGTATGCTTCTGGTCGCCACATTACCAAAGGAGAGGGTGCGGAGAAGGTTTACACGGATGTTGCTTGGTATGGAAGGTGCTAGCTATGAAGAGAGGTTGAGTAGGTTACGGTTGTTTTCATTAGAAAAAAGGAGATTGAGGGGGGACCTGATTGAGGTCTACAAAATCATGAAGGATGGATAGAGATAAGCTTTTTCCCAGGGCGAAGGATTCAATAACGAGAGGTCACGCTTTCAAGGTGAGAGGTGAAAAGTTTAAGGGGGATACACACGGCAAGTACTTCACACAGAGGGTGGTGGGTGCCTGGAACGTGTTGCCAGCAGAGGGGGCAGAGGCAGGCACGGTAGGTTCATTTAAGATGCGTCTGGACAGATGCACGAGTAGGTGGGGAGCAGAGGGATACAGATGCTTAGGAGCTGGGCGACAGGTTTGGACAGTAGATTTGGATCGGCTCAGGCGTGGAGGGCCGAAGGGCCTGCTCCTGGGCTGTTAATCTTCTTTGTTTCTTTGTTGTTTGCCCGCTGAGTGAAAATGTTTGCCTCACATCATCTTTGCCTCGTTTGTGAATCAATTTAAATCTATGCCCTCTCGTTCTTGTACCTTTTACAGGTTTTATCCCTATCTATCCAGCCTGTGTATGATTCTGAAAACCCCTATTCGAGTTCCTCCCAAGGAGAACATCCCCATCTTCTTCAATTTATCCTCATAACTGGAGTTCGTCATTCCTGGGAACCATTCTTGTAAACCGCTCGGCACTCACATTCACATCCTTCCTCGAATGCAGCACCGACAACCAAACACATCTGAGGTCTAACAACATTAAAAATCACACAACACCAGGTTACAGTCCAACAGGTTTAATTGGAAGCGCTAGCTTTCGGAGAGGCGCTCCTTCATCAGGTGGTTGTTCATCAGATGCTCCTTCATCAACCACCTGATGAAGGAGCGTCGCTCCGAAAGCTAGCGCTTCCAATTAATCCTGTTGGACTGTAACCTGGTGTTGTGTGATTTTTAACTCTGTACACCCCAGTCCAACATCGGCATCTCCAAATCACAACGGTCTTATATAAGTTCAACACCACCTCCTTGCTTTTGTACTCTCTTCCTCCTTATTAATAAAGCCAGGACACTGTCTGCTTTACTGCGCTCTCCAACTGTCCTGCTATTTTTAATGCATAGACACTCATCAGTCTCTCTGCTCCTGTATTCCCTCCCACTTAGAACTATACTCTTTGTACCTATTGTCTTTCAATATCCTTCCAACCAAAATGTATCACCTCAGTCTCCTCTGCACTGAGCCCCATCTGCCACCTATCCATCACTCCACTAATTTGGCAATGTCCTTTTGGAGTTCTGCACTATCCTCCTGGTAGTTTGAAACGCTCCTAGGTTTTGGTGACATTGCAAACTGTGGGTCTGAGTTCCTGCGCACCAAGATGCAGGTCATTGAAGGGCAGGTCCTGCATCTCCTGTATGGCTTGCACCGTGAGGTGCCCTAAGAACAGGACGTTGGCAGGGAATGATTAGATTAGATTAGATTACGAACAGTGTGGAAACAGGCCCTTCGGCCCAACAAGTCCACACCGACCCGCCGATGCGTAACCCACCCAGACCCATTCCCCTACATTTATCACTTCACCTAACACTACGGGCAATTTAGCCTGGCCAATTCACCTGACCTGCACATTTTTGGACTGCGGGAGGAAACCGGAGCACCCGGAGGAAACCCACGCAGACACGGGGAGAATGTGCAAACTCCACACAGATAGTTGCCTAAGGCGGGAATTGAACCCGGGTCTCTGGCACTGCGAGGCAGCAGTGCTAACCACTGTGCCGCCCACTTTAAACATTAACAGGAATTTTGGAGGCGATTGAGGAGCAGGTCATTGTTGGGGGCAACACCTCTTTGAAACACTGCTGGGGGAGGGCAGTGGAAGATGTGTCCTGGTGGCAGCTGGAAATGGCGGAAAAACATGGAGGCTATTGGGGTAGAAGCCGAGGAGTCAGAGAGATTAGAGTCCCTACAGTGTGGAAACAGGCCCTTCGGCCCAACCAGTCCACACTGACCCTCTGAAGAGTAACCCACCCAGATCCATTTCCCTCTGACTAATGCACCTCACACTATGGGCAAATAAACATGGCCAGTTCACCTGGGGAGAACTTGCAAACTCCACACAGACAGTTGCCCAAGGTTGGAATCGAACCTGGGACCCTGGTGCTGTGAGGCAGCAATGCTAGCCACTGAGCCACCATGCTACCCTAAAAATTGAACTCAACTTCTACCATAAGCAGGGATTGAACCTGGGTCCCCAGATCATTACCAGGGTCTCTGTAGTAACAGCCCAGTGATTGTACCCCTAGGCCGTCACCTCCTCATGGCTCACGTGCAACATGAAAACAGACCCTTCGATTCAACTTGTCCATGCTGACCAGCTATCCTAACCTAATCTAGTCCCATTTGCCAGCACTTGGTCCATATCCCTCTAAACCTTTCCTATTCATATACCCATCTAGATGCCTTTTAATTGCACCAACCTCTGCCACATCCTCTGGCAACTCATTCCATATACACACCACCCTCTGTGTTAAAAAGTTGCCCCTGAGGTTCCTTTTAAATCTTTTTCCTCTCATCCTAAACTTACGCCCTCTAGTTCCAGGCACCCCCACCCCAGGGAAAAGACTTTGACTATTTACCCTATCCATGCCCATCATGATTTTGCAAACCTCTATAAGGTCACCCCTCAGCCTCCAACGCTCCAGGGAAAACAGCCCCAGCCTGTTCAGCCTCTCCCCGTAGCTCAAATCCTCCAACCCTGGCAACATCCTTGTAAATCTTTTCTGCACCCCTTTCAAATTTCATAACATCCTTCCGATAGGAAGGAGAACAGAATTGCACGCAATATTCCAAAATTGGCCGAACCAATTCCTCTCATCCTGGAATGCCGCACAAGAGGAAGCATCCGCTCCACATCTATTTTATTAGATTACTTACAGTGTGGAAACAGGCCCTTCGGCCCAACAACCCTCCAAAGAGCAACCCACCCCCCTACACCTAACACTGTGGGCAATTTAGCACAGCCAAATCAGCTGATCTGCACATTTTTGGACTGTGGGAGGAAACCGGAGCAAACCCACACTGACACGGGGAGGATGTCCAAACTGAGGCGGGAATAGAACCTGGGTCTCTGGGGCAGCAGCGCTAACCACTGTGCCACCGTGCGATACCTTTGACCATCTTGAATACCTCACTTTGATATCAAAGTGTGGTGGATGCTGGGACAGTGAGTAAATTCCAGGAGTGAGACAGATTTTTAATTGGTATGGGGTTGAAGGGTCATGGGGAGAAGGCAGGAAAATGGGGATGAGGAGCACCATCAGCCATGATCGAATCATGCAGCAGACTCAATGGGCCGAGTGGCCTAAAATCCTGTTCCTATATCTTATGATCTCCAGATCTTCTGCTGGGGATGATGAAGGTCCTCAACTCAGACTTGTCTGGGTAAGCCACTTTCATGATCATGGACAGCAGAGGATGCTATTGCATAGAGTTCAGCTGGACCTTTGCTTCCTGTTTGGAATGGGCTGCAGGGAAATTCCAAACACATTCACCTTACATAAACGCAAATTATTTGACAATCGCGTATACAAAGTTGGCGGGGGGGGGGGGGGGGGGGGGGGTGGAGGGAGGGGGGAAGGGGTAGCAGGAGAAAACGCTTCAGAGAATTAAATGTGAAAGGGAGTGGAGCCAACCAGAATGTGGGAGGGCACGAGAAACCAACATTTAAAAATTCCTTTGCCTGCTCTCGAATTGGGTAATGCGATTGGGTAATGCGATTGCACCACAAAGGACAAAGGTCACATGAGCTGCAGTAAACACAGGAATTGGGCGAATCGTGATAAACGAGGGTTTTTCTTCATCTCAATAAGCTCAGATATCGTAATTCCTAAAAGAAGACACTTCCTCCTGTCAATAAATTGGAAAGGATATTGACCACATTTTCCTCAATTTCCCAAGGAAATGACAGAAGGGCTTGGCCGTTAGAATGACCCCACAAACACAAACATTTCTGAAACTATTTTCTCTCTCTCAATTCATTCCAAATTTTGATGGTCAGCAGAGAAAAATTAGCATCCTGTACTTGCCTTTTTTAAGAACGTAGAACATTATAACGCAGTACAGGCCCTTCGGCCCTCAATGTTGTGCCAACCTGTGGAACCAATCTGAAGCCCATCTATTCTACACTATTCCTTTTCATCCATATGTTTATCCAATGGCCATTTAAATGCCCTTAAAGTTGGCGAGTCTACTACTGCTGCAGGAATTGCGTTCCATGCCCAGATCTATTCTATCTTTCAGATAGAATTCAGGATCAGGTACAGAAACTTGCTGACATTAATCTTAAATTTGCTTGCCATCACTTTGAAACTTTTCTCGTCCATTTAGAGTCATAGAGTCACAGAGTCATAGAGATGTACAGCATGGAAACAGACCCTTCGGTCCAACCCGTCCATGCCGACCATATATCCCAACCCTATCTAGTCCTACCTGCCGGCACCTGGTCCATATCCCTCCAAACCCTTCCTATTCAAATACCCATCCAAATGCCTCTTAAATGTTGCAATTGTACCAGCCTCCACCACATCCTCTGGCAGCTCATTCCAAACATGTACTACCCTCTGCGTGAAAATATTGCCCCTTAGGTCTCTTTTATATCTTTCCCCTCTCACCCTAAACCTATGCCCTCTAGTTCTGGACTCCCCGACCCCAGGGAAAAGACTTTGCCTATTTATCCTATCCATGCCCCTCATAATTTTGTAAAGCTCGATAAGGTCACCCCTCAGCCTCTGACACTCCAGGGAAAACAGTCCCAGCCTGTTCAGCCTCTCCCTGTAGCTCAGCTCCTCCAACCCTGGCAACATCCTTGTAAATCTATTCTGAACCATTTCAAGTTTCACAACATCTTTCCGATAGGAAGGAGACCAGAATTACACGCAATATTCCAACAGTGGCCTAACCAATGTCCTGTCCAGCCGCAACATGATCTCCCAACTCCTGTGCTCAATAATCTGACCAATAAAGGAAAGCATACCAAATGCCTTCTTCACTATCCTATCTACCTGCGACTCCACTTTCAGGAGCTATGAACCTACACTCCAAGGTCTCTTTGTTCAGCAAAACTCCTTAGGACCTTACCATTAAATGTATAAGTCCTGCTAAGATTTGCTTTCCCAATATGCAGCACCTCACATTTATCTGAATTAAACTCCATCTGCCACTTCTCAGCGCATTGGCCCATCTGGTCCAGATCCTGTTGTAATCTGAGGTAACCCTCTTCGCTCTCCACTACACCTCCAATTTTGGTGTCATCTGCAAATTTGCTAACTGTACCTCTTATGCTCACATCAAAATCAATTATGTGAATCACAAAAAGTAGAGGGCCCAGCACCGATCCTTGAGGCACTCCACTGGTCACAAGCCTCCAGTCTGAAAAACAACCCTCCTCCACAACCCTCTGTCTTCTACAAATGGCTAGTTCTCCCTGTATTCCATGAGATCTAACCTTGCTAATCAGTCTCTCATGGGGAACCTTGTCGAATGCCTTACTGAAGTCCATATAGATCACATCTACTGCTCTGCCCTCATCAATCTTCTTTGTTACTTCTTCAAAAAACTCAATCAAGTTTGTGAGACATGATTTCCCACGCACAAAGCCATGTTGACTATCCCGAATCAGTCCTTACCTTTCCAAATACATGTACATCCTGTCCCTCAGGATTCCCTCTAACAACTTGCCTGCTACCAAGGTCAGGCTCACCGGTCTATAGTTCCCTGGCTTGTCCTTACCACCCTTCTTAAACAGTGGCACCACATTTGCCAACCTCCAGTCTTCTGGCACCTCACCTGTGACTATTGATGATACAAATATCTCAGCAAGAGGCCCAGCAATCACTTCTCTAGCTTCCCACAGAGTTCTCGGGTACACCTGATCAGGTTCTGGGATTATCCACTTTTAACCGTTTCAAGACATCCAGCACTTCCTCCTCTGTAATCTGGACATTTTGCAAGATGTCACCATTTATTTCCCTACAGTCTATATCTTCCATATCCTTTTCCACAGTAAATACTGATGCAAAATATTCATTTAGTATCTCCCCCATTTTCTGTGCTCCACACAAAGGCCGCCTTGCTGATCTTTGAGGGGCCCTATTCTCTCCATAGTTACCCTTTTGTTCTTAATATATTTGTAAAAACCCTTTGGATTCTCCTTGATTCTATTTGCCAAAGCTATCTCATGTCCCCGTTTTGCCCTCCTGATTTCCCTCTTAAGTATACTCCTACTTTCTTTATACTCTTCTAAGGATTCACTTGATTCCTGTGATTCCTAAGGATTCCTGTCTATCCCTGACTTATGCTTCCTTCTTTTTCTTAACCAAACCCTCAATTTCTTTAGTCATCCAGCATTCCCTATACCTACCTGCCTTCCCTTTCACCCTGACAGGAATATACTTTCTCTGGATTCTTGTTAGAACATAGAACATAGAAGAATACAGCGCAGTACAGGCCCTTTGGCCCTCGATGTTGCGCCGATCCAAGCCCACCTAACCTACACTAGCCCACTATCCTCCATATGCCTATCCAATGCCCGTTTAAATGCCCATAAAGAGGGAGAGTCCACCACTGCTACAGGCAGGGCATTCCATGAACTCACGACTCGCTGAGTAAAGAACCTACCCCTAACATCTGTCCTATACCTACCACCCCTTAATTTAAAGCTATGCCCCCTCGTAATAGCTGACTCCATACGTGGAAAAAGGTTCTCATGGTCAACCCTATCTAAACCCCTAATCATCTTGTACACCTCTGTCAAGTCACCCCTAAACCTTCTTTTCTCCAATGAAAACAGCCCCAAGTGCCTCAGCCTTTCCTCATACGATCTTCCTACCATACCAGGCAACATCCTGGTAAACCTCCTCTGCACCTGTTCCAGTTCCTCCACATCCTTCCTATAGTATGGCGACCAAAACTGCACACTGCGGCCGCACCAGAGTCTTATACAACTGCAACATGACCTCAGGGCTCCGGAAATCAATTCCTCTACCAATAAAAGCCAGTACGCCATATGCCTTCTTCACCGCACTATTTACCTGGGTGGCAACTTTCAGAGATCTGTGTACATGGACACCAAGATCCCTCTGCTCATCCACACTACCAAGTATCCGACCATTAGCCCAGTACCCCGTCTTTTTGTTACTCTTACCAAAGTGAATCACCTCACACTTATCTACATTGAACTCCATTTGCCACCTTTCTGCCCAGCTCTGCAACTTATCTATATCCCGCTGTAACCTGACACATCTTTCCTTACTGTCAACAACTCTACCGACTTTCGTATCATCCGCAAACTTGCTCACCCAACCTTCTAGCCCCTCCTCCAGGTCATTTATAAAAATGACAATCAGCAATGGTCCCAAAACAGATCCTTGCGGAACACCGCTAGTAACTGCACTCCAAGATGAACCTTTACCATCAACTACTACCCTCTGTCTTCTTCCAGCCAGCCAATTCCTAATCCAAACCTCCAACTCACCCTCAATGCCATACCTCCGTATTTTTTGCAGTAGCCTACCATGGGGAACCTTATCAAATGCCTTACTAAAATCCATATACACCACATCTACCGCTTTACCCTCGTCTACCTGCTTAGTCACCTTCTCAAAGAATTCAATAAGGTTTGTGAGGCACGACCTGCCCTTCACAAAACCATGCTGACTATCCTTGATCACATTATTCCTATCCAGATGTTTATAAATCCTACCCCTTACAATTCTCTCTAAGACTTTGCCCACAACAGAAGTGAGACTCACCGGCCCATAGTTACTAGTTATCTCATTTCTGAAGGCTTCCCATTTTCCAGCTGTCCCTTTACCTGCGAACATCTGCCTCCAATCAGCTTTCGAAAGTTCTTGCCTAATACCGTCAAAATTGGCCTTTCTCCAATTTCGAACTTCAACTTTTAGATCTGGTCCATCCTTTTCCATCACTATTTTAAAACGAAAAGAATTATGGTCGCTGGCCCTAAAGTGCTCCCCCACTGACACCTCAGTCACCTGTCCTGCCTTATTTTCCAAGAGTAGGTAAAGTTTTGCACCTTCTCTAGTAGGTACATCCACATACTGAATCAGAAAATTGTCTTGTACACACTTAAGAAATTCCTCTCCATCTAAACCTTTAACACTATGGCAGTCCCAGTCGATGTTTGGAAAGTTAAAATCCCCTACCATAACTACCCTATTATTCTTACGGATAGCTGAGATCTCCTTACAAGTTGGTTTCTGGGTAATCCAAGATGGAGGATGGGAAAAATTTCTGGCTGTAAGAGCTGCTCCTTTTTTTGAGGTGTTTGAGGTGTTGGAGGTGATTTCCTCAAATTCCAGGAGCAGCAATTACTGTTTTATATGCTGTTGCATTGTTTTGGAATTTTGGGGAAAAAAAAGTCAAAACAACAGCAGTTTTAAAAGGGAGAAGAGCAGACAAAGGAAGCACATGGTGAGGACAGTGTAGGAGAGAGAGAGAGAGAGAGGGAGAGAGAGAGAGAGAACCTGCACAGTTACCGCCTTTGCTGTTTGAATTCGTGTATCGCTGGACATCAGAGTGCATCTGGGAAAATCAACAAACAGTGAAATTCACAACTAACCTTGGAGGAACTGTTGGGTGAAGTTCACAGCACAGAATCAGATAAGTCAATTGTTGTTTTAAATCTGTCCAAGAGAAAGGCTGCAGTAGTGAGTATTGTGTATTCTTTCTTGATTACATGTTTTTGGAGATACGTCTCTTGATTAAACTTAAAATATAAGCCATAGCTATTAATTTAATCTGGGGCAGTGTTTGTAGAGGAATAAGACAGTTTTATTTTCTGGATCTGTAGATTGTGAAGGAGCAAAAATGGCCTTTGCAGTGAGATGTACTTCTTGTCAGATGTGGGAGTTTAAAGAGAGTTTAAGGGTTACTGAGGATTATATCTGCCATAAATGCTCTTGGATGCGAATCTTATCAGATCGAGTGGATCGGTTGGAGAGACAGATAGAAGCGATGAGGAATTTGCAACAGCAACAGTATGTTATGGATGGCAGTTATAGGAAGGGGGGAAAGTCTCAGATACAGTCACATAGATGGGTTAACTCCAGGAAGGGCGAGAGAGGTCGGAACCTAGGGCAGGAGTCCTTTGTGGATATACCCATTTCAAACAGGTATGCTGTTTTGGAAAATGTAGGGGGTGATTGATTCTCAGGGGTACGTAGCATTAACAGCCAAGTTTCTGGTATTGAGACTGGCTCTAATGCAACTCGGGGTACGTCGGCTTCCAAGAGATCAATTGGACCTCCCGACCTCTGGCCCCATGTGTACCCTTCAGCACTCATCTCAGATGCTGCCCATCTCCAAATTTTATTCCATCGTGAGATTGGGCATCGATGGCTAGGCTGGCATTCATTGGTCCTCTCTGAAGCCTTCCTTGAACCATAACAGACCATGTGACCTAGGTATACGGGCAGTGCTGTTAAAAATGGAAGTCGTTTCATCCAAATGAGTGACTGGTCAGGCCAGTTATTTCAGAGGACCTGTAGGCCCAAACCAGGTCAGGAGGGCGGATTTCACCCCGTAAAGGACATTAGCAAACCAGATAAGTTCTCACGATAATTCATTCTGGTTGTGTGGTCATCAACACTGAGACTAATGTATTAATTCATTGAATTTAAATTTCACAAGATGGCTTCCTAAAAGGAAAGAGCGATGCATTCTGTGAAAAAGACACACTGTTCTGTCCCAAAACCTTTGTGCGTCAGATTTCCAAAGCTCTTCATCATTTAGAAAATAGTCTATTCCTCTATTCCTCTTGACAAGTGCATAGCCTCACACTCTCCCACCTTGTATTCCACTTGCCATGTCTTTGCACACTCTCCCAGCCTTTTCAAGTCCTTCAGCAGCCTTCCCACTTCTTCAACAGAATCCTATCTTTGTGTCATCTGCAAACTTAGCAACAAAGCCCTCAGTTGCTTCAACCAGATCATTCATGTATAATGTGAATAGTTGTGGTCCCAACACTGACCCCTGTGGAACTCCACTAGTCACCAGTTGCCATTGTGGAAAAGATCCCTTTATCCCTACTCTCTGCCTTCTGCCAGTCAACCAATCCTCTATCCCTGCCAGTACCTTGCCCCTAACACCATGGGGTCTTATCTTATTAAACAGCCTCCTGTGCTACACCTTGTCAAGG
The DNA here is from genome assembly GCF_037043375.1 of Chiloscyllium plagiosum. Taxonomy (NCBI): domain Eukaryota; kingdom Metazoa; phylum Chordata; class Chondrichthyes; order Orectolobiformes; family Hemiscylliidae; genus Chiloscyllium; species Chiloscyllium plagiosum. The sequence goes on along the minus strand of NW_028270185.1, from coordinate 20,703,470 downwards.
GCCTTCTGGAATTCCAAATAGATTATGTCCATTGGCTCTCCTTTGTCTAACTTGCTCATGACCTACTCAAACAATTCTAACAGACTGTCAGGCATGACCCCCCGTCCCCATCGACGAAGCTGTGCTGACTCCATCGTATTTTACCACCCACTTCTGTGGTATTCTGTAATCTCATCCTGAATAATGAACTCTTAGAATGTTATCAATGAGGAGAAAGTGAGGACTGCAGATGCTGGAGATCAGAGCTGAAAATGTGTTGCTGGAAAAGCGCAGCAGGTCAGGCAGCATCCAAGGAGCAGGAGAATCGACGTTTCGGGCATGAGCCTGAAGAAGGGCTCATGCCCGAAATGTCGATTTTCCTGCTCCTTGAATGTTACCAATGACTCAGGCTCACTGGCCCATAGCTTCCTGTGTTCTGCCTCTCACTCTCCTTAAACTGGATGTTACATTAGCTACTTTTCAGTCCTCTGGGACCCTCACTGATTCCTGTTAGATCACCATCAAAGCCTCCAGAATCCCCTCAAAGCTATCTCCTTCAGTGCTCTGGGGTGCAGTCCATATAGTGAGATATCTACCTTCAGATCTTTCAGCTCCAGCGGTGGTCACTGTACACACCTCTGCCCCCTGGCTCTCTTGAAGTTCTGGCATGCAACTGGTATCTTCCACCATCAAAACCAATGCAAAGTACCAGTCAGTTCCTTTGCCATTTCTTTGTTCCCCATTACTACTCCTCAAGCCTCATTTTCCAGCAGTCCAATGGCCAATCTTGCCTCTCTCTTACATTTTATACGTTTAAAATAACTCTTGCAACCTTCTTCTATATTATTCGCTCGCTTCCCCTCATATTTCATCTTCTCCTCTCTTATTGCTTTTATATTTATTCATTGCTGGCTTTAAAAGCTTCCCAAACCTCTGGCTTCCCAAAAATCTTCGCCATGTTGTATGCTTTTTCTTTTGCCTTTAAGCTTTATCAGCCATGGTTTCTTTGTCTTCCCCTTAGTATGTTTCTTCTTCCTTGGAATGCTTCCCAAATTAACCCCAGAAATTCCCACCATTGCTGCTCCGCCAACTTCCCTGCTCAGTTCCTCTTGCGACCAACTCTGGCCAGCTCCTCCCTCTTGCCTTTGTCGTTAACTTTACTCAATTGTAATACAATTCCTGCTTCTCCTTCTTAAATTGCATTGTGAACTCTATCACATTATGGTCACTGCCCCCGAGGGGTTCCTTGATGATAAGCACTCTAGTCTGCTTCATTACTCATCACTAAATCCAGAATTGCCTGTTCCCTAGTGGGCTCTACCACAAGCTGCTCCAAATAAAAACCTCATAGAAATTCCATGTATTCCTTTTCCTGAGATCTGCTATCATCTTGAACCAGAAATAGCTGGCTTTTTCCTCTTGAGGGAATATGTGTCCTTAGATCATTTTGAAACTCAGGAATTAGCAGTCCAGTCACACGCCACTACACCATCGTCTGTCCCACATCTATGAGTTTAAGGAATTCCTTACACAACATCTTCAATTTTTCAGACTCCAAGTTTGGTATAATCTGTAAGACTATTTACATCATGCCTCAACATCAGAAGACATCCTGAATTATTTCACAAGCGTAGAATCTGGCATAACTTTACAGTCTTTACAAATCTTCTCAAAACTCGTTAAGTCCTCACAAAGTTAATTTACATGGATTAGAATGATCATGGGAGTTGGACATCATAGGTGATTCAGCATTTATTGCCCTAGGAAGGGGAATGGTGACCTCCATTCTTGAACCACTACAGTCCACCTGGTGTAGGTACAAAGTAAGGGAGTTCCGAGATTTCAACCCAGTAATTATGAAGGAAGGGCAATACATCTGCAAGTCAGGTTGGTGTGAAATTTAAGAGGGGAGTGTGAAGGTGGTGGTGTCCCCATGTGCCTTCCCCAAACCATTTGAGTGGTAGACGTGGGTTTGAAAGATGCTGTCAGAGGAACCTTCATGAATCACTATGGTGCATCTTGTGGATGGTCTCCGCTGCTGCCATTGTGGAGTGAGTGAATGTTGAAGGTAATGCCAAACAACCACTATCCAGGCAAGGGGAGAATATTCTTTCAAACTCCTGCCTTGTAGATTGTGGACAGGCTTTGGGGAGTCAGCAGGTGAGTTTAGTCATTGCAGAAATCCCGGAATCTGATCTGCTTTTGTAGTCCTGCTATTTATATGGCTTGGTCTAGTTCCGGTTCTGGTCAAGGGTAACCTTCAGGATGTTGATAGTGGAAGATTCAGGTATGGTAACGCGACTGAATATCGAAAGGAGATAGTTAGATTCTCTCCTGTTGGCGAGTGTGTTATGATGCAATGGTTCTGAAAGAGTTAATACCAACAAAGATATCACTCAGTCTTTAGGTGGATTTAAAGCGTTCTGCACTAACCTTTGTTGTGGGGGCTGTTGTGTTGGTAACTGTATTTTGTATATCTCCCAAGAATCCCATGTAATCACACCTGACTAGTAATATAAATTGTACTTAATGATATCATACAATATACCACCGTGTTCATTGAGACAAGTGCCTTTTCTGTTTAGACTCACCAGTGATCTATTCTTTATCACTGACCAACAGACAGGCCCGAGACACTTTCTGGACAAAGGGGGATTGGGGACAGCCAGAAGATAAACTTAGACAAGGGCTGCAGAATCAGAAAGACCTCAATTTATTTCAGCAGAAAAAGAACAATTTTAAATAAATCCAGAGGAACAATGTACCTGAAGAAGAACAGCCAGAGGAAATTAAGGTTTATGAGGATCCAGACTCAGTAAACTCTGATTTAAGTCGGGATATTTGTAAAGGCTGCAACCATAGAACTTTATTTAGTATTATAAGTGTTTTTCTTTCTTCAGACAGTGCAAGGTGATAATTTGTCCATTTGTGCCTGGGAAGAAGTGGGACTACACCATCTAGGCTCCAGCAGGTTGGAAAACCCTGAAGAAAGTTGGAAAACCCACCATCTGATTGTTAAAATCATCAGGAAAATCAGAAACATGGCTGGTAAATCCAGAGAGTAACAGAGATATAGCATTGCAAAGAAACATAATTTTGAAAACAGTAAACCACTGCAGGACACCCAGTAATATAATTTAGAGCTTTATTGAAGAATTTAATACAATATTACGACAATACAGAGTTTTAAAAGGACTGGCAAACAGAAGTAAATGCAAGAAAAGACTGTATAGTGTCTAGCAAGCTTTATGGAATTTAAAACAGCATTGAATAACAGCAGATTATCAACTGTACTGAAATGATATAGATTTAAAATAGCTTCACAGTAATAAGAATGAATAAACTCATTGAGAAAAAAATGGAGGGAGACAAAATGCTTCCTTAAAGATTCAAAGGCAGAAAATCCAGAGCCAAGCGTTGGGCTTATTGGAAGAGACTGTTCTCACGATACAGAATTGCTTAAGCAGAACAAATTAAAATACAAGGGTGGCACAGTGGTACAGTGGTTAACATTGCTGCCTCACAGCACCAGGGTCCCAGGTTTGATTCCAGCTTCGTGTGACTGTCTGTGTGGAGTTTGCACATCCTCCCCGTGTCTGTGTGTGTTTTCTCTGGGTGCTCTGGTTTCATCCCACAGTCCGAAGATGTGCAGGTCAGGTGAATTAGACACACTAAATTGCCCGTAGTGTTAAGTGCATTAGTCAGAGGGAAATGGGTCTGGGGTAGTTCTTCTTCAGAGGATTGGTGTGGACGTTTGGGCTGATGGGCCTGTTTCCAGACTGTAGGGACTCTAATGTAAAATTGTACATGGCAAAGTCCCATAAATGTCAATATCAATAACTATTGTAATACATGCGTCCATTTGTGGATGATGCTATTAATCAGCAGAATATTAAAGAGAGTTTAAATGCTTCTGAAGATGTCCAAAAAGCGATTAACAATTACAGAGGAACCTTGATTATCCGAATGAGAAGGGCGGGTACTATTTTATTCGGTCAATAGATTTCCTCTGGGGCTTGGAGTTTTCTGTGACATCTGCTCCCCATTCAGGAGACTAGGCAAAAGCACACTGCGTGCAAAATCCCGCACCCACCCCCGGCTGACCATTTTCTCCCCCAACCCCCCCCCCCCTGCCACGGGGCAGCCAGACTGTACATCAACAGTGAGACTGCTGCAGCTTTTGTGGAGTAAGTGTTCAAATAGCATGCACCGACAACGTTTTGACAGGTTCCACCTCTGCGCTGTACAGGATAATGTTGCAGAGATTATCTGGGGAAGGAGGATTTAGGGTTCACCCCTCTGTAGAACTCCAGGGAAAGTGAGGGGGGAGAGAGAGAAGGCGGGAGGTCAGTCATTTGGTGACGGTGGCTGGACTGTCCAGGACTGTTCTCGGCAGCGTTTCAGTGAGCCGAGTTCGTTTTTAGTCATTGTACCTGTAAACAAAAGATGTGATCAGGGTTGAAACAGCTCTTTGACGTAACGTTTCTATTGGGACCTCCTTTAGATAATCCAAAGTTCGGATAATTGATGTTCGGATAATCGAGGTTCCTCTGTACTTCAAATTAAGAACAAATCATTCAAGAAAATCTTGAACAAGCAAAATTTAACAGAAGAATTTTTAGTTAATTTCATTAATCACTCTACAGCTAACAGAAAGTTCAATTGGAGCTTTGAAGTCAAAATTCACAAGAGATAGAATTGTTATTGGAATTTCTGATTAAACTTTCTCTGATTTCTGACAGTCCAAAGACTCATAGATACCAAGACATAGCCAACCCTACCTTAAAAGATCAACTTTATAAAATATTGGCACTTTAAAGAAGTATGTGACGAGCTAACACAAAGAATCAGCCAAACATCAGATGCTGAACACCAGTGTTATGGATGTGGGATAAATAAGACCTCACAAGCATTGACAGTGCTCAGCTATGATAAAAAGATGCTAGATCTGCAAAGCAGGAGGTCACTTCTGGAAGATGTTCAGAAGACATAGTTTGAGAAAGCTTGGTGCTCTCACTCGCAAATAATTCACCACCATTAGACAAACTGTTGTAGTAACGTTACACCTTTACCAAGGCTATACTGTCTGTGGCTTTTTTTCCAGAGGCCATAAAAGCAGAGATTCTGAAAAGTCCAAGTTTGAACGGTTTTAGGGCCAATTTGATATAGCTAACATATACTGTCTCAGGCAAAAGGCTTTTGAGGTGTTAAAAAAGCTTGCACAATGAAAGGGGAGTGGCCAGTTCTCCCAGCTCAGCTTTCCTTTGGTTTAGTTTGGTTTCGTATTTAGCAGTCTGGGTATTCACTGAAAGCAGTCTGGCATTTTGAAGCTGCTAGTTCAAGAAACAGCTCCATGGAAGAAGGTGTTCCATGCTCAATCTCTCTGCCATCTCTCTCTCTCTCTCTCTCCTGTAAGACCCCATGTTTGATTTTTCCTTTTGTGCCAAGGGGTGTTTATGGGGATTGTTCCAAGTATATGGAACAGCATCATTAAGTTGGGATAATCTGTTGGGTTTTCGGATTCGTTATTATTCTATATTATGTTCTCTTTTGTTTGGTAACCTTGTAAATAAATTCTGTTTTGTTTAAAACTAAGTAGTTGGGTCAGCTGCATCCCTCCTGGAATATCCACTCTACACCTGCTTAAAACAACTAACAAAGTTAGGGTCTGGGCTACTTTCTTGAAATGTTTTGAGAGGATCTGGCCTGGTGCATAACACTATCTCCAATGGAAAAAGTACCCCAGGCATTCCCAGGCTAACCTGCTGATCCAGTATAATCAGAAGACACAGAACGTGTCAGCATGAATGGGCATCCTGTATGTTTTAAGCTTTATACATGAGCAAGTATTACTGTCCTATCAGACCAGTTACCATGGTTGAAGAAATACAAGTAACTGCCTGTAGAGAGGGAATGACATGGTGCTAGTGGAATAATAGACAACAGCTCAGGATTGCTACAGGTTATGCTATAGCATATACACTACAACACACTCAAGAGAATTAAAATCGATGTACATTGACCACAAACAAATATCTTAATTGTTGAGGCTACATACACATCTCAACTGGTTTCCTCCCACAATCCAAGGAGGTGCAGGCCAGGTGAATTGGCCATGCTAATTTGCCCATAGTGTTAGGTGCACTAGTCAGAGGGAAATGGGTCTGGGTGGGTTACTCTTTGGAGGGTCAGTGTGGACTTGTTGGGCCGAATGGCCTGTTTCCACACTGTAGGGAATCTAATCTAAATAAATCATAAATTTTAGAGGAGGTTGGTAACCTCTCAGAGAACAACAGGTCATAGAGTCATACAGCATGGAAACAGACCCTTCGGTCCATCTCATCCATGTTTCCCAAACTAAACCAATCCCATTTGCCTGCGTTTGTCCGATATCAATCTAAAGCTTTCCTACTCATCTACCTGTCTAAACATCTTTATTTATTCATACATGGGATGAGGACATTGCTGGGTGGTCAGAATTTATTGCCCAGAGGGCAGTTAAGGGTCAACCACATTGCTGTGGGCCTGGAGTCACATATAGGCCAGACCAGCAGTTTCCTTCCCTGAAGGACATTGGTGAACCAGATGGGTTTTCCCAACAATGAACCTGGGTCCCTGATGCTGTGAGGCAGCAGTGCTAACTACTGAGCCACCATGCCACCCCAATTGTTGGATTTTTATGTCAGCCTATATGAGGAGCAGATTTATTATATACAGCTCCTGAGAGTCCTAAATGATTGTACCTGACCAGTAATGTAAGTTGTACTTATTGCCATCATACAATAAACTCATTTATTAACTAAAAACAATTTATTAACTAAAAACAATGGGAAACATGGATGAGATGGACCGAAGGGTCGGTTTCCATGCTGTATGACTCTATGACCTGTTGTTCTCTGAGAGGTTACCAATCTCCTCCAAAATTTATGATTTATTTAGATTAGATTCCCTACAGTGTGGAAACAGGCCATTCGGCCCAACAAGTCCACACTGACCCTCCAAAGAGTAACCCACCCAGACCCATTTCCTTCTGACTAATGCACCTAACACTATAGGCAAATTAGCATGGCCAATTGTTTGTGCTCACTAGTGGTCTATATCATTGATTATTAGACAAGCCCAAACATAGTATAAACAAAGGAACATTGGTGACAGTGAACTACCTCAAAATAACCCCTACCCTGTCCCACAGACTGGCACAGGTGGAAGTTACCAAGAGATGCCAACAGTGGCAATCAAGGCAAATGTCATGGAGATGGTTATTACCTGATCATATTGTTCTCTGTGCTAGGCATGAGTCCAACCAACGGAGCATGCCTCATTAATTCTCTTTGGTTTTAACACAGGTCAGGGTGAGGTCATCTATTTAGGAAGGAAGAATAAGGAAGTCACTTATTACCTGGAAGATGTGAATAGAACAGAACTTAAAGAAGACCAGAAGTTGAGCTTTTTATGGCCTCCTCATCCATATTTGGACCAAGGCTGTAATGCAGTCAGTGAGCAGGTTATTGCTAAGGAAGTGCTTCATGATAGCACTGTCAATGACCCCTTCCATCACTTTGCTGGTGACTGAGAGTAGACTGACAGGATTGTAACTGTTTTGCCCTGTTTTGCATTGAACAAAGCAGGTCTTCTCTGCACTGTTGGGTAAATGCCACTGTTGGAGCTGCACTGGAACAGCTTGGCTGCAAACACAGCTGGTTCTTCATATTGGGAAGACTGAAGTCTGGATTTTCACTCCTTGCTCCAAACTCTGTTCCCCTAAAGTCCTCTGACCCTCTCCCAGACATCACTAAGGTCAAGCCAGTCTGTTCACAGCCTTGGTGTTGCACTCAATCCTGAGACGAGTTTACAACCTCACATTCCTGCCCTGATGAGAGACCACACGTGTTCACCTCATTAACATCGCGCCACTTGCCCCCTTTTCAGTTCATCGACTGCTGAAGCACTTAACCACGGCTTCATTACGCCCACCCTCAACTGTTACAATGTACTCCTGGCTTCTCCCTGCATTTTATCAACTTTGACTTGAGATCCTTGAAGACCCTGCAACTTACTTGATTTGGTTTGAAGTATTATTGTCACCTGTACTGTGAAAGGTTCTGTTTCGTGTGCAGTACCGGCAGATCATACCGTACAAAGTACATTGGGGTAACAGAACAGAGCAAAAGGCCAAACTGGCACCTACCACAGTGAATGAGGGAGCAGGTGTATCCAAGGCTGTCGGGGCAGGAGACATTGGCTCACTGATCGAAACGAGTGTAAAATGCATTAAGCACGTCAGGGTGGGATGTATTTTTGTCTCTTCTGCTTTGCTTTGTAGCCCATTGTATCATAGAGGCCTTGCCACACATGTCTGTGTGGTTAGTTTGGGTCTCCAGCTTAGTCCAGTACTGCCTCTTGGTGTCTCAAATGGCCTTATGGAGGTCGTAGCTGGATTTCCTGTATAGGTCAGGGTCGCCTGATCTTCAGTACGCAATGGATCTCTCGGACCATCCACAGCTTGTGTCTAAACCCAGAGCAGACATTCAGTTTAGATTTCCAAGATGGCAGCGGATTGGCAGCACAGTGGGTGGACTCCCATCAGTTCCGTCTGCTTGTTCTTTCTTCTTTCCTTTCTTCAGAGCCTTTTTCTTCCTTCCTTTAATCTACTTACCTTCCGTGGGGAGGTCAAGCCAGTGCAGGGGAGAGTGTGAGAATGAGCCCAGAATAGTTCTGGACTCTCCCACCCGAGGGAAAGGACCTTGCCTCTTTACCCTATCCATGCCCCTCATGATTTACAAACCTCTATAAGGTTACCCCTCATCCTCCAACGCTCCAGAGAAAGCAGCCCCAGTCTTTTCAGCCTCTCCTGATATCTCAAACCCTCCAACCATGGCAACATCCTTTTCTGAAGTCTTTCAAGTTTCACAACATCCTTCTGACAGAAAGGAGAGCAGAACTGAATGCAGTATTCGTGAGTTCTTCATTTTTCTACTTTATACTGAGAAGGACTTTAATATTGAACGTTTTTTTTAGATTAGATTAGATTAGATTACAGTGTGGAAACAGGCCCTTCGGCCCAACAAGTCCACACCGACCCGCCGAAGCGCAACCCACCCATACCCCTACCCCTACATTTACCCCTTACCTAACACTACGGGCAATTTAGTATGGCCAATTCACCTGACCCTGCACATCTTTGGACTGTGGGAGGAAACCGGAGCACCCGGAGGAAACCCACGCAGACACAGGGAGAACGTGCAAACTCCACACAGTCAGTCGCCTGAGGCGGGAATTGAACCCGGGTCTCTGGCGCTGTAAGGCAGCAGTGCTAACCACTGTGCCACCGTGCCGCCCACAAACTTTATCTCTTTATTTTTCTACGTGGTACCTAAGAATTTGTACCAAGGTTTCTTTGTACCGAAGATTGCACCGAGAATGGCGATGTTGTACAGTTTTCACCGCACTCATGTACTTCTGTACTTGAGTACATGTGACAATAAAATCTTAGTCTAATTCTAAGACTGTCTCACCCAGTGTAAGCGAACTGTCTCAATGATGCTTGAAGTGTGTATACTTCAAAGCAAGAAGTATACGAAATAAGGTAGGTGAACTTGCAGCGTGGGTTGGTACCTGGGACTTCGATGTTGTGGCTATTACGGAATGGCTAGAACAGGGACAGGATTGGCTGTTGCAGGTTCCAGGATTTAAATGTTTTAGTAGGGTCAGAGGTGGGGGTAAAAGAGGGGGAGGTGTGACATTGCTTGTCAAAGATAGTATTACAGTGGTGGAAAGGACGATGGATGAGGACTTGCCATCTGAGGTAGTTTGGGCTGAGGTTAGGAATAGGAAAGGTGAGGTCACCCTGTTAGGAGTCTTTTACAGGCCTCCTAATAGTCCTAGAATCATTGAAGAAAGGATAGGGAAGGTGATTCAGGAGATGAGTGACAGTAATAGGGTGGTTGTTATGGGGGACTTTAACTTTCCTGATATTGATTGGGAAAGCTATAGCTCAAGTTCGTTAGATGGGTCAGTGTTTGTTCAATGTGTGCAGGAGAGTTTCCTGACACAATATGTAGACAGGCCAACAAGAGGTGAGGCCATACTGGATTTGGTTCTGGGTAACGAACCAGGCCAGGTGTTAGAATTAGAGGTAGGTGAGCACTTTGGAGATAGTGACCATAATTCGGTGATTTTTACTCTCGTGATGGAGAGGGATAAGTGTGTACTACAGGGCAAGAGTTATAGCTGGGGTCAGGGAAATTATGATGCGGTGAGGCATGACTTAGGATGTGTGGCTTGGAAAAGTAGACTCCAAGGCAAGTGTGTAAATGATATGTGGAGCTTGTTCAAGGAGCAACTATTGAGTGTCCTTGATAATTATGTACCTGTCAGGCAGGGAGGAAAGGGTCGTGCGAGGGAGCCGTGGTTTAATAAGGAATTGGAATCCCTTGTTAAATGGAAGAGGGCGGCCTATCTCAAGATGAGACGTGAAGGTTCAATTGGGGCGATTGAGAGTTATAGGGTAGCCAGGAAGGACCTGAAGAGAGAGCTAAGAGCAGCAAGGAGGGGACATGAAAGGTCCTTAGTCGGTAGGATTAGGGAAAACCCTAAGGCTTTCTATAGGTATGTTAGGAATAAAAGAATGACTAGGGTAGGAATAGGTCCAGTCAAGGATAGTAGTGGGAAGTTGCGTGTGAAGGCGGAAGAGATTGGGGAGACACTGAATGAATACTTTTCTTCAGTATTTACTCAGGAACAGGGCATTGTCGTCGATGTGAATACTGAGTCACAAATAAGTAGAATGGATGGCTTTGAGGTATGTAGAGAAGAGGTGTTGGAAATCCTGGAAAAGGTGAAAATAGATAAGTCCCCTGGGCCTGATGGCATTTATCCTAGGATTCTCTGGGAAGCAAGGGAGGAGATTGCAGAGCCATTGGCCTTGATTTTTATGTCCTCTTTGTCTACAGGAGTAGTGCCAGAAGACTGGAGGATAGCAAATGTGGTTCCCTTGTTCAAGAAGGGGAGTAGGGATAACCCTAGTAACTATAGGCCGGTGAGTCTCACTTCTGTTGTGGGCAAAGTCTTAGAGAGAATTGTAAGGGATAGGATTTATGCACATCTGGATAGGAATAATGTGATCAAGGATAGTCAGCATGGTTTTGTGAAGGGCAGGTCGTGCCTCACAAACCTTATTGAATTCTTTGAAAAGGTGACGAAGGAGGTTGATGAGGGGAAAGCGGTAGATGTGGTATATATGGATTTTAGTAAGGCGTTTGATAAGGTTCCCCATGGTAGGCTACTGCAGAAAATTCGGAGATATGGCATTGAGGGTGAGTTGGAGGTTTGGATTAGGAATTGGCTGGATGGAAGAAGACAGAGGGTAGTAGTTGATGGCAAAGTTTCTTCATGGAGTGCCGTCACTAGCGGTGTTCCGCAAGGATCTGTTTTGGGACCATTGCTGTTTGTCATTTTTATAAATGACCTGGAAGAGGGGTTAGAAGGTTGGGTGAGCAAGTTTGCGGATGATACGAAAGTCGGAGGAGTTGTTGACAGTGAGGAAGGATGTGGCAGGTTACAGCAGGTTATAGAGAAGCTGCAGAGCTGGGCAGAAAGGTGGCAAATGGAATTCAATGTAGCTAAGTGTGAGGTGATTCACTTTGGGAAGAATAACAAAAAGATGGGGTACTGGGCTAATGGTCGGATACTTGGTAGTGTGGATGAGCAGAGGGATCTTGGTGTCCATGTACACAGATCTCTGAAAGTTGCCACCCAGGTAAATAGTGCGGTGAGGAAGGCATATGGCGTACTGGCTTTTATTGGTAGAGGAATTGATTTCCGGAGTCCTGAGGTCATGATGCAGTTGTATAAGACTCTGGTGCGGCCGCATCTGGAATATTGTGTGCAGTTTTGGTCGCCATACTATAGGAAGGATGTGGAGGCACTGGAACGGGTGCAGAGGAGGTTTACCAGGATGTTGCCTGGTATGGAAGGAAGATCGTATGAGGAAAGACTGAGACTTGGGGCTGTTTTCATTAGAGAAAAGAAGGTTTAGGGGTGACTTGATTGAGGTGTACAAGATGATTAGGGGGTTAGATAGGGTTGACAGTGTGAACCTTTTCCCGCGTATGGAGTCGGGTATTACAAGGGGGCATAGCTTTAAATTAAGGGGGGGTAGATATAGGACTGAAGTTAGGGGTAGGTTCTTCACTCAGCGAGTCGTAAGTTCATGGAATGCCCTGCCAGTAGCAGTGGTGGACTCTCCCTCTTTATGGGCATTTAAGCGGGCATTGGATAGGTATATGGAGGATAGTGGGTTAGTATAGGTTAGGTGGGCTTGGATCGGCGCAACATCGAGGGCCAAAGGGCCTGTACTGCGCTGTATTCTTCTATGTTCTATGTTCTATGCCTTGAGGGAACACTCTTTGGCTGAACATTGCAGGCCAATTGCTTGGGGCTATACTGTTCAGTAAATTAATACTGCAGAGAGGCGAACAGAGTAAATTAATACTGCAGAGGGGTGAATGGAGTAAATTAATACTGCATAGGGATGAATTGAGTAAATTAATACTGCAGAGGGGGGAAAGGAGTAAATTAATACTGCAGAGGGATGAATGGAGTAAATCAATACTGCGGAGGGCGGAATGGAGTAAATTAATACTGCGGAGAGATGAATGGAGTAAATTAATACTGCAGAGGGGTGAATGGAGTAAACTAATACTGCGGAGGAGCGAATGGAGTAATTTAATACTGCAGAGGGGTGAATGGAGTAAATTAATACTGTGGAGGGATGAATGGAGTGAATTAATGCTGCGGAGGGGCGAATGGAGTCAATTAATACTGCGGAGGGGTTAATGGAATAAAATAAGACTGCTGAGGAGCAAATGGCATAAATCAATACTGCAGAGGGGCGAATGGAGTAAACTAATACTGCGTAGGGATGAATGGAGTAAATTAATACTGCACAGGGGTGAATGGAGTAAATTAATACTGCGGAGGGGCGAATGGAGTAAATTAATACTGCAGAGGGGCGAATGGAGTCAATTAATACTGGGGAGGGGCGAATGGAGTAATTTAATACTGTGGAGGGCTGAATGGAGTAAATTAATACTGCAGAGGGGCAAATGGAGTAAATTAATACTGCAGAGGGGCGAATGGAGTCAATTAATACTGGGGAGGGGCGAATGGAGTAATTTAATACTGTGGAGGGCTGAATGGAGTAAATTAATACTGCAGAGGGGCGAATGGAGTCAATTAATACTGCAGAGGGGTGAATGGAGTAAATTAATACTGTGGAGGGGTGAATGGATTAAATTAATACTGCAGTGGGGCAAATGGAGTAAATCAATACTGTGGAGGGGCGAATGGAGTAAATTAATGCTGCGGAGAGATGAATGGAGTAAATTAATACTGCGGAGGGGTGAATGGAGTAAATTAATACTATGGAGGGGTGAGTGGAGTAAATTAATACTGCAGAGGGGTGAATGGAGTAAATTAATACTGTGGAGGGGTGAATGGATTAAATTAATACTGCAGAGGGATGAATGGAGTCAATTAATACTGCGGAGGGGCAAATGGAGTCAATTAATACTGTGGAGGGGTGAATGGAGTAAATTAATACTGCAGAGGGGCGAATGGAGTAAATTAATACTTCAGAGGGGTGAATGGTGTAAATTAATACTGCAGCGAGGACAATGGAGTAAATTAATACTGCGGAGGTGTGAATGGTATAAATTAATACTGCGAAGGGGCGAATGGAGTAAATCAATACTGCAGAGGGGTCAATGGAGTAAATTAATACTGCGAAGGGGCGAATGGAGTAAATCAATACTGCAGAGGGGTCAATGGAGTAAATTAATACTGCAGAGTGGTGAATTGTGTAAATTAATACTGCAGTGGGGCCAATGGAGTAAATTAATACTGCGGAGGTGTGAATGGTATAAATTAATACTGCGAAGGGGCGAATGGAGTAAATTAATACTGCAGAGGGGCGAATGGAGTCAATTAATACTGGGGAGGGGCGAATGGAGTAATTTAATACTGTGGAGGGCTGAATGGAGTAAATTAATACTGCGGAGGGGCGAATGGAGTCAATTAATACTGCAGAGGGGTGAATGGAGTAAATTAATACTGTGGAGGAGTGAGTGGATTATTTTAATACTGCAGAGGGGCAAATGGCGTAATTTAATACTGCAGAGGGGTGAATGGAGTAATTTAACACTGCGGAGGGGTTAATGGAATAAATTAATACTGCAGAGGGGCAAATGGAGTAAATCAATACTGTGGAAGGGCGAATGGAGTAAATTAATGCTGCGGAGAGATGAATGGAGTAAATTAATACTGCGGAGGGGTGAATGGAGTAAATTAATACTATGGAGGGGTGAGTGGAGTAAATTAATACTGCAGAGGGGTGAATGGAGTAAATTAATACTGTGGATGGGTGAATGGATTAAATTAATACTGCAGAGGGATGAATGGAGTCAATTAATACTGCGGAGGGGCAAATGGAGTCAATTAATACTGTGGAGGGGTGAATGGAGTAAATTAATACTGCAGAGGGGCGAATGGAGTAAATTAATACTGCAGAGGGGCGAATGGTGTAAATTAATACTGCAGAGAGGTCAATGGAGTAAATTAATACTGCGGAGGTGTGAATGGTATAAATTAATACTGCGAAGGGGCGAATGGAGTAAATCAATACTGCAGAGGGGTCAATGGAGTAAATTAATACTGCGAAGGGGCGAATGGAGTAAATCAATACTGCAGAGGGGTCAATGGAGTAAATTAATACTGCAGAGGGGTGAATTGTGTAAATTAATACTGCAGTGGGGCCAATGGAGTAAATTAATACTGCGGAGGTGTGAATGGTATAAATTAATACTGCGAAGGGGCGAATGGAGTAAATCAATACTGCAGAGGGGTCAATGGAGTAAATTAATACTGTGGAGGGGTGAATGGATTAAATTAATACTGCAGAAGGGTGAATGGAGTAAATTAATACTGCAGAGGGGTGAATGGTGTAAATTAATACTGCAGAGAGGCGAATGGAGTAAATTAATACTGCAGAGGAGCAAATGGAGTAAATTAATACTGCAGAGGGGTGAATGGAGTCAATTAATACTGCGGAGGAGCAAATGGAGTAAATTAATACTGCGGAGGGGCGAATGGAGTCAATTAATACTGCGGAGGGGTGAATGGAGTAAATGAATACTGTGGAGGAGCAAATGGAGTAAATTAATACTGCGGAGGGGCGAATGGAGTAAATTAATACTGCGGAGGGGTGAATGGAGTAAATTAATACTGCGGAGGGGCGAATGGAGACAGAAAGGAAAGAAAGAAGGGAAGGAAAATAATCCGATTTGTCTCTCATCAGGACTCTCCAAAACAGTTCGCACCGATTTAAATACTGTCAAAATCTAGTTGCTGTTGTGATGTTGAGACCACAGCTGCCAATTTGTGCACAGCAAGCTCCTATATGGCAATGACAGGACATTAATTTGTGAATTAAATACTGACCAGGGCACTGAGAACAACTGGCTTGTCTTGTCAACAGACACATCCACTTGAGAGATCGGATTGGCCAATTCAGTGCCAAAAGGTTGAGAGGGTAAGCTGTGTTATTTTTGGGAGAGTTTTCCTTCCCTCGAGTGGAGTAGGTTACTGGCATGGAACAATCCGGCACAGAGAGTTGGCAGTAGCAGACTTGTTCCGGAAGGAAAAGATGGAAGAGGACAGTTGGTCTCCATCAAACTGGGAAGTTTACTGGTGGTGGAAGAGTTACTGCTTAGTAGCCCCTGGTGAAGTGCAGCACTGTGGGTAGCTCTGTGGCTTTAACTGTTGCAAGGCCGTGAGTCCGTCTGAAGGAGGCGCTCTCAGAGATACAGCTGGTGTTAACATGAGACCTTGGTCCCGCAACATTCAGGGTCCAAGATCCACTCAACGCGTCCTTTAGCTGATCTTCCGAGTGCACTGTCAGAGGAAGCAGCCTTTCAGTGAGGCCATCTGCCTGACAATATGGAAAACTGTCCCATCCTGTCCACAAAACGCAGGATGGACAGGGCCCGTGACCCAATGGGCAACACACTGAACGACAGATCAAAAGATTGTCGGTTCAACTCCTACCTGGCTCGAGAGCTATGCTGGTTTTAGGGACAGCATGGTGGCTCAGTGGTTAGCACTGCTGCCTCACAGCGTAAGGGGCTGTGAGGATTGGTGTGGACTTAATGGGCCAAAGGGCCTGTTTCCACTCTGTAGGGATTCTATGATCTATGATCTGACCCTCCAGCCTTGGGCAACTGTCTCTGTGGAGTTTGCACGTTCTCCCCATGTCTGCTTGGGTTTCCTCCGGTTTCCTTCCACAATACAAAAATGTGCAGATTAAGTGAACTGACCATGCTAAATTGCCTGTCATGTTCAGGGGTGTGTAGGTTAGGTGCATTAGTCAGGGGCAAAATGTAGAGTAATGGGGTTGGGGAATGGGTCTGTGTGGGATACTCTTTGGAGGATTGGTGTGGATTTAATGGGCCAAAGGGCCTGTTTCCACTCTGTAGGGATTCTATGATCTATGATCTGACCCTGCAAATTACTGAGTCCCTCAAATTACTCTCGATCGTCAAAAGAATCACAGAAAGTGCCCATGACCCAATCTAATCTCGACAAGCAGCACGTGAGGGAGAGGTTTCCTTCTGTGGGAGAATCTAAAACTTAGAGGTCTCTGTTTCCTCATAGAAAGAAGTCCACTTAAGATAGAGATGAGAAGTCTTTTCTCACTGAGGGTCGTGGGTCTTTGGAACTTACTCAGAGAGCAGTGGAAGCAGAGTCCTTGAAGATTTTTAAAGACACAGCTAGTAAGATTGTCAATAAGCAGCAGGGTGAAAGGGCTGTGTAACAATCTGACCAGGCCTGGATCTGATTGAATGGAGGAATAGGCTGAATGGGCCTGCCCCAGTTTTGATGTTTGTGTTATTGCCAGTGCTATCAAATGGCATTTTACAAACTTACAGAATGTGAACAGTTTTTAGGTGTTTTTTAATGTTTTAGATAAGGGTACCACTGGCAAGGTGGGCATTTCTTGTCTGTCCGTGTGTGTGAAGTCCCTTCTCCCTGAACTCTTGTGTCTGTGTGCTATCCTACTGCTGAGGTGCTCACTCCAGGATCCTATCCCAGTAATAAAGCTAAGATTGTGTCTGTGTGTGTGCGCACGTGCGTGTCTGTGTGTGTATTTGTGTGTGTGTATTTGTGTGTGTGTGTGTGTGTCTCTGTGTGCATGCATGTGTATGTTTGAGTGGTGAGGAAATTAATGGCAATGGTATTGTCACACACATATTATCCCTGCAACGTTGGAAGTGGAATGTCTGAAAGTTGCTGTCAAAGGGGCCTTGCTGAGTTGCTGCAGTCCATCTTCGACATAGTACACACTGCTCTCTGTGTGTGTCAGAGGGAGAGAGAGTCAATGTTGATGGGGGTGGAAATGAAGCCAAGCAAGTGGGTTACTTTGTCCAGGATGAGAGTGTTTTTGGAACTGCTCTAATCCAGGAAACTGGGGAATATTCCATCACCCTCCCGACTTGAGCCTCGTACATGGTGGACATGCTTTGGGGAGTCAGAAGATGAGTTACTCAATGCAGGATTCCTAGCCTCTCACGAATTTGGAGCCACAGTATTTATACAGCTAGTCCAGTTCAGTTTCGGGTTAACAGTCAACCTCAGAATGTGTATAATAGTGATTTGGCAATGGGCAAGACTTTCAATGTAAAAGGGCGATGTTATATTCTCTCTTGTTGGCGATGGTGTATGTACAGAATGAGCTGCCAGAGGAAGTAGTGGAGGTTGGTACAATTGCAACATTTAAAAGGCATCTGGATGGGTATATGAATAGGAAGGATTTAGAGGGATATGGGCCAGGTGCTGGCAGGTGGGACTAGAATAGCTAGGAATATCTGGTCAGCATGGACAGGTTGGGCTGAAGGGTCTGTTTCCATGCTGTATATCTCACCCATTGTCTTGGGTGGCATGAATGTTATTTGCTACTTTTCTGCCCAAGCCTGTCTATTGTCCAGGTCTTTTGGACACAGACTACTTTAGTACCTGAGGAGTTATGATGGAGCTAAGCAAAATGCAAGCCATTTGGATTCAAGTTCTCTCCCACCTGCAGACTGGCCTGGATTTCTGGAAGGAAAATTGAGCAGTGGGGATCACAACTGCTTCAATGGTTGTGATGCTCCAAGGTTCACTGACCAACACTCAGTACTGTGTTTCAAAATAAATGTCACTAGTCTCTGCTGATTAGCACATAGAACACAGAACATTACAGCGCAGTACAGGCCCTTCGGCCCTTAATGGTGTGCCATCCTATGAAACCAATCTGAAGCCCATTTAACCTACACTATTCCATTTTCATCAATATGTTTATCCAATGACCATTTAAATGTTCTTAAAGTTGGTGAGTCTTCTACTGTTGCAGTCAGTGTGTTCCACACCTTTACTACTTTCTGAATAAAGAAACTATCTCTGACATCTGTCCTATATCTATCACCCCTCAATTTAAAGCTACATTCCCTCTTGCTAGCCATCGCCATTTGAGGAAAAAGGCTGTTACTGACCACCCCAACTAATCCTGTGAACATCTTGTGTGTCTCTATTAAAAAAACTCTCAATCTTCTTCTCTAATGAAAACAGCCTCAAGTCCCTCAGCCTTTCTTCATAAGACCTTTGCTCCTTTTCAGGCAACATCCTAATAAATCTCCTCTGAACCCTTTCCAAAGCTTCCACATCCTTCCTAATGCGGTGACCAGAAATGTACGCAGTACTCCAAGTGCGGCCGCATCAGAGTTTGTACAGCTGCAGCATGACCTCGTGGCTCTGAAACTCAATCCCTCTCCCAATAAAAGCTAACACACCGTATGCCTTCTTATCAGTCATAGAGTCATAGAGATGTACAGCATGGAAACAGACCCTTCAGTCCAACTCACCCATGCCAACCAGATATTCCAACCCAGTCTAGTCCCACCTGCCAGCACCCGGTCCATATCCCTCCAAACCCTTCCTATTCATATACCCATCCAAATGCCTCTTAAATGTTGCAATTGTACCAGCCTCCACCACTTCCTCTTACAGCTCATTCCAAACATGTACCACCCTCTATGTGGCAAAAATTGCCTCTCAGGTCTCATTCATATCTTTCGCCTCTCACCCTAAACCTATGCCCTCTAGTTCTGGACACCCCACCCCAGAGAAGAGACATCGTCTATTTATCCTATTCAAGCCCCTCATGATTTTATAAACCTTTGTAAGGTCACCCCTCAGCCTCCGATGCTCCAGGGAAAACAGCCCCAGCCTATTCAACCTCTCTCTATAGCTCAAATCTTCCAACCCTGGCAACATCCTTTCTGAACTCGTTCAAGTTTCACAACATCTTTCCGATAGGAAGGAGACCAGAATTGCATGCAATATTCCAACAGTGGCCTAACCAATGTCCTGTACAGCCGCAACATGACCTCCCAACTCCTGTACTCAATACTCTGACAAATAAAGGAAAGCATACTAAACACCTTCTTCACTATCCTATCTACCTGCGACTCCACTTTCAGGGACCTATGAACCTGCACTCCAAGGTCTCTTTGTTTAGCAGCACTCCCCAGGACCTTAGCATAAAGGTTTGCTTTCCCAAGATTTGCTTTCCCAAAATGCAGCACCTCGCATTTATCTGAATTAAACTCCATCTGCCTGCCACCCTATTAACCTGGGAGGCAACTTTCAGGGATCTATGTACATGGACACCGAGATCTCTCTGCTCATCCACACTACCAAGAATCTTACCATTAGCCCAGTACTCTTTATTCCTGTTACTCCTTTCAAATTGAATCACCTCACACTTTTCCGCATTAAACTCCATTTGCCACCTCTCAGCCCAGCTCTGCAGCTTATCTATGTCCCTCTCTAACCTGCAACATCTTTCTGCACAGTCCACAACTCCGCTGACCTTCGTGTCATCAGCAAATTTACTAACCCATCCTTCTCTGCCCTCATCCAGGTCTTTGATAAAAATGACAAACAGCAGTGGCCTCAAAACAGATCCTTGCAGTACACCACTAGTGACTGAACTCCAGGATGAACATTTCCCGTCAACCACCACTCTCTGTCTTCTTTCAGCTAGCCAATTTCTGATCCAAACCTCTAAATCACCCTCAATCCCATGCCTCTGTATTTTGTTCAATAGCCTACCGTGGGGAACCTTATCAAATGCTTTACTGAAATTCATATACACCACATCAACACCTTTACCCTCATCCACCTGTTTGGTCACCTTCTCAAAGAACCCAGTAAGGTTTGTGAGGCACGACCTACCCTTCACAAAACTGTGTTGACTATCCCTCATCAATTTATTCCTTTCGAGACGATTATACATCTTATCTTTGATCCTTTCCAACACTTTACCCACAACCAAAGTAAGACTCAGTGGTCTATAATTACCAGGGTTGTCTCTATTACCTTTCTTGAACAAGGGGATAACATTTGCTATCCTCCAGACTTCTGACACTATTCCTGTAGACAATGACGACATAAAGATCAAAGCCAAAGGATCGGCAATCTCCTCCCTGGCTTCCCAGTGAATCCTAGAATAAATCCCATCTGGCCCAGGGGATTTATCTATTTTCATACTTTCCAGAATTGCTAACACCTCCTCCCTAAGAACCTCAATCCCGTCTAGTCTAGTAGCCTGTATCTCAGTATTCTCCTTGACAACATTTTACTCACTTATCTTGTAATGCAAAGCTGAGACAGATACAGTCCAGTGAAAATGGTGGATAACATTCCTTCATGTTACAGGCAGGAGGGTCATAGATTCTAGTTTTGATTATCAAACTGAGATGTCAAATTTGGGAATTTCCAGAAAATGACTCTCATGGTTTTCTGACTGAAACGAAACAAGAGATTCTTATCAAAGTTGCCCAGTCCAGGAACATTAGCATTTACTGACAGGAAGTAGTGGTTCACAATATTCACTGAAATCCTGGCAAATTGACAACTTATCTCAAATCCTGAACTCATGCTCAGCTCCTCTGCCCTCTCATAAACTTCCACCTGGTTTTAGTACCTTTTCCCAGAGTTCTCAATATATACGACTGACATGAATGAAGTGAAGGAGTGTATATTATTCAGAACTTAAAATCTATCAGAGGCCAAGCATTAGGTAATGGAGAGAAAGAAAGTCACAAGTGATTATCTCACTGTGACTCTCACTCAAACACACACTCATTCAATCACACACTCACTCAATCACATACTCACTCAAACACGCACTCACTCAATCATGCACTCACTCACTCAAAAATGCGCTCATTCAAACACACACTCACTCGAACACGCACTCACTCAAACATGTGCTCATTCAAACATACACTCACTCAAACACACACTCACTCAAACATGCACTCACTCAATCATGCGCTCACTCACTTAAACACAAACTCAATCAAACACATATTCATTCACTCAAACACTCACTCAATCACGCACTCACTCAAACATGCTGTCACTCACTAAAACATGCACTTACTGAAACACACACTCACTCGCTCAAGCACACTATCACTCACTTACTCAAACACGCAGTCACTGAAATACATGCTCTGTCTCACATACACTCACTCAAACACTCTCTCACTCAAATGCACACACACTCAAACACATACACCCACTCAAACGCACGCTCTCTCACACACCCACAATCACTCACCCTTCACCTACATTCTCACACACTCTTGACATACCCTCACACTCACATGTACTCACTGACACATTATTCTCAAACACACACAGACATACTGACATAATCTCATATACAATGACACACATCCAAACCTATACACACAAACATACTCACAGCACTATGAACCATCAGACCACAAGAAATAGGAACAGGGAAGAAGCCATTCGGCCCTTCAACCCTGCTCTGCCATTCAATAGGATCAAGGCTAATCCGACATCCCTCCTGTCCACTTTCCTGCCCTTTCCCTGTAACATTTGATTCCCCAACTGATTATGAATATATGTACCTCAGCCTAAGTATACAAGGACTCTTCCCCTGTAGTAAGAAATTACAGAGACTCTCAACTCGCTGAGAGAGGAAATTCCTCCTTATATCAGTCTTAAATTGACACCCTTTTATTTTGAGACAATATCCTCAGGTCCTAGACTCTTCCATGAGGGGAAACATCCTCTCAGCATTTACCGTGTGAAGCCCCTTAAGAATCTGATAGGTTTCAATGAGGTCACCTCTCATTCCTCTAAACCCCAGTGAGTGGACTCCCACCCTGCTCTTAAGACAATCTCTCCAAACCAGGCCAGCCTCCTCCACACTGCCTCCACCTAAATAAGGGAAACAGAACTGCCCCCCCAGTACTCCACATGTGATCTCACCAACACTTTGTGCAGTTGCAATAAGATTTCCCTACTTTTTTATTCCAACCCCCCTTGAAATAAGGGCCAACATTCCATTAGCATATTTGCTGTTCTAGTGAGCTAGCTTTCTGTGCTTAACATACAAGGATCCCAAGTCCGGTTTTGCTGCAACTTACTGAAAATTTTCCCATTTAACTAATATTCTGTTCTTTAGTTCTCCTTTCCAAAGTGAACAATTTCACATTTTCCCACATTATACTCCATTTGCTAACATTTTGCCCAATTACTGTTTGTCTCCCTCTCGCCATCTGTGTTTCCACTTTTTTTTTGTAACGTCTGCAAATTTGATGATATTTTCACTTCCTCCATCAATGTGGAGACAACCATCTAATGAAGGGACAGCACTCCAAAAGCTAGTGCTTCCAATTAAACCTTGTTGGATTATAACCTGGCGTTGTGTGATTTTTAACTTTGTACACCCCAGTCCAACACCAGCATCTCCAAATCATATCCATCGATTATTGTAATCAGTCGTGGCTCCAGCACTGATCCCTATGGAACCCTGTGTCTCCCCGTGTCTGCGTGGGTTTCCTCCAGGTGCTCCGGTTTCCTCCCAGAGTCCAAAAGATGTGCAGGTCAGGTGAATTGGCCATGCTAAATTACCCGTAGAGTTAGGTGTAGGGGAATGGGCCTGGGTGGGTTGCTCAGCGGAGGGTCGGTATGGACTTGTTGGGCCGAAGGGCCTGTTTCCACACTGTAGTAATCTAACTTAATCTAATCTAAAACCCCACTGGTCACCGACCTGAGACAGAATCCCTTTCCCCACTCGCTGGTTCCTGCCCGTTAGGAAATCCTCCATCCATGCCAATATGCTCCCTCCAATACCGTGGGCTCTTATCTTACGACTTAACCTTTTGTGAGGTACCTTGTTGAGTGCCTTCTAAAATTCCAAGCACATCACATCTACTGATGCCCTTCTATCCATGCTGGTTGAGACTTCCTCAAAAAAAACTCTAAAATAAATTAGTCAGGCATGACTTCCCTTCCATGAAGCCTTACTATTCTGTATTGATTAGTTCCTGATGTTGCTATTACTTCATTAATAATTGATTCCAACACTTATGCAACAATAGGTTCATCGGCCTCCAGTGACCTGTACTTTTGTCTTTTTTTATGAATGGGGTATCACATTAACAGTTTTCAAATCCTCTGCTACCTCTCCAGAATCCAAGGGTTCTTGGAGAACCTCTGAAGTAAGAACAGAAAGAAATCTGCCAGAGAAACTCAGCAGATCTGGCAGCATCTGTAAAGAGAGAAAGTGCAGATGCTGGAGATGAGAGCTGAAAAATGTGGTGCTGGAAAAGGGCAGCAGGTCAGGCAGCATCCAAGGAGCAGGAAGAAGGGCTTATGCCTGAAACGTCGATTCTCCTGCTCCTTGGATGCTGCCTGACCTGCTGCGCTTTTCCAGCACCACATTTTTCAGCTCTGTAAAGAGAGAAACAGAGTGAATGCTTTGAGTTGAAGGACCTCTTTAGAGACTCTGATGGAACTGTGCCATTGCACGGCTCAGGGAATAACTTTGTGGTAAGATACTGGGGTGAGAGAGTTGGAACGCCCACAATTCAATCATTAGGCAGTATTGCATTTCAATCAGCAGTTGTTTAGTTTGTAGTCCTCGTGTCAGAATGTTGTTGGCTCAAGTCCCATTCCAGTGGCTTTCAGAATCCAGACTGAGCCTCCCATTGCAGTGCTGAGAGTGAGCTGCGCTGTTGGAGGTGCTGTCGCTTGGATGACATCACGATTTGGAGGAGCCGGTGTTGGACTTGGGTGGACAAAGTTATAAATCGCACAACACCAGGATATAGACAACAAGTTTATTTGGAATCACTAGCTTTCAAAGCACTGCTTTTTCATCGGGTGGCTGTGGAGCAGAATCGTAAGATACAGACTTTATAGCAACAGAATTGCAGTGTCATGGAATGTAATATTAAATAAATTTAGCTTGAGTCTTTCATCTTTTAGAATGACCGTGTTAGTTTTAGTTCCTTCATGTGAAAATCCCAGAACTTTTTTTAAAGTTACATTCTCAAGAAAGCTTTTAACAATAAATGCCATCTCAGCTCAGATAATTAAGGTGTGAGGTTAAAGTCTGTCTGTGTCCCAATGTTAGGTCAAACTGGTTCTGTTTCTAAAGTGGGAGTTACAGAATTTTACTTGGATTTATCCAGTTTTGAGCAAAATGACATGTAAATCTGCAAGTACAAATTCATCCCATAAATTTATAATCCATCTTCCACCCGAAACATATTAAGACAGCCATCTCCAATGGACAAGTCCTACACATACACAGGATCTGCTCAGATGAGGAGGAACGTGATAGACACTTGAAAGTGCTCAAGAATGCTCCCATAAGAACGGAGTATGGTGTTCAACTCATCAACTGCCAGTTCCAATGTGTCACAGCGAGAAACTGTAATGACCTCCTCAGGAGGCAAACATGAGCTGCAACCAACAGGTTACCCTTTGTTGTCCAGTATTTCCCAGGAGCCGAAAAACTGCACCATGTTCTACACAGTCTACAACACGTTATCAATGAGGATGAGCACCTCGCCAAGACCTTCCCCACACCTCCACTTCTCGCTTTTAAACAAACGCCAAACCTCAAACAGATCATTGTTCATAGCAAACTGCCCGGCTTTCTGGACAACACCGTACAACCCTGTCGTGGCAGATGCTGCAAGCCCGTTACATGTGAGGACACCTCCCACCATCCATGCAGCTAGTACTCATGTGACATGGCCAATGTTGTCTATCTCATATGCTGCAGGCAAAGATGTCTTGAGGTATGGTACACTGCCGAGACCAAGCAGACGCTACGACAACGGATGAATGGACACCCGCACAACAATTACCAGGCAGGGGTGTTCCCTCAAAGTCGGGGAACACTTCAGCGCTCCAGGATATTTGACCTTGGACCTTCAGGTGGCCGTCCTCCAAAGCAGACTTCAGCACGGGCAACAACGCAAAGTGGCCGAGCAGAGGCTGATAGCCAAGTTCAGTACCCGTGGGGATAGCCTCAACTGGGACCTTGGATTCATGTCACACTACAGGTGACCCCACTACACTATACACACACACACTCTCACAGATGTATACCCCATAACACTCACACACAGACACTCAAACCACCCCCAACACACACACTCACAACATACACACCCCACACTCACACCCACACATGTACCCTCTCACAGATGTATAACCCATTACACTCACACACAGACACTCATATCACACCCCCTCCCCCCCACACACACAGACACACACGCAGACACACAAACACACACACACACATACACACCCCACACTCACACCCACACATGAGAGAGTGAGGGGGGGAAGAGAGTGAGGGGGGGAAGAGAGTGAGGGGGGGGGGAAGAGAGTGAGGGGGGGAAGAGAGTGAGGGGGGGAAACAAAACAAAAATAGTACTTAGCCTAACACATATGATAGCACAGTCTAAGTAAACTTTGATGTATTGTAACTCACACCCACACATGTACCCTTGTATTTGCAGAATAAAATTTTATTTTGGGTCAAAAACTGCATAAATCCATGTAAGATTCTGTAATTCCCACTTTAGAAATGGAGTCAGTGTGGAGATTGCACATTCTCTCCGTGTCTGTGTGGGTTTCCTCTGGGTGTTCCAGACCCAGAGACGCAGTCCAAAGATGAGCAGGTTAGGGTGGATTGACAATGCTAAATTGCCCCATAGTGTCCAGGGACATGGATGTTAGGTGGGTTAGCCGTGGTAAAAATGCAGGGTTGTAGGGTTGAGATGCTCCTCACCCTTAACAATTTCTCCTTCGAATCCTCCCACTTCCTCCAGACCAATGGGATAGCCATGGGCACCTGTATGGGCCCCAGCTATGCCTGTCTCTGTTGGTTACGTAGAACAGTCGATCTTCCGTAATTACACCGGCACCACTCCCCACCTCTTCCTCTGCTACATTGATGACTGCATTGGCGCCACCTCATGCTCCCGCGAGGAGGTTGAGCAATTCATCAACTTCACCAACACATTCCACCCTGACTTAAATTTACCTGGACCATCTCTGACACCTCCCTCCCCTTCCTGGACCTCTCCATCTCCATTAATGATGACCAGCTTGACACCGACATTTTTTACAAACCCATCGACTCCCACAGCTACCTGGATTACACCTCTTCCCTACCTCCTGCAAAAATGCCATCCCATATTCCCAATTCCTCTGCCTCTGCCTTATCTGCTCCCAGGAGGACCAGTTCCATCACAGAACACACCAGATGGCCTCCTTTAGAGACCGCAATTTCCCTTCCCACGTGGTTAAAGATGCCCTCCAACGCATCTCGTCCACATCCCACACCTCTGCCCTCAGACCCTACTCCTCCGACTGTAACAATGACAGAACCCCCTGGTGCTCACCTTCCACCCTACCAACCTTCGCATAAGCCAAATCACCCTCCGACATTTCCGCAACCTCCAAAAAGACCCCACCACCAGGGATATATTTCCCTCCCCATCCCTTTCTGCCTTCCGCAAAGACCGTTCCCTCCGTGACTACCTGGTCAGGTCCACGCCCCCCTACAACCCACCCTCCCTTCCTGGCACCCTCCCCTGCCACCGCAGGAATTGCAAAACCTGCGCCCACACCTCCTCCCTCACCTCCATCCAAGTCCCCAAAGGAGCCTTCCACATCCATCAAAGTTTTACCTGCACATCCACCAATATCATTTATTGTATCCGTTGCTCCCGATGCAGTCTCCTCTACATTGGGGAGACTGGACCCTTCCTAGCAGAGTGCTTTAGGGACCATCTCTGGGACACCCGCACCACTCAACCACACCGCCCTGTGGCCCAACATTTCAACTCCCCCTCCCACTCAGCCGAGGACATGGAGGTCCTGGGCCTCCTTCACCGCTGCTCCCTCATCACCCGATGCCTGGAGGAAGAATGCCTCATCTTCTGCCTCGGAACACTTCAACCCCAGGGCATCAACATGGACTTCACTAGTTTCCTCATTTCCCCTTCCCCACCTCATCCCAGTTCCAAACTTCCAGCTCCCCATGACTTGTCCTACCTGCCTATCTTCCTTTCCACCTATCCACTCCACACTCCTCTCTGACCTATCACCTTCATCCCCATCCCCATTCACCCATTGTACTCTTTGCTACCTTTCCCCACCCTCCCCCCTGATCTATCACCTTCATTCCCACCCCTACTCACCTATTTTACTCTATGCTACTTTCTCCCTATCCCAACCTCCTCTCATTTACCTCTCCACCCTTCAGGCACTCTGCCTGTATTCCTGATGAAGGGCTTTTGCCCAAAACGTAGATTTTCCTGCTCCTCGGATGCTGCCTGACGTGTTGTGTTTTTCTAGTGCCATACTCTCGACTCTGATCTCCAGCATCTGCAGTCCCCGCTTTCTCCCAGAACCTGAAATGGCCTAGCCATATAAATACAGTAGCAAGTCAGAGAGTGGGAATTCAGCCGTGAGGAACTCCTCTTCCATCTCTCCAAACTCTATTCACATGACACAAGGCACAAGTCAGGATAAAATATGGAGGTGCGGGTGTTGGACAAAGTTAAAAATCACACAACACCAGGTCAGAGTCCAACAGGTTTATTTGGAAGCACTAGCTTTGGAGCTCCACAACCACCTGATGAAGGAGCAGTGCTCCGAAAGCTAGTGCTTCCAAATAAACCAGTTGGACTCTGACCTGGTGTTGTGTGATTTTTAGCTTCGATGAGATGCTGCCCACTTACCTGGATGACTGCAGCTCCAAAAACACCCAAAAAGCTGGGATTTATTAAGAGGGGCACAGATTTATTTTTATTCCAACAATATACTTTAGTCCTAAAAATATTTTTAATTTAGCCACTAAAGCGGTTGGTTTTGTACGGTAGCATATGGAGAAAGTTTCACTATCCAGCAAACAAACCAAAGGCATTTGTTCATTGTACAAGATTGTATTTAGATGTATTTGAGGCGTTGGAAGGCTCTGACAACTGAACGGACCCCCTGTTTAACTTCAGCAGGAAGACCTCAGACAGTGGTCTTTCCCCACTGCACCTTGGTGGCAGCTACCCTGGGGTTTAGTGCATCCCTCGGCACGTAGTCCTGGACCTAGGAATGTGCCATTCAGTCAGGGTCAACTCCTTGGTCTGGAAGACCAACACGTTTCGGGGAAACCAAAGAGCGTCTTTCACTGAGTTGATGGTCCTTCAGGCTCAGTTGATGTTTCTCTTGGTCTGCGTCCCAGGGAACAGGCTGTACAGGGTCATGGAGCAGTTCAGGTCAAACCTTTGCAAAGACCCCTGCTTCTTTCTCCAGACTTCCTTTCCAGAAGCACCTAAAAGAGAGGCACAGACTACAAGAGAGAGGAGGTGATGGTGATCAGATGGAAAACACTGAGTTCAGCCTCAGTTGGAATACTGCATTCAGTTCTGGGCACCACACTTGAGGAAATCTATGAAAGCATTGGAGAGACCATGGAGAAGGTTTACCAGAATAATTTCAGGGATGAACAACTTCAGTAATGAAGATAGATTGGAGAAAGTGGGACTGTTTACCCTGGAGAGGGCAAGGCTGAGAGAGATTTGATTGTAATATTCAAAATCATGAGGGGACCGAACAGAAGTGACAAGGAGAAACTGTACCTGTTGCTGGAAGATTGAGAACCAGAGGACACTGGTCTACGGTCATTGGAAAAGGAAGGAATGGTGAGATGAGGCAAAGCTTTTACACTCTGTAAGTGGTTCTGTTCTGAAATGCACTGCTTGAGATGGTACGACAACAACTGATCAGGGCTCATTCGAGAGAACCATCCAAACCTCCATCTTCCAGTATTCGGAAGGACAAGGGCAGCAGATACTTTATGATGGTGTTAGACAGGAGCTTTCAAAAGCTGATTGGGGGAGGCAGTTTGCTGGTCAAGGGACATGTAGCAAGTGGGGGTGGCTTTCAAAAACGAGGTAACAAGTTCAGTGAGCGCATGTTCCTGTTAGTGTGAAGGGCAAGGCTGACAGGAGGAGGGAATACTGGATGACTAGAGATAGTGAGGCTCTCATTAAGGAGGCATATGTCAGGTATAGACAGCTGGGATCGAGTGAATCCCTTGAGGAGTATTGGAGGTGTGGGAGTATACTTAAGAGGGAAATCAGGAGGGCGAAAAGGGGACATGAAATAGTTTGCAATATAAGGTTAAGGAGAATCCAAAGAGATTCTACAAGTGCATTAAGGGCTAGAGAGTAACTAGAGAGAAAATACGGCCCCTCTTAAAGATCAGCGAGGCCTTCTATGTGTGCTGTAATGCAACCTGGATTATTGTTTTCTGAACCTTTTATGATTGAGTTCACTGAGTTTCAGCACTCAATCACAACAGCAAAGTGGCTTGTTTAATCATGCATCTGTGAGTACTGGGAAATCTCTATCAGCGAGCAAGGGTTCGCGCTTGTATTTTGTAATCATCCGTCTCACTTTCTGCACAGTCAAGTTTGTAGATAAGAACTCACTAACCGGTATAAATATTACTAATGTGATAATGACATTTGTACTGGTGGGGGAAAAAAGCCCCATCTTGTTCATTGATATTTAAGGAAGGAAATCTGGCTTCCTTACCCAGTCTGGCCTGCATGTGACTCCAGTTCTGCACCAATGTGGTTAACTCTTAACTGCCCTCTGATATAGTTTACCAAGCCACTCAGTTCAAGAGGAGTTACAAATACTGGCCTTACCAACAATACCTGCTTCCCATGAAGGTTAAACAAATTACTAGGTAAGAGTGCAAATATTGCTCTGTTCTAGCTGTTTGGCCAATTTGCCTAAAGTTGAATTCCTACGCCTGGCGTGCATTGTACGTGATCGCCCGGCTGTGGTGGAGATGAGTTGAGACGATGTGAGATTTGAAATAGACCAGATATTGGATGGTTCTGTCTCTCCCCAAGGAGCAGTGAACCTCTGGAACGTGTTGTTGGTTTAGGCTGATGGTCTCACTGCTGCTCAGCTCTCACCTTCCAGAGGGAGCAGCAGCAGCTCCAGGCAAAGGCAGAGACGACAGAAGGTGACTGTTTGCTCTGTGTAACATCCAGGACTGGCGTTCAATACCTTATGCAGTTTGAAAGGAATCTTGCAGGACATTTCTCCCAGGCTGATTCTGGGGCTCATTCCTCTCCCAGTGGATGCCGATCTCAGTGGATGGTGGGTATAATGAGGAGGAGCCAGTGGGGTTGGTGGGGGTGGGGTGGTGGATAGAATCATTTGACCATTGTGGGCCTGGTTTGGGATGAACTCAATCAACTGACCTGTCCAGCCAACAATTTTGGACATTTTGCTTGCTTGTATGGGGGAGTACTGAACATCAATTATTCCTTCCCAAACTATCTGTTCGGAAAGGCCTTTGAGTGTGTAATACATAGTGCCAGGTACAATATCCTAGGCCATCAAGACAAATCAAGAATGTCAAACTTTCGAATCACTTCCTTCCCTTTCTAAATTACAGTTGTTACAGCCAATAGTATTTTATCAAAATAATCTATGGTCAGAGCTCACTTCTCCTGGGAATTCTACATCTTACAAAAACAGATTTCCTAAACATTGTGAGCAAATGGAGGTCCCAGAGTCAGAGGACACATTTGGCCTGTATCACTGCTCAATCGTTTTAAATGTTTACCCTTCCATGATTATCTTATTTTTCCTATCCCGTTGCTTTGACAAAGGCAGTTTTTGTTGTGCGAGTAACTCTGGGTAATTTGGGGAGTTTTAGGGGTTATACTGAATGGAATTCCAGCGTTGAGCACTAGAGATTGTCACAATAAGGAAGGACAGGGATGCAGGCATCAGGAAGGCACAGGAAAGGAACTCAGCTCCCAAATAAGTCAGACAATGGCACACGGGAGTCATAGAGTCATACAGCACGCAGACAGACCTTTCAGTCCAACCAGTCCACGCTGACCATAATCCCAAACTAAACTAGCCCCACCTTCCTGAACTTAGCCCATATCCCTCCAAATCTTTCTTATTCATGTACTAATCCAAATGTCTTTTAAAAGTTGTAACTGTGCCCACATCCACCACTTCCTCTGGAAGTTCTTTCCACACATGAACAATACTCTGTATTAAAAAGTCACCCCTCAAGTCATTTTAAAATCTCTTCTTCTCACATCTTAAAAATACGCTGCCTAGTTTTGAAATCACATACCACTGGGAGAAGATACTTTCCAATCACCTTATCTATACCCCTCATGATTTGATAAACATCTATAAGGTCACCCTGCAATCTTGTACACTCCATTAAAAAAAACCCACCCTTTCCAGGATCTCCTTATAACTCAAATCTCCATTCCCCTGGGCAACAAAATCTTTGCTGGACCCTCTCTGTAACTGGGTGAGCAGAACTGGACACAGTATTCCGGAGGAGGCATTACCATTGTTCTGCACAATGCCAACATGACATCCCAACTCCTATACTCAAAGGTTTGAGCAACGAAGGTTAATGTGCTAAATACCTTCTTAACAACCCTGTTAACTTTGACGCAAACTTCAAAGAATTATGTACCTGAATCCTGGATCTCTCTGTTCTAGGACTAGAGAGGTGCTGGAAAAGCACAGCATTTCATGCAGCATCCGAGGAGCAGGAAAATCGACGTTTCAGGCAAAAGCCCTTCATCAGGAATACCAGGAATCTCTCTGTTCTACAACACTACCTAAGGCCCTGCTTTTAATTGTATAAGTCCTGCCCTTGTTTGTTTTAGCAAAATGCAATACCTCACATTAATCTAAAGTCCATCCACCACTCCTCAGCCCATTGACCCAATTGATCAAAATCTCTTTGTAACCTTAGATAGCCTTCTTCACTCTCCACTATGTCACCAATTTTGGTATCGTCTGCAATCGTAATAACCATACCTTCTATATTCTCATCCAAATCATTAATACAAATGACAACACTAGCAGGCCATTCAGCCCTTCAAGCCTGTTGCACCACTCAGTCAGACTACTGCCCATCAATATCTTACCCTCACATTTACCCAGTTTTGTTACATATCAGTTAACACTCTCGTCAATTAATAAAATGACACAGAGACCTGTGTATACTGGAAATCTGAGAGAGAAACTGAGAGTGTTGGAGGAACACAGGGCTAATCACGTTCTGAAATTGTTAAACTCCATGTTGGGTGTTAAGGTAACGAGGTGAAAGATGAGGTGTTGTTCATCCATCTTGTGTTGAGCCTGGCTGGAGCAGGCCTGAGATGGTTTCAGAACAAGGTCTCCCTCCTCCACGTCAATTCCCCTGCCTCCCCATCCCTCAATGCTGTTTGTATGGGCTGCTCCGTGCTCAGCCAACTCACTATTTACAATTCTCATTGCACCCTACCTGGTATTTATCTCACACTTCATAGAATCCCTATGGTGTGGAAGTAGGCCATTCAGCCCATCGAGTCCACACCAACCCTCCAAAGAGCATCTCAACCCTACAACCCTGCATTTTTACCACGGCTAACCCACCTAACATCCATGTCCCTGGACACTATGGGGCAATTTAGCATTGTCAATCCACCCTAACCTGCTCATCTTTGGACTGCGTCTCTGGGTCTGGAACACCCAGAGGAAACCCACACAGACACGGAGAGAATGTGCAATCTCCACACTGACAGTTACTCCCAGAGTGGAACTGAACCCAGGTCCCTGGTGCTGTGAATGAACAATACTAACCACTGAGCCACTGTGCAGCATCCCTGTTGGCGGGTGTAGGACCATTCGGCGCAGCCACTTTGGTGCGAGTGTTTCGGCGCAGGCCGTTTTGCCACAGACCCGTTTAGCCGCAGAGCTGTTTCGGTGCAGCTAATATTGATTTCAGGCTTAGTTAACAAGTTTCTGTTTTTTTTTTCTCTTTAACATTTTTGCTAAAGAGGATAAACATTACTTTTATTTTTATTGCTTTCAGTAATGTTTTTAACTAAGCCTGAAAAGGAATCAACTTTTATTTTTACTGCTTTCATTAATCCTGAAATCAAGATGAGCTGCGCCGAAACACTCGCGCCAAAGTGGCTGTGCCAAATGGTCCCACTCTGCCTGTTGGCTAATCATCAACCATTTCTTTGTTTGCTTATGCCTGTTGTTACTCTCAGCAGATGTTACCAGACCTGCTACTTGTGTATTTTTGTTTCAAGTATCAATCAATATTAGTTTTTGACATCTTTAAAGATTCCCACCCTCTCAGCTTTTCGTGGGAGACAGTTCCTGATTTCCACACACTCTGCGTAAGGAGATGTTTCCTGACATTGTCTGGCTGAACTTGTAAAGCTTAGCCCCTTCTTGTGGATTCAGTGAGTAGCTGAAATAGCTTTCTCTGGTCTTCTGGTTAAAACACACTCCAAGCGCTGTGCACCAATTTGGCCTTGACATCATGAAAAGAATACAGAGAAACTGGTAAGGTGGGGACGTTATTGTGAGGATGATTCACAGGTGGAATTACTTTTGTAGTTTACATCTCTGTCTAGGAGTTTGAGGTTCGAGATCAGGGGGAAGCCAACATCAAGAAATGTCTTTATGTTTGGCATCTGAAGGACGGTATTTATTGCACCTCAACGCTGAATATTAAAGAACCCAGTATTCTGAGGCAAACCATGCTCTAAGCTCACTGCTACAATACCAATACAATACAGAGTTAAAAATCACACAACACCAGGTTATAGTCATGATTTGGAGATGCTGATGTTGGACTGGGGTGCTGATGAAGGAGCGGCGCTCCGAAAGCTAGTGCTTCCAATTAAACCTGTTGGATTATAACCTGGTGTTGTGTGATTTTTAACTTTGTACACCCCAGTCCAACACCGGCATCTCCAAATCATGAATACAATACAGATTCTTAAGTACAAATTCTTAGGCCAAAATTAGAAAATTAAAGAAATAAGAAGTCCAGCATTACAGACCTTTGTGCCATCTTAGGTACCGAAGTACAAAATCAAAGGAATAAATTAGAAAAATTAAGAAACCCCAAAAGGTTTAGATAATAATCCTTCCAACCCAGTCTGCACCAGCACCGAGCCTCCAGTCCGTGCCAGGCTTCACCATGAGGCTCTCAAGGTCAGGAGACTGCACTGAGGCTGGAGTCTGTACTGAGTCCAGGAGGCCATGTTGAGGCTGGGAGTCTGCGCTGAGGCCTGGATCCACACTGATACTGGGAGTCCGTGTTGAGGCCTGGAGTCCGTGCTGAGGCTGGGAGTCTGTGCTGAGGCCTGGAGTCCGTGCTGAGGCCTGGAGTCTGTGCTGAGGCCTGGAGTCCGTGCTGAGGCCTGGAGCCCGTGTTAAGGCTAGGAGTCCATGGTGAGGCTGGGAGTCCGTGCTGAGGCTGGGAGTCTGTGCTGAGGCTGGTAGTCCGCGTTGAGGCCAGGAGTCCGCGCTGAGGCTGGAAGTCTGTGCTAAGGCTGGGAGTCTGTGCTGAGGCTGGGAGTCAGCGCTGAGGCTGGGAGTCCACACTGAGGCTGGGAGTCCATGCTGAAGCTGGGCGTCCACACTGAGGCTGGGAGTCCATGGTGAGGCCGGGAGTCCGTGCTGAGGTTGGGAGTCCATGCTGAGGTTGGGAGTCCGTGCTGAGGTTGGGAGTCCGTGCTGAGGTGGGGAGTCCATGCTGAGGCAGCGAGTCCGTGCTGAGGCTGCGAGTCCGGGCTGAGGCTGGGAGTCTGCGCTGAGGCTGGGAATCCGCGCTGAGGCTGGGAGTCTGCGCTGAGGCTGGAATCCGTGCTGAGGCTTGGGAGTCTGTGCTGAGGCTAGGAGTCTGTGCTGAGACCTGGAAGTCCATGCTGAGGCCGGGAGTTGGCGCTGAGGCTGGGAGGAGAAAGTGAGGTCTGCAGATGCTGGAGATCAGAGCTGAAATTGTGTTGCTGGAACAGCGCAGCAGGCCAGGCAGCATCCAGGGGTCAGGAGAATCGACGTTTCGGGCATAAGCCCTTCTTCAGGAATGAGGAAAGTGTGTCCAGCAGGCTAAGATAAAAGGTAGGGAGGAGGGACTTGGGGGAGGGGCATTGGAAATGCAATAGGAGTCCGTGCTGAGGCTTGGGAATCTGTGCTGAGGCCTGGGAGTCTGTGCTGAGGCTGGGAGTCTGTGCTGAGGTGGGAGTTGGCGCTGAGGCCTAGGAGTCTGTGCTGAGGCCTAGGAGTCTGTGCTGAGGCCTAGGAGTCTGTGCTGAGGCCTGGGAGTCTGAGCTGAGGCCGGGAGTCTGTGCTGAGGCCTGGGAGTCTGAGCTGAGGCTGGGAGTCCGTGCTGAGGCTGCGAGTCCGTGCTGAGGCTCGGAATCCGCGCTGAGGCTGGGAGTCCGTGCTGAGGCTGGGAGTCCGAGCTGAGGCTGGGAGTCTGCGCTGAGGCTGGGAGTCTGTGCTGAGTCCTGGAGTCCGTGCTGAGGCTGGGAGTCTGTGCTGAGTCCGCACTGAGGCTGGGAGTCTGTGCTGAGTCCGTGCTGAGGCTGGGAGTCTGTGCTGAGGCTGGGAGTCCGTGCTGAGGCTGGGAGTCTGTGCTGAGGCTAGGAGTCCGTGCTGAGGCTGGGAGTCTGTGCTGAGTCCTGGAGTCTGCGCTGAGGCTGGGATCCGTGCTGAGGCTTGGGAGTCTGTGCTGAGGCCTGGGAGTCTGTGCTGAGGCCGGGAGTCTGTGCTGAGGCTGGGAGTCCGTGCTGAGGCCTGGGAACCTGCGCTGAGGCTGGGAATCCTCGCTGAGGCTGGGAGTCTGTGCTGAGGCCTGGGAGTCCATGCTGCGGTAGGGAGTTGGCGCTGAGGCCTGGGAGTCTGTGCTGAGGCTGGGAGTCTGTGCTGAGGCTGGGAGTCTGTGCTGAGGCTGGTATTCCGTGCTGATGCTGGGAGTCCACACTGAGGCTGGGAGTCCATGCTGAAGCTGGGAGTCTGCGCTGAGGCTGGGAGTCCGTGCTGAGGCTGCGGGTCCGTGCTGAGGCTGCGGGTCCGTGCTGAGGCTGCGAGTCCGGGCTGAGGCTGGGAGTCTGCGCTGAGGCTGGGAATCCGCGCTGAGGCTGGGAGTCTGTGCTGAGGCTGGAATCCGTGCTGAGGCTTGGGAGTCTGTGCTGAGGCTAGGAGTCTGTGCTGAGACCTGGAAGTCCATGCTGAGGCCGAGAGTCTGTGCTGAGGCCGGGAGTTGGCGCTGAGGCTAGGAGTCTGTGCTGAGGTCTGGGAGTCCATGCTGAGGCCGGGAGTTGGCGCTGAGGCTGGGAGTTGGCGCTGAGGCTAGGAGGAGAAAGTGAGGTCTGCAGATGCTGGAGATCAGAGCTGAAAATGTGTTGCTGGAACAGCGCAGCAGGTCAGGCAGCATCCAGGGGTCAGGAGAATCGACGTTTCGGGCATAAGCCCTTCTTCAGGAATGAGGAAAGTGTGTCCAGCAGGCTAAGATAAAATGTAGGGAGGAGGGACTTGGGGGAGGGGCATTGGAAATGCGATAGGAGTCTGTGCTGAGGCTTGGGAATCTGTGCTGAGGCCTGGGAGTCTGTGATGAGGCCGGGAGTCTGTGCTGAGGTGGGAGTTGGCGCTGAGGCTAGGAGTCTGTGCTGAGGCCTAGGAGTCTGTGCTGAGGCCTGGGAGTCTGAGCTGAGGCCGGGTGTCTGTGCTGAGGCCTGGGAGTCTGAGCTGAGGCTGGGAGTCCGTGCTGAGGCTGCGAGTCCGTGCTGAGGCTCGGAATCCGCGCTGAGGCTGGGAGTCCGTGCTGAGGCTGCGAGTCCGAGCTGAGGCTGGGAGTCTGCGCTGAGGCTGGGAGTCTGTGCTGAGTCCTGGAGTCCATGCTGAGGCTGGGAGTCTGTGCTGAGTCCGCACTGAGGCTGGGAGTCTGTGCTGAGTCCGTGCTGAGGCTGGGAGTCTGTGCTGAGGCTGGGAGTCCGTGCTGAGGCTGGGAGTCTGTGCTGAGGCTAGGAGTCCGTGCTGAGGCTGGGAGTCTGTGCTGAGTCCTGGAGTCTGCGCTGAGGCTGGGAATCCGCGCTGAGGCTAGGAGTCCGCACTGAGGCTAGGAGTCCGCACTGAGGCTGGGAGTCTGCGCTGAGGCTCGGAATCCGCGCTAAGGCTGGGAGTCCGTGCTCAGGCCAGGAGTCTGTGCTGAGGCCAGGAGTCTGTGCTGAGGCTGGGATTCTGCGCTGAGGCTGGAAATCCACGCTGACGCTGGGAGTCCGTGCTGAGGCTGGGAGTCTGTGCTGAGGCTGGGAGTCTGTGCTGAGGCTGGGAGTCTGTGCTGAGGCTGGGAGTCTGTGCTGAGGCTGGGAATCCGCGCTGAGGCTGGGAGTCCATGCTGAGGCCAGGAGTCTGTGCTGAGGCTGGGAGTCTGTGCTGAGGCTGGGATTCTGCGCTGAGGCTGGAAATCCACGCTGACGCTGGGAGTCCATGCTGAGGCCAGGAGTCTGTGCTGAGGCTGGGAGTCTGTGCTGAGGCTGGGATTCTGCGCTGAGGCTGGAAATCCATGCTGAGGCTGGGAGTCCATGCTGAGGCCAGGAGTCTGTGCTGAGGCTGGGAGTCCGTGCTGAGGATGGGAGTCTGCACTAAGGCTGGGAGACCGTGCTGTGTCCTGGAGTCCGTGCTGTGTCCTGGAGTCCGTGCTGTGTCCTGGAGTCCGTGCTGAGGCCGGGAGACCATGCTGAGGCCGGAATCTGCCCTGAGGCCGGGAGTCCGTGCTGAGGCCGGAATCTGCACTGAGGCCGGGAGTCTGTGCTGAGTCCTGGAGTCCGTGCTGAGGCCGGGAGACCATGCTGAGGCCGGAATCTGCGCTGAGGCCGGAGTCCGTGCTGAGGCCGGGAGTCCATGCTGAGGCCTGGAGCCCGTGCTGAGGCCGGAATCTGCGCTGAGGCCGGAATCTGCGCTGAGGCCGGGAGTCCGTGCTGAGTCCTGGAGTCCGTGCTGTGTCCTGGAGTCCATGCTGAGGCCGGAATCTGCGCTGAGGCCGGAGTCTGCGCTGAGGCCGGGAGTGCATGCTGAGGCTGGCAGTCCATGCTGAGGCCCGGAGCCCGTGCTGAGGCCTGGAGCCCGTGCTAAAGCTGAGAGTCCATGGTGAGGCCAGGAGTCGGTACTGAGGCTGGGAGTCCACTCTGAGGCTGGGAGTCCGTGCTGAAGCTGGGGGTCTGTGCTGAGGCCAGGGGCCCGCGCTGAGGGCAGGTGTTGGCGCTGAGACCTGGAGTCCGTGCTGAGGCATGGTGTCCATGCTAAGGCTGGTAGTCCGCACTGAGGCTGGGAATCCGTGTTGAGGCCAGGAGTTAACGTTGAGGCTAGGGGTCTGCGCTGAGGTCCGAAGTCCGTGTTGAGGCCAGGAGTCCGTGCTGAGGCCGGGAGGCTGCACTGAGGCTAGGAGTCCGTGCTGAGGCTGTGAGTCTGCGCTGAGGCTATGAGTCTGTGCTGAGGCCTGGGGTCTGTGCTGAGGCTGGGAGTCTGTGGTGAGGCTGGGAATCTGCGCTGAGGCTGGGAGTCCATGCTGAGGCCTGGGAGTCTGTGCTGAGGCCTGGGAGTCTGTGCTGAGGCCTGGGAGTCTGTGCTGAGGCCTGGAGTCTGTGCTGAGGCCTGGGAGTCTGCGCTGAGGCCGGGAGTCTGTGCTGAGGCCTGGGAGTCCATGCTGCGGCAGGGAGTTGGCGCTGAGGCCTGGGAGTCTGTGCTGAGGCCTGGAGTCTGTGCTGAGGCTGGGAGTCTGTGCTGAGGCTGGGAGTTGGCGCTGAGGCTAGGAGTCTGTGCTGAGGCCGGGAGTCTGTGCTGAGCCCTGGGAGTCCGTGCTGAGGCCAGGAGTCTGTGCTTGTGGCCGGGTATTGGCGCTGAGGCTGGGAATCCGTGCTGAGGCTTGGGAGTCTGTGCTGAGGCCTGGGAGTCTGTGCTGAGGCCGGGAGTCTGTGCAGAGGCTGGG
Organism: Chiloscyllium plagiosum; assembly: GCF_037043375.1. Classification (NCBI taxonomy): domain Eukaryota; kingdom Metazoa; phylum Chordata; class Chondrichthyes; order Orectolobiformes; family Hemiscylliidae; genus Chiloscyllium; species Chiloscyllium plagiosum. The sequence goes on along the minus strand of NW_028270185.1, from coordinate 20,664,199 downwards.
AGTCCGTGCTGAGGCCTGGGAACCTGCGCTGAGGCTGGGAATCTGCGCTGAGGCTGGGAGTCTGTGCTGAGGCCTGGGAGTCCATGCTGCGGTAGGGAGTTGGCGCTGAGGCCTGGGAGTCTGTGCTGAGACCTGGAAGTCCATGCTGAGGCCGAGAGTCTGTGCTGAGGCCGGGAGTTGGCGCTGAGGCTATGAGTCTGTGCTGAGGCTGGGAGTCCGTGCTGAGGCCAGGAGTCTGCGCTGAGGCTAGGAGTCTGTGCTGAGGCCTGGGAGTCTGTGCTGAGGCCTGGGAGTCTGTGCTGAGGCCTGGGAGTCTGTGCTGAGGCCTGGAGTCTGTGCTGAGGCCTGGGAGTCTGCGCTGAGGCCGGGAGTCTGTGCTGAGGCCTGGGAGTCCATGCTGCGGCAGGGAGTTGGCGCTGAGGCCTGGGAGTCTGTGCTGAGGCCTGGAGTCTGTGCTGAGGCTGGGAGTCTGTGCTGAGGCTGGGAGTTGGCGCTGAGGCTAGGAGTCTGTGCTGAGGCCGGGAGTCTGTGCTGAGGCCTGGGAGTCCGTGCTGAGGCCAGGAGTCTGTGCTTGTGGCCGGGAATTGGCGCTGAGGCTGGGAATCCGTGCTGAGGCTTGGGAGTCTGTGCTGAGGCCTGGGAGTCTGTGCTGAGGCCGGGAGTCTGTGCAGAGGCTGGGAGTCCGTGCTGAGGCCTGGGAACCTGCGCTGAGGCTGGGAATCTGCGCTGAGGCTGGGAGTCTGTGCTGAGGCCTGGGAGTCCATGCTGCGGTAGGGAGTTGGCGCTGAGGCCTGGGAGTCTGTGCTGAGGCTGGGAGTCTGTGCTGAGGCTGGGAGTCTGTGCTGAGACCTGGAAGTCCATGCTGAGGCCGAGAGTCTGTGCTGAGGCCGGGAGTTGGCGCTGAGGCTAGGAGTCTGTGCTGAGGCTGGGAGTCCGTGCTGAGGCCAGGAGTCTGCGCTGAGGCTAGGAGTCTGTGCTGAGGCCTGGGAGTCTGTGCTGAGGCCTGGAGTCTGTGCTGAGGCTGGGAGTTGGCGCTGAGGCTAGGAGGAGAAAGTGAGGTCTGCAGATGCTGGAGATCAGAGCTGAAAATGTGTTGCTGGAACAGCGCAGCAGGTCAGGCAGCATCCAGGGATCAGGAGAATCGACGTTCCGGGCATAAGCCCTTCTTCAGGAATGAGGAAAGTGTGTCCAGCAGGCTAAGATAAAAGGTAGGGAGGAGGGACTTGGGGGAGGGGCATTGGAAATGCGATAGAAGTCTGTGCTGAGGCTTGGGAATCTGTGCTGAGGCCTGGGAGTCTGTGCTGAGGCCGGGAGTCTGTGCTGAGGCTGGGAGTTGGCGCTGAGGCTAGGAGTCTGTGCTGAGGCTAGGAGTCTGTGCTGAGGCCTGGGAGTCTGCGCTGAGGCCGGGAGTCTGTGCTGTGGCTGGGAGTTGGCGCTGAGGCTAGGAGTCTGTGCTGAGGCCTGGGAGTCTGAGCTGAGGCCGGGAGTCTGTGCTGAGGCCGGGAGTTGGCGCTGAGGCTAGGAGCCTTTGCTGAGGCCTGGGAGTCTGAGCTGAGGCCGGGAGTCTGTGCTGAGGCCGGGAGTTGGCGCTGAGGCTAGGAGTCTGTGCTGAGACCTGGGAGTCTGTGCTGTGGCTGGGAGTTGGCGCTGAGGCTAGGAGTCTGTGCTGAGGCCTAGGAGTCTGTGCTGAGGCCTGGGAGTCTGAGCTGAGGCCGGGAGTCTGTGCTGAGGCCGGGAGTTGGCGCTGAGGCTAGGAGTCTGTGCTGAGGCCTAGGAGTCTGTGCTGAGACCTGGGAGTCCGTGCTGAAGCCGGGTGCCTGTGAATACCCGAGGATCAAGGATGGGAGGTAGCTAAGAAGAAAGAAGGAAAGAAAAGACAAACTTTTTGTTTTGCGCTGTCAGTGGCTGTGGTCAGTAGCGTGTTGTCCAAAAGCGCAGTGAATGCTGATTCAACAATAATTTTCAAAAATGGATTTGTAAAGACATTTGATGGGGAATGAAGAATGTACGAAGGAATGGGGAGCAGTGGGACTATTTGAATTATCCTGCCAATGAACTGCCACACGCAGGATGTGATAAATGGCCTCTCTTTTATCTGTAGCCAAATCGATCGACAATGGGTTTCATGTCGTAATAGAACTTCTCAGTCCAAGGAAGCAGAGGCCATAATATTCCTAGAATTTGAGGAATGTATGTGGCACATTACTGAGAATGGAGATCCCTGGTAAATATAACACTGAATGCCACTCCTAACCTCTGGGCTCAATTTCTACCGAATGGAGATTTGAAAAGAGATACTGAGGAAATCTGAAGTGAGAACAGCAAGAATTACTTCTGTTGGAATTGCTTTTGATAAAGGGAAGCATGAATCAGATTGTCTCAAATCTTGACAGCTGTTTTGCATTTCCTGTATTTTCTGGGTTTTTTTAAAATTACAATAGCAGCTGCCAAATAACACTTGGGCTTATGTACAAAGCATTGTTTGTTCTGAAAGATGGGAGAGGACTAACATGGCAGAATGACAGAACTGCCTCCTAATCATAGTTTCAGTAAGGTCAGCTTTGTTGGTTTTTGTCACCTAAATAAATATGTGAATTCGAGGCAAGAATAGGCCATTCGGCCCCTCAAGCCTTCTCTGCCATTCAATATGAAAGTGGTTAAGTGCTGAATAACTTAACCCATCCGAAAACCCAGCAGATCATCCCAATTTAATAACGCTGTTCCCAATATTTGCAACAATCCCCAGAAACACTCCTTGGCACAAAAGGTAAGATTAAACACAGAGTCTTACAGAAGAGATTTCAGAGAGAGAGGGTCAGCATGGACCTGCTTCTTTGGGTCCAGCAGCTTCACAACTGGCTGCTAAAATCAAAGCCAAACCACAAACCAGAGAGAGAAGTGTGGTGCTGGAAAAGCACAGCAAGTCAGGCAACATCCGAGGAGCAGGAAAATCAATGCTTCGGGCAAAAGCCCTTCAACATCTCATTTCTGATGAAGGGCTTTTGCCCGAAACGTTGATTTTCCTGCTCCTCGGATGCTGCCCTGACCTGCTGTGCTTTTCCAGCACCACTCTAATCTTGACTCCGATCTCCAGCATCTGCAGTCCTCACTTTTGCCAAACCAGAGAGAAGCTGAGCTGGGAGAACTGGCCGCTCCCCTGTCGTTGTACAAGTGCTTTTTTTAAAAAAAAAATTGATAGCATTCACAAGTAGATCAACTCCGGACATTTCGGAGTCTGTGTCTTCATACCCTCCCGAAAAACAAACAAGGGCAACTTGATCTTGTTAAAGGAGCAGCATCACCACATTCTCTACCTTGAAATTCTACAATCTCTCTCTCCGTTTAAATAGATCCTGCCATGTAATTCATCTTGCCAAAGTGGGCAAGTTCACACCTCCCCCCTCACCTCCCTCCAAGGCCCCAAAGGAAACTTCCATATCCGCCACAGATTCACCTGCACCTCCACACACATTATCTATTGCATCCTCTGCACCCGATGTGGCCTTCTCTATATTGGGGAGACAGGCCGCCTACTTGCGGAGCGTTTCAGAGAACACCTCTGGGACACCCGGACCAACCAACCCAACCACCCTGTGGCTCAACACTTCAAGTCCCCCTCCCACTCCACCAAGGATATGCAGGTCCTTGGACTCCTCCATCACCAGACCACAACAAAACGACGGCTGGAGGAAGAACGCCTCATCTTCCACCTAGGAACCCTCCAACCACAAGGGATGAACTCAGATTTCACCAGTTTCCTCATTTCCCCTCCCCCCACCCTGTCTCAGTCAAATCCATCGAATTCAGCACCGCCTTCCTAACCTGCAATCTTCTTCCTGACCTCTCCGCCCCCACCCCAGTCTGACCTATCACCCTCACCTTGACCTCTTTCCACCTATCACATTTCCGACGCCCCTCCCCCAAGTCCCTCCTCCCTACCTTTTACCTTAGCCTGCTGGACAAACTTTCCTCATTCCTGAAGAAGGGCTTATGCCCGAAACGTCGATTCTCCTGTTCCCTGGATGCTGCCTGACCTGCTGCGCTTTTCCAGCAACACATTTTCAGCTCTAAATACTTGCACACACAATTAACCTGTAATGATCGTTGTGTTGTCTTCATGGTTTATTTTCCTACCTATTTTCATGAAGATGATTCGACTGTCGATACTTTTTATGAAGACTCGTGTTAAAAACACCATGAAAATTGGTTTATTTGAAAAACTGTGACAATGCCTGCACTGTTTTCCTTAACAGAAAACATAACAGAAGGTCACTCAGAACTTTAAAAATAGCACTTACTGGCAGAAATAATTCGGCTAAGTAAACAGATTTATAAATTATGGAACTACTTGAAATCTTTTACAAAGAAGTCATGCCTGGGTTTGTGGCTGTCAGGAATTTTGGGTTTTTTTTGGATGTTGCTTGTTCAGTAAGAAGATACCCAACTCATCCTTTCCGAGAAATTTCAGAACCCTTTGAAAAAGCGCGAACTGAAAAATCACACAGCGTTTTTCCTGAGAAGCTTCCAGATGACTTCCTCTCAACGTCTCCTGAATAAACTGCTTCTGAAAAGGTCCATGTGATATCCACAACTGTCTAGTGGCACCTACCTTTGCGTAACAAGACGTGAGCCTGAAATCCGTCAGGAACAATTCACATCCCTTCTTTATTAAATTAGATTAGGTCAGATTCACTAAAGCGGGGAAACAGGCTCTTCGGCCCAATAAGTCCACATTGAGCCTCCAAAGAGCAAGCCACCCAGACCCATTTCCCTCTGACTAATGCACCGAACACTATGGGCACGTTAGCATGGCCAATCCACCTGGCCTGCACAACGCTGCATAGAGCATGAGATAACAACGCTGCATAGAGCATGAGAAGACAGTGCTGCAGAGAGCATGAGGACACAACGCTACAAAGAGCATGAGAAGACAGCATTGTATAGAGCAATGAGAACACAACACCGCATAGAGCATGAGGACATAATGCTGCATAGAGCTTTAGAACACAACGCTGCATAGAGCTTTATGAACACAACGCTGCATAGAGCATGAGAACATAATGCTGTATAGAGCATGAGAAGATACCGCTGCATAGAGCATGAGAAGACACCGCTGCATAGAGCATGAGAAGACACCGCTGCATAGAGCATGAGAACACAGTGCTGCAGAGAGCATGAGAACACAATGCCGCATAGAGCATGAGAACACAGTGCTGCATAGGGCATGAGAACACAACATTGCAGAGAGCATGAGAACACAATGCTGCAGAGAGCATGAGAAGACACCGCTGCATAGAGCATGAGAACACAACGCTGCAGAGAGCATGAGAAGACACCGCTGCATAGAGCATGAGAACACAACGCTGCAGAGAGCATGAGACCACAACGCTGCATAGAGCATGAGAACAAAATGCTGCATAGAGCATTATAACACAACGCTGCAGAGAGCATGAGATAACAACGCTGCATAGAGCATGAGAACAAAACACTGCACAGAGCATTAGAAGACAACGCTGCATAGAGCAAGAGAAGACAGCACTGCATAGAGCAATGAGAACACAACGCTGCATAGAGCAAGATGACATAATGCTGCATAGAGCATGAGAACACAGTGCTGCATAGAGCATGAGAAGACAATGCTGCATAGAACATGAGGACGTAACGGTGCATAGAGCATGAGAACAGAGTGTTGTACAGAGCATGAGAACACAACGCATGCATAGAGCATGAGAAGACAACACGCTGAATAGAGCATGGGAACACAACATTGCTTAGAGCATGAAAACACATGATGCACAGTGCATGAGAAGACAACGCTGCATAGAGCATGAGAAGACCGCGCTGCACAGAGCAATGAGAACACAACACTGCATAGAGAATGAGGATGTAACGCTGTAAAGAGCGTGAGAACACAATACTGCATAGAGAATAAGGACATAACGCTGCATGGAGCAGGAGAACATAGTGCTGCATAGAGCACGAGAAGGCAACACTGCAGAGAGCATGAGAACACAGTGCTGCAGAGAGCATGAGGACACAACCCTGCAAAGAGCATGAGAAGACAACGCCGCATAGAGCAATGAGAACACAACACCGCATAGAGCATGAGGACATAATGCTGCATAGAACATGAGAACACAATGTTGCACAGAGCATGAGAAGACAGCGCTGCACAGAGCAATGAGAACACAACACTGCATAGAGAATGAGCACACAACGCTGCATAGAGCATGAGAACATCATGCTGCAAAGAGCGTGATAACATAATGCTGCTCAGGGCATGAGAACACAATGCTACATAGAGCATGAGAACATAAGATTGCATGGAGCATGACAACACAAGGCTGCGTTGAGCATGAGAACACAAGGCTGTTTAGAGCATGAGAAGACAACGCTGCATAGAGCATGAGAACAAATCACAGCATAGAGAAACGAGAACACAACGCTGCATAGAGCATGAGAATACAGCGTGGCATAGAGCAATGAGAACACAACGCCGCATAGAGCATGAGGACATAACACTGCATAGAGCTTGAGAACATAACGCTGCATAGAGTATCAGAACACAACACAGCACAGAGCATTAGAAGACAAGGCTGCATAGAGCATGAGAACACATTGCTTCACAGAGCGAGAGAAGACTGCACTGCATAGAGCAATGGGTACACAACACTGCATTGAGCATGAGGTCATAACGCTGCATAGACCACGAGAACACAATGGTGCATAGAGCAATGAGAACACAATGCTGCACAGAGCATGAGAATACAATGTTGCATAGAGCATGAGAACACAATGCTGCACAAAGCATGAGAACACAGTGCTGCACAGAGCATGAGTACACAACACTGCATAGAGCATGAGGACATAACACTGCATAGAGCATGAGAACACAACGCTGCAAAGAGCATGAGAAGACAATGCTGCATAGAGCATGAGAAGACAGTACTGCAAAGAGCAATGAGAACACAACGCCACATGGAGAATGAGGACATAATGCTGGATAGAGCATGAGAATACAATGCTGTATAGAGCATGAGAACACAACACTGAACAGAGCATTAGAAGACAATGCTGCATAGAGCAAGAGAAGATAGCACTGCATAGAGCAATGAGAACACAATGCTGCATAGAGCATGAGAACACAATGCTGAATAGAGCATGAGAACACATTGCTTCGCAGAGCAAGAGAAGACAGCACTGCATAGAGCAATGGGTACACAACACTGCATTGTGCATGAGGACATAACACTGCATAGAGCATGAGAACACAACGCTGCTTAGGGCATGAGAACATAAGGCTGCATAGAGCATGAGAACATAATGCTGCAAAGAGCATTAGAACAGAAAGCTGCATAGAGCATGAGGACACAATGCTGCATAGAGCATGAGGACACAATGCTGCATAGAGCATGAGAACACAACACTGCATAGAGCATGAGGACACAACGCTGCAAAGAGCATGAGAAGACAATGCTGCATAGAGCATTAGAAGACAACACTGCATAGAGCATGACAAGACAGTACTGCAAAGAGCAATGAGAACACAACGCCACATGGAGAATGAGGACATAATGCTGGATAGAGCATGAGAACACTGTGCTGCATAAAGCATGAGAACCCAATGCTACATAGAACATGAGAACACAGTGCTGCATAGTGCATGAGAACACAATGCTGCACAGAGCATGAGAAGATAATGCTGAATAGGGCAAGAGAAGACAGTGCTGCACAGTGCAATGACAATACAACACCACAGAGAGCATGAGGACATAATGCTACATAGAGCATGAGAAACAATGCATGCATAGAGCATGAGATGACCTCGCTGCATAGAGCATGAGATGACCACGCTGCATAGAGCATGAGAGGACATCGCTGCATAGTGCATGAGAAAACAACGCTGCATAGAACATGAATAGATAGTACTGCATAGAGCAAAGAGAACACAGTGCTGCATAAAACATGAGAACACAGTGCTGCACAGAGCATGAGGACATAACGCTGCATAGTGCATGAGAAAACAACGCTGCATAGAACATGAATAGATAGTACTGCATAGAGCAAAGAGAACACAGTGCTGCATAAAACATGAGAACACAGTGCTGCACAGAGCATGAGGACATAACGCTGCATAGAGCATGAGAAGGCAATGCTGCAATGTGCATGAGAAGATAGCTCTGCACAGAGCAATGAGAACACAACACTGCATGGAGAATGAGGACAAAAGGTTGCATAGAGCATGAGAACGCAGTGCTGCATAGAGCATGAGAACACAACGCTGCATAGAGCATGAGAACACAATGCTGCATAGAGCATGAGAACACAGTGCTGCACAGAGCATAAGAAGATAATGCTGCATAGGGCATGAGAACACAACCCTGCACAGAGCAATGAGAATACAACACAACATAGAGCATGAGGACATAATGCTACATAGAGCATGAGAAACAATGCAAACATGGAGCATGAGATGACCATGCTGCATAGAGCATGAGAACACAATGCTGCATAGAGCATGAGAACACAATGCTGCATAGAGCATGAGAACACAATGCTGCATAGAGCATGAGACCACAACGCTGCATAGAGCAAGAGAACACAGTGCTGTATAGATCATGAGAACATAACGCTGCATAGAGTATGAGAACACAATGCTGCATAGAGCATTCAAAGACAACGCTGCATAGAGCATGAGAACACAGTGCTGTATAGAGCATGAGAACACAACACTGCATAGAGCATGACAACATAACGCTGCATAGAGCATGAGAACATAACGCTGCATAGAGCATGAAAACACAACACTGCATAGAGGATGAAAAGACACTGCTGCATAGAGCATGAGAACACAGTGCTGCATAGAGCACGAGAACACAACACTGCATAGAGCATTAGAAGACAATGCTGCATAGAGCATGAGAACAATACTACATAGTGCATGAGTACACAAAGCTGCATAGAGCATGAGAACACAATGCTGCAAACGGCATGAGAAGACAACATTGCATAGAGCAATGAGAAGACACCGCTGCATAGTGCATGACAACATAGTGCTGCATAGAGCACGAGAACACAACGCTACATAGAGCATGAGAACACAATGCTGCATAGATCATGAGGACATAACGCTGCATAGAGCATGAGAACATAATGCTGCTTAGAGCATGAGAACACAACACTGCATAGAGCATGCGAAGACAACGCTGCATAGAGCATGAGAAGACAGCGCTGCAAAGAGCTATGAGAACACAACGCCACATGGATGTTGAGGACATAATACTGGATAGAGCATGACAACACAGTGCTGCATAAAGCATGAGAACCCAATGCTACATAGAACATGAGAACACAGTGCTGCATAGTGCATGAGAATGCAACGCTGCACAGAGCATGAGAAGATAATGCTGCATAGGGCATGAGAAAACAGTGCTGCACAGAGCAATGAGAACAAAACACCACATAAAGCATGAGGACATAATACTACATAGAGCCTGAGACACAATGCATGCATAGAGCATGAGATGACCACGCTGCATAGAGCATGAGAACACAACAGTACGTAGACCATGAAAACACAGTGCTGCATAGAGCATGGGGAGACAGCGTTGCACAGAGCAATGAGAACACAACACTACACAGAGCAAGAGAAGACAGCACTGCATAGAGCATGAGAAGACAACGCTGCATAGAGCATGAAATGACAGCACAGCATAGAGCAAAGAGAACACAGTGCTGCATAAAACATGAGAACACAGTGTTGCACAGAGCATGATAACATTACGCTGCACAGAGCATGAGAACACAGTGCTGCACAGAGCATGAGGACATAACGCTGCATAGAGCATGAGAAGACAATGCGGCAAAATCATGAGAAGAAAGCGCTGCACAGAGCAATAAGAACACAACACTGCAGGGAGAATGAGGACAAAACGCTGCATAGAACTTGAGAACGCAGTGCTGCATAGAGCATGAGAACACAACGCTGCACAGAGCATGAGAAGACACCGCTGCATAGAGCATGAGACCACAACGGTGCATAGAGCATGAGAAGACACCGCTGCATAGAGCATGAGAACACAACGCTGCAGAGAGCATGAGAAGACACCGCTGCATAGAGCATGAGACCACAACGCTGCATAGAGCATGAGATAACAATGCTGCATGGAGCATGAGAAGACAATGCTACATAGAGCATTATAACACAACGCTGCAGAGAGCATGAGATAACAACGCTGCATAGAGCATGAGAACACAACGCTGCATACAGCAGGAGAATGTAATGCTGCATAGAGCATTCGAAGACAGCACTGCATAGTGCATGAGAAAACAACGCTGCATAGAGCATGAATAGATAGTACTGCATAGAGCAAAGAGAACACAGTGCTGCATAAAACATGAGAACTAGGGCTGCACAGAGCATGAGGACATAACGCTGCATAGAGCATGAGAAGGCAATGCTGCAATGTGCATGAGAAGATAGCTCTGCACAGAGCAATGAGAACACAACACTGCATGGAGAATGAGGACAAAAGGTTGCATAGAGCATGAGAACACAGTGCTGCATAGAGCATTCGAAGACAACGCTGCATAGAGCAAGAGAACACAGTGCTGTATAGAGCATGAGAACACAACACTGCATAGAGCATTAGAAGACAATGCTGCAGAGAGCATGAGAACAATACTACATAGTGCATGAGTACACAAAGCTGCATAGAGCATGAGCATGCAAACAGCATAAGAAGACAACATTGCATAGAGCAATGAGAAGACACCGCTGCATAGTGCATGAGAACACAGTGCTGCATAGAGCACGAGAACACAACGCTACATAGAGCATGAGAACACAATGGTGCATAGATCATGAGGACATAACGCTGCATAGAGCATGAGAACATAATGCTGCTTAGAGCATGAGAACACAACACTGCATAGAGCATGTGAAGACAGCACTGCATAGAGCATGAGAAGACAGTGCTGCATAGAGCATGCGGCCATAACACTAAATGGAGCATGATACATAACACTGCAGGGAGCATGAGAACACAGTGCTTTACAGAGCATGAGAACACAACGCTGCATAGAGCATGAGAAGACAGCACTGCATAGAGCATGAGAACACAATGCTGCATATTGCATGAGAAGACAATGCTGCATAGAGCATGAGAACGCAACGCTGCTATAGAGCATGAGGACATAACAATGCATAGAGCATGAGAACACAGTGCTGCAGAGAGTATGAGAACACAACACTGCATATTGCATGAGAATACAATGCTGCATAGAGCATGAGAACACAACATTGCATAGAGCATGAGAACACAACACTGCATAGAGCATGAGAACAGAGTGCTGCATAGAGCATGAGAACACAACGCTGTAAAGAGCATGAGAAGACAATGCTGCATAGAGCATTGGAAGATAACGTTGCATAGAGCATGAGAAGACAGCTCTGCAAAGAGTAATGAGAACACAACGTCACATGGAGAATGAGGACATAATGCTGGATAGAGCATGACAACACAGTGCTACATAAAGCATGAGAACCCAATGCTACATAGAACATGAGAAAACAGTGCTGCATAGTGCATGAGAATGCAACGGTGCACAGAGCATGAGAAGATAATGCTGCATAGGGCATGAGAAGACAGTGCTGCACAGAGCAATGAGAACACAACACCACATAGAGCATGAGGACATAATACTACATAGAGCATGAGACACAATGCATGCAGAGAGCATGAGATGACCTCGCTGCATAGAGCATGAGAACACAACAGTACGTAGACCATGAAAACACAACGCTGCATAGAGCATGGGGAGGCAGCGTTGCACAGAGCAATGAGAACACAACACTACACAGAGCAAGAGAAGACAGCACTGCAGAGAGCATGAAATGACAGCACAGCATAGAGCAAAGAGAACACAGTGCTGCATAAAACATGAGAACACAGTGCTGCACAGAGCATGATAACATTACGCTGCATAGAGCATGAGAACACAATGCTGCATAGAGCATGAGAACACAATGCTGCATAGAGCATGAGAACACAATGCTGCATAGAGCATGAGACCACAACGCTGCATAGAGCAAGAGAACACAGTGCTGTATAGATCATGAGAACATAACGCTGCATAGAGTATGAGAACACAATGCTGCATAGAGCATTCAAAGACAACGCTGCATAGAGCATGAGAACACAGTGCTGTATAGAGCATGAGAACACAACACTGCATAGAGCATGACAACATAACGCTGCATAGAGCATGAGAACATAACGCTGCATAGAGCATGAAAACACAACACTGCATAGAGGATGAAAAGACACTGCTGCATAGAGCATGAGAACACAGTGCTGCATAGAGAACGAGAACACAACGCTGCATAGAGCATGAGAACACAACACTGCATAGAGCATTAGAAGACAATGCTGCATAGAGCATGAGAACAATACTACATAGTGCATGAGTACACAAAGCTGCATAGAGCATGAGAACACAATGCTGCAAACGGCATGAGAAGACAACATTGCATAGAGCAATGAGAAGACACCGCTGCATAGTGCATGACAACATAGTGCTGCATAGAGCACGAGAACACAACGCTACATAGAGCATGAGAACACAATGCTGCATAGATCATGAGGACATAACGCTGCATAGAGCATGAGAACATAATGCTGCTTAGAGCATGAGAACACAACACTGCATAGAGCATGCGAAGACAACGCTGCATAGAGCATGAGAAGACAGCGCTGCAAAGAGCTATGAGAACACAACGCCACATGGAGAATGAGGACATAATACTGGATAGAGCATGACAACATAGTGCTGCATAAAGCATGAGAACCCAATGCTACATAGAACATGAGAACACAGTGCTGCATAGTGCATGAGAATGCAACGCTGCACAGAGCATGAGAAGATAATGCTGCATAGGGCATGAGAAAACAGTGCTGCACAGAGCAATGAGAACAAAACACCACATAAAGCATGAGGACATAATACTACATAGAGCCTGAGACACAATGCATGCATAGAGCATGAGATGACCACGCTGCATAGAGCATGAGAACACAACAGTACGTAGACCATGAAAACACAGTGCTGCATAGAGCATGGGGAGACAGCGTTGCACAGAGCAATGAGAACACAACACTACACAGAGCAAGAGAAGACAGCACTGCATAGAGCATGAGAAGACAACGCTGCATAGAGCATGAAATGACAGCACAGCATAGAGCAAAGAGAACACAGTGCTGCATAAAACATGAGAACACAGTGTTGCACAGAGCATGATAACATTACGCTGCACAGAGCATGAGAACACAGTACTGCACAGAGCATGCGGACATAACGCTGCATAGAGCATGAGAAGACAATGCTGCAAAATCATGAGAAGAAAGCGCTGAACAGAGCAATAAGAACACAACACTGCATGGAGAATGAGGAAAAAATGCTGCATAGAGCTTGAGAACGCAGTGCTGCATAGAGCATGAGAACACAACGCTGCACAGAGCATGAGAAGACACCGCTGCATAGAGCATGAGACCACAACGGTGCATAGAGCATGAGAAGACACCGCTGCATAGAGCATGAGAACACAACGCTGCAGAGAGCATGAGAAGACACCGCTGCATAGAGCATGAGACCACAATGCTGCATAGAGCATGAGAACACAACACTGCATAGAGCATTATAACACAACGCTGCAGAGAGCATGAGATAACAATGCTGCATGGAGCATGAGAAGACAATGCTACATAGAGCATTATAACACAATGCTGCAGAGAGCATGAGATAACAACGCTGCATAGAGCATGAGAACAAAACGCTGCATAGAGCATGAGAACACAATGCTGCACACAGCATGAGAACACAATGCTGCATACAGCAGGAGAATGTAATGCTGCATAGAGCATTCGAAGACAACGCTGCATAGAGCAAGAGAAGACAGCACTGCATAGTGCATGAGAAAACAACGCTGCATAGAGCATGAATAGATATTACTGCATAGAGCAAAGAGAACACAGTGCTGCATAAAACATGAGAACACAGTGCTGCACAGAGCATGAGGTCATAACGCTGCATAGAGCGTGAGAAGGCAATGCTGCAATGTGCATGAGAAGATAGCTCTGCACAGAGCAATGAGAACACAACACTGCATGGAGAAAGAGGACAAAATGTTGCATAGAGCATGAGAACGCAGTGCTGCATAGAGCATGAGAACACAACGCTGCATAGAGCATGAGATAACAACGCTGCATAGAGCATGAGAACACAACGCTGCAGAGAGCATGAGATAACAACGCTGCATAGAGCATGAGAACACAACGCTGCATAGAGCATGAGAACACAATGCTGCATAGAGCATGAGAACATAACGCTGCATAGAGCATGAGAACATAACGCTGCATAGAGCATGAGACCACAACACTGCATAGAGCATGAGAACACAATGCTGCATAGAGCATGAGAACACAATGCTGCATAGAGCATGAGAACACAATGCTGCATAGAGCATGAGAACACAATGCTGCATAGAGCAAGAGAACACAGTGCTGTATAGAGCATGAGAACATAACGCTGCATAGAGTATGAGAACACAATGCTGCATAGAGCATTCAAAGACAACGCTGCATAGAGCATGAGAACACAGTGCTGTATAGAGCATGAGAACATAACGCTGCATAGAGCATGACAACATAACGCTGCATAGAGCATGAGAACATAACGCTGCATAGAGCATTAAAACACAACACTGCATAGAGGATGAAAAGACACTGCTGCATAGAGCATGAGAACACAGTGCTGCATAGAGAACGAGAACACAACGCTGCATAGAGCATGAAAACACAGAGCTGCATAGAGCATGAGAACACAGTGCTGCATAGAGCATTAGAAGACAATGCTGCATAGAGCATGAGAACAATACTACATAGTGCATGAGTACACAAAGCTGCATAGAGCATGAGAACACAATGCTGCAAACGGCATGAGAAGACAACATTGCATAGAGCAATGAGAAGACACCGCTGCATAGTGCATGACAACATAGTGCTGCATAGAGCACGAGAACACAACGCTACATAGAGCATGAGAACACAGTGCTGCATAGAGCACGAGAACACAACGCTACATAGAGTATGAGAACACAATGCTGCATAGATCATGAGGACATAACGCTGCATAGAGCATGAGAACATAATGCTGCTTAGAGCATGAGAACACAACACTGCATAGAGCATGCGAAGACAGTGCTGCATAGAGCATGCGGCCATAACGCTAAATGGAGCATGATACATAACACTGCAGGGACCATGAGAACACAGTGCTTTACAGAGCATGAGAACACAACGCTGCACAGAGCATGAGAAGACACCACTGCATAGAGCATGAGAAGACAGTGCTGTATAGAGCATGAGACCACAACGCTGCATAGAGCATTATAACACAACGCTGCAGAGAGCATGAGATAACAATGCTGCATGGAGCATGAGAAGACAATGCTACATAGAGCATTATAACACAACGCTGCAGAGAGCATGAGATAACAACGCTGCATACAGCAGGAGAATGTAATGCTGCATAGAGCATTCGAAGACAGCACTGCATAGTGCATGAGAAAACAACGCTGCATAGAGCATGAATAGATAGTACTGCATAGAGCAAAGAGAACACAGTGCTGCATAAAACATGAGAACACAGTGCTGCACAGAGCATGAGGACATAACGCTGCATAGAGCATGAGAAGGCAATGCTGCAATGTGCATGAGAAGATAGCTCTGCACAGAGCAATGAGAACACAACACTGCATGGAGAATGAGGACAAAAGGTTGCATAGAGCATGAGAACACAGTGCTGCATAGAGCATTCGAAGACAACGCTGCATAGAGCATGAGAACACAACGCTGCATAGAGCATGAGAAGACAGCGCTGCACAGAGCAATGAGAACACAACACTACATAGAGTATGAGAACACAATGCTGCATAGAGCATTCGAAGACAACGCTGCATAGAGCAAGAGAACACAGTGCTGTATAGAGTATGAGAACACAATGCTGCATAGAGCATTCGAAGACAACGCTGCATAGAGCATGAGAACACAGTGCTGTATAGAGCATGAGAACACAATGCTGCATAGAGCATTCGAAGACAATGCTGCATAGAGCAAGAGAACACAGTGCTGTATAGAGCATGCGAACACAATGCTGCATAGAGCATTAGAAGACAATGCTGCAGAGAGCATGAGAACAATACTACATAGTCCATGAGTACACAAAGCTGCATAGAGCATGAGCATGCAAACAGCATAAGAAGACAACATTGCATAGAGTAATGAGAAGACACCGCTGCATAGTGCATGAGAACACAGTGCTGCATAGAGCATGAGAACAGAGTGCTGCATAGAGCATGAGAACACAGTGCTGCATAGAGCATTAGAAGACAATGCTGCATAGAGCATGAGAACAATACTACATAGTGCATGAGTACACAAAGCTGCATAGAGCATGAGAACACAATGCTGCAAACGGCATGAGAAGACAACATTGCATAGAGCAATGAGAAGACACCGCTGCATAGTGCATGACAACATAGTGCTGCATAGAGCACGAGAACACAACGCTACATAGAGCATGAGAACACAGTGCTGCATAGAGCACGAGAACACAACGCTACATAGAGTATGAGAACACAATGCTGCATAGATCATGAGGACATAACGCTGCATAGAGCATGAGAACATAATGCTGCTTAGAGCATGAGAACACAACACTGCATAGAGCATGCGAAGACAGTGCTGCATAGAGCATGCGGCCATAACGCTAAATGGAGCATGATACATAACACTGCAGGGACCATGAGAACACAGTGCTTTACAGAGCATGAGAACACAACGCTGCACAGAGCATGAGAAGACACCACTGCATAGAGCATGAGAAGACAGTGCTGTATAGAGCATGAGACCACAACGCTGCATAGAGCATTATAACACAACGCTGCAGAGAGCATGAGATAACAATGCTGCATGGAGCATGAGAAGACAATGCTACATAGAGCATTATAACACAACGCTGCAGAGAGCATGAGATAACAACGCTGCATACAGCAGGAGAATGTAATGCTGCATAGAGCATTCGAAGACAGCACTGCATAGTGCATGAGAAAACAACGCTGCATAGAGCATGAATAGATAGTACTGCATAGAGCAAAGAGAACACAGTGCTGCATAAAACATGAGAACACAGTGCTGCACAGAGCATGAGGACATAACGCTGCATAGAGCATGAGAAGGCAATGCTGCAATGTGCATGAGAAGATAGCTCTGCACAGAGCAATGAGAACACAACACTGCATGGAGAATGAGGACAAAAGGTTGCATAGAGCATGAGAACACAGTGCTGCATAGAGCATTCGAAGACAACGCTGCATAGAGCATGAGAACACAACGCTGCATAGAGCATGAGAAGACAGCGCTGCACAGAGCAATGAGAACACAACACTACATAGAGTATGAGAACACAATGCTGCATAGAGCATTCGAAGACAACGCTGCATAGAGCAAGAGAACACAGTGCTGTATAGAGTATGAGAACACAATGCTGCATAGAGCATTCGAAGACAACGCTGCATAGAGCATGAGAACACAGTGCTGTATAGAGCATGAGAACACAATGCTGCATAGAGCATTCGAAGACAATGCTGCATAGAGCAAGAGAACACAGTGCTGTATAGAGCATGCGAACACAATGCTGCATAGAGCATTAGAAGACAATGCTGCAGAGAGCATGAGAACAATACTACATAGTCCATGAGTACACAAAGCTGCATAGAGCATGAGCATGCAAACAGCATAAGAAGACAACATTGCATAGAGTAATGAGAAGACACCGCTGCATAGTGCATGAGAACACAGTGCTGCATAGAGCATGAGAACAGAGTGCTGCATAGAGCATGAGAACACAACGCTGTAAAGAGCATGAGAAGACAACGCTGCATAGAGCATGAGAAGACAGCGCTGCAAAGAGCAATGAGAACACAACGCCACATGGAGAATGAGGACATAATACTGGATAGAGCATGACAACACAGTGATGCATAAAGCATGAGAACCCAATGCTACATAGAACATGAGAACACAGTGCTGCATAGTGCATGAGAATGCAACGCTGCACAGAGCATGAGAAGATAATGCTGCATAGGGCATGAGAAGACAGTGCTGCACAGAGCAATGAGAACAAAACACCACATAGAGCATGAGGACATAATACTACATAGAGCCTGAGACACAATGCATGCATAGAGCATGAGATGACCACGCTGCATAGAGCATGAGAACACAACAGTACGTAGACCATGAAAACACAACGCTGCATAGAGCATGGGGAGACAGCGTTGCACAGAGCAATGAGAACACAACACTACACGGAGCAAGAGAAGACAGCACTGCATAGAGCATGAGAAGACAACGCTGCATAGAGCATGAAATGACAGCACAGCATAGAGCAAAGAGAACACAGTGCTGCATAAAACATGAGAACACAGTGCTGCACAGAGCATGATAACATTACGCTGCATAGAGCATGAGAAGACAATGCTGCAAAAACATGAGAAGAAAGCGCTGCATAGAGCAATAAGAACACAACACTGCAGGGAGAATGAGGACAAAACGCTGCATAGAGCTTGAGAACGCAGTGCTGCATAGAGCATGAGAACACAACGCTGCATAGAGCATGAGAAGACACCGCTGCATAGAGCATGAGACCACAACGGTGCATAGAGCATGAGAAGACACCGCTGCATAGAGCATGAGAACACAATGCTGCAGAGAGCATGAGAAGACACCTCTGCATAGAGCATGAGACCACAACGCTGCATAGAGCATTATAACACAACGCTGCAGAGAGCATGAGATAACAATGCTGCATGGAGCATGAGAAGACAATGCTACATAGAGCATTATAACACAACGCTGCAGAGAGCATGAGATAACAACGCTGCATAGAGCATGAGAACACAACGCTGCATACAGCAGGAGAATGTAATGTTGCATAGAGCATTCGAAGACAGCACTGCATAGTGCATGAGAAAACAACGCTGCATAGAGCATGAATAGATAGTACTGCATAGAGCAAAGAGAACACAGTGCTGCATAAAACATGAGAACACAGTGCTGCACAGAGCATGAGGACATAACGCTGCATAGAGCATGAGAAGGCAATGCTGCAATGTGCATGAGAAGATAGCTCTGCACAGAGCAATGAGAACACAACACTGCATGGAGAATGAGGACAAAAGGTTGCATAGAGCATGAGAACACAGTGCTGCATAGAGCATTCGAAGACAACGCTGCATAGAGCATGAGAACACAACGCTGCATAGAGCATGAGAAGACAGCGCTGCACAGAGCAATGAGAACACAACACTACATAGATTATGAGAACACAATGCTGCATAGAGCATTCGAAGACAACGCTGCATAGAGCAAGAGAACACAGTGCTGTATAGAGTATGAGAACACAATGCTGCATAGAGCATTCAAAGACAACGCTGCATAGAGCAAGAGAACACAGTGCTGTATAGAGCATGAGAACACAACACTGCATAGAGCATGAGAACACAATGCTGCATAGAGCATTCGAAGACAACGCTGCATAGAGCAAGAGAACACAGTGCTGTATAGAGTATGAGAACACAACACTGCATAGAGCATGAGAAGACAATGCTGCATAGAGCATTCGAAGACAACGCTGCATAGAGCAAGAGAACACAGTGCTGTATAGAGCATGAGAACACAACACTGCATAGAGCATGAGAACACAATGCTGCATAGAGCATTCGAAGACAACGCTGCATAGAGCAAGAGAACACAGTGCTGTATAGAGTATGAGAACACAACACTGTATAGAGCATGAGAACACAACACTGCATAGAGCATGAGAAGACAATGCTGCATAGAGCATTCGAAGACAACGCTGCATAGAGCATGAGAACACAGTGCTGTATAGAGCATGAGAACACAACACTGCATAGAGCATTAGAAGACAATGCTGCAGAGAGCATGAGAACAATACTACATAGTGCATGAGTACACAAAGCTGCATAGAGCATGAGCATGCAAACAGCATAAGAAGACAACATTGCATAGAGCAATGAGAAGACACCGCTGCATAGTGCATGAGAACACAGTGCTGCATAGAGCACGAGAACACAACGCTACATAGAGCATGAGAACACAATGGTGCATAGATCATGAGGACATAACGCTGCATAGAGCATGAGAACATAATGCTGCTTAGAGCATGAGAACACAACACTGCATAGAGCATGCGAAGACAGCACTGCATAGAGCATGAGAAGACAGTGCTGCATAGAGCATGCGGCCATAACACTAAATGGAGCATGATACATAACACTGCAGGGAGCATGAGAACACAGTGCTTTACAGAGCATGAGAACACAACGCTGCATAGAGCATGAGAAGACAGCACTGCATAGAGCATGAGAACACAGTGCTGCATAGAGCATGAGAAGACAATGCTGCACAAAGCATGAGAAGACAATGCTGCATACAGTATGAGAACACAATGCTGCATAGAGTATGAGAACACAACGCTACATAGAGCATGAGAAGACAACACTGCACAAAGTATGAGAAGACAATGCTGCATACAGTATGAGAACACAATGCTGCATAGTACATGAGAACACAAAGCTGCATAGAGCATGAGAACACAACGCTGCATATTGCATGAGAAGACAATGCTGCATACAGCATGAGAACGCAACGCTGCTATAGAGCATGAGCACATAACACTGCATAGAGCATGAGAACACAGTGCTGCAGAGAGTATGAGAACACAACGCTGCATATTGCATGAGAATACAATGCTGCATAGAGCATGAGAACACAACATTGCATAGAGCATGAGAACACAACACTGCATAGAGCATGAGAACAGAGTGCTGCATAGAGCATGAGAACACAACGCTGTAAAGAGCATGAGAAGACAACGCTGAATAGAGCATTGGAAGACAACGTTGCAACGAGCATGAGAAGACTGCGCTGCAAAGAGCAATGAGATCACAATGCCACATAGAGCATGAGGACATAATACTACATAGAGCATGAGACACAATGCATGCATAGAGCATGAGATGACCTCGCTGCATAGAGCATAAGATGACCACGCTGCATAGAGCATGAGAACACAACAGTACGTAGACCATGAAAACACAACGCTGCATAGAGCATGGGGAGGCAGCGTTGCACAGAGCAATGAGAACACAACACTACACAGAGCAAGAGAAGACAGCACTGCAGAGAGCATGAAATGACAGCACAGCATAGAGCAAAGAGAACACAGTGCTGCATAAAACATGAGAACACAGTGTTGCATAGAGCATGATAACATTACGCTGCACAGAGCATGAGGACACAGTGCTGCACAAAGCATGAGGACATAACGCTGCATAGAGCATGAGAAGTCAATGCTGCAAAAGCATGAGAAGAAAGCGCTGCACAGAGCAATAAGAACACAACACTGCATGGCGAATGAGGACAAAACGCTGCATAGAGCTTGAGAACGCAGTGCTGCATAGAGCATGAGAACACAACACTGCATAAAGCATGAGAACATAATGCTGCTTAGAGCATGAAAACACAACACTGCAGAGAGGATGAAAAGACACTGCCGCACAGAGCACGAGAACACAGTGCTGCATAGAGCATGAGAAGACAAAGCTGCACAGAGCAGGAGAACACAATGCTGCAAACAGCATGAAAGCACAACGCTGCGTAGAGCATGAGAACATAACGCTGCATAGAGCATGAGAACATAACGCTGCGTAGAGCATGAGAACATAACGCTGCATAGAGCATGAGAACATAACGCTGCATAGAGCATGAGAACACAATGCTGCATAGAGCATGAGAACACATTGCTGCATAGAGCATGAGAACACAATGCTGCATAGAGCATGAGATAACAACGCTGCATAGAGCATGAGAACACAATGCTGCAGAGAGCATGAGATAACAACGCTGCATAGAGCATGAGAACACAATGCTGCAGAGAGCATGAGATAACAACGCTGCATAGAGCATGAGAACACAACGCTGCATAGAGCATGAGAACATAAAGCTGCATAGAGCATGAGAACATAACGCTGCATAGAGCATGAGAACACAACACTGCATAGAGCATGAGAACACAATTCTGCATAGAGCATGAGAACACAGTGCTGCATAGAGCATGAGAGCACAACGCTGCGTAGAGCATGAGAACATAACGCTGCATAGAGCATGAGAACATAACGCTGCATTGAGCATGAGAACACAACGCTGCATAGAGCATGAGAACACAGTGCAGCATAGAGCATGAGAACACAACACTGCATAGAGCAGGAGAAGACAAAGCTGCATAGAGCATGAGAACACAATGCTGCAAACAGCATGAGAGCACAACGCTGCGTAGAGCATGAGAACATCACGCTGCAAAGAGCATGAGAACATAACGCTGCATAGAGCATGAGAACACAACGCTGCATAGAGCACGAGAACACAACGTTGCATAGAGCATGAGAACACAACGCTGCATAGAGCATGAGAACATAACGCTGCATAGAGCATGAGAACACAACGCTGCGTAGAGCATGAGAACATAATGCTGCAAAGAGCATGAGAACATAACGCTGCATAGACCATGAGAACACAACGCTGCATAGAGCACGAGAACACAACGCTGCAAGAGCATGAGAACACAATGCTGCATAGAGCATGAGATAACAACGCTGCATAGAGCATGAGAACACAATGCTGCAGAGAGCATGAGATAACAACGCTGCATAGAGCATGAGAACACAATGCTGCAGAGAGCATGAGATAACAACGCTGCATAGAGCATGAGAACACAACGCTGCATAGAGCATGAGAACATAAAGCTGCATAGAGCATGAGAACATAACGCTGCATAGAGCATGAGAACACAACACTGCATAGAGCATGAGAACACAATGCTGCATAGAGCATGAGAACACAGTGCTGCATAGAGCATGAGAGCACAACGCTGCGTAGAGCATGAGAACATAACGCTGCATAGAGCATGAGAACATAACGCTGCATAGAGCATGAGAACACAACGCTGCATAGAGCATGAGAACACAGTGCAGCATAGAGCATGAGAACACAACACTGCATAGAGCATGAGAAGACAAAGCTGCATAGAGCATGAGAACATAACGCTGCATAGAGCATGAGAACATAACGCTGCATAGAGCATGAGAACACAATGCTGCATAGAGCATGAGAACACATTGCTGCATAGAGCATGAGAACACAATGCTGCATAGAGCATGAGATAACAACGCTGCATAGAGCATGAGAACACAAAGCTGCAGAGAGCATGAGATAACAACGCTGCATAGAGCATGAGAACACAATGCTGCAGAGAGCATGAGATAACAACGCTGCATAGAGCATGAGAACACAACGTTGCATAGAGCATGAGAACATAAAGCTGCATAGAGCATGAGAACATAACGCTGCATAGAGCATGAGAACACAACACTGCATAGAGCATGAGAACACAATTCTGCATAGAGCATGAGAACACAGTGCTGCATAGAGCATGAGAGCACAACGCTGCGTAGAGCATGAGAACATAACGCTGCATAGAGCATGAGAACATAACGCTGCAAAGAGCATGAGAACACAACGCTGCATAGAGCATGAGAACACAGTGCAGCATAGAGCATGAGAACACAACACTGCATAGAGCAGGAGAAGACAAAGCTGCATAGAGCATGAGAACACAATGCTGCAAACAGCATGAGAGCACAACGCTGCGTAGAGCATGAGAACATCACGCTGCAAAGAGCATGAGAACATAACGCTGCATAGAGCATGAGAACACAACGCTGCATAGAGCACGAGAACACAACGTTGCATAGAGCATGAGAACACAACGCTGCATAGAGCATGAGAACACAACGCTGCATAGAGCACGAGAACACAACGCTGCAAGAGCATGAGAACACAATGCTGCATAGAGCATGAGATAACAACGCTGCATAGAGCATGAGAACACAATGCTGCAGAGAGCATGAGATAACAACGCTGCATAGAGCATGAGAACACAATGCTGCAGAGAGCATGAGATAACAACGCTGCATAGAGCATGAGAACACAACGCTGCATAGAGCATGAGAACATAAAGCTGCATAGAGCATGAGAACATAACGCTGCATAGAGCATGAGAACACAACACTGCATAGAGCATGAGAACACAATGCTGCATAGAGCATGAGAACACAGTGCTGCATAGAGCATGAGAGCACAACGCTGCGTAGAGCATGAGAACATAACGCTGCATAGAGCATGAGAACATAACGCTGCATAGAGCATGAGAACACAGTGCAGCATAGAGCATGAGAACACAACACTGCATAGAGCATGAGAAGACAAAGCTGCATAGAGCATGAGAACATAACGCTGCATAGAGCATGAGAACATAACGCTGCATAGAGCAGGAGAAGACAAAGCTGCATAGAGCATGAGAACACAATGCTGCAAACAGCATGAGAGCACAACGCTGCGTAGAGCATGAGAACATCACGCTGCAAAGAGCATGAGAACATAACGCTGCATAGAGCATGAGAACACAACGCTGCATAGAGCACGAGAACACAACGTTGCATAGAGCATGAGAACACAACGCTGCATAGAGCATGAGAACATAACGCTGCATAGAGCATGAGAACACAACGCTGCGTAGAGCATGAGAACATAATGCTGCAAAGAGCATGAGAACATAACGCTGCATAGACCATGAGAACACAACGCTGCATAGAGCACGAGAACACAACGCTGCAAGAGCATGAGAACACAATGCTGCATAGAGCATGAGATAACAACGCTGCATAGAGCATGAGAACACAATGCTGCAGAGAGCATGAGATAACAACGCTGCATAGAGCATGAGAACACAATGCTGCAGAGAGCATGAGATAACAACGCTGCATAGAGCATGAGAACACAACGCTGCATAGAGCATGAGAACATAAAGCTGCATAGAGCATGAGAACATAACGCTGCATAGAGCATGAGAACACAACACTGCATAGAGCATGAGAACACAATGCTGCATAGAGCATGAGAACACAGTGCTGCATAGAGCATGAGAGCACAACGCTGCGTAGAGCATGAGAACATAACGCTGCATAGAGCATGAGAACATAACGCTGCATAGAGCATGAGAACACAACGCTGCATAGAGCATGAGAACACAGTGCAGCATAGAGCATGAGAACACAACACTGCATAGAGCATGAGAAGACAAAGCTGCATAGAGCATGAGAACACAATGCTGCAAACAGCATGAGAGCACAACGCTGCGTAGAGCATGAGAACATCACGCTGCAAAGAGCATGAGAACATAACGCTGCATAGAGCATGAGAACACAACGCTGCATAGAGCACGAGAACACAACGTTGCATAGAGCATGAGAACACAACGCTGCATAGAGCATGAGAACATAACGCTGCATAGAGCATGAGAACACAACACTGCGTAGAGCATGAGAACATAATGCTGCAAAGAGCATGAGAACACAGTGCTGCTCAGAGCATGAAAACACAACACCGCATAGAGGATGAAAAGACACTGCTGCATAGAGCACGAGAACACAACGCTGCGTAGAGCATGAGAACACAAGGCTGCATAGAGCATTAGAACACAATGCTGCAAACAGCATGAGAGCACAACGCTGCATAGAGCATGAGAACACAGTGCTGCATAGAGCATGAGAAGACAATGCTGCATAGAGCGTGAGAACACAATGCTGCATAGAGCATGAGAACACAACACAGCATAGAGCATGAGAAGACAACACTGCACAAAGCATGAGAAGATAATGCTGCATACAGTATGAGAACACAATGCTGCATAGAGCATGAGAACACAAAGCTGCATAGAGCATGAGAACACAATGTTGCATATTGCATGAGAAGACAATGCTGCACAGAGCATGAGAACGCAACACTGCTATAGAGCATGAGGACATAACACTGCATAGAGCATGAGAACACAGTGCTGCAGAGAGTATGAGAACACAACGCTGCACATTGCATGAGAATACAATGCTGCATAGAGCATGAGAACACAACATTGCATAGAGCATGAGAACACAACACTGCAGAGAGCATGAGAACAGAGTGCTGCATAGAGCATGCAGCCATAACACTAAATGGAGCATGATACATAACACTGCGGGGAGCATGAGAACACAGTGCTTTACAGAGCATGAGAACACAATGCTGCATAAAGCATGAAAAGACAGTGCTGCATAGAGCATGAGAACACAGTGCTGCATAGAGCATGAGAACACAACATTGCATAGAGCATGAGAACACAACACTGCATAGAGCATGAGAACACAACGCTGTAAAGAGCATGAGAAGACAAAGCTGAATAGAGCATTGGAAGACAACGTTGCAAAGAGCATGAGAAGACTGCGTTGCAAAGAGCAATGAGATCACAATGCCACATAGAGCATGAGGACATAATACTACATAGAGCATGAGACACAATGCATGCATAGAGCATGAGATGACCTCGCTGCATAGAGCATAAGATGACCACGCTGCATAGAGCATGAGAACACAACAGTACGTAGACCATGAAAACACAACGCTGCATAGAGCATGGGGAGGCAGCGTTGCACAGAGCAATGAGAACACAACACTACACAGAGCAAGAGAAGACAGCACTGCAGAGAGCATGAAATGACAGCACAGCATAGAGCAAAGAGAACACAGTGCTGCATAAAACATGAGAACACAGTGTTGCATAGAGCATGATAACATTACGCTGCACAGAGCATGAGGACACAGTGCTGCACAAAGCATGAGGACATAACGCTGCATAGAGCATGAGAAGTCAATGCTGCAAAAGCATGAGAAGAAAGCGCTGCACAGAGCAATAAGAACACAACACTGCATGGCGAATGAGGACAAAACGCTGCATAGAGCTTGAGAACGCAGTGCTGCATAGAGCATGAGAACACAACACTGCATAAAGCATGAGAACATAATGCTGCTTAGAGCATGAAAACACAACACTGCAGAGAGGATGAAAAGACACTGCCGCACAGAGCACGAGAACACAGTGCTGCATAGAGCATGAGAAGACAACGCTGCATAGAGCATGAGAACACAACGCTGCATAGAGCACGAGAACACAACGCTGCAAGAGCATGAGAACACAATGCTGCATAGAGCATGAGATAACAACGCTGCATAGAGCATGAGAACACAATGCTGCAGAGAGCATGAGATAACAACGCTGCATAGAGCATGAGAACACAATGCTGCAGAGAGCATGAGATAACAACGCTGCATAGAGCATGAGAACACAACGCTGCATAGAGCATGAGAACATAAAGCTGCATAGAGCATGAGAACATAACGCTGCATAGAGCATGAGAACACAACACTGCATAGAGCATGAGAACACAATGCTGCATAGAGCATGAGAACACAGTGCTGCATAGAGCATGAGAGCACAACGCTGCGTAGAGCATGAGAACATAATGCTGCATAGAGCATGAGAACATAACGCTGCATAGAGCATGAGAACACAACGCTGCATAGAGCATGAGAACACAGTGCAGCATAGAGCATGAGAACACAACACTGCATAGAGCATGAGAAGACAAAGCTGCATAGAGCATGAGAACATAACGCTGCATAGAGCATGAGAACATAACGCTGCATAGAGCATGAGAACACAATGCTGCATAGAGCATGAGAACACATTGCTGCATAGAGCATGAGAACACAATGCTGCAAACAGCATGAGAGCACAACGCTGCGTAGAGCATGAGAACATCACGCTGCAAAGAGCATGAGAACATAACGCTGCATAGAGCATGAGAACACAACGCTGCATAGAGCACGAGAACACAACGTTGCATAGAGCATGAGAACACAACGCTGCATAGAGCATGAGAACACAATGCTGCATAGAGCACGAGAACACAACGCTGCAAGAGCATGAGAACACAATGCTGCATAGAGCATGAGATAACAACGCTGCATAGAGCATGAGAACACAATGCTGCAGAGAGCATGAGATAACAACGCTGCATAGAGCATGAGAACACAATGCTGCAGAGAGCATGAGATAACAACGCTGCATAGAGCATGAGAACACAACGCTGCATAGAGCATGAGAACATAAAGCTGCATAGAGCATGAGAACATAACGCTGCATAGAGCATGAGAACACAACACTGCATAGAGCATGAGAACACAATACTGCATAGAGCATGAGAACACAGTGCTGCATAGAGCATGAGAGCACAACGCTGCGTAGAGCATGAGAACATAACGCTGCATAGAGCATGAGAACATAACGCTGCATAGAGCATGAGAACACAACGCTGCATAGAGCATGAGAACACAGTGCAGCATAGAGCATGAGAACACAACACTGCATAGAGCATGAGAAGACAAAGCTGCATAGAGCATGAGAACACAATGCTGCAAACAGCATGAGAGCACAACGCTGCGTAGAGCATGAGAACATCACGCTGCAAAGAGCATGAGAACATAACGCTGCATAGAGCATGAGAACACAACGCTGCATAGAGCACGAGAACACAACGTTGCATAGAGCATGAGAACACAACGCTGCATAGAGCATGAGAACATAATGCTGCAAAGAGCATGAGAACACAGTGCTGCTCAGAGCATGAAAACACAACACCGCATAGAGGATGAAAAGACACTGCTGCATAGAGCACGAGAACACAACGCTGCGTAGAGCATGAGAACACAAGGCTGCATAGAGCATTAGAACACAATGCTGCAAACAGCATGAGAGCACAACGCTGCATAGAGCATGAGAACACAGTGCTGCATAGAGCATGAGAAGACAATGCTGCATAGAGCGTGAGAACACAATGCTGCATAGAGCATGAGAACACAACACAGCATAGAGCATGAGAAGACAACACTGCACAAAGCATGAGAAGATAATGCTGCATACAGTATGAGAACACAATGCTGCATAGAGCATGAGAACACAATGCTGCACAGAGCATGAGAACGCAACACTGCTATAGAGCATGAGGACATAACACTGCATAGAGCATGAGAACACAGTGCTGCAGAGAGTATGAGAACACAACGCTGCATATTGCATGAGAATACAATGCTGCATAGAGCATGAGAACACAACATTGCATAGAGCATGAGAACACAACACTGCAGAGAGCATGAGAACAGAGTGCTGCATAGAGCATGCAGCCATAACACTAAATGGAGCATGATACATAACACTGCGGGGAGCATGAGAACACAGTGCTTTACAGAGCATGAGAACACAATGCTGCATAAAGCATGAAAAGACAGTGCTGCATAGAGCATGAGAACACAGTGCTGCATAGAGCATGAGAACACAACATTGCATAGAGCATGAGAACACAACACTGCATAGAGCATGAGAACACAATGCTGTAAAGAGCATGAGAAGACAACGCTGAATAGAGCATTGGAAGACAACGTTGCAAAGAGCATGAGAAGACTGCGCTGCAAAGAGCAATGAGATCACAATGCCACATGGAGAATGAGGACATAATGCTGGATAGAGCATGACAACACAGTGCTGCATAAAGCATGAGAAAGCAACGCTGCACAGAGCATGAGAAGATAATGCTGCATAGGGCATGAGAAGACAGTGCTGCACAAGCAATGAGAACACAACACCACATAAAGCATGAGGACATAATACTACATAGAGCCTGAGACACAATGCATGCATAGAGCATGAGATGACCACGCTGCATAGAGCATGAGAACACAACAGTACGTAGACCATGAAAACACAGTGCTGCATAGAGCATGGGGAGACAGCGTTGCACAGAGCAATGAGAACACAACACTACACAGAGCAAGAGAAGACAGCACTGCATAGAGCATGAGAAGACAACGCTGCATAGAGCATGAAATGACAGCACAGCATAGAGCAAAGAGAACACAGTGCTGCATAAAACATGAGAACACAGTGTTGCACAGAGCATGATAACATTACGCTGCACAGAGCATGAGAACACAGTACTGCACAGAGCATGCGGACATAACGCTGCATAGAGCATGAGAAGACAATGCTGCAAAATCATGAGAAGAAAGCGCTGAACAGAGCAATAAGAACACAACACTGCAGGGAGAATGAGGAAAAAATGCTGCATAGAGCTTGAGAACGCAGTGCTGCATAGAGCATGAGAACACAACGCTGCACAGAGCATGAGAAGACACCGCTGCATAGAGCATGAGACCACAACGGTGCATAGAGCATGAGAAGACACCGCTGCATAGAGCACGAGAACACAGTGCTGCATAGAGCACGAGAACACAACGCTGCATAGAGCATGAGAACACAGTGCTGCATAGAGCACGAGAACACAACGCTGCATAGAGCATGAGAACACAGAGCTGCATAGAACATGAGAACACAACACTGCATAGAGCATGAGAAGACAAAGCTGCACAGAGCAGGAGAACACAATGCTGCAAACAGCATGAAAGCACAACGCTGCGTAGAGCATGAGAACATAACGCTGCATAGAGCATGAGAACATAACGCTGCGTAGAGCATGAGAACATAACGCTGCATAGAGCATGAGAACATAACGCTGCATAGAGCATGAGAACACAACACTGCATAGAGCATGAGAACACATTGCTGCATAGAGCATGAGAACACAGTGCTGCATAGAGCTTGAGAGCACAATGCTGTGTAGAGCATGAGAACATAACGCTGCATAGAGCATGAGAACATAACGCTGCATAGAGCATGAGAACACAGTGCAGCATAGAGCATGAGAACACAACACTGCATAGAGCATGAGAAGACAAGGCTGCATAGAGCATGAGAACACAGTGCTGCAAACAGCATGAGAGCACAACGCTGCGTAGAGCATGAGAACACAACACTGCATAGAGCATGAGAACACAATGCTGCATAGAGCATGAGAACACAGTGCTGCATAGAGCACGAGAACACAACGCTGCATAGAGCATGAGAACACAGAGCTGCATGGAGCATGAGAACACAACACTGCATAGAGCATGAGAAGACAAAGCTGCACAGAGCAGGAGAACACAATGCTGCAAACAGCATGAAAGCACAACGCTGCGTAGAGCATGAGAACATAACGCTGCATAGAGCATGAGAACATAACGCTGCGTAGAGCATGAGAACATAACGCTGCATAGAGCATGAGAACATAACGCTGCATAGAGCATGAGAACACAACACTGCATAGAGCATGAGAAGACAAGGCTGCATAGAGCATGAGAACACAATGCTGCAAACAGCATGAGAGCACAACGCTGCGTAGAGCATGAGAACATAACGCTGCATAGAGCATGAGAACACAACGCTGCATAGAGCACGAGAACACAACGCTGCATAGAGCATGAGAACACAACACCACATAGAGGATGAAAAGACACTGCTGCATAGAGCACGAGAACACAGTGCTGCATAGAGCATGAGAACACAACACTGCATAGAGCATGAGTACACAAAGCTGCATAGAACATGAGAACACAATGCTGCAAACAGCATGAGAGCACAACGCTGCATAGAACATGAGAACATAGTGCTGCATAGAGCATGAGAAGACAATGCTGCATAGAGCGTGAGAACACAACACAGCATAGAGCATGAGAAGACAAAACTGCACAAAGCATGAGAAGACAATGCTGCATACAGTATGAGAACACAATGCTGCATAGAGCATGAGAACACGAAGCTGCATAGAGCATGAGAACACAATGCTGCATATTGCATGAGAACGCAACGCTGCTATAGCGCATGAGGACATAACACTGCATAGAGCATGAGAACACAGTGCTGCAGAGAGTATGAGAACACAACGCTGCATATTGCATGAGAATACAATGCTGCATAGAGCATGAGAACACAACGCTGTAAAGAGCATGAGAAGACAATGCTGCATAGAGCATTGGAAGACAACGTTGCATAGAGCATGAGAAGACAGCGCTGCAAAGAGCAATGACAACACAATGCCACATGGATGTTGAGGACATAATGCTGGATAGAGCATGACAACACAGTGCTGCATAAAGCATGAGAACCCAATGCTACATAGAACATGAGAACACAGTGCTGCATAGTGCATGAGAATGCAACGCTGCACAGAGCATGAGAAGATAATGCTGCATAGGGCATGAGAAGACAGTGCTGCACAGAGCAATGAGAACACAACACCACATAGAGCATGAGGACATAATACTACATAGAGCATGAGACACAATGCATGCATAGAGCACGAGATGACCACGCTGCACAGAGCATGAGGACATAACGCTGCATAGAGCATGAGAAGTCAATGCTGCAAAAGCATGAGAAGAAAGCGCTGCACAGAGCAATAAGAACACAACACTGCATGGCGAATGAGGACAAAATACTGCATAGAGCTTGAGAACGCATTGCTGCATAGAGCATGAGAACACAACACTGCATAGAGCATGAGAATACAACACTGCATAGACCATGAGAACATAATGCTGCTTAGAGCATGAAAACACAACACTGCATAGAGGATGAAAAGACACTGCTGCATAGAGCATGAGAACACAGAGCTGCATAGAGCATGAGAACACAACACTGCATAGAGCATGAGAAGACATAGCTGCATAGAGCATGAGAACACAATGATGCAAACACCATGAGAGCACAACGCTGCGTAGAGCATGAGAACATAACGCTGCATAGAGCATGAGAAGACCACGCTGCATAGAGTATGAGAACATAAGGCTGCATACAGCATGAGAACACAACAGTACGTAGATCATGAAAACACAACGCTGCATAGAGCATGAGAAGACAGCGCTGCACAGAGCAATGAGAACACAACACTACATAGAGTATGAGAACAGAATGCTGCATAGAGCATTCGAAGACAACGCTGCATAGAGCATGAGAAGACAACGCTGCAGAGAGCATGAATAGACA
Organism: Chiloscyllium plagiosum; assembly: GCF_037043375.1. NCBI lineage: Eukaryota > Metazoa > Chordata > Chondrichthyes > Orectolobiformes > Hemiscylliidae > Chiloscyllium > Chiloscyllium plagiosum. The sequence continues at coordinate 20,631,151 of NW_028270185.1, read as the reverse complement.
GCACTGCATAGAGCAAAGTGAACACAGTGCTGCATAAAACATGAGAACACAGTGCTGCATAGAGCATGAGGTCATAACGCTGCATAGAGCATGAGAAGGCAACGCTGCAAAGAGCATGAGAGGACAGCACTGCACAGAGCAATAAGAACACAACACTGCATGAACATTGAGAAAATAACGCTGCATAGAGCTTGAGAACATAACGCTGCATAGAGCTTGAGAAAACAACACTGCATAGAGCATGAGAAGACACCGCTGCATAGAGCATGAGAACACAGTGCTGCATAGAGCATGAGAACACAGTGCTGCTTAGAGCACGAGAACACAATGCTACATAGAGCATGAGAACACAGTCCTGCATAGAGCACGAGAACACAATGTTGCATAGAGCATGCGAACACAACACTGCATAGAGCATGAGAAGACACCGCTGCATAGAGCATGAGAACACAGTGCTGCATAGAGCACGAGAACACAATGCTACATAGAGCATGAGAACACAGTCCTGCATAGAGCACGAGAACAAAATGCTGCATAGTGCATGAGGACATAACGCTGCACAGAGCATGAGAACACAGTGCTGCATAGAGCATGAGAACACAAACTTCATAGAGCATGAGAAGACAACACTACATAGACCATGAGAAAATAACACTGCATAGAGTATGAGGAAATACACAGCAGAGAGCATGAGAACACAGTGCTGCATAGAGCATGAGAACACAGTCCTGCATAGAGCACGAGAACACAATGCTACATAGAGCATGAGAACACAGTCCTGCATAGAGCACGAGAACACAATGTTGCATAGAGCATGCGAACACAACACTGCATAGAGCATGAGAAGACACCGCTGCATAGAGCATGAGAACACAGTGCTGCATAGAGCACGAGAACACAATGCTACATAGAGCATGAGAACACAGTCCTGCATAGAGCACGAGAACAAAATGCTGCATAGTGCATGAGGACATAACGCTGCACAGAGCATGAGAACACAGTGCTGCATAGAGCATGAGAACACAAACTTCATAGAGCATGAGAAGACAACACTACATAGACCATGAGAACATAACACTGCATAGAGTATGAGGAAATACACAGCAGAGAGCATGAGAACAAAGTGCTGCAGAGAGCATGAGAAGACAACACTACATAGAGCATGAGAAAATAACACTGCATAGAGTATGAGGAAATACACAGCAGAGAGCATGAGAACAAAGTGCTGCAGAGAGCATGAGAAGACAACACTACATAGAGCATGAGAAAATAACACTGCATAGAGTATGAGGAAATACACAGCAGAGAGCATGAGAACAAAGTGCTGCAGAGAGCATGAGAACACAACGCTGCATAGAGCATGAGAACACAATGTTGCATAGAGCATGAGAACACAATACCACATAGAGCAAGAGAACACAATGCTGCAATGAGCATGAGAAGACAACATTGCATCGAGCAATGAGAACGCAATGCCGCATAGAGCATGAGAACACAATGCTGCATAGAGCATGAGAGCAAAACGCTGCACAGACCATGAGAACACAATGCTGCACAGAGCATGAGAACACAATGCTGCACAGAGCATGAGAACACAACACTGCATACAGCATGAGAACACAGCGCTGCATCGAGCATGAGAACACAATGATGCAGTGAGCATGAGAAAATAACACTGCAATAAGCATGAGAACACAACGCTGTAAAGTGCACGAGAACACAATGCTGCATAAAACATGAGAACTTAATGCTGCATAGAGCATGTGAACACAATGCTGCATAGAGCGTGATAACATAACGCTGCACAGAGCATGAGAACATAAAATTGCATGGAGCATAAGAAGTTAATTTTGCATAGAGCATGACAACACAAGGCTGCATAGAGCATGGGAACACAAGGCCGCGTAGAGCATGGGAACACAATGCTGCATAGAGCAAGAGAACATAAAGCTGCGTAGAGCATGAGAACACAATGTTGCAAAGAGCATGAGAACACAATGTTGCAAAGAGCATGAGAACACAACGTTGCATAGAGCATGAGAACACAAGGCTGCATAGAGCATGAGGAGAAAGTGAGGTCTGCAGATGCTGGAGATCAAAGTTGAAACTTTATTGCTGGAACAGCACAGCAGGTCAGGCAGCATCCAGGGAACAGGAGATTCGACGTTTCGGGCACAGACCCTTCTTCATGCATAGAGCATGAGAACACAATGCTGCACAGAACATGAGAACACAATGTTGCAAAGAGCATGAGAACACAACGCTGCATAGAGCATGAGAACACAATTCTGCATAGAGCATGACAACATAACGCTGCATAGAGCATGAGAACATTAAGCTGCGTAGAGCATGAGAACAAAATGTTGCAAAGAGCATGAGAACACAACGCTGCATAGAGCATGAGTACACAATGCTGCAAAGAGCATGAGAACATAATGTTGCAAAGAGCATGAGAACACAACGCTGCATAGAGCATGAGTACACAATGCCGCAAAGAGCATGAGAACACAATGTTGCAAAGAGCATGAGAACACAACGCTGCATAGAGCATGAGTACACAATGCCGCAAAGAGCATGAGAACACAATGTTGCAAAGAGCATAAGTACACAAGGCTGCATAGAGCATGAGTACACAATGCCGCAAAGAGCATGAGAATACAATGTTGCAAAGAGCATGAGAACACAACGCTGCATAGAGCATAAGTACACAAGGCTGCATAGAGCATGAGAACACATGCTGCATAGAGCATGGGAACACAATGCTGCATAGAGCATGAGAACATATTGCTGCATAGAGCATGAGAACACAATGCTGCATAGAGCATGAGAACACAACGATGTATAGAGCATGAGAACACAACACTGCAAAGAGCATGAGAACACAATGCTGCATAGAGCATGAGAACACAATGCTGCATAGAGCATGAGAACAGGGCAATGCATAGAGCATGAGAACACAACACTGCTTAAAGCATGCGTACACAACATTGCATAGATCATGAGAACACAATGCTGCATAGAGCATGAGAACAGGGCAATGCATAGAGCATGAGAACACAACACTGCTTAAAGCATGCGTACACAACATTGCATAGATCATGAGAACACAAGGCTGCATACAGCATGAGGACACAAGGCTGCATACAGCATGAGGACACAAGGCTGCATACAGCATGAGAACACTGCTGCATAGAGCATGAGGTCATAACGCTGCATAGAGCATGAGAAGGCAACGCTGCAAAGAGCATGAGAGGACAGCACTGCACAGAGCAATAAGAACACAACACTGCATGAACATTGAGAAAATAACGCTGCATAGAGCTTGAGAATATAACGCTGCATAGAACTTGAGAACACGACACTGCATAGAGCATGACAAAACAAAACTGCATAGAGCATGAGAAGACACCGCTGCATAGAGCACAAGAACACAGTGCTGCATAGAGCACGAGAACACAATGCTACATAGAGCATGAGAACACAGTCCTGCATAGAGCACGAGAACACAATGCTACATAGAGCATGAGAACACAGTCCTGCATAGAGCATGAGTACACAATGCCGCAAAGAGCATGAGAATACAATGTTGCAAAGAGCATGAGAACACAACGCTGCATAGAGCATAAGTACACAAGGCTGCATAGAGCATGAGAACACATGCTGCATAGAGCATGGGAACACAATGCTGCATAGAGCATGAGAACATATTGCTGCATAGAGCATGAGAACACAATGCTGCATAGAGCATGAGAACACAACGATGTATAGAGCATGAGAACACAACACTGCAAAGAGCATGAGAACACAATGCTGCATAGAGCATGAGAACACAATGCTGCATAGAGCATGAGAACAGGGCAATGCATAGAGCATGAGAACACAACACTGCTTAAAGCATGCGTACACAACATTGCATAGATCATGAGAACACAATGCTGCATAGAGCATGAGAACAGGGCAATGCATAGAGCATGAGAACACAACACTGCTTAAAGCATGCGTACACAACATTGCATAGATCATGAGAACACAAGGCTGCATACAGCATGAGGACACAAGGCTGCATACAGCATGAGGACACAAGGCTGCATACAGCATGAGAACACTGCTGCATAGAGCATGAGGTCATAACGCTGCATAGAGCATGAGAAGGCAACGCTGCAAAGAGCATGAGAGGACAGCACTGCACAGAGCAATAAGAACACAACACTGCATGAACATTGAGAAAATAACGCTGCATAGAGCTTGAGAATATAACGCTGCATAGAACTTGAGAACACGACACTGCATAGAGCATGACAAAACAAAACTGCATAGAGCATGAGAAGACACCGCTGCATAGAGCACAAGAACACAGTGCTGCATAGAGCACGAGAACACAATGCTACATAGAGCATGAGAACACAGTCCTGCATAGAGCACGAGAACACAATGCTACATAGAGCATGAGAACACAGTCCTGCATAGAGCACGAGAACACAATGTTGCATAGAGCATGCGAACACAACATTGCATAGAGCATGAGAAGACACCGCTGCATAGAGCATGAGAACACAGTGCTGCATAGAGCACGAGAACACAATGCTACATAGAGCATGAGAACACAGTCCTGCATATAGCACGAGAACAAAATGCTGCATAGTGCATGAGAACAGAGTGCTGCATAGAGCATGAGGACATAAACGCTGCATAGATCATGTGAATACAATGCTGCATGGAGCATGAGAACACAACGCATGCATTGAGCATGAGAACACAACACGCTGAATAGAGCATGAGAACACAACATTTCTGAGAGCATGAGAACACGGTGCTGCATAGTGCATGAGAACACAATGCTGCACAGAGCATGAGAAGACAGTGCTGCACAGAGCAATGAGTACACAACACTGCATAGACAAACAGGACGTAAAGCTGCATAGAGCATGAGAACACAGTGCTTCACAGAGCATGAGAACACAATGCTGCATAGAGCAAGAGGACAAAATGCTGCATAGTGCATGAGAACAAATCACTGCATAGACCAATGAGAACACAATGCTGCATAGAGAGTGAGAACACAGTGATGCATAGAGCATGAGAACACAGCACTGCTTAGAGAATGAGGACATAACACTGCATAGAGCATGAGAACACAGTGCTGCATAAAGCATGAGAACACAAACTTCATAGAGCATGAGAAGACAACGCTGCATAGAGCATGACAACACAGCACTGCTTAGAGAATGAGGACATAACGCTGCATAGAGCATGAGAACACAGTGCTGCATAGAGCATGAGAACACAAACTTCATAGAGCATGAGAAGACAACACTACATAGAGCATGAGAACATAACACTGCATAGATTATGAGGAAATACACAGCAGAGAGCATGAGAACAAAGTGCTGCAGAGAGCATGAGAAGACAACGCTACATAGAGCATGAGAAAATAACACTGCATAGAGTATGAGGAAATACACAGCAGAGAGCATGAGAACAAAGTGCTGCAGAGAGCATGAGAACACAACGCTGTATAGAGCATGAGAACACAATGCCACATCGAGCAAGAGAACACAATGCTGCAACGAGCATGAGAAGACAACATTGCATCGAGCAATGAGAACGCAATGCCACATAGAGCATGAGAACACAATGCTGCATAGAGCATGAGAGCACAACGCTGCACAGACCATGAGAACACAATGCTGCACAGAGCATGAGAACACAATGCTGCACAGAGCATGAGAACACAACACTGCATACAGCATGAGAACACAGCGCTGCATCGAGCATGAGAACACAATGATGCAGTGAGCATGAGAAAATAACACTGCAATAAGCATGAGAACACAACGCTGTAAAGTGCACGAGAACACAATGCTGCATAAAGCATGAGAACTTAATGCTGCATAGAGCATGTGAACACAATGCTGCATAGAGCGTGATAACATAATGCTGCACAGAGCATGAGAACATAAAATTGCATGGAGCATAAGAAGTTAATTTTGCATAGAGCATGACAACACAAGGCTGCATAGAGCATGAGAACACAAGGCCGCGTAGAGCATGAGACCACAAGGCTGCGTAGAGCATGAGAACAAGTCAGTGCAGAGAGCAATGAGAACACAATGCTGTTTAGAGCATGCGAACACAACACTGCATAGAGCAATGAGAACACAGTGCTGCATAGTGCATGCGAACATAACGCTGCAGAGAGCATGAGATGACAACGCTGCATCGAGCATGAGAACACAATGATGCATAAAGCAAGAGAAGACACCACTGCATAGAGCAATGAGAACACAACGCTGCATAGAGCATGAGAACGCAACACTGCATACAGCATGAGAACACAGCCCTGCATTGAGCATGAGAACACAATGATGCAGTGAGCATGAGAAAATAACACTGCAATAAGCATGAGAACACAACGCTGTATAGAGAATGAGATTACAACGTTGCATAGAGCATGGGAAAATAAGACTGCACAGAGCAAGAGAACACAACGCTGCATAGAGCACGAGAACATAATGGTGCACAGAGCATGAGATCACAAAGCTGCATGGAGTATGAGAACACAATGCTGCATAGCGCATGAGAACACATTGCTGCATAGAACATGAGACCACAATGCTGCTTGGAGCATGAGAACACAATGCTGCATAGTGCATGAGAACACAATGCTGCACAGAGCATGAGAACATAAAATTGCACAGAGCATGAGAACATAACGCAGCATAGAGCATGGAGCACAGTGCACATGCAGCATGAGGACATAATGTTGCATACAACATTAGAACGATACACTGCATGGAGCATGAGGACACACTGCAGCAAACAGCATCATGACATACTGCTGCCTAGAGCATGAGAACAAATTGCTGCCTAGAGCATGAGAACAAAATTGCTGCCTAGAGAATGAGAATACAACAATGCATTTGCATGAGAACACAACGCTGCACAAAGCATGAGAAGACAACTCTGCATAGAGAATGAGAACATAACACTGCACAGAGCATGAGAACATAACACTGTATAGAGCATGTGAATACTGCGCTGAATAGAGCATGAGAACACAACGCTGCATAGAGTACGAGAACATAATGGTGCACAGAGCATGAGAACACAACGCTGCATGGAGTATGAGAACACAATGCTGCATAGCGTATGAGATCACATTGCTGCATAGAGCATGAGACCACGATGCTGCGTAGAGCATGAGAACACAATGCTACATAGTGCATGAGAATACAATGCTGCACAGAGCATGAGAACATAAAGCTGCACAGAGCATGAGAACAGAACGCAGCATTGAGCATGAGAATATAATGCTGCACAAATCATGAGAACACAACGATGCATTCAGCATAAGAACACAGTGCTGCATTGTGCATGAGAACACAACGCTCATAGTGCATGAGAACACAGTGTTGCATAGAGCATGAGAACACAACGCTGCATAGAACATGAGAACACAATGATGCATGGAGCATGTGAACACATTGCTGCATAGATAATGAGAACACAATGCTGCATAGAGCATGCGAACACTATACATCAGAGAGCATGAGAACACAATGCAGCAGAGAGCATGAGAACACAATGCGCATAGAGCATGAGAACACAACGCTGCATAAAGCATGGGAACACAGTGCTCTATGGAGCATGAGAACACAACCCTACACAGAGCATGAGAACATAACGCTGCATAGAGCACGAGAACATAACGCTGCATAAAGCATGGGAACACAGTGCAGCATACAGCATGAGGACATAATGTTGCCAACAACATTAGAGCAGAACACTGCATCGAGCATGAGGACACACTGCAGCAAACAGCATCATGACATAACGCTGCATAGAGCATGAGAATACAACAATGCATGTAGCATGAGAACACAACGCTGCATAGAGCATGAGTAGACAACGCTGCAAATAGTATGACAACATAACGCTGCATAGAGCATGAGAACACAACGATGCATACAGCATGACAACATAACGCTGCATAGAGCATGAGAACATAAAGCTGCGTAGAGCATGAAAACACAATGTTGCAAAGAGCATGAGAACACAACGTTGCATAGAGCATGAGAACACAAGGCTGCATAGAGCATGAGAACACAACGCTGCATACAGCATGAGAACAGTGTTGCATAGAGCATGAGATCACAATGCCGCAAAGAGCATGAGATCACAATGTTGCAAAGAGCATGAGAACACAACGTTGCATAGAGCATGAGAACACAAGGCCGCATAGAGCATGAGTACACAAGGCTGCATACAGCATGAGAACACAAGGCTGCATAGAGCATGAGAACACAATGCTGCAAAGAGCATGAGAACACAATGTTGCAAAGAGCATGAGAACACAACGCTGCATAGAGCATGAGTACACAAGGCTGCATACAGCATGAGAACACAAGGCTGCATAGAGCATGAGAACACAATGCTGCAAAGAGCATGAAAACATATTGCTGCATAGAGCATGAGAACACAATGCTGCAAAGAGCATGAGAACACAATGTTGCAAAGAGCATGAGAACACAACGCTGCATAGAGGATGAGTACACAAGGCTGCATAGAGCATGAGAACGCAAGGCTGCATAGAGCATGGGAACACAATGCCGCAAAGAGCATGAGAACACAATGTTGCAAAGAGCATGAGAATACAATGTTGCAAAGAGCATGAGAACACAACGCTGCATAGAGCATAAGTACACAAGGCTGCATAGAGCATGAGAACACAAGGCTGCATACAGCATGAGAACACATGCTGCATAGAGCATGGGAACACAATGCTGCATAGAGCATGAGTACATATTGCTGCATAGAGCATGAGAACACAATGCTGCATAGAGCATGAGAACACAACGATGTATAGAGGATGAGAACACAACATTGCATAGAGCATGAGAACACAATGCTGCATAGAGCATGAGAACACAATGCTGCATAGAGCATGAGAACAGGGCAATGCATAGAGCATGAGAACACAACACTGCATAAAGCATGAGAACACAACATTGCATAGAGCATGAGAACACAACGATGCATAGAGCATGAGAACACAAGGCTGCATACAGCATGAGATCACTGCTGCATAGAGCATGAGAACACAATGCCGCAAAGAGCATGAGAAGACAATGTTGCAAAGAGCATGAGAATACAATGCTGCAAAGAGCATGAGAACACAACGCTGCATAGAGCATGAGTACACAAGTCTACATAGAGCATGAGAACACAAGGCTGCATACAGCATGAGAACACATGCTGCATAGAGCATGGGAACACTACACTGCATAGAGCATGAGAATACAACACTGCATAGAGCATGAGAACATAATGCTGCTTAGAGCATGAAAACACAACACTGCATAGAGGATGAAAAGACACTATTGCATAGAGCATGAGAACACAACGCTGCATAGAGCACGAGAACACAATGCTGCATAGAGCAGGAGAACATAGAGCTGCATAGAGCATGAGAACACAACACTGCATAGAGCATGAGAAGACAAAGCTGCATAGAGCATGAGAACACAATGCTGCAAACAGCATGAGAGCACAATGCTGCGTAGAGCATGAGAACATAACGCTGCATAGAGCATGAGAACACAACGCTGCATAGAGCACGAGAACACAACGCTGCATAGAGCATGAGAACACAACACCACATAGAGGATGAAAAGACACTGCTGCATAGAGCACGAGAACACAGTGCTGCATAGAGCATGAGAACACAACACTGCATAGAGCATGAGTACACAAAGCTGCATAGAACATGAGAACACAATGCTGCAAACAGCATGAGAGCACAACGCTGCATAGAACATGAGAACATAGTGCTGCATAGAGCATGAGAAGACAATGCTGCATAGAGAATGCGAACACAATGCTGCAAACAGCATGAGAGCACAACGCATAGAGCATGAGAACACAACACCACATAGAGGATGAAAAGACACTGCTGCATAGAGCACGAGAACACAGTGCTGCATAGAGCATGAGAACACAACACTGCATAGAGCATGAGTACACAAAGCTGCATAGAACATGAGAACATAACGCTGCATAGAGCATGAGAACATAACGCTGCATAGAGCATGAGAACACAACACTGCATAGAGCATGAGAAGACAAGGCTGCATAGAGCATGAGAACACAATGCTGCAAACAGCATGAGAGCACAACGCTGCGTAGAGCATGAGAACATAACGCTGCATAGAGCATGAGAACACAACGCTGCATAGAGCACGAGAACACAACGCTGCATAGAGCATGAGAACACAACACCACATAGAGGATGAAAAGACACTGCTGCATAGAGCACGAGAACACAGTGCTGCATAGAGCATGAGAACACAACACTGCATAGAGCATGAGTACACAAAGCTGCATAGAACATGAGAACACAATGCTGCAAACAGCATGAGAGCACAACGCTGCATAGAACATGAGAACATAGTGCTGCATAGAGCATGAGAAGACAATGCTGCATAGAGCGTGAGAACACAACACAGCATAGAGCATGAGAAGACAAAACTGCACAAAGCATGAGAAGACAATGCTGCATACAGTATGAGAACACAATGCTGCATAGAGCATGAGAACACGAAGCTGCATAGAGCATGAGAACACAATGCTGCATATTGCATGAGAACGCAACGCTGCTATAGCGCATGAGGACATAACACTGCATAGAGCATGAGAACACAGTGCTGCAGAGAGTATGAGAACACAACGCTGCATATTGCATGAGAATACAATGCTGCATAGAGCATGAGAACACAACGCTGTAAAGAGCATGAGAAGACAATGCTGCATAGAGCATTGGAAGACAACGTTGCATAGAGCATGAGAAGACAGCGCTGCAAAGAGCAATGACAACACAATGCCACATGGATGTTGAGGACATAATGCTGGATAGAGCATGACAACACAGTGCTGCATAAAGCATGAGAACCCAATGCTACATAGAACATGAGAACACAGTGCTGCATAGTGCATGAGAATGCAACGCTGCACAGAGCATGAGAAGATAATGCTGCATAGGGCATGAGAAGACAGTGCTGCACAGAGCAATGAGAACACAACACCACATAGAGCATGAGGACATAATACTACATAGAGCATGAGACACAATGCATGCATAGAGCACGAGATGACCACGCTGCACAGAGCATGAGGACATAACGCTGCATAGAGCATGAGAAGTCAATGCTGCAAAAGCATGAGAAGAAAGCGCTGCACAGAGCAATAAGAACACAACACTGCATGGCGAATGAGGACAAAATACTGCATAGAGCTTGAGAACGCATTGCTGCATAGAGCATGAGAACACAACACTGCATAGAGCATGAGAATACAACACTGCATAGACCATGAGAACATAATGCTGCTTAGAGCATGAAAACACAACACTGCATAGAGGATGAAAAGACACTGCTGCATAGAGCATGAGAACACAGAGCTGCATAGAGCATGAGAACACAACACTGCATAGAGCATGAGAAGACATAGCTGCATAGAGCATGAGAACACAATGATGCAAACACCATGAGAGCACAACGCTGCGTAGAGCATGAGAACATAACGCTGCATAGAGCATGAGAAGACCACGCTGCATAGAGTATGAGAACATAAGGCTGCATACAGCATGAGAACACAACAGTACGTAGATCATGAAAACACAACGCTGCATAGAGCATGAGAAGACAGCGCTGCACAGAGCAATGAGAACACAACACTACATAGAGTATGAGAACAGAATGCTGCATAGAGCATTCGAAGACAACGCTGCATAGAGCATGAGAAGACAACGCTGCAGAGAGCATGAATAGACAGCACTGCATAGAGCAAAGTGAACACAGTGCTGCATAAAACATGAGAACACAGTGCTGCATAGAGCATGAGGTCATAACGCTGCATAGAGCATGAGAAGGCAACGCTGCAAAGAGCATGAGAGGACAGCACTGCACAGAGCAATAAGAACACAACACTGCATGAACATTGAGAAAATAACGCTGCATAGAGCTTGAGAACATAACGCTGCATAGAGCTTGAGAACACAACACTGCATAGAGCATGAGAAAACAACACTGCAGAGAGCATGAGAAGACACCGCTGCATAGAGCATGAGAACACAGTGCTGCATAGAGCACGAGAACGCCTTCCTTCATAGAGCATGTGAACACAGTCCTGCATAGAGCATGAGGACACAATGCTACATAGAGCATGAGAACACAGTCCTGCATAGAGCACGAGAACAAAGTGCTGCATAGAGCATGAGGACATAAATGCTGCATAGATCATGTGAATACAATGCTGCATGGAGCATGAGAACACAACGCATGCATAGAGCATGAGAACACAACACGCTGAATAGAGCATGAGAACACAACATTTCTGAGAGCATGAGAACATAGTGCATGAGAACACAATGCTGCACAGAGCATGAGAAGACAGTGCTGCACAGAGCAATGAGTACACAACACTGCATAGAGAAACAGGACATAAAGCTGCATAGAGCATGAGAACACAATGCTGCATAGAGCAAGAGGACAAAATGCTGCATAGTGCATGAGAACAAATCACTGCATAGACCAATGAGAACACAATGCTGCATAGAGAGTGAGAACACAGTGATGCATAGAGCATGAGAACACAATGCTGCACAGAGCATGAGAACACAACACTGCATAGAGCAAGAGAACAAAGCGCTGCATCGAGCATGAGAACACAATGATGCAGTGAGCATGAGAAAATAACACTGCAATAAGCATGAGAACACAACGCTGTAAAGTGCATGAGAACACAATGCTGCATAAAGCATGAGAACTTAATGCTGCATAGAGCATGTGAACACAATGCTGCATAGAGCGTGATAACATAACGCTGCACAGAGCATGAGAACATAAAATTGCATGGAGCATAAGAAGTTAATTTTGCATAGAGCATGACAACACAAGGCTGCATAGAGCATGAGAACACAAGGCCGCATAGAGCATGAGACCACAAGGCTGCGTAGAGCATGAGAACAAGTCAGTGCAGAGAGCAATGAGAACACAATGCTGCACAGAGTATGAGAACACAATGCTGTTTAGAGCATGAAAACACAATGCTGCATAGAGCATGCGAACACAACACTGCATAAAGCAAGAGAAGACAGCACTGCATAGAGCAATGAGAACACAACACTGCATAGAGCATAAGAACACAGTGCTGCATAGTGCATGTGAACATAACGCTGCAGAGAGCATGAGAACACAATGCTGCATCGAGCATGAGAACACAATGCTGCATAAAGCAAGAGAAGACACCACTGCATAGAGCAATGAGAACACAACGCTGCATAGAGCATGAGTACGCAACACTGCATACAGCATGAGAACACAGCCCTGCATTGAGCATGAGAACACAATGATGCAGTGAGCATGAGAAAATAACACTGCAATAAGCATGAGAACACATCGCTGTGTAGAGAATGAGATTACAACATTGCATCGAGCATGGGAAAATAACACTGCATAGAGCATGAGAACACAACGCTGCATAGAGCACGAGAACATAATGGTGCACAGAGCATGAGATCACAAAGCTGCATGGAGTATGAAAACACAATGCTGCATAGCGCATGAGAACACATTGCTGCATAGAACATGAGACCACAATGCTGCATAGTGCATGAGAACACAATGCTGCACTGAGCATGAGAACACAGTGCTGCATAGAGCATGAGAACACAATCTTCATAGAGCATGAGAAGACAACACTACATAGAGCATGAGAAAATAACACTGCATAGAGTATGAGGAAATACACAGCAGAGAGCATGAGAACACAATGTTGCATAGAGCATGAGAACACAATGCTGCATAGAGCATGAGAACACAATGCCACATAGAGCAAGAGAACACAACGCTGCAACGAGCATGAGAAGACAACATTGCATCGAGCAATGAGAACGCAATGCCGCATAGAGCATGAGAACACAATGCTGCATAGAGCATGAGGGCACAACGCTGCACAGACCATGAGAAGACAACACTGCATCGAGCATGAGAACACTGCGCTGCATCGAGCATGAGAACACAATGATGCAGTGAGCATGAGAAAATACCACTGCAATAAGCATGAGAACACAACGCTGTAAAGTACACGAGAACACAATGCTGCATAAAGCATGAGAACTTAATGCTGCATAGAGCATGTGAACACAATGCTGCATAGAGCGTGATAACATAATGCTGCACAGAGCAAGAGAACATAAAATTGCATGGAGCATAAGAAGTTAATTTTGCATAGAGCATGACAACACAAGGCTGCATAGAGCATGAGAACACAAGGCCGCGTAGAGCATGAGACCACAAGGCTGCGTAAAGCATGAGAACAAGTCAGTGCAGAGAGCAATGAGAACACAATGCTGCACAGAGTATGAGAACACAATGCTGTTTAGAGCATGTGAACACAACACTGCATAAAGCAAGAGATGACAGCACTGCATAGAGCAATGAGAACACAATGCTGCATAGAGCATGAGAATACAACACTGCATACAGCATGAGAACACTGCGCTGCATCGAGCATGAGAACACAATGATGCAGTGAGCATGAGAAAATAACACTGCAATAAGCATGAGAACACAACGCTGTAAAGTGCACGAGAACACAATGCTGCATAAAACATGAGAACTTAATGCTGCATAGAGCATGTGAACACAATGCTGCATAGAGCGTGATAACATAACGCTGCACAGAGCATGAGAACATAAAATTGCATGGAGCATAAGAAGTTAATTTTGCATAGAGCACGACAACACAAGGCCGCGTAGAGCATGAGACCACAAGGCTGCGTAGAGCATGAGAACAAGTCAGTGCAGAGAGCAATGAGAACACAATCTTACACTGAGTATGAGAACACAATGCTGCTTAGAGCATGAGAACACAATGCTGCATAGAGCATGCGAACACAACACTGCATAAAGCAAGAGAAGACAGCACTGCATAGAGCAATGAGAACACAATGCTGCATAGAGCATGAGAACGCAACACTGCATTGAGCATAAGAACACAGTGCTGCATAGTGCATGCGAACATAACGCTGCAGAGAGCATGAGATGACAATGCTGCATAGAGCATGAGAACACAATGCTGCATAAAGCAAGAGAAGACACCACTGCATAGAGCAATGAGAACACAACGCTGCATAGAGCATGAGAACGCAGCCCTGCATCGAGCATGAGAACACAATGCTGCATAGAGCATGAGAACGCAACACTGCATACAGCATGAGAACACAGCCCTGCATCGAGCATGAGAACACAATGATGCAGTGAGCATGAGAAAATAACACTGCAATAAGCATGAGAACACAACGCTGTATAGAGAATGAGATTACAACGTTGCATAGAGCATGGGAAAATAACACTGCACAGAGCATGAGAACACAATGCTGTATAGAGCACGAGAACATAATGGTGCACAGAGCATGAGATCACAAAGCTGCATGGTGTATGAGAACACAATGCTGCATAGCGCATGAGAACACATTGCTGCATAGAACATGAGACCACAATGCTGCTTGGAGCATGAGAACACAATGCTGCATAGTGCATGAGAACACAATGCTGCACAGAGCATGAGAACATAACGTTGCACAGAGCATGAGAACATAATGTTGCACAGAGCATGAGAACATAACGCAGCATAGAGCATGGGAGCACAGTGCGCATGCAGCATGAGGACATAATGTTGCATACAACATTAGAACGATACACTGCATGGAGCATGAGGACACACTGCAGCAAACAGCATCATGACATACTGCTGCCTAGAGCATGAGAACAAATTGCTGCCTAGAGAATGAGAACAAATTGCTGCCTAGAGAATGAGAATACAACAATGCATATAGCATGAGAACACAACGCTGCACAAAGCATGAGAAGACAACTCTGCATAGAGAATGAGAACATAACGCTGCATAGAGCATGAGAACACAGTGCTGCATAGAGCATGAGAACACAAACTTCATAGAGCATGAGAAGACAACACTACACAGAGCATGAGAACATAACACTGCATAGAGTATGAGGAAATACACAGCAGAGAGCATGAGAACAAAGTGCTGCAGAGAGCATGAGAACACAATGCTGCATAGAGCATGAGAACAAAATGTTGCATAGAGCATGAGAACACAATGCTGCATAGAGCATGAGAACACAATGTTGCATAGAGCGTGAGAACAAAATGTTGCATAGAGCATGAGAACACAATGCTGCATAGAGCATGAGAACAAAATGTTGCATAGAGCGTGAGAACACAATGCTGCATAGAGCACGGAGACATAACGCTGCATTGAGCATGAGAACACAGCGCTGCATAGAGCATGAGAACATGGTACTACATGCAGCATGAGGGCATAATGCTGCATAGAGCATGAGAACGCAATGCTACATAAAGCATGAAAACACAACATTGCATTGTGCATGAGAACACAATGCTGCATTGACCATGAGAACACAATGCTACATCGACCATGAGAACACAATGCTGCATCGACCTTGAGAACAAAATGCTGCATAGAGCATGAGAACACATTGCTGCGTAGAGCATGAGGGCATAACGCCGCAGAGAGCATGAGAACACAATGCTGCAGAGAGTATGAGAACACAATGATGCATAGAGCATGAAGACATAACGCTGCATAGCGCATGAGAACGCAGTGCTGTTTAGAGCATGAGGACATAATGCTGCATAGAGCATAACACAATGCTGCATAAAGCATGAGGACACAATGCTGCATAGAGCATGAGAACACAATGCTGCATAGAGAATGAGAACACAACGCTGCATAGAGCATGAAGACATAACGCTGCATTGAGCATGAGAACACAATGCTGCATTGAGCACAAGAGGACATAATGCTGCAGAGAGCATGAGAACACAATGCTGCATAGAGCATGAGAACACAACATTGCATACAGCATGAGAACACAACGATGCATAGAGCATGTGAACATAATGCTGCAAAGATGATGAGAACACAATACTGCATCAAGCATGAGAACACAACGCTGCATAGAGCATGAGAACACAATGCTGCATAGAGCATGAGAACATAATGCTGCACAGAGCATGAGAACATAACGCTGCATAGAGCATGGGAACACAGTGCAGCATAGAGAATGAGAATGCAACAATGCATAGAGCATGAGAATACAATGCTGCACAAGCATGAGAAGACAACTCTGCATAGAGAATGAGAAGACAACGCTGCATAGAGCATGAGAAGGCAACGCTGCAGAGTACATGAGAACATAATGCTGCCTACAGCATGAGAACACAACGCTGCAATGAGCATGACAACACAATGTGGCATCGAGCATGAGAACACAAGGCTGCATAGAGCATGAGAACATTACACTGCATAGAGCATGAGAACACAATGCTGCATAGAGCATGGGAACATAGTGCAGCATAGAGAATGAGAATACAACAATGCATATAGCACGAGAATACAATGCTGCACAAGCATGAGAAGACAACTCTGCATAGAGAATGAGAACACAACGCTGCATGGAGCATGAGAAGGCAGCGCTGCAGAGTGCATGAGAACATAACGCTGCCTACAGCATGAGAACCACAACGCTGCAATGAGCATGATAACACAATGCTGCAGAGAGCATGAGGTCCGAACGGTGCATCTAGCATCAGAACAAAACGCTGCAGAGAGCATGAGAACACAACACTGCATAGAGCCTGAGAACACAATGATGCATAGCGCATGAGAACACAGTGCTGCATAGAACATGAGAACACAATGCTGCATAGCGCATGAGAACACAATGTTGCATCGAGCATGAGAACACAATGCTGCAAACAGCATGAGAAGACAACGCAGCATAGAGCATGAGAAGGCAACGCTGCAGAGTGCATGAGAACATAACGCTGCCTACAGCATGAGAACCACAATGCTGCAATGAGCATGACAACACACTGTTGCAGAGAGCATGAGGTCTGAACAGTGCATCCAGCATCAGAACAAAACGCTGCAGAGAGCATGAGAACACAACACTGCATAGCGCCTGAGAACACAACGATGCATAGCGCATGAGAACACAGTGCTGCATAGAACATGAGAACACAATGCTGCATAGTGCATGAGAACACAATGCTGCACAGAGCATGAGAACACAATGCTGCATAGTGCATGAGAACACAATGCTGCATAGAACATGAGAACACAATGCTGCATAGTGCATGAGAACACAATGCTGCACAGAGCATGAGAACACAATGCTGCATAGAGCATGAGAACACAATGCTGCATAGTGCATGAGAACACAATGCTGCATAGAGCATGAGAACACAATGCTGCACAGAGCATGAGAACACAACGATGCACGGAGTATGAGAACACATTGCTGCATAGAGCATGAGAACACAATGCTGCATAAAGCATGAGAACACAACAATGCATAGAGCATGAGAACACAACGCTGCAAAGTGCATGAGAACATAACGATGCATACAGCATGAGAACACAGTGCTATACAGAGCATGTGCACATAATGCTGCCTAGACCATGAGAACACAATGCTGCATAGAGCATGAGAACACAATGTAGCAAAGAGCATGCGAACACAACGCTGCTTGGAGCGTGAGACGACAACGCTGCATAGAGCATGAGAAGACAATGCTGCATCGAGCATGAGGACATAACGCTGCATAGAGCATGACGACATAACACTGCATAGAGCATGAAAACACAGTGCTGTGTAGTGCATGAGAACACAACGCTGCATCGAGCATCAGTACACAACTCTGCATAGAGCATGAGAACACAACGCTGCATAGAGCATGAGGACATAACCCTGCATGTAGCATAAGAACACAATTCTGCACAGAACATGAGAACACAATGTTTCACAGAGCATGAGAACAAAATGCTGCATAGAGCATGAGAACATTACACTGCATAGAGCATGAGAACACAATTCTGCATAGAGCATGAGAACATAATTCTGCATAGAGCATGAGAACACAATGCTGCATAGAGAATGAGAACACAACGCTGCATAGTGCATGAAGACATAACGCTGCATTGAGCATGAGAACAAAGTGCTGCATAGAGCATGAGGTCATGATGCTGCATAGAGCATGAGAACACGGTGCTACATGCAGAATGAGGGCATAATGTTGCATAGAGCATGAGAACACAATGCTGTATATAGCATGAGAACACTATCCTGCATCGACCATGAGAAGAAAATGCTGCATAGAGCATGAGAACACAATGCTGCATAGAGCATGAGAACATAATGCTGCACAGAGCATGGGAACACAGTGCAGCATACAGCATGAGGAACTAATGTTGCATACAACATTAGAACACAACACTGCATCGAGCATGAGGACACACTGCAGCAAACAGCATCATGACATAACACTGCATAGAGCGTGAGAACATAATGCTGCATAGAGAATGAGAATACAACAATGCATATAGCATGAGAATACAATGCTGCACAAGCATGATAAGACAACTCTGCACAGAGAATGAGAAGACAACGCTGCATAGAGCATGAGAAGGCAACGCTGCAGAGTGCATGAGAACACAACGCTGCCTACAGCATGAGAACACAATGCTGCAATGAGCATGACAACACAATGTAGCATCGAGCATGAGAACACAACGATGCATACAGCATGAGAACAGAGTGCTGCACAGAGCATGAGAAAACAGTGCTGCATAGAGCATGTGCTCATAATGTTGCCTGGAGCATGAGAACACAATGCTGCATAGAGCATGAGAACACAATGCTACATAGAGCATGAGAACACAATGTTTCACATAGCATGAGAACATTGCACTGCATAGAGCATGAGAACACAATGCTGCATTGAGCATGAGAACACAATGCTGCATAGCGCATGAGAACACAATGCTGCACAGAGCGTGAGAACACAATGCTGCATAGAGCATGAGAACACAATGCTGCATAGAGAATGCGAACAGTGTTGCAGAGAGCATGAGAACACAATCCTGCGTAGAGCACGAAGACATAACGCTGCATTGAGCATGAGAACACAGCACTGCATAGAGCATGAGATCACGGTAGTGCATGCAGCATGAGGGCATAATGCTGCATAGAGCATGAGAATGCAATGCTACATAAAGCATGAGAACACAACATTGCATAGTGCATGAGAACACAATGCTGCATCGACGATGAGAACACAATGCTGCATCGACCATGAGAACAAAATGCTGCATAGAGCATGAGAACACATTGCTGCATAGAGCATGAGGACATAATGCTGCATAGCACATGAGAACGTAGTGCTGCTTAGAGCATGAGGACATAATGCTGCATAGAGCATAACACAATGCTGCATAGAGCATAACACAATGCTGCATAGAGCATGAGAACACAATGCTGCATAGAGAATGAGAACACAACGCTGCATAGTGCATGAAGACATAATGCTGCATTGAGCATGAGACATGGCGCTGAATAGAGCATGAGAACATATTGCTGCATAGAGCATGAGAACACAATGCGGCATCGAGCACGAGAACACATGGCTGCATAGAGCATGAGAACACAATGTTTCACAGAGCATGAGAACATTACACTGCTTAGAGCATGAAAACAATGCTGCATTCAGCATGAGAACACAATGCTGCATAGAGAATGAGAACACACTGTTATAAAGAGCATGAGAACACGGTGCTACATGTAGCATGAGAACACAATGCTGCATAGAACATGAGAACACAACGCTGCATAGAGCATGAGAACACAATGCTGCATTGAGCATGGGAACACAACACTGCATAAAGCATGAGAACACATCATTGCATAGAGCCTGAGAACACAATGCTGCACAGAGCATGAGAACAGAACGATGCATAGAGCCTGAGAACACAATGCTGCAAAGAGCATGTGAAAACAATGATGCATGGAGTATGAGAACACATTGCTGCATTGGGCATATGAAAACATTGCTGCATAGACGATGATAACACAATGCTGCATAGAGCATGAGAACACAATGCTGCATAGAGCATGAGAACACAATGATGCATAGAGCATGAGAACACAACATTGCACAGAGCATGAGAACATAACACTGCACAGAGCATGAGAACATGATGCTGCATAGAGCATGGGAACACAGTGCAGCATACAGCATGAGGACATAATGTTGCATACAACATTAGAACACAACACTGCATCGAGCATGAGGACACACTGCAGCAAACAGCATCATGACATAACGCTGCATAGAGCGTGAGAACATAATGCTGCATAGAGAATGAGAATACAACAATGCATATAGCACGAGAATACAATGCTGCACAAGCATGAAAAGACAACTCTGCATAGAGAATGAGAAGACAACACTGCATAGAGCATGAGAAGGCAACGCTACAGTGTGCATGAGAACATAACGCTGCCTACAGCATGAGAACACAACGCTGCAATGAGCATGACAACACAATGTGGCATCGAGCATGAGAACAAAATGCTGCAGAGGGCATGAGAACACAATCCTGCAGAGAGCATGAGAACACAACGATGCATACAGCATGAGAACACAGTGCTGCATAGAGCATGAGAACATAATGCTGCCTAGAGCATGAGAACACAAGGCTGCATAGAGCATGAGGACATAATGCTGCATAGAGCATGAGGACATAACACTGCATAGAGCATGAAAACACAGTGCTGTGTAGTGCATGAGAACACAACGCTGCATAGTGCATGAGAACACAGTGCTGCCTAGAGCATGAGAACACAATGCTACATGGAGCATCGGTAGAAAAATCTGCATAGAGCATGGGAATACAACGCTGCATAGAGCATGAGGACATAACCCTGCATGGACCATAAGAACACATTGCTGCATGGAGCATGAGAACACAATGCTGCACAGAGCATGAGAACACAATGTTTCACAGAGCATGAGAACATGACACTGCATAGAGTATGAGAACACAATGCTGCATAGAGCTTGAGAACACAATGCTGCAGAGAGAATGAGAACAAAATGCTGCATAGAGCATGAGAACACAATGCTGCATAGAGAATGAGAACACAACGCTGCATAGTGCATGAAGACATAACGCTGCATTGAGCATGAGAACAAAGTGCTGCATAGAGCATGAGGTCATGATGCTGCATAGAGCATGAGAACATGGTGCTACATGCAGCCTGAGGGCAAAATGCTGCATAGAGCATGAGAACGCAATGCCGCATATAGCAGAAGAACACAATGCTGCATAGTGCATGAGAACACAATGCTGCATCGACCATGAGAACAAAATGCTGCATAGAGCATGAGAACACAATGCTACATAGAGCATGAGAACATAATGCTGCACAGATCTTGGGAACACAGTGCAGCATACAGCATGAGGACATAATGTTGCCAACAACATTAGAACAGAACACTGCATCGAGCATGAGGACACACTGCAGCAAACAGCATCATGACATAACGCTGCATAGAGCATGAGAACATAATGCTGCATAGAGAATGAGAATACAACAATGCATATAGCACAAGAATACAATGCTGCACAAGCATGAGAAGACAACTCTGCATAGAGAATGAGAAGACAACGCTGCATAGAGCATGAGAAGGCAACGCTGCAGAGTGCATGAGAACATAACGCTGCCTACAGCATGAGAACACATCGCTGCAATGAGCATGACAACACAATGTGGCATCAAGCATGAGAACACAACGATGCATACAGCATGAGAACAGAGTGCTGCACAGAGCATGAGAACACCGTGCTGAATAGAGCATGTGCACATAATGTTGCCTGGAGCATGAGAACACAATGCTGTATAGAGCATGAGAACACAAGGCTGCATAGAACATGAGAACACAAGGCTGCATAGAGCATGAGAACACAATGCTGCATAGAGCATGAGAACACAATGCTGCATAGAGCACGAAGACATAACGCTGCATTGAGCATGAGAACACAGCGCTGCATAGAGCATGAGAACATGGTACTACATGCAGCATGAGGGCATAATGCTGCATAGATCATGAGAACGCAATGCTACATAAAGCATGAAAACACAACATTGCATGAGAACACAATGCTGCATTGACCATGAGGACACAATGCTGCATCGATGTGGTGTAAAATTCCAAGCAGTGGAATGTGGTGAAACGGTTAAAAATTATGTCCCAATACATGTGTGAATCTAACCGGAATGGAGGTGTTGCTTAGTCCCGTGTGAATCTTCTTATCAGAATGGAATGTGTTTTTTAGCCTTGCTCTGCTGTTCACATGAATGTTTATATCTGGAAAAGAGTATATCAGCTGGAAAAGTCTCCAGTTCGGTGAGTCTGCTCCGGGGTTACGTTTAACCGCCGAGTGTGGGTTGTTGGCAACCGCTCTACGAGAACTGACGGCTCCCAGTTCCGGTAACATGTAGAGTGAGTATAAGCCAGACCCGGGAGTCTGCTCCGGGGTTACGTTTAACCGCCGAGCGTGGGTTGTTGGCAACCGCTCTACGAGAACTGACGGCTCCCAGTTCCGGTAACATGTAGAGTGAGTATAAGCCAGACCCGTTGTAAGATGAGACCTGGTTTTGGCGACGCTGCGGGGAATAAAATGCTCATATTCTAGCAGACTCGCCTCTTGGTCGTTTGTTCTGTGTCAGACTACTCTCCTACGAACCTGACCTTGAGAATTTTTTAAAACAATCGACCATGAGAACACAATGCTGCATCGACCATGAGAACAAAATGCTGCATAGAGCATGAGAACACATTGCTGCGTCGAGCATGAGGACATAATGCCGCAGAGAGCATGAGAACACAATGCTGCAGAGAGTATGAGAACACAATGCTGCATAGAGCATGAAGACATAACGCTGCATAGCGCATGAGAACGCAGTGCTGTTTAGAGCATGAGGACATAATGCTGCATAGAGCATAACACAATGCTGCATAGAGCATGAGGACACAATGCTGCATAGAGCATGAGAACACAATGCTGCATAGAGAATGAGAACACAACGCTGCACAGAGCATGAAGACATAACGCTGCATTGAGCATGAGAACACAGTGCTGCATAGAGCATGAGGACATGACGCTGAATACAGCATGAGAACACGGTGTAACATGCAGCATGAGGGCATATTGCTGCATAGAGCATGAGAACACAATGCGGCATCGAGCATGAGAACACACTGCTGCATAGAGCATGAGAACACAATGTTTCACAGAGCATCAGAACACTACACTGCATAGAGCATGAAAACACAATGCTGCATTCAGCATGAGGACACAATGCTGCATAGAGAATGAGAACACACTGTTATATAGAGCATGAGAACACAATGCTGCATAGATCATTAGAACACAATGCTGCGTAGAGAATGAGAACACAACACTGCATAGTGCATGAAGACATAACGCTGCATTGAGCATGAGAACGCAGTGCCGCATAGAGCATGAGGACATGATGCTGCATAGAGCATGAGAACATGGTGCTACATGCAGCATAAGGGCATAATGCTGCATAGAGCATGAGAACACAATACTTGAAAGTGAATGAGGACATAATGCTGCATAGAGCATGAGAACACAGTGTTGCATAGAGCAATGAGAATACAACACTACATAGAGCATGAGAACTAAACACTGCAGAGAGCATGAGAACACAATGCTGCATAGAGCATTAGAAGAAAACGCTGCATAGAGCAAGAGAAGACAGCACTGCATAGAGCATGAGAAGACAACGCAGGATAGAGCATGAATAGACAGCACTGCATAGAGCAAAGAGAGCACAGTACTGCATAAAACATGAGAACACAGTGCTGCATAGAGCATGAGGACATAATGCTGCATAGAACATGAGAAGGCAACGCTGCACAGAGCAATGAGAACACAACACTGCATAGAGCAAAGAGAACACAGTGCTGCATAAAACATGAGAACACAGTGCTGCATAAAACATGAGAGCACAGTGCTGCATAGAGCATGAGGACATAGTGCTGCATAGAACATGAGAACACAGTGCTGCATAGAGCATGACAAGACAACGCTGCATAGAGAATGAGGACATAATGCTGCATAGAGCATGAGAACACAGTGCTGCATAGTGCATGAGAACACTGCTGCATCGACCATTAGAACACAATGCAGCATAGAGCATGAGAACACAATGCTGCAGAAAGTATGAGAACACAATGTTGCATAGAGCATGAGAACACATCGCTGCATAAACCATGAGAACACAGTGCTGCATAAAGCATGAGAACGCAACACTGCATAGAGCATGAGGACATAATGCTGCAAAGAGCATAACACAATGCTGCATAGAGAATGAGAACACAATGCTGCATAGAGCATGAAGACATAACGCTGCATTGAGCATGAGAACACAGTGCTGCATAGAGCATGACAAGACAACGCTGCATAGAGAATGAGGACACATTGCTGCATCGACCATGAGAACATAATGCTGCAGAGAGCATGAGAACACTATGCTGCAGAGAGTATGAGAACTCAATGTTGCATAGAGCATGAGAACACAATGCTGCATAGACCATGAGAACACAGTGCTGCATAGGGCATGAGAACACAACATTGCAGAGAGCATGAGAACACATTGCTGCATAGAGCATGAGGACATAATGATGCATAGAGCATAACACACTGCTGCATAGAGCATGAGGACACAGTGTTGCATAGAGCATTAGTGCATAGCACAGTGCTGTGTAGTGCATGCGAACACAACACTGCATAGAGCATGAGAACACAGTGCTCCCTCGAGCATGAGAACACAATGCTGCACAGAGCATCAGTACACAACTCTGCATAGAGCAGGAGAACACAACGCTGCATAGAGCATGAGGACATAACCCTGCATAGAGCATGAGAACACAATGCTGCATAGCGCATGTGAACACAATGTTTCACAGAGCATGAGAACACAATGCTGCATAGAGCATGAGAACGCAATGCTGCATAGAGCATGAGAACACAATGCTGCATAGAGAATGAGAACAGTGTTGCATAGAGCATGTGAACAAAATGCTCCATAGAGCATGAGAACACAATGCTGCATATAGAATGAGAACACAACACTGCATAGTGCATGAAGACATAACGCTGCATTGAGCATGAGAACACAGTGTTGCACAGAGCATGAGATCATGACGCTGCATAGAGCAAGAGAACATGGTGCTGCATGCAGCATGAGAGCATAATGCTGCATAGAGCATGAGAACACAATGCTGCATATCGCATGGGAACACATTGCAGCATAGTGCATGAGAACACTATGCTGCATCGTCCATGAGAACACAATGCTTCATAGAGCATGAGAACACATGGCTGCATAGAGCACAAGAGGACATAATGCTGCAGAGAGCATGAGAACACAATGCTGCATAGAGCATGAGAACACAATGCTGCATAGAGCATGAGAACACAATGCTGCAGAGAGCATGTGGTCCTAACTGTGCATCCAGCATGAGAACACAACATTGCATACAGCATGAGAACACAACGATGCATAGAGCATGTGAACATAATGCTGCAAAGACGATGAGAACACAATACTGCATCAAGCATGAGAACACAACGCTGCATAGAGCATGAGAACACAATGCTGCATAGAGCCTGAGAACACAGCGATGCATAGAGCATGAGAACACAACCCTGCATAGAGCATGAGAACATAATGCTGCACAGAGCATGAGAACATAACGCTGCATAGAGCATGGGAACACAGTGCAGCATAGAGAATGAGAATACAACAATGCATAGAGCATGAGAATACAATGCTGCACAAGCATGAGAAGACAACTCTGCATAGAGAATGAGAAGACAACGCTGCATAGAGCATGAGAAGGCAACGCTGCAGAGTACATGAGAACATAATGCTGCCTGCAGCATGAGAACACAATGCTGCAATGAGCATGACAACACAATGTGGCATCGAGCATGAGAACACAAGGCTGCATAGAGCATGAGAACATTACTCTGCATAGAGCATGAGAACACAATGCTGCATAGAGCATGGGAACATAGTGCAGCATAGAGAATGAGAATACAACAATGCATATAGCACGAGAACACAACGCTGCATAGAGCATGAGAAGGCAGCGCTGCAGAGTGCATGAGAACATAACGCTGCCTACAGCATGAGAACCACAACGCTGCAATGAGCATGATAACACAATGCTGCAGAGAGCATGAGGTCCGAACGGTGCATCCAGCATCAGAACAAAACGCTGCAGAGAGCATGAGAACACAACACTGCATAGAGCCTGAGAACACAATGATGCATAGCGCATGAGAACACAGTGCTGCATAGAACATGAGAACACAATGCTGCATAGCGCATGAGAACACAATGTTGCATAGAGCATGAGAACACAATGCTGCAAACAGCATGAGAAGACAATGCAGCATAGAGCATGAGAAGGCAACGCTGCAGAGTGCATGAGAACATAACGCTGCCTACAGCATGAGAACCACAACGCTGCAATGAGCATGACAACACACTGTTGCAGAGAGCATGAGGTCTGAACAGTGCATCCAGCATCAGAACAAAACGCTGCAGAGAGCATGAGAAAACAACACTGCATAGCGCCTGAGAACACAACGATGCATAGCGCATGAGAACACAGTGCTGCATAGAACATGAGAACACAATGCTGCATAGTGCATGAGAACACAATGCTGCATAGAGCATGAGAACACAATGCTGCACAGAGCATGAGAACACAACGATGCATAGAGCCTGAGAACACAACGATGCACGGAGTATGAGAACACATTGCTGCATAGAGCATGAGAACACAATGCTGCATAGAGCATGAGAACACAACAATGCATAGAGCATGAGAACACAACGCTGCAAAGTGCATGAGAACATAACGATGCATACAGCATGAGAACACAGTGCTATACAGAGCATGTGCACATAATGCTGCCTAGACCATGAGAACACAATGCTGCATAGAGCATGAGAACACAATGTAGCAAAGAGCATGAGAACACAACGCTGCTTGGAGCGTGAGACGACAACGCTGCATAGAGCATGAGAAGACAATGCTGCATCGAGCATGAGGACATAACGCTGCATAGAGCATGACGACATAACACTGCAGAGAGCATGAAAACACAGTGCTGTGTAGTGCATGAGAACACAACGCTGCATCGAGCATCAGTACACAACTCTGCATAGAGCATGAGAACACAACGCTGCATAGAGCATGAGGACATAACCCTGCATGGAGCATAAGAACACATTGCTGCACAGAGCATGAGAACACAATGTTTCACAGAGCATGAGAACAATGCACTGCATAGAGCATGAGAACACAATGCTGCATAGAGCATGAGAACACAATGCTGCATAGAGCATGAGAACACAATGCTGCATAGAGAATGCGAACACAGAGTTGCATAGAGCATGAGAACAAAATGCTGCATAGAGCATGAAGACATAACGCTGCATTGAGCATGAGAACATAGCGCTGCATAGAGCATGAGAACACGGTACTAGATTAGATTAGATTACTTACAGTGTGGAAACAGGCCCTTCGGCCCAACAAGTCCACACTGCCCCGCCGAAGCGCAACCCACCCATACCCCTACATCTACCCCTTTTACCTAACACTATGGGCAATTTAGCATGGCCAATTCACCTGACCTGCACATTTTTGGACTGTGGGAGGAAACCGGAGCACCCGGAGGAAACCCACGCAGACATGGGGAGAATGTGCAAACTCCACACAGTCAGTCGCCTGAGGCGGGAATTGAACCCGGGTCTCTGGCGCTGTGAGGCAGCAGTGCTAACCACTGTGCCACTACATGCAGCATTAGGGCATAATGCTGCATAGAGCATGAGAATGCAATGCTACATAAAGCATGAGAACACAACATTGCATAGTGCATGAGAACACAATGCTGCATCAACCATGAGAACACAATGCTGCATCGACTTGAGAACAAACTGCTGCATAGAGCATGAGAACACATTGCTGCATAGTGCATGAGGAGATAATGCTGCATGGAGCATAACACAATGCAGCATAGAGCCTGAGAACACAACGATGCTTAGAGCATGAGAACACAATGCTGCAGAGAGAATGAGGACACACTGCAGCAAACAGCATCATGACATAACGCTGCATAGAGCATGAGAACATAATGCTGCATAGAGAATAAGGATACAACAATGCATATAGCATGAGAATACAATGCTGCACAAGCATGAGAAGACAACTCTGCATAGAGAATGAGAAGACAATGCTGCATAGAGCATGAGAAGGCAACGCTGCATAGAGAATGAGAAGACAACGCTGCCGACAGCATGAGAACCACAACGCTGCAATGAGCATGACAACACAATGCGGCATCGAGCATGAGAACATAATGCTGCCTAGAGCATGAGAACAAAATACTGCATAGAGCGTGAGAACACAAGGTTGCAAAGAGCATGAGAACACAACGCTGCTTGGAGCATGAGACGACAACACTGCATAGAGCATGAGAAGGCAACGCTGCAGAGTACATGAGAACATAATGCTGCCTGCAGCATGAGAACACAATGCTGCAATGAGCATGACAACACAATGTGGCATCGAGCATGAGAACACAAGGCTGCATAGAGCATGAGAACATTACACTGCATAGAGCATGAGAACACAATGCTGCATAGAGCATGGGAACATAGTGCAGCATAGAGAATGAGAATACAACAATGCATATAGCACGAGAATACAATGCTGCACAAGCATGAGAAGACAACTCTGCATAGAGAATGAGAACACAACGCTGCATAGAGCATGAGAAGGCAGCGCTGCAGAGTGCATGAGAACATAACGCTGTCTACAGCATGAGAACCACAACACTGCAATGAGCATGATAACACAATGCTGCAGAGAGCATGAGGTCCGAACGGTGCATCCAGCATCAGAACAAAACGCTGCAGAGAGCATGAGAACACAACACTGCATAGAGCCTGAGAACACAATGATGCATAGCGCATGAGAACACAGTGCTGCATAGAACATGAGAACACAATGCTGCATAGCGCATGAGAACACAATGTTGCATAGAGCATGAGAACACAATGCTGCAAACAGCATGAGAAGACAATGCAGCATAGAGCATGAGAAGGCAACGCTGCAGAGTGCATGAGAACATAACGCTGCCTACAGCATGAGAACCACAACGCTGCAATGAGCATGACAACACACTGTTGCAGAGAGCATGAGGTCTGAACAGTGCATCCAGCATCAGAACAAAACGCTGCAGAGAGCATGAGAACACAACACTGCATAGCGCCTGAGAACACAACGATGCATAGCGCATGAGAACACAGTGCTGCATAGAACATGAGAACACAATGCTGCATAGTGCATGAGAACACAATGCTGCACAGAGCATGAGAACACAACGATGCATAGAGCCTGAGAACACAACGATGCACGGAGTATGAGAACACATTGCTGCATAGAGCATGAGAACACAATGCTGCATAGAGCATGAGAACACAACAATGCATAGAGCATGAGAACACAACGCTGCAAAGTGCATGAGAACATAACGATGCATACAGCATGAGAACACAGTGCTATACAGAGCATGTGCACATAATGCTGCCTAGACCATGAGAACACAATGCTGCATAGAGCATGAGAACACAATGTAGCAAAGAGCATGAGAACACAACGCTGCTTGGAGCGTGAGACGACAACGCTGCATAGAGCATGAGAAGACAATGCTGCATCGAGCATGAGGACATAACGCTGCATAGAGCATGACGACATAACACTGCAGAGAGCATGAAAACACAGTGCTGTGTAGTGCATGAGAACACAACGCTGCATCGAGCATCAGTACACAACTCTGCATAGAGCATGAGAACACAACGCTGCATAGAGCATGAGGACATAACCCTGCATGGAGCATAAGAACACATTGCTGCACAGAGCATGAGAACACAATGTTTCACAGAGCATGAGAACAATGCACTGCATAGAGCATGAGAACACAATGCTGCATAGAGCATGAGAACACAATGCTGCATAGAGCATGAGAACACAATGCTGCATAGAGAATGCGAACACAGAGTTGCATAGAGCATGAGAACAAAATGCTGCATAGAGCATGAGAACACAATGCTGCATAGAGCATGAGAACACAATGCTGCATAGAGCATGAGAACACAATGCTGCATAGAGAATGCGAACACAGAGTTGCATAGAGCATGAGAACAAAATGCTGCATAGAGCATGAAGACATAACGCTGCATTGAGCATGAGAACATAGCGCTGCATAGAGCATGAGAACACGGTACTAGATTAGATTAGATTACTTACAGTGTGGAAACAGGCCTTTCGGCCCAACAAGTCCACACTGCCCCGCCGAAGCGCAACCCACCCATACCCCTACATCTACCCCTTTTACCTAACACTATGGGCAATCTAGCATGGCCAATTCACCTGACCTGCACATTTTTGGACTGTGGGAGGAAACCGGAGCACCCGGAGGAAACCCACGCAGACATGGGGAGAATGTGCAAACTCCACACAGTCAGTCGCCTGAGGCGGGAATTGAACCCGGGTCTCTGGCGCTGTGAGGCAGCAGTGCTAACCACTGTGCCACTACATGCAGCATGAGGGCATAATGCTGCATAGAGCATGAGAATGCAATGCTACATAAAGCATGAGAACACAACATTGCATAGTGCATGAGAACACAATGCTGCATCAACCATGAGAACACAATGCTGCATCGACCTTGAGAACAAACTGCTGCATAGAGCATGAGAACACATTGCTGCATAGTGCATGAGGAGATAATGCTGCATGGAGCATAAAACAATGCAGCATAGAGCCTGAGAACACAACGATGCTTAGAGCATGAGAACACAATGCTGCAGAGAGCATGAGGACACAACGCTGCATGGAGCATAAGAACACATTGCTGCATGGAGCATGAGAACACAATGTTGCATTGAGCATGAGAACATTGCACTGCATAGAGCATGAGAACACAATGCTGCATAGAGAATGCAAACACAGAGTTGCATAGAGCATGAGAACAAAATGCTGCATAGAGCATGAGGACATAACGCTGTATTGAGCATGAGAACACAGAGCTGCATAGAGCATGAGAACACGGTACTACATGCAGCATGAGGGCATAATGCTGCATAGAGCATGAGAATGCAATGCTACATAAAGCATGAGAACACAACATTGCATAGTGCATGAGAACACAACGCTGCATCGACCATGAGAACAAAATGCTGCATAGAGCATGAGAACACATTGCTGCATAGTGCATGAGGACATATTGCCACAGAGAGCATGAGAACACAATGCCGCAGAGAGTATGAGAACACAATGTTGCATAGAGCATGAGAACACATTGCTGCATAGACCATGAGAAAACAGTGCTGCATAGAGCATGAGAACACAACATTGCAGAGAGCATGAGAACACATTGCTGCATAGAGCATGAGGACATAATGCTGAATTGAGCATGAGAACGTAGTGCTGCTTACAGCATGAGGGCATAATGCTGCATAGAGCATAACACAATGCTGCATAGAGCCTGAGAACACAGTGCTCTATAGAGAATGAGAACACAACCCTGCATAGAGCATGAGAACATAATGCTGCACAGAGCATGAAAACATAACGCTGCATAGAGCATGGGAACACAGTGCAGCATACAGCATGAGGACATAATGTTGCCTACAACATTAGAACAGAACGCTGCATCGAGCAAGAGGACACACTGCAGCAAACAGCATCATGATATAACGCTGCATCGAGCATGAGGACACACTGCAGCAAACAGCATCATGACATAACGCTGCATAGAGCATGAGAACATAATGCTGCATAGAGAATGAGGATACAACAATGCATATAGCATGAGAATACAATGCTGCACAAGCATGAGAAGACAACTCTGCATTGAGAATGAGAAGACAACGCTGCATAGAGCATGAGAAGGCAACGCTGCATTGAGCATGAGAACATAACGCTGCCTACAGCATGAGAACACAATGCTGCAATGAGCATGAGAACACAATGCTGCATCGAGCATGAGAACACAGTGCTGCATCGACCATGAGAACATAATGCTGCCTAGAGCATGAGCACACAATGCTGCATAGAGCATGACAACACAATGTTGCAAAGAGCATGAGAACAGAACGCTGCTTGGAACGTGAGACGACAACGCTGCATAGAGCATGAGAAGCCAATGCTGCATTGAGCACGAGAACAAAGTGCTGCATAGAGCATGAGAACACATTGCTGCATAGAGCATGAAAACACAATGCTGCAGAGAGCATGAGGTCTGAACGGTGCATCCAGGATCAGAACAAAACGCTGCAGAGAGCATGAGAACACAACACTGCATAGAGCATGAGAACACAACGATGCATAGAGCATGAGAACACAACGATGCATAGAGCATGAGAACACAGTGCTGCATAGAGCATGAGAACACAATGCTACATAAAGCATGAGAACATAATGCTGCATAGAACATGAGAACACAACACTGCATAGAGCATGAGAACATAATGCTGCATAGAACATGAGAACACAACACTGCATAGAGCATGAGAACACAATGCTGCATAGAACATGAGAACACAACGCTGCATAGCGCATGAGAACACAATGTTGCATAGAGCATGAGAACACAATGCTGCATAAAGCATGAGAACATAATGCTGCATAGAACATGAGAACACAACGCTGCATAGAGCATGGGAACACATCGCTGCATAAACCATGAGAACACAGTGCTGCATAGAGCATGAGAACACAAGACTGCATACAGCATGAGAAAACATTGCTGCATAGAGCATGAGGACATAATGCTGCATAGAGCTTGAGAACACAATGCTGCATAGAGCATGAGAACACAATGCTGCGTAGAGCATGAGGACACAATGCTGCATAGAGAATGAGAACACACTGTTATATAGAGCATGAGAACAAAATGCTGCATAGAGCATGAGAACACAATGCTGCATAGAGAATGAGAACACAACATTGCATAGAGCATGAAGACATAACACTGCATTGAGCATGAGAACACAGTGCCGCATAGAGCATGAGGACATGATGCTGCATAGAGCATGAGAACACGGTGCTACATGCAGCATAAGGGCATAAGGCTGCATAGAGCATGAGAACGCAATGCTGCATAGAGCATGAGAACAAAACACTGCATAGAGCATGAGAACACTGCTGCATAGAGCATTAGAAGAAAACGCTGCATAGAGCAAGAGAAGACAGCACTGCATAGAGCATGAGAAGACAACGGAGGATAGAGCATGAATAGACAGCACTGAATAAAGCAAAGAGAACACAGTGCTGCATAAAACATGAGAACATAGTGCTGCATAGAGCATGAGGACATAATGCTGCATAGAACATGAGAAGGCAACGCTGCACAGAGCAATGAGAAGTGGGCGGCACGGTGGCACAGTGGTTAGCACTGCTGCCTCACAGCGCCTGAGACCCGGGTTCAATTCCCGCCTCAGGCGACTGACTGTGTGGAGTTTGCACGTTCTCCCCGTGTCAGCGTGGGTTTCCTCCGGGTGCTCCGGTTTCCTCCCACAGTCCAAAGATGTGCAGGGCCAGGTGAATTGGCCATACTAAATTGCCCGTAGTGTTAGGTAAGGGGTCAATGTAGGGGTATGGGTGGGTTGCGCTTCGGCGGGTCGGTGTGGACTTGTTGGGCCAAAGGGCCTGTTTCCACACTGTAATCTAATCTAATCTAAAAAAAAACACTGCATAGAGAATGAGGACATAATGCTGCATAAAGCATGAGAACACAGTGCTGCATAGTGCATGAGAACACAATGCTGCATCGACCATGAGAACACAATGTTGCATAGAGCATCAGAACACATCGCTGCATAAACCATGAGAACACAGTGCTGCATAGAGCATGAGAACGCAACACTGCATAGAGCATGAGAAAACATTGCTGCATAGAGCATGAGGACATAATGCTGCATAGAGCATGAGAACGCAGTGCTGCTTAGAGCATGAGGACATAATGCTGCAAAGAGCATAACACAATGCTGCATAGAGAATGAGAACACAACGCTGCATAGAGCATGAAGACATAATGCTGCACTGAGCATGAGAACAGAGTGCTGCATAGAGCATGAGAACACGGTGCAACATGCAGCATGAGGGCATAATGCTGCATAGAGCATGAGGACACAATGCCGCAGAGAGCATGAGAACACGATGCTACAGAGAGTATGAGAACACAATGTTGCATAGAGCATTAGAACACATTGCTGCATAGAGCATGAGAACACAACATTGCAGAGAGCATGAGAACACGTTGCTGCATAGAGCATGAGGACATAATGCTGCATAGCGCATGAGAACGCAGTGCTGCTTAGAGCATCAGGACATAATGCTGCATAGAGCATAACACAATGCTGCATAGAGCATGAGGACACAATGCTGCATAGAGCATGAGAACACAATGCTGCATAGAGAATGAGAACACAACGCTGCATAGAGCACGGAGACATAACGCTGCATTGAGCATGAGAACACAGCGCTGCATAGAGCATGAGAACATGGTACTACATGCAGCATGAGGGCATAATGCTGCATAGAGCATGAGAACGCAATGCTACATAAAGCATGAGAACACAACATTGCAAAGTGCATGAGAACACAATGTTGCATAGAGCATGAGGACACAATGCCGCAGAGAGCATGAGAACACGATGCTACAGAGAGTATGAGAACACAATGTTGCATAGAGCATGAGAACACATTGCTGCATAGAGCATGAGAACACAACATTGCAGAGAGCATGAGAACACGTTGCTGCATAGAGCATGAGCACATAATGCTGCATAGCGCATGAGAACGCAGTGCTGCTTAGAGCATCAGGACATAATGCTGCATAGAGCATAACACAATGCTGCATAGAGCATGAGGACACAATGCTGCATAGAGCATGAGAACACAATGCTGCATAGAGAATGAGAACACAACGCTGCATAGAGCATGAAGGCATAATGCTGCATTGAGCATGAGAACACAGTGCTGCATAGAGCATGAGAACACGGTGCAACATGCAGCATGAGGGCATAATGCTGCATAGAGCATGAGAACACAATGTTCCACAGAGCATGAGAACATTACACTGCATAGAGCATGAGAACACAATGCTGCATAGAGCATGAGAACACAATGCTGCATAGAGCATGAGAACACAATGCTGCATAGAGAATGCGAACACAACATTGCAGAGAGCATGAGAACACATTGCTGCATAGAGCATGAGGACATAATGCTGCATAGCGCATGAGAACGCAGTGCTGCTTAGAGCATGAGGACATAATGCTGCATAGAGCATAACACAATGCTGCATAGAGCCTGAGAACACAGTGCTCTATAGAGAATGAGAACACAACCCTGCATAGAGCATGAGAACATAATGCTGCACAGAGCATGAGAACATAACGCTGCATAGAGCATGGGAACACAGTGCAGCATACAGCATGAGGACATATGTTGCCTACAACATTAGAACAGAACACTGCATTGAGCATGAGGACACACTGCAGCAAACAGCATCATGACATAATGCTGCATAGAGCATGAGCACATAATGCTGCATAGAGAATGAGAATACAACAATGCATATAGCATGAGAATACAATGCTGCACAAGCATGAGAAGACAACTCTGCATAGAGAATGAGAAGACAACGCTGCATAGAGCGTGAGAAGGCAACGCTGCAGAGTGTACGAGAACATAACGCTGCCTACAGCATGAGAACCACAATGTTGCAATGAGCATGACAACACAATGCGGCATCGAGCATGAGAACACAGTGCTGCATCCACCATGAGAACATAATGCTGCCTAGAGCATGAGCACACAATGCTGCATAGAGCATGAGAACACAACGCTGCTTGGAGCGTGAGACGACAACGCTGCATAGAGCATTAGAAGCCAATGCTGCATTGAGCATGAGAACAAAGTGCTGCATAGAGCATGAGAACACATTGCTGCATAGAGCATGAGAACACAATGATGCATACCGCATGAGGTCCGAACGCTGCATAGAACATGAGAATCAATGCTGCATCGAGCATGAGGACATAACGCTGCATAGAGCATGAGACATAACACTGCATAGAGCATGAAAACAAAGTGCTGTGTAGTGCATGCGAACACAACGCTGCATAGAGCATCGGTACACAACTCTGCATAGAGAATGAGAACACAACGCTGCATAGAGCATGAGGACATAACCCTGCATGGAGCATAAGAACACATTTCTGCATGGAGCATGAGAACACAATGCTGCATAGAGCATGAGAACATTGCACTGCATAGAACATGAGAACACAATGCTGCATAGAGCATGAGAACACAATGATGCATAGAGCATGAGAACACAGTGCTGCATAGAGCATGAGAACACAATGCTGCATAAAGCATGAGAACACAGTGCTGCATAGAACATGAGAACACAACGCTGCATAGCGCATGAGAACACAATGCTGCATAGAACATGAGAACACAACGCTGCATAGCGCATGAGAACACAACGCTGCATAGCGCATGAGAACACAATGCTGCATAGAACATGAGGACACAACGCTGCATAGAGCATGAGGACACAACCCTGCATAGAGCATGAGAACATAATGCTGCACAGAGAATGAGAATATAACAATGCATATAGCACGAGAATACAATGCTGCACAAGCATGAGAAGACAACTCTGCATAGAGAATGAGAAGACAACGCTGCATAGAGCATGAGAAGACAATGCTGCAGCGAGAATGAGGACATAACAGTGCATAGAGCATGAAAACAAAGTGCTGTGTAGTGCATGAGAACACAACGCTGCATAGAGCATCAGTACACAACTCTGCATAGAGCATGAGAACACAACGCTGCATAGAGCATGAGGACATAACCCTGCATGGAGCATAAGAACACGTTGCTGCATAGAGCATGAGAACACAATGCTGCATTCAGCATGAGAACACAATGCTGCATAGAGCATGAGAACACATTGCTGCATAGAGCATGAGAACACAATGCTGCATAGATAATGCGATCACAGAGTTTCATAGAGCATGAGAACAAAATGCTGCATAGATAATGCAAACACAGCGCTGCATAGAGCATGAGAACACAACATTGCAGTGAGCATGAGAACACGTTGCTGCATAGAGCATGAGCACATAATGCTGCATAGCGCATGAGAACGCAGTGCTGCTTAGAGCATCAGGACATAATGCTGCATAGAGCATAACACAATGCTGCATAGAGCATGAGGACACAATGCTGCATAGAGCATGAGAACACAATGCTGCATAGAGAATGAGAACACAACGCTGCATAGAGCATGAAGACATAATGCTGCATTGAGCATGAGAACACAGTGCTGCATAGAGCATGAGAACACGGTGCAACATGCAGCATGAGGGCATAATGCTGCATAGAGCATGAGAACGCAATGCTACATAAAGCATGAGAACACAACATTGCAAAGTGCATGAGAACACAATGCTGCATAGAGCATGAGGACACAATGCCGCAGAGAGCATGAGAACACGATGCTACAGAGAGTATGAGAACACGATGTTGCATAGAGCATGAGAACACATTGCTGCATAGAGCATGAGAACACAACATTGCAGAGAGCATGAGAACACGTTGCTGCATAGAGCATGAGCACATAATGCTGCATAGCGCATGAGAACGCAGTGCTGCTTGGAGCATCAGGACATAACGCTGCATAGAGCATAACACAATGCTGCGTAGAGCATGAGGACACAATGCTGCATAGAGCATGAGAACACAATGCTGCATAGAGAATGAGAACACAACGCTGCATAGAGCATGAAGACATAATGCTGCATAGAGCACGAGAACGCAATGCTGCATAGAGCATTAGAACAAAACACTGCATACAGTATGAGAACGCATTGCTGCATAGAGCATGAGAACGCAGTGCTGCAGAGAGCATGAGGACATAATGCTGCAAAGAGCATAATGCAATGCTGCATAGAGAATGAGAACACAATGCTGCATAGAGCATGAAGACATAACGCTGCATTAAGCATGAGAACGCAGTGCTGCATAGAGTATGAGGACATGAAGCTGCATAGAGCATGAGAACACGGTGCTACATGCAGCATGAGGGCATAATGCTGCATAGAGCATGAGAACACAATGCTGCATGTAGCATGAGAACACAACGATGCATAGAGCATGAGAACTCAATGTTACATAGAGCATGAGAACACATTGCTGCATAGACCATGAGAACACAGTGCTGCATAGTGCATGAGAATATGTTGCTGCACACAGCATGAGGGCATAACGCTGCATAGAGCATAACACAATGCTGCATAGAGCATGAGGACCTAACGGTGCATCGAGCATGAGAACAAAACGCTGCAGAAAGCATGAGAACACTACATTGCATAAAGCATGAGAATACATTGCTGCATACAGCATGAGAACACATCGCTGCATAGAGCATGAGAACACAACGCAGCATAGAGCATGAGAACACAATGCTGCATAGATCATGAGAACACAATGCTGCATAGAGCATGAGAACACAATGCTGCATAGAGCATGAGGGCAGAACGCTGCATTGAGCATGAGAACACAACACTGCATAGAGCATGAGAACACATTGCTGC
The DNA here is from genome assembly GCF_037043375.1 of Chiloscyllium plagiosum. Classification (NCBI taxonomy): domain Eukaryota; kingdom Metazoa; phylum Chordata; class Chondrichthyes; order Orectolobiformes; family Hemiscylliidae; genus Chiloscyllium; species Chiloscyllium plagiosum. The sequence goes on along the minus strand of NW_028270185.1, from coordinate 20,591,411 downwards.
GTAGTGCATGAGAACACATTGCTGCATAGAGATGAGGGCAGAACGCTGCATAGACCATGAGAACACAACACTGCATAGAGCATGAGAACACATTGCTGCATAGAGCATGAGGACATAATGCTGCAGAGAGCATGAGAACACATTGCTGCATAGAGCATGAGAATACATTGCTGCGTAGTGCATGAGGACATAACGTTGCATAGAGCATGAGAACACAGTGCTGCATAGAGCATGAGAACACAGTGCTGCATAGAGCAGGTGCATATGATGCTGCCTAGAACATGAGAACACAAGGCTGCATAGAGCATGAGAACATAAGGCTGCAGAGAGCATGAGAACACAATGTTGCAAAGAGCATGAGAACACAACGCTGCATGGAGCATGAGACAACAACGCTGCATAGAGCATGAGAAGACAATGTTGCATCGAGCATGAGGACATAACGCTGCATAGAGCATGAAAACACAGTGCTGTGTAGTGCATGAGAACACAACGCTGCATAGAGCATCAGTACACAACGCTGCATAGAGCATGAGAACACAAAGCTGCATAGAGCATGAGGACATAACCCTGCATGGAGCATAAGAACACATTGCTGCATAGATCATGAGAACACAATGCTGCATAGAGCATGAGATCATTGCACTGCATAGAGCATGAGAACACAATGCTGCATAGAGCATGAGAACACAATGATGCATACAGCATGAGAACACAGTGCTGCATAGAGCATGAGAACACAATGCTGCATAAAGCATGAGAACACAGTGCTGCATAGAACATGAGAACACAACGCTGCATAGCGCATGAGAACACAATGCTGCATAGAACATGAGAACACAACGCTGCATAGCGCATGAGAACACAACGCTGCATAGCGCATGAGAACACAATGCTGCATAAAACATGAGGACACAACGCTGCATAGAGCTTGAGAACACAACATTGCATAGAGCATGAGGACACAACCCTGCATAGAGCATGAGAACATAATGCTGCACAGAGAATGAGAATATAACAATGCATATAGCACGAGAATACAATGCTGCACAAGCATGAGAAGACAACTCTGCATAGAGAATGAGAAGACAACGCTGCATAGAGCATGAGAAGACAATGCTGCAGCGAGAATGAGGACATAACAGTGCATAGAGCATGAAAACAAAGTGCTGTGTAGTGCATGAGAACACAACGCTGCATAGAGCATCAGTACACAACTCTGCATAGAGCATGAGAACACAACGCTGCATAGAGCATGAGGACATAACCCTGCATGGAGCATAAGAACACGTTGCTGCATAGAGCATGAGAACACAATGCTGCATTCAGCATGAGAACACAATGCTGCATAGAGCATGAGAACACATTGCTGCATAGAGCATGAGAACACAATGCTGCATAGATAATGCGATCACAGAGTTTCATAGAGCATGAGAACAAAATGCTGCATAGATAATGCAAACACAGCGCTGCATAGAGCATGAGAACACAACATTGCAGTGAGCATGAGAACACGTTGCTGCATAGAGCATGAGCACATAATGCTGCATAGCGCATGAGAACGCAGTGCTGCTTAGAGCATCAGGACATAATGCTGCATAGAGCATAACACAATGCTGCATAGAGCATGAGGACACAATGCTGCATAGAGCATGAGAACACAATGCTGCATAGAGAATGAGAACACAACGCTGCATAGAGCATGAAGACATAATGCTGCATTGAGCATGAGAACACAGTGCTGCATAGAGCATGAGAACACGGTGCAACATGCAGCATGAGGGCATAATGCTGCATAGAGCATGAGAACGCAATGCTACATAAAGCATGAGAACACAACATTGCAAAGTGCATGAGAACACAATGCTGCAGAGAGCATGAGGACACGGTGCAACATGCAGCATGAGGGCATAATGCTGCATAGAGCATGAGAACGCAATGCTACATAAAGCATGAGAACACGATGTTGCATATAGCATGAGAACACATTGCTGCATAGAGCATGAGAACACAACATTGCAGAGAGCATGAGAACACGTTGCTGCATAGAGCATGAGCACATAATGCTGCATAGCGCATGAGAACGCAGTGCTGCTTGGAGCATCAGGACATAACGCTGCATAGAGCATAACACAATGCTGCGTAGAGCATGAGGACACAATGCTGCATAGAGCATGAGAACACAATGCTGCATAGAGAATGAGAACACAACGCTGCATAGAGCATGAAGACATAATGCTGCATAGAGCACGAGAACGCAATGCTGCATAGAGCATTAGAACAAAACACTGCATACAGTATGAGAACGCATTGCTGCATAGAGCATGAGAACGCAGTGCTGCAGAGAGCATGAGGACATAATGCTGCAAAGAGCATAATGCAATGCTGCATAGAGAATGAGAACACAATGCTGCATAGAGCATGAAGACATAACGCTGCATTAAGCATGAGAACGCAGTGCTGCATAGAGTATGAGGACATGAAGCTGCATAGAGCATGAGAACACGGTGCTACATGCAGCATGAGGGCATAATGCTGCATAGAGCATGAGAACACAATGCTGCATGTAGCATGAGAACACAACGATGCATAGAGCATGAGAACTCAATGTTACATAGAGCATGAGAACACATTGCTGCATAGACCATGAGAACACAGTGCTGCATAGTGCATGAGAATATGTTGCTGCACACAGCATGAGGGCATAACGCTGCATAGAGCATAACACAATGCTGCATAGAGCATGAGGACCTAACGGTGCATCGAGCATGAGAACAAAACGCTGCAGAAAGCATGAGAACACAACATTGCATAAAGCATGAGAATACATTGCTGCATACAGCATGAGAACACATCGCTGCATAGAGCATGAGAACACAACGCAGCATAGAGCATGAGAACACAATGCTGCATAGATCATGAGAACACAATGCTGCATAGAGCATGAGGGCAGAACGCTGCATTGAGCATGAGAACACAACACTGCATAGAGCATGAGAACACATTGCTGCGTAGTGCATGAGAACACATTGCTGCATAGAGATGAGGGCAGAACGCTGCATAGACCATGAGAACACAACACTGCATAGAGCATGAGAACACATTGCTGCATAGAGCATGAGGACATAATGCTGCAGAGAGCATGAGAACACATTGCTGCATAGAGCATGAGAATACATTGCTGCGTAGTGCATGAGGACATAACGTTGCATAGAGCATGAGAACACAGTGCTGCATAGAGCATGAGAACACAGTGCTGCATAGAGCAGGTGCATATGATGCTGCCTAGAACATGAGAACACAAGGCTGCATAGAGCATGAGAACATAAGGCTGCAGAGAGCATGAGAACACAATGTTGCAAAGAGCATGAGAACACAACGCTGCATGGAGCATGAGACGACAACGCTGCATAGAGCATGAGAAGACAATGTTGCATCGAGCATGAGGACATAACGCTGCATAGAGCATGAAAACACAGTGCTGTGTAGTGCATGAGAACACAACGCTGCATAGAGCATCAGTACACAACGCTGCATAGAGCATGAGAACACAAAGCTGCATAGAGCATGAGGACATAACCCTGCATGGAGCATAAGAACACATTGCTGCATAGATCATGAGAACACAATGCTGCATAGAGCATGAGATCATTGCACTGCATAGAGCATGAGAACACAATGCTGCATAGAGCATGAGAACACAATGATGCATACAGCATGAGAACACAGTGCTGCATAGAGCATGAGAACACAATGCTGCATAAAGCATGAGAACACAGTGCTGCATAGAACATGAGAACACAACGCTGCATAGCGCATGAGAACACAACGCTGCATAGCGCATGAGAACACAATGCTGCATAAAACATGAGGACACAACGCTGCATAGAGCTTGAGAACACAACGCTGCATAGCGCATGAGAACACAATGCTGCATAAAACATGAGGACACAACGCTGCATAGAGCTTGAGAACACAACATTGCATAGAGCATGAGGACACAACCCTGCATAGAGCATGAGAACACAATGCTGCATAAAGCATGAGAACACAGTGCTGCATAGAACATGAGAACACAACGCTGCATAGCGCATGAGAACACAACGCTGCATAGCGCATGAGAACACAATGCTGCATAGAACATGAGAACACAACGCTGCATAGCGCATGAGAACACAACGCTGCATAGCGCATGAGAACACAATGCTGCATAAAACATGAGGACACAACGCTGCATAGAGCTTGAGAACACAACATTGCATAGAGCATGAGGACACAACCCTGCATAGATCATGAGAACATAATGCTGCACAGAGAATGAGAATATAACAATGCATATAGCACGAGAATACAATGCTGCACAAGCATGAGAAGACAACTCTGCATAGAGAATGAGAAGACAACGCTGCATAGAGCATGAGAAGACAATGCTGCAGCGAGAATGAGGACATAACAGTGCATAGAGCATGAAAACAAAGTGCTGTGTAGTGCATGAGAACACAACGCTGCATAGAGCATCAGTACACAACTCTGCATAGAGCATGAGAACACAACGCTGCATAGAGCATGAGGACATAACCCTGCATGGAGCATAAGAACACATTGCTGCATAGAGCATGAGAACACAATGCTGCATTCAGCATGAGAACACAATGCTGCATAGAGCATGAGAACACATTGCTGCATAGAGCATGAGAACACAATGCTGCATAGATAATGCGATCACAGAGTTTCATAGAGCATGAGAACAAAATGCTGCATAGATAATGCAAACACAGCGCTGCATAGAGCATGAGAACACGGTACTACATGCAGCATGAGGGCATAATGCTGCATAGAGCATGAGAACGCAATGCTACATAAAGCATGAGAACACAACATTGCAAAGTGCATGAGAACACAATGCTGCATAGAGCATGAGGACACAATGCCGCAGAGAGCATGAGAACACGATGCTACAGAGAGTATGAGAACACAATGTTGCATAGAGCATGAGAACACATTGCTGCATAGAGCATGAGAACACAACATTGCAGAGAGCATGAGAACACGTTGCTGCACAGAGCATGAGCACATAATGCTGCATAGCGCATGAGAACGCAGTGCTGCTTAGAGCATCAGGACATAATGCTGCATAGAGCATAACACAATGCTGCGTAGAGCATGAGGACACAATGCTGCATAGAGCATGAGAACACAATGCTGCATAGAGAATGAGAACACAACGCTGCATAGAGCATGAAGACATAATGCTGCATTGAGCATGAGAACACAGTGCTGCATAGAGCATGAGAACACGGTGCAACATGCAGCATGAGGGCATAATGCTGCATAGAGCATGAGAACACAATGTTTCACAGAGCATGAGAACATTACACTGCATAGAGCATGAGAACACAATGCTGCATTCAGCATGAGAACACAATGCTGCATAGAGCATGAGAACACAATGCTGCATTGAGAATGCGAACACACTGTTATATAGAGCATGAGAACAAAATGCTGCATAGAGCATGAGAACACAATTCTGCAGAGAGAATGAGAACACAACATTGCATTGAGCATGAAGACGTAACGCTGCATTGAGCATGAGAACACAGTGCCGCATAGAGCATGAGGACATGATGCTGCATAGAGCATGAGAACACGGTGCTACATGCAGAATAAGGGCATAATGCTGCATAGAGCATGAGAACGCAATGCTGCATAGAACATGAGAACACAACACTGCATAGTGAATGAGGACATAACTCTGCATAGAGCATGAGAACACAGTGTTGCATAGAGCAATGAGAACACAACACTGCATAGAGCATGAGAACAAAACACTGCATAGAGCATGAGAACACATTGCTGCATAGAGCATTCGAAGAAAACGCTGCATAGAGCAAGAGAAGACGGCACTGCATAGAGCATGAGAAGACAACGCAGGATGGAGCATGAATACACAGCACTGCATAAAGCAAAGAGAACACAGTGCTGCATAAAACATGAGAAGACAACGCTGCATAGAGCATGAGGACATAATGCTGCACAGAACATGAGAACACAACACTGCATAGAGAATGAGGATGTAACGCTGCATAAAGCATGAGAACACAATGCTGCATAGTGCATGAGAACACAATGCTGCATAGAGCATGAGAACACAATGCTACAGAGAGCATGAGAACACAATGCTGCAGAGAGTAAGAGAACACAATGTTGCATAGAGCATGGGAACACACCGCTGCATAAACCATGAGAACACAGTGCTGCATAGAGCATGAGAATGCAACACTGCATAGAGCATGAGAAAACATTGCTGCATAGAGCATGAGGACATAACATGGCAGAGAGCATGAGAACGCAGTGCTGCTTAGAGCATGAGTACACAATGCTGCATAGAGCATGAGAACACAATGCTGCATAGAGAATGAGAACACAACGCTGCATAGAGCATGAAGACATAACACTGTATTGAGCATGAGAACACAGTGCTGCATAGAGCATGAGGACATGACGCTGCATAGAGCATGAGAACACGGTGATACATGCAGCATGAGGGCATAATGCTGCATAGAGCATGAGAACACAATGCTGCATAGTGCATGAGAACATAATGTTGCAGACAGCATGAGAACACAATGCTGCATCGACCATGAGAACTAAATGCCGCAGAGAGCATGAGAACACAATGCTGCAGAGAGTATGAGAACACAATGTTGCATAGAGCATGAGAACACATTGCTGCATAGACCATGAGAACACAGTGCTGCATAGAGCATGAGAACACAACATTGCAGAGAGCATGAGAACACATTGCTGCATAGAGCATGAGGACATAATGCTGCTTAGCACATGAGAACGCAGTGCTGCTTAGAGCATGAGGACATAATGCTGCATAGAGCATAACACAATGCTATATAGAGCCTGAGAACACAGTGCTCTATAGAGAATGAGAACACAACCCTGCATAGAGCATGAGAACATAATGCTGCACAGAGCATGAGAACATAATGCTGCATTGAGCATGAGAACAAAGTGCTGCATAGAGCATGAGAACACATTGCTGCATAGAGCATGAGAACACAATGCTGCAGAGAGCATGAGGTCCGAACGGTGCATCCAGCATCAGAACACAACACTGCATAGAGCATGAGAATACAACGATGCATAGAGCATGAGAACACAACGATACATAGAGCATGACAACACAATGCTGCATAAAACATGAGAACACAGTGCTGCATAGGGCATGAGAACACAATGCTGCATAAAGCATGAGAACATAATGCTGCATAGAACATGAGAACACAACGCTGCATAGAGCATGAGGACACAATGCTGCATAAACCATGAGAACACAGTGCTGCATAGAGCATGAGAATGCAACACTGCATACAGCATGAGAAAACATTGCTGCATAGAGCATGAGAACACGGTGCTACATGTAGCATGAGAACACAATGCTGCATAGAACATGAGACCACAATGCTGCATCGACCATGAGAACAAAATGCTGCATAGCGCATGGGAACACAATGCTGCATAGAACATGAGAACACAACGCTGCATAGCGCATGAGAACACAATGCTGCATAGAGCTTGAGAATACAATGATGCTTAGAGCATGAGAACACAATGCTGCATAGAGCATGAGGACACAACGCTGCATAGAGCATGAGAACACAATGCTGCATAGAGCATGAGGACACAACGCTGCATAGAGCCTGAGAGCACAATGCTGCACAGAGCATGAGAACACAGTGCTCTATAGAGAATGAGAACACAACCCTGCATAGAGCATGAGAACATAATGCTGCACAGAGCATGAAAACATAACGCTGCATAGAGCATGGGAACACAGTGCAGCATACAGCATGAGGACATAATGTTGCCAACAACATTAGAATAGAACACTGCATCGAGCATGAGGACACACTGCAGCAAACAGCATCATGACATAATGCTGCATTGAGCATGAGGACACACTGCAGCAAACAGCATCATGACATAACGCTGCATAGAGCATGAGAACATAATGCTGCATAGAGAATGAGAATACAATAATGCATATAGCTTGAGAATACAATGCTGCAGAAGCATGAGAAGACAACTCTGCATAGAGAATGAGAAGACAACGCAGCATAGAGCATGAGAAGGCAACGCTGCAGAGTGCATGAGAACATAATGCTGCCTACAGCATGAGAACCACAACGCTGCAATGAGCATGACAACACAATGCGGCATCCAGCAGAAGAACACAGTGCTGCATCGACCATGAGAACATAATGCTGCACAAAGCATGAGAACACAATGTTGCAAAGAGCATGAGAACACAACGCTGCTTGAAGCGTGAGACAACAACGCTGCATAGAGCATGAGAAGCCAATGCTGCATTGAGCATGAGAACAAAGTGCTGCATAGAGCATGAGAACACATTGCTGCATAGAGCATGAGAACACAATGCTGCAGAGAGCATGAGGTCCGAACGGTGCATCCAGCATCAGAACAAAACGCTGCACAGAGCATGAGAACACAACACTGCATAGAGCATGAGAACACAACGATGCATAGAGCATGAGAACACAATGCTGCATAAAGCATGAGAACATAATGCTGCATAGAACATGAGAACACAACGATGCATAGAGCATGAGAACACAATGCTGCATAGAACATGAGAACACAATGTTGCATAGAGCATGAGAACACATCGCTGCATAATCCATGAGAACACAGTGCTGCATAGAGCATGAGAACGCAACACTGCATACAGCATGAGAAAACATTGCTGCATAGAGCATGAGGACATAATGCTGCAAAGAGCATAACACAATGCTGCATAGAGAATGAGAACACAACGCTGCATAGATCATGAAGACAAAACGCTGCATTGAGCATGAGAACACAGTGCTGCATAGAGCATGAGGACATGACACTGCATAGAGCATGAGAACACGGTGCGACATGTAGCATGAGAACACAATGCTGCATAGAACATGAGAACACAATGCTGCATCGACCATGAGAACAAAATGCTGCATAGCGCATGGGAACACAATGCTGCAAAGAACATGAGAACACAACGCTGCATAGCGCATGAGAACACAATGCTGCATAGAGCTTGAGAATACAATGATGCTTAGAGCATGAGAACACAATGCTGCATAGAGCATGAGGACACAACGCTGCATAGAGCATGAGAACACAATGCTGCATAAAACATGAGAACACAGTGCTGCATAGGGCATGAGAACACAATGCTGCATAAAGCATGAGAACATAATGCTGCATAGAACATGAGAACACAACGCTGCATAGAGCATGAGAACACAATGCTGCATAGAACATGAGAACACAATGTTGCATAGAGCATGAGAACACATCGCTGCATAATCCATGAGAACACAGTGCTGCATAGAGCATGAGAACGCAACACTGCATACAGCATGAGAAAACATTGCTGCATAGAGCATGAGGACATAATGCTGCAAAGAGCATAACACAATGCTGCATAGAGAATGAGAACACAACGCTGCATAGATCGTGAAGACAAAACGCTGCATTGAGCATGAGAACACAGTGCTGCATAGAGCATGAGGACATGACGCTGCATAGAGCATGAGAACACGGTGCTACATGTAGCATGAGAACACAATGCTGCATAGACCATGAGAACACAACACTGCATAGAGCATGAGAACACATTGCTGCATAGAGCATGAGGACATAATGCTGCAGAGAGCATGAGAACACATTGCTGCATAGAGCATGAGAATACATTGCTGCGTAGTGCATGAGGACATAACGTTGCATAGAGCATGAGAACACAGTGCTGCATAGAGCATGAGAACACAGTGCTGCATAGAGCAGGTGCATATGATGCTGCCTAGAACATGAGAACACAAGGCTGCATAGAGCATGAGAACATAAGGCTGCAGAGAGCATGAGAACACAATGTTGCAAAGAGCATGAGAACACAACGCTGCATGGAGCATGAGACGACAACGCTGCATAGAGCATGAGAAGACAATGTTGCATCGAGCATGAGGACATAACGCTGCATAGAGCATGAAAACACAGTGCTGTGTAGTGCATGAGAACACAACGCTGCATAGAGCATCAGTACACAACGCTGCATAGAGCATGAGAACACAAAGCTGCATAGAGCATGAGGACATAACCCTGCATGGAGCATAAGAACACATTGCTGCATAGATCATGAGAACACAATGCTGCATAGAGCATGAGATCATTGCACTGCATAGAGCATGAGAACACAATGCTGCATAGAGCATGAGAACACAATGATGCATACAGCATGAGAACACAGTGCTGCATAGAGCATGAGAACACAATGCTGCATAAAGCATGAGAACACAGTGCTGCATAGAACATGAGAACACAACGCTGCATAGCGCATGAGAACACAACGCTGCATAGCGCATGAGAACACAATGCTGCATAAAACATGAGGACACAACGCTGCATAGAGCTTGAGAACACAACGCTGCATAGCGCATGAGAACACAATGCTGCATAAAACATGAGGACACAACGCTGCATAGAGCTTGAGAACACAACATTGCATAGAGCATGAGGACACAACCCTGCATAGAGCATGAGAACACAATGCTGCATAAAGCATGAGAACACAGTGCTGCATAGAACATGAGAACACAACGCTGCATAGCGCATGAGAACACAACGCTGCATAGCGCATGAGAACACAATGCTGCATAGAACATGAGAACACAACGCTGCATAGCGCATGAGAACACAACGCTGCATAGCGCATGAGAACACAATGCTGCATAAAACATGAGGACACAACGCTGCATAGAGCTTGAGAACACAACATTGCATAGAGCATGAGGACACAACCCTGCATAGATCATGAGAACATAATGCTGCACAGAGAATGAGAATATAACAATGCATATAGCACGAGAATACAATGCTGCACAAGCATGAGAAGACAACTCTGCATAGAGAATGAGAAGACAACGCTGCATAGAGCATGAGAAGACAATGCTGCAGCGAGAATGAGGACATAACAGTGCATAGAGCATGAAAACAAAGTGCTGTGTAGTGCATGAGAACACAACGCTGCATAGAGCATCAGTACACAACTCTGCATAGAGCATGAGAACACAACGCTGCATAGAGCATGAGGACATAACCCTGCATGGAGCATAAGAACACATTGCTGCATAGAGCATGAGAACACAATGCTGCATTCAGCATGAGAACACAATGCTGCATAGAGCATGAGAACACATTGCTGCATAGAGCATGAGAACACAATGCTGCATAGATAATGCGATCACAGAGTTTCATAGAGCATGAGAACAAAATGCTGCATAGATAATGCAAACACAGCGCTGCATAGAGCATGAGAACACGGTACTACATGCAGCATGAGGGCATAATGCTGCAAAGAGCATGAGAACGCAATGCTACATAAAGCATGAGAACACAACATTGCAAAGTGCATGAGAACACAATGCTGCATAGAGCATGAGGACACAATGCCGCAGAGAGCATGAGAACACGATGCTACAGAGAGTATGAGAACACAATGTTGCATAGAGCATGAGAACACATTGCTGCATAGAGCATGAGAACACAACATTGCAGAGAGCATGAGAACACGTTGCTGCACAGAGCATGAGCACATAATGCTGCATAGCGCATGAGAACGCAGTGCTGCTTAGAGCATCAGGACATAATGCTGCATAGAGCATAACACAATGCTGCGTAGAGCATGAGGACACAATGCTGCATAGAGCATGAGAACACAATGCTGCATAGAGAATGAGAACACAACGCTGCATAGAGCATGAAGACATAATGCTGCATTGAGCATGAGAACACAGTGCTGCATAGAGCATGAGAACACGGTGCAACATGCAGCATGAGGGCATAATGCTGCATAGAGCATGAGAACACAATGTTTCACAGAGCATGAGAACATTACACTGCATAGAGCATGAGAACACAATGCTGCATTCAGCATGAGAACACAATGCTGCATAGAGCATGAGAACACAATGCTGCATTGAGAATGCGAACACACTGTTATATAGAGCATGAGAACAAAATGCTGCATAGAGCATGAGAACACAATTCTGCAGAGAGAATGAGAACACAACATTGCATTGAGCATGAAGACGTAACGCTGCATTGAGCATGAGAACACAGTGCCGCATAGAGCATGAGGACATGATGCTGCATAGAGCATGAGAACACGGTGCTACATGCAGAATAAGGGCATAATGCTGCATAGAGCATGAGAACGCAATGCTGCATAGAACATGAGAACACAACACTGCATAGTGAATGAGGACATAACTCTGCATAGAGCATGAGAACACAGTGTTGCATAGAGCAATGAGAACACAACACTGCATAGAGCATGAGAACAAAACACTGCATAGAGCATGAGAACACATTGCTGCATAGAGCATTCGAAGAAAACGCTGCATAGAGCAAGAGAAGACGGCACTGCATAGAGCATGAGAAGACAACGCAGGATGGAGCATGAATACACAGCACTGCATAAAGCAAAGAGAACACAGTGCTGCATAAAACATGAGAAGACAACGCTGCATAGAGCATGAGGACATAATGCTGCACAGAACATGAGAACACAACACTGCATAGAGAATGAGGATGTAACGCTGCATAAAGCATGAGAACACAATGCTGCATAGTGCATGAGAACACAATGCTGCATAGAGCATGAGAACACAATGCTACAGAGAGCATGAGAACACAATGCTGCAGAGAGTAAGAGAACACAATGTTGCATAGAGCATGGGAACACACCGCTGCATAAACCATGAGAACACAGTGCTGCATAGAGCATGAGAATGCAACACTGCATAGAGCATGAGAAAACATTGCTGCATAGAGCATGAGGACATAACATGGCAGAGAGCATGAGAACGCAGTGCTGCTTAGAGCATGAGTACACAATGCTGCATAGAGCATGAGAACACAATGCTGCATAGAGAATGAGAACACAACGCTGCATAGAGCATGAAGACATAACACTGTATTGAGCATGAGAACACAGTGCTGCATAGAGCATGAGGACATGACGCTGCATAGAGCATGAGAACACGGTGATACATGCAGCATGAGGGCATAATGCTGCATAGAGCATGAGAACACAATGCTGCATAGTGCATGAGAACATAATGTTGCAGACAGCATGAGAACACAATGCTGCATCGACCATGAGAACTAAATGCCGCAGAGAGCATGAGAACACAATGCTGCAGAGAGTATGAGAACACAATGTTGCATAGAGCATGAGAACACATTGCTGCATAGACCATGAGAACACAGTGCTGCATAGAGCATGAGAACACAACATTGCAGAGAGCATGAGAACACATTGCTGCATAGAGCATGAGGACATAATGCTGCTTAGCACATGAGAACGCAGTGCTGCTTAGAGCATGAGGACATAATGCTGCATAGAGCATAACACAATGCTATATAGAGCCTGAGAACACAGTGCTCTATAGAGAATGAGAACACAACCCTGCATAGAGCATGAGAACATAATGCTGCACAGAGCATGAGAACATAATGCTGCATTGAGCATGAGAACAAAGTGCTGCATAGAGCATGAGAACACATTGCTGCATAGAGCATGAGAACACAATGCTGCAGAGAGCATGAGGTCCGAACGGTGCATCCAGCATCAGAACACAACACTGCATAGAGCATGAGAATACAACGATGCATAGAGCATGAGAACACAACGATACATAGAGCATGACAACACAATGCTGCATAAAACATGAGAACACAGTGCTGCATAGGGCATGAGAACACAATGCTGCATAAAGCATGAGAACATAATGCTGCATAGAACATGAGAACACAACGCTGCATAGAGCATGAGGACACAATGCTGCATAAACCATGAGAACACAGTGCTGCATAGAGCATGAGAATGCAACACTGCATACAGCATGAGAAAACATTGCTGCATAGAGCATGAGAACACGGTGCTACATGTAGCATGAGAACACAATGCTGCATAGAACATGAGACCACAATGCTGCATCGACCATGAGAACAAAATGCTGCATAGCGCATGGGAACACAATGCTGCATAGAACATGAGAACACAACGCTGCATAGCGCATGAGAACACAATGCTGCATAGAGCTTGAGAATACAATGATGCTTAGAGCATGAGAACACAATGCTGCATAGAGCATGAGGACACAACGCTGCATAGAGCATGAGAACACAATGCTGCATAGAGCATGAGGACACAACGCTGCATAGAGCCTGAGAGCACAATGCTGCACAGAGCATGAGAACACAGTGCTCTATAGAGAATGAGAACACAACCCTGCATAGAGCATGAGAACATAATGCTGCACAGAGCATGAAAACATAACGCTGCATAGAGCATGGGAACACAGTGCAGCATACAGCATGAGGACATAATGTTGCCAACAACATTAGAATAGAACACTGCATCGAGCATGAGGACACACTGCAGCAAACAGCATCATGACATAATGCTGCATTGAGCATGAGGACACACTGCAGCAAACAGCATCATGACATAACGCTGCATAGAGCATGAGAACATAATGCTGCATAGAGAATGAGAATACAATAATGCATATAGCTTGAGAATACAATGCTGCAGAAGCATGAGAAGACAACTCTGCATAGAGAATGAGAAGACAACGCAGCATAGAGCATGAGAAGGCAACGCTGCAGAGTGCATGAGAACATAATGCTGCCTACAGCATGAGAACCACAACGCTGCAATGAGCATGACAACACAATGCGGCATCCAGCAGAAGAACACAGTGCTGCATCGACCATGAGAACATAATGCTGCACAAAGCATGAGAACACAATGTTGCAAAGAGCATGAGAACACAACGCTGCTTGAAGCGTGAGACAACAACGCTGCATAGAGCATGAGAAGCCAATGCTGCATTGAGCATGAGAACAAAGTGCTGCATAGAGCATGAGAACACATTGCTGCATAGAGCATGAGAACACAATGCTGCAGAGAGCATGAGGTCCGAACGGTGCATCCAGCATCAGAACAAAACGCTGCATAGAGCATGAGAACACAACACTGCATAGAGCATGAGAACACAACGATGCATAGAGCATGAGAACACAATGCTGCATAAAGCATGAGAACATAATGCTGCATAGAACATGAGAACACAACGATGCATAGAGCATGAGAACACAATGCTGCATAGAACATGAGAACACAATGTTGCATAGAGCATGAGAACACATCGCTGCATAATCCATGAGAACACAGTGCTGCATAGAGCATGAGAACGCAACACTGCATACAGCATGAGAAAACATTGCTGCATAGAGCATGAGGACATAATGCTGCAAAGAGCATAACACAATGCTGCATAGAGAATGAGAACACAACGCTGCATAGATCATGAAGACAAAACGCTGCATTGAGCATGAGAACACAGTGCTGCATAGAGCATGAGGACATGACACTGCATAGAGCATGAGAACACGGTGCGACATGTAGCATGAGAACACAATGCTGCATAGAACATGAGAACACAATGCTGCATCGACCATGAGAACAAAATGCTGCATAGCGCATGGGAACACAATGCTGCAAAGAACATGAGAACACAACGCTGCATAGCGCATGAGAACACAATGCTGCATAGAGCTTGAGAATACAATGATGCTTAGAGCATGAGAACACAATGCTGCATAGAGCATGAGGACACAACGCTGCATAGAGCATGAGAACACAATGCTGCATAAAACATGAGAACACAGTGCTGCATAGGGCATGAGAACACAATGCTGCATAAAGCATGAGAACATAATGCTGCATAGAACATGAGAACACAACGCTGCATAGAGCATGAGAACACAATGCTGCATAGAACATGAGAACACAATGTTGCATAGAGCATGAGAACACATCGCTGCATAATCCATGAGAACACAGTGCTGCATAGAGCATGAGAACGCAACACTGCATACAGCATGAGAAAACATTGCTGCATAGAGCATGAGGACATAATGCTGCAAAGAGCATAACACAATGCTGCATAGAGAATGAGAACACAACGCTGCATAGATCGTGAAGACAAAACGCTGCATTGAGCATGAGAACACAGTGCTGCATAGAGCATGAGGACATGACGCTGCATAGAGCATGAGAACACGGTGCTACATGTAGCATGAGAACACAATGCTGCATAGTACATGAGAACACAATGCTG
Source organism: Chiloscyllium plagiosum (assembly GCF_037043375.1). Lineage (NCBI taxonomy): Eukaryota > Metazoa > Chordata > Chondrichthyes > Orectolobiformes > Hemiscylliidae > Chiloscyllium > Chiloscyllium plagiosum. The sequence goes on along the minus strand of NW_028270185.1, from coordinate 20,575,149 downwards.
CATCGACCATGAGAACAAAATGCTGCATAGCGCATAGGAACACAATGCTGCATCGAACATGAGAAGACAACGCTGCATAGAGCATGAGAAAACAATGCTGCATAGAGCATGAGAACACATTGCTGCACAGAGCATGAGAACACAACGATGCATAGAGCCTGAGAACACAACATTGCATAAAGCATGAGAATGCAACATTGCATAGAGCCTGAGAACACAATGATGCATAGAGCATTAGAACACAACCCTACATAGAGCATGAGAACATAATGCTGCACAGAGCATGAGAACATAACGCTGCATAGAACATGGGAACACAGTGCAGCATACAGCATGAGGACATAATGTTGCATACAACATTAGAACAGAACACTGCATCGAGCATGAGGACACACTGCAGCAAACAGCATCATGACATAACGCTGCATAGAGCATGAGAACACAATGCTGCAGAGAGTATGAGAACACAATGTTGCATAGAGCATGACAACACATTGCTGCATAGACCATGAGAACACAGTGCTGCATAGAGCATGAGAACACAACATTGCAGAGAGCATGAGAAAACATTGCTGCATAGAGCATGAGGACATAATGCTGCATAGCGCATGAGAACGCAGTGCTGCTTAGAGCATGAGGACATAATGCTGCATAGAGCATAACATAATGCTATATAGAGCCTGAGAACACAGTGCTCTATAGAGAATGAGAACACAACCCTGCATAGAGCATGAGAACATAATGCTGCATAGAGCATGAGAACATAATGCTGCATTGAGCATGAGAACAAAGTGATGCATAGAGCATGAGAACACATTGCTGCATAGAGCATGAGAACACAATACTGCAGAGAGCATGAGGTCCGAACGGTGCATCCAGCATCAGAACAAAACGCTGCAGAGAGCATGAGAACACAACACTGCATAGAGCATGAGAATACAACGATGCATAGAGCATGAGAACACAACGATACATAGAGCATGACAACACAATGCTGCATAAAACATGAGAACACAGTGATGCATAGGGCATGAGAACACAATGCTGCATAAAGCATGAGAACGTAATGCTGCATAGAACATGAGAACACAACACTGCATAGAGCATGAGAACACAACGCTGCATAAACCATGAGAACACAGTGCTGCATAGAGCATGAGAACACATTGCAGCATAGTGCATGGGAACACAATGCTGCATAGAACATGAGAACACAACGCTGCATAGCGCATGAGAACACAATGCTGCATAGAGCTTGAGAATACAATGATGCTTAGAGCATGAGAACACAATGCTGCATAAAACATGAGAACACAGTGCTGCGTAGGGCATGAGAACACAATGCTGCATAAAGCATGAGAACATAATGCTGCATAGAGCATGAGAACACAATGCTGCATAGAACATGAGAACACAATGCTGCATCGACCATGAGAACAAAATGCTGCATAGCGCATGGGAACACAATGCTGCATAGAACATGAGAACACAACGCTGCATAGCGCATGAGAACACAATGCTGCATAGAGCTTGAGAATACAATGATGCTTAGAGCATGAGAACACAATGCTGCATAGAGCATGAGGACACAACGCTGCATAGAGCATGAGAACACAATGCTGCATAGAGCATGAGGACACAACGCTGCATAGAGCCTGAGAGCACAATGCTGCACAGAGCATGAGAACACAGTGCTCTATAGAGAATGAGAACACAACCCTGCATAGAGCATGAGAACATAATGCTGCACAGAGCATGAAAACATAACGCTGCATAGAGCATGGGAACATAGTGCAGCATACAGCATGAGGACATAATGTTGCCAACTACATTGGAATAGAACACTGCATCGAGCATGAGGACACACTGCAGCAAACAGCATCATGACATAACGCTGCATCGAGCATGAGGATACACTGCAGCAAACAGCATCATGACATAACGCTGCATAGAGCATGAGAACATAATGCTGCATAGAGAATGAGAATACAATAATGCATATAGCTTGAGAATACAATGCTGCACAAGCATGAGAAGACAACTCTGCATAGAGAATGAGAAGACAACGCGGCATAGAGCATGAGAAGGCAACGCTGCAGAGTGCATGAGAACATAATGCTGCCTACAGCATGAGAACCACAACGCTGCAATGAGCATGACAACACAATGCAGCATCCAGCAGGAGAACACAGTGCTGCATTGACCATGAGAACATAATGCTGCATAAAGCATGAGAAAACAATGTTGCAAAGAGCATGGGAACACAACGCTGCTTGAAGCGTGAGACGACAACGCTGCATAGAGCATGAGAAGCCAATGCTGCATTGAGCATGAGAACAAAGTGCTGCATAGAGCATGAGAACTCATTGCTGCATAGAGCATGAGAACACATTGCTGCATAGAGCATGAGAACACAATGCTGCAGAGAGCATGAGAACACAATGCTGCATAGATAATGCGATCACAGAGTTTCATAGAGCATGAGAACAAAATGCTGCATAGATAATGCAAACACAGCGCTGCATAGAGCATGAGAACACGGTACTACATGCAGCATGAGGGCATAATGCTGCATAGAGCATGAGAACGCAATGCTACATAAAGCATGAGAACACAACATTGCAAAGTGCATGAGAACACAATGCTGCATAGAGCATGAGGACACAATGCCGCAGAGAGCATGAGAACACGATGCTACAGAGAGTATGAGAACACAATGTTGCATAGAGCATGAGAACACATTGCTGCATAGAGCATGAGAACACAACATTGCAGAGAGCATGAGAACACGTTGCTGCACAGAGCATGAGCACATAATGCTGCATAGCGCATGAGAACGCAGTGCTGCTTAGAGCATCAGGACATAATGCTGCATAGAGCATAACACAATGCTGCGTAGAGCATGAGGACACAATGCTGCATAGAGCATGAGAACACAATGCTGCATAGAGAATGAGAACACAACGCTGCATAGAGCATGAAGACATAATGCTGCATTGAGCATGAGAACACAGTGCTGCATAGAGCATGAGAACACGGTGCAACATGCAGCATGAGGGCATAATGCTGCATAGAGCATGAGAACACAATGTTTCACAGAGCATGAGAACATTACACTGCATAGAGCATGAGAACACAATGCTGCATTCAGCATGAGAACACAATGCTGCATAGAGCATGAGAACACAATGCTGCATTGAGAATGCGAACACACTGTTATATAGAGCATGAGAACAAAATGCTGCATAGAGCATGAGAACACAATTCTGCAGAGAGAATGAGAACACAACATTGCATTGAGCATGAAGACGTAACGCTGCATTGAGCATGAGAACACAGTGCCGCATAGAGCATGAGGACATGATGCTGCATAGAGCATGAGAACACGGTGCTACATGCAGAATAAGGGCATAATGCTGCATAGAGCATGAGAACGCAATGCTGCATAGAACATGAGAACACAACACTGCATAGTGAATGAGGACATAACTCTGCATAGAGCATGAGAACACAGTGTTGCATAGAGCAATGAGAACACAACACTGCATAGAGCATGAGAACAAAACACTGCATAGAGCATGAGAACACATTGCTGCATAGAGCATTCGAAGAAAACGCTGCATAGAGCAAGAGAAGACGGCACTGCATAGAGCATGAGAAGACAACGCAGGATGGAGCATGAATACACAGCACTGCATAAAGCAAAGAGAACACAGTGCTGCATAAAACATGAGAAGACAACGCTGCATAGAGCATGAGGACATAATGCTGCACAGAACATGAGAACACAACACTGCATAGAGAATGAGGATGTAACGCTGCATAAAGCATGAGAACACAATGCTGCATAGTGCATGAGAACACAATGCTGCATAGAGCATGAGAACACAATGCTACAGAGAGCATGAGAACACAATGCTGCAGAGAGTAAGAGAACACAATGTTGCATAGAGCATGGGAACACACCGCTGCATAAACCATGAGAACACAGTGCTGCATAGAGCATGAGAATGCAACACTGCATAGAGCATGAGAAAACATTGCTGCATAGAGCATGAGGACATAACATGGCAGAGAGCATGAGAACGCAGTGCTGCTTAGAGCATGAGTACACAATGCTGCATAGAGCATGAGAACACAATGCTGCATAGAGAATGAGAACACAACGCTGCATAGAGCATGAAGACATAACACTGTATTGAGCATGAGAACACAGTGCTGCATAGAGCATGAGGACATGACGCTGCATAGAGCATGAGAACACGGTGATACATGCAGCATGAGGGCATAATGCTGCATAGAGCATGAGAACACAATGCTGCATAGTGCATGAGAACATAATGTTGCAGACAGCATGAGAACACAATGCTGCATCGACCATGAGAACTAAATGCCGCAGAGAGCATGAGAACACAATGCTGCAGAGAGTATGAGAACACAATGTTGCATAGAGCATGAGAACACATTGCTGCATAGACCATGAGAACACAGTGCTGCATAGAGCATGAGAACACAACATTGCAGAGAGCATGAGAACACATTGCTGCATAGAGCATGAGGACATAATGCTGCTTAGCACATGAGAACGCAGTGCTGCTTAGAGCATGAGGACATAATGCTGCATAGAGCATAACACAATGCTATATAGAGCCTGAGAACACAGTGCTCTATAGAGAATGAGAACACAACCCTGCATAGAGCATGAGAACATAATGCTGCACAGAGCATGAGAACATAATGCTGCATTGAGCATGAGAACAAAGTGCTGCATAGAGCATGAGAACACATTGCTGCATAGAGCATGAGAACACAATGCTGCAGAGAGCATGAGGTCCGAACGGTGCATCCAGCATCAGAACACAACACTGCATAGAGCATGAGAATACAACGATGCATAGAGCATGAGAACACAACGATACATAGAGCATGACAACACAATGCTGCATAAAACATGAGAACACAGTGCTGCATAGGGCATGAGAACACAATGCTGCATAAAGCATGAGAACATAATGCTGCATAGAACATGAGAACACAACGCTGCATAGAGCATGAGGACACAATGCTGCATAAACCATGAGAACACAGTGCTGCATAGAGCATGAGAATGCAACACTGCATACAGCATGAGAAAACATTGCTGCATAGAGCATGAGAACACGGTGCTACATGTAGCATGAGAACACAATGCTGCATAGAACATGAGACCACAATGCTGCATCGACCATGAGAACAAAATGCTGCATAGCGCATGGGAACACAATGCTGCATAGAACATGAGAACACAACGCTGCATAGCGCATGAGAACACAATGCTGCATAGAGCTTGAGAATACAATGATGCTTAGAGCATGAGAACACAATGCTGCATAGAGCATGAGGACACAACGCTGCATAGAGCATGAGAACACAATGCTGCATAGAGCATGAGGACACAACGCTGCATAGAGCCTGAGAGCACAATGCTGCACAGAGCATGAGAACACAGTGCTCTATAGAGAATGAGAACACAACCCTGCATAGAGCATGAGAACATAATGCTGCACAGAGCATGAAAACATAACGCTGCATAGAGCATGGGAACACAGTGCAGCATACAGCATGAGGACATAATGTTGCCAACAACATTAGAATAGAACACTGCATCGAGCATGAGGACACACTGCAGCAAACAGCATCATGACATAATGCTGCATTGAGCATGAGGACACACTGCAGCAAACAGCATCATGACATAACGCTGCATAGAGCATGAGAACATAATGCTGCATAGAGAATGAGAATACAATAATGCATATAGCTTGAGAATACAATGCTGCAGAAGCATGAGAAGACAACTCTGCATAGAGAATGAGAAGACAACGCAGCATAGAGCATGAGAAGGCAACGCTGCAGAGTGCATGAGAACATAATGCTGCCTACAGCATGAGAACCACAACGCTGCAATGAGCATGACAACACAATGCGGCATCCAGCAGAAGAACACAGTGCTGCATCGACCATGAGAACATAATGCTGCACAAAGCATGAGAACACAATGTTGCAAAGAGCATGAGAACACAACGCTGCTTGAAGCGTGAGACAACAACGCTGCATAGAGCATGAGAAGCCAATGCTGCATTGAGCATGAGAACAAAGTGCTGCATAGAGCATGAGAACACATTGCTGCATAGAGCATGAGAACACAATGCTGCAGAGAGCATGAGGTCCGAACGGTGCATCCAGCATCAGAACAAAACGCTGCATAGAGCATGAGAACACAACACTGCATAGAGCATGAGAACACAACGATGCATAGAGCATGAGAACACAATGCTGCATAAAGCATGAGAACATAATGCTGCATAGAACATGAGAACACAACGATGCATAGAGCATGAGAACACAATGCTGCATAGAACATGAGAACACAATGTTGCATAGAGCATGAGAACACATCGCTGCATAATCCATGAGAACACAGTGCTGCATAGAGCATGAGAACGCAACACTGCATACAGCATGAGAAAACATTGCTGCATAGAGCATGAGGACATAATGCTGCAAAGAGCATAACACAATGCTGCATAGAGAATGAGAACACAACGCTGCATAGATCATGAAGACAAAACGCTGCATTGAGCATGAGAACACAGTGCTGCATAGAGCATGAGGACATGACACTGCATAGAGCATGAGAACACGGTGCGACATGTAGCATGAGAACACAATGCTGCATAGAACATGAGAACACAATGCTGCATCGACCATGAGAACAAAATGCTGCATAGCGCATGGGAACACAATGCTGCAAAGAACATGAGAACACAACGCTGCATAGCGCATGAGAACACAATGCTGCATAGAGCTTGAGAATACAATGATGCTTAGAGCATGAGAACACAATGCTGCATAGAGCATGAGGACACAACGCTGCATAGAGCATGAGAACACAATGCTGCATAAAACATGAGAACACAGTGCTGCATAGGGCATGAGAACACAATGCTGCATAAAGCATGAGAACATAATGCTGCATAGAACATGAGAACACAACGCTGCATAGAGCATGAGAACACAATGCTGCATAGAACATGAGAACACAATGTTGCATAGAGCATGAGAACACATCGCTGCATAATCCATGAGAACACAGTGCTGCATAGAGCATGAGAACGCAACACTGCATACAGCATGAGAAAACATTGCTGCATAGAGCATGAGGACATAATGCTGCAAAGAGCATAACACAATGCTGCATAGAGAATGAGAACACAACGCTGCATAGATCGTGAAGACAAAACGCTGCATTGAGCATGAGAACACAGTGCTGCATAGAGCATGAGGACATGACGCTGCATAGAGCATGAGAACACGGTGCTACATGTAGCATGAGAACACAATGCTGCATAGTACATGAGAACACAATGCTGCATCGACCATGAGAACAAAATGCTGCATAGCGCATAGGAACACAATGCTGCATCGAACATGAGAAGACAACGCTGCATAGAGCATGAGAAAACAATGCTGCATAGAGCATGAGAACACATTGCTGCACAGAGCATGAGAACACAACGATGCATAGAGCCTGAGAACACAACATTGCATAAAGCATGAGAATGCAACATTGCATAGAGCCTGAGAACACAATGATGCATAGAGCATTAGAACACAACCCTACATAGAGCATGAGAACATAATGCTGCACAGAGCATGAGAACATAACGCTGCATAGAACATGGGAACACAGTGCAGCATACAGCATGAGGACATAATGTTGCATACAACATTAGAACAGAACACTGGATCGAGCATGAGGACACACTGCAGCAAACAGCATCATGACATAACGCTGCATAGAGCATGAGAACACAATGCTGCAGAGAGTATGAGAACACAATGTTGCATAGAGCATGACAACACATTGCTGCATAGACCATGAGAACACAGTGCTGCATAGAGCATGAGAACACAACATTGCAGAGAGCATGAGAAAACATTGCTGCATAGAGCATGAGGACATAATGCTGCATAGCGCATGAGAACGCAGTGCTGCTTAGAGCATGAGGACATAATGCTGCATAGAGCATAACATAATGCTATATAGAGCCTGAGAACACAGTGCTCTATAGAGAATGAGAACACAACCCTGCATAGAGCATGAGAACATAATGCTGCATAGAGCATGAGAACATAATGCTGCATTGAGCATGAGAACAAAGTGATGCATAGAGCATGAGAACACATTGCTGCATAGAGCATGAGAACACAATACTGCAGAGAGCATGAGGTCCGAACGGTGCATCCAGCATCAGAACAAAACGCTGCAGAGAGCATGAGAACACAACACTGCATAGAGCATGAGAATACAACGATGCATAGAGCATGAGAACACAACGATACATAGAGCATGACAACACAATGCTGCATAAAACATGAGAACACAGTGATGCATAGGGCATGAGAACACAATGCTGCATAAAGCATGAGAACGTAATGCTGCATAGAACATGAGAACACAACACTGCATAGAGCATGAGAACACAACGCTGCATAAACCATGAGAACACAGTGCTGCATAGAGCATGAGAACACATTGCAGCATAGTGCATGGGAACACAATGCTGCATAGAACATGAGAACACAACGCTGCATAGCGCATGAGAACACAATGCTGCATAGAGCTTGAGAATACAATGATGCTTAGAGCATGAGAACACAATGCTGCATAAAACATGAGAACACAGTGCTGCGTAGGGCATGAGAACACAATGCTGCATAAAGCATGAGAACATAATGCTGCATAGAGCATGAGAACACAATGCTGCATAGAACATGAGAACACAATGCTGCATCGACCATGAGAACAAAATGCTGCATAGCGCATGGGAACACAATGCTGCATAGAACATGAGAACACAACGCTGCATAGCGCATGAGAACACAATGCTGCATAGAGCTTGAGAATACAATGATGCTTAGAGCATGAGAACACAATGCTGCATAGAGCATGAGGACACAACGCTGCATAGAGCATGAGAACACAATGCTGCATAGAGCATGAGGACACAACGCTGCATAGAGCCTGAGAGCACAATGCTGCACAGAGCATGAGAACACAGTGCTCTATAGAGAATGAGAACACAACCCTGCATAGAGCATGAGAACATAATGCTGCACAGAGCATGAAAACATAACGCTGCATAGAGCATGGGAACATAGTGCAGCATACAGCATGAGGACATAATGTTGCCAACTACATTGGAATAGAACACTGCATCGAGCATGAGGACACACTGCAGCAAACAGCATCATGACATAACGCTGCATCGAGCATGAGGATACACTGCAGCAAACAGCATCATGACATAACGCTGCATAGAGCATGAGAACATAATGCTGCATAGAGAATGAGAATACAATAATGCATATAGCTTGAGAATACAATGCTGCACAAGCATGAGAAGACAACTCTGCATAGAGAATGAGAAGACAACGCGGCATAGAGCATGAGAAGGCAACGCTGCAGAGTGCATGAGAACATAATGCTGCCTACAGCATGAGAACCACAACGCTGCAATGAGCATGACAACACAATGCAGCATCCAGCAGGAGAACACAGTGCTGCATTGACCATGAGAACATAATGCTGCATAAAGCATGAGAAAACAATGTTGCAAAGAGCATGGGAACACAACGCTGCTTGAAGCGTGAGACGACAACGCTGCATAGAGCATGAGAAGCCAATGCTGCATTGAGCATGAGAACAAAGTGCTGCATAGAGCATGAGAACTCATTGCTGCATAGAGCATGAGAACACATTGCTGCATAGAGCATGAGAACACAATGCTGCAGAGAGCATGAGGTCCGAACGGTGCATCCAGCATCAGAACAAACGCTGCATAGAGCATGAGAACACAACACTGCATAGAGCATGAGAACACAACGATGCATAGAGCATGAGAACACAATGCTGCATAAAACATGAGAACACAGTGCTGCATAGGGCATGAGAACACAATGCTGCATAAAGCATGAGAACATAATGCTGCATAGAACATGAGAACACAACGATGCATAGAGCATGAGAACACAATGCTGCATAGAACATGAGAACACAATGTTGCATAGAGCATGAGAACACATCGCTGCATAATCCATGAGAACACAGTGCTGCATAGAGCATGAGAACGCAACACTGCATACAGCATGAGAAAACATTGCTGCATAGAGCATGAGGACATAATGCTGCAAAGAGCATAACACAATGCTGCATAGAGAATGAGAACACAACGCTGCATAGATCATGAAGACAAAACGCTGCATTGAGCATGAGAACACAGTGCTGCATAGAGCATGAGGACATGACGCTGCATAGAGCATGAGAACACGGTGCTACATGTAGCATGAGAACACAATGCTGCATAGAACATGAGAACACAATGCTGCATCGACCATGAGAACAAAATGCTGCATAGCGCATGGGAACACAATGCTGCATAGAACATGAGAACACAACGCTGCATAGCGCATGAGAACACAATGCTGCATAGAGCTTGAGAATACAATGATGCTTAGAGCATGAGAATAAATGGTGCATAGAGCATGAGGACACAACGCTGCATAGAGCCTGAGAGCACAATGCTGCACAGAGCATGAGAACACAGTGCTCGATAGAGAATGAGAACACAACCCTGCATAGAGCATGAGAACATAATGCTGCACAGAGCATGAAAACATAACGCTGCATAGAGCATGGGAACACAGTGCAGCATACAGCATGAGGACATAATGTTGCCTACAACATTAGAACAGAACACTGGATCGAGCAAGAGGACACACTGCAGCAAACAGCATCATGACATAACGCTGCATCGAGCATGAGGACACACTGCAGCAAACAACATCATGACATAACAGCAGCATTATGTTCTCATGCATAGAGCATGAGAACATAATGCTGCATAGAGAATGAGAATAAAACAATGCATATAGCATGAGAATACAATGCTGCACAAGCATGAGAAGACAACTCTGCATAGAGAATGAGAAGACAACGCTGCATAGTGCATGAGAAGGCAACGCTGCATAGAGAATGAGAAGACAACGCTGCCTACAGCATGAGAACCACAACGCTGCAATGAGCATGACAACACAATGCGGCATCGAGCATGAGAACATAATGCTGCCTAGAGCATGAGAACACAATGCCACATAGAGCATGAGAACACAAGGTTGCAAAGAGCATGAGAACACAACGCTGCTTGGAGCGTGAGACGACAACGCTGCACAGAGCATGAGAACACAATGATGCATAGAGCATGAGAACACAATGATGCTTAGAGCCTGAGAACACAATGCTGCATAGAGCATGAGAACACAACCCTGCATAGAGCATGAGAACATAATGCTGCACAGAGCATGAGAACATAACGCTGCATAGAACATGGGAACACAGTGCAGCATACAGCATGAGGACATAATGTTGCATACAACATTAGAACAGAACACTGGATCGAGCATGAGGACACACTGCAGCAAACAGCATCATGACATAACGCTGCATAGAGCATGAGAATATAATGCTGCATAGAGAATGAGAATACAATAATGCATATAGCACGAGAACACAATGCTGCACAAGCATGAGAAGACAACTCTGCATAGAGAATGAGAAGACAACGCTGCATAGAGCATGAGAAGACAACGCTGCAGAGTGCATGAGAAATTTAACGCTGCCTATAGCATGAGAACACAATGCTGCCTACAGCAAGAGAACACAACGCTGCCTATAGCCTGAGAACACAACGCTGCAATGAGCATGACAACACAATGCGGCATCGAGCATGAGAACACAATGCTGCAGAGGGCATGAGAACACAACGATGCATACAGAATGAGAACACAATGCTGCCGAGAGCATGAGAACACAATGCTGCATAGAGCATGAAGACATAATGCTGCATTGAGCATGACAACACAGTGCTGCACAGAGCATGAGGACATGACACTGCATAGAGCATGAGAACACAGTGCTACATGCAGCAGGAGGGCATAATGCTGCATAGAGCATGAGAACGTAATGCTGCATATAGCATGGGAACACATTGCAGCATAGTGCATGAGAACACAATGCTGCATCGTCCATGAGAACACAATGCTGCATAGAGCATGAGAACACAATGCTGCATCATCCATGAGAACACAATGCTGCATCGATCATGAGAACAAAATGCTGCATAGAGCATGAGAACACATTGCAGCATAGTGCATGAGAACACAATGCTGCATAGAGCTTGAGAATACAATGATGCTTAGAGCATGAGAACACAATGCTGCATAGAGCATGAGGACACAACGCTGCATAGAGCATGAGAACACAATGCTGCATAAAACATGAGAACACAGTGCTGCGTAGGGCATGAGAACACAATGCTGCATAAAGCATGAGAACATAATGCTGCATAGAACATGAGAACACAACGCTGCATAGAGCATGAGAACACAATGCTGCATCGACCATGAGAACAAAATGCTGCATAGCGCATGGGAACACAATGCTGCATAGAACATGAGAACACAACGCTGCATAGCGCATGAGAACACAATGCTGCATAGAGCTTGAGAATACAATGATGCTTAGAGCATGAGAACACAATGCTGCATAGAGCATGAGGACACAACGCTGCATAGAGCATGAGAACACAATGCTGCATAGAGCATGAGGACACAACGCTGCATAGAGCCTGAGAGCACAATGCTGCACAGAGCATGAGAACACAGTGCTCTATAGAGAATGAGAACACAACCCTGCATAGAGCATGAGAACATAATGCTGCACAGAGCATGAAAACATAACGCTGCATAGAGCATGGGAACACAGTGCAGCATACAGCATGAGGACATAATGTTGCCAACAACATTAGAATAGAACACTGCATCGAGCATGAGGACACACTGCAGCAAACAGCATCATGACATAATGCTGCATTGAGCATGAGGACACACTGCAGCAAACAGCATCATGACATAACGCTGCATAGAGCATGAGAACATAATGCTGCATAGAGAATGAGAATACAATAATGCATATAGCTTGAGAATACAATGCTGCAGAAGCATGAGAAGACAACTCTGCATAGAGAATGAGAAGACAACGCAGCATAGAGCATGAGAAGGCAACGCTGCAGAGTGCATGAGAACATAATGCTGCCTACAGCATGAGAACCACAACGCTGCAATGAGCATGACAACACAATGCAGCATCCAGCAGGAGAACACAGTGCTGCATTGACCATGAGAACATAATGCTGCATAAAGCATGAGAAAACAATGTTGCAAAGAGCATGGGAACACAACGCTGCTTGAAGCGTGAGACGACAACGCTGCATAGAGCATGAGAAGCCAATGCTGCATTGAGCATGAGAACAAAGTGCTGCATAGAGCATGAGAACTCATTGCTGCATAGAGCATGAGAACACATTGCTGCATAGAGCATGAGAACACAATGCTGCAGAGAGCATGAGGTCCGAACGGTGCATCCAGCATCAGAACAAACGCTGCATAGAGCATGAGAACACAACACTGCATAGAGCATGAGAACACAACGATGCATAGAGCATGAGAACACAATGCTGCATAAAACATGAGAACACAGTGCTGCATAGGGCATGAGAACACAATGCTGCATAAAGCATGAGAACATAATGCTGCATAGAACATGAGAACACAACGATGCATAGAGCATGAGAACACAATGCTGCATAGAACATGAGAACACAATGTTGCATAGAGCATGAGAACACATCGCTGCATAATCCATGAGAACACAGTGCTGCATAGAGCATGAGAACGCAACACTGCATACAGCATGAGAAAACATTGCTGCATAGAGCATGAGGACATAATGCTGCAAAGAGCATAACACAATGCTGCATAGAGAATGAGAACACAACGCTGCATAGATCATGAAGACAAAACGCTGCATTGAGCATGAGAACACAGTGCTGCATAGAGCATGAGGACATGACGCTGCATAGAGCATGAGAACACGGTGCTACATGTAGCATGAGAACACAATGCTGCATAGAACATGAGAACACAATGCTGCATCGACCATGAGAACAAAATGCTGCATAGCGCATGGGAACACAATGCTGCATAGAACATGAGAACACAACGCTGCATAGCGCATGAGAACACAATGCTGCATAGAGCTTGAGAATACAATGATGCTTAGAGCATGAGAATAAATGGTGCATAGAGCATGAGGACACAACGCTGCATAGAGCCTGAGAGCACAATGCTGCACAGAGCATGAGAACACAGTGCTCGATAGAGAATGAGAACACAACCCTGCATAGAGCATGAGAACATAATGCTGCACAGAGCATGAAAACATAACGCTGCATAGAGCATGGGAACACAGTGCAGCATACAGCATGAGGACATAATGTTGCCTACAACATTAGAACAGAACACTGGATCGAGCAAGAGGACACACTGCAGCAAACAGCATCATGACATAACGCTGCATCGAGCATGAGGACACACTGCAGCAAACAACATCATGACATAACAGCAGCATTATGTTCTCATGCATAGAGCATGAGAACATAATGCTGCATAGAGAATGAGAATAAAACAATGCATATAGCATGAGAATACAATGCTGCACAAGCATGAGAAGACAACTCTGCATAGAGAATGAGAAGACAACGCTGCATAGTGCATGAGAAGGCAACGCTGCATAGAGAATGAGAAGACAACGCTGCCTACAGCATGAGAACCACAACGCTGCAATGAGCATGACAACACAATGCGGCATCGAGCATGAGAACATAATGCTGCCTAGAGCATGAGAACACAATGCCACATAGAGCATGAGAACACAAGGTTGCAAAGAGCATGAGAACACAACGCTGCTTGGAGCGTGAGACGACAACGCTGCACAGAGCATGAGAACACAATGATGCATAGAGCATGAGAACACAATGATGCTTAGAGCCTGAGAACACAATGCTGCATAGAGCATGAGAACACAACCCTGCATAGAGCATGAGAACATAATGCTGCACAGAGCATGAGAACATAACGCTGCATAGAACATGGGAACACAGTGCAGCATACAGCATGAGGACATAATGTTGCATACAACATTAGAACAGAACACTGGATCGAGCATGAGGACACACTGCAGCAAACAGCATCATGACATAACGCTGCATAGAGCATGAGAATATAATGCTGCATAGAGAATGAGAATACAATAATGCATATAGCACGAGAACACAATGCTGCACAAGCATGAGAAGACAACTCTGCATAGAGAATGAGAAGACAACGCTGCATAGAGCATGAGAAGACAACGCTGCAGAGTGCATGAGAAATTTAACGCTGCCTATAGCATGAGAACACAATGCTGCCTACAGCAAGAGAACACAACGCTGCCTATAGCCTGAGAACACAACGCTGCAATGAGCATGACAACACAATGCGGCATCGAGCATGAGAACACAATGCTGCAGAGGGCATGAGAACACAACGATGCATACAGAATGAGAACACAATGCTGCCGAGAGCATGAGAACACAATGCTGCATAGAGCATGAAGACATAATGCTGCATTGAGCATGACAACACAGTGCTGCACAGAGCATGAGGACATGACACTGCATAGAGCATGAGAACACAGTGCTACATGCAGCAGGAGGGCATAATGCTGCATAGAGCATGAGAACGTAATGCTGCATATAGCATGGGAACACATTGCAGCATAGTGCATGAGAACACAATGCTGCATCGTCCATGAGAACACAATGCTGCATAGAGCATGAGAACACAATGCTGCATCATCCATGAGAACACAATGCTGCATCGATCATGAGAACAAAATGCTGCATAGAGCATGAGAACACATTGCAGCATAGTGCATGAGAACACAATGCTGCATAGAGCTTGAGAATACAATGATGCTTAGAGCATGAGAACACAATGCTGCATAGAGCATGAGGACACAACGCTGCATAGAGCATGAGAACACAATGCTGCATAAAACATGAGAACACAGTGCTGCGTAGGGCATGAGAACACAATGCTGCATAAAGCATGAGAACATAATGCTGCATAGAACATGAGAACACAACGCTGCATAGAGCATGAGAACACAATGCTGCATCGACCATGAGAACAAAATGCTGCATAGCGCATGGGAACACAATGCTGCATAGAACATGAGAACACAACGCTGCATAGCGCATGAGAACACAATGCTGCATAGAGCTTGAGAATACAATGATGCTTAGAGCATGAGAACACAATGCTGCATAGAGCATGAGGACACAACGCTGCATAGAGCATGAGAACACAATGCTGCATAGAGCATGAGGACACAACGCTGCATAGAGCCTGAGAGCACAATGCTGCACAGAGCATGAGAACACAGTGCTCTATAGAGAATGAGAACACAACCCTGCATAGAGCATGAGAACATAATGCTGCACAGAGCATGAAAACATAACGCTGCATAGAGCATGGGAACACAGTGCAGCATACAGCATGAGGACATAATGTTGCCAACAACATTAGAATAGAACACTGCATCGAGCATGAGGACACACTGCAGCAAACAGCATCATGACATAACGCTGCATCGAGCATGAGGACACACTGCAGCAAACAGCATCATGACATAACGCTGCATAGAGCATGAGAACATAATGCTGCATAGAGAATGAGAATACAATAATGCATATAGCTTGAGAATACAATGCTGCACAAGCATGAGAAGACAACTCTGCATAGAGAATGAGAAGACAACGCGGCATAGAGCATGAGAAGGCAACGCTGCAGAGTGCATGAGAACATAATGCTGCCTACAGCATGAGAACCACAACGCTGCAATGAGCATGACAACACAATGCGGCATCCAGCAGGAGAACACAGTGCTGCATCAACCATGAGAACATAATGCTGCATAAAGCATGAGAACACAATGTTGCAAAGAGCATGAGAACATAACGCTGCTTGAAGCGTGAGACGACAACGCTGCATAGAGCATGAGAAGCCAATGCTGCATTGAGCATGAGAACAAAGTGCTGCATAGAGCATGAGAACACATTGCTGCATAGAGCATGAGAACACAATGCTGCAGAGAGCATGAGGTCCGAACGGTGCATCCAGCATCAGAACAAAACGCTGCAGAGAGCATGAGAACACAACACTGCATAGAGCATGAGAATACAACGATGCATAGAGCATGAGAACACAACGATACATAGAGCATGACAACACAATGCTGCATAAAACTTGAGAACACAGTGCTGCATAGGGCATGAGAACACAATGCTGCATAAACCATGAGAACACAGTGCTGCATAGAGCATGAGAACGCAACACTGCATACAGCATGAGAAAACATTGCTGCATAGAGCATGAGAACACGGTGCTACATGTAGCATGAGAACACAATGCTGCATAGAACATGAGAACACAATGCTGCATCGACCATGAGAACAAAATGCTGCATAGCGCATGGGAACACAATGCTGCATAGAACATGAGAACACAACGCTGCATAGCGCATGAGAACACAATGCTGCATAGAGCTTGAGAATACAATGATGCTTAGAGCATGAGAACACAATGCTGCATAGAGCATGAGGACACAACGCTGCATAGAGCATGAGAACACAATGCTGCATAGAGCATGAGGACACAACGCTGCATAGAGCCTGAGAGCACAATGCTGCACAGAGCATGAGAACACAGTGCTCTATAGAGAATGAGAACACAACCCTGCATAGAGCATGAGAACATAATGCTGCACAGAGCATGAAAACATAACGCTGCATAGAGCATGGGAACATAGTGCAGCATACAGCATGAGGACATAATGTTGCCAACTACATTGGAATAGAACACTGCATCGAGCATGAGGACACACTGCAGCAAACAGCATCATGACATAACGCTGCATCGAGCATGAGGATACACTGCAGCAAACAGCATCATGACATAACGCTGCATAGAGCATGAGAACATAATGCTGCATAGAGAATGAGAATACAATAATGCATATAGCTTGAGAATACAATGCTGCACAAGCATGAGAAGACAACTCTGCATAGAGAATGAGAAGACAACGCGGCATAGAGCATGAGAAGGCAACGCTGCAGAGTGCATGAGAACATAATGCTGCCTACAGCATGAGAACCACAACGCTGCAATGAGGATGACAACACAATGCGGCATCCAGCAGGAGAACACAGTGCTGCATCGACCATGAGAACATAATGCTGCATAAAGCATGAGAACACAATGTTGCAAAGAGCATGAGAACACAACGCTGCTTGAAGCGTGAGACGACAACGCTGCATAGAGCATGAGAAGCCAATGCTGCATTGAGCATGAGAACAAAGTGCTGCATAGAGCATGAGAACACATTGCTGCATAGAGCATGAGAACACAATGCTGCAGAGAGCATGAGGTCCGAACGGTGCATCCAGCATCAGAACAAAACGCTGCAGAGAGCATGAGAACACAACACTGCATAGAGCATGAGAACACAACGATGCATAGAGCATGAGAACACAATGCTGCATAAAACATGAGAACACAATGCTGCATAAAGCATGAGAACATAATGCTGCATAGAACATGAGAACACAACGCTGCATAGAGCATGAGAACACAATGCTGCATAGAACATGAGAACACAATGTTGCATAGAGCATGAGAACACATCGCTGCATAATCCATGAGAACACAGTGCTGCATAGAGCATGAGAACGCAACACTGCATACAGCATGAGAAAACATTGCTGCATAGAGCATGAGGACATAATGCTGCAAAGAGCATAACACAATGCTGCATAGAGAATGAGAACACAACGCTGCATAGATCATGAAGACAAAACGCTGCATTGAGCATGAGAACACGGTGCTACATGTAGCATGAGAACACAATGCTGCATAGAACATGAGAACACAACGCTGCATAGCGCATGAGAACACAATGCTGCATAGAGCTTGAGAATACAATGATGCTTAGAGCATGAGAATAAATGGTGCATAGAGCATGAGGACACAACGCTGCATAGAGCCTGAGAGCACAATGCTGCACAGAGCATGAGAACACAGTGCTCGATAGAGAATGAGAACACAACCCTGCATAGAGCATGAGAACATAATGCTGCACAGAGCATGAAAACATAACGCTGCATAGAGCATGGGAACACAGTGCAGCATACAGCATGAGGACATAATGTTGCCTACAACATTAGAACAGAACACTGGATCGAGCAAGAGGACACACTGCAGCAAACAGCATCATGACATAACGCTGCATCGAGCATGAGGACACACTGCAGCAAACAACATCATGACATAACAGCAGCATTATGTTCTCATGCATAGAGCATGAGAACATAATGCTGCATAGAGAATGAGAATAAAACAATGCATATAGCATGAGAATACAATGCTGCACAAGCATGAGAAGACAACTCTGCATAGAGAATGAGAAGACAACGCGGCATAGTGCATGAGAAGGCAACGCTGCATAGAGAATGAGAAGACAACGCTGCCTACAGCATGAGAACCACAACGCTGCAATGAGCATGACAACACAATGCGGCATCGAGCATGAGAACATAATGCTGCCTAGAGCATGAGAACACAATGCCACATAGAGCATGAGAACACAAGGTTGCAAAGAGCATGAGAACACAACGCTGCTTGGAGCGTGAGACGACAACGCTGCACAGAGCATGAGAACACAATGATGCATAGAGCATGAGAACACAACGATGCTTAGAGCCTGAGAACACAATGCTGCATAGAGCATGAGAAAACAATGCTGCATAGAGCATGAGAACACATTGCTGCACAGAACATGAGAACACAACGATGCATAGAGCCTGAGAACACAACATTGCATAAAGCATGAGAATGCGACATTGCATAGAGCCTGAGAACACAATGATGCATAGAGCATTAGAACACAACCCTGCATAGAGCATGAGAACATAATGCTGCACAGAGCATGAGAACATAACGCTGCATAGAACATGGGAACACAGTGCAGCATACAGCATGAGGACATAATGTTGCATACAACATTAGAACAGAACACTGGATCGAGCATGAGGACACACTGCAGCAAACAGCATCATGACATAACGCTGCATAGAGCATGAGAATATAATGCTGCATAGAGAATGAGAATACAATAATGCATATAGCACGAGAACACAATGCTGCACAAGCATGAGAAGACAACTCTGCATAGAGAATGAGAAGACAACGCTGCATAGAGCATGAGAAGACAACGCTGCAGAGTGCATGAGAAATTTAACGCTGCCTATAGCATGAGAACACAATGCTGCCTACAGCAAGAGAACACAACGCTGCCTATAGCCTGAGAACACAACGCTGCAATGAGCATGACAACACAATGCGGCATCGAGCATGAGAACACAATGCTGCAGAGGGCATGAGAACACAACGATGCATACAGAATGAGAACACAATGCTGCCGAGAGCATGAGAACACAATGCTGCATAGAGCATGAAGACATAACGCTGCATTGAGCATGACAACACAGTGCTGCACAGAGCATGAGGACATGACACTGCATAGAGCATGAGAACACAGTGCTACGTGCAGCAGGAGGGCATAATGCTGCATAGAGCATGAGAACGTAATGCTGCATATAGCATGGGAACACATTGCAGCATAGTGCATGAGAACACAATGCTGCATCGTCCATGAGAACACAATGCTGCATAGAACATGAGAACACAATGCTGCATCGATCATGAGAACAAAATGCTGCATAGAGCATGAGAACACATTGCAGCATAGTGCATGAGAACACAATGCTGCATAGAGCATGAGAACACAATGCTGCATAGAGCATGAGGACATAATGCTGCATAGAGAATGAGATTACAACAATGCATATAGCATGAGAACAAAACGCTGCACAAGCATGAGAAGACAACTCTGCGTAGAGAATGAGAAGACAACGCTGCATAGAGCATGAGAAGACAACGCGGCAGAGTGCATGAGAACACAATGCTGCCTACAGTATGAGAACACAACGCTGCAATGAGCATGACAACACAATGCGGCATCGAGCATGAGAACACAACGCTGCATAGGGCATGTGAACACATTGCTGCACAGATGATGAGAACACAATGCTGCATCGAGCATGATGATATAACGCTGCATAGAGCATGAGGACATAACAGTGCATAGAGCATGAAAACACAGTGCTGTGTAGTGCATGAGAACACAACGCTGTCTCGAGCATGAGAACACAGTGCTGCATAGAGCATGAGAACACAATGCTGCATAGAGCATGAAGACATAACGCTGCATTGAGCATGACAACACAGTGCTGCACAGAGCATGAGGACATGACACTGCATAGAGCATGAGAACACAGTGCTACATGCAGCAGGAGGGCATAATGCTGCATAGAGCATGAGAACGTAATGCTGCATATAGCATGGGAACACATTGCAGCATAGTGCATGAGAACACAATGCTGCATCGTCCATGAGAACACAATGCTGCATAGAGCATGAGAACACAATGCTGCATCATCCATGAGAACACAATGCTGCATGGAGTATAAGAACACATTGCTGCATGGAGCATGAGAACACAATGCTGCATAGAGCATGAGAACACAATGCTGCAAAGAGCATGAGAACACAATGCTGCATATAGAATGAGAACACAACGCTGCATAGTGCATGAAGACATAATGCTGCATTGAGCATGAGAACACAGTGCAACGTGCAGCAGGAGGGCATAATGCTGCATAGAGAATGAGAACACAATGCTGCATATAGCATGGGAACACATTGCAGCATAGTGCATGAGAACACAATGCTGCATCGACCATGAGAACACAATGCTGCATCGACCATGAGAACATAATGCTGCATAGAGCATGAGAACACAATGCTGCAGAGAGCATGAGAACACAATGCCGCAGAGAGTATGAGAACACAATGTTGCACAGAGCATGAGAACACATTGCTGCATAGACCATGAGAACACAGTGCTGCATAGAGCATGAGAACACAACATTGCAGAGAGCATGAGAACATATTGGTGCATAGAGCATGAGGACATAATTCTGCATAGCGCATGAGAACGCAGCGCTGCTTAGAGCATGAGGACATAATGCTGCATAGAGCATAACACAATGCTGCATAGAGCATGAGGACACAATGCTGCATAGAGCATGAGAACACAATGCTGCATAGAGAATGAGAACACAACGCTGCATAGAGCATGAAGACATAATGCTGCATAGAGCATGAGAACGCAATGCTGCATAGAGCATTAGAACAAAACACTGCATACAGTATGAGAACGCATTGCTGCATAGTGCATTAGAAGAAAACGCTGCATAGAGCAAGAGAAGAAACACTGCATAGAGCATGAGAAGACAACGCAGGATAGATCATGAATAGACAGCACTGCAGAAAGCAAAGAGAACACAATGTTGCATAGAGCATGAGGACATAATACTGCATAGAGCATGAGAACGCAGTGCTGCAGAGAGCATGAGGACATAATGCTGCAAAGAGCATAATGCAATGCTGCATAGAGAATGAGAACACAACGCTGCATAGAGCATGAAGACATAACGCATCATTAGGCATGAGAACGCAGTGCTGCATAGAGTATGAGGACATGAAGCTGCATAGAGCATGAGAACACGGTGCTACATGCAGCATGAGGGCATAATGCTGCATAGAGCATGAGAACACAATGCTGCATGTAGCATGAGAACACAACGATGCATAGAGCATGAGAACTCAATGTTACATAGAGCATGAGAACACATTGCTGCATAGACCATGAGAACACAATGCTGCATAGTGCATGAGAATATGTTGCTGCACACAGCATGAGGGCATAACGCTGCATAGAGCATAACACAATGCTGCATAGAGCATGAGGACCTAACGGTGCATCGAGCATGAGAACAAAATGCTGCATAGAGCATGAGAACACAACATTGCATAAAGCATGAGAATACATTGCTGCATACAGCATGAGAACACATCGCTGCATAGAGCATGAGAACACAACGCTGCATAGAGCATGAGAACACAATGCTGCATAAAACATGAGAACACAGTGCTGCATAGGGCATGAGAACACAATGCTGCATAAAGCATGAGAACATAATGCTGCATAGAACATGAGTACACAACGCTGCATAGAGCATGAGAACACAATGCTGCATAAACCATGAGAACAAAATGCTGCATAGCGCATGGGAACACAATGCTGCATAGAACATGAGAACACAACGCTGCATAGTGCATGAGAACACAATGCTGCATAGAGCTTGAGAATACAATGATGCTTAGAGCATGAGAACACAATGCTGCATAGAGCCTGAGAGCACAATGCTGCACAGAGCATGAGAACACAGTGCTCTATAGAGAATGAGAACACAACCCTGCATAGAGCATGAGAACATAATGCTGCACAGAGCATGAAAACATAACGCTGCATAGAGCATGGGAACACAGTGCAGCATACAGCATGAGGACACAATGTTGCCAACAACATTAGAATAGAACACTGGATCGAGCATGAGGACACACTGCAGCAAACAGCATCATGACATAACGCTGCATCGAGCATGAGGACATAATGCTGCATAGAGAATGAGAATACAACAATGCATATAGCTTGAGAATACAATGCTGCACAAGCATGAGAAGACAACTCTGCATAGAGAATGAGAAGACAACGCGGCATAGAGCATGAGAAGGCAACGCTGCAGAGTGCATGAGAACATAATGCTGCCTACAGCATGAGAACCACAACGCTGCAATGAGCATGACAACACAATGCGGCATCCAGCAGGAGAACACAGTGCTGCATCGACCATGAGAACATAATGCTACATAAAGCATGAGAACACAATGTTGCAAAGAGCATGAGAACACAACGCTGCTTGGAGCGTGAGACGACAACGCTGCATAGAGCATGAGAAGCCAATGCTGCATTGAACATGAGAACAAAGTGCTGCATACAGCATGAGAACACATTGCTGCATAGAGCATGAGAACACAATGCTGCAGAGAGCATGAGGTCCGAACGGTGCATCCAGCATCAGAACAAAACGCTGCAGAGAGCATGAGAACACAACACTGCATAGAGCATGAGAACACAACGATGCATAGAGCATGAGAACACAATGCTGCATAAAACATGAGAACACAGTGCTGCATAGGGCATGAGAACACAATGCTGCATAAAGCATGAGAACATAATGCTGCATAGAACATGAGAACACAACGCTGCGTAGAGCATGAGAACACAATGCTGCATAGAACATGAGAACACAATGCTGCATGGAGTATAAGAACACATTGCTGCATGGAGCATGAGAACACAATGCTGCATAGAGCATGAGAACACAATGCTGCAAAGAGCATGAGAACACAATGCTGCATTGAGAATGAGAACACAACGCTGCATAGTGCATGAAGACATAATGCTGCATTGAGCATGAGAACACAGTGCAACGTGCAGCAGGAGGGCATAATGCTGCATAGAGAATGAGAACACAATGCTGCATATAGCATGGGAACACATTGCAGCATAGTGCATGAGAACACAATGCTGCATCGACCATGAGAACACAATGCTGCATCGACCATGACAACATAATGCTGCATAGAGCATGAGAACACAATGCTGCAGAGAGCATGAGAACACAATGCCGCAGAGAGTATGAGAACACAATGTTGCACAGAGCATGAGAACACATTGCTGCATAGACCATGAGAACACAGTGCTGCATAGAGCATGAGAACACAACATTGCAGAGAGCATGAGAACATATTGGTGCATAGAGCATGAGGACATAATTCTGCATAGCGCATGAGAACGCAGCGCTGCTTAGAGCATGAGGACATAATGCTGCATAGAGCATAACACAATGCTGCATAGAGCATGAGGACACAATGCTGCATAGAGCATGAGAACACAATGCTGCATAGAGAATGAGAACACAACGCTGCATAGAGCATGAAGACATAATGCTGCATAGAGCATGAGAACGCAATGCTGCATAGAGCATTAGAACAAAACACTGCATACAGTATGAGAACGCATTGCTGCATAGTGCATTAGAAGAAAACGCTGCATAGAGCAAGAGAAGAAACACTGCATAGAGCATGAGAAGACAACGCAGGATAGATCATGAATAGACAGCACTGCAGAAAGCAAAGAGAACACAATGTTGCATAGAGCATGAGAACACATCGCTGCATAAATCATGAGAACACAGTGACGCATACAGCATGAGAACGCAACACTGCACAGAGCATGAGAACACAATGCTGCATAGAGCATGAGGACATAATACTGCATAGAGCATGAGAACGCAGTGCTGCAGAGAGCATGAGGACATAATGCTGCAAAGAGCATAATGCAATGCTGCATAGAGAATGAGAACACAACGCTGCATAGAGCATGAAGACATAACGCATCATTAGGCATGAGAACGTAGTGCTGCATAGAGTATGAGGACATGAAGCTGCATAGAGCATGAGAACACGGTGCTACATGCAGCATGAGGGCATAATGCTGCATAGAGCATGAGAACACAATGCTGCATGTAGCATGAGAACACAACGATGCATAGAGCATGAGAACTCAATGTTACATAGAGCATGAGAACACATTGCTGCATAGACCATGAGAACACAATGCTGCATAGTGCATGAGAATATGTTGCTGCACACAGCATGAGGGCATAACGCTGCATAGAGCATAACACAATGCTGCATAGAGCATGAGGACCTAACGGTGCATCGAGCATGAGAACAAAATGCTGCATAGAGCATGAGAACACAACATTGCATAAAGCATGAGAATACATTGCTGCATACAGCATGAGAACACATCGCTGCATAGAGCATGAGAACACAACGCTGCATAGAGCATGAGAACACAATGCTGCATAAAACATGAGAACACAGTGCTGCATAGGGCATGAGAACACAATGCTGCATAAAGCATGAGAACATAATGCTGCATAGAACATGAGTACACAACGCTGCATAGAGCATGAGAACACAATGCTGCATAAACCATGAGAACAAAATGCTGCATAGCGCATGGGAACACAATGCTGCATAGAACATGAGAACACAACGCTGCATAGTGCATGAGAACACAATGCTGCATAGAGCTTGAGAATACAATGATGCTTAGAGCATGAGAACACAATGCTGCATAGAGCCTGAGAGCACAATGCTGCACAGAGCATGAGAACACAGTGCTCTATAGAGAATGAGAACACAACCCTGCATAGAGCATGAGAACATAATGCTGCACAGAGCATGAAAACATAACGCTGCATAGAGCATGGGAACACAGTGCAGCATACAGCATGAGGACACAATGTTGCCAACAACATTAGAATAGAACACTGGATCGAGCATGAGGACACACTGCAGCAAACAGCGTCATGACATAACGCTGCATCGAGCATGAGGACATAATGCTGCATAGAGAATGAGAATACAACAATGCATATAGCTTGAGAATACAATGCTGCACAAGCATGAGAAGACAACTCTGCATAGAGAATGAGAAGACAACGCGGCATAGAGCATGAGAAGGCAACGCTGCAGAGTGCATGAGAACATAATGCTGCCTACAGCATGAGAACCACAACGCTGCAATGAGCATGACAACACAATGCGGCATCCAGCAGGAGAACACAGTGCTGCATCGACCATGAGAACATAATGCTACATAAAGCATGAGAACACAATGTTGCAAAGAGCATGAGAACACAACGCTGCTTGGAGCGTGAGACGACAACGCTGCATAGAGCATGAGAAGCCAATGCTGCATTGAACATGAGAACAAAGTGCTGCATACAGCATGAGAACACATTGCTGCATAGAGCATGAGAACACAATGCTGCAGAGAGCATGAGGTCCGAACGGTGCATCCAGCATCAGAACAAAACGCTGCAGAGAGCATGAGAACACAACACTGCATAGAGCATGAGAACACAACGATGCATAGAGCATGAGAACACAATGCTGCATAAAACATGAGAACACAGTGCTGCATAGGGCATGAGAACACAATGCTGCATAAAGCATGAGAACATAATGCTGCATAGAACATGAGAACACAACGCTGCGTAGAGCATGAGAACACAATGCTGCATAGAACATGAGAACACAATGTTGCATAGAGCATGAGAACACATCGCTGCATAAACCATGAGAACACAGTGCTGCATAGAGCATGAGAACGCAACACTGCATACAGCATGAAAAAACATTGCTGCATAGAGCATGAGGACATAATGCTGCAAAGAGCATAACACAATGCTGCATAGAGAATGAGAACACAACGCTGCATAGATCGTGAAGACAAAACGCTGCATTGAGCATGAGAACACAGTGCTGCATAGAGCATGAGGACATGACGCTGCATAGAGCATGAGAACACGGTGCTACATGTAGCATGAGAACACAATGCTGCATAGTACATGAGAACACAATGCTGCATCGACCATGAGAACAAAATGCTGCATAGCGCATGGGAACACAATGCTGCATAGAACATGAGAACACAACGCTGCATAGCGCATGAGAACACAATGCTGCATAGAGCTTGAGAATACAATGATGCTTAGAGCATGAGAATAAATGGTGCATAGAGCATGAGGACACAACGCTGCATAGAGCCTGAGAGCACAATGTTGCACAGAGCATGAGAACACAGTGCTCTATTGAGAATGAGAACACAACCCTGCATAGAGCATGAGAACATAATGCTGCACAGAGCATGAAAACATAACGCTGCATAGAGCATGGGAACACAGTGCAGCATACAGCATGAGGACATAATGTTGCCTACAACATTAGAACAGAACACTGGATCGAGCAAGAGGACACACTGCAGCAAACAGCATCATGACATAACGCTGCATCGAGCATGAGGACACACTGCAGCAAACAACATCATGACATAACAGCAGCATTATGTTCTCATGCATAGAGCATGAGAACATAATGCTGCATAGAGAATGAGAACACAACAATGCATATAGCATGAGAATACAATGCTGCACAAGCATGAGAAGGCAACTCTGCATAGAGAATGAGAAGACAACGCTGCATAGTGCATGAGAAGGCAACGCTGCAGAGAGAATGAGAAGACAACGCTGCCTACAGCATGAGAACCACAACGCTGCAATGAGCATGACAACACAATGCGGCATCGAGCATGAGAACATAATGCTGCCTAGAGCATGAGAACACAATGCCACATAGAGCATGAGAACACAAGGTTGCAAAGAGCATGAGAACACAACGCTGCTTGGAGCGTGAGACGACAACGCTGCACAGAGCATGAGAACACAATGATGCATAGAGCATGAGAACACAACGATGCATAGAGCCTGAGAACACAATGCTGCATAGAGCATGAGAACACATTGCTGCACAGAGCATGAGAACACGATGCATAGAGCCTGAGAACACAACATTGCATAAAGCATGAGAATGCAACATTGCATAGAGCCTGAGAACACAATGATGCATAGAGCATTAGAACACAACCCTGCATAGAGCATGAGAACGTAATGCTGCACAGAGCATGAGAACATAACGCTGCGTAGAACATGGGAACACAGTGCAGCATACAGCATGAGGACATAATGTTGCATACAACATTAGAACAAAACACTGCATCGAGCATGAGGACACACTGCAGCAAACAGCATCATGACATAACGCTGCACAGAGCATGAGAATATAATGCTGCATAGAGAATGAGAATACAATAATGCATATAGCACGAGAACACAATGCTGCACAAGCATGAGAAGACAACTCTGCATAGAGAATGAGAAGACAACGCTGCATAGAGCATGAGAAGACAACGCTGCATAGAGAATGAGAAGACAACGCTGCATAGAGCATGAGAAGAGAACGCTGCAGAGTGCATGAGAAATTTAACGCTGCCTATAGCCTGAGAACACAATGCTGCCTACATCAAGAGAACACAACGCTGCCTACAGCGTGAGAACACAATGCTGCAATGAGCATGACAACAGAATGCGGCATCGAGCATGAGAACACAATGCTGCAGAGGGCATGAGAACACAACGATGCATACAGAATGAGAACACAATGCTGCCGAGAGCATGAGAACACAATGCTGCATAGAGCATGAAGACATAATGCTGCATTGAGCATGACAACACAGTGCTGCATAGAGCATGAGGACATGACACTGCATAGAGCATGAGAACACAGTGCTACATGCAGCAGGAGGGCATAATGCTGCATAGAGCATGAGAACGTAATGCTGCATATAGCATGGGAACACATTGCAGCATAGTGCATGAGAACACAATGCTGCATCGTCCATGAGAACACAATGCTGCATAGAGCATGAGAACACAATGCTGCATCATCCATGAGAACACAATGCTGCATCGATCATGAGAACAAAATGCTGCATAGAGCATGAGAACACATTGCAGCATAGTGCATGAGAACACAATGCTGCATAGAGCATGAGGACATAATGCTGCATAGAGAATGAGATTACAACAATGCATATAGCATGAGAACAAAACGCTGCACAAGCATGAGAAGACAACTCTGCGTAGAGAATGAGAAGACAACGCTGCATAGAGCATGAGAAGACAACGCGGCAGAGTGCATGAGAACACAATGCTGCCTACAGTATGAGAACACAACGCTGCAATGAGCATGACAACACAATGCGGCATCGAGCATGAGAACACAAAGCTGCATATGGCATGTGAACACATTGCTGCATAGATGATGAGAACACAATGCTGCATCGAGCATGAGGATAAAACGCTGCATAGAGCATGAGGACATAACACTGCATAGAGCATGAAAACACAGTGCTGTGTAGTGCATGAGAACACAACGCTGTCTCGAGCATGAGAACACAATGCTGCACAGAGCATCAGTACACAACTCTGCATAGAGCATGAGAACACAACGGTGCGTAGAGCATGAGGACATAACCCTGCATGGAGCCTAAGAACACATTGCTGCATGGAGTATAAGAACACATTGCTGCATGGAGCATGAGAACACAATGCTGCATAGAGCATGAGGACACAATGCTGCATTGAGAATGAGAACAGTGTTGCATAGAGCATGAGAACACAATGCTACATATAGAATGAGAACACAACGCTGCATAGTGCATGAAGACATAATGCTGCATTGAACATGAGAACACAGTGCAACATGCAGCCGGAGGGCGTAATGCTGCATAGAGCATGAGAACGCAATGCTGCATATAGCATGGGAACACATTGCAGCATAGTGCATGAGAACACAATGCTGCATCGACCATGAGAACATAATGCTGCATAGAGCATGAGAACACAATGCCGCAGAGAGTATGAGAACACAATGTTGCATAGAGCATGAGAACACATTGCTGCATAGACCATGAGAACACAGTGCTGCATAGAGCATGAGAACACAACATTGCAGAGAGCATGAGAACATATTGGTGCATAGAGCATGAGGACATAATTCTGCATAGCGCATGAGAACGCAGTGCTGCTTAGAGCATGAGGACATAATGCTGCATAGAGCATAACACAATGCTGCATAGAGCATGAGGACACAATGCTGCAATAAGCATGAGAACACAATGCTGCATAGAGAATGAGAACACAACGCTGCATAGAGCATGAAGACATAATGCTGCATAGAGCACGAAAACGCAATGCTGCATAGAGCATTAGAAGAAAACACTGCATACAGTATGAGAACGCATTGCTGCATCGAGCATTAGAAGAAAACGCTGCATAGAGCAAGAGAAGAAACACTGCATAGAGCATGAGAAGACAACGCAGGATAGAGCATGAATAGACAGCACTGCAGAAAGCAAAGAGAACACAGTGCTGCATAAAACATGAGAACACAGTGCTGCATAGAGCATGAGGACATAATCCTGCATAGAACAAGAGAAGGCAACGCTGCACAGAGCAATGAGAACACAGCACTGCATAAAGAATGAGGACATAACACTGCATAGAGCATGAGAACACAGTGTGGCATAGTGCATGAGAACACAATGCTGCATCGACCATGAGAACACAATGCTGCATAGAGCATGAGAACACAATGCTGCAGAGAGTATGAGAACACATCGTTGCATAAATCATGAGAACACAGTGCTGCATACAGCATGAGAACGCAATACTGCACAGAGCATGAGAACACAATGCTGCATTGAGCATGAGGACATAATACTGCATAGAGCATGAGAACGCAGTGCTGCAGACAGCATGAGGACATAATGCTGCAAAGAGCATAATGCAATGCTGCATAGAGAATGAGAACACAACGCTGCATAGTGCATGAGAATATGTTGCTGCACACAGCATGAGGGCATAACGCTGCATAGAGCATAACACAATGCTGCATAGAGCATGAGGACCTAACGGTGCATCGAGCATGAGAACAAAACGCTGCAGAAAGCATGAGAACACAACATTGCATAAAGCATGAGAATACATTGCTGCATACAGCAGGAGAACACATCGCTGCATCGAGCATGAGAACACAACGCTGCATAGAGCATGAGAACACAATGCTGCATAGATCATGAGAACACAATGCTGCATAGAGCATGAGAACACAATGCTGCATAGAGCATGAGGGCAGAACGCTGCATTGAGCATGAGAACACAACACTGCATAGAGCATGAGAACACATTGCTGCGTAGTGCATGATAACACATTGCTGCATAGAGATGAGGGCAGAACGCTGCATAGACCATGAGAACACAACACTGCATAGAGCATGAGAACACATTGCTGCATAGAGCATGAGGACATAATGCTGCAGAGAGCATGAGAACACATTGCTGCATAGAGCATGAGAATACATTGCTGCGTAGTGCATGAGGATATAACGTTGCATAGAGCATGAGAACACAGTGCTGCATAGAGCATGAGAACACAGTGCTGCATAGAGCAGGTGCATATGATGCTGCCTAGAGCATGAGAACACAAGGCTGCATAGAGCATGAGAACATAAGGCTGCAGAGAGCATGAGAACACAATGTTGCAAAGAGCATGAGAACACAACGCTGCATGGAGCATGAGACGACAACGCTGCATAGAGCATGAGAAGACAATGTTGCATCGAGCATGAGGACATAACGCTGCATAGAGCATGAAAACACAGTGCTGTGTAGTGCATGAGAACACAACGCTGCATAGAGCATCAGTACACAACGCTGCATAGAGCATGAGAACACAAAGCTGCATAGAGCATGAGGACATAACCCTGCATGGAGCATAAGAACACATTGCTGCATAGATCATGAGAACACAATGCTGCATAGAGCATGAGATCATTGCACTGCATAGAGCATGAGAACACAATGCTGCATAGAGCATGAGAACACAATGATGCAGACAGCATGAGAACACAGTGCTGCATAGAGCATGAGAACACAATGCTGCATAAAGCATGAGAACACAGTGCTGCATAGAACATGAGAACACAACGCTGCATAGCGCATGAGAACACAATGCTGCATAGAACATGAGAA
Organism: Chiloscyllium plagiosum; assembly: GCF_037043375.1. NCBI lineage: Eukaryota > Metazoa > Chordata > Chondrichthyes > Orectolobiformes > Hemiscylliidae > Chiloscyllium > Chiloscyllium plagiosum. The sequence continues at coordinate 20,542,513 of NW_028270185.1, read as the reverse complement.
CACAATGCTGCATAGCGCATGAGAACACAACGCTGCATAGCGCATGAGAACACAATGCTGCATAAAACATTAGGACACAACGCTGCATAGAGCTTGAGAACACAACATTGCATAGAGCATGAGGACACAACCCTGCATAGAGCATGAGAACATAATGCTGCACAGAGAATGAGAATATAACAATGCATATAGCACGAGAATACAATGCTGCACAAGCATCAGAAGACAACTCTGCATAGAGAATGAGAAGACAATGCTGCATAGAGCATGAGAAGACAATGCTGCAGCGAGAATGAGGACATAACAGTGCATAGAGCATGAAAACAAAGTGCTGTGTAGTGCATGAGAACACAACACTGCTTAGAGCATCAGGACATAATGCTGCATAGAGCATAACACAATGCTGCATAGAGCATGAGAACACAATGCTGCATAGAGCATGAGAACACAATGCTGCATAGAGAATGAGAACACAACGCTGCATAGAGCATGAAGACATAATGCTGCATTGAGCATGAGAACACAGTGCTGCATAGAGCATGAGAACACGTTGCTGCATAGAGCATGAGCACATAATGCTGCATAGCGCATGAGAACGCAGTGCTGCTTAGAGCATCAGGACATAATGCTGCATAGAGCATAACACAATGCTGCGTAGAGCATGAGGACACAATGCTGCATAGAACATGAGAACACAACGCTGCATAGCACATGAGAACACAACGCTGCATAGCGCATGAGAACACAATGCTGCATAGAACATGAGGACACAACGCTGCATAGAGCTTGAGAACACAACATTGCATATAGCATGAGGACACAACCCTGCATAGAGCATGAGAACATAATGCTGCACAGAGAATGAGAATATAACAATGCATATAGCACGAGAATACAATGCTGCACAAGCATGAGAAGACAACTCTGCATAGAGAATGAGAAGACAACGCTGCATAGAGCATGAGAAGACAATGCTGCAGCGAGAATGAGGACATAACATTGCATAGAGCATGAAAACAAAGTGCTGTGTAGTGCATGAGAACACAACGCTGCATAGAGCATCAGTACACAACTCTGCATAGAGCATGAGAACACAACGCTGCATAGAGCATGAGGACATAACCCTGCATGGAGCATAAGAACACATTGCTGCATAGAGCATGAGAACACAATGCTGCATTCAGTATGAGAACACAATGCTGCATAGAGCATGAGAACACATTGCTGCATAGAGCATGAGAATACAATGCTGCATAGATAATGCGATCACAGAGTTTCATTGAGCATGAGAACAAAATGCTGCATAGATAATGCGAACACAGCGCTGCATAGAGCATGAGAACACGATACTACATGCAGCATGAGGGCATAATGCTGCATAGAGCATGAGAACGCAATGCTACATAAAGCATGAGAACACAACATTGCAAAGTGCATGAGAACACAATGCTGCATAGAGCATGAGGACACAATGCCGCAGAGAGCATGAGAACACGATGCTACAGAGAGTATGAGAACACAATGTTGCATAGAGCATGAGAACACATTGCTGCATAGAGCATGAGAACACAACATTGCAGTGAGCATGAGAACACGTTGCTGCATAGAGCATGAGCACATAATGCTGCATAGCGCATGAGAACACAGTGCTGCTTAGAGCATCAGGACATAATGCTGCATAGAGCATAACACAATGCTGCATAGAGCATGAGGACACAATGCTGCATAGAGCATGAGAACACAATGCTGCATAGAGAATGAGAACACAACGCTGCATAGAGCATGAAGACATAATGCTGCATTGAGCATGAGAACACAGTGCTGCATAGAGCATGAGAACACGGTGCAACATGCAGCATGAGGGCATAATGCTGCATAGAGCATGAGAACGCAATGCTACATAAAGCATGAGAACACAACATTGCAAAGTGCATGAGAACACAATGCTGCATAGAGCATGAGGACACAATGCCGCAGAGAGCATGAGAACACGATGCTACAGAGAGTATGAGAACACAATGTTGCATAGAGCATGAGAACACATTGCTGCATAGAGCATGAGAACACAACATTGCAGAGAGCATGGGAACACGTTGCTGCATAGAGCATGAGCACATAATGCTGCATAGCGCATGAGAACGCAGTGCTGCTTAGAGCATCAGGACATAATGCTGCATAGAGCATAACACAATGCTGCGTAGAGCATGAGGACACAATGCTGCATAGAGCATGAGAACACAATGCTGCATAGAGAATGAGAACACAACGCTGCATAGAGCATGAAGACATAATGCTGCATTGAGCATGAGAACACAGTGCTGCATAGAGCATGAGAACACGGTGCAACATGCAGCATGAGGGCATAATGCTGCATAGAGCATGAGAACACAATGTTTCACAGAGCATGAGAACATTACACTGCATAGAGCATGAGAACACAATGCTGCATTCAGCATGAGAACACAATGCTGCATAGAGCATGAGAACACAATGCTTCATTGAGAATGTGAACACACTGTTATATAGAGCTTGAGAACAAAATGCTGCATAGAGCATGAGAACACAATTCTGCAGAGAGAATGAGAACACAACATTGCATAGAGCATGAAGACGTAACGCTGCATTGAGCATGAGAACACAGTGCCGCATAGAGCATGAGGACATGATGCTGCATAGAGCATGAGAACACGGTGCTACATGCAGAATAAGGGCATAATGCTGCATAGAGCATGAGAACGCAATGCTGCATAGAGCATGAGAACACAACACTGCATAGTGAATGAGGACATAACGCTGCATAGAGCATGAGAACACAGTGTTGCATAGAGCAATGAGAACACAACACTGCATAGAGCATGAGAACACATTGCTGCGTAGTGCATGAGAACACATTGCTGCATAGAGATGAGGGCAGAACGCTGCATAGACCATGAGACCACAACACTGCATAGAGCATGAGAACACATTGCTGCATAGAGCATGAGGACATAATGCTGCAGAGAGCATGAGAACACATTGCTGCATAGAGCATGAGAATATATTGCTGCGTAGTGCATGAGGACATAACGTTGCATAGAGCATGAGAACACAGTGCTGCATAGAGCATGAGAACACAGTGCTGCATAGAGCAGGTGCATATGATGCTGCCTAGAGCATGAGAACACAAGGCTGCATAGAGCATGAGAACATAAGGCTGCAGAGAGCATGAGAACACAATGTTGCAAAGAGCATGAGAACACAACGCTGCATGGAGCATGAGACGACAACGCTGCATAGAGCATGAGAAGACAATGTTGCATCGAGCATGAGGACATAACGCTGCATAGAGCATGAAAACACAGTGCTGTGTAGTGCATGAGAACACAACGCTGCATAGAGCATCAGTACACAACTCTGCATAGAGCATGAGAACACAAAGCTGCATAGAGCATGAGGACATAACCCTGCATGGAGCATAAGAACACATTGCTGCATAGATCATGAGAACACAATGCTGCATAGAGCATGAGATCATTGCACTGCATAGAGCATGAGAACACAATGCTGCATAGAGCATGAGAACACAATGATGCATACAGCATGAGAACACAGTGCTGCATAGAGCATGAGAACACAATGCTGCATAAAGCATGAGAACACAGTGCTGCATAGAACATGAGAACACAACGCTGCATAGCGAATGAGAACACAATGCTGCATAGAACATGAGAAGACAACGCTGCATAGCGCATGAGAACACAATGCTGCATAGAACATGAGGACACAACGCTGCATAGAGCTTGAGAACACAACATTGCATAGTGCATGAGGACACAACCCTGCATGGAGCATGAGAACACAATGCTGCATAGATAATGCGATCACAGAGTTTCATAGAGCATGAGAACAAAATGCTGCATAGGTAATGCGAACACAGCGCTGCATAGAGCATGAGAACACGGTACTACATGCAGCATGAGGGCATAATGCTGCATAGAGCATGAGAACGCAATGCTACATCAAGCATGAGAACACAACATTGCAAAGTGCATGAGAACACAATGCTGCATAGAGCATGAGGACACAATGCCGCAGAGAGCATGAGAACACGATGCTACAGAGAGTATGAGAACACAATGTTGCATAGAGCATGAGAACACATTGCTGCATAGAGCATGAGAACACAACATTGCAGTGAGCATGAGAACACGTTGCTGCATAGAGCATGAGCACATAATGCTGCATAGCGCATGAGAATGCAGTGCTGCTTAGAGCATCAGGACATAATGCTGCATAGAGCATAACACAATGCTGCATAGAGCATGAGGACACAATGCTGCATAGAGCATGAGAACACAATGCTGCATAGAGAATGAGAACACAACGCTGCATAGAGCATGAAGACATAATGCTGCATTGAGCATGAGAACACAGTGCTGCATAGAGCATGAGAACACGGTGCAACATGCAGCATGAGGGCATAATGCTGCATAGAGCATGAGAACGCAATGTTACATAAAGCATGAGAACACAACATTGCAAAGTGCATGAGAACACAATGCTGCATAGAGCATGAGGACACAATGCCGCAGAGAGCATGAGAACATAAGGCTGCAGAGAGCATGAGAACACAATGTTGCAAAGAGCATGAGAACACAACGCTGCATGGAGCATGAGACGACAACGCTGCATAGAGCATGAGAAGACAATGTTGCATCGAGCATGAGGACATAACGCTGCATAGAGCATGAAAACACAGTGCTGTGTAGTGCATGAGAACACAACGCTGCATAGAGCATCAGTACACAACTCTGCATAGAGCATGAGAACACAAAGCTGCATAGAGCATGAGGGCATAACCCTGCATGGAGCATAAGAACACATTGCTGCATAGATCATGAGAACACAATGCTGCATAGAGCATGAGATCATTGCACTGCATAGAGCATGAGAACACAATGCTGCATAGAGCATGAGAACACAATGATGCATAGAGCATGAGAACACAGTGCTGCATAGAGCATGAGAACACAATGCTGCATAAAGCATGAGAACACAGTGCTGCATAGAACATGAGAACACAACGCTGCATAGCGCATGAGAACACAATGCTGCATAGAACATGAGAACACAACGCTGCATAGCGCATGAGAACACAATGCTGCATAGCGCATGAGAACACAATGCTGCATAGAACATGAGGACACAACGCTGCATAGAGCTTGAGAACACAACATTGCATAGAGCATGAGGACACAACCCTGCATAGAGCATGAGAACATAATGCTGCACAGAGAATGAGAATATAACAATGCATATAGCACGAGAATACAATGCTGCACAAGCATGAGAAGACAACTCTGCATAGAGAATGAGAAGACAACGCTGCATAGAGCATGAGAAGACAATGCTGCAGCGAGAATGAGGACATAACATTGCATAGAGCATGAAAACAAAGTGCTGTGTAGTGCATGAGAACACAACGCTGCATAGAGCATCAGTACACAACTCTGCATAGAGCATGAGAACACAACGCTGCATAGAGCATGAGGACATAACCCTGCATGGAGCATAAGAACACATTGCTGCATAGAGCATGAGAACACAATGCTGCATTCAGCATGAGAACACAATGCTGCATAGAGCATGAGAACACATTGCTGCATAGAGCATGAGAACACAATGCTGCATAGATAATGCGATCACAGAGTTTCATAGAGCATGAGAACAAAATGCTGCATAGATAATGCGAACACAGCGCTGCATAGAGCATGAGAACACAGTACTACATGCAGCATGAGGGCATGATGCTGCATAGAGCATGAGAACGCAATGCTACATAAAGCATGAGAACACAACATTGCAAAGTGCATGAGAACACAATGCTGCATAGAGCATGAGGACACAATGCCGCAGTGAGCATGAGAACACGATGCTACAGAGAGTATGAGAACACAATGTTGCATAGAGCATGAGAACACATTGCTGCATAGAGCATGAGAACACAACATTGCAGTGAGCATGAGAACACGTTGCTGCATAGAGCATGAGCACATAATGCTGCATAGCGCATGAGAACGCAGTGCTGCTTAGAGCATCAGGACATAATGCTGCATAGAGCATAACACAATGCTGCATAGAGCATGAGGACACAATGCTGCATAGAGCATGAGAACACAATGCTGCATAGAGAATGAGAACACAACGCTGCATAGAGCATGAAGACATAATGCTGCATTGAGCATGAGAACACAGTGCTGCATAGAGCATGAGAACACGGTGCAACATGCAGCATGAGGGCATAATGCTGCATAGAGCATGAGAACGCAATGCTACATAAAGCATGAGAACACAACATTGCAAAGTGCATGAGAACACAATGCTGCATAGAGCATGAGGACACAACACTGCATAGAGCATGAAGACATAATGCTGCATTGAGCATGAGAACACAGTGCTGCATAGAGCATGAGAACACAGTGCTGCATAGAGCATGAGAACACGGTGCAACATGCAGCATGAGGGCATAATGCTGCATAGAGCATGAGAACACAATGTTTCACAGAGCATGAGAACATTACACTGCATAGAGTATGAGAACACAATGCTGCATTCAGCATGAGAACACAATGCTGCATAGAGCATGAGAACACAATGCTTCATTGAAAATGTGAACACACTGTTATATAGAGCTTGAGAACAAAATGCTGCATAGAGCATGAGAACACAATTCTGCAGAGAGAATGAGAACACAACATTGCATAGAGCATGAAGACGTAACGCTGCATTGAGCATGAGAACACAGTGCCGCATAGAGCATGAGGACATGATGCTGCATAGAGCATGAGAACACGGTGCTACATGCAGAATAAGGGCATAATGCTGCATAGAGCATGAGAACGCAATGCTGCATAGAGCATGAGAACACAACACTGCATAGTGAATGAGGACATAACGCTGCATAGAGCATGAGAACACAGTGTTGCATAGAGCAATGAGAACACAACACTGCATAGAGCATGAGAACACATTGCTGCGTAGTGCATGAGAACACATTGCTGCATAGAGATGAGGGCAGAACGCTGCATAGAGCATGAGAACACAACACTGCATAGAGCATGAGAACACATTGCTGCATAGAGCATGAGGACATAATGCTGCAGAGAGCATGAGAACACATTGCTGCATAGAGCATGAGAATATATTGCTGCGTAGTGCATGAGGACATAACGATGCATAGAGCATGAGAACACAGTGCTGCATAGAGCATGAGAACACAGTGCTGCATAGAGCATGAGAACATAAGGCTGCAGAGAGCATGAGAACACAATGTTGCATAGAGCATGAGAACACAACGCTGCATAGAGCATGAGAAGACAATGTTGCATCGAGCATGAGGACATAACGCTGCATAGAGCATGAAAACACAGTGCTGTGTCGTGCATGAGAACACAACGCTGCATAGAGCATCAGTACACAACTCTGCATAGAGCATGAGAACACAAAGCTGCATAGAGCATGAGGACATAACCCTGCATGGAGCATAAGAACACATTGCTGCATAGATCATGAGAACACAATGCTGCATAGAGCATGAGATCATTGCACTGCATAGAGCATGAGAACACAATGCTGCATAGAGCATGAGAACACAATGATGCATAGAGCATGAGAACACAGTGCTGCATAGAGCATGAGAACACAATGCTGCATAAAGCATGAGAACACAGTGCTGCATAGAACATGAGAACACAACGCTGCATAGCGCATGAGAACACAATGCTGCATAGAACATGAGAACACAACGCTGCATAGCGCATGAGAACACAACGCTGCATAGCGCATGAGAACACAATGCTGCATAGAACATGAGGACACAACGCTGCATAGAGCTTGAGAACACAACATTGCATAGAGCATGAGGACACAACCCTGCATAGAGCATGAGAACATAATGCTGCACAGAGAATGAGAATATAACAATGCATATAGCACGAGAATACAATGCTGCACAAGCATGAGAAGACAACTCTGCATAGAGAATGAGAAGACAACGCTGCATAGAGCATGAGAAGACAATGCTGCAGCGAGAATGAGGACATAACATTGCATAGAGCATGAAAACAAAGTGCTGTGTAGTGCATGAGAACACAACGCTGCATAGAGCATCAGTACACAACTCTGCATAGAGCATGAGAACACAACGCTGCATAGAGCATGAGGACATAACCCTGCATGGAGCATAAGAACACATTGCTGCATAGAGCATGAGAACACAATGCTGCATTCAGCATGAGAACACAATGCTGCATAGAGCATGAGAACACATTGCTGCATAGAGCATGAGAACACAATGCTGCATAGATAATGCGATCACAGAGTTTCATAGAGCATGAGAACAAAATGCTGCATAGTTAGTGCGAACACAGCGCTGCATAGAGCATGAGAACACGGTACTACATGCAGAATAAGGGCATAATGCTGCATAGAGCATGAGAATGCAATGCTGCATAGAGCATGAGAACACAACACTGCATAGTGAATGAGGACATAACGCTGCATAGAGCATGAGAACACAGTGTTGCATAGAGCAATGAGAACACAACACTGCATAGAGCATGAGAACACATTGCTGCGTAGTGCATGAGAACACATTGCTGCATAGAGATGAGGGCAGAACGCTGCATAGACCATGAGAACACAACACTGCATAGAGCATGAGAACACATTGCTGCATAGAGCATGAGGACATAATGCTGCAGAGAGCATGAGAACACATTGCTGCATAGAGCATGAGAATACATTGCTGCGTAGTGCATGAGGACATAACGATGCATAGCGCATGAGAACACAATGCTGCATAGAACATGAGGACACAACGCTGCATAGAGCTTGAGAACACAACATTGCATAGAGCATGAGGACACAACCCTGCATAGAGCATGAGAACATAATGCTGCACAGAGAATGAGAATATAACAATGCATATAGCACGAGAATACAATGCTGCACAAGCATGAGAAGACAACTCTGCATAGAGCATGAGAAGACAATGCTGCAGCGAGAATGAGGACATAACATTGCATAGAGCATGAAAACAAAGTGCTGTGTAGTGCATGAGAACACAACGCTGCATAGAGCATCAGTACACAACTCTGCATAGAGCATGAGAACACAACGCTGCATAGAGCATGAGGACATAACCCTGCATGGAGCATAAGAACACATTGCTGCAAAGAGCATGAGAACATAAGGCTGCAGAGAGCATGAGAACACAATGTTGCAAAGAGCATGAGAACACAACGCTGCATGGAGCATGAGACGACAACGCTGCATAGAGCATGAGAAGACAATGTTGCATCGAGCATGAGGACATAACGCTGCATAGAGCATGAAAACACAGTGCTGTGTAGTGCATGAGAACACAACGCTGCATAGAGCATCAGTACACAACTCTGCATAGAGCATGAGAACACAAAGCTGCATAGAGCATGAGGGCATAACCCTGCATGGAGCATAAGAACACATTGCTGCATAGATCATGAGAACACAATGCTGCATAGAGCATGAGATCATTGCACTGCATAGAGCATGAGAACACAATGCTGCATAGAGCATGAGAACACAATGATGCATAGAGCATGAGAACACAGTGCTGCATAGAGCATGAGAACACAATGCTGCATAAAGCATGAGAACACAGTGCTGCATAGAACATGAGAACACAACGCTGCATAGCGCATGAGAACACAATGCTGCATAGAACATGAGAACACAACGCTGCATAGCGCATGAGAACACAACGCTGCATAGCGCATGAGAACACAATGCTGCATAGAACATGAGGACACAACGCTGCATAGAGCTTGAGAACACAACATTGCATAGAGCATGAGGACACAACCCTGCATAGAGCATGAGAACATAATGCTGCACAGAGAATGAGAATATAACAATGCATATAGCACGAGAATACAATGCTGCACAAGCATGAGAAGACAACTCTGCATAGAGAATGAGAAGACAACGCTGCATAGAGCATGAGAAGACAATGCTGCAGCGAGAATGAGGACATAACATTGCATAGAGCATGAAAACAAAGTGCTGTGTAGTGCATGAGAACACAACGCTGCATAGAGCATCAGTACACAACTCTGCATAGAGCATGAGAACACAACGCTGCATAGAGCATGAGGACATAACCCTGCATGGAGCATAAGAACACATTGCTGCATAGAGCATGAGAACACAATGCTGCATTCAGCATGAGAACACAATGCTGCATAGAGCATGAGAACACATTGCTGCATAGAGCATGAGAACACAATGCTGCATAGATAATGCGATCACAGAGTTTCATAGAGCATGAGAACAAAATGCTGCATAGTTAGTGCGAACACAGCGCTGCATAGAGCATGAGAACACGGTACTACATGCAGAATAAGGGCATAATGCTGCATAGAGCATGAGAATGCAATGCTGCATAGAGCATGAGAACACAACACTGCATAGTGAATGAGGACATAACGCTGCATAGAGCATGAGAACACAGTGTTGCATAGAGCAATGAGAACACAACACTGCATAGAGCATGAGAACACATTGCTGCGTAGTGCATGAGAACACATTGCTGCATAGAGATGAGGGCAGAACGCTGCATAGACCATGAGAACACAACACTGCATAGAGCATGAGAACACATTGCTGCATAGAGCATGAGGACATAATGCTGCAGAGAGCATGAGAACACATTGCTGCATAGAGCATGAGAATACATTGCTGCGTAGTGCATGAGGACATAACGATGCATAGCGCATGAGAACACAATGCTGCATAGAACATGAGGACACAACGCTGCATAGAGCTTGAGAACACAACATTGCATAGAGCATGAGGACACAACCCTGCATAGAGCATGAGAACATAATGCTGCACAGAGAATGAGAATATAACAATGCATATAGCACGAGAATACAATGCTGCACAAGCATGAGAAGACAACTCTGCATAGAGAATGAGAAGACAACGCTGCATAGAGCATGAGAAGACAATGCTGCAGCGAGAATGAGGACATAACATTGCATAGAGCATGAAAACAAAGTGCTGTGTAGTGCATGAGAACACAACGCTGCATAGAGCATCAGTACACAACTCTGCATAGAGCATGAGAACACAACGCTGCATAGAGCATGAGGACATAACCCTGCATGGAGCATAAGAACACATTGCTGCATAGAGCATGAGAACACAATGCTGCATTCAGCATGAGAACACAATGCTGCATAGAGCATGAGAACACATTGCTGCATAGAGCATGAGAACACAATGCTGCATAGATAATGCGATCACAGAGTTTCATAGAGCATGAGAACAAAATGCTGCATAGATAATGCGAACACAGCGCTGCATAGAGCATGAGAACACAGTACTACATGCAGCATGAGGGCATGATGCTGCATAGAGCATGAGAACGCAATGCTACATAAAGCATGAGAACACAACATTGCAAAGTGCATGAGAACACAATGCTGCATAGAGCATGAGGACACAATGCCGCAGTGAGCATGAGAACACGATGCTACAGAGAGTATGAGAACACAATGTTGCATAGAGCATGAGAACACATTGCTGCATAGAGCATGAGAACACAACATTGCAGTGAGCATGAGAACACGTTGCTGCATAGAGCATGAGCACATAATGCTGCATAGCGCATGAGAACGCAGTGCTGCTTAGAGCATCAGGACATAATGCTGCATAGAGCATAACACAATGCTGCATAGAGCATGAGGACACAATGCTGCATAGAGCATGAGAACACAATGCTGCATAGAGAATGAGAACACAACGCTGCATAGAGCATGAAGACATAATGCTGCATTGAGCATGAGAACACAGTGCTGCATAGAGCATGAGAACACGGTGCAACATGCAGCATGAGGGCATAATGCTGCATAGAGCATGAGAACGCAATGCTACATAAAGCATGAGAACACAACATTGCAAAGTGCATGAGAACACAATGCTGCATAGAGCATGAGGACACAACACTGCATAGAGCATGAAGACATAATGCTGCATTGAGCATGAGAACACAGTGCTGCATAGAGCATGAGAACACAGTGCTGCATAGAGCATGAGAACACGGTGCAACATGCAGCATGAGGGCATAATGCTGCATAGAGCATGAGAACACAATGTTTCACAGAGCATGAGAACATTACACTGCATAGAGTATGAGAACACAATGCTGCATTCAGCATGAGAACACAATGCTGCATAGAGCATGAGAACACAATGCTTCATTGAAAATGTGAACACACTGTTATATAGAGCTTGAGAACAAAATGCTGCATAGAGCATGAGAACACAATTCTGCAGAGAGAATGAGAACACAACATTGCATAGAGCATGAAGACGTAACGCTGCATTGAGCATGAGAACACAGTGCCGCATAGAGCATGAGGACATGATGCTGCATAGAGCATGAGAACACGGTGCTACATGCAGAATAAGGGCATAATGCTGCATAGAGCATGAGAACGCAATGCTGCATAGAGCATGAGAACACAACACTGCATAGTGAATGAGGACATAACGCTGCATAGAGCATGAGAACACAGTGTTGCATAGAGCAATGAGAACACAACACTGCATAGAGCATGAGAACACATTGCTGCGTAGTGCATGAGAACACATTGCTGCATAGAGATGAGGGCAGAACGCTGCATAGAGCATGAGAACACAACACTGCATAGAGCATGAGAACACATTGCTGCATAGAGCATGAGGACATAATGCTGCAGAGAGCATGAGAACACATTGCTGCATAGAGCATGAGAATATATTGCTGCGTAGTGCATGAGGACATAACGATGCATAGAGCATGAGAACACAGTGCTGCATAGAGCATGAGAACACAGTGCTGCATAGAGCATGAGAACATAAGGCTGCAGAGAGCATGAGAACACAATGTTGCATAGAGCATGAGAACACAACGCTGCATAGAGCATGAGAAGACAATGTTGCATCGAGCATGAGGACATAACGCTGCATAGAGCATGAAAACACAGTGCTGTGTCGTGCATGAGAACACAACGCTGCATAGAGCATCAGTACACAACTCTGCATAGAGCATGAGAACACAAAGCTGCATAGAGCATGAGGACATAACCCTGCATGGAGCATAAGAACACATTGCTGCATAGATCATGAGAACACAATGCTGCATAGAGCATGAGATCATTGCACTGCATAGAGCATGAGAACACAATGCTGCATAGAGCATGAGAACACAATGATGCATAGAGCATGAGAACACAGTGCTGCATAGAGCATGAGAACACAATGCTGCATAAAGCATGAGAACACAGTGCTGCATAGAACATGAGAACACAACGCTGCATAGCGCATGAGAACACAATGCTGCATAGAACATGAGAACACAACGCTGCATAGCGCATGAGAACACAACGCTGCATAGCGCATGAGAACACAATGCTGCATAGAACATGAGGACACAACGCTGCATAGAGCTTGAGAACACAACATTGCATAGAGCATGAGGACACAACCCTGCATAGAGCATGAGAACATAATGCTGCACAGAGAATGAGAATATAACAATGCATATAGCACGAGAATACAATGCTGCACAAGCATGAGAAGACAACTCTGCATAGAGAATGAGAAGACAACGCTGCATAGAGCATGAGAAGACAATGCTGCAGCGAGAATGAGGACATAACATTGCATAGAGCATGAAAACAAAGTGCTGTGTAGTGCATGAGAACACAACGCTGCATAGAGCATCAGTACACAACTCTGCATAGAGCATGAGAACACAACGCTGCATAGAGCATGAGGACATAACCCTGCATGGAGCATAAGAACACATTGCTGCATAGAGCATGAGAACACAATGCTGCATTCAGCATGAGAACACAATGCTGCATAGAGCATGAGAACACATTGCTGCATAGAGCATGAGAACACAATGCTGCATAGATAATGCGATCACAGAGTTTCATAGAGCATGAGAACAAAATGCTGCATAGTTAGTGCGAACACAGCGCTGCATAGAGCATGAGAACACGGTACTACATGCAGAATAAGGGCATAATGCTGCATAGAGCATGAGAATGCAATGCTGCATAGAGCATGAGAACACAACACTGCATAGTGAATGAGGACATAACGCTGCATAGAGCATGAGAACACAGTGTTGCATAGAGCAATGAGAACACAACACTGCATAGAGCATGAGAACACATTGATGCGTAGTGCATGAGAACACATTGCTGCATAGAGATGAGGGCAGAACGCTGCATAGACCATGAGAACACAACACTGCATAGAGCATGAGAACACATTGCTGCATAGAGCATGAGGACATAATGCTGCAGAGAGCATGAGAACACATTGCTGCATAGAGCATGAGAATACATTGCTGCGTAGTGCATGAGGACATAACGATGCATAGCGCATGAGAACACAATGCTGCATAGAACATGAGGACACAACGCTGCATAGAGCTTGAGAACACAACATTGCATAGAGCATGAGGACACAACCCTGCATAGAGCATGAGAACATAATGCTGCACAGAGAATGAGAATATAACAATGCATATAGCACGAGAATACAATGCTGCACAAGCATGAGAAGACAACTCTGCATAGAGCATGAGAAGACAATGCTGCAGCGAGAATGAGGACATAACATTGCATAGAGCATGAAAACAAAGTGCTGTGTAGTGCATGAGAACACAACGCTGCATAGAGCATCAGTACACAACTCTGCATAGAGCATGAGAACACAACGCTGCATAGAGCATGAGGACATAACCCTGCATGGAGCATAAGAACACATTGCTGCAAAGAGCATGAGAACATAAGGCTGCAGAGAGCATGAGAACACAATGTTGCAAAGAGCATGAGAACACAACGCTGCATGGAGCATGAGACGACAACGCTGCATAGAGCATGAGAAGACAATGTTGCATCGAGCATGAGGACATAACGCTGCATAGAGCATGAAAACACAGTGCTGTGTAGTGCATGAGAACACAACGCTGCATAGAGCATCAGTACACAACTCTGCATAGAGCATGAGAACACAAAGCTGCATAGAGCATGAGGGCATAACCCTGCATGGAGCATAAGAACACATTGCTGCATAGATCATGAGAACACAATGCTGCATAGAGCATGAGATCATTGCACTGCATAGAGCATGAGAACACAATGCTGCATAGAGCATGAGAACACAATGATGCATAGAGCATGAGAACACAGTGCTGCATAGAGCATGAGAACACAATGCTGCATAAAGCATGAGAACACAGTGCTGCATAGAACATGAGAACACAACGCTGCATAGCGCATGAGAACACAATGCTGCATAGAACATGAGAACACAACGCTGCATAGCGCATGAGAACACAACGCTGCATAGCGCATGAGAACACAATGCTGCATAGAACATGAGGACACAACGCTGCATAGAGCTTGAGAACACAACATTGCATAGAGCATGAGGACACAACCCTGCATAGAGCATGAGAACATAATGCTGCACAGAGAATGAGAATATAACAATGCATATAGCACGAGAATACAATGCTGCACAAGCATCAGAAGACAACTCTGCATAGAGAATGAGAAGACAACGCTGCATAGAGCATGAGAAGACAATGCTGCAGCGAGAATGAGGACATAACATTGCATAGAGCATGAAAACAAAGTGCTGTGTAGTGCATGAGAACACAACGCTGCATAGAGCATCAGTACACAACTCTGCATAGAGCATGAGAACACAACGCTGCATAGAGCATGAGGACATAACCCTGCATGGAGCATAAGAACACATTGCTGCATAGAGCATGAGAACACAATGCTGCATTCAGCATGAGAACACAATGCTGCATAGAGCATGAGAACACATTGCTGCATAGAGCATGAGAACACAATGCTGCATAGATAATGCGATCACAGAGTTTCATAGAGCATGAGAACAAAATGCTGCATAGTTAGTGCGAACACAGCGCTGCATAGAGCATGAGAACACGGTACTACATGCAGAATAAGGGCATAATGCTGCATAGAGCATGAGAATGCAATGCTGCATAGAGCATGAGAACACAACACTGCATAGTGAATGAGGACATAACGCTGCATAGAGCATGAGAACACAGTGTTGCATAGAGCAATGAGAACACAACACTGCATAGAGCATGAGAACACATTGCTGCGTAGTGCATGAGAACACATTGCTGCATAGAGATGAGGGCAGAACGCTGCATAGACCATGAGAACACAACACTGCATAGAGCATGAGAACACATTGCTGCATAGAGCATGAGGACATAATGCTGCAGAGAGCATGAGAACACATTGCTGCATAGAGCATGAGAATACATTGCTGCGTAGTGCATGAGGACATAACGATGCATAGCGCATGAGAACACAATGCTGCATAGAACATGAGGACACAACGCTGCATAGAGCTTGAGAACACAACATTGCATAGAGCATGAGGACACAACCCTGCATAGAGCATGAGAACATAATGCTGCACAGAGAATGAGAATATAACAATGCATATAGCACGAGAATACAATGCTGCACAAGCATGAGAAGACAACTCTGCATAGAGAATGAGAAGACAACGCTGCATAGAGCATGAGAAGACAATGCTGCAGCGAGAATGAGGACATAACATTGCATAGAGCATGAAAACAAAGTGCTGTGTAGTGCATGAGAACACAACGCTGCATAGAGCATCAGTACACAACTCTGCATAGAGCATGAGAACACAACGCTGCATAGAGCATGAGGACATAACCCTGCATGGAGCATAAGAACACATTGCTGCATAGAGCATGAGAACACAATGCTGCATTCAGCATGAGAACACAATGCTGCATAGAGCATGAGAACACATTGCTGCATAGAGCATGAGAACACAATGCTGCATAGATAATGCGATCACAGAGTTTCATAGAGCATGAGAACAAAATGCTGCATAGATAATGCGAACACAGCGCTGCATAGAGCATGAGAACACGGTACTACATGCAGCATGAGGGCATGATGCTGCATAGAGCATGAGAACGCAATGCTACATAAAGCATGAGAACACAACATTGCAAAGTGCATGAGAACACAATGCTGCATAGAGCATGAGGACACAATGCCGCAGTGAGCATGAGAACACGATGCTACAGAGAGTATGAGAACACAATGTTGCATAGAGCATGAGAACACATTGCTGCATAGAGCATGAGAACACGGTACTACATGCAGAATAAGGGCATAATGCTGCATAGAGCATGAGAATGCAATGCTGCATAGAGCATGAGAACACAACACTGCATAGTGAATGAGGACATAACGCTGCATAGAGCATGAGAACACAGTGTTGCATAGAGCAATGAGAACACAACACTGCATAGAGCATGAGAACACATTGCTGCGTAGTGCATGAGAACACATTGCTGCATAGAGATGAGGGCAGAACGCTGCATAGACCATGAGAACACAACACTGCATAGAGCATGAGAACACATTGCTGCATAGAGCATGAGGACATAATGCTGCAGAGAGCATGAGAACACATTGCTGCATAGAGCATGAGAATACATTGCTGCGTAGTGCATGAGGACATAACGATGCATAGCGCATGAGAACACAATGCTGCATAGAACATGAGGACACAACGCTGCATAGAGCTTGAGAACACAACATTGCATAGAGCATGAGGACACAACCCTGCATAGAGCATGAGAACATAATGCTGCACAGAGAATGAGAATATAACAATGCATATAGCACGAGAATACAATGCTGCACAAGCATGAGAAGACAACTCTGCATAGAGAATGAGAAGACAACGCTGCATAGAGCATGAGAAGACAATGCTGCAGCGAGAATGAGGACATAACATTGCATAGAGCATGAAAACAAAGTGCTGTGTAGTGCATGAGAACACAACGCTGCATAGAGCATCAGTACACAACTCTGCATAGAGCATGAGAACACAACGCTGCATAGAGCATGAGGACATAACCCTGCATGGAGCATAAGAACACATTGCTGCATAGAGCATGAGAACACAATGCTGCATTCAGCATGAGAACACAATGCTGCATAGAGCATGAGAACACATTGCTGCATAGAGCATGAGAACACAATGCTGCATAGATAATGCGATCACAGAGTTTCATAGAGCATGAGAACAAAATGCTGCATAGATAATGCGAACACAGCGCTGCATAGAGCATGAGAACACGGTACTACATGCAGCATGAGGGCATGATGCTGCATAGAGCATGAGAACGCAATGCTACATAAAGCATGAGAACACAACATTGCAAAGTGCATGAGAACACAATGCTGCATAGAGCATGAGGACACAATGCCGCAGTGAGCATGAGAACACGATGCTACAGAGAGTATGAGAACACAATGTTGCATAGAGCATGAGAACACATTGCTGCATAGAGCATGAGAACACAACATTGCAGTGAGCATGAGAACACGTTGCTGCATAGAGCATGAGCACATAATGCTGCATAGCGCATGAGAACGCAGTGCTGCTTAGAGCATCAGGACATAATGCTGCATAGAGCATAACACAATGCTGCATAGAGCATGAGGACACAATGCTGCATAGAGCATGAGAACACAATGCTGCATAGAGAATGAGAACACAACGCTGCATAGAGCATGAAGACATAATGCTGCATTGAGCATGAGAACACAGTGCTGCATAGAGCATGAGAACACGGTGCAACATGCAGCATGAGGGCATAATGCTGCATAGAGCATGAGAACGCAATGCTACATAAAGCATGAGAACACAACATTGCAAAGTGCATGAGAACACAATGCTGCATAGAGCATGAGGACACAATGCCGCAGAGAGCATTAGAACACGATGCTACAGAGAGTATGAGAACACAATGTTGCATAGAGCATGAGAACACATTGCTGCATAGAGCATGAGAACACAACATTGCAGAGAGCATGAGAACACGTTGCTGCATAGAGCATGAGCACATAATGCTGCATAGCGCATGAGAACGCAGTGCTGCTTAGAGCATCAGGACATAATGCTGCATAGAGCATAACACAATGCTGCGTAGAGCATGAGGACACAATGCTGCATAGACCATGAGAACACAATGCTGCATAGAGAATGAGAACACAACACTGCATAGAGCATGAAGACATAATGCTGCATTGAGCATGAGAACACAGTGCTGCATAGAGCATGAGAACACAGTGCTGCATAGAGCATGAGAACACGGTGCAACATGCAGCATGAGGGCATAATGCTGCATAGAGCATGAGAACACAATGTTTCACAGAGCATGAGAACATTACACTGCATAGAGCGTGAGAACACAATGCTGCATTCAGCATGAGAACACAATGCTGCATAGAGCATGAGAACACAATGCTTCATTGAAAATGTGAACACACTGTTATATAGAGCATGAGAACAAAATGCTGCATAGAGCATGAGAACACAATTCTGCAGAGTGAATGAGAACACAACATTGCATAGAGCATGAAGACGTAACGCTGCATTGAGCATGAGAACACAGTGCCGCATAGAGCATGAGGACATGATGCTGCATAGAGCATGAGAACACGGTGCTACATGCAGAATAAGGGCATAATGCTGCATAGAGCATGAGAACTCAATGCTGCATAGAGCATGAGAACACAACACTGCATAGTGAATGAGGACATAACGCTGCATAGAGCATGAGAACACAGTGTTGCATAGAGCAATGAGAACACAACACTGCATAGAGCATGAGAACACATTGCTGCGTAGTGCATGAGAACACATTGCTGCATAGAGATGAGGGCAGAACGCTGCATAGAGCATGAGAACACAACACTGCATAGAGCATGAGAACACATTGCTGCATAGAGCATGTGGACATAATGCTGCAGAGAGCATGAGAACACATTGCTGCATAGAGCATGAGAATACATTGCTGCGTAGTGCATGAGGACATAACGATGCATAGAGCATGAGAACACAGTGCTGCATAGAGCATGAGAACACAGTGCTGCATAGAGCATGAGAACATAAGGCTGCAGAGAGCATGAGAACACAATGTTGCATAGAGCATGAGAACACAACGCTGCATGGAGCATGAGACGACAACGCTGCATAGAGCATGAGAAGACAATGTTGCATCGAGCATGAGGACATAACGCTGCATAGAGCATGAAAACACAGTGCTGTGTCGTGCATGAGAACACAACGCTGCATAGAGCATCAGTACACAACTCTGCATAGAGCATGAGAACACAAAGCTGCATAGAGCATGAGGACATAACCCTGCATGGAGCATAAGAACACATTGCTGCATAGATCATGAGAACACAATGCTGCATAGAGCATGAGATCATTGCACTGCATAGAGCATGAGAACACAATGCTGCATAGAGCATGAGAACACAATGATGCATAGAGCATGAGAACACAGTGCTGCATAGAGCATGAGAACACAATGCTGCATAAAGCATGAGAACACAGTGCTGCATAGAACATGAGAACACAACGCTGCATAGCGCATGAGAACACAATGCTGCATAGAACATGAGAACACAACGCTGCATAGCGCATGAGAACACAACGCTGCATAGCGCATGAGAACACAATGCTGCATAGAACATGAGGACACAACGCTGCATAGAGCTTGAGAACACAACCTTGCATAGAGCATGAGGACACAACCCTGCATAGAGCATGAGAACATAATGCTGCACAGAGAATGAGAATATAACAATGCATATAGCACGAGAATACAATGCTGCACAAGCATGAGAAGACAACTCTGCATAGAGAATGAGAAGACAACGCTGCATAGAGCATGAGAAGACAATGCTGCAGCGAGAATGAGGACATAACATTGCATAGAGCATGAAAACAAAGTGCTGTGTAGTGCATGAGAACACAACGCTGCATAGAGCATCAGTACACAACTCTGCATAGAGCATGAGAACACAACGCTGCATAGAGCATGAGGACATAACCCTGCATGGAGCATAAGAACACATTGCTGCATAGAGCATGAGAACACAATGCTGCATTCAGCATGAGAACACAATGCTGCATAGAGCATGAGAACACATTGCTGCATAGAGCATGAGAACACAATGCTGCATAGATAATGCGATCACAGAGTTTCATAGAGCATGAGAACAAAATGCTGCATAGATAGTGCGAACACAGCGCTGCATAGAGCATGAGAACACGGTACTACATGCAGAATAAGGGCATAATGCTGCATAGAGCATGAGAACGCAATGCTGCATAGAGCATGAGAACACAACACTGCATAGTGAATGAGGACATAACGCTGCATAGAGCATGAGAACACAGTGTTGCATAGAGCAATGAGAACACAACACTGCATAGAGCATGAGAACACATTGCTGCGTAGTGCATGAGAACACATTGCTGCATAGAGATGAGGGCAGAACGCTGCATAGACCATGAGAACACAACACTGCATAGAGCATGAGAACACATTGCTGCATAGAGCATGAGGACATAATGCTGCAGAGAGCATGAGAACACATTGCTGCATAGAGCATGAGAATACATTGCTGCGTAGTGCATGAGGACATAACGTTGCATAGAGCATGAGAACACAGTGCTGCATAGAGCATGAGAACACAGTGCTGCATAGAGCAGGTGCATATGATGCTGCCTAGAGCATGAGAACACAAGGCTGCATAGAGCATGAGAACATAAGGCTGCAGAGAGCATGAGAACACAATGTTGCAAAGAGCATGAGAACACAACGCTGCATGGAGCATGAGACGACAACGCTGCATAGAGCATGAGAAGACAATGTTGCATCGAGCATGAGGACATAACGCTGCATAGAGCATGAAAACACAGTGCTGTGTAGTGCATGAGAACACAACGCTGCATAGAGCATCAGTACACAACTCTGCATAGAGCATGAGAACACAAAGCTGCATAGAGCATGAGGGCATAACCCTGCATGGAGCATAAGAACACATTGCTGCATAGATCATGAGAACACAATGCTGCATAGAGCATGAGATCATTGCACTGCATAGAGCATGAGAACACAATGCTGCATAGAGCATGAGAACACAATGATGCATAGAGCATGAGAACACAGTGCTGCATAGAGCATGAGAACACAATGCTGCATAAAGCATGAGAACACAGTGCTGCATAGAACATGAGAACACAACGCTGCATAGCGCATGAGAACACAATGCTGCATAGAACATGAGAACACAACGCTGCATAGCGCATGAGAACACAATGCTGCATAGCGCATGAGAACACAATGCTGCATAGAACATGAGGACACAACGCTGCATAGAGCTTGAGAACACAACATTGCATAGAGCATGAGGACACAACCCTGCATAGAGCATGAGAACATAATGCTGCACAGAGAATGAGAATATAACAATGCATATAGCACGAGAATACAATGCTGCACAAGCATGAGAAGACAACTCTGCATAGAGAATGAGAAGACAACGCTGCATAGAGCATGAAGACATAATGCTGCATTGAGCATGAGAACACAGTGCTGCATAGAGCATGAGAACACAGTGCTGCATAGAGCATGAGAACACGGTGCAACATGCAGCATGAGGGCATAATGCTGCATAGAGCATGAGAACACAATGTTTCACAGAGCATGAGAACATTACACTGCATAGAGCATGAGAACACAATGCTGCATTCAGCATGAGAACACAATGCTGCATAGAGCATGAGAACACAATGCTTCATTGAAAATGTGAACACACTGTTATATAGAGCATGAGAACAAAATGCTGCATAGAGCATGAGAACACAATTCTGCAGAGTGAATGAGAACACAACATTGCATAGAGCATGAAGACGTAACGCTGCATTGAGCATGAGAACACAGTGCCGCATAGAGCATGAGGACATGATGCTGCATAGAGCATGAGAACACGGTGCTACATGCAGAATAAGGGCATAATGCTGCATAGAGCATGAGAACGCAATGCTGCATAGAGCATGAGAACACAACACTGCATAGTGAATGAGGACATAACGCTGCATAGAGCATGAGAACACAGTGTTGCATAGAGCAATGAGAACACAACACTGCATAGAGCATGAGAACACATTGCTGCGTAGTGCATGAGAACACATTGCTGCATAGAGATGAGGGCAGAACGCTGCATAGAGCATGAGAACACAACACTGCATAGAGCATGAGAACACATTGCTGCATAGAGCATGAGGACATAATGCTGCAGAGAGCATGAGAACACATTGCTGCATAGAGCATGAGAATACATTGCTGCGTAGTGCATGAGGACATAACGATGCATAGAGCATGAGAACACAGTGCTGCATAGAGCATGAGAACATAAGGCTGCAGAGAGCATGAGAACACAATGTTGCATAGAGCATGAGAACACAACGCTGCATGGAGCATGAGACGACAACGCTGCATAGAGCATGAGAAGACAATGTTGCATCGAGCATGAGGACATAACGCTGCATAGAGCATGAAAACACAGTGCTGTGTCGTGCATGAGAACACAACGCTGCATAGAGCATCAGTACACAACTCTGCATAGAGCATGAGAACACAAAGCTGCATAGAGCATGAGGACATAACCCTGCATGGAGCATAAGAACACATTGCTGCATAGATCATGAGAACACAATGCTGCATAGAGCATGAGATCATTGCACTGCATAGAGCATGAGAACACAATGCTGCATAGAGCATGAGAACACAATGATGCATAGAGCATGAGAACACAGTGCTGCATAGAGCATGAGAACACAATGCTGCATAAAGCATGAGAACACAGTGCTGCATAGAACATGAGAACACAACGCTGCATAGCGCATGAGAACACAATGCTGCATAGAACATGAGAACACAACGCTGCATAGCGCATGAGAACACAACGCTGCATAGCGCATGAGAACACAATGCTGCATAGAACATGAGGACACAACGCTGCATAGAGCTTGAGAACACAACCTTGCATAGAGCATGAGGACACAACCCTGCATAGAGCATGAGAACATAATGCTGCACAGAGAATGAGAATATAACAATGCATATAGCACGAGAATACAATGCTGCACAAGCATGAGAAGACAACTCTGCATAGAGAATGAGAAGACAACGCTGCATAGAGCATGAGAAGACAATGCTGCAGCGAGAATGAGGACATAACATTGCATAGAGCATGAAAACAAAGTGCTGTGTAGTGCATGAGAACACAACGCTGCATAGAGCATCAGTACACAACTCTGCATAGAGCATGAGAACACAACGCTGCATAGAGCATGAGGACATAACCCTGCATGGAGCATAAGAACACATTGCTGCATAGAGCATGAGAACACAATGCTGCATTCAGCATGAGAACACAATGCTGCATAGAGCATGAGAACACATTGCTGCATAGAGCATGAGAACACAATGCTGCATAGATAATGCGATCACAGAGTTTCATAGAGCATGAGAACAAAATGCTGCATAGATAGTGCGAACACAGCGCTGCATAGAGCATGAGAACACGGTACTACATGCAGAATAAGGGCATAATGCTGCATAGAGCATGAGAACGCAATGCTGCATGGAGCATGAGAACACAACACTGCATAGTGAATGAGGACATAACGCTGCATAGAGCATGAGAACACAGTGTTGCATAGAGCAATGAGAACACAACACTGCATAGAGCATGAGAACACATTGCTGCGTAGTGCATGAGAACACATTGCTGCATAGAGATGAGGGCAGAACGCTGCATAGACCATGAGAACACAACACTGCATAGAGCATGAGAACACATTGCTGCATAGAGCATGAGGACATAATGCTGCAGAGAGCATGAGAACACATTGCTGCATAGAGCATGAGAATACATTGCTGCGTAGTGCATGAGGACATAACGTTGCATAGAGCATGAGAACACAGTGCTGCATAGAGCATGAGAACACAGTGCTGCATAGAGCAGGTGCATATGATGCTGCCTAGAGCATGAGAACACAAGGCTGCATAGAGCATGAGAACATAAGGCTGCAGAGAGCATGAGAACACAATGTTGCAAAGAGCATGAGAACACAACGCTGCATGGAGCATGAGACGACAACGCTGCATAGAGCATGAGAAGACAATGTTGCATCGAGCATGAGGACATAACGCTGCATAGAGCATGAAAACACAGTGCTGTGTAGTGCATGAGAACACAACGCTGCATAGAGCATCAGTACACAACTCTGCATAGAGCATGAGAACACAAAGCTGCATAGAGCATGAGGGCATAACCCTGCATGGAGCATAAGAACACATTGCTGCATAGATCATGAGAACACAATGCTGCATAGAGCATGAGATCATTGCACTGCATAGAGCATGAGAACACAATGCTGCATAGAGCATGAGAACACAATGATGCATAGAGCATGAGAACACAGTGCTGCATAGAGCATGAGAACACAATGCTGCATAAAGCATGAGAACACAGTGCTGCATAGAACATGAGAACACAACGCTGCATAGCGCATGAGAACACAATGCTGCATAGAACATGAGAACACAACGCTGCATAGCGCATGAGAACACAACGCTGCATAGCGCATGAGAACACAATGCTGCATAGAACATGAGGACACAACGCTGCATAGAGCTTGAGAACACAACCTTGCATAGAGCATGAGGACACAACCCTGCATAGAGCATGAGAACATAATGCTGCACAGAGAATGAGAATATAACAATGCATATAGCACGAGAATACAATGCTGCACAAGCATGAGAAGACAACTCTGCATAGAGAATGAGAAGACAACGCTGCATAGAGCATGAGAAGACAATGCTGCAGCGAGAATGAGGACATAACATTGCATAGAGCATGAAAACAAAGTGCTGTGTAGTGCATGAGAACACAACGCTGCATAGAGCATCAGTACACAACTCTGCATAGAGCATGAGAACACAACGCTGCATAGAGCATGAGGACATAACCCTGCATGGAGCATAAGAACACATTGCTGCATAGAGCATGAGAACACAATGCTGCATTCAGCATGAGAACACAATGCTGCATAGAGCATGAGAACACATTGCTGCATAGAGCATGAGAACACAATGCTGCATAGATAATGCGATCACAGAGTTTCGTAGAGCATGAGAACAAAATGCTGCATAGATAGTGCGAACACAGCGCTGCATAGAGCATGAGAACACGGTACTACATGCAGAATAAGGGCATAATGCTGCATAGAGCATGAGAACGCAATGCTGCATGGAGCATGAGAACACAACACTGCATAGTGAATGAGGACATAACGCTGCATAGAGCATGAGAACACAGTGTTGCATAGAGCAATGAGAACACAACACTGCATAGAGCATGAGAACACATTGCTGCGTAGTGCATGAGAACACATTGCTGCATAGAGATGAGGGCAGAACGCTGCATAGACCATGAGAACACAACACTGCATAGAGCATGAGAACACATTGCTGCATAGAGCATGAGGACATAATGCTGCAGAGAGCATGAGAACACATTGCTGCATAGAGCATGAGAATACATTGCTGCGTAGTGCATGAGGACATAACGTTGCATAGAGCATGAGAACACAGTGCTGCATAGAGCATGAGAACACAGTGCTGCATAGAGCAGGTGCATATGATGCTGCCTAGAGCATGAGAACACAAGGCTGCATAGAGCATGAGAACATAAGGCTGCAGAGAGCATGAGAACACAATGTTGCAAAGAGCATGAGAACACAACGCTGCATGGAGCATGAGACGACAACGCTGCATAGAGCATGAGAAGACAATGTTGCATCGAGCATGAGGACATAACGCTGCATAGAGCATGAAAACACAGTGCTGTGTAGTGCATGAGAACACAACGCTGCATAGAGCATCAGTACACAACTCTGCATAGAGCATGAGAACACAAAGCTGCATAGAGCATGAGGGCATAACCCTGCATGGAGCATAAGAACACATTGCTGCATAGATCATGAGAACACAATGCTGCATAGAGCATGAGATCATTGCACTGCATAGAGCATGAGAACACAATGCTGCATAGAGCATGAGAACACAATGATGCATAGAGCATGAGAACACAGTGCTGCATAGAGCATGAGAACACAATGCTGCATAAAGCATGAGAACACAGTGCTGCATAGAACATGAGAACACAACGCTGCATAGCGCATGAGAACACAATGCTGCATAGAACATGAGAACACAACGCTGCATAGCGCATGAGAACACAACGCTGCATAGAACATGAGGACACAACGCTGCATAGAGCTTGAGAACACAACATTGCATAGAGCATGAGGACACAACCCTGCATAGAGCATGAGAACATAATGCTGCACAGAGAATGAGAATATAACAATGCATATAGCACGAGAATACAATGCTGCACAAGCATGAGAAGACAACTCTGCATAGAGAATGAGAAGACAACTCTGCATAGAGAATGAGAAGACAATGCTGCAGCGAGAATGAGGACATAACATTGCATAGAGCATGAAAACAAAGTGCTGTGTAGTGCATGAGAACACAACGCTGCATAGAGCATCAGTACACAACTCTGCATAGAGCATGAGAACACAACGCTGCATAGAGCATGAGGACATAACCCTGCATGGAGCATAAGAACACATTGCTGCATAGAGCATGAGAACACAATGCTGCATTCAGCATGAGAACACAATGCTGCATAGAGCATGAGAACACATTGCTGCATAGAGCATGAGAACACAATGCTGCATAGATAATGCGATCACAGAGTTTCATAGAGCATGAGAACAAAATGCTGCATAGATAATGCGAACACAGCGCTGCATAGAGCATGAGAACACGGTACTACATGCAGCATGAGGGCATGATGCTGCATAGAGCATGAGAACGCAATGCTACATAAAGCATGAGAACACAACATTGCAAAGTGCATGAGAACACAATGCTGCATAGAGCATGAGGACACAATGCCGCAGAGAGCATGAGAACACGATGCTACAGAGAGTATGAGAACACAATGTTGCATAGAGCATGAGAACACATTGCTGCATAGAGCATGAGAACACAACATTGCAGTGAGCATGAGAACACGTTGCTGCATAGAGCATGAGCACATAATGCTGCATAGCGCATGAGAACGCAGTGCTGCTTAGAGCATCAGGACATAATGCTGCATAGAGCATAACACAATGCTGCATAGAGCATGAGGACACAATGCTGCATAGAGCATGAGAACACAATGCTGCATAGAGAATGAGAACACAACGCTGCATAGAGCATGAAGACATAATGCTGCATTGAGCATGAGAACACAGTGCTGCATAGAGCATGAGAACAAGGTGCAACATGCAGCATGAGGGCATAATGCTGCATAGAGCATGAGAACGCAATGCTACATAAAGCATGAGAACACAACATTGCAAAGTGCATGAGAACACAATGCTGCATAGAGCATGAGGACACAACACTGCATAGAGCATGAAGACATAATGCTGCATTGAGCATGAGAACACAGTGCTGCATAGAGCATGAGAACACAGTGCTACAGAGAGTATGAGAACACAATGTTGCATAGAGCATGAGAACACATTGCTGCATAGAGCATGAGAACACAACATTGCAGAGAGCATGAGAACACGTTGCTGCATAGAGCATGAGCACATAATGCTGCATAGCGCATGAGAACGCAGTGCTGCTTAGAGCATCAGGACATAATGCTGCATAGAGCATAACACAATGCTGCATAGAGCATGAGGACACAATGCTGCATAGAGCATGAGAACACAATGCTGCATAGAGAATGAGAACACAACACTGCATAGAGCATGAAGACATAATGCTGCATTGAGCATGAGAACACAGTGCTGCATAGAGCATGAGAACACAGTGCTGCATAGAGCATGAGAAATCGGTGCAACATGCAGCATGAGGGCATAATGCTGCATAGAGCATGAGAACACAATGTTTCACAGAGCATGAGAACATTACACTGCATAGAGCATGAGAACACAATGCTGCATTCAGCATGAGAACACAATGCTGCATAGAGCATGAGAACACAATGCTGCATTGAGAATGCGAACACACTGTTATATAGAGCATGAGAACAAAATGCTGCATAGAGCATGAGAACACAATGCTGCATAGAGAATGAGAACACAACGCTGCACAGAGCATGAAGACATAATGCTGCACTGAGCATGAGAACACAGTGCTGCATAGAGCATGAGAACACGGTGCAACATGCAGCATGAGGGCATAATGCTGCATAGAGCATGAGAACACAATGTTTCACAGAGCATGAGAACATTACACTGCATAGAGCATGAGAACACAATGCTGCATTCAGCATGAGAACACAATGCTGCATAGAGCATGAGAACACAATGCTGCATTGAGAATGCGAACACACTGTTATATAGAGCATGAGAACAAAATGCTGCATAGAGCATGAGAACACAATTCTGCAGAGAGAATGAGAACACAACATTGCATAGAGCATGAAGACGTAACGCTGCATTGAGCATGAGAACACAGTGCCGCATAGAGCATGAGGACATGATGCTGCATAGAGCATGAGAACACGGTGCTACATGCAGAATAAGGGTATAATGCTGCATAGAGCATGAGAACGCAATGCTGCATAGAGCATGAGAACACAACACTGCATAGTGAATGAGGACATAACGCTGCACAGAGCATGAGAACACAGTGTTGCATAGAGCAATGAGAACACAACACTGCATAGAGCATGAGAACACATTGCTGCATAGAGCATTAGAAGAAAACGCTGCATAGAGCAAGAGAAGATGGCACTGCATAGAGCATGAGAAGACAACGCAGGATAGAGCATGAATACACAGCACTGCATAAAGCAAAGAGAACACAGTGCTGCATAAAACATGAGAAGACAACGCTGCTTAGAGAATGAGGACGTAACGCTGCATAAAGCATGAGAACACAATGCTGCATAGTGCATGAGAACACAATGCTGCATAGAGCATGAGAACACAATGCTACAGAGAGCATGAGAACACAATGCTGCAGAGAGTAAGAGAACACAATGTTGCATAGAGCATGGGAACACACCGCTGCATAAACCATGAGAACACAGTGCTGCATAGAGCATGAGAATGCAACACTGCATAGAGCATGAGAAAACATTGCTGCATAGAGCATGAGGACATAACACGGCAGAGAGCATGAGAACGCAGTGCTGCTTAGAACATGAGTACACAATGCTGCATAGAGCATGAGAACACAATGCTGCATAGAGAATGAGAACACAACGCTGCATAGAGCATGAGGACATGACGCAGAGAGTATGAGAACACAATGTTGCATAGAGCATGAGAACACATTGCTGCATAGACCATGAGAACACAGTGCTGCATAGAGCATGAGAACACAACATTGCAGAGAGCATGAGAACATATTGGTGCATAGAGCATGAGGACATAATTCTGCATAGCGCATGAGAACACAGCGCTGCTTCGAGCATGAGGACATAATGCTGCATAGAGCATAACACAATGCTGCATAGAGCATGAGGACACAATGCTGCATAGAGCATGAGAACACAATGCTGCATAGAGAATGAGAACACAACGCTGCATAGAGCATGAAGACATAATGCTGCATAGAGCATGAGAACGCAATGCTGCATAGAGCATTAGAACAAAACACTGCATACAGTATGAGAACGCATTGCTGCATAGTGCATTAGAAGAAAATGCTGCATAGAGCAAGAGAAGAAACACTGCATAGAGCATGAGAAGACAACGCAGGATAGAGCATGAATAGACAGCACTGCAGAAAGCAAAGAGAACACAGTGCTGCATAAAACATGAGAACACAGTGCTGCATAGAGCATGAGGACATAATGCTGCATAGAACAAGAGAAGGCAACACTGCACAGAGCAATGAGAACACAGCACTGCATAAAGAATGAGGACATAACACTGCATAGAGCATGAGAACACAGTGTGGCATAGTGCATGAGAACACAATGCTGCATAGAGCATGAGAATACAACGATGCATAGAGCATGAGAACACAGTGCAGCATACAGCATGAGGACATAATGTTGCCTACAACATTAGAACAGAACACTGGATCGAGCAAGAGGACACACTGCAGCAAACAGCATCATGACATAACGCTGCATCGAGCATGAGGACACACTGCAGCAAACAACATCATGACATAACAGCTGCATAGAGAATGAGAATACAACAATGCATATAGCATGAGAATACAATGCTGCACAAGCATGAGAAGACAACTCTGCATAGAGAATGAGAAGACAACGCTGCATAGTGCATGAGAAGGCAACGCTGCATAGAGAATGAGAAGACAACGTTGCCTACAGCATGAGAACCACAACGCTGCAATGAGCATGACAACACAATGCGGCATCGAGCATGAGAACATAATGCTGCCTAGAGCATGAGAACACAATGCCACATAGAGCATGAGAACTCAAGGTTGCAAAGAGCATGAGAACACAACGCTGCTTGGAGCGTGAGACGACAACGCTGCACAGAGCATGAGAACACAATGATGCATAGAGCATGAGAACACAACGATGCATAGAGCCTGAGAACACAATGCTGCATAGAGCATGAGAAAACAATGCTGCATAGAGCATGAGAAGGCAACGCTGCAGAGTGCATGAGAATTTTAAGGCTGCCTATAGCATGAGAACACAATGCTGCCTACAGCAAGAGAACACAACGCTGCCTACAGCATGAGAACACAACGCTGCAATGAGCATGACAACACAATGCGGCATCGAGCATGAGAACACAATGCTGCAGAGGGCATGAGAACACAACGATGCATACAGAATGAGAACACAATGCTGCCGAGAGCATGAGAACACAATGCTGCATAGAGCATGAAGACATAACGCTGCATTGAGCATGACAACACAGTGCTGCACAGAGCATGAGGACATGACACTGCATAGAGCATGAGAACACAGTGCTACATGCAGCAGGAGGGCATAATGCTGCATAGAGCATGAGAACGTAATGCTGCATATAGCATGGGAACACATTGCAGCATAGTGCATGAGAACACAATGCTGCATCATCCATGAGAACACAATGCTGCATAGAGCATGAGAACACAATGCTGCATCATCCATGAGAACACAATGCTGCATCGATCATGAGAACAAAATGCTGCATAGAGCATGAGAACACATTGCAGCATAGTGCATGAGAACACAATGCTACATAGAGCATGAGAACACAATGCTGCATAGAGCATGAGGACATAATGCTGCATAGAGCATGAGGACATAATGCTGCATAGAGCATGAGATTACAACAATGCATATAGCATGAGACCAAAACGCTGCACAAGCATGAGAAGACAACTCTGCGTAGAGAATGAGAAGACAACGCTGCATAGAGCATGAGAAGACAACGCGGCAGAGTGCATGAGAACACAACGCTGCCTACAGTATGAGAACACAACGCTGCAATGAGCATGACAACACAATGCGGCATCGAGCATGAGAACACAAAGCTGCATAGGGCATGTGAACACATTGCTGCATAGATGATGAGAACACAATGCTGCATCGAGCATGAGGATATAACGCTGCATAGAGCATGAGGACATAACACTGCATAGAGCATGAAAACACAGTGCTGTGTAGTGCATGAGAACACAACGCTGTCTCGAGCATGAGAACACAGTGCTGCACAGAGCATCAGTACACACATTGCTGCATAGAGCATGAGAACACAACAGTGTGTAGAGCATGAGGACATAACCCTGCATGGAGCCTAAGAACACATTGCTGCATGGAGTATAAGAACACATTGCTGCATGGAGCATGAGAACACAATGCTGCAAAGAGCATGAGAACACAATGCTGCATTGAGAATGAGAACAGTGTTGCATAGAGCATGAGAACACAATGCTGCATATAGAATGAGAACACAACGCTGCATAGTGTATGAAGACATAATGCTGCATTGAGCATGAGAACACAGTGCAACGTGCAGCAGGAGGGCATAATGCTGCATAGAGCATGAGAACGCAATGCTGCATATAGCATGGGAACACATTGCAGCATAGTGCATGAGAACACAATGCTGCATCGA
This sequence comes from Chiloscyllium plagiosum, assembly GCF_037043375.1. NCBI lineage: Eukaryota > Metazoa > Chordata > Chondrichthyes > Orectolobiformes > Hemiscylliidae > Chiloscyllium > Chiloscyllium plagiosum. The sequence continues at coordinate 20,509,324 of NW_028270185.1, read as the reverse complement.
CCATGAGAACACAATGCTGCATCGACCATGAGAACATAATGCTGCATAGAGCATGAGAACACAATGCTGCAGAGAGCATGAGAACACAATGCCGCAGAGAGTATGAGAACACAATGTTGCATAGAGCATGAGAACACATTGCTGCATAGACCATGAGAACACAGTGCTGCATGGAGCATGAGAACACAACATTGCAGAGAGCATGAGAACATATTGGTGCATAGAGCATGAGGACATAATTCTGCATAGCGCATGAGAACGCAGCGCTGCTTAGAGCATGAGGAAATAATGCTGCATAGAGCATAACACAATGCTGCATAGAGCATGAGGACACAATGCTGCATAGAGCATGAGAACACAATGCTGCATAGAGAATGAGAACACAACGCTGCATAGAGCATGAAGACATAATGCTGCATAGAGCATGAGAACGCAATGCTGCATAGAGCATTAGAACAAAACACTGCATACAGTATGAGAACGCATTGCTGCATAGTGCATTAGAAGAAAACGCTGCATAGAGCAAAAGAAGAAACACTGCATAGAGCATGAGAAGACAACGCAGGATAGAGCATGAATAGACAGCACTGCAGAAAGCAAAGAGAACACAGTGCTGCATAAAACATGAGAACACAGTGCTGCATAGAGCATGAGGACATAATGCTGCATAGAACAAGAGAAGGCAACACTGCACAGAGCAATGAGAACACAGCACTGCATAAAGAATGAGGACATAACACTGCATAGAGCATGAGGACATAATGCTGCATAGAACAAGAGAAGGCAACACTGCACAGAGCAATGAGAACACAGCACTGCATAAAGAATGAGGACATAACACTGCATAGAGCATGAGAACACAGTGTGGCATAGTGCATGAGAACACAATGCTGCATCGACCATGAGAACACAATGCTGCATAGAGCATGAGAACACAATGCTGGAGAGAGCATGAGAACACAATGCTGCAGAGAGTATGAGAACACATCGTTGCATAAATCATGAGAACACAGTGCTGCATACAGCATGAGAACGCAACACTGCACAGAGCATGAGAACACAATGCTGCATTGAGCATGAGGACATAATACTGCATAGAGCATGAGAACGCAGTGCTGCAGAGAGCATGAGGACATAATGCTGCAAAGAGCATAATGCAATGCTGCATAGAGAATGAGAACACAACGCTGCATAGAGCATGAACACATAACGCGGCATTGAGCATGAGAACACAGTGCTGCATAGAGCATGAGGACATGACGCTGCATAGAGCATGAGAACACAGTGCTACATGCAGCATGAGGGCATAATGCTGCATAGAGCATGAGAACACAATGCTGCATGTAGCATGAGAACACAATGCTGGAGAGAGCATGAGAACACAATGCTGCAGAGAGTATGAGAACACATTGTTGCATAAATCATGAGAACACAGTGCCGCATACAGCATGAGAACGCAACACTGCACAGAGCATGAGAACACAATGCTGCATAGAGCATGAGGACATAATACTGCATAGAGCATGAGAACGCAGTGCTGCACAGAGCATGAGGACATAATGCTGCAAAGAGCATAATGCAATGCTGCATAGAGAATGAGAACACAATGCTGCATAGAGCATGAAGACATAACGCTGCATTAAGCATGAGAACGCAGTGCTGCATAGAGTATGAGGACATGAAGCTGCATAGAGCATGAGAACACGGTGCTACATGCAGCATGAGGGCATAATGCTGCATAGAGCATGAGAACACAATGCTGCATGTAGCATGAGAACACAACGATGCATAGAGCATGAGAACTCAATGTTACATAGAGCATGAGAACACATTGCTGCATAGACCATGAGAACACAGTGCTGCATAGTGCATGAGAATATGTTGCTGCATACAGCATGAGGGCATAACGCTGCATAGAGCATAACACAATGCTGCATAGAGCATGAGGACCTAACGGTGCATCGAGCATGAGAACAAAACGCTGCAGAAAGCATGAGAACACAACATTGCATAAAGCATGAGAATACATTGCTGCATACAGCATGAGAACACATCGCTGCATAGAGCATGAGAACACAATGCTGCATAGAGCATGAGAACACAATGCTGCATAGATCATGAGAACACAATGCTGCATAGAGCATGAGAACACAATGCTGCATAGAGCATGAGAGCAGAACGCTGCATTGAGCATGAGAACACAACACTGCATAGAGCATGAGAACACATTGCTGCGTAGTGCATGAGAACACATTGCTGCATAGAGCATGAGGACATAATGCTGCAGAGAGCATGAGAACACATTGCTGCATAGAGCATGAGAATACATTGCTGCGTAGTGCATGAGGACATAACGTTGCATAGAGCATGAGAACATAACAATGCATAGAGCATGAGAACACCGTGCTGCATAGAGCATGAGAACACAATGTTGCATAGAGTATGAGAACACATCGCTGCATAGACCATGAAAACACAGTGCTGCGTAGACCATGAGATCACAACGCCGCATACAGCATTAGAACACAGTGCTGCATCTAGCATGAGAACACAATGCTGCATATAGCATGAGGACATAATGCTGCATAGAGCATTAGAAGACAAAGCTGCATAGAGCAAGAGAAGACAGCACTGCATAGAGCATGAGAACAAAACACTGCATCGAGCATGAGGTCATAACGCTGCATAGAGCATGAAAACATAATGCTGCAAAGAGCATGAGAAGACAATGCTGCATGTAGAATGAGAACACATTGCTGCGTAGTGCATGAGAACACAATGCTGCATCGACCATGAGGACATAATGCCGCAGAAAGCATGAGAACACAATGCTGCAGAGAGTATGAGAACACAATGTTGCATAGAGCATGAGAACACAATGTTGCATAGAGCATGAGAACACAGTGCTGCACAGAGCATTAGGACATAACGCTGCATAGAGCATGAGAGCACATTGCTGCAGAGAGCATGAGAACACATTGCTGCATAGAGATGAGGGCAGAACGCTGCATAGAGCATGAGAACACAACACTGCAGAGAGCATGAGAACACATTGCTGCATAGAGATGAGGGCAGAACGCTGCATAGAGCATGAGAACACAACACTGCATAGAGCATGAGAACACAATGCTGCGTAGAGCATGAACCAGGGGATAATCCCTGGAGTGATGGAGGAGTGAACCTGGAGATAATCCCTGGGGTGAAGTAGGAGTGATCCAGGGGTTAATCCCTGTGGTGAAGGGGGAGTGAACCAGGGGATAAACCGTGGGGATGATGGAGGAGTGAACCAGGGGATAATCCCTGGGTTGATATAGGAGTGAACTAGGGGATAATCCCTGGGGCGATGGAGGAGTGTTGAAACTTTATTGCTGGAACAGCACAGCAGGTCAGGCAGCATCCAGGGAACAGGAGATTCGACGTTTCGGGCACAGGCCCTTCTTCAGGCCCTGCTGCCTGACCTGCTGTGCTGTTCCAGCAATAAAGTTTCAACTTTGATCTCCAGCATCTGCAGACCTCACTTTCTCCGCGATGGAGGAGTGAACCAGGGGTTAATTCCAGGGGTGAAGGAGGGGTGAACCGGTGGATAATCCCTGGGGTGATGTAGGAGTGAACCAGGGGTTAATCCCTGGGGTGATGGAGGGGTGAAACAGGGGAAAATCTCTGGAGTGAAGGAGGGGTGAACCGGTGGATAATCCCTGGGGTGATGGAGGAGTGAGGAGAAAGTGAGGTCTGCAGATGCTGGAGATCAAAGTTGAAACTTTATTGCTGGAACAGCACAGCAGGTCAGGCAGCATCCAGGGAACAGGAGATTCGACGTTTCGGGCACAGGCCCTTCTTCAGGAATGAGCAGAGTGTTCAGCAGGAGAAGATAAAAGGTAGGGAGGAGGGACTTGGAGGAGGGGCATTGGAAATGTGATATGTGATGGAGGAGTGAACCAGGGGATAATCCCTGGGGTGATGGAGGAGTGAACCAGGGGTTAATCGCTGGGGTGATGGAGGGGTGAACCGGTGGATAATCCCTGGGGTGATGGAGGAGTGAACTAGGGGTTAATCCCTGGGGTAATGGAGGGGTGAACCAGGGGATAATCCCTGGGGTGAAGGAGGAGTGAACCAGGGGATAATGCCTTGGGTGATGGAGGATTGAACCAGGGGATAATCCCTGGGGTGATGGAGGAATGAACCAGGGGTTAATCGCTGGGGTGATGGAGGGGTGAACCAGGGGATAATCCCTGGGGTGATGGAGGATTGAACCAGGGGATAATCCCTGGGGTGATTGAGAGTGAAACACCGACACTCCTGGCCTCTCCTTGGCAGAAGCTGAGTGCTATCTCTCAGACACTTCTTCCTATCTCCCCTTGAACCATGACCCCACCATTGGTCAACAAGCTGTCACTAGGAGTACTGCCCTCATTTCCTCTGAAGATCTCCCTCGATTGCTTCCCACCTCATAAACCCAGCAGTCCATATAGCCTGCCTTTATCTCCTTCCCAAAACCCACGAACAGGACTACTCCCGGAGACCCATTGTTTCAGCCTATTCCTTCCTATCTTGAGTCTATTTGTTCCCATCTTGTTCAGTCCCTTCCCACTTAAGCTGATGATTCTTCAGAGACTTTTTAAGAATTAATTCAGGGGATGTGGATGTCACTGGTCAGGCCATTATTTATTGCCCATCCCTAATTGCCCAGAGGCAATTTGAGAGTCAACCTACTTGCTGTGGGTCTCGAGTCACAAATAGGTCACACTGGTTAACGCCGACAGATTTGCTTCTCTTAAGGGCATTAGTGAACTAGATGAATTTTTCTGATCATTGACAATGGTTTCATGGTCATCATTAGATTTAGTCCCAGAGTTTTTTGTTGAATTCAAATTTCACCATATGCCATGGTGGAATTTGAACCTGGGTACCCAGAATATTACCAGGGTCTCTGGATTAATACTCTAGCGATAATACCAATAGGCCATCCCCTTCCTTATATATGATTTATACATTTATCATAACCTCCCATACATGTAAACTGACATTAAATTCCTGTTTCCTGTTTGTAAACACTTCCTCTTCATCATGAATGTTTAATCCCTCTACAAGTCCATCCTCCATGATGGCCTGATGGCTCTCCCATTTTGTCTTGAGAAGAGACCTTAACATTCCCCATCCATCATGACCTTCTTTAGTCTGGGAAAACAGATCTTAATAGTCCTCATCCACCATGACTCTCCTTAATCTGAGAAAAGAGACCTTACCAATTTCCATCCACTATGACCCTCCTTAGTCTGGCTTAGCTCATCCACACTTTGAACAACTTGTCCTTTAACTCACACAATGGTGTAGCCATGGGTAAGCAAACAGGTCCCACCTTTGCCTGTCTGTTTTTCCTGGGAGTACATGGCTTCCTATTCGTGACAGGAATTGAAAAAAAGTGACCAGGTTTGCTTTCAATTTCTATCCTTCTCTCACCTTCACCTGGTCCATCATTTATTCTTCCCTGTACTTCCCTGATTTCAGCGTTTCCTGGGAATAAGCTAGCCACTGATATTTATTATGAACTCACAGACTCCCAAAGTTACCTTGATTATATTTCCTGCAAGGAGTTCATTCCAATGCTGCAGTTCCTCTGTTTCTGTTCCAATCTTGCCACCTTGCGCCAGGTTGTCAAAGATGTGTCATGTTTTCTTCTAAAGTGAGCAATCGCCTAACCCCTACCAACTCATTATGGTTGACAGGACCTTCGGCTGTGTCCACACTTCTTCCCCCATCTCCACACACCATCCAAGAAGGACAATGAGGTTCCTCTTGTCCTAACCAACTGCCCATTATCTCTCTATTCAAAGGATTGTTGATTCTGCCACCTCCAGCAGGATACCACCACTGGATAATCCCCTCCCGTACACTGACAGCACTCCATTCCACACCCTGGTCCATTGCTCCATCACTCCCAATACTTCCGCATTCGCCTGTAACACCCACCAGCAATTAATCTCCTCCCTCTTCACTGTCCGAGGCCTCAAACAAACCTTCCGGGTAAAACAAATTTTACTTGTTCTTTTTCTCAGACTAATCTACTGTATTTACAACTCACAATAGAGTCTCCTCTACTGGCGAGATCTGGATGACCACTTTGCTGAACACCTCCATTCTTTCCCTAGACATGACCCCCAGCTTCCCAGCCATTTGCTATTCTAATGCACCATATTGCTCTCATGCGAGCATTTTTGTACTAGACGTGCTAACTCGATCCAATGCAACCTGATGCAAGCTGGAGAATCAGCTCCTCACTTTCCATTTAGGTTTTTACAACCTTCAGGACTGATCATTAAGTTCAGATCATGGACACTGCTTTCCATTTTGAATATATCCCATTACTCTCCTTCCTCTCCATGTCTAACTTACATGCATTTATTTTCAGCAAAGCTCATCTACTTTCCACGATTCATACTTACAATCAACACTGGGTTTGTATCTGGACCACACTTTGAATACATTAGCATTTGCCTTGTTTTTGCTCCTGAAACCCAGATCAATTGCTCCGTTCACTCCTCTCTGTCACTTTGTAACAGTAAAATAGCCATCATTTTAAGTTGCCTTGGTTCCAAAGACTCATTACACTCAAACATTAGTTCTACTTCTCTCTCCATGGAGACAAAAAAGCTGCAAATGGTGGAATCCAAGGTAGACAAGCAGGAGGCTGGAAGAACACAGCAAGACAGGCAGCATCAGGAGGCTGAGGGAACACAGCAAGGCAGGCAACATCAGGAGGCTGAGGGAACACAGCAAGGCAGGCAGTATCAGGAGGCTGAGGGAACACAGCAAGCCAGGCAGCATCAGGAGGCTGGGGGAACACAGCAAGCCAGGCAGCATCAGGAGGCTGAGGGAACACAGCAAGGCAGGCAGCATCAGGAGGCTGGGGGAACACAGCAAGCCAGGCAGTATCAGGAGGCTGAGGGAACACAGCAAGCCAGGCAGTATCAGGAGGCTGAGGGAACACAGCAAGGCAGGCAGCATCAGGAGACTGGGGAAAGACAGCAAGGCAGGCAGCACCAGGAGGCGGAGGGAACGCAGCAAGGCAGTCAGCATCAGGAGGCTGGGGGAACACAGCAAGGCAGGCAGCATCAGGAGGCTGGGGAAACACAGCAAGGCAGGCAGTATCAGGAGGCTGAGGGAACACAGCAAGCCCGGCAGCATCAGGAGGCTGGGGGAACACAGCAAGGCAGGCAGCATCAGGAGGGAGAGGAACACAGCAAGGCAGGCAGCATCGGAAGGCTGGGGAAACACAGCAAGGCAGGCAGTATCAGGAGGCTGAGGGAACACAACAAGGCAGGCAGCATCAGGAGGCTGGGGGAACACAGCAAGGCAGGCAGCATCGGGAGGCTGGGGAAACACAGCAAGGCAGGCAGTATCAGGAGGCTGAGGGAACACAGCAAGGCAGGCAGCATCGGGAGGCTGGAGGAACACAGCAAGGCAGGCAGTATCAGGAGGCTGAGGGAACACAGCAAGGCAGGCAGCATCAGGAGGCTGGGGGAACACAGGAAGGCAGGCAGCATCGGGAGGCTGGAGGAACACAGCAAGGCAGGCAGCATCAGGAGGCTGGAAGAACACAGCAAGCTTGGGAGCATCAGGAGGATGGGGGAACACAGCAAGGCAGGCAGCATCGGGAGCTAGAGGAACACAGCAAGGCAGGCAGCATCAGGAGGCTGGAGGAACACAGCAAGGCAGTCAGCATCAGGAGGCTGAGGGAGCACAGCAAGGCAGGCAGCATCAGGAGGCTAGGGGAACACAGCAAGGCAGGCAGCATCAGGAGGCTGAGGGAACACAGCAAGCCAGGCAGCATCAGGAGGCGGAGGGAACACAGCAAGGCAGTCAGCATCAGGAGGCTGAGGGAGCACAGCAAGGCAGGCAGCATCAGGAGGCTGGGGGAGCACAACAAGGCAGGCAGCATCAGGAGGCTGGGGGTACACAGCAAGCTAGGGAGCATCAGGAGGCTGGGGGAACACAGCAAGGCAGGCAGCATCAGGAGCTAGAGGAACACAGCAAGCCCGGCTGCATCAGGAGGCTGGAGGAACACAGCAAGGCAGGTAGCATCCGGAGGCTGAGGGAACACAGCAAGGCAGGCAGCATCAGGAGGCTGGGGGAACACAGCAAGGCAGGGAGCATCAGGAGGCTGAGGGAACACAGCAAGGCAGTCAGCATCAGGAGGCTGAGGGAGCACAGCAAGGCAGGCAGCATCAGGAGGGAGAGGGAACACATCAAGGCAGGCAGACAGCACCAGGAGGCTGGGGGAACACAGCAAGGCAGGCAGCATCAGGAGGCTGGAGGAACACATCAAGGCAGGAAGCATCAGGAGGCTGAGAGAACACAGCAAGCCAAGCAGCATCAGGAGATTGGAGGTACACAGCAAGCTAGGGAGCATCAGGAGGCTGGGGTAAGACAGTAAGGCAGGCAGCATCAGGAGACTGGAGGAACACAGCAAGCTAGGGAGCATCAGGAGGCTGGGGTAAGACAGCAAGGCAGGCAGCATCAGGAGGTAGAGGAACACAGCAAGCCAGGCAGCATCAGGAGGGAGAGGGAGCACAGCAAGGCCGGCAGTATAGGAAGCTGAGGGAACACAGCAAGGCAGGCAGCATCAGGAGGCTGAGGGAGCACAGCAAGCCAGGCAGCATCAGGAGGCTGGAGGCACACAGCAATGCAGGTAGCATCAGGAGACTGGAGGAACACAGCAAGGCAGGCAGCATCAGGAGGCTGGGGGAATACAGCAAGGCAGGCAGCATCAGGAGGCTGGAGGAACACAGCAAGGCAGGTAGCATCAGGAGGCTGAGGGAACACAGCAAGGCAGGCAGCATCAAGAGGCTGAGGGTGCACAGCAAGGCAGGTGGCATCAGGAGGGAGAGGGAACACAGCAAGGCTGGCAGCATCAGGAGGCTGAGGGAGCACAGGAAGGCATGTGGCATCAGGAGGGAGAGGGAACACAGCAAGGCTGGCAGCATCAGGAGGCTGAGGGAGCACAGCAAGGCAGGTGGCATCAGGAGGCTGAGGGAACATAGCAAGGCAGGCAGCATCAGGAGCCTGAGGGAGCACAGCAAGGCAGGCAGCATCAGGATGCTGGGGAACACAGCAAGGCAGGCAGCATGTGGAGTTAGAGGGAACACAGCAAGGCAGGCAGACAGCACCAGGAGGCTGGGGGAACACAGCAAGCTAGGCAGCATCAGGATGCAGGGGGAACACAGCAAGGCAGGTAGCATCAGGGGGGAGAGGGAACACAACAAGGCAGGCAGCATCAGAAGGCTTGAGGAACACAGCAAGGCAGGCAGCATCAGGAGACGGGAGGAACAAAGCAAGCTTGGGAGCATCAGGAGGCTGGGAGAAGACACCAAAGCAGGCAGCATCAGGAGCTAGAGGAACACAGCAAGCCCGGCAGCATCAGGAGGCTGGGAGAACACAGCAAAGCAGGCAGCATCAGGAGCTAGAGGAACACAGCAAGGCAGGCAGCATCAGGAGGCTGGGGGAACACAGCAAGGCAGGCAGCATCAGGAGGCTGAGGGAACACAGCAAGGCAGGTAGCATCAGGATGCTGAGGGAACACAGCAAGGCAGGCAGCATCAGGATGCTGGGGGAACACAGCAAGGCAGGCAGCATCAGGAGGCTGAGGGAACACAGCAAGGCAGGTAGCATCAGGAGGCTGGGGGAACACAGCAAGGCAGGCAGCATCAGGATGCTGGGGGAACACAGCAAGGCAGGCAGCATCAGGAGGCTGAGGGAACACAGCAAGGCAGGTAGCATCAGGATGCTGAGGGAACACAGCAAGGCAGGCAGCATCAGGAGGCTGAGGGAACACAACAAGAAAGGCAGCATCAGGAGGCTGGGGGAACACAGCAAGGCAGGCAGCATCAGGATGCTGAGGGAACACAGCAAGGCAGGCAGCATCAGGAGCTAGAGGAACACAGCAAGGCAGGCAGCATCAGGAGGCTGGGGGAACACAGCAAGGCAGGCAGCATCAGGAGGCTGAGGGAACACAGCAAGGCAGGTAGCATCAGGATGCTGAGGGAACACAGCAAGGCAGGCAGCATCAGGAGGCTGAGGGAACACAACAAGGCAGGCAGCATCAGGAGGCTGGGGGAACACAGCAAGGCAGGTGGCATCAGGAGGGAGAGGGAACACAACAAGGCAGGCAGCATCAGAAGGCTTGAGGAACACAGCAAGGCAGGCAGCATCAGGAGACGGGAGGAACAAAGCAAGCTTGGGAGCATCAGGAGGCTGGGAGAAGACAGCAAAGCAGGCAGCATCAGGAGCTAGAGGAACATAGCAAGGCAGGTTGCATCAGGAGGCTGGGGGAACACAGCAAGGCAGGCAGCATCAGGTGGCTGAGGGAACACAGCAAGGCAGGTAGCATCAGGATGCTGAGGGAACACAGCAAGGCAGGCAGCATCAGGAGGCTGAGGGAACACAACAAGGCAGGCAGCATCAGGAGACTGGGGGAGCACAGCAAGGCAGGCCGCAACAGGAGTCAGGAGTACACAGCAAGTCAGGCAGCATCAGGAGGCTCCGGGAACACAGCAAGGCAGGCAGCATCAGGAGGCTGGGGGAGCACAGCAAGGCAGGCAGCATCTGGAGGCTGGGGGAACATAGCAAGGCAGGCAGCATCAGGAGGCTGAGGGAACACAAGGCAGGCAGCATCAGGAGGCTGGGGGAACACAGCAAGGCAGGCAGCATCAGGATGCTGAGGGAACACAGCAAGGCAGGCAGCATCAGGAGCTAGAGGAACACCGCAAGCCTGGCAGCATCAGGAGGGTGGGGGAACACAGCAAGGCAGGCAGCATCAGGAGGATGGGGGAAGACAGCAAGGCAGGCAGCATCAGGAGCTAGAGGAACACAGCAAGCCAGGCAACATCAGGAGACTGGGGGAACACAGCAAGACAGGCAGCACCAGGAGGCTGGGGGAACACAGCAAGGCAGGCAGCATCAGGAGGCTGAGGGAACACAGCAAGGCAGGTAGCATCAGGATGCTGAGGGAACACAGCAGGGCAGGTAGCATCAGGAGGCTGAGGGAACACAGCAAGGCACTCAGCATCAGGAGGCAGGGGGAACACAGCAGGGCAGGTAGCATCAGGAGGCTTGGGGAACACAGCAAGGCAGGTGGCATCAGGAGGGAGAGGGAACACAACAAGGCAGGCAGCATCAGAAGGCTTGAGGAACACAGCAAGGCAGGCAGCATCAGGAGACGGGAGGAACAAAGCAAGCTTGGGAGCATCAGGAGGCTGGGAGAAGACAGCAAAGCAGGCAGCATCAGGAGCTAGAGGAACATAGCAAGGCAGGCTGCATCAGGAGGCTGGGGGAACACAGCAAGGCAGGCAGCATCAGGTGGCTGAGGGAACACAGCAAGGCAGGTAGCATCAGGATGCTGAGGGAACACAGCAAGGCAGGCAGCATCAGGAGGCTGAGGGAACACAACAAGGCAGGCTGCATCAGGAGACTGGGGGAGCACAGCAAGGCAGGCCGCAACAGGAGTCAGGAGTACACAGCAAGTCAGACAGCATCAGGAGGCTCCGGGAACACAGCAAGGCAGGCAGCATCAGGAGGCTGGGGGAGCACAGCAAGGCAGGCAGCATCTGGAGGCTGGGGGAACATAGCAAGGCAGGCAGCATCAGGAGGGTGAGGGAACACAGCAAGGCAGGCAGCATCAGGAGGCTGGGAGAACACAACAAGGCAGGCAGCATCAGGAGGCTGGGGGAACACAGCAAGGCAGGTGGCATCAGGAGGGAGAGGGAACACAACAAGGCAGGCAGCATCAGAAGGCTGGAGGAACACAGCAAGGCAAGCAGCATCAGGAGACTGGAGGAACACAGCAAGCTTGGGAGCATCAGGAGGCTGGGAGAAGACAGCAAAGCAGGCAGCATCAGGAGCTAGAGGAACACAGCAAGCCCGGCAGCATCAGGAGACTGGGGGAACACAGCAAGGCAGGCAGCATCAGGAGGCTGGGGGAACACAGCAAGGCAGGCAGCATCAGGAGGCTGAGGGAACACAGCAAGGCAGGTAGCATCAGGATGCTGAGGGAACACAGCAAGGCAGGCAGCATCAGGAGGCTGGGGGAACACAGCAAGGCAGGCAGCATCAGGAGGCTGGAGGAACACAGCAGGGCAGGCAGCATCAGAAGGCTGGAGGAACACAGCAAGGCAGGCAGCATCAGGAGGGAGAGGGAACACAGCAAGGCAGGCAGCATCAGGAGGCTGGAGGAACATAGCAAGGCAGGCAGCATCAGGAGACTGGGGGAGCACAGCAAGGCAGGCCGCAACAGGAGTCAGGAGTACACAGCAAGCCAGGCAGCATCAGGAGGCTCCGGGAACACAGCAAGGCAGGCAGCATCAGGAGGCTGGGGGAACACAGCAAGGCAGGCAGCATCTGGAGGCTGGGAGAACATAGCAAGGCAGGCAGCATCAGGAGGTTGGGGGAACACAGCAAGGTAGGTAGCATCAGGAGTCAGGGGTTCACAGCAAGGCAGGCAGCATCAGGAGGCTGGGGGAACACAGCAAGGCAGGCAGCATCAGGAGGCTGGAGGAACATAGCAAGGCAGGCTGCATCAGGAGGCTGAGGGAACACAGCAAGGCAGGTAGCATCAGGAGGCTGGGGGAACACAGCAAGGCAGGCAGCATCAGGAGGCTGAGGGAACACAGCAAGGCAGGTAGCATCAGGATGCTGAGGGAACACAGCAAGGCAGGCAGCATCAGGAGGCTGAGGGAACACAACAAGGCAGGCAGCATCAGGAGGCTGGGGGAACACAGCAAGGCCGGCAGCATCAGGAGGCTGGGGGAACACAGCAAGGCAGGCAGCATCAGGAGGCTGAGGGAACACAGCAAGGCAGGTAGCATCAGGATGCTGAGGGAACACAGCAAGGCAGGCAGCATCAGGAGGCTGAGGGAACACAACAAGGCAGGCAGCATCAGCAGGCTGGGGGAACACAGCAAGGCCGGCAGCATCAGGAGGCTGGGGGAACACAGCAAGGCAGGCAGCATCAGGAGGCTGAGGGAACACAGCAAGGCAGGTAGCATCAGGATGCTGAGGGAACACAGCAAGGCAGGCAGCATCAGGAGGCTGAGGGAACACAACAAGGCAGGCAGCATCAGGAGACTGGGGGAGCACAGCAAGGCAGGCCGCAACAGGATTCAGGAGTACACAGCAAGCCAGGCAGCATCAGGAGGCTGAGGGAACACAACAAGGCAGGCAGCATCAGGAGGCTGGGGGAACACAGCAAGGCAGGCAGCATCAGGAGGCTGGGGGAACACAGCAAGGCAGGTGGCATCAGGAGGGAGAGGGAACACAACAAGGCAGGCAGCATCAGAAGGCTGGAGGAACACAGCAAGGCAGGCAGCATCAGGAGACGGGAGGAACACAGCAAGCTTGGGAGCATCAGGAGGCTGGGCGAAGACAGCAAAGCAGGCAGCATCAGGAGCTAGAGGAACACAGCAAGCCCAGCAGCATCAGGAGACTGGGGGAACACAGCAAGGCAGGCAGCATCAGGAGGCTGGGGGAACACAGCAAGGCAGGCAGCATCAGGATGCTGAGGGAACACAGCAAGGCAGGTAGCATCAGGATGCTGAGGGAACACAGCAAGGCAGGCAGCATCAGGAGGCTGGGGGAACACAGCAAAGCAGGCAGCATCAGGAGGCTGGGGGAGCACAGCAAGGCAGGCAGCATCAGGAGGCTGGGGGAACACAGCAAGGCAGGCAGCATCAGGAGGCTGGGGGAACACAGCAAGGCAGGCAGCATCAGGTGGCTGGGGGAACACAGCAAGGCTGGCAGCATCAGGAGGCTGGGGGAACACAGCAAGGCAGGCAGCATCAGGAGGGAGAGGGAACACAGCAAGGCAGGCAGCATCAGGAGGCTGGAGGAACACAACAAGGCAGGCAGCATCAGGAGACTGGGGGAGCACAGCAAGGCAGGCCGCAACAGGAGTCAGGAGTACACAGCAAGCCAGGCAGCATCAGGAGGCTCCGGGAACACAGCAAGGCAGGCAGCATCAGGAGGCTGGGGGAACACAGCAAGGCAGGCCGCATCAGGAGGCTGGTGGAATACAGCAAGGCAGGCCGCATCAGGAGGCTGGGGGAATACAGCAAGGCAGGCCGCATCAGGAGGCTGGGGGAACACAGCAAGGCAGATAGCATCAGGAGTCAGGGGTTCACAGCAAGCCAGGCAGCATCAGGAGGCTGAGGGAACACAGCAAGGCAGGCAGCATCAGGAGGCTGGAGGAACTCAGCAAGGCAGGCAGCATCAGGAGACTGGGGGAACACAGCAAGCCAGGCCGCATCAGGAGGCTGTGGGAACACCGCAAAGCAGGCAGCATCAGGAGGCTGGGGTAACACAGCAACGCAGGCAGCATCAGGAGACTGGGGGAACACAGCAAGGCAGGCAGCATTAGGAGGCTGGGGGAACACAGCAAGGCAGGCAGCATCAGGAGGCTGGGGGATCACAGCAAGGCAGGCAGCACCAGGAGGCTGGGGGAACACAGCAAGGCAGGCAGCATCAGGAGGTAGAGGGACACAGCAAGGCAGGCAGCATCAGGAGGCTGGGGGAACACAGCAAGGCAGGCAGCATCAGGACGGAGAGGGAACACAGCAAGCCCGGCAGCATCAGGAGACTGGGGGAACACAGCAAGGCAGGCTGCATCAGGAGGCTGGGGGAACACAGCAAGGCAGGCAGCATCAGGAGGCTGGGGGAACACAGCAAGGCAGGTAGCATCAGGATGCTGAGGGAACACAGCAAGGCAGGCAGCATCAGGAGGCTGAGGGAGCACAGCAAGCCAGGCAGCATCAGGAGGCTGGAGGCACACAGCAATGCAGGTAGCATCAGGAGACTGGAGGAACACAGCAAGGCAGGCAGCATCAGGAGGCTGGGGGAATACAGCAAGGCAGGCAGCATCAGGAGGCTGGAGGAACACAGCAAGGCAGGTAGCATCAGGAGGCTGAGGGAACACAGCAAGGCAGGCAGCATCAAGAGGCTGAGGGTGCACAGCAAGGCAGGTGGCATCAGGAGGGAGAGGGAACACAGCAAGGCTGGCAGCATCAGGAGGCTGAGGGAGCACAGGAAGGCATGTGGCATCAGGAGGGAGAGGGAACACAGCAAGGCTGGCAGCATCAGGAGGCTGAGGGAGCACAGCAAGGCAGGTGGCATCAGGAGGCTGAGGGAACACAGCAAGGCAGGCAGCATCAGGAGCCTGAGGGAGCACAGCAAGGCAGGCAGCATCAGGATGCTGGGGAACACAGCAAGGCAGGCAGCATGTGGAGTTAGAGGGAACACAGCAAGGCAGGCAGACAGCACCAGGAGGCTGGGGGAACACAGCAAGCTAGGCAGCATCAGGATGCAGGGGGAACACAGCAAGGCAGGTAGCATCAGGGGGGAGAGGGAACACAACAAGGCAGGCAGCATCAGAAGGCTTGAGGAACACAGCAAGGCAGGCAGCATCAGGAGACGGGAGGAACAAAGCAAGCTTGGGAGCATCAGGAGGCTGGGAGAAGACACCAAAGCAGGCAGCATCAGGAGCTAGAGGAACACAGCAAGCCCGGCAGCATCAGGAGGCTGGGAGAACACAGCAAAGCAGGCAGCATCAGGAGCTAGAGGAACACAGCAAGGCAGGCAGCATCAGGAGGCTGGGGGAACACAGCAAGGCAGGCAGCATCAGGAGGCTGAGGGAACACAGCAAGGCAGGTAGCATCAGGATGCTGAGGGAACACAGCAAGGCAGGCAGCATCAGGATGCTGGGGGAACACAGCAAGGCAGGCAGCATCAGGAGGCTGAGGGAACACAGCAAGGCAGGTAGCATCAGGAGGCTGGGGGAACACAGCAAGGCAGGCAGCATCAGGATGCTGGGGGAACACAGCAAGGCAGGCAGCATCAGGAGGCTGAGGGAACACAGCAAGGCAGGTAGCATCAGGATGCTGAGGGAACACAGCAAGGCAGGCAGCATCAGGAGGCTGAGGGAACACAACAAGAAAGGCAGCATCAGGAGGCTGGGGGAACACAGCAAGGCAGGCAGCATCAGGATGCTGAGGGAACACAGCAAGGCAGGCAGCATCAGGAGCTAGAGGAACACAGCAAGGCAGGCAGCATCAGGAGGCTGGGGGAACACAGCAAGGCAGGCAGCATCAGGAGGCTGAGGGAACACAGCAAGGCAGGTAGCATCAGGATGCTGAGGGAACACAGCAAGGCAGGCAGCATCAGGAGGCTGAGGGAACACAACAAGGCAGGCAGCATCAGGAGGCTGGGGGAACACAGCAAGGCAGGTGGCATCAGGAGGGAGAGGGAACACAACAAGGCAGGCAGCATCAGAAGGCTTGAGGAACACAGCAAGGCAGGCAGCATCAGGAGACGGGAGGAACAAAGCAAGCTTGGGAGCATCAGGAGGCTGGGAGAAGACAGCAAAGCAGGCAGCATCAGGAGCTAGAGGAACATAGCAAGGCAGGTTGCATCAGGAGGCTGGGGGAACACAGCAAGGCAGGCAGCATCAGGTGGCTGAGGGAACACAGCAAGGCAGGTAGCATCAGGATGCTGAGGGAACACAGCAAGGCAGGCAGCATCAGGAGGCTGAGGGAACACAACAAGGCAGGCAGCATCAGGAGACTGGGGGAGCACAGCAAGGCAGGCCGCAACAGGAGTCAGGAGTACACAGCAAGTCAGGCAGCATCAGGAGGCTCCGGGAACACAGCAAGGCAGGCAGCATCAGGAGGCTGGGGGAGCACAGCAAGGCAGGCAGCATCTGGAGGCTGGGGGAACATAGCAAGGCAGGCAGCATCAGGAGGCTGAGGGAACACAAGGCAGGCAGCATCAGGAGGCTGGGGGAACACAGCAAGGCAGGCAGCATCAGGATGCTGAGGGAACACAGCAAGGCAGGCAGCATCAGGAGCTAGAGGAACACCGCAAGCCTGGCAGCATCAGGAGGGTGGGGGAACACAGCAAGGCAGGCAGCATCAGGAGGATGGGGGAAGACAGCAAGGCAGGCAGCATCAGGAGCTAGAGGAACACAGCAAGCCAGGCAACATCAGGAGACTGGGGGAACACAGCAAGACAGGCAGCACCAGGAGGCTGGGGGAACACAGCAAGGCAGGCAGCATCAGGAGGCTGAGGGAACACAGCAAGGCAGGTAGCATCAGGATGCTGAGGGAACACAGCAGGGCAGGTAGCATCAGGAGGCTGAGGGAACACAGCAAGGCACTCAGCATCAGGAGGCAGGGGGAACACAGCAGGGCAGGTAGCATCAGGAGGCTTGGGGAACACAGCAAGGCAGGTGGCATCAGGAGGGAGAGGGAACACAACAAGGCAGGCAGCATCAGAAGGCTTGAGGAACACAGCAAGGCAGGCAGCATCAGGAGACGGGAGGAACAAAGCAAGCTTGGGAGCATCAGGAGGCTGGGAGAAGACAGCAAAGCAGGCAGCATCAGGAGCTAGAGGAACATAGCAAGGCAGGCTGCATCAGGAGGCTGGGGGAACACAGCAAGGCAGGCAGCATCAGGTGGCTGAGGGAACACAGCAAGGCAGGTAGCATCAGGATGCTGAGGGAACACAGCAAGGCAGGCAGCATCAGGAGGCTGAGGGAACACAACAAGGCAGGCTGCATCAGGAGACTGGGGGAGCACAGCAAGGCAGGCCGCAACAGGAGTCAGGAGTACACAGCAAGTCAGACAGCATCAGGAGGCTCCGGGAACACAGCAAGGCAGGCAGCATCAGGAGGCTGGGGGAGCACAGCAAGGCAGGCAGCATCTGGAGGCTGGGGGAACATAGCAAGGCAGGCAGCATCAGGAGGGTGAGGGAACACAGCAAGGCAGGCAGCATCAGGAGGCTGGGAGAACACAACAAGGCAGGCAGCATCAGGAGGCTGGGGGAACACAGCAAGGCAGGTGGCATCAGGAGGGAGAGGGAACACAACAAGGCAGGCAGCATCAGAAGGCTGGAGGAACACAGCAAGGCAAGCAGCATCAGGAGACTGGAGGAACACAGCAAGCTTGGGAGCATCAGGAGGCTGGGAGAAGACAGCAAAGCAGGCAGCATCAGGAGCTAGAGGAACACAGCAAGCCCGGCAGCATCAGGAGACTGGGGGAACACAGCAAGGCAGGCAGCATCAGGAGGCTGGGGGAACACAGCAAGGCAGGCAGCATCAGGAGGCTGAGGGAACACAGCAAGGCAGGTAGCATCAGGATGCTGAGGGAACACAGCAAGGCAGGCAGCATCAGGAGGCTGGGGGAACACAGCAAGGCAGGCAGCATCAGGAGGCTGGAGGAACACAGCAGGGCAGGCAGCATCAGGAGGCTTGGGGAACACAGCAAGGCAGGTGGCATCAGGAGGGAGAGGGAACACAACAAGGCAGGCAGCATCAGAAGGCTTGAGGAACACAGCAAGGCAGGCAGCATCAGGAGACGGGAGGAACAAAGCAAGCTTGGGAGCATCAGGAGGCTGGGAGAAGACACCAAAGCAGGCAGCATCAGGAGCTAGAGGAACACAGCAAGCCCGGCAGCATCAGGAGGCTGGGAGAACACAGCAAAGCAGGCAGCATCAGGAGCTAGAGGAACACAGCAAGGCAGGCAGCATCAGGAGGCTGGGGGAACACAGCAAGGCAGGCAGCATCAGGAGGCTGAGGGAACACAGCAAGGCAGGTAGCATCAGGATGCTGAGGGAACACAGCAAGGCAGGCAGCATCAGGATGCTGGGGGAACACAGCAAGGCAGGCAGCATCAGGAGGCTGAGGGAACACAGCAAGGCAGGTAGCATCAGGAGGCTGGGGGAACACAGCAAGGCAGGCAGCATCAGGATGCTGGGGGAACACAGCAATGCAGGCAGCATCAGGAGGCTGAGGGAACACAGCAAGGCAGGTAGCATCAGGATGCTGAGGGAACACAGCAAGGCAGGCAGCATCAGGAGGCTGAGGGAACACAACAAGAAAGGCAGCATCAGGAGGCTGGGGGAACACAGCAAGGCAGGCAGCATCAGGATGCTGAGGGAACACAGCAAGGCAGGCAGCATCAGGAGCTAGAGGAACACAGCAAGGCAGGCAGCATCAGGAGGCTGGGGGAACACAGCAAGGCAGGCAGCATCAGGAGGCTGAGGGAACACAGCAAGGCAGGTAGCATCAGGATGCTGAGGGAACACAGCAAGGCAGGCAGCATCAGGAGGCTGAGGGAACACAACAAGGCAGGCAGCATCAGGAGGCTGGGGGAACACAGCAAGGCAGGTGGCATCAGGAGGGAGAGGGAACACAACAAGGCAGGCAGCATCAGAAGGCTTGAGGAACACAGCAAGGCAGGCAGCATCAGGAGACGGGAGGAACAAAGCAAGCTTGGGAGCATCAGGAGGCTGGGAGAAGACAGCAAAGCAGGCAGCATCAGGAGCTAGAGGAACATAGCAAGGCAGGTTGCATCAGGAGGCTGGGGGAACACAGCAAGGCAGGCAGCATCAGGTGGCTGAGGGAACACAGCAAGGCAGGTAGCATCAGGATGCTGAGGGAACACAGCAAGGCAGGCAGCATCAGGAGGCTGAGGGAACACAACAAGGCAGGCAGCATCAGGAGACTGGGGGAGCACAGCAAGGCAGGCCGCAACAGGAGTCAGGAGTACACAGCAAGTCAGGCAGCATCAGGAGGCTCCGGGAACACAGCAAGGCAGGCAGCATCAGGAGGCTGGGGGAGCACAGCAAGGCAGGCAGCATCTGGAGGCTGGGGGAACATAGCAAGGCAGGCAGCATCAGGAGGCTGAGGGAACACAAGGCAGGCAGCATCAGGAGGCTGGGGGAACACAGCAAGGCAGGCAGCATCAGGATGCTGAGGGAACACAGCAAGGCAGGCAGCATCAGGAGCTAGAGGAACACCGCAAGCCTGGCAGCATCAGGAGGGTGGGGGAACACAGCAAGGCAGGCAGCATCAGGAGGATGGGGGAAGACAGCAAGGCAGGCAGCATCAGGAGCTAGAGGAACACAGCAAGCCAGGCAACATCAGGAGACTGGGGGAACACAGCAAGACAGGCAGCACCAGGAGGCTGGGGGAACACAGCAAGGCAGGCAGCATCAGGAGGCTGAGGGAACACAGCAAGGCAGGTAGCATCAGGATGCTGAGGGAACACAGCAGGGCAGGTAGCATCAGGAGGCTGAGGGAACACAGCAAGGCACTCAGCATCAGGAGGCAGGGGGAACACAGCAGGGCAGGTAGCATCAGGAGGCTTGGGGAACACAGCAAGGCAGGTGGCATCAGGAGGGAGAGGGAACACAACAAGGCAGGCAGCATCAGAAGGCTTGAGGAACACAGCAAGGCAGGCAGCATCAGGAGACGGGAGGAACAAAGCAAGCTTGGGAGCATCAGGAGGCTGGGAGAAGACAGCAAAGCAGGCAGCATCAGGAGCTAGAGGAACATAGCAAGGCAGGCTGCATCAGGAGGCTGGGGGAACACAGCAAGGCAGGCAGCATCAGGTGGCTGAGGGAACACAGCAAGGCAGGTAGCATCAGGATGCTGAGGGAACACAGCAAGGCAGGCAGCATCAGGAGGCTGAGGGAACACAACAAGGCAGGCTGCATCAGGAGACTGGGGGAGCACAGCAAGGCAGGCCGCAACAGGAGTCAGGAGTACACAGCAAGTCAGACAGCATCAGGAGGCTCCGGGAACACAGCAAGGCAGGCAGCATCAGGAGGCTGGGGGAGCACAGCAAGGCAGGCAGCATCTGGAGGCTGGGGGAACATAGCAAGGCAGGCAGCATCAGGAGGGTGAGGGAACACAGCAAGGCAGGCAGCATCAGGAGGCTGGGAGAACACAACAAGGCAGGCAGCATCAGGAGGCTGGGGGAACACAGCAAGGCAGGTGGCATCAGGAGGGAGAGGGAACACAACAAGGCAGGCAGCATCAGAAGGCTGGAGGAACACAGCAAGGCAAGCAGCATCAGGAGACTGGAGGAACACAGCAAGCTTGGGAGCATCAGGAGGCTGGGAGAAGACAGCAAAGCAGGCAGCATCAGGAGCTAGAGGAACACAGCAAGCCCGGCAGCATCAGGAGACTGGGGGAACACAGCAAGGCAGGCAGCATCAGGAGGCTGGGGGAACACAGCAAGGCAGGCAGCATCAGGAGGCTGAGGGAACACAGCAAGGCAGGTAGCATCAGGATGCTGAGGGAACACAGCAAGGCAGGCAGCATCAGGAGGCTGGGGGAACACAGCAAGGCAGGCAGCATCAGGAGGCTGGAGGAACACAGCAGGGCAGGCAGCATCAGAAGGCTGGAGGAACACAGCAAGGCAGGCAGCATCAGGAGGGAGAGGGAACACAGCAAGGCAGGCAGCATCAGGAGGCTGGAGGAACATAGCAAGGCAGGCAGCATCAGGAGACTGGGGGAGCACAGCAAGGCAGGCCGCAACAGGAGTCAGGAGTACACAGCAAGCCAGGCAGCATCAGGAGGCTCCGGGAACACAGCAAGGCAGGCAGCATCAGGAGGCTGGGGGAACACAGCAAGGCAGGCAGCATCTGGAGGCTGGGAGAACATAGCAAGGCAGGCAGCATCAGGAGGTTGGGGGAACACAGCAAGGTAGGTAGCATCAGGAGTCAGGGGTTCACAGCAAGGCAGGCAGCATCAGGAGGCTGGGGGAACACAGCAAGGCAGGCAGCATCAGGAGGCTGGAGGAACATAGCAAGGCAGGCTGCATCAGGAGGCTGAGGGAACACAGCAAGGCAGGTAGCATCAGGAGGCTGGGGGAACACAGCAAGGCAGGCAGCATCAGGAGATTGGAGGAACATAGCAAGGCAGGCTGCATCAGGAGGCTGAGGGAACACAGCAAGGCAGGCAGCATCAGGAGGCTGAGGGAACACAACAAGGCAGGCAGCATCAGGAGGCTGGGGGAACACAGCAAGGCCGGCAGCATCAGGAGGCTGGGGGAACACAGCAAGGCAGGCAGCATCAGGAGGCTGAGGGAACACAGCAAGGCAGGTAGCATCAGGATGCTGAGGGAACACAGCAAGGCAGGCAGCATCAGGAGGCTGAGGGAACACAACAAGGCAGGCAGCATCAGGAGGCTGGGGGAACACAGCAAGGCCGGCAGCATCAGGAGGCTGGGGGAACACAGCAAGGCAGGCAGCATCAGGAGGCTGAGGGAACACAGCAAGGCAGGTAGCATCAGGATGCTGAGGGAACACAGCAAGGCAGGCAGCATCAGGAGGCTGAGGGAACACAACAAGGCAGGCAGCATCAGGAGACTGGGGGAGCACAGCAAGGCAGGCCGCAACAGGATTCAGGAGTACACAGCAAGCCAGGCAGCATCAGGAGGCTGAGGGAACACAACAAGGCAGGCAGCATCAGGAGGCTGGGGGAACACAGCAAGGCAGGCAGCATCAGGAGGCTGGGGGAACACAGCAAGGCAGGTGGCATCAGGAGGGAGAGGGAACACAACAAGGCAGGCAGCATCAGAAGGCTGGAGGAACACAGCAAGGCAGGCAGCATCAGGAGACGGGAGGAACACAGCAAGCTTGGGAGCATCAGGAGGCTGGGCGAAGACAGCAAAGCAGGCAGCATCAGGAGCTAGAGGAACACAGCAAGCCCAGCAGCATCAGGAGACTGGGGGAACACAGCAAGGCAGGCAGCATCAGGAGGCTGGGGGAACACAGCAAGGCAGGCAGCATCAGGATGCTGAGGGAACACAGCAAGGCAGGTAGCATCAGGATGCTGAGGGAACACAGCAAGGCAGGCAGCATCAGGAGGCTGGGGGAACACAGCAAAGCAGGCAGCATCAGGAGGCTGGGGGAGCACAGCAAGGCAGGCAGCATCAGGAGGCTGGGGGAACACAGCAAGGCAGGCAGCATCAGGAGGCTGGGGGAACACAGCAAGGCAGGCAGCATCAGGTGGCTGGGGGAACACAGCAAGGCTGGCAGCATCAGGAGGCTGGGGGAACACAGCAAGGCAGGCAGCATCAGGAGGGAGAGGGAACACAGCAAGGCAGGCAGCATCAGGAGGCTGGAGGAACACAACAAGGCAGGCAGCATCAGGAGACTGGGGGAGCACAGCAAGGCAGGCCGCAACAGGAGTCAGGAGTACACAGCAAGCCAGGCAGCATCAGGAGGCTCCGGGAACACAGCAAGGCAGGCAGCATCAGGAGGCTGGGGGAACACAGCAAGGCAGGCCGCATCAGGAGGCTGGTGGAATACAGCAAGGCAGGCCGCATCAGGAGGCTGGGGGAATACAGCAAGGCAGGCCGCATCAGGAGGCTGGGGGAACACAGCAAGGCAGATAGCATCAGGAGTCAGGGGTTCACAGCAAGCCAGGCAGCATCAGGAGGCTGAGGGAACACAGCAAGGCAGGCAGCATCAGGAGGCTGGAGGAACTCAGCAAGGCAGGCAGCATCAGGAGACTGGGGGAACACAGCAAGCCAGGCCGCATCAGGAGGCTGTGGGAACACCGCAAAGCAGGCAGCATCAGGAGGCTGGGGTAACACAGCAACGCAGGCAGCATCAGGAGACTGGGGGAACACAGCAAGGCAGGCAGCATTAGGAGGCTGGGGGAACACAGCAAGGCAGGCAGCATCAGGAGGCTGGGGGATCACAGCAAGGCAGGCAGCACCAGGAGGCTGGGGGAACACAGCAAGGCAGGCAGCATCAGGAGGTAGAGGGACACAGCAAGGCAGGCAGCATCAGGAGGCTGGGGGAACACAGCAAGGCAGGCAGCATCAGGACGGAGAGGGAACACAGCAAGCCCGGCAGCATCAGGAGACTGGGGGAACACAGCAAGGCAGGCTGCATCAGGAGGCTGGGGGAACACAGCAAGGCAGGCAGCATCAGGAGGCTGGGGGAACACAGCAAGGCAGGTAGCATCAGGATGCTGAGGGAACACAGCAAGGCAGGCAGCATCAGGAGGCTGAGGGAGCACAGCAAGCCAGGCAGCATCAGGAGGCTGGAGGCACACAGCAATGCAGGTAGCATCAGGAGACTGGAGGAACACAGCAAGGCAGGCAGCATCAGGAGGCTGGGGGAATACAGCAAGGCAGGCAGCATCAGGAGGCTGGAGGAACACAGCAAGGCAGGTAGCATCAGGAGGCTGAGGGAACACAGCAAGGCAGGCAGCATCAAGAGGCTGAGGGTGCACAGCAAGGCAGGTGGCATCAGGAGGGAGAGGGAACACAGCAAGGCTGGCAGCATCAGGAGGCTGAGGGAGCACAGGAAGGCATGTGGCATCAGGAGGGAGAGGGAACACAGCAAGGCTGGCAGCATCAGGAGGCTGAGGGAGCACAGCAAGGCAGGTGGCATCAGGAGGCTGAGGGAACACAGCAAGGCAGGCAGCATCAGGAGCCTGAGGGAGCACAGCAAGGCAGGCAGCATCAGGATGCTGGGGAACACAGCAAGGCAGGCAGCATGTGGAGTTAGAGGGAACACAGCAAGGCAGGCAGACAGCACCAGGAGGCTGGGGGAACACAGCAAGCTAGGCAGCATCAGGATGCAGGGGGAACACAGCAAGGCAGGTAGCATCAGGGGGGAGAGGGAACACAACAAGGCAGGCAGCATCAGAAGGCTTGAGGAACACAGCAAGGCAGGCAGCATCAGGAGACGGGAGGAACAAAGCAAGCTTGGGAGCATCAGGAGGCTGGGAGAAGACACCAAAGCAGGCAGCATCAGGAGCTAGAGGAACACAGCAAGCCCGGCAGCATCAGGAGGCTGGGAGAACACAGCAAAGCAGGCAGCATCAGGAGCTAGAGGAACACAGCAAGGCAGGCAGCATCAGGAGGCTGGGGGAACACAGCAAGGCAGGCAGCATCAGGAGGCTGAGGGAACACAGCAAGGCAGGTAGCATCAGGATGCTGAGGGAACACAGCAAGGCAGGCAGCATCAGGATGCTGGGGGAACACAGCAAGGCAGGCAGCATCAGGAGGCTGAGGGAACACAGCAAGGCAGGTAGCATCAGGAGGCTGGGGGAACACAGCAAGGCAGGCAGCATCAGGATGCTGGGGGAACACAGCAAGGCAGGCAGCATCAGGAGGCTGAGGGAACACAGCAAGGCAGGTAGCATCAGGATGCTGAGGGAACACAGCAAGGCAGGCAGCATCAGGAGGCTGAGGGAACACAACAAGAAAGGCAGCATCAGGAGGCTGGGGGAACACAGCAAGGCAGGCAGCATCAGGATGCTGAGGGAACACAGCAAGGCAGGCAGCATCAGGAGCTAGAGGAACACAGCAAGGCAGGCAGCATCAGGAGGCTGGGGGAACACAGCAAGGCAGGCAGCATCAGGAGGCTGAGGGAACACAGCAAGGCAGGTAGCATCAGGATGCTGAGGGAACACAGCAAGGCAGGCAGCATCAGGAGGCTGAGGGAACACAACAAGGCAGGCAGCATCAGGAGGCTGGGGGAACACAGCAAGGCAGGTGGCATCAGGAGGGAGAGGGAACACAACAAGGCAGGCAGCATCAGAAGGCTTGAGGAACACAGCAAGGCAGGCAGCATCAGGAGACGGGAGGAACAAAGCAAGCTTGGGAGCATCAGGAGGCTGGGAGAAGACAGCAAAGCAGGCAGCATCAGGAGCTAGAGGAACATAGCAAGGCAGGTTGCATCAGGAGGCTGGGGGAACACAGCAAGGCAGGCAGCATCAGGTGGCTGAGGGAACACAGCAAGGCAGGTAGCATCAGGATGCTGAGGGAACACAGCAAGGCAGGCAGCATCAGGAGGCTGAGGGAACACAACAAGGCAGGCAGCATCAGGAGACTGGGGGAGCACAGCAAGGCAGGCCGCAACAGGAGTCAGGAGTACACAGCAAGTCAGGCAGCATCAGGAGGCTCCGGGAACACAGCAAGGCAGGCAGCATCAGGAGGCTGGGGGAGCACAGCAAGGCAGGCAGCATCTGGAGGCTGGGGGAACATAGCAAGGCAGGCAGCATCAGGAGGCTGAGGGAACACAAGGCAGGCAGCATCAGGAGGCTGGGGGAACACAGCAAGGCAGGCAGCATCAGGATGCTGAGGGAACACAGCAAGGCAGGCAGCATCAGGAGCTAGAGGAACACCGCAAGCCTGGCAGCATCAGGAGGCTGGGGGAACACAGCAAGGCAGGCAGCATCAGGAGGATGGGGGAAGACAGCAAGGCAGGCAGCATCAGGAGCTAGAGGAACACAGCAAGCCAGGCAACATCAGGAGACTGGGGGAACACAGCAAGACAGGCAGCACCAGGAGGCTGGGGGAACACAGCAAGGCAGGCAGCATCAGGAGGCTGAGGGAACACAGCAAGGCAGGTAGCATCAGGATGCTGAGGGAACACAGCAGGGCAGGTAGCATCAGGAGGCTGAGGGAACACAGCAAGGCACTCAGCATCAGGAGGCAGGGGGAACACAGCAGGGCAGGTAGCATCAGGAGGCTTGGGGAACACAGCAAGGCAGGTGGCATCAGGAGGGAGAGGGAACACAACAAGGCAGGCAGCATCAGAAGGCTTGAGGAACACAGCAAGGCAGGCAGCATCAGGAGACGGGAGGAACAAAGCAAGCTTGGGAGCATCAGGAGGCTGGGAGAAGACAGCAAAGCAGGCAGCATCAGGAGCTAGAGGAACATAGCAAGGCAGGCTGCATCAGGAGGCTGGGGGAACACAGCAAGGCAGGCAGCATCAGGTGGCTGAGGGAACACAGCAAGGCAGGTAGCATCAGGATGCTGAGGGAACACAGCAAGGCAGGCAGCATCAGGAGGCTGAGGGAACACAACAAGGCAGGCTGCATCAGGAGACTGGGGGAGCACAGCAAGGCAGGCCGCAACAGGAGTCAGGAGTACACAGCAAGTCAGACAGCATCAGGAGGCTCCGGGAACACAGCAAGGCAGGCAGCATCAGGAGGCTGGGGGAGCACAGCAAGGCAGGCAGCATCTGGAGGCTGGGGGAACATAGCAAGGCAGGCAGCATCAGGAGGGTGAGGGAACACAGCAAGGCAGGCAGCATCAGGAGGCTGGGAGAACACAACAAGGCAGGCAGCATCCGGAGGCTGGGGGAACACAGCAAGGCAGGTGGCATCAGGAGGGAGAGGGAACACAACAAGGCAGGCAGCATCAGAAGGCTGGAGGAACACAGCAAGGCAAGCAGCATCAGGAGACTGGAGGAACACAGCAAGCTTGGGAGCATCAGGAGGCTGGGAGAAGACAGCAAAGCAGGCAGCATCAGGAGCTAGAGGAACACAGCAAGCCCGGCAGCATCAGGAGACTGGGGGAACACAGCAAGGCAGGCAGCATCAGGAGGCTGGGGGAACACAGCAAGGCAGGCAGCATCAGGAGGCTGAGGGAACACAGCAAGGCAGGTAGCATCAGGATGCTGAGGGAACACAGCAAGGCAGGCAGCATCAGGAGGCTGGGGGAACACAGCAAGGCAGGCAGCATCAGGAGGCTGGAGGAACACAGCAGGGCAGGCAGCATCAGAAGGCTGGAGGAACACAGCAAGGCAGGCAGCATCAGGAGGGAGAGGGAACACAGCAAGGCAGGCAGCATCAGGAGGCTGGAGGAACATAGCAAGGCAGGCAGCATCAGGAGACTGGGGGAGCACAGCAAGGCAGGCCGCAACAGGAGTCAGGAGTACACAGCAAGCCAGGCAGCATCAGGAGGCTCCGGGAACACAGCAAGGCAGGCAGCATCAGGAGGCTGGGGGAACACAGCAAGGCAGGCAGCATCTGGAGGCTGGGAGAACATAGCAAGGCAGGCAGCATCAGGAGGTTGGGGGAACACAGCAAGGTAGGTAGCATCAGGAGTCAGGGGTTCACAGCAAGGCAGGCAGCATCAGGAGGCTGGGGGAACACAGCAAGGCAGGCAGCATCAGGAGGCTGGAGGAACATAGCAAGGCAGGCTGCATCAGGAGGCTGAGGGAACACAGCAAGGCAGGTAGCATCAGGAGGCTGGGGGAACACAGCAAGGCAGGCAGCATCAGGAGGCTGAGGGAACACAGCAAGGCAGGTAGCATCAGGATGCTGAGGGAACACAGCAAGGCAGGCAGCATCAGGAGGCTGAGGG
Source organism: Chiloscyllium plagiosum (assembly GCF_037043375.1). NCBI lineage: Eukaryota > Metazoa > Chordata > Chondrichthyes > Orectolobiformes > Hemiscylliidae > Chiloscyllium > Chiloscyllium plagiosum. The sequence goes on along the minus strand of NW_028270185.1, from coordinate 20,481,380 downwards.
AACACAACAAGGCAGGCAGCATCAGGAGGCTGGGGGAACACAGCAAGGCCGGCAGCATCAGGAGGCTGGGGGAACACAGCAAGGCAGGCAGCATCAGGAGGCTGAGGGAACACAGCAAGGCAGGTAGCATCAGGATGCTGAGGGAACACAGCAAGGCAGGCAGCATCAGGAGGCTGAGGGAACACAACAAGGCAGGCAGCATCAGGAGGCTGGGGGAACACAGCAAGGCCGGCAGCATCAGGAGGCTGGGGGAACACAGCAAGGCAGGCAGCATCAGGAGGCTGAGGGAACACAGCAAGGCAGGTAGCATCAGGATGCTGAGGGAACACAGCAAGGCAGGCAGCATCAGGAGGCTGAGGGAACACAACAAGGCAGGCAGCATCAGGAGACTGGGGGAGCACAGCAAGGCAGGCCGCAACAGGATTCAGGAGTACACAGCAAGCCAGGCAGCATCAGGAGGCTGAGGGAACACAACAAGGCAGGAAGCATCAGGAGGCTGGGGGAACACAGCAAGGCAGGCAGCATCAGGAGGCTGGGGGAACACAGCAAGGCAGGTGGCATCAGGAGGGAGAGGGAACACAACAAGGCAGGCAGCATCAGAAGGCTGGAGGAACACAGCAAGGCAGGCAGCATCAGGAGACGGGAGGAACACAGCAAGCTTGGGAGCATCAGGAGGCTGGGCGAAGACAGCAAAGCAGGCAGCATCAGGAGCTAGAGGAACACAGCAAGCCCAGCAGCATCAGGAGACTGGGGGAACACAGCAAGGCAGGCAGCATCAGGAGGCTGGGGGAACACAGCAAGGCAGGCAGCATCAGGATGCTGAGGGAACACAGCAAGGCAGGTAGCATCAGGATGCTGAGGGAACACAGCAAGGCAGGCAGCATCAGGAGGCTGGGGGAACACAGCAAAGCAGGCAGCATCAGGAGGCTGGGGGAGCACAGCAAGGCAGGCAGCATCAGGAGGCTGGGGGAACACAGCAAGGCAGGCAGCATCAGGAGGCTGGGGGAACACAGCAAGGCAGGCAGCATCAGGTGGCTGGGGGAACACAGCAAGGCTGGCAGCATCAGGAGGCTGGGGGAACACAGCAAGGCAGGCAGCATCAGGAGGGAGAGGGAACACAGCAAGGCAGGCAGCATCAGGAGGCTGGAGGAACACAACAAGGCAGGCAGCATCAGGAGACTGGGGGAGCACAGCAAGGCAGGCCGCAACAGGAGTCAGGAGTACACAGCAAGCCAGGCAGCATCAGGAGGCTCCGGGAACACAGCAAGGCAGGCAGCATCAGGAGGCTGGGGGAACACAGCAAGGCAGGCCGCATCAGGAGGCTGGTGGAATACAGCAAGGCAGGCCGCATCAGGAGGCTGGGGGAATACAGCAAGGCAGGCCGCATCAGGAGGCTGGGGGAACACAGCAAGGCAGATAGCATCAGGAGTCAGGGGTTCACAGCAAGCCAGGCAGCATCAGGAGGCTGAGGGAACACAGCAAGGCAGGCAGCATCAGGAGGCTGGAGGAACTCAGCAAGGCAGGCAGCATCAGGAGACTGGGGGAACACAGCAAGCCAGGCCGCATCAGGAGGCTGTGGGAACACCGCAAAGCAGGCAGCATCAGGAGGCTGGGGTAACACAGCAACGCAGGCAGCATCAGGAGACTGGGGGAACACAGCAAGGCAGGCAGCATTAGGAGGCTGGGGGAACACAGCAAGGCAGGCAGCATCAGGAGGCTGGGGGATCACAGCAAGGCAGGCAGCACCAGGAGGCTGGGGGAACACAGCAAGGCAGGCAGCATCAGGAGGTAGAGGGACACAGCAAGGCAGGCAGCATCAGGAGGCTGGGGGAACACAGCAAGGCAGGCAGCATCAGGACGGAGAGGGAACACAGCAAGCCCGGCAGCATCAGGAGACTGGGGGAACACAGCAAGGCAGGCTGCATCAGGAGGCTGGGGGAACACAGCAAGGCAGGCAGCATCAGGAGGCTGGGGGAACACAGCAAGGCAGGTAGCATCAGGATGCTGAGGGAACACAGCAAGGCAGGTAGCATCAGGATGCTGAGGGAACACAGCAAGGCAGGTAGCATCAGGATGCTGAGGGAACTCAGCAAGGCAGGCAGCATCAGGAGGCTGGGGGAACACAGCAAAGCAGGCAGCATCAGGAGGCTGGGGGAACACAGCAAGGCAGGCAGCATCAGGATGCTGGGGGAACACAGCAAGGCTGGCAGCATCAGGAGGCTGGGGGAACACAGCAAGGCAGGCAGCATCAGGTGGCTGGGGGAACACAGCAAGGCTGGCAACATCAGGAGGCTGGGGGAACACAGCAAGGCAGGCTGCATCAGGAGGCTGGAGGAACACAGCAAGGCAGGCAGCATCAGGAGGGAGAGGGAACACAGCAAGGCAGGCAGCATCAGGAGGCTGGAGGAACACAACAAGGCAGGCAGCATCAGGAGACTGTGGGAGCACAGCAAGGCAGGCCGCAACAGGAGTCAGGAGTACACAGCAAGCCAGGCAGCATCAGGAGGCTCCGGGAACACAGCAAGGCAGGCAGCATCAGGAGGCTGGGGGAACACAGCAAGGCAGGCCGCATCAGGAGGCTGGTGGAATACAGCAAGGCAGGCCGCATCAGGAGGCTGGGGGAATACAGCAAGGCAGGCCGCATCAGGAGGCTGGGGGAAAACAGCAAAGCAGATAGCATCAGGAGTCACGGGTTCACAGCAAGCCAGGCAGCATCAGGAGGCTGAGGGAACACAGCAAGGCAGGCAGCATCAGGAGGCTGGAGGAACATAGCAAGGCAGGCTGCATCAGGTGAGAGAGGGAACAAAGCAAGGCAGGCAGCATCAGGAGGCTGGAGGAACTCAGCAAGGCAGGCAGCATCAGGAGACTGGGGGAACACAGCAAGCCAGGCCACATCAGGAGGCTGTGGGAACACCGCAAAGCAGGCAGCATCAGGAGACTGGGGGAACACAGCAAGGCAGGCAGCATTAGGAGGCTGGGGGAACACAGCAACGCAGGCAGCATTAGGAGGCTGGGGGAACACAGCAAGGCAGGCAGCATCAGGAGGCTGGGGGATCACAGCAAGGCAGGCAGCACCCGGAGGCTGGGGGAACACAGCAAGGCAGGCAGCATCAGGAGGTAGAGGGACACAGCAAGGCAGGCAGCATCAGGAGGCTGGGGGAACACAGCAAGGCAGGCAGCATCAGGACGGAGAGGGAACACAGCAAGGCAGGCAGCATCAGGAGGTGGAGAAGTCAATTTTTCGGGTATAACCCTTCTTCAGGTCCCATTTCTGATGGACTTGCTTAGTTTCTCCAGCTTTTTCTATTCTCACTTTATTTCCATTTTCCTTTTTAAATACCCATGGAACCTCTTGAGATCTGTTTTTACACATCAATCTAGCTTTTTATCATACTTTAAATGGTCCCTCTATTATGGTTCAGTCACTCTTTGCTATTCTTTATGCTCTGTCCAAGCTTCTGACTAGTCTTTCATCTTTGCTGAATGATATACTTTATTTTCAATTTGTTGGCAACTTTAAGGTTATTAGTTAGACATGATGGTGTCTCCTTCTCTTAGAGACTATCTTCTCATCGAAATATACCTTTGTTGAACATTCTGAAATAGCTCTCTCTCCTGCCCCCACTCCAGTGGGATTGTCTGTCATTTCCTGTCTGGCAGTTAGGCTCACTATTGTTCTGTGATTCTCACATTCTGATCATTTAATCTGAACCAGCACATCCTTTCTTCCCCTTCCCTACCCACACACTGGTTGTAAATGCTGCCAACTACACTTTACGACAGTGCTGATCAAGGATCATCTCGACTCGAAATGTTAGCTTACCTGCTCTCCATAGATGCTGCCTGACCCACTGTGACCTCCAGCATTTCTTGATTTCAGTACAGATTCTAGCATCTGTAGGAATTTGCCCCTCCTTAAATGTCATCTCAATTGACCTATCACGTTATCAAATTGCCCGGTTCACTTTAGCCAGCTTTGTGTTCATGTTCTCATTTAAGTTTAGAACACTAGTCTCAGAACCATTCTTCTCTCCCTCCAGCTAAATGTGAAACTCAATTATATTATGATCACTGCTACCTGGGGGTACTTCTACTGTGAGAACATTAAGTAATTCTTTCTCAGTGCTCATTAGCAGATCCAGTACAGATTGCTCTCTATTGGCTGCAGAACATGCTGTTCTAAGAAACTCCCAAACACAATCGATTGTATTAAATGGGAGAGCAGACGTGAGAAGCTAGATTGCCTACCTGTGCTTTTAGTTCTTATATTCAACACATGAACTCCTCTCGGAGACAGTGAGGTCTGCAGATGCTGGAGATCAGAGTCGATCAGTGTTTTGCTGGAAAAGCACAGCAGGTCAGGCAGCATCCGAGGAGTGGGTTACCTTTGGTAATGTTTACATTCATCTAATCTACATCCAATCACCGTTGATTATTACTGTACTTTTCCCTGAACTCCAATTAATTCTTCCTGCAGACCCTGTCCTACTGTGTGATTATTGCTAGAGAGCTGATAAACCACTCCTCTAAGTCATTTCCCACCTTTACTACTTCTCATTTCTATCCAAACAGATTCCACATTTTTGTCTCCAAAATAGCGGTTATCCCTCTCTCTCCACTGTATCAATGTCAAGGTTGGCATAAATTTCAGAATGTTAGGTTCCACTTGGAATACTGCACATATCTGAGGATCAGCAACTAAAAATTGTATTTCTAAAAATCAAAAGATAATTAATTGCTGGGCAATGTCAGATCATTTACCCAAATGGATGAAAATGGAATAGTGTAGGATAGATATGCTTCAGACCACTTTCACAGATTGGCACAACATGAAGGGCTGAGGGGCCTGTACCGCGCTGTAATGTTCTATGTTCTATGTTAAATACTTGAGATGACAGATACGTGGTGAAATATCAGGTATGTTATGAACAGCAGGTGGCTGTTCAGCTGCTAAAATCCATTCTGCCGTTCAATTCGATCACAGTTGATGAAGATTTGAGCGCTAACTTCAGAATGCATTTAAGAGGATGTCAATCAATAGATGAGGGAGATGGGAAGAGATGGCAGATGATGGGCCAATTGGGCTGAATGGCCTATTTTTGAGCATATATCCTATTTAATCCTATAAAATGAAAACTTATCCACCTAGTTTGAGTACTGCTGAGTAATGATAGGCAGAGAACTTGCGAGGGGGAAGGTGCTCCCCTTGGTAGTAATGTTCTGAGGTTAAAGTTCTTGGAATGGGTTGACAATCATAACCACCATGACTGAATGCTGACTCAATGGGCTGAATGGACGGTAATTTATTTTACAGTCTTATGGATTTCTAAAACCTAAATAAAATACTGGGGGTAAGTTAAAAAAGCAAGTGCTGCAGTTCTGAAGATCAGTCATTTCAGACTCAAGGTGTTAACTTTGTTTCCCTCTCCACAGATGTGTTGAATTTCTCCAGCACCGTAGAATACCAGCAAAGGAAAGCTGATGCTGACTGACAGGTAAGTGTGAACCAGAATACTGAGAATCATCTCCTCACTCTCCTCTGAAATAATGCCACTGGACTTTGTAATGACCACCTGAGAGGGCAGACAGACCATAGGGCCGGTAGAAATAGGAACAGGAATAGGCCAGTCGGCCCCACAAGCCTGCTCCACCATTCAACAGGATCATGGCTGATTCGACATTCCTCGCATCCACTTTTCTGCTTTTTCCTGTAACCCTTGATTCCCCGACTGATGGAATATTTATCGATCTCAGCCTTAAGGACTCTCCCCCACAGCTTTCTGTGGCAAGGAGTTCCAAAGACTCACAACTCTCTGAGAGAAGAAATTCCTCCTCATCTCTGTTTTAAATTGCCGCCCCTTTACTCTGAGACTGTGCCCTCTGACCTGAGACTCCCATAAGGGGAAACATCCTCTCAGCATTGACCCTGTCAAGCCCCTTAAGAATCCAATGTATTTCAATGAGATCATCTCTCATCCTTCTAATCTCCAGTGAGTAGAGTCCCAACCTGTTTAGCCTTTGCTCATTCGACAATCTGTCCATAGTAGGGATCATCCTAGGGAACCTTCTCTGAACTGTCTCCAATGAAATGCTACCTTTCCTTACATAATGGGACCAATATTGCTCACAGTAGTCCACATGGAGTCTGATCAACATCTGTATAGCTGCAAAAAGATTTCCCTGTTTTTACACTTCAACCCCTTGAAATAAGAACCAAGATTCCGTTAAAAGTCTTCCCGATCTCCTGCTACACCAGTGTGCTAGCTTTCTGAGTCCCTTTTTGCTGCAGCTTTCTGCAGTTTTTCTCCATTTAAATAATATTCCGTTTTTCTATTTTCGCTTCCAAACTGAACAACTTCACATTCTCTCACATTGTACTTTGCATGCCAACTTCTTGCCCACTAACTTAAACTGTCACTATCTCTCTGCCAACTGTGCCCCTCTCGCAAACTGCCTATCCATCTGTTTTTGTCTCACTCACAAATTTGGCTCCAAAGCATCTGCTTTCTTCCTTCGAGTCGCTGTAAACTCACCGATTGCCAACTTTATAAAACCTTAAGTTATCTCGAGGAATATCACGTAAAAGAAGTTCTGGGATTTACATATTAATGAACCGAAACCTGCAACCCATTCCACAAGATGAAAGGCTTAACAGCAATCTAGGTTTGTTCAATATATCTTTAAGATACCTCCTTGCCAGCTTCTCTTAGCCCCACTTGATGTTTCCTAACCTTCAATCAATTTTCTATCTATGCCAATATACTACCTCCAACACCTCTTTTGACTTAAACTTTTGTGAGGTACATTGTTGAATACTTTCTGGAAGTTCAAATACAACACATTTCCCTCTATTCACTCTGTTTGAGACACTCTAATAAATTAGCCAGACGTGATTTCCCTTCATGAAGCCATGCTGACTCGGCTTGGTTAAATTATGATTTTCCAAATGTTCTACTGTTACTTAGAGTCATAGAGTCATAGATATGTACAGCACAGAAACAGACCCTTCAGTGCAACTTGTCCATGCCGACGAGATATCCCAACCCAATCTAATCCCATTAGCTATCATTTGGCCCATATCCTTCTAAACCCTCCCTCTTCATATACCCATCCAGATGCCTTTTAAATGTTGTCATTGTACCAGCCTCCACCGCTTCCTCTGGCAGCTCATTCCATACATGTACCACCCTCTGCATGAAAAACTTGACCCTTAGGTCCCTTTTAAATTTTTTCCCTCTCACCCTAAACCTATGCCCTCTAGTTCTGGACTCCCCCACTCCAGGGAAAAGACTTTGTCTATTTATCCTATCCATGCCCCTCCTGATTTTATAAACCTCGATAAGGTCACCCCTCAGCCTCCAACACTACGGGTAAAACAACCCTAGCCTATTCAGCCTCTCCCTATAGCTCAAACCCTCCAACCCTGGCAACATTCTTGTAAATCTTTTCTGAATCCTTTTAAGTTTCACAACATCCGTTCAAGAGGAGGGAGACCAGAATTGTACACAATATTCCAAAAGTGGCCGAACCAATGTCCTGTACAGCCACAACATGACCTCCCAACTCCTATACTCAATGTTCTGACCAATAAAGGAAAGTATACCAAATGCCTTCTTCACTATCCTATCTACCTGTGACTCTACTTTCAAGGAACTAAGAATCTGCACTCCAAGGTCTCTTTGTTCAGCAACACTCTCTAGGACCTTACCATTAAGAGTATAAGTGCTGCCCTGATTTGCCTTTCCAAAATGCAGCACCTCACATTTATCTAAATTAAACTCCATCTGCCACTCTTCAGCCCATTGGCCCATCTGATCAAGATCCCATTGTACTCTGAGGTAACCTTCTCCATGGTCCACTACACCTCCAATTTTGGTGTCATCTGCAAACTTACTAACTATACCTCCTATGTTCACATCCAGATTATTTATATAACTGATGAAAGACAGTGGACCCAGCACCAATCCTTGTGGAACTCCGCTGGTCACAGGCCTCCAGTCTGAAAGGCAACCCTCCACCACCACCCTCTGGCTTCTACCTTCAAGCCAGATCTGTTCCAAATGGCTCCTTCTCCTTATTCCATCAGATCTAATCTTATTAACCAATCTCCCATGGGGAACCTTGGTGAATGTCTTACTGAAGTCCATATAGATCACATCTACCGCTCTGCCCCTATCAATCCTCTCCATTACTTCTTCAAAAAAGGTCAATCATGTTAGTGAGACATGATTTCCCATGCACAAAGCCATGTTGACTATCCCTAATAAGTCCTGGCCTTTTCAAATACATGTAAATTCTGTTCCTCAGGATTCCCTCCAACAGCTTGCTCACCACCACCATCAGGCTCACTGGTCTATAGTTCCCTGGCTTTTCCTTACCACCTTTCTCAAATAATGGAACCACGTTAGCCAACCTCCAATCTTCTGGCACCTCACCTGTGACTATCAATTCCACATATCTCAGCAAGAAGCCCAGCAATCACTTCCCTCGCTTCCCACAGAGTTTTAGGGTACATCTGATCAGATCATAAGAACATAAAAACTGGGAGCAAGAGTAGGCCATTTGGCCCATCGAGCCTGCTCCGCCATTCAATAAGATCATGGCGGATCTTTTAGTGGCCTCAGCTCTGCTTACCCGCCCTCTCACTCTAACCATTAATTCCTTCATTGTTCAAATACTAAACTACCTTAACTTTAAAACTATTTACTGAAGTAGCGTCAACTACTTCACTGGGCAGGAAATTCCATAGATTCACAACCCTCTGGGTGAAGAAGTTCCTTCTCAGTTCAGGTTTTGGGGATTTATCACCTTTATGCATTTTAAGACATCCAGCACCTCCTTTTCTGTAATTTGTCACCAGGTTATAGTCCAACAGGTTTATTTGGAAGTTCAAGCTTTCAGAGCGCCACTCCTTCATCAGGTCGCTAGTGGGGCAGGATCATAAAACACAGAAGTTATAGCAAAACATCACACTGTCATGCAATTAAAACAATATATTGAACTAACCTAGATTGCTGTTAAATCTTTCATCCTTTGGAATATGTAAAACCCAGAACTTCTTTTAAGTCACATTCTCGAGATAATAGAACATAGAAAATAGAAGAGTACAGCACAGAACAGGCCCTTTGGCCCACGATGTTGTGCCAAGGTTTAATCCTAATGTAAATTATAATAACTTAAGCTACGCAACCCTCAACTCACTGCTATCCATGTGCATGTCCAGCAGGCGCTTAAATGTCCCTAATGACTCTGCTTCCACCATCACCACTGGCAAGACATTCCATGCATTCGCAACTCTCTGTGTAAAGAACCTACCTCTGACGTCTCCTCTATACCTTCCTCCTAATATCTTCAAACTATGACTCCTCATACCAGTCAATCCTACCCTGGGGAAAAATCTCTGGCTATTGACTCTATCTATTCCACTCATTATTTTGTACACCTCGATCAGGTCTCCTCTCTTCCTCCTTCTCTCCAGAGAGAAAAGTCCAAGCTTATTTAACCTTTCTTCATAAGACAAGCCCTCCAGTCCAGGAAGCATCCTGGTAAACCTTCTTTGCACCCTCTCCAAAGCCTCTGTATCTTTCCTATAGTAGGGCGACCAGAACTGGACACAATATTCCAAGTATGGTCTCACCAGGGACTTGTAGAGCTGTAGCAAAACCTCGCGGCTCTTAAACTGGATCCCCCTGTTAATGAAAGCCAAAACACCATATGCTTTCTTAACAACCCTATCCACTTGGGTGGCAACTTTGAAGGAACTACGTACTTGCACACCCAGATCCCTCAGTTCCTCCACACTGCAAGAATCCTGTCTTTAATCCTATATTCAGCATTTGAGTTCGACCTTCCAAAATGCATCACTTCACATTTATCCAGGTTGAACTCCATCTGCCATTTCTCAGCCCAGCTCTGCATCCTGTCTATGTCGTGCTGCAGCCTGCAGTAGCCCTCAATGCTATCGATGGCACCTCCAACCTTTGTGTCATCTGCAAATTTACTAACCCACCCCTCAACTTCCGCATCTAAGTCATTTATAAAAACTACAAAGAGCAGAGGCCCAAGAACAGAGCTCTGCGGGACTCCACTCAACACTGATCTCCAGGCAGAATACTTTCCATCTACAACCACTCTCTGCCTTCTGTCAGCCAGCCAATTCTGAATCCAGAAAGCCAAATCTCCCTCTATCCCATACTTACTGACTTTATGAATGAGCCTACCATGAGGAACCTTATCAAATGCCTTGCTGAAGTCCATATGCACCACATCCACTCCTCGACCTTCGTCGACCTGTCTTGTCACCTCCTCAAAGAACTCAATAAGATTCGTGAGGCATGACCTGCCCCTCACAAAGCCATGCTGACTTCCTTTAATCATGCTATCTTTGCCAAATAATCATAAATCCTATCCCTTAGAATTCTTTCCAAAACATTGCTGACCACAGATGTAAGACTGACAGATGTAAGGTCTGTAATTGCCAGGGATTTCCCTATTACCCTTCTTGAAAAGAGGAACAACATTCGTCTCCTTCCAATCCTCCTGTACGACTCCCATGGAGAGTGAGGATTCAAAGATCCTCGCCAGCAGCTTAGCAACCTCCTTTCTCGCTTCCCGGAGCAGCCGAGGATAAATCTGGTCTGGCCCTGGGGACTTATCAATCTTAAGGTTTTATAAATAAAGGTGACATCTTAGCTCTGACAATATATTAAAGGTATGAGGTTAGAGTCTGTCTGTATCCCAATCTTGAGTCAGACTGGTTCTATTTCCAAAGTAGGAATTTATAAACTGTTATAGGGATTGACTGCCTGCATTGACTGCCTGATTGCAGGTTGTCTGTTTTTTGAGCAAAAATAGAGTGGATCTGCAAAAACCCCAGAGACTTGCGTGTGTTTTTGTCCGCGTACGTGTGTGTGTGTGTGCATATGTGTGTGTATGAGGGAGACAGAGAGAAAGAGTGTGTGTTTGTATGTGTGCGTTCTTGGTAGAGTATGTGCATGAGTGTGATGGAGTATAAGACTGTGAGGGGTGTGTGCATGGGTGTGAGTTGGGGGGTGCATGTGTGTGTGTGTCAGCGAGAGAGTGTGTGTATGAGAGAAGGTCTGTAGTGTGACATGAGCCCAAGGTCTCAGTTGGGGCCATCCCCATGTGTACCAAACTTGGCTATCAGCCTCTGCTCGGCCACTTTGCATTGTTGCCTGTCCCAAAGTCAGCCTTAGAGGATGGTCACCCTAAGATCTGAACGTCCCGGCCCGCTGAAGTGTTCTCCGACTGGGATGGAACACTCCTGGCTGGTGATTGTTGTGTGGTGTCTAGTCATCCGTTGTCGTAGCTTCTCGCCAATGTACCATGCCTCAGGGCATCCTTGCCTGTAGCGTATGAGATAGACAATGTTGGCCAAGTCACATGAGTACCTGCCACATATATGGTGGGAGGTGTCCCCACTTGTAATGGTGGCATCCGTGTCAACATTCTGACACGTCTTGCAGCGCCCACCGTGACAAGGTTGTACGGTGTTGTGGTCGATGCTGTCCTGAAGGCTGGGCAGTTTGCTGCGAACAATGATCTGTTTAAGGTTTGGTGTTTGTTTAAAGGCGAGAACTGGAGGCGTAGGGACGGTCTTGGTGAGGTGCTCATCCTCATTGATAATGTGCTGCAGGCTGCGAAGAACATGGTGTAGTTTCTCCACTCCTTGGGAAATACTGGATAGCGAGGGGTACCTATCGGTCGCATCCTGTGCCTGTCTCCTGAGGAGGTCATTACAGTTTCTCACTACGGCATGTCAGAACTGACAATTGATGAGTTGAGCATCATACCCTGTTCTCATGAGGATGTCCCTCAGCACTTTCAGGTGTCTGTGGCGTTCCTCCTCATCTGAACAGATCCTGCATACATAGAGGGCTTGTCCCTGGGGGATGGCTCTTTTAATATGTTTAGGATGAAAGCCAGAGAAGTGTAGCATCGTGAGGTGCTCTGCGCGTGACATGTATGCTCAAACCGTCAGGAAATGTGTAAATACCAGATTCATCAGCTGCCCCCACGAGGTAGAGCAAAACATTACCCGATCACAATGCAACGCCCGCCATGCTCTCAAAACCAATCACAGCCTTGTCACCAAACCAGCAGATAAAGAAGGAGCCATCATCATTCAGGATAGAAAATATTACTGCAAGTAAGTATACCGACAACTGAACAATCAGGAACACTACAGGCAACTACCGGCCGGTCTGACCAAACAGCACACCCGTGAACTAAATACATTGATCAGGACTTTAGATTCAGTCCATTCAGAGTACCCTATGCACTCTCAACTCACACACTGGTAGAAGACTTCTACTGCCTTCCAAAGATATGTCCCATTGTATCAGGCAATGGGACCCTGTGTGAGAACCTGTCTGGCTATGTCGAAGACATCTTGAAACCCATTGTACAGGGGACCCCCAGCTTCTTTCACGACACTACAGATTTCTTACAGGAACTCAGGACCCATGGATTGGTCGAACCAGGAACATTCCTCGTCACAATGGACGTTTCAGCACTCGACACCAGCATCCCCCACAATGACAGCATCACGGCAACAGCCTCAGTACTCAACACCAACAACTGCCAATCTCCAAGCACTGTCCTACAACTCATCCGCTTTATCCTCAACCGCAACGTTTTCACCTTTGACAACCAGTTCTTTATCCAGACACACGGAACAGCCATTGGGACCAAATTTGCATCCCAATATGCCAACATTTTCATACACAAGTTATAACAGGACTTCTTTGCTGCACAATAACACTATACACCAGACACATTGACGACATTTTCTTCCTCTGGACCCATGGCGAGGAGTCATTGAAACAACTACACAGTGATATCAACAAGTTTCATCCCAACATCAAACTCACCATGGACTACCCTATAGTATCTGTCTCATTCTTGGACACACGCATCTCCATCAAGGATGGGCACCTCAGTACCTCACTCCACCGCAAACCCACGGATAACCTCACAATGCTACACTTCACTAGCTTTCATCTTAAACATATTAAAAGAGCCATCCTCCAGGGACAAGCCCTCCACGTGCACAGGATCTGTTCAGATGAGGACGAGTGCCACAGACACCTGAAGGTGCTGAGGGACATCCTCATAAGAACAGGGTCTGATGCTCATCTCATCGATTGTCAGTTCTGATGTACCACAGCGAGAAACTTTAATGACCTCCTCAGGAGACAGACACGATGTGTGACTGACAGGGTGCCCTTCACTGTCCAGAACTTCCCAGGAGCAGAGAAACTACACTATGTTCTTCACAGCCTGCAACACACTATCGATGAGGATCAGCACCTCGCCAACACCTTCCCCACACCTCCACTTCTCATCTTTAAACAACTGCCAAATCTTACACAGATCATTGTTTGCAGCAAACTGTCCAGCCTTCAGGACAGCATCGACCACAACACCGTACAACCCTGGCACGGCGGATGTCAGAGTGTCGATATGGACACCACCATTACACATGGGGACACCACCCACCATGTATGCGGCTGGTACTCATGTGACTCAGCCAACATTGTCTATCTCATACCCTGCAGGCAAGAATGACCCTGTGGCATGGTACATTGGTGAGACCAAGCAGATGCTATGACAACGGATGAATGGAATCCCGCACAACAATCACCAGGCAGGCATGTCCCCTCCCAGTTGGGGAACACTTCAGCGGTCAGGGACGTTCAGCCTCGGACCTTCAGGTGACCATCCTCCAAGGCGGACTTCAGGATACACAACAACGCAGAGTGGCTGAGCAGAGGCTGATCGCCAAGTTCGATACCCAAGGGGATGGCCTCAACTGGGACCTTGGGTTCATGTCACAGTACACATGACCCCACTACACTATACACACTCTCACACATACACACACACAAGCACACATACACACACATACACACACATACTCACACAGGCCCTCTCTCATACACACACTCTCTCTCTGACACGCACACACATACACCCCCAATACTCGCACCCACGCACGCACCTCTCACAAGCTTATACTCTGTCACACTCATGCACACACACTACCAAGCATGCACTCATGCAAACACACACACTCTCTCTCACACACACACACACACCCACGCACACACCTCTCACAAGCTTATACTCCGTCACACTCATGCACACACACTACCAAGCATGCACTCATGCAAACACACACACACACACACACGCACACACACACACACACACACACACACTCTCACACACACTCACACACACACACTCTCACACACACACTCACACACACACACACTCACACACACACACACACACACACACTCACACACACTCACACACACACGCACACACACACACACACACACATATCTATGGGGTGAATTTGCATTTGCAGATACATTCTATTTTTACTCAAAAAGCACAGAACTTGCAGGCAGTTAATCCATGTAACATTTTATAAATTCCTACTTTGGAAATAGAACCAGTCTGACTCAAGATTGGGATACAGACAGACTCTAAGCTCATACCTTTAATGCATTGTCTGAGCTAAGATGTCACCTTTATTTATAAAACTTTAAGTTATCTCGAGAATGTGAGTGGAAAGACATTCTGGGATTTACATATTAATGAACCTAAACCTGCAACCCATTCTAAAAGATGAAAGACTTAACAGTATTCTAGGTTTGTCCAATATTTCATTTTAATTGCATGACATCGTGATCTTTTGCTGTAAGTCCTGTGTTTCATGATCCTTAGTTACCTGATGAAGGAGCAGTACTCTGAAAGCTAGTGCTTCCAAATAAAACTGTTGGACTATAACCTGGTGTAGTATGATTTTTAACTTTGTCCAACACCGGCTCCTCCACATCACGGTTTCCTGAGGTAGGATAACCAAAACTGTACATAGTAATCCAACTGCAGTTTAACCAAGCTTGTACACAATGGAAACAAGATTCCATAACTCCTGCACTCAAATCCTCTTGCAATAAAGGCAAGCATTCCATGAGCTTTCCTAATAGCCTGCTCCATCTGCATGTTAACCTTCAGCGATTTTTCAACAAGCACACTCAGGCCCTTTGCACTTTCCATTTTGGAAATATCCTGCATGATTTCTCCCACTAAAATGGATCATCTCACACCTTCCACATTATATTCCACCTGCCATTCTAGCCCATTCTCTACATCTGTCAAACTCTTCTGTATAACTCTACGAAGTCACTTGACATTTTCCTTCCAACATATATTTCCTATTGGCTTTGCATCATTTGCCAATTTGCAGGCATTACATTTGGTCCCTACATCCAAATTATTGAAATAGATTGTGAACAATCCTCTCAGTGTCATTAGTCAGAGTCTGCTATTACAAGAACGACCGATATGTTCCGACTCTCTCGTTTTCTGGAATAAGACTTGAACTCAAACGTCAAACAGACAGGACAGAGCCAAAGCCATGCAATTCTTTAATAATTGATTCCAATATTTTTCCAACAATAGACGTTCAGTTAATCCGCCCGTAGTTACCCAGTGTTTGAACACGGGTTGGCAGTTGGCAGTCACATTTAAAAATCACACAACACTAGGAGGGCTCCACAATCACCTGATGAAGGAGCGTCGCTCCAAAAGCTAGTGTGCTTCCAATTAAACCTGTTGGACTATAACCTGGTGCTGTGTGATTTTTAACTTTGTCCAACACCGGCGTCTCTGAATCATGGCAGTCACATTGGCAGTTTCTCAATCCACTGGTGCTTCTTCAAAATCCAAAGACTTTTGGAAAACTGCTACAAATGGATCCACTATCTCAGTAGCGACCTCTTTTTGGATCTCGGATGCAAGCCATCACAGATAGGGGCCGTAGCTGCCTTTAGCCCCCATTAGCTTGTTGATGCTACTTCTTGAGTGAAGGTGATGGTATTTAATTCCTCCCCTGTATTCTTTCATATCAATAGACTGGTGCAAAATATCTGTTTTAACTTCTCTGCATTTCCTTGTTCCCCATAACAGATTCTCTAGATTTATTTCCTAATGGGTCTATGTTCCCTTTGATCTCTCGCTTCCTTTTTCATAAATTTAAAGAAGCTCTTGTTGCCAGTTTTTTATATTCCTTGCAGGTATTCCCTTATTGTTAACTTTATCTTTTTAGTTCTCTTTTGCTGGAATCTGAATTTATTCCAGTCTTTGGGGCTATCACTGATTTTTGCCTCCTCTATGCTTTTTCTTTCAACTTCATACATTCCTTAACCTCCCTGTTTAGCTCTGGTTGATTTATCCCTCTTGTTCCTCTTTATTGGATGTAGATTTGCTGCAGATCATGACCACTCAACAACTCTCTCACACACACTGATTAGCACACATACAACTAAATAAGAACACATACAAGAACAAAGACATTCCAATTAAACCCTAACAGACACACTCACAAACACACTCAAATAAAAACACATTCACAAACAGATACTGACAGAACAGAAATGCACCAAATGCAAAGAGCATGCCCAGAAACACAAACACAGGTCCGCAAATGTGCACAACATGCACACTCACAAATGTACACAAAACCACAAATATGCATCATAACACCACCAACACACAAGTTCACAAAAACACATGCAAAATGCACCCACTCATAAACACACCCACGTGTCCACAACTGCATGACACAAACTCACAGAAACGCACGCCCACACAAACAGACACAAATTCACAAAACACAAAAGACCACTGACACACGTACATGATCAACAATCACAGGCTAATGAGTTTTATTGTTCACTGGGAAAATTTTGCGTCACTGGTCATCGGTTCTGTGGCTCCGTGTGTGGTTGATGAGCTCAGTCCTGTGGCTATATCTCCACAGTTTCTGGCTGCTGTTTCTGGGAGTGAAATTAATCCATAGCCCCAACATGGTTGGCACGCCTTTCCTTTTCCATACTTGCTCTTGCCAATGGGTATTCTCAAAGATTTGTGTCCCTTCATACAGGAGCTTCTTCCAAGCAGCTTTCTCCTGAACAAGTTTGGGGGTTCAGATCCATGATTTGAACAGGTTTAGACAGATCCAGTCTGAGATTTGGACAGATTTGAGTAGGTTTAGGGGGTATGAAAAAAGCCCAGTAGATTTAAACACTTGCAGGTTAGTGTCCTAGATCTTTAAATAAAACAAGACAACTTGCTTAACTTCGGTGACTTGTGGTTGGTTAAATTAAAAATGAGAGAAATGGCTCTTAACATTGCAAAAGAGGTTCTGGGGTTTGAAGATGATTCCCAAATTTGCCCAGAAAGTTTCGGAGGAAATAAAAAACCATACTCTTAGAATTTGCAAAGAGGTTAGAATTGGGTTTAACCAAGGACAAAAGCAAAGCTGAAATTGTAAGGGAATTACTCAAACACGTAGGTGTGTCAGAGAAACAGACAAGTGCAGGAGAGTTTGAAAAACTTAAATTGCAGTTGAGGAAAATGGAGTTAGAAGATAAACAAAGGGAGAGAGAAAGAGAGAGAGAGAAGAGAGGGCAGAAAACGAGAGAGAAGGTTCTTAGAGTGGCAGAGAGCACCAACAGATGGCGAGCAGATATACTCTGAAAGCTACCTGTTCGTACGGAATTTGTGCAGCAGAAGACATAAGAAAAGACTGGAAAATCTACAAAGGAAGATATGCAGCCGCTGGTTTAGTAAATTGATTTTTTTTGCTAACTTAGACAGTGGTGGGGGTGGGGGGTTATTGGATCAGTATAGTGTTGAAGAGTGGGAGGTAGATAAATTAGACAATGGAGGCTTACAGTGTATGTCGTATTTCTTGAGTTAAAAATTACACAACACGAGGTGATAGTCCAATAGGGTTAAATGGAAGCACACTAGCTTTCAGAGCGCTGCTCCTTCATCAGGTGATGAAGGAGCGGCGCTACAAAAGCTAGTGCTTCCAATTAAACCTGTTGGACTATAACCTGGTGTTGTGTGATTTTTAACTTTGTACACCCCAGTCCAACACCGGCATCTCCAAATCATCAGTATTTCTTGAGGAAAGACTTCAAGGACTGTTTGAGATGCTTCCTCTTCCCATCTCTCATTCAAGGGTCTTCCTTGAGCTGGGTGAAGATTTGATTTGGCAGTTGGAACTCAGCCGCAAGGCCAGAACAGGTGTTTGGTTTTGAGGTGGCCCCTCTGACAGTACAGCGTTCCCTCAGTACTGCATTGTTGCTGCAGCCTGGGTTTCACACTCAAGTCTCTGCTTTGTGCTTTGACCTTGGAGTGGGGGGGGGGGGGGGTGCAGGGGGTGAGTGCTACCCACTGAGGAAGAAGGAGAACAGCGGAGTGTGCTGAACAGCTCTCAATTTGGACCTTGTTCAATTCTCACGAAAACACTGAACAGATGAAATATGCCCAGAGGGTAGTTCTGCAGCTACTGCCAAGGGTTGGATCAGATTAGACAGGTTTGTACAACAGGATAAATGTGAGGTTTCTGGCAGAGGTTACAGAGCTATTACTTAAAACCAAGAGGTGGCTTTTATTCAGATGGGACAGATAAATAGCAATGAGTGGCAATTGAGAAATGCAAAATATCACAGCCAAAGTCCACAGCAACAGGAAAACTTCTTCCGGTTAAACCAAGGGAACTTTGGAAACACTATCCTGACCTGGATATTCGTCAGTGTCACTAGGATTCCTTATCCTCACACCACTGTGGGGTTTTCAGCACTGCATGGACAGTAACAACCCAGGTCCAATCATCATCATGGGGCAGCACGATGACTCAGTGGTTAGTACTGCTGCCCCACAGCGCCAGGGACCTGGGTTCGATTCCAGCCTTGGGCAACTGTCTGTGTGGAGTTTGCACAAACCCCCCCATGCCTGTGTGGATTTCTTCCCACAGTCCAAAGATGTGCAGGTTAGCTTGAATTGCCCATAGTGCTCAGGGATGTGTAGGTTAGGTGCATTGATGAATGGTAAATATAGGATAATAGAATAGGGGAATGGGTCTGGGCGGGTTACTTTTCAGAGGGTTTGTGTAGACTTGAGGGGCCTGTTTCCGGGATTCTATAATCATTTATCCTGGTGAATTTCCTGGGTGCTAAATAGGGATTTGCCAGTGACACCCACACGGTAATAAAAACATCATTAACAAAGCAAGTTCCAATTACAAACAAGGTGTGTTGGTGGTTCAATTCCCAGGAAGATTTCAATCAACAGTTTACAGAGGTGTCGCACGGAGGTGGAGAAACTTGCTTTAGAATTTAAGTGACCAAAGAATATTCTCGCTCTGTGAACCATATTCCCAATTGGCTTCTCCCACTGTCTTTTCCTGGGATTTGACACACGCATGCTTGATTACTGGAAGTAAAGCCAAATAAACCACTCATGTGCAGTTTGTTTTTTTCTCCCAATCTTTCTCAACGCAGAAGTTAAGTAACGGTGTTGCAGCTGACAATGAATGATTGAACTTATTAAATATTACACAATAGTGATTGAAACATTCTGTTTATTGGATAGCCTGAAATTTTCAGTAAATTGGGAAGATTATGTTTTATATCCTTGGGACAATCCATTTCAGATAGAGTCTTAGAGTAATAGAGATGTACAGCATGGAAACAGACCCTTTAGTCCAACCCTTCCATGCTGACCAGATATCCCAACCCAATCTAGTCCCACCTGCCAGCACCCCACCCATATCCTCCTAACCCTATCTATTCATATACCCATCCAGATGCCTCTTAAATGTTGCAATTGTACCAGCCTCCACCACTTCCTCTGGCAGCTCATTCTATACATGTACCACCCTCTGCGTGAAAAAGTTGCCCCTTAGGTCTCTTTTATATCTTTCCCCTCTCACCCTAAACCTATGCCCTCTAGTTCTGGACTCCCTGACCCCAGAGAAAAGACTTTGTCTATTTATCCTATCCATGCTCCTCATAATTTTGTAAACCGCCATAAGGTCACCCCTCAGCCTCTGACGGTCCAGGGAAAACAGCCCCAGCCTGTTCAGCCTCTCCCTATAGCTCAAATCCTCCAACCCTGGCAACATCCTTGTAAATCCTTTCTGAACCCTTTCAAGTTTCACAACATCTTTCTGATAGGAAGGAGACCAGAATTGCATGCAATATTCCAACAGTGGCCTAACCAATGTCCTGTACAGCTGCAACATGATCTCCCAACTCCTGTACTCAATACTCTGACCAATAAAGGAAAGCATACCAAGCGCCTTCTTCACTATCCTATCTACCTGCGACTCCCTTTCAAGGAGCTATGAACCTGCACTCCAAGGTCTCTTTGTTCAGCAACACTCCCTAGGACCTTACCATTAGTGTATAAGTCCTGCTAAGATTTGCTTTCCTAACGTGCAGCACCTCACATTTATCTGAATTAAACTCCATCTGCCACTCCTCAGCCCATAATTAAACTCCATCTGCCACTCCTCAGCCCATAATCCAAGATGGAGGATGGGAAACATTTCTGGCTGTAAGAGCTGCTCCTTTTTTTGAGGTGTTTTAGGTGTTGGAGGTGATTTCCTCGAATTCCAGGAGCAGCAATTACTGTTTTATATGCTGTTGCATTGTTTTGGAACTTTGGGAAAACAAAGTCAAAACAACAGCAGTTTTAAAATGGAGAAGAGCAGACAAAGGAAGCACATAGTGAGGACAGTGTAGGAGAGAGATTGTGAGAACCTGCACAGTTACCGCCTTTGCTGTTTTTGAATTCATGTATCGCTGGACATCGGAGTGCATCTGGGAAAATTAACAAACAGTGAATTTCACAACTAATCTTGGAGGAACCTGTTTGGCAAAGTTCACAGCACAGAATAAGATGAATTATCTGTTGTTATAATCAGAGTGAACATGGCAACCAATATGAACACAAGAAGACCTCGTAACAGCGAATAATTCAGGGGCCCAATCACCTTCTCTTTGATGCATTGTCTGAAACCCAAGAGATGTATCTGCTTTATCTCCAACTAGCGTCTCTTTACTTCCATTCAAACAGGTAAGGGAGTCCTTGGCTTACCATCCCGTTCAATGATGGTCACCTCGGACAGTCCAGCTCTCCCTCAGTACTGCACTGAAGTATCAGTCCTTTGACCGTGCACATTCTGCAGCTGGGCTTTTATTCATTCCCGCCCCACTTAGAGGGGATCAAAGTTAAAGACCAGAAATCCTCTCCCACCTGTTCCGAAGACACTTCCATTTATTTTGGAAGATCCTTTTATTTTTGGGGGGTTCTCTCCTTCTGACTTTCTGAACATTCTTGCCTACACAGGCTGGATGAAACCCACTATAAGAGAGCGTGTTGGAGCGAAGATAGTTTTTTTAATGTTTCCAGACGAATGCCAAAGATCAAAAGTCATTCCCCAGCATTAATATCCAGCATGGGGAAATGAAATGCAATCAAATAGCATGCTTCTCATTCATTGTCAAATTCACTCCCTTCAGCTTGTCATGAGTGTGAAGTGCAGGTTGCCCCTGTTAAAAACTCATGCAGGGCTTTGACAAACACTAGAGCCCCACACTGGGCCAAATAAAATCATGGCATTTCCAACATTCAGACGCCCTGATGTCACTCTCAGCTTGAGGTACTGGAGACGTCAAACAGACTGGCCTTAGGTTAACGTGCATGGAGTGATGTTCCAATGCAAATACAGAAATATGACAGGCAGAGAAAGATCAAACAGTCATCTGATCTGCTCTGGACGCATGCTGGCTAAAGGTACGACTGTAAGCATTTTCTAGCCCCACCATTCACTGTACCACCACCTTCCCTTGGCAATACAATAGGAAGATAGGAGCAGGATTCAGCCCATGAACCTGCTTCATCATTCAATATGACCATGCCCATAATCTCTTGGGAGAGGCTAAAAAAAGCCTCAGTGGTTACAAGGGGGAAAATATTCTCATAAATTCATCTCTGGTTTCACTGAATCAATTGAAACAAGTTCAGGAGGTTAGAGATGGAGTTCAAATAAATGTGAGGTCCTGAATTTTGGAAAGGCAAATTTTAGTAGGACTTATACACTTCATGGGAAGGTCCTAGGGAGTATTGCTGAACAAAGAGACCTTGCAGTGCAGGTTCATAGCTCCTTGAAAGTAGAGTCACAAGTAGATAGGATAGTCATAGAGTCATAGAGATGTACAGCATGGAAACAGACCCTTCAGTCCAACTCATCCATCCCGACCAGCTATCCCAACCCACTCTAGTCCCACCTGCCAGGACCCGGCCCATATCCCTCCAAACCCTTCCTATTCATATACCCATCCAGATGACTTTTAAATGTTGCAATTGTACCAGCCTCCACTACTTCCTCTGACAGCTCATTCCATACACGTACCATCCCCTGTGTGAAAAAGTTGCCCCTTGGGTCTCTTTTATATCTTTCCCCAAAGAAGGCATTTGGTATGCTTTCCTTTATCAATCAGAGAATCGCAAGGTGGCCCAGTGGTTAGCACTGTTGTCTCGCAGCACTAGGGACCTGGGTTTGATTCCCAACTCAGTGGAGTTTGCTCATTCTCCCCATGTCTGCGTGGGTTTCCTGTGGTTTCCTCCCACAATCCAATGATGTGCAGGTCAGGTGAATTGGCCATGCTAAATTGTCCACAGTGTTAGGTGCATTAGGGTGGATTACTCTTTGGAGGGTTGGTGCCGACTTGTTGGGCTGAAGGGTCTTTTTTTAAAGAGTTACAAGGATGTTGCCAGGGTTGGAGGATTTGCGCTATAAGTAGAGTTTGAACAGGCTGGGGCTGATTTCTCTGGAGCGTCTGAGGCTAAGGATGACCTTATAGAGGTTTATAAAATCATGGATAAATAGACAAAGCCTTTTCCCAGGGTTGGGGGAGTCCAGAACTAGAAGGCATAGGTTTAGGATGAGAGGGGCAAGATATAAAATTAGCGCAGAGGGTGGTACATGTATGGAATGAACTGCCAGAGGAAGTGGTGGAGGCTGGTACAATTGCAACATTTAAAAGACACCTGGAAGGGGATATGAATAGGAAAGGTTTGGAGAGATATGGGTCAGGCGCTGGCAAGTGGGACTAGATTAGGTTAGGATAGCTGGTCGGCATTGACGAGTTGGACCGAAAGCTCTATTTCCATGCTGTACATCTCTATGACTCTATGATTCTATGACTCAATGACTCTCTCCAGATCTGCTGAGTTTCTCTAGTATTTTCTGTTTTTATTTCAGATTTCCCATCAGGTTTAGCAGGTGGATGCTAAGACTGATGGTTAGTCAATATGACTGACAGGGACACCTGATTTAGGACTGGTGATCATACTCGCCACAAGACCTAGCTTAGGAACTGGACGACAGGTTTCGACAGTGGATTTGGATTGGTTCAGGCTTGGAGGGCCAAAGGGCCTGTTCCTGGGCTGTAAATTTTCTTTGTTCTAAGACCTGAAGATGGTCAGCTTGTCCAACTCCATTTTGATTTAGCCCCCACCCTCTCTCCCTACCTCTCCTACACCTCTGATGCCCTCAATGGATTTTTCAAGTGAATTATTCAATTAGCAACACGAGTGATTAATGGGTGGTGGTTAATAGATGAATAGGTAATTTGCTGATAGGGAAAAAAGTAAGTTGTGTATAAGAGCACCTCTGAATAGAAAAATAAAGAAAATAAACTTGTTGTCAGCAATTATCATGTGAACTGGCAGGGGCAACACAGCTTTGTGAAAGGGCAATCCGATTTGACAAATTCAGTTGTGTTCTTTAGGTTGTAAACAGACCAGGATGTTTGAAGATGAAATAATTGACATAAATCAGTCGATGTAGTAGGTGTAGGTTTCCAACATGTATTTGATAATGTGCCACACAGCAAGTTAATACACAAGAGTTGAAGGATTCCTCATCACAGTGGCTCAGTCGTTAGCACTGCTACCTCATAGCACCAGGAACCCAGGTTCGATTCCAGCCTCGGGCGACTGTCTGTGTGGAGTTTGCACATTCTCCCCACATCTGCGTGGGTTTCCTCCGGGTGCTCCGGTTTCCTCCCACAGTCCAAAGATCTGCAGGTTAGGTGAATTGGCCATGCTAAGTTGCCCCAAAGTTCCAGGGATATGCTGGCTGGGTAAATTAGCCATGGGAAATGCAGGATTACAGGGATGGGGTGGGTCTGGGTGGGATGCTTTTTGGAGCGGGCCAAATGGCCTACTTCCACACTGTAGGGATTGTATAAGGTGACACACCTGCACAGATGGAGGAGCGGTAACTGACAGTAAACGGAGAGCGGACACTTCAAAGCATATAGAATGTGGATGGGGCTTGACAAGATAGAAGCTGAGAGGATGTTTCCCCATGTGGGAATTAGGAGAAAGTTCCAGAATAGATTGTCACCCATTTAGGATGAGCTGAGGAGGAGTTTCCTCTCTCATCTTTGAAATTCTCTTTCCCAAGAGAGCAGTGGAGACTGGGTCATTGAATATATTCAGGCGGAGTCCAACACATTTTTGATCAACCAGGGAGTTGAGAGGATGGGGGAAGAGAAAGGAAACTAGCATTTAGGCCACAATCAGGTCTGCCATGGCCTTACTGAATAGTGGAGCAGACTGGAGGGACCAAATCCTTCACTTACTTCTTTTGTTCTATAACAGTCGATCAAAAATGGTACTGGAGCCAAGCTGTTGTTCATTGAATTGAAGGCAAGACTTTGACTTGATTGAAAGCTAGAACAATATCTGACGTGTTGCTCGCACAAATGGAACTGGCGGAACAGTGACATTTGGGAAAAAAAATAGTTTACTTTGGCTTCTCAATAAGATATACAGTAAAGAAATGTTTAGTTGTAAACATGCAGGCTTTGCTGATCATGTCAGAAACCATTTCAGAGTCTGCCAGCTCAAACATCTGGATCTCTGCATGCCCTGACTGGTATAAATATTTGATTCAGCACAAATAAATCTTCAGAAGAAATCAGTTGTTTATGAATGCATTGTTCATCAACAGCAACAATTTCAGCGTGGAAGCCAATTCTTGGAGCCAGTCGGGTCTAGAACTCCTACAAACATTGCAGTTTTGTTATTAGGATAAGGGCTGGAATGTAACCCAGTCTGGGAAAATCAACTTGGTCTTTCGTAATCCTGGGACGACTTACTGCAAGAGCTTTGCATTTGGATAGTACATTTCATAACTGCCAGTATGTCCCTTAGACACCTTGAAGCCAATAAACTGCATTGCTACTTTACCACTAACCCAGAGGGCAAGTAGACCATTGAGTTAATGGGACATCTGAAAGACAGCACCTCCAACAGTGCAGCAGTCCCTCAGTATTGTGCATTCAGTGGTTAGTTGTATGTTTTATATATCTGAACTTACCTCAAAGTAGCGCAGAGATGAAAGTAGTTTGAAGCTTTATTTACAGTACTTTAAAATATCTCACCACCCATAGGATTCCCAGACACCTATTCACAGCTAAAGCTCCTCAGGTCTCTCTGTTAAAGTTTCGGATAATTTTAACGCTCAAAGGCTACACAAAGGCTGTCAGTCAAGCAGTGAACATACATCAGTTCACAGACTAATCCAGTGAAATATAGATCAATTAAACCATTGACCAACCAATCCTACTGTCAGAAATGCACAGAAATATCAGGTTTGATTTTGGCACCAAAGTCTCATTGAATGGGACTTACAACCACAACATTCTGAATCAGAGGTAAGGGTGGAATCAATGGAGTTACAGTTGGGTACATCACAACAGACAAGTTGCTTCCAAGTGGGGTTGCCACTGTCATGGAGGCAACTGAGGAAATCCACTGCTGAACAATGCAATTGTATGGAGAAAGCACAGCAGGTCAGGCAGCATCCGAGGAGCAGGAGAAGCCGAGGAGCAGGCTGCTGCCTGACTTGCTGTGCTTTACCAGCACCACACTCTCAACTCTGATGTGCAGCATCTGCAGTCCTCACTAACTCCTCCTGATTGTACAGACAACAAACTATTACAACTTATAATCGTACAGTAGCTTCAACATGAAAGAAATCCAAAGACATTTCCCAGAGGTTTAGTCAGACAAATAATACACACAAAGTCAAAATGAGAAGATTTCAGGAAGAGATGATCAGAGCGATGAGTTTAAAAGAGAGTTTTAAGGGAGTTAGGAGAGACAGTGGGATTTAAGGAAAGAGTTCCTGAGTGTGAGACCTGATTGTCTGCAGCAGTGGCCATCAGCAGCAGAGCAAATGGATGGCATGGTAGCTCAGTGGTTAGCACTGCAGCCTCACAGTGCCAGGGACCTGGGTTCGATTCCAGCCTCTGGCGACTGTGTGGGATTTGCACGTTCTCCCCATGTCTGTATGGGTTCCCTCCGGGTGCTCCGGTTTCCTCCCAGAGTCCAAAGATGTGCAGGTCAGGTGGACTGGCCATACTAAATTGCCCATAGTGTTAGGTCCATTAGCCAGAGGGAAATGGGTCTGGGTGGGTTACTCTTCAGAGAGTCTTGTTGGATCGAAGGGCCTGTTTCCACACTGTAGGGAATCTAATCGAATTCTGAGGAATTGTGTGGTCTTGGGAATGTTAGGTTCGATGATGAAGATGAAGTTCTGTAACGAGTGGGACAAGGCAATAAGGTTGAAAACTAATATCGTTATAGAATTGTACAGCATAGAGATAGACCCTTTGGTTCAACATGCCCATGATGACCAGACATCCTAAACTAATCTAGTCCCATTTACCAGCATTTGGCCCATATCCTTCTAAACCCTTCCTATTTGTATGTGCATCCAGGTCCTTTTACATATCATAATTGTACCAACCTCTACTATTTCCTCTGGCAGATCATTCCATACACACACCACCCTCTGTCTGAAACGATTGCCCCTTAGGTCTCTTTTAAATCTTTCCCCTCTCATCTTAAACCTATTCCCCTAGTTTTTGACTCCCCTGCCATGGGAAAAAGATCTTGTCTATTCACCCTATCCATGCCCCTCATGATTTTATAAACCACGATAAGGAGTTACAACACAGAGGTGAATCCTTCTGTTAATTAAACCAAACACTCGGAATAAGCTCACCTCACCATGTAATCAGTTAAAATGTGAGTGACAGAGAACTCCCAAATTTCCCTATTTAAAGAAAATAATATCAATTTATTTTTTAACCCTAAAAGTGAACATTAAACAATAAATGTTCACAACTCTAAGCCCCCATTTCTCTTAACTGCTTGTTATCTGCCTCCAACTCTATAACAATATGCTGTTTCAATAAAAACACCTATTAAAATTACTTCAACTTAATTTCAAAACCACACAATGACTATTGTCTCCGATGTCCTTCTTCTTTCAACTGAAGATCTCCCTGGGTCATCTTCTGTCTTTTGCTGCAAAGATGTTTCATATGAAACAAGGGTACCTTTGATAGAGAGTGTTTTGAATAGCAATCTTTCTTGCTGGCAGTTACTCTCTGTCTGACTTTCAAAATGCCCCAAACATATTTTTTATACCCCAAACAATGGATCATCTCATTGGTTTGAGGTTGTCAAAATCAATAAACTCAAACTCGTTTGGGTTTTAGTATCCTGGGGCATAATTTAAACTGATTGGCTAAATTCGAATTGGTGTCAAAACAGCAACCAACTTGGGTATCTATATCACATATAGATATTACATATTTTCAATTTTCCAGTCCACTCTGAGACTGCTAGTTAGTCATAGACAAGTGCTTGTAAGCTGTCAGTGCAAAACAGCATTCACACTCTCTTAAAAGTGCAGAATACACCTTCAACTTCGTAACACCTCCTCCTTAAGGAAAAAATGAACCATCATAATGAAAAGATGGCTTCTTTTCTTTCTAATTCTTAATCCCATTATAATGAAATACATAGGGCATTAATCTAAGTTCATATTAATTTCTGCACACACACACAGCCACACAGACACACACATCCACACACAAACATAAAAGATTGGTATCTGTTCAATCTTATCTATATTTTATCCTTTAAATCCGCAATAATGCATCTGCTATCACATTTTTAGAACCCGCAACATGTACAATTTGCAAATTAGAAGTCTGTAACATAAGACTCCAATGAAATAGTCTCACATTCCTGTCTTTAAATAGTTCCAAGAATGTAAGAGGATTGTGATCTGTGTACACAATTGTTTCAGATGCATTGTTCGTTACATAAACATTAAAATGTTGTGAAACTAGCACCAAACTCAATAGTTCCTTTTTGATGGTAGAGTATTTTCTCTGGTGGGTGTTGAGTTTCTTTGAAAAGTAACCAATTGGCCGTTCAATTCCATCATCATCATCCTGCAGCAGTGCAGCTCCAACTCCAATATCACCAGCATCGATTACAACTTTGAAGGGTTTCAAAAGATTTGCTAAAACTGGTGCAGTGGTTAATACTGTTTTAAATTGTCAAATGCCTCCTGGCATTATTCTGTCCACCGAAATTTTGTGTTCTTCTTCAGGAAATCTGTTAGCAGTGCCATGAGGCTGCTGACGTTTGGAACAAACCTCTGGTGGAATCCGCGTAGTCCCAAAAATCGAAGCACCTCTTTCTTTGAGGTTGATCATGGAAATTCCTTAATGGCCTTCGTCTTGGCGTTCCTTGGGGAATAAGCATCCGTGACTGATGTGATGACCCAAGAACGTCACCTCTGCCTTTGCAGCCTATTACCAGTTTTGCTTCTGTTAATCGTTCAAAGAGCTCTGTCAGCTGTACCATGTGATCATTCCATGACTCGCTAAAGATCACTACATCATCCAGATAAGCTGCACAGTTTGCTAATCCAGCCACAACTCTGTTCATGAGTCTGTGGAATGTGGCTGATGCGTTCTTCATTCCAAAAGACATCACTTTAAATTGATTTGGGGTTACAGATGCAGAGATGTTGTTTCCTTTCTCTGATAAAGGTACCTACCAATAACAACGCAGTTAGTCCAATATTGTGATGTGTCTGGCTTGTCCAACTTTCTCTATACAATCCTCCAATCTTGGTAATGGGTTTGAATCTGATTTTGTTACTGCGTTGACCTTCCGATAGTCCATACAAAATCATTGAGTCTTCTCAGGTTTGGGAACTAACATGATCGGCGAACTCCATTCGCTCTGACTCGGTTCGATGATATCTTTGTTGAGCATCACATTCACTTCCTTCTGGACGTGTGGCTTTGAAAGGATTAAGTCTGCAGCAGTGTTGTTTAAGTCTGGAACAGCATTCCCTACTTCCGCCTCATGCACAATACCATTAGTCCTCCCCATTTTATTCCTGCATATGTCCTCATATTGCTGTAACAAACCTTTCAACTGGGTCCTTTGCTCCTGAGATAGACAGTTCACTAACCTATCCCACTCCTCAAAGACTTCCTCATTGTTTAATGTATTTTGAGGTACATCATATCCAAGACATCTGGATTTGATTCCTCACTCTGCAGGGCAGTAACTAACACCTGTTTCTCCAGTTCCCTGTTTCTATTATAATAAGGTTTCAGCATATACACATGACACACCCAATACAGCTTTTTTTTTCCTATCTGGCATCTTTACCAGGCATTGTACCTGATTTAACTTTTCCTCAATTTGATAGGGACCACTAAATTTGGCTTTGAAGGGAGTTTTTACCACTGGTAACAATACTAATATGTCATCCCCACGAGAAAACGTCTGAATTTTAGAGTTTTTAATCTACCATCTGCTTCATTCCATGCTGTGCCCTCTCTTCAGATGCTGTTTAGCAAACCCACCTACCTGATTTAATCTCTCCCTCACCTCAGATACATAATCCAAGTATAACATCTCTGACTTTGGTCCTGTCAATTGCTCTATAATTAATTTCAAAGGCCCTCTCACTTCATGTCTGAATATTAACTCAAAGGGAGCAAACTGAACTGATTCATTTGGGGCATCTCTAATGGCAAACAATACGAATGGGATACCTTTATCTCAATCCTTCTGGTAATCCTAACATACGCTCTTAACATGGTCTTCAGGGTCTGATGCCACATTTCTAAACTCCCTAGGATTCAGGATGATACATACTGGATTTAAAGTGCTGTAATGTGAAGAAAGCTACTAACTCCTCTACCACCCTTTTTGTCTTAATACCCCATAATGGAATTGCCTGCAGAAATCTGGCAGACACGTCCATTATCGTTAGCAAGTACTGGTTCCCTCTCTTAGTTTTAGGAAGGGGACCTACACAATCAATCAAAATGAGTGTGAAAGGTTGAATGCAGGAATTGGCAACAAAGGTTCTGGTTTTATTACTGACTGTGGCTTACCTACCATTTGTCAGGAATGATGTGTACGGCAAATGTTATCCACATCCTTGTGCATTCCAGGCCAATAGAAACGCTTTTGTACCTTAGCCTGAGTCTTCCTCACACTGAGGTGACCTCCTACTGGTAATTCACGTGTTACCCGAACACTTTGTTTGTATGCTACTGGCAACACAATCTGTTGCATTTCTGCCCATTTCTTCTCTGCCCTAACCTGCCTTGGTCTACATTTTTGTCTTAGGATTATAGCATTAAGATGATAACCCTCAGGAATACATTCTGATTCCTTTTCTGAGTATAAATCAATATATATATATATATATATCTTTTATTGTCTTGTCTTTCTGTTGTAAGTCCTTTAGCCTTTCAGGACTAAATACTTCGACCTATTCAGATCTTTCCTGTACCATTACATCAAACAGGGTATCCACTAACTGAACCTGAACTCCTTCATCTTTCTCTTTAGTTTTTGCTTTGTGCTGTGACTTCTGATCATGCGATCTTGTTACAACACAGTTTGGAAAAATTCCAGGGTATTTTTCTTTTAACTCCTCAGTTCCCTGGTCTTCCTTTGGCTTCTCCATAACAAGGGGCGTCACTCCCATGTTGGATCCTGCTAAATTGTTCCCAAGAACAAACTGTATTCCTGGAACTAACACTCTGTCAATCACTCTCACTATTACTTCCCCAGTCTTGATTTGGCACTCCAACTTGATTTTACTTAAGGGAACGCTAAATTTCTGTCCATCTGTCCTACAAATTACCACTCTCAGGTAACAGGTCAGAAAGAGTACAAATACGTTCATCTCTTACTATTAGAGACTGATTAGATCCAGTATCTCTCAAAATTATAACTTCTTTCCTTTCTCCCCTGTTCTTTCTGAGTAAACTTTACCCACAGTGTTGAATTCTTTATAGAGATCAGGCACTAACTCAATACCCAGCCCCGGCTAGGCTGTGCACTCTCCTGCAGCTCCTCAACTTTTCTTGGGGTTTCCTTTAATGCTTTCACGAATGCCACTGGCTTAATTTCTTTTACCACATCTTTTCTCACAGTGACTTTCTTTAACGACCAACACTGTGACTTGACGTGTCCCACTTTCTGGCAGTGAAACACCTGCAGCCTTTCACCTCCTTTCCACCCTCTTGGGCTTCTTTTTTAACCTGTGGCAAACCAGTTACCTGTGTGCTCTACTCTTTGTTTTGTAGTTGGGGATCCCCCCTTCTCCCAATTTCTATCCCTCACAGGATGAAATTCTCGCTGGAAGCTAAACTTTGCCTTATGCACCAGTGCACATTCATCTGCCATCTCTGCCACTCTTCTTAATTCTTGAACTTTCTGTTCACCCACATGAATTCTTATCATCTCTGGAAGTGAGTTTTTAAACTCGTCCAGCAGATTAATCTCTCTTAGAGCCTCATAGGTCTTTTCTATTTTTAAGGCCAGCACCCCTCTATCAAAATCACTATATTTCATTCTTTTGAACTGAACAGAAGTCTGACCTGGGTTCCTTCTTTATCTTTCTGAACTGTTGTCTATAAGCTTCTGGTACCAATTAATAAGCACCCAAAATAGCCTTTTTGACATCTGTACAATCTCTTGACCTCTCATCTGACAGCGCAGAAAACACCTCACTAGCTTAGTCTGAACTAGCATTACCCACAAGTCCTTGGACCACTCCGTCTGCCTAGCCAATTTTTCAAATGAAAGAAAGAAGGCTTTGACATCTTTCTCAACAAAATGTGGCAATGTTTTAACATATTTGTACACATCATTACTTTCTCTCTTCATCTCCATCCAGTTAACTTGACTTTCCTGATTAATTCACAACTTCTGAAGTTTAAATTCTCTGTCTTTCTCTTGCTCTCTCTTCCCTCTCTCTTTGCTCAGCTAAGAACCTCCTCTATTTTCCTTTTCCTGTCTCTCTTTTTCTCTTTCTTCTCTCTCTCTCTCTCTCCTTTTCTTCTCTCTCTTTCTCTCTCTTTTTCTTTTCTTCTCTCTCTCCCTTTCTCTCCTCTCGCTCTTTCTTTTCCCTCTCTCTCTCATGGCCCTTCTTTCCCTTTCTTGGTCTTCTAACTCCATTTTCCTCAATTGTAATTTAAGTTTTTCTAACTACTGCATTTGCCTGTTACTCTGCTTGAGTAACTCCCTTACAATTTCAGCTTTACTTTTGTGCCTGGTTAAACCCAATTCTAACTCTTTGATAATTCTAAACATTTGGCCTTCTTCTGTTTTTCCAAGCTTTTTTGGCAAATTTAGGAATCATCTTCAAACCCCAGAACTTCATTAGCAATTTTAAGAGCCATTTTTCTAACTTCTAATTTAACCAATCACAAGTAACCAAAATTATATTGTCTCGCCTACGTTTCATTTAAAGGTCTAGGACACTAACCGGCAAGTGTTTAAATATCTGCTGGGATCTTTTGTGCCCTAAATCTGTTCAAATCTAACCAAATCTCAGACTGGATCTGTCTAAACCTGTCCAAATCACAGACCCAAGCCCCTAAGCTGTTATGACATGGTGGTGAACCTTTCTGCTAATTAAACCAAACACCCAGAAAAGCTCACCCCGCCTCATAATCTGTTAAAATAGGAATGACAGAGAACTCCCAAATTCTACTATTTGTAGGAAATAATATCAATTTAGTCCTTAACTCTAAAAGTGAACATCAAACAACAAATGTTTGCAACTCTAAGCCCCTCCCTTTCTCATAACTGCTTGTTATCTGCCTCCAACTCTAACAATTTACTGTTCCAAGAAAAACACTTATTAAAATTACATCAACTTAATTCAAAACCACACAGCAGCTGTCGTCTCCAATATCCTTCTTCTATTGGCTAAGATATCCCTGGGTCATCTTCTGTCTTTTACTGCAAAGATATTTCATATGAAGAAAAATACCTTTGATAGAGAGTGTTTTGATTGGCAGTCTTTCTCACTGGCAGTTACTCTCTGCCTGTCTTTCAAAATGCCTGATTAGATTACTTACAATGTGGAAACAGGCCCTTCGGCCCAACAAGTCCACACCGACCCGCCGAAGCGCAACCCACCCATACCCTTACATTAACACTACGGGCAATTTAGCATGGCCAATTCACCTGACCCGCACATTTTTGGATTGTGGGAGGAAACCGGAGCACCCGGAGGAAACCCACGCAGACACGGGGAGAATGTGCAAACTCCACACAGTCAGTCGCCTGAGTCGGGAATTGAACCCGGGTCTCTGGCGCTGTGAGGCAGCAGTGCTAACCATTGTGCCACCGTGCCGCCTGCTTTTTTATATACCCCAAACATTGGATCATCTCATTTTTGAGGTTGGCAAAATCAATCAATTCAAACTTGATTGGGTTTTAGTATCCTGGGGCATAATTTAAATTGATTGGCTAAAGTTGAGTTGTTGTTAAAACAGCAACCAACTCGGGTATCTACGTCATAGCCGAATGTTACATATTTTCAATTTTCCAGTACACTCTGAGACAGCTAGTTACTCATATGACAGATGCTTGTAAGATCTCAGTACAAAACAGCATTCATTCTTTCTGAAAGGTATAGTGCACATGTTCAACTTCAGAAAAATGTTACCCCTCAGACTCCAATGCTCCAGAGAACAAAAAAAGTCCCAGTCTATTCAACCTCTCCCTATAATTCAAACCCAGCTGCATCCTTGTACATCTTTTCTGTACCCTTTTAAGTTGAACAAAGTCTTTCTGGAGACCAGAACTGAATGCAGTATTCTAAAAGTGGCCTAACCAATCTCTTGTACACCTGCAACATGGCATCTCAATGCCTGTACTCAACGCACTGACCAATGAAGGCAAGCGTGCCAAATGCTTTCTTCACCACCCTGTCTACTGTGAATCCAAGATGGCGGACAGGAAAAAACTGTAGCTGTAACATTTCCAGTATTTTAGGTGTTGGAGGTGATTTCCTCGAATTCCAGGAGCAGCAATTACTGTTTTATGCGCTGTTGCAATTGTTTTGGAACTTTGGGGAAAAAAATTCAAACAACAGCACTTTAAAAAGCAGGAAGACACAAATGCAGCAACCACATGATCAGTGAGAGAGAAACAGAAAAACTTAAACTGCTGTCTGACACAGCAGTGAATCTGCAGTTACTGCCTTTGCTGTTTGAGTTCTTTATCCCTAGACATCAAAGTACATCTAGGAAAAATTAACGAACAGCAAAATTCACAGCTGACCTTGGAGGAGCCTGTGTGGGAAAGCTCACAGACGGGAACAGATAAGTGCATAGTTTTAAGTGTAGCCTTGCTGTAAATCTATAATAATGAGTAAAATGGGTTCTTTCTTGATTATGTTTTATTGAGATCTGCCTCTTGATTAAATTTTAAAAATATGTGTCATAAGTATTAAGTTAGCCTGGAGCACTTTTTTATAAAGCAAAACGACGGTGCTATTTTCTGGGTCATAGCTTGTGAAGGAGCAAAGATGGCCTTTAGTAGAGTGATACGCTCTTCTTGTTGGATGTGGAAGGTTAGGGAGGGTTTCTATGTTACAGAGGATTATGTCTGCAGTATGTGTGTTTGGTTGCGAATCCTATCAGATCGCGTGGATCGGTTGGAGAGACAGTCAGAGGTAATAAGGAATTTGCAGGAGTTGGGGTGGCAGGGAGAACAGCCACAGAAACAGTCAGGTAGATGGGTTAACTCCAGGAAAGGTAGGAGAGGTAGGCAGGTGGTGCAGGAGTCTTCTGTGGCTATCCTCATCTTAAACAAGTACACTGTTTTGGAAAATGTAGGGGGTGATGGACTCTCAGGGGAATGTAGCAGGAACAGCCAAGTTTCTGGTACCGAGACTGTCTCTAATGTAATGAGGGGTACATCAGGTTCCAAGTGACAGGGGACTTTCTAGTCCGAGGCACAGACAGACGTTTCTGTGGCCAGCAGCTAAATATTCAGAATGGTGTGTTCCCCCCCCTGGTGCCAGGATCAAGTATATCTCAGAGACAGTGCAGAATGTTCTCAAAGGGGAGAGGGCCCAGCAGGAGGTCATTGTACACGTTGGAACTAATGAAGTAGGAAGGGAAAATGATGAAATTCCGAATGGAGAATATAGAAAGTTAGGCAGGAATTTTAAAAAAGAGGTCCTTGAGAGTAGCAATATCTGGATTATTCCCTGTGCTATGAGCTCGTGAGGGTAGGAATAGGAGGATAGAGCAGATGAATGTGTGGCTAAGGACCTGGTGCAGGGAGAAGGATTCACATTTTTGGATCATTGGAATCTCTTCTGAGGTAGAAGTGAACTGTACAAGAAGGACAGATTGCACCCGAATTGGAAGGGGACTAATACACTGGCAGGGAGAATTGCTAGAGCTGCTCAGGAGGATTTAACCTAGTACGGTGATGGGGGTGGACACAGGGAAGTAGTGATGAAAGAGATCAGTCTCAGATTGGTACAATTGGGAAAAGGAGAATCAAACAGTCAGGGTAGGCAGGGACAAAGCAGAGAACAAGGTAGGACTGATAAATTATAATGCATTTATTTCAATGCAAGAGACCTAATATGGAAGGCAAATGAACTCAGGGCATGGTTAGGAACATGGGACTGGGATATCATAGCAATTACAGAAACATGGCTCAGGGATGGACAGGAAGGATAGAAAGGGAAGCAAGAGAGGAGGGGGAGTGGTGTTTTTGATAAGGGATAGCGTTACAGCTGTACTGAGGGAGGGTATTACTGGAAATACAATCAGGGAAATTATTTGGGTGGAACTGAGAAATAAGAAAGGGATTGGGATTGTATTATAGACCCCCTAATAGTCAGAGGGAAATTGAGAAACAAATTTGTAAGGAGATCTCAGCTATCTGTAAGAATAATAGGGTGGGTATGGTAGGAGATTTTAACTTTCCAAACATAGACTGGGACTGCCATAGTGTCAAGGGTTTAGATGGAGAGGAATTTGTTAAATGTGTACAAGACAACTTTCTGAGTCAGTATGTGGATGTACCTTATGGAGAAGGTACAAAACTTGACCTACTCTAGGGAAATAAGGCAGGGCAGGTGACTGAGCTGTCAGTGGGGGAGCACTTTGGGGCCAGCAACCATAATTGTATTAGTTTTAAAATAGTGATGGAAAAGGATAGACCAGATATAAAAGTTGAAGCTCTAAATTGGAGAACGGCCAATTTTGACGGTATTAGACAAGAACTTTCAAAAGCTGATTGGGGGCAGATGGTCACAAGTAAAGGGATGGCTAGAAAATGGGAAGCCTTCAGGAATGTGATAATGAGAATCCATAAACAGTATATTCCTGTTCAGGTGAAAGGGAAGGCTGGTAGGTATAGGGAATGCTGGATGACTAAAGAAATTGATGGCTTGGTTAAGAAAAAGAAGGACAGCAGAGAATGAATTCTTAGAAGAGTATAAAGGCAGCAGGAGTATACTTAAGAGGGAAATCAGAAGGGCAAAAAGGGGACATGAGATAGTGTTGGCAAATAGAGTGAAGGAGGATCCAAAGGGCTGTTACAAATACATTAAGGACAAAAGGGTAACGAGGGAGAGAATAGGGCCCCTCAAAGATCAGAAAGGCATCCTTTGTGTGGAGCTGGGGGAGATACTAAATGAGTATTTTGCATCAGTGTTGACTGTGGAGAAGGACATGGTAGATATAGAATATAGGGAAATAGATGGTGACATCTTTCAAAATGTCCATATTACAGAGGAGGAGGTGCTGGATGTCTCAAAATGCATAAAGGTGGATAAATCCCCAGGACCTGATCAGGTGTATCCTCGAACTCTGTGGGAAGCTAGGGAAGTGATTGCTGGGCCCCTTGCTGAGATATTTGGATCAGGTGAGGCGCCGGAAGACTGGAGGTTGGCTAATGTGGTACCATTCTTTAAGAAAGGTGGTAAGGACAAGCCAGGGAACTATAGATTGGTGAGTCTGGCATTGGTGGTGGGCAAGTTGTTGGAGGGAATCCTGAGGAACAGGATTTACTTGTATTTGGAAAGGCAAGGACTGATTAGGGATAGTCAACATGGCTTTGTGCATGGGCAATCATGTCTTACAAACTTGATTGAGTTTTTTGAAGAAGTGACAAACAAGATTGATGAGGGCAGAGCGGTGGATGTGATCTATATGGACTTCAGTAAGGTGTTCGAAAAGGTTCCCCATGGGAGACTGGTGAGCAAGGTTAGATCTCATGGAATATAGGGAGAACTAGCCATTTGGATACAGAACTGGCTCAAAAGTAGAAGACAGAGGCTGGTGGTGGAGGGTTGTTTTTCAGACTGGAGGCCTGTGACCAGTGGTGTGCCACAAGGATTGGTGCTGGGTCCATTAACTTTTCGTCATTTATATAAATGATTTGGATATGAACATAGGAGATATAGTTAGTAAGTTTGCAGATGACACCAAAATTGGAAGCACAGTGGACAGCGAAGAAAGTTACTTCAGATTACAACAGGATCTTGATCAGATGGGTCAATGGGCTGAGACGTGGTAGATGGAGTTTAATTTAGATAAATGTGAGGTGCTGCGTTTTGGGAAAGCAAATCTTAGCAGGACTTATACACTTAATGGTAAGGTCCAAGGGAGTGTTGCTGAACAAAGAGACCTTGGAGTGCAGGTTCATAGCTCCTTTAATTGGAACCCACAGGTAGATAGGATAGTGAAGAAGGCGTTTGGTATGCTTTCCTTTATTGGTCAGAGTATTGAGTATAGGAGTTGGGAGGTCATGTTGCGGCTGTGCAGAACATTGGTTTGGCCACTTTTAGAATATTGCACGCAATTCTGGTCTCCATCCTATTGGAAGGATGTTGTGAAACTTGAAAGGGTTCAGAAGAGACTTATAAGGATGTTGCCCTGGTTGGAGGATTTGAGTGTTAGGGAGAGGTTGAATAGGCTCAGGCTGTTTTCCCTGGAGCGTCGGAGGCTGAGGGAGTGACCTTACAGAGGTTTATGAAATCATGAAGGGCATGGTTAGGATAAATAAACAAAGACATTTCCCTGGGGTGGGGGAGTCCAGAACTAGAGGGCATAGGTTTAGTGTGAAAGGGGAAAAAATTAAAAGGGACCTAGGGGACAACTTTTTCACACAGAGGGTGGTGCGTGTATGAAATGAGCTGCCAGAGGAAGTGGTGGAAGGTGGTACAATCGCAACATTTAAAAGACATCAGTATGGGTACGTGAATAGGAAGGGTTCAGAGAGATATGTTGCCAAATGCTGGCAAGATTAGCTTAGGATATCTGGTCGGCATGGATGAGCTGGACCAAAGGGTCTGTTTCCGTGCTGTGCATCTCTATGACTTAATGGTTCTATGACTCAATTTTCAAGGAACTATGTATCTATGCCTCTCAGTCTCTTTGTTTGGCAACACTCTCCAGGGCCCTACCATTAACTCTATAAGTCCTGGCCTGATTTTCCTTACTAAAATGCAGCACCTCACATTCATCTAAATTAAACTCCATCTGCCACTCTTCGGCCCATCGGCCCATCTGATCAAGGTCCCCTTGTACTCTGTGATAACCTTCCTTGCTTCCTCCACACCACCAATTTTGTTATCATCTGCAAACTTACTAAGCGCATCTACTATATCCACATGTAAATCATGCATAAAAATGACAACAAGCAGTGGACCCAGCACTGATCCTTACAGCACACCGCTGGTCACAGGTGTCCAGTCTAAAAAGCAACCCTCCACCATCCTCTGTCTCCTACCTTCAAGCCAAGTTTGTATTCAATTGTCTATGTCATAGAGTCATAGAGATGTACAGCACAGAAACAGAGGTCTCCCGACTTCCATGTGACTTAACCTTGCTAACAAGTCTACTATGTGGAGCCTTGTCTTGCTGAAGTCCATATAGACAATCTCTACCATTCTGCCTTCATCCACCTTCTTTGTCACTCAATCACGCCAATGGGACACAATATCTCAGCAAGGGGCCCAGAAATCACTTCCCTAGCTTCCAAAATAGATCTAGGGTACACCTGAGCAAGTCCTGGAGATTTATCCACCTTTACATGTTTTAAGATGTCCAGTGCCTCCTCTTCTGTCACGTGGACCCTTTTCAAGATATCACTATTTATTTTCCCAAGTTCTCTAGCTTCCATGATCCGAAATACAATATCTGCTGTAGATGGGGAGGGAAGGGGAGTGAACGATAGGTGGATTTGGAGCTCAGAATGAGAGAAAAACGCAGTTGGACAATAAAGGAATGGGTAAAGGTCAGCTGAGGATAATCAATAGCTGCAAATGAGGACCATTAGTAACTGACAATGGCCCATGTGACAACGTGGCCCGGTGTGTGAGGGTTGGGTTAAAGATATGAGAGGTGGACAGGAGGGCAGCCCTGCAGATTGGATCAGAAAACTTCCAAATTCCCACTATCCAGTAAAGCTGTGCCTCGAGCGTTTGTGGAGAATGTTTATGTCCAATGACAGATTCTCTCCCCAAAACAGATATTGAAGAGTCCATCCATCATGCGGGTGTGAAATAGTCTGTCAAAGGGCTTCTCTCGGTCTACGCTGGCGAGCAATCCCTGTCCTGCACTTGAGCAATCACATTCCTGAGTAACAGGAGCCCAGAGCTCTTTCTGTTGAGAACAGTCAGGTTTGATCAGGGAAGGATTACCAACTCCAGGACAGACTTGAGCTTGTCTTTGGTCAGAGCTCAGTTATCCACATTCAGCAGTAAGGTGTTTGACTGAGGTCTAATTCCCTCCCCCTCCCACGAGGAGGGTGGTGCCTTACCTTATGAATTAGGACGTTTTGCCATCCAGAACCAGAGTCTCAATATACCTCCAGCAGTTCCCGGGGTGCTGTGCCATTCACACAGAATTGAACATTACCCGACTACTGGCTGTGGCTTCTGAGAGTGTCACCACCCAAAGTACGCAAGGTCCAAAGTGGGAGATTTATTCACCCTCTCCTGTGTCTCTGTATTCTGACAGATTACAGAAATGACTGTGAGGCCATTTTCTCTCTAGTGTTCACATGATAAAGTGTGGAGGAAAACGATTTGCTAATTGTTGGTATATCAGGGCTCTGACAACTTCACAGAATTGTAATGCTGCAAAAGGAGGCCATTTGGCCCATCATACCTGTGACAACTAGCAAACAGAGAGTGAGAAGATGGGGGTGAGGTGTGGAATGGGCTGGTTAGGGATTCGCTGGAGATTAGAGAGAAAGTCAGCAACTGGCCACGTGGAACGTGTGCTGGTTCATGAGCCAACCAGAGAGATAACGCCTCGCCCTATCACCCCATATCTGCCTACACCTCCTCCTCCATAATGCCAGGGTCACTCACCCACCTATTGGCCTCTTCACACGTCCAATGCTTACCTTCCAGCAACTAGGACGGCACAACTGCTCAGTGGTTGGCACTGCTGCCTCACAGCACCATGGACCCAGGTTCGATTCCAGCTTCCGGCGACTGTGTGGAGTTTGCACATTCTCCCCGTGTCTGCGTGGGTTTCCTCCGGGTGCTCCGGTTTCCTCCCACAGTCCAAAGATGTGCAGGTCGGGTGAATTGGCCACGCTAAATTCTCCATAGTGTTCGGTGCATCATTTGGAGGGAAATGAGTCTGGGTGGGTTACTCTTTGGAGGGTCAGTGTGGACTGGTTTGGTCAAGTGGCCTGTTTCCATACTGTAGGGATTCTGATTCTGAGCTCCTGCCTATTGCTCACCTGTCAGTCCCCACCCCCCTTCCCACTGCTCACCTGTCAGTCCCCACCCTCCTGCCCATTGCTCACCTGTCAGTCCCCACCCCCTCGCCCACTGCTCACCTGTCTGTCCCCACCTCCCTGCCCACTGCTCACCTGTCAGTCCCCACCCTCCTGCCCATTGCTCATGCGTCAGTCCCCACCCCCTCGCCCACTGCTCACCTGTCTGTCCCCACCCCCTGCCCATTGCTCACCTGTCAGTCCCCACCCCCTTGCCCATTGCTCATGCGTCAGTCCCCACCCCCCAGCCAACTGATCACCTGTCAGTCCCCACCCCCTTGCCCATTGCTCATGCGTCAGTCCCCACCCCCTCGCCCACTGATCACCTGTCAGTCCCCAACCCCCTGCCCACTGCTCACCTGTCAGTCCCCACCCCCCTGTCCATTGCTCACCTGTCAATCCCCACCTCCCTGCCCACTGCTCACCTGTCAGTCCCCACCCCCCTGTCCATTGCTCACCTGTCAGTCCCCACCTCCCTGCCCACTGCTCACCTGTCAGTCCCCACCCCCCTGCCCATTGATCACCTGTCAGTCCCCACCCCCCTGTCCATTGCTCACCTGTCAATCCCCACTCCCCTGCCCATTGCTTACCTGTCAGTCCCCACCCCTGTGCCCACTGCTCACCTGTCAGTCCCCACCCTCCAGCCCATTGCTCACCTGTCAGTCCCCACCCCCTGCCAATTGCTCACCTGTCAGTCCCCACCCCCCTGTCCACTGCTCACCTGTCAGTCCCCACCCCCCTGCCCATTGCTCACCTGTCAGTCCCCATGCCTCTGCCCATTGCTCACCTGTCAGTTCCCACCTCCCTGCCCATTGCTTACCTGTCAGTCCCCACCCTCTGCCCATTACTCATCTGTCAGACCCCACCCCTCATTCCCATTGCTCACTTGTCAGTCCCCACCCCCCCGCCCACTGTTCACCTGTCAGTCCACACCCCCTGCCCATTGCTCACCTGCCAGACTCCACCTCCCTGCTCATTGCTCACCTGTCAGTCCCCACCCCCCTGCCCATTGCTCACCTGTCAGACCCCACCCCATTGCCCATTGCTCACCTGTCAGTCCCCACCCCCCTGTCCATTGCTCACCTGTCAGTCCCCAAACACCTGCCCATTGCTCACCGGTCAGTCCCCAAACCCCTGCCCATTGCTCACCTGTCAGACCCCACCCCATTGCCAATGACACCTGTCAGTCCCCAAACCCCTGCCCATTGCTCACCTGTCAGACCCACAACGCTGCCCACTGCACACCTGTCAGCCCCCTGCCCATTGCTCACCTGTCAGTCCCCACCCTCCTGCCCATTGCTCTCCTGTCAGTCCCTATCCCCCTGCCCATTGCTCACCTGTCAGTTCCAACCCCATTGCCCACTGCTCACCTCTCAGTCCCCGCCCCTGCCCACTACTCACCAGTCAGTCCCCACCGTGCTGCCCATTGCTCACCTGTCAGTCCCCATCCTCCTGCCCACTGCTCATCTGTCAGTCTCCGCCCCCTACTCATTGATCACCTGTCAGTCCCCAACCCCTGCCCACTGCTCACCTGTCAGTCCCCGCCACCCATTTATTGATCACCTGTCAGTCCCCATTCCCCTGCTCACTGCTCACCTGCCAGTCCCCACCCTCCACTCATTGCTCACCTGCCAGTCCCCACCCTCCACTCATTGCTCACCTGTCAGTCCCTGCCCCCCTGCCCATTACTCACCTGTCAGTCCCCACTCCCCTGCCAATTGCTCACCTGTCAGTCCCCGCCCCCCACCCATTGATCACCTGTCAATTCCTACCCCCCCACCCATTGATCACCTGTTAGTCTCCACCTCCCTGCCCATTGCTCACCTGTCAGTCCCCACCCCCCTGCCCATTTCTTACCTGTCAATCCACGCCCCCCCACCCATTGCTCACCTGTCAGTCCCCACCCCCTGCCCATTGCTCACCAGTCAATTCCCAATCCCCCTGCCCACTGCTCATCTGTCAGTCCCCAACCCCCTGCCAATTGCTCACCTGTCAAGTCCTGCCCCCTGCCTATTGCTCACCTGTCAGACCCCACCCCATTGCCAATGTCACCTGTCAGTCCCCAAACCCCTGCCCATTGCTCACCTGTCAGACCCAACCCCGCTGCCCACTGCACACCTGTCAGCCCCCAACCCCCTGCCCATTGCTCACCTGTCAGGCCCAACCCCGCTGCCCACTGGTCCCCTGTCAGTCCCCGTACCCAGCCCACTGCTCACCTGTCAGCCTCCACCCCATTGCCCACTGCTCACCTGTCAGTCCCCGCCCCTGCCCACTACTCACCTGTCAGACCCCACCACATTGCCCACTACTCACCAGTCAGTCCCCACCCTCCTGCCCATTGCTCACCTGTCAGTCCCCACCCTCCTGCCTACTGCTCACCTGTCAGACCCCGCCCCCTGCCCATTGCTCACCTGTCAGTCCCCAACCCCCTGCCCACTGCTCACCTGTCAGTCACCACCCCATTAACCACTGCTCACCAGTCAGTCCCCACCCTCCTGCCCACTGCTCACCAGTCAGTCCCCACCCTCCTGCCCACTGCTCACCTGTCAGTCCCTACCTTCCTGCCCACTGCTCAACTGTCAGTCCCTGCCCCCTGCCCACTGCTCACCTGTCAGTCCCCGCCCCCTGCCCATAGCTCACCTGTCAGTCCCCAACCCCCTGCCCAGTGCTCACCTGTCAGTTCCCACCCCCCTGTCAATTGCTCACCTGTCAGTTCCCACCCCCCTGTCAATTACTCACCTGTCAGTCCCTGCCCCCATTGCCCATTGCTCACCTGTCAGTCCCCACCCTCCTGCCCATTGCTCACCTGTCAGTCCCCACCCTCCTGCCCACTGCTCACCTGTCAGTTCCAACCCCACTGCCCACTGCTCCCCTGTCAGTCCGCAACCTCCTGCCCATTGCTCACCTGTCAGGCCCAACCCCGCTGCCCACTGCACACCTGTCAGTCCCTGCCCCCAGCCCAATGCACACCTGTCAGACCACACCCCATTGCCCACTGCTCACCTCTCAGTCCCCGCCCCTGCCCACTACTCACCAGTCAGTCCCCACCGTGCTGCCCATTGCTCACCTGTCAGTCCCCATCCTCCTGCCCACTGCTCATCTGTCAGTCCCCGCCCCCTACTCATTGATCACCTGTCAGTCCCCAACCCCTGCCCACTGCTC
Source organism: Chiloscyllium plagiosum (assembly GCF_037043375.1). Classification (NCBI taxonomy): domain Eukaryota; kingdom Metazoa; phylum Chordata; class Chondrichthyes; order Orectolobiformes; family Hemiscylliidae; genus Chiloscyllium; species Chiloscyllium plagiosum. Next base: position 20,437,340 of record NW_028270185.1, on the reverse strand, counting down.
ACCTGTCAGTCCCCGCCACCCATTTATTGATCACCTGTCAGTCCCCATTCCCCTGCTCAGTGCTCACCTGCCAGTCCCCACCCTCCACTCATTGCTCACCTGTCAGTCCCTGCTCCCCTGCCCATTACTCACCTGTCAGTCCCCACTCCCCTGCCAATTGCTCACCTGTCAGTCCCCGCCCCCCCACCCATTGATCACCTGTCAATTCCCACCCCCCCCACCCATTGATCACCTGTTAGTCTCCACCTCCCTGCCCATTGCTCACCTGTCAGTCCCCACCCCCCTGCCCATTTCTTACCTGTCAATCCACGCCCCCCCACCCATTGCTCACCTGTCAGTCCCCACCCCCTGCCCATTGCTCACCAGTCAATTCCCAATCCCCCTGCCCACTGCTCATCTGTCAGTCCCCAACCCCCTGCCAATTGCTCACCTGTCAAGTCCTGCCCCCTGCCTATTGCTCACCTGTCAGACCCCACCCCATTGCCAATGTCACCTGTCAGTCCCCAAACCCCTGCCCATTGCTCACCTGTCAGACCCAACCCCGCTGCCCACTGCACACCTGTCAGCCCCCAACCCCCTGCCCATTGCTCACCTGTCAGGCCCTACCCCGCTGCCCACTGGTCCCCTGTCAGTCCCCGTACCCAGCCCACTGCTCACCTGTCAGCCCCCACCCCATTGCCCACTGCTCACCTGTCAGTACCCGCCCCTGCCCACTGCTCACCTGTCAGACCCCACCACATTGCCCACTACTCACCAGTCAGTCCCCACCCTCCTGCCCATTGCTCACCTGTCAGTCCCCACCCTCCTGCCTACTGCTCACCTGTCAGACCCCGCCCCCTGCCCACTGCTCGCCAGTCAGTCCTCGCCACCTGCCCATTGCTCACCTGTCAGTCCCCAACCCCCTGCCCACTGCTCACCTGTCAGTCACCACCCCATTAACCACTGCTCACCAGTCAGTCCCCACCCTCCTGCCCACTGCTCACCAGTCAGTCCCTACCTTCCTGCCCACTGCTCAACTGTCAGTCCCCACCTTCCTGCCCACTGCTCAACTGTCAGTCCCTGCCCCCTGTCCACTGCTCACCTGTCAGTCCCCGCCCCCTGCCCATAGCTCACCTGTCAGTCCCCAACCCCCTGCCCAGTGCTCACCTGTCAGTTCCCACCCCCCTGTCAATTGCTCACCTGTCAGTTCCCACCCCCCTGTCAATTACTCACCTGTCAGTCCCTGCCCCCATTGCCCATTGCTCACCTGTCAGTCCCCACCCTCCTGCCCATTGCTCACCTGTCAGTCCCCACCCTCCTGCCCACTGCTCATCTGTCAGTCCCCACCCCCTACTCATTGATCACCTGTCAGTCCCCATCCCACCTGCTCACCTGCCAGTCCCCACCCTCCACTCATTGCTCACCTGTCAGTCCCTGCCCCCCTGCCCATTGCTCACCTGTCAGTCCCCACCCCCTTGCCCATTTCACACCTGTCAGTCCCCACTCCCCTGCCAATTGCTCACCTGTCAGTCCCCGCCCCCACCCATTGATCACCTGCCAATCCCCGCTCCCCTACCCATTGATCACCTGTTAGTCTCCACCCCCCTGCCCATTGCTCACCTGTCAGTCCACACCCCCCCTGCCTATTTCTTACCTGTCAATCCAGGCCCCCCCCCACCCACTGCTCACCTGTCAGTCCCCAACGCCCTGCCCATTGATCACCTGTCAGTCTCCACTCCCTTGCCCATTGCTCACCTGTCAGACCCCACCCCATTGCCCATTGCTCACCTGTCAGTCCCCAAACTCCATTGCCCATTGCTCACCTGTCAGGCCCAACCCCACTGCCCACTGCACACCTGTCAGTCCCTGCCCCCAGCCCACTGCTCACCTGTCAGCCCCCACCCCATTGCCCACTGCTCACCTGTCAGTCCCCGCCCCTGCCCACTGCTCACCTGTCAGTCCCCACCCCATTGCCCACTACTCACCAGTCAGTCCCCACCCCTGCCCACTACTCACCTGTCAGTCCCCACCCCATTGCCCACTACTCACCAGTCAGTCCCCACCGTGCTGCCCAATGCTCACCTGTCAGTCCCCACCCTCCTGCCCAATGCTCACCTGTCAGTCCCCATCCTCCTGCCCACTGCTCATCTGTCAGTCCCCACCCCCTACTCATTGATCACCTGTTAGTCCCCAACCCCCTGCCCATTGCTCACCTGTCAGGCCCAACCCCGCTGTCCACTGCACACCTGTCAGTCCCTGCCCCCAGCCCAATGCACACCTGTCAGACCCCACCCCATTGCCCACTGCTCACCTGTCAGTCCCCGCCCCTGCCCACTGCTCACCTGTCAGTCCCCATCCCATTGCCCACTACTCACCAGTCAGTCCCCACCGTGCTGCCCATTGCCCACCTGTCAGTCCTCATTCCCCTGCCAATTGCTCACCTGTCAGTCCCTGTCCCCATTGCCCATTGCTCACCTGTCAGTCCCCACCACCCCGCCAATGCTCACCTGTCAGTCCCCACCCTCCTGCCCATTGCTCACCTGTCAGTCCCCATCCTCCTGCCCACTGCTCATCTGTCAGTCCCCGCCCCCTACTCATTGATCACCTGTCAGTCCCCATTCCCCTGCTCACTGCTCACCTGCCAGTCCCCACCCTCTACTCATTGCTCACATGTCAGTTCCTGCCCCCCTGCCCATTACTCACCTGTCAGTCCCCACCCCCCTGCCCATTTCACACCTGTCAGTCCCCACTCCCCTGCCAATTGCTCACCTGTCAGTCCCCGCACCCCACCCATCGATCACCTGTCAATTCCCACCCCCCCCATCCATTGATCACCTGTTAGTCTCCACCTCCCTGCCCATTGCTCACCTGTCAGTCCCCACCCCCCTGCACATTTCTTACCTGTCAATCCACGCCCCCCCACCCATTGCTCACCTGTCAGTCCCCACCCCCTGCCCATTGCTCACCAGTCAATTCCCAACCCCCCTGCCCACTGCTCATCTGTCAGTCCCCAACCCCCTGCCAATTGCTCACCTGTCAGTTCCTGCCCCCTGCCTATTGCTCACCTGTCAGACCCCACCCCATTGCCAATGTCACCTGTCAGTCCCCAAACCCCTGCCCATTGCTCACCTGTCAGACCCAACTCCGCTGCCCACTGCACACCTGTCAGCCCCCAACCCCCTGCCCATTGCTCACCTGTCAGGCCCAACCCCGCTGCCCACTGGTCCCCTGTCAGTCCCCGTACCCAGCCCACTGCTCACCTGTCAGCCTCCACCCCATTGCCCACTGCTCACCTGTCAGTCCCCACCCTCCTGCCCATTGCTCACCTGTCAGTCCCCACCCTCCTGCCCACTGCTCATCTGTCAGTCCCCACCCCCTACTCATTGATCACCTGTTAGTCCCCATCCCACCTGCTCACCTGCCAGTCCCCACCCTCCACTCATTGCTCACCTGTCAGTCCCCACCCCCTTGCCCATTTCACACCTGTCAGTCCCCACTCCCCTGCCAATTGGTCACCTGTCAGTTCCCGCCCCCACCCATTGATCACCTGCCAATCCCCGCTCCCCTACCCATTGATCACCTGTTAGTCTCCACCCCCCTGCCCATTGCTCACCTGTCAGTCCCCCCCCCCCCCTGCCTATTTCTTACCTGTCAATCCAGGCCCCCCCCCACCCACTGCTCACCTGTCAGTCCCCAACGCCCTGCCCATTGATCACCTGTCAGTCTCCACTCCCTTGGCCATTGCTCACCTGTCAGACCCCACCCCATTGCCCATTGCTCACCTGTCAGTCCCCAAACTCCATTGCCCATTGCTCACCTGTCAGACCCAACCCCACTGCTCACTGCTCCCCTGTCAGTCCCCAGCCCCCTGCCCATTGCTCACCTGTCAGTCCCTGCCCCTAGCCCACTGCTCACCTGTCAGCCCCCACCCCATTGCCCACTGCTCACCTGTCAGTCCCCGCCCCTGCCCACTGCTCACCTGTCAGACCCCACCACATTGCCCACTACTCACCAGTCAGTCCCCACCCTCCTGCCCATTGCTCACCTGTCAGTCCCCACCCTCCTGCCTACTGCTCACCTGTCAGACCCCGCCCCCTGCCCACTGCTCGCCTGTCAGTCCTCGCCACCTGCCCATTGCTCACCTGTCAGTCCCCAACCCCCTGCCCACTGCTCACCTGTCAGTCACCACCCCATTAACCACTGCTCACCAGTCAGTCCCCACCCTCCTGCCCACTGCTCACCTGTCAGTCCCCACCTTCCTGCCCACTGCTCAACTGTCAGTCCCTACCCCCTGCCCACTGCTCACCTGTCAGTCCCCGCCCCCTGCCCATAGCTCACCTGTCAGTCCCCAACCCCCTGCCCAGTGCTCACCTGTCAGTTCCCACCCCCCTGTCAATTGCTCACCTGTCAGTTCCCATCCCCCTGTCAATTACTCACCTGTCAGTCCCCATCCTCCTGCCCACTGCTCATCTGTCAGTCCCCACCCCCTACTCATTGATCACCTGTCAGTCCCCATTCCCCTGCTCACCTGCCAGTCCCCACCCTCCACTCATTGCTCACCTGTCAGTCCCCACCCCCTTGCCCATTTCACACCTGTCAGTCCCCACTCCCCTGCCAATTGCTCACCTGTCAGTCCCCGCCCCCACCCATTGATCACCTGCCAATCCCCGCTCCCCTACCCATTGATCACCTGTTAGTCTCCACCCCCCTGCCCATTGCTCACCTGTCAGTCCCCACCCCCCCTGCCTATTTCTTACCTGTCAATCCAGGCCCCCCCCACCCACTGCTCACCTGTCAGTCCCCAACGCCCTGCCCATTGATCACCTGTCAGTCTCCACTCCCTTGCCCATTGCTCACCTGTCAGACACCCCATTGCCCATTGCTCACCTGTCAGTCCCCAAACTCCATTGCCCATTGCTCACCTGTCAGACCCAACCCCACTGCTCACTGCTCCCCTGTCAGTCCCCAGCCCCCTGCCCATTGCTCACCTGTCAGGCCCAACCCCACTGCCCACTGCACACCTGTCAGTCCCTGCCCCCAGCCCACTGCTCACCTGTCAGCCCCCACCCCATTGCCCACTGCTCACCTGTCAGTCCCCGCCCCTGCCCACTGCTCACCTGTCAGTCCCCACCCCATTGCCCACTACTCACCAGTCAGCCCCCACCCCTGCCCACTACTCACCTGTCAGTCCCCACCCCATTGCCCACTACTCACCAGTCAGTCCTCACCGTGCTGCCCATTGCTCACCTGTCAGTCCCCACCCTCCTGCCCATTGCTCACCTGTCAGTCCCCATCCTCCTGCCCACTGCTCATCTGTCAGTCCCCGCCCCCTACTGATTGATTACCTGTCAGTCCCCAACCCCTGCCCACTGCTCACCTGTCAGTCCCCGCCACCCATTCATTGATCACCTGTCAGTCCCCATCCCCCTGCTCACTGCTCACCTGCCAGTCCCCACCCTCCACTCATTGCTCACCTGTCAGTCCCTGCCCCTGCCCATTGCTCACCTGTCAGTCACCACCCCCATGCCCATTTCACACCTGTCAGTCCCCACTCCCCTGCCAATTGCTCAACTGTCAGTCCCCGCCCCCCCACCCATTGATCACCTGTCAATTCCCACCCCCCCACCCATTGATCACCTGTTAGTCTCCACCCCCCTGCCCATTGCACACCTGTCAGTCCCCACCCACCTGCCCATTTCTTACCTGTCAATCCACGCCCCCCACCCATTGCTCACCTGTCAGTCCCCACCCCCTGCCCATTGCTCACCAGTCAATTCCCAACCCCCTGCCAATTGCTCACCTGTCAATCCCCGCCCCCTACCCATTGATCACCTGTCAGTCTCCACCCCCATGCCCATTGCTCACCTGTCAGTCCCCACCCTCCTGCCCATTGCTCACCTGTCAGTCCCCACCCCCTGCCCATTGCTCACCAGTCAGTTCCCAACCCCTCTGCCCACTGCTCATCTGTCAGTCCCCAACCCCCTGCCAATTGCTCACCTGTCAGTCCCCATCCCCTTGCCCACTGCTCACCTGTCAGTCCCCACCCCCCTGCCCAATGCTCACCTGTCAGTCCCTGCCCCTTGCCAATTGCTGATCTGTTAGTCCCCATTGCCCTGCCCACTACTCACCTGTTAGTCCCCACCACCTGCCCACTGCTCACCTGTGAGTGCCTGCCCCCCTCACACATTGCTCACCTGTCAGACCACACACCCCTGCCAATTGCTCACCTGTCAGTCTCCGGCTCCCCACCATTGATCACCTGTCAATCCCCACTCTCCTGCCCAAAGCTCACCTGTCAGTCCCCGCCCCTGCCAATTGCTCACCTGTCAGTCCCCGCCCCTGCCAATTGCTCACCTGTCAGTCCCCGCCCCCCACCCATTGCTCACCTGTCAGTCCCCACCCCTGCTAGTTGCTCACCTGTCAGTCCCCGCCCCCCACCCATTGCTCACCTCTCAGACTCCACCTCTCTGCCCATTGCTCACCTCTCAGTCTCCACCCTCCTGCCCATTGCTCACCTGTCAGTCCCCTCCCCCTTGCCCATTGCTCACCTATCAGTCCCCTCCCCCCTTGCCCATTGCTCACCTGTCAGTTCCCACCCCTCTGCCCACTGCTCAACTCTAACCAACATCTGTAGGAGATGTGGTAATGCGTGTAGGTACAGCTGCGGGAACATCGGATTCCCTAGGACATTGGCAAAGATCATAAACATCAAAACACATGGGGAGGTAGACTTCACCGTCTGTGCATTCATGGAGGCAATTTTCAGACACATTATAACTGTGTGTCAGCTGAGATAGTCCCTTTGAAATGGTACTTTATTGCCTGCTTCTTACCCAGACCCTCGGGTCTGAGAATGACTTGCTGCCACTCCCTTTCGATGGGTCAGCGATGGCAAATAGTTCGATTGAGTGGGTGGGAGAGTGAGGGTAGGAGAGTAGGGGTGGGAGAGTGGGTGGTAGGAGAGTGGGGCTGGGAGAGTGAGGCTTAGGAGAGTGGGTGGTAGATTGAGGGTGGGAGAGTAGGGGTTAGGAGACTGGGGGTGGGAGAGTGAGAGTGGGGGTGTAAGAGAGTGGGGGTGTAAGAGTGAGAGTGGGAGAAGAGTGGGGGTAGGAGAATGGGGGGAGAGTGGGGGTGGGACAGTGGGGGGGAGGAGTTGGGGTAGGAGAGTGGGTTTGGGAGAGTGGGGGTGGGCAAGTGGGTTGGTGAGGGGGGTGGGAGAGTGGGTGGGAGGGTAGTGGTGGTGGGAGAGTAGTGGTGGGGGTTTGGAAGAGTGGTTGGGAGAGTTGGGGTGAGATAGAGGAGGTGGGATGGGAGAGTGGTAATGGGAGAGTCGGAATGGGGGAGTGAGGTCAGACAGTGGTGATAGGAGAATGGGAGGGTGGGGGTGGGAGAGTTGGGGTGGGAGGGTGGTGATGGGAGAGTAGTGGGGGGAGTGGGAATGGGTGAGGGGTTGAGAGAGTGGGGTGGGAGAGGGGGGTCGGAGAGTGGAGGTCGGAGAGTGGTGATGGGAGATTGGGGGTGAGAGATTGAGGATGAGTGAGTGGTGGTGGGAGAGTATATGTGAGAGAGTGAGTGGGAGAGTGGGGTTTGGAGAGTGGGGGTGGGGAGAGTGGGGTTGGGAGAGTGGGGAGGGGAGAGTGCGGGTGGGGGAGTGGGGTGGGAGAGTGGGGTTGGGAGAATGGGGGTGGGTGAGTGGGAGTGGGAGTGGGAGAGTGGGGTTAGGAGAATGGGTGGTTGGAGAGTGGGAATGGGAGAGTGGGGTTGGGACAGTGGTGTGGGAGAGTGGGGGTTGGGAGAGTGGTGGGTGGGAGAGTGGGTGTGGGAGAGTGGGGGGTGGGAGAGTGGGGTTGGGAGAGTGGGGGTGGGCAAGTGGGTTGGTGAGGGGGGGTGGGAGAGTGGGGGTGGGAGAGTGGGTGTGGGATGAGTGGGTGTGGGAGAGTGAGTGTGGGAGAGTGGGGGTGGGAGAGTGGGGACGGGGGAGTGGGAGTGGGAGAGTGGGGGAGAGTGGAGTTGGGAGAGTGGGTGGTGGGAGAGTGGGGGGGAGAGTGGGAGTGGGAGAGTGGGCGGTGGGAGAGTGGGGGTGGGAGAGTGGGTGTGGGAGAGTGGGGGGTGGGAGAGTGGGGTTGGGAGAGTGCGGGTGGGAGAGAGGGGGTGGGAGAGTGGGGGGGAGAGTGGGGAGTGGGGAGTGGGAGAGTGGGGGGTGGGAGAGTTGGTGGTGGGAGAGTGTGGGTGGGAGAGTGGGGGTGGGAGAGTGGGCAGTGGGAGAGTGAGGGTGGGAGAGTGGGTGAGGGAGAGTGGGGGGTGGGAGAGTGGGGTTGGGAGAGTGCGGGTTGGAGAGAGGGGGTGGGAGAGTGGGGAATGGGAGAGTAGGTAGTGAGAGAGTGAGGGTGGGAGAGTGGGGGGTGGGAGAGTGGGGAGTGGGAGAGTGGGTGTGGGAGAGTGGGTGTGGGAAAGTGGGGGGAGGGAGAGTGGGTGTAAGAGAGTGGGGAGTGGGTGAGTGGGGTTGGGAGAGTGCAGGGTGGGAGAGTGAGGGTGGGAGTGTGTGGGGTGGGAGAGTGAGGGTGGGAGAGTGGGTGGTGGGAGAGTGGGGGTGGGAGAGTGGGTGTGGGCGAGTGGGGAGTGGGAGAGTGGGGAGTGGGAGATTGAGGGTGGGAGAGTGGGGTGTGGGAGAGAGGGGGGTGGGAGAGTCAGGGTGGGAGAGTGGGTGTGGGAGAGTGGGTGTGGGAGAGTGGGGAGTGGGAGAGTGAGGGTGGGAGAGTGGGGGTTGGGAGGGGGGGTGGGAGAATGAGGGTTGAGACTGGTTGTGGGAGAGTGGGGGGTGGGAGAGTGGGTGTAGGAGAGTGGGGAGTGGGAGAGTGGGAGTGGGAGAGTGGGGATGGGAGAGTGAGGGTGGGAGACTGGGTGCAGGAGAGTGGGGAGTGGGAGAGTGGGGGTGGGAGAGTGGGGTGGGAGAGTTGGTGTGGGAGAGTGGGTGTGGGAGAGTGGGGGGGGTGGGAGAGTGGGGTTGGGAGAGTGGTGGGTGGGAGAGTGGGTGTGGGAGAGTGGGGGTGGGAGAGTGGGTGTGAGAGAGTGGGGGGTGGGAGAATGGGTGGGAGAGTGGGTGTGGGAGAGTGGGGGTGGGAGAGTAGGTGTGGGAGAGTGGGAGAGTGGGGTGGGAGAAGGCGGGGTGGGAGAGTGGGGTGTGGGCGAGTGGGGTATGGGAGAGCGGGAGAGTGGGGTGGGAGAGTTGGTGTGGGAGAGTGGGTGTGGGAGAGTGGGTGTGGGAGAGTGGTGGGTGGGACACTGGTTGTGGGAGAGTGGGGGGTGGGAGAGTGGGTGTGGGAGAGTGGGGGGTGGGAGATTGGGGTTGGGAGAGTGGTGCGTGGGAGAGTGAGGGTGGGAGAGTGGGTGTGGTAGAGTGGGGGGTGGGAGAGTGGGGTTGGGAGAGTGGTGCGTAGGAGAGTGAGGGTGGGAGAGTGGGTGTGGTAGAGTGGGGGGTGGGAGAGTGGGGTGTGGGAGAGTGGGGTGTGGGAGAGTGGGGTTGGGAGAGTGAGGGTGGGAGAGTGGGTGTGGGAGAGTGGGGGGTGGGAGAGTGGTGTTGGGAGAGTGGGGGTGGGACATTGGGGTTGGGAGAGTGGTGGGTGGGAGAGTGAGGGTGGGAGAGTGGGTGTGGGAGAGTGGGGGGTGGGAGAGTGGGGTGTGGGAGAGTGTGGTGTGGGAGAGTGGGGAGTGGGAGAGTGGGGTTGAGAGAGCGGGATGTGGGAGAGTGGGGTGTGGGAGATGTGGTGTGGGAGAGCGGGAGAGTGGGGTGGGAGAGTTGGTGTGGGAGAGTGGGTGGGTGGGAGTTTGCGTGTGGGAGAGTGGGGTGTGGGAGAGTGGGGAGTGGGAGAGTGGGGAGTGGGAGAGTGGGGGGTGGGAGAGTGGGGAGTGGGAGAGTGGGGTGTGGGAGAGTGGGGAGTGGGAGAGTGGGGAGTGGGAGAGTGGGGGGTTGGGAGACTGGGTGTAGGAGAGTGGGGGTGGGAGAGTGGGTGTGAGAGAGTGGGGGGTGGGAGAGTGGTGGGTGGGAGAGTGGGTGTAGGAGAGTGGGGAGTGGGAGAGTGAGGGTGGGAGAGTGAGGGGGGAGAGTGGGTGTGGGAGAGTGGGGGGTGGGAGAGTGGTGTTGGGAGAGTGCGGGTGGGAGAGTGGGGGGGTGGGAGAATGGGTGTGGGAGAGTGGGGAGTGGGAGAGTGGGTAGTGGGAGAGTGAAGGTGGGAGCGGGGGGTGGGAGAGAGAGGGTGGGAGACTGGGTGTGGGAGAGTGGTGGGTGGGAGAGTGGGTGTAGGAGAGTGGGGAGTGGGAGAGTGAGGGTGGGAGAGTGGGGGAGGGAGAGTGAGGGTGGGAGACTGGGCGTAGGAGAGTGGGGAGTGGGAGAGTGGGTAGTGGGAGCGGGGGGTGGGAGAGAGAGGGTGTGGGAGAGTGGGGTGTGGGAGAGTGGGGGGTGGGAGAGTGTGGGTGGGAGAGCGGGTTGGGAGAAGGCGGGGTGGAAGTGTGGTCGTGGGAGTTTGGGGGTCAGAGAGTGGGGGTTGTGAGAGTGGGAGGTGGGAGAGTGAGGGCGGGAGAGTGAGGGTGGGAGAGTGGGTGTGGGAGAGTGGGGGGTGGGAGAGTGGGGTTGGGAGAGTAGTGGGTGGGAGAGTGTGGGTGGGAGAATGGGGTGTGGGAGAGTGGGTAGTGGGAGAGTGAAGGTTGGAGCGGGGGGTGGGAGAGAGAGGGTGGGAGACTGGGTGTGGGAGGGTGGGGGGTGGGAGAGTGGGTGTAGGAGAGTGGGGAGTGGGAGAGTGAGGGTGGGAGTGTGGGGGTGGGAGAGTGAGGGTGGGAGACTGGGCGTAGGAGAGTGGGGAGTGGGAGAGTGGGGGTGGGAGAGTGGGTGTGAGAGAGTGGGGGGTGGAAGAATGGGTGGGAGAGTGGGGGTAGGAGAGTGGGTGTGGGTGAGTGGGGAGTGGGAGAGTGGGTGTGGGTGTGGGAGAGTGGGGGGGTGTGAGACTGGGTGTAGGAGAGTGGGGGGTGGCAGAGTGGGTGTGAGAGAGTGGGGGGTGGGAGAATGGGTGTGGGAGAATGGGGTGTGGGAGAGTGGGGGTGGGAGAGCGGGATGTGGGAGAGTGGGGTGTGGGAGAGTGGGTGTTGGAGAGTGGGGAGTGGGAGAGTGAGGGTGGGAGAGTGGGTGTGGGAGAGTGAGGGGGGAGAGTGGGTGTGGGAGAGTGGGGGGTGGGCGAGTGGTGTTGGGAGAGTGCGGGTGGGAGAGTGGGGGGTGGGAGAATGGGTGTGGGAGAGTGGGGAGTGGGAGAGTGGGTAGTGGGAGAGTGAGGGTGGGAGAGTGGGTGTGGGAGAGGGGGGGTCGGAGAGTGAGGGTGGGAGACTGGGTGTGGGAGAGTGGGGGGTGGGAGAGTGAGTGTAGGAGAGTGGGGAGTGGGAGAGTGAGGGTGGTAGAGTGGGGATGGGAGAGTGAGGGTGGGAGACTGGCTGTAGGAGAGTGGGGAGTGGGAGATTGGGTGTGGGAGAGTAGGTGTGGGAGAGTGGGGGTGGGAGAGTGGGTGTGGGAGACTGGGGGGTGGGAGAATGGGTGGGAGAGTGGGTGTGGGAGAGTGGGGGTGGGAGAGTGGGTGTGGGAGAGTGGTGGGGTTGGGAGAGTGGGGATGAGAGAGCGGGATGTGGGAGAATGGGGTATGGGAGATGTGGTGTGGGAGAGCGGGAGAGTGGGGTGGGAGAGTTGGTGTGAGAGAGTGGGTGGGTGGGAGTTTGGGTGTGGGAGAGTGGGTGTGGGAGAGTGGGGTGTGGGAGAGTGGGGGGTGGGAGAGTGTTGGTTGGAGAGCGGGGGTGGGAGAAGGCGTGGTGGAAGTGTGAGTGTGGAAGTGTGGGTGTGGGAGTTTGGGGGTCAGAGAGTGGGGGTTGTGAGAGTGGGGGGTGGGAGAGTGGGTGTGGGAGAGTGGGTGTAGGAGAGTGGGGAGTGGGAGAGTGAGGGTGGGAGAGTGGGGGGTGGGAGAGTGGGGGGTGGGAGAGTGAGGGTGGGAGAGTGGGTGTGGGAGAGTGGGGGGTGGGAGAGTGGGGTTGGGAGAGTGGTGGGTGGGAGAGTGTGGGTGGGAGAGTGAGGGGGGAGAGTGGGTGTGGGAGAGTGGGGGGTGGGAGAGTGGGTTTGGGAGAGTGCGGGTGGGAGAGTGGGGGGTGGGAGAATGGGTGTGGGAGAGTGTGGAGTGGGAGAGTGGGGGGTGGGAGGGGGGGTCGGAGAGTGAGGGTGGGAGAGTGGGTGTGGGAGAGTGGGGGGTGGGAGAGTGAGTGTAGGAGAGTGGGGAGTGGGAGAGTGAGGGTGGGAGAGTGGGGATGGGAGAGTGAGGGTGGGAGACTGGGTGTAGGAGAGTGGGGAGTGGGAGAGTGGGTGTGGGAGAGTGGGTGTTGGAGACTGGGGGGTGGGAGAATGGGTGGGAGAGTGGGTGTGGGAGAGTGGGGGTGGGAGAGTGGGGTGTGGGAGAGTGGTGGGTGGGAGAGTGGGTGTGGGAGAGTGGGGTGTGGGAGAGTGGGATGTGGCAGAGTGGGGTGTGGGAGAGTGGGAGAGTGGGGTGGGAGAGTTGGTGTGGGAGAGTGGGGGTGGGAGAGCAGGATGTGGGAGAGTGGGTGTGGGAGAGTGGGTGTGGGAGAGTGGGGGTGGGAGAGTGGGCGTGGGAGAGTGGGGGTGGGAGAGTGAGGGTGGGAGACTGGGTGTAGGAGAGTGGGGAGTGGGAGAGTGGGTGTGGGAGAGTGGGTGTGGGAGAGTGGGGGGTGGGAGAATGGTTGGGAGAGTGGGTGTGGGAGAGTAGTGGTGGGAGAGTGGGGTGTGGGAGAGTGGGAGAGTGGGAGAGTGGGGTGTGGGAGAGTGGGGTATGGGAGAGCGGGAGAGTGGGGTGGGAGAGTTAGTGTGGGAGAGGGGGGGTCGGAGAGTGAGGGTGGGAGACTGGGTGTGGGAGAGTGGGGGGTGGGAGAGTGGGGTTGGGAGAGTGGTGGGTGGGAGAGTGTGGGTGGGAGAGTGAGGGGGGAGAGTGGGTGTGGGAGAGTGGGGGGTGGGAGAGTGGGTTTGGGAGAGTGCGGGTGGGAGAGTGGGGGGTGGGAGAATGGGTGTGGGAGAGTGTGGAGTGGGAGAGTGGGTAGTGGGAGAGTGAGGGTGGGAGCGGGGGGTGGGAGAGTGAGGGTGGGAGAGTGGGTGTGGGAGAGTGGGGGGTGGGAGAGTGAGTGTAGGAGAGTGGGGAGTGGGAGAGTGAGGATGGGAGAGTGAGGGTGGGAGACTGGGTGTAGGAGATTGGGGAGTGGGAGAGTGGGTGTGGGAGAGTGGGGGGTGGGAGACTGTGTGTAGGAGAGTGCGGGTGGGAGAGCGGGAGAGTGGGGTGGGAGAGTTGGTGTGGGAGAGTGGGTGGGTGGGAGTTTGCGTGTGGGAGAGTGGGGTGTGGGAGAGTGGGATGTGGGAGAGTGGGGTGTGGGAGAGTGGGATGTGGGAGAGTGGGTGTGGGAGAGTGGGTGTGGGAGAGTGGGTGCTGGGAGACTGTCTGTAGGAGAGTGGGGGTGGGAGAGTGGGTGTGGGAGAGTGGGGGGTGGGAGAATGGTTGGGAGAGTGGGTGTGGGAGAGTGGGTGTGGGAGAGTGGAGGTGGGAGAGTGGGAGAGTGGGGTGTGGGAGAGTGGGGTGTGGGAGAGCGGGAGAGTGGGGTGGGAGAGTTAGTGTGGGAGAGTGGGGGGTGGGAGAGTGGGGTTGGGAGATTGGTGGGTGGGAGAGTGGGGGTGGGAGAGTGGGTGTGGGAGAGTCGGGTGTGGGAGAGTGGGGGTGGGAGAGTAGGGCCGGGAGAGTGGGAGGTAGGAGAGTGGGGGTGGGAGAGTGAGGTTGGGAGAGTGAGAGAGTGGGGGGTGGGAGACTGGCTGTAGGAGAGTGGGGGTGGGAGAGTGGGGGGTGGAAGAATGGGTGGGAGAGTGGGATGTGGGAGAGCGGGAGAGTGCGGGCGGGAGAGTGCGGGCGGGAGAGTGGGGTGGGAGAGTGGCGAGGTGGGAGTTTGGGTGTGGGAGAGTGTTGTGTGGGAGAGTGGGGTGTGGGAGAGTGGGGTGTGGGAGAGTGTGGGTGGGAGAGCGGGGGTGGGAGAAGGCGTGGTGGAAGTGTGGGTGAGGGAGTTTGGGGGTCAGAGAGTGGGGGGTGGGAGAGTGGGGGGTGGGAGAGTGAGGGCGGGAGACTGGGTGTGGGAGAGTGGGGGGTGGGAGAGTGGGTGTAGGAGAGTGGGGAGTGGGAGAGTGGGGGGTGGGAGAGTGGGGGGTGGGAGAGTGGGGGGTGGGAGAGTGGGGGTGGGAGAGTGGTGGGTGGGAGAGTGTGGGTGGGAGAGTGAGGGTGGGAGAGTGGGTGTGGGGGAGTGGGTGGGTGGGAGAGTGGGGTTGGGAGAGTACGGGTGGGGGAGAGGGGGTGGGAGAATGGGTGTGGGAGAGTGGGGAGTGGGAGAGCGGGTAGTAGGAGAGTGAGGGTGTGAGGGGGGGTGGGAGAGTGAGGGTGGGAGACTGGGTGTGGGAGAGTGGGGGGTGGGAGAGTGGGTGTAGGAGAGTGGGGAGTGGGAGAGTGAGGGTGGGAGAGTGGGGGGTGGGAGAGTGGGGGTGGGAGAGTGGGTGTGGGAGAGTGGGGGGTGGGAGAGTGGGGTTGGGAGAGTGGGGGTGGGAGAGTGAGGGTGGGAGACTGGGCGTAGGAGAGTGTGGAGTGGGAGAGTGGGTGTGGGAGAGTGGGGGTGGGAGACTGGGTGTGGGAGAGTGGGGTGTGGGAGAGTGGGTGTAGGAGAGTGGGGAGTGGGAGAGTGAGGGTGGGAGAGTGGGGGTGGGAGAGTGAGGGTGGTAGACTGGGCGTAGGAGAGTGGGGAGTGAGAGAGTGGGATGTGGGAGAGTGGGATGTGGGAGAGTGGGTGTGGGAGAGTGAGGTATGGGAGAGCGGGAGAGTGGGGTGGGAGAGTTGGTGTGGGAGAGTGGGGAGTGGGAGACTGGGTATAGGAGAGTAGGGGTGTGAGAGTGGGTGTGGGAGAGTGGAGGGTGGGAGAGTGGGGTTGGGAGAGTGGTGGGTGGGAGAGTGTGGTTGGGAGAGTGAGGGTGGGGGAGTGGGTGTGGGAGAGTGGGGGGGTGGGAGAGTGGGGTTGGGAGAGTACGGGTGGGGGAGAGGGGGTGGGAGAATGGATGTGGGAGAGTGTGGAGTGGGAGAGCAGGAGAGTGGGGTGGGAGAGTTGGTGTGGGAGAGTGGGGGGTGGGAGAATGGGTGTGGGAGAGTGGGTGTGGGAGAGTGGGGGTGGGAGAGTGGGGTGTGGGAGAGTGGGGTGTGGGAGAGTGGGGGTGGGAGAGTGGGGTGTGGGAGAGTGGGATGTGGGAGAGTGGGGTGTGGGAGAGTGGGGTATGGGAGAGCGGGAGAGTGGGGTGGGAGAGTTGGTGTGGGAGAGTGGGGAGTGGGAGAATGGGTAGGAGAGTGGGTGTGGGAGAGTGGGGGTGGGGGAGTGGGGTGTGGGAGAGTGGGGGTGGGAGAGTGGTGTGGGAGAGTGGGGTGTGGGAGAGTGGGGGGTGGGAGAATGGGTGGGAGAGTGGGTGTGGGAGAGTGGGATGTGGGAGAGTGGGATGTGGGAGAGTGGGTGGGAGAGTGGGTGTGGGAGAGTGGGGGTGGGAGAGTGGGGTGTGGGAGAGTGGGATGTGGGAGAGTGGGATGTGGGAGAGTGGGTGGGAGAGTGGGTGTGGGAGAGTGGGGGTGGGAGAGTGGGGTGTGGGAGAGTGGGGGGTGGGAGAATGGGTGGGAGAGTGGGTGTGGGAGAGTGGGATGTGGGAGAGTGGGATGTGGGAGAGTGGGTGGGAGAGTGGGTGTGGGAGAGTGGGGGTGGGAGAGTGGGGTGTGGGAGAGTGGGATGTGGGAGAGTGGGATGTGGGAGAGTGGGTGGGAGAGTGGGTGTGGGAGAGTGGGGGTGGGAGAGTGGGGTGTGGGAGAGTGGGGGGTGGGAGAATGGGTGGGAGAGTGGGTGTGGGAGAGTGGGGTGTGGGAGAGTGGGGGGTGGGAGAATGGGTGGGAGAGTGGGTGTGGGAGAGTGGGGGTGGGAGTGTGGGTGTGGGAGAGTGGGTGTGGGAGAGTGGGGGTGGGAGAGTGGAGTGTGGGAGAGTGGGTGTGGGAGAGTGGTTGTGGGAGAGTGGCGAGTGGGAGAATGGGTTGGAGAGTGGGTGTGGGAGAGTGGGGGTGGGAGAGTGGGGTGTGGGAGAGTGGGGTATGGGAGAGCGGGAGAGTGGGGTGGGAGAGTTGGTGTGGGAGAGTGGGGTGTGGGAGAATGGGGTGTCGGAGAGTGGCGGTGTGGGAGAGTGGTGTGTGGGAGAGTGGGGGGTGGGAGAATGGGTGGGAGAGTGGGTGTGGGAGAGTGGGGGTGGGAGTGTGGGTGTGGGAGAGTGGGTGTGGGAGAGTGGGGGTGGGAGAGTGGAGTGTGGGAGAGTCGGGGTGGGAGAGTGGGTGTGGGAGAGTGGGGGTGGGAGAGTGGCGAGTGGGAGAATGGGTTGGAGAGTGGGTGTGGGAGAGTGGGGGTGGGAGAGTGGGGTGTGGGAGAGCGGGAGAGTTGGTGTGGGAGAGTGGGGTGTGGGAGAATGGGGTGTCGGAGAGTGGGGGTGGGAGAGTGAGGGTGGGAGACTGGGTGTAGGAGAGTGGGGAGTGGGAGAGTGGGTGTGGGAGAGTGGGGAGTGGGAGAGTGAGGGTGGGAGACTGGGTGTAGGAGAGTGGGGAGTGGGAGAGTGAGGGTGGGAGACTGGGTGTAGGAGAGTGGGGAGTGGGAGAGTGGGTGTGGGTGTGTGGGTGTGGGAGAGTGGGGGGTGGGAGACTGAGTGTAGGAAAGTGGGGGTGGGAGAGTGGGTGTGGGAGAGTGGGGGGTGGGAGAATGATTGGGAGAGTGGGTGTGGGAGAGTGGGGTGTGGGAGAGTGGGAGAGTGGGGTGGGAGAGTTGGTGTGGGAGAGTGGGGGATGGGAGACTGAGGGTATGAAAAATGGGGGTGGGAGAGTGGGTGTGAGAGAGTGGGGGGTGGGAGAATGGGTGGGAGAGTGGGTGTGGGAGAGTGGGGGTGGGAGAGTGGGTGTGGGAGAGTGGGGGTGGGAGAGTGGGGTGTGGGAGAGTGGGGGTGGGAGAGCGGAATGTGGGAGAGTGGGGTGTGGGAGAGCGGGAGAGTGGGGTGGGAGAGTTGGTGTGGGAGAGTGGATGGGTGGGAGTTTGGGTGTGGGAGAGTGGGGTGTGGGAGAGTGGGGGGTGGGAGAGCGTGGGTGGGAGAGCGGTGGTGGGAGAAGGCGGGGTGGAAGTGTGAGTGTGGAAGTGTGGGGGTCGGAGAGTGGGGGGTGGGAGAGTGGGCGGTGGGAGAGTGGGCGGTGGGACAGTGAGGGTGGGAGAGTGGGTGTGGGAGAGTGGGGGGTGGGAGATTGGGGTTGGTAGAGTGGTGGGTGGGAGAGTGTGGGTGGGAGAGTGAGGATGGGAGAGTGGGGGGTGGGAGAGTGGGGGTTGGGAGAGTGGGGTTGGGAGACTGCGGGTGGGAGAGAGGGGGTGGGAGAATGGGTGTGGGAGAGTGGGGAGTGGGAGAGTGGGTAGTGGGAGAGTGAGGGTGGGAGAGTGGGGGGTTGGAGAGTGAGGGTGGGAGAGTGGGGTGTGGGAGAGTGAGGGTGGGAGACTGCGTGTGGGAAAGTGAGGGTGGGAGACTGCATGTGGGAGAGTGGGGAGTGGGAGAGTCAGGGTGGGAGAGTGGGGATGGGAGAGTGAGGGTGGGAGACTGGGTGTAGGAGAGTGGGGAGTGGGAGAGTGGGTGTGGGAGAGTGGGGGGTGGGAGACTGGGTGTAGGAGAGTGGGGGTGGGAGAGTGGGTGTGGGAGAGTGGGGGGTGGGGGAATGGGTGGGTGTGGGAGAGTGGTGGTGGGAGAGTGGGTGTGGGAGAGTGGGGGTTGGGAGAGTGCGGGTGGGAGAGTGGGGTGTGGGAGTTTGGGGTGTGGGAGAGTGGGGGTGGGAGAGTGGTGGTGAGAGAGTGGGTGTGGGAGAGTGGGGGGTGGGAGAATGGGGTGTGGGAGAGTGGGGGGGGCGAGTGGGTGGTGGGAGAATGGGGTGTGGGAGAGTGGGGGGTGGGAGAGTGGGGGGTGGGAGAATGGGGTGTGGGAGAGTGGGGGGTGTGAGAAAGGGGTGTGGGAGAGTGGGGGGTGGGAGAGTGGGGGTGGGAGAGCAGGGGGTGGGAGAGTGGGGGTGGGAGAGCGGGGGGTGGGAGAGCGGGGGGTGGGAGACTGGGTGTGGGAGAGTGAGGGTGGGAGACTGCGTGTGGGAGAGTGGGGAGTGGGAGAGTGAGTGTGGGAGAGTGGGGAGTGGGAGAGTGAGGATGGGAGAGTGGGGGTGGGAGAGTGGGTGTGGGAGAGTGGTGGGTCGGAGAGTGGGGGTGGGAGAGTGCGGTGTGGGAGAGTGGGGGTGGGAGAGTGGGGTGTGGGAGAGTGGGATGTGGGAGAGTGGGGTGTGGGAGACTGGGGTATGGGAGAGCGGGAGAGTGGGGTGGGAGAGTTGGTGTGGAGAGTGGGGGCAGGAGAGTGGGATGTGGGAGAGTGGGGTGTGGGAGAGTGGGGTGTGGGAGAGTGGGATGTGGGAGACTGTGTGTAGGAGAGTGGGGGTGGGAGAGTGAGAGTGGGAGACTGGGTGTAGGAGATTGGGGAGTGGGAGAGTGGGTGTGGGAGAGTGGGGGGTGGGAGACTGTGTGTAGGAGAGTGCGGGTGGGAGAGTGGGGTGTGGGAGACTGTGTGTAGGAGAGTGCGGGTGGGAGAGTGGGGTGTGGGAGAGTGGGGGGTGGGAGAGTGGGGGGTGGGAGAAAGAGGTGTGGGAGAGTGGGGTGTGGGAGAGTGGGGTGTGGGAGAGTGGGGGGTGGGAGAGTGGGGGGTGGGAGAAAGAGGTGTGGGAGAGTGGGGGGTGGGAGAGTGGGGGTGGGAGAGCGGGGGGTGGGAGATTGGGTGTGGGAGAGTGGGGGTGGGAGAGTGGGTGTCAGAGAGTGGGGGCTGGGAGATTGGGTGTGGAAGAATTGGGGTGGGAGAGTGGGGGTCAGAGAGTGGTGCTAGTGTCTTTTCAAACTCTCACGTTTGCCCCTTCTTCTTGGAGTGTCTCTATGGTTTCCGGTCCTGGCCGGACTGAGGTAACCTTTGCAGGGTGATGCTTTGTCTGACGGCCCTGCCATGTTTCCTGTTCTTGCAGATGATTGGCAGGGCTTCCGGCAAGCATGTGGCAGGTGCTAACCTAGGGAGTCATTCTTACTTTCGCCCCGACTGCTCCAATAGTGAAGCTGCTTTACACTCTCATTGCTCACCTCACTGGTCACCTTGTGTTGCTGGTCCAGTGTTGTTGCTGTCTCCTTCAGTTCACCACTCTGTGAATGTGGTCACTACAGGAAGATGGGAACAGTCACACAGAAACAAGGAGCAGTTGTAGACCATTTGGCCATTTGAACCTACTCCCACATTCAATATGGTCATGGCTGATCGCCCAACGCACAGGAGCAGCAATGTGCACCATCTACAAGATGCAATGCAGTAACTCACCAAAGATCCTTCAGCAGCACTTGTAAACCTGTGACCACTGCCAACTAGACTGATAAGGGCAGCATTTACACAGGAACACCATAATCTGCAAGTTCCCTCTCTGAGTTCCACACCCTTAGAATAGATCACTGTTCCTTCAGGGTCACTGCTTCACAATCCTGGAACTCCCTCCCTCAAGGCATTGTGGGTCAACCTACAGCACATGGACAACAGGGGTTCAAGATGGCAGCTCATTCCCACCTTCTCCAGGGGCATCTCGGGACGGACAATAAATGCTGGTAACCAGTGTAACTTATGAATTAATTTTTAAAATCCCTAGCTTGGAGGTGGAAGTTAGTTACGGGCAAAGGACAGGCACCAATACCTGAACCAACATAAGAATAACAACCTCAGGGTATCTCCAGCGAGAGCAGGGTGAAAGGTAAAAATCTGCATGGAAGCAGCTCTACCTCCACCCAGACCATTCAGTTTAACATCTGTCAATGGGAAATTGTTGGAATCCAATGTTAAGGAAGTAATAATAGGGTATTTGGAAAATCAACATGCAATCTATCTGAATCACCACGGTTTTCTGATAGGTAAGTTGTATTTGGTCAATTTGCTTGAGTTCTGAGATAGAACTAGCAGAACGTAGATCCTGTAGATGGAATAGATTTGGACTTTCAGAAGGCATTTGATAAGATGCCATCAAAAGGTTCATACGCAACGTAAGATCACATGGTTGTAGAGGTAATATATCAGCTTGGATAGAGGACTGGCGAACCAACAGAAAGCAGAAAGCCAGGATAAAGGTGTCTTTTTCTGGTCGGCAAGCTGTGACTCATGGGGTGCCACAAGGTTCAGGGCTTGGACAGTCTATATTAATGTCTCGGACGCGGTGATAGAAGATACGATAGCTAAATAGGTGGGAAAGTAAGCTGCAATTAAAGAATTAAAATATTTACAAATAGACATCGGTCAGGTAAGTGGGCCAAAATTAGGTAGAGAAGTTTGACGTGGATAAGTGTGAGGTAATCTATTTTGGTTGGAAAAATTGAAAGCTAACTTATGATGGAAATGGAGAGCACTTCAGAGTGATTTGATCTGGGTGCCCTCATGCATGAATCGCAGAAAGCCAGTGTGCACACAGAGCATGTAAAAAAGGACGGCAAATGGCATTTACTGTTAAAGGACTAAAGTATCACAGCAGGGAGCATTGCTGCAACTTTCCAAGGCAGGTCCTTACTTGAGGAGGGTTTTAATTGCACTGAAGGTAAGTCAGACAATGTTCATTAGTTTGATTCCAGAGATGAGGTTTTGGCTTTATGAAGAGTAATTAGAAGTTGAGGAGAAAGCGAGAACTTCAGATGCTGGAGATCAGAGTTGAAAGGTGTAGCATTGGAAAAGCACAGCAGGTCAGGCAGCATCCAAGGAGCAGGAGAGTTGACGTTTCGGGCATACACCCTTCATCAGGAATGTGGGGGCAGTGGGGGAGGAGCTGAGAGATAAATAGGAGGGTGGGGCTAGGGGGGGAAGATAACTGAGAGTGTGATAGGTTGATGAAGGTGGTGTTTGATGGTGATAGGTTGGAGTGCAAGGTGGAGCGGGATAGGTGGGAAGAAAGATAGACAGGTAGGAAGTTCAAGAGGGTGGTGCCGAGTTAAAGGGGTGGATCTGGGATGAGGTGGGGAGAGGGGAGATGAGGAAACTGATGAAGCCCACATTGATGTCGTGTGGTTGGAGGGTCCCAAGCGGACAGTGAGTTGTTCTTCCTCGTCAGGTGGCTTGGGTTTGGCGGTGGAGGAGGCCCAGGAGCTGCATGTCCTTGGCGAAGTGGGAGGGGGAGCTGAAGTGTTCTGCCACGGGGCAGTGTCCTGGAGATGTTCCCTGAAACATTCCGCAAGTCAGTGTCCCTTCTCTCCATTGTAGAGGAGACCACATCGAGAGAAACGGACACAGTGGATGAGGTGCTTGGAAGTGCAGGAGAATCTCTGCCGGATGTGGAAGGATCCTTTGGGATCTTGAACGGAGGTGAGGGGGGAGGTGTGGGCGCAGGTTTTACGCCTCTTGTGGTGGCAAGGGAAGGTGCTGGGAGTGGAGGGTGGGGTGTGGACCTAATGGGTGAGTCACGGAGGGAATGATCTCTGCGGAATGTTGAAAGGGGTGGGGAGGGAAATATGTGTCTGGTGGTATAGGTGGCAGAAATGGTGGAGGATATTGCGCTGTATCTGGAGATTAGTGGGGTGGAAACTTGACACTGAGCCAATGATGGAGACATCTGTGCTGGGATCCAAATGTTGGGTCATCTTAAATAAGGTGGAACAGATAGAGAGATCAAGCAATTCAGAGTTTACAGCCTGGACAGCAGAAAGTGGCACAGCCCCCTTCCCCCCCTCACATTCCTGATGAAGGGCTTGTGCCCGGAATATCGACTCACCTGCTCCTCGGATGCTGCCTGACCGGCTGTGCTTTTACAGCACCACACATTTTGATACTAATTAGGAGTTTAGGTGTAGAGTTCTAGAAGAATGAGAGGAGATCTAATTAAGCTACAAAAAATGTTAAAGGGGATGGATATAGTAAAAGTAGAGCACTCGAGGGATAGTCGAGAATGTGAGGTCATGGTTTAGGATAATGAATGGGTTAAATGGTTCTGGGGACTGAGCAAGAAAGTGGAGTTGAGGCCGTGATGGGATCAGCCATGATCTGTATTAAATATCAGAGCAGGTCCGTGGGCCTTCCTGCTCCTAGTTCACATATTCCAGGCTTCAGAATTCCCATCCTACGCCTCTCTTGAAGCCTCGCTTTCCTCCTTTCAGATGCCCCTCAAATCCTGTGTCTTTAGCTGTCCTAGTATCACCCCAGGTGGCTCGGTGTCAAGTTTTGCTTCATCATGTTCTAGTAAAGCATGTTATGACATATCAATTCATTGGCAGTGCTGTGCAAATACAAATACAAATATCATAGCAGTTGTCAAAATCTCAACAATTTGGTTTCTTGCATAAACCTGCTTTTAAATACTTCATTGCTGGTGGGTGCATTTTCCTCTGTCATAGAATCATAGAATCCCTACAGTGTGGAAACAGGCCATTTGGCCCAACAAGTCCACACCGACCCTCTGAAGAGTATCCCAGCCAGACCCACTCCCCTACCCTATTACTTTTTTACATTTACCTCTGACTACTGCACCTAACCTATACATCCCTGAACACTACAGTCCAGGCTGTAAATTCTAGAACTGCCTCCCTGAATTGCTTGGCCTCCCAACCTGTTCCACCTTATTTGAGATGATCCAACATTTGGATTCCAGCACAGATGTCTCCATCATTGGCTCAGTGTCAAGTTTTATTTGTGCACATCGATGCGCCTCGAGCTGTTTGACAACATGAAATGACCTGCATCAATGTCAGTTGTTGTTGTGGTCTGGAGTGATGCCTAGTTCCTCCTTACCATCCCACGTTCACTGGGAGGAGACAGCCACTGCTCTGCCCCCATTACATATAGCAGGCGCCGTCACTTCTGTTCCCTCAGAGTATCCACTCCTGGCTCCTTGCCACAAATAGCTCTGTATCTCAATTTCTGTTCCGTGTGCCAAATCCTCCGCATTGTCGGTGCTTGGAATTTTCCCCACAATATTATCTGAAAGCTTTTAAATCATAATAAGACAATTGTTGCCAGTATCTTGCAGTTTGGCAGTCAACATCGCACAGGTGAGGAAGAGTAGAGAGCAGGCTGCGCCTTCTGAGTTGTGGAATCAACAGTCAACATGGGGAATTGAACAGGAGTAAGCCAGTTGGCTCCTTAATCCTACTCTGTCACTCAATAAAACCATGCCTGACCTACATCACTGTCTCGAATCATTCCCATATCAATAGATCATAGGTATCAATGTATTCAATGACGGGGCATTGACTGTCCTCTGTCAAAGATTCCTCCACCCTTTAAGATTCAAATCCTCTGAGTGAAGTCATTTCTCCTCATCTCAGTCCAAAATGGTTGAGCCCTTCTCCTGAGATTGTGAGCCCCGTGATTCTCTGGTGGTTCAGGAAGGTAGCTCACCAACCACCTTCTCCGGGGCAGCTAGGGAGAAGCAATAAATGCTGACCTTGTCATCACAAAATTGCTCTGGCATAGAAGGAGGCCATTCAGCCAATGGTGCCTGCTCCATCTCTAATACCTTGTGTCGATCACCTATCTTTTCCTCATATCCCTGAACACCAGCTCTATCTAAATGGTGGCATAGTGGCACAGCGGTCAGTATTGCTGCCTAACAGTGTCAGACACCTGGGTTCGAAACCACCCTCAGGCGACTATCTGTGTGGAGTTTGCACATTCTCACTGTGACAGCATAGGTTTCTTCCAGGTGCTTTGGTATCCTCCCACATTCCAAAGATGTGGAGGTTAGGTGGATTGGTCATGCTAAATTGCCCATAGTGTGCAGGCTAGGTGGACTAGCCATGGGAAATGCGGGGTTACAGGGATAGGGTTGAGTCTGCATTGGTTGCTGTTTAGAGGATCAGTCTGGAGTCAATGGGCTGAATGGCCTTCTTCCACACTGTAGGGATTCGATAATTCAAATAATCATCCAATGCCCTTTTGAGTGTCTCATTTGACCTGCCTCCATCACATTTCCAGGTAATTCTATATCCTAACTACACACTGAGAGAAAAAGTTTTCTCACGTAACCCCTGTTTTTCTGGAATATCATTTTAAATCCGTTCCTCTTTCATTCTTTTTTCTTTCACGAACAGGAACAGCTTCTCCCTATCTCCTTTATCCAGCCTGCTCATGATTTTGAGAATGTCCTCTGAATCCTCTCAAAATTCATCCTCTCTAGCCCTTCTATTCAGTCAATGAGATTGCCTCTTGTTCTGTAGAGAGTATATTGAGCCTTTATACTCAGTTAAAAATCACACAGCACCAGGTTATAGTCCAACAGGTGTATTTGGAAGCACTAGCTTTTTGAGCGCTGCTCCTTCATCAGGTGGTTGTGGAGCAGGATCATAAGACACAGAATTTGTAGCAGAAGATTTTTTGCTTTGTACTCAATTGTTCTTCTTAGGGCAGCCCTCAGATAGTAAGAATCAAACCCGATAGATCAGCTTTGTGAGTGGGCTTCTTCTGGACAATAGCAAAAGGAGTCTGTTTTGCGCAAAACGTGCTGAGTGTATTTCTTGCTCATTCTGTTGTGTGGAGTGACCACACCTGGGGCTGGTGCAGATTCGAGCAATTGTTCCCTTTGGGACTACTCTGTGCTGCTGATCCACCTCCTCCAGGTTTGGCACAATTCCCAAAAGAATCAGAAGTAAAGGTTAACAAATCTGGAACGTAAAACAAGTCTCAGTGTTGGTGACCACAGTGACTATCGTCATAGAAACCGACCTGATTCATCAGTGGTCTTCAGAGAAGGAAATTTGCTGTCCTCACCTGGTGGATGTGACTCCAGACCCACTTCAATGTGGTTGACTCTTAAAGCCCTTTGAATTGCTGAGCAGGCACTGAGATGGGTAACAAATGCTGTTCTTGCCAGAGATACCAACATCCTGTGAAAGATAAAACAGTGAAACAGGGTTGCTGGTGGACTGTGAGACAGTGGTCAGGGTCACATTCCCATTATGGGAAAAGTTTAATTGTTTGAATTGTGGTGCTCGATATCTCATTGATGCCACACTCTCCAGTTCCTGACAAGTTTAGATTCACTGGAATTAGGGATCTGCTTTAAGGAATTTCCCTATCTTTATAGAGATGATGTTGTAAGTATTGGGAAATTAAGCCCACACAAGACTAACATATAAAATTCATAGCAGCTATTAATATCGAAAGACATCAGAATAATTACATCTAAAACCACAATCCAGAAATTTCTCTATGACCCACACAACTCAACTTTCATAATATTTGGAGTTATGCCAAACAAGCCCCATTAAAGCTAATTGCCTATGCATCTTACATTTCCCTCAGTTGAGTTGATGTTGTGCTTAAGTTTCTAGAGTGGAACGTGAGTCCATAACCTTCAGATGCGGTTGCAAGAATGATAGACCCGCAGTGTCATAATTTTTCCTAGCCAATAATCTGGCCAGCGTGTGGTGCCGTGTGAAAATCAGCTGCTGACATTTCTACTTTACAACAGTGACTTACTTCCTAAGTATTTCCCTGCTGTATGGATGTGAGAGGCAATATTTTTTCACTAAGGACTGGCCTATTCTACAACCAATAATGTTGCCACACATGGCGCCATCTTAGGTACAAATTACCTACTTTCAAAAATCTTAGTTACAGAAGTAGAAAAGTAAAAAAATCAGTCAATATGTTTAACACTACAGTCTTCTTAGTAAAAAAGTGGAAAAATGAAGAATTAAAGTCAAGACAAATAGTACAGTCCTTCCTTAAGCCATGGGCCTGCAGACGTTCCAAGCTTGGTTTTCCCCAATAGGGTTCAGTCTCCCCTGTACTGGGCATGCTCTCCTGTGCTGAGCCAAGTCCGCCAGCTACGTTCGCCAGCTGCCTTCATCACCGACAGTTGCCACTGACCTCCATCAGGCACACTGGGCCTCCCTTCTGCTCGCAAAGCCTAGGCTACAACTACTGCTGCCATCCAGGCCCACATTATGTCCCACCCACTGATAAGCTCCATTGCCATGTCAACTGCCTCGCTGCTGAGTCCCGTTCTGGGCATCGATGAAGCCGCGAGGCAGTTGACCTCACGCCTTGTGGCCGACCATCCAAGTCACCCAACCACTGCCATCATGGCCTCCACCTCCGAGCTCCAAAGAGGAGAGAAAACCACAGGAAAGAGAGAGCAAAACAAGAAAAAAAGGAAGAAGGAGAAAGAAAAGGAAGATAAGTAGTCGGAGCGGATGAGCTCTGGTGAGGAGACCTACACAGCCACCATCTTGGATCACACATTGTCACACGTGAAAATAAAACCTAAATCTACACAATAAAACCTAAATCTAAATGGAAGTGGGAATAAACCATTCAGCCTTTCGAGCGTGCTACACCATTCAGTGGGATCAAGGCAGACCTTCTAATTCAATATCATTTTTTTGCACTACCCCGTTTCCTTGAATGTTTTTAATATCTAGAAATTAAATCAATCTCAGTCCTGAAAATATTCAATGAAGGAATCTCCACAGACCTCTGGGGGAGAGAATTCCAAAAATTCACCAGACTATGAGTGTAGAAATTCCTCCTCATCTCAATCCGAAGTGACTGTGTCTCTTGGCTTTATCCACCACCATCTCCCCCACCGTAGCCAGTGAGAAGCATTCTCTCTACATCTACCCTGTCGAACCCTGTAAGAATTTTGGTGACTTCAATAAGATCACATTTCATTCTTCTAACCTCAAGAGAATGCAAACCCATCTTTCCTCTGAGGCCAATCCCAGGAATTAGTTTGGTGAGCTCAATTGCACCCCTTCTGAGGCATGTACATGTTTCTGTGGGTAAGGAGACCAAAACTGCACTTAATGCACACTGGCCGCCTTTGTTTAGGGGTGGCCCGGTGACTCAGTGGTTAGCACTGCTGCTTCACAGCGCCAGGGATCTGGGTTCGATTCTTGCCTTGGGTGACTGTCTGTGTGGAGTTTGCACATTCTCCCCATGGGTTTCCTCTGGGTGCTCTGGTTTCCTCCCACAGTCTAAAGGTGCGCAGGTTAGGTGAATTGACCAAACTAAATTGCCCATAGTGTTGAGGGATGTGTAGGGGCTCTGTGTGGACTTGTTAGGCCGAAAGGCTTGTTTCCACGCTGTAGGGATTCTATAATTCTGTGAATGCTCAAAGTGTGGTAAAGAATTGATCAGGTAAAGAGAGGAAACAGACAAGCAGTCTGTGCCTGATTCGGAAGCTAAGCAAAGAGGAACGATGGCCTCTGATACTTTGCAGCTGGTCTTGGAAAGGATAGGAGAGACGGCCAGCTGCCGGGAAACCTGAAAGTGCCAGAAAAAACTAAGGTGTTGGCAAATTAAGTGCATGACTTCTTGTGAACTTATGCTCCTGGCATGGATTGGCTTGAGGGGTGGAAAGACCTGAAGTCCATGATTGCAGTCACCATGACTGGTGAGGAGGATAGGATCTGAAGGTCAGAGATGGTGCAGAGGTCAATTGGAGCTTGGGCAGGGGCTCCGTGGATGTTGGGAGGGAGTTCTGAAGACAGGGGAGAGAAGCAGATGTATTCAAAGACGTGTACCCTCTGGATATGCCTCGGCCTGGAAAATCCTTCAGCAGCTGTTAATGCCACTCTAGGCAATTCAGGATGGACAATCAATCAATCAAATGGCCATTTCTGTGTCTGAAACACTGCGCTGCTTGACAGAATATCAGTGAATTTGTAAACGTGAAGTGAATATATCCAACAGAGCAGTTAAAATACTGCAAAAGATCAGCAGATCTAGCAGCATCTGGAGAGGGAAACAGAATTAGCAGAGAAACGGAATTTTGGGTCAATGTCCTTTCACTGAAAATGGGGAAAGGTAGAGTTAGAACCAATTAAGAACGAGTAACAAGTTCAGGAAAACGGACAAGGGAGGAAAGAACAAAAGAATATGTCTCTGAAAGAATGGGAGACAGAAAGGAATGCCATATCGGAACATGAATCGACCATTCGGCCATCAAACCCTCTCCATCGTTCAAAATGATCTCCTGCTTCCTGTATCCCTGAGACCAAAAGTCTGTTTCTGTTCACATTCAATATTGACAGGTGCCCCAAGAAAAGAGTGGGCTGGGGGCTGGGGGGTTTCTGGGGGTCACAAATGATTGACACAGGGTACTGCAAAGGTGAAGGATCCTTCAGAATGCTTCAGGGGAAGGGGAAGGGAAGGTGAGTTTGTCTAAGACAGTAACAGCGAGCACGCAAATGAGACATCAGTGATCTCAGATCACATGGCACTGCAGTCTGGAAGGAAATGGTTCCAGTTGGAGGCTGGCACTTATCTATCCCTGTACATGGATGTAGTTAATGGATGTCGAGGAGAAAGTGAGGTCTGCAGATGCTGGATATCAAAGTCGAAACTTTATTGCTGGAACAGCACAGCAGGTCACATTGACCTGCTGTGCTGTTCCAGCAATAAAGTTAATGGATGTCGACAAGCTCACAGCAGCTTTGTTTCCAATTCTCTTCTTTTCTCAAGCATGACCCAGGACCACTCAAGTGTTTGGTGCTAGCTTCACAAATCCAGGCGATTTGCTGAACATGGAGGCTGATGTGGGTGAAAAGTGAGAAAAGGAGGCCTTTGTTCCTTTACCACATCCTGTCTTCAGTTGGAACTCTCATCCCTTTTCTCTGTTTAATCTCCCTTATCATCCACAGGCCTTCCTTTCAACTGTTTCCCTATTCGTCCTTTTGTGCTGCCTCTATACTTCCTTACAACCTGCCACATTTGAGACCACTCCAGACACGGCCCTGAAACGTTCACTCTGTTTCTCTCTCCAGGAATTCCACCAGACCTGCTGAGAATTTCCAGCAGTCTCTGCTTTTAATTTTACATTAGCAGTTTATGTAGCATTGGGCATCCTCACTTAGAGGTGTTGTAACCCTCCCTCACTTTAAATCAGTGCTGTGATCGTGAAGGTAGCAACTTTAAGTGAAGTGTGGGTTCCTATGGAATCAATGTTAAAGCCACAGTTTCTTTGCCCAGAAAAGCCTATATACTGGCAAAGTTGGAATACTGTGCCACACGTGCACCATTCAGCAGTCCAAAATGAAACAAGAAATGATTCAATGAAGAAATTCAGCTTCTTACTTGCAGAGAAGTCTTTAAAGTAATTTACACCACAGGTACTCTGCATGTTTCTTAACTATTGTATCTGTTCAGACATGGTATGGTATAGCACAGCAGAGAATTCTCTGAAGAAAACAAAGTCCACAGCAGTTCCTCTACAAGTACAAACAGCAAGGAAATAAAACAAAAACAAAGATTAAAAACAGAGAACAGTTTTTGAAAATCTGATGCTCTCCACCTCCAGGCTGCAGACATAATGGTGTCAACCCTTTTAGCATCGTCAAGGGACCTCATGGCTATGTAATGGTGTGAGATTCACAGTGAGATGAGATGCAATTCGGAAAAAAGGGATTTTAAAGTGGAGAATAGGACTTCAAGTGAGTCGAAAGGCCATTTTTAAAAAAAAAATTATTGAGAGTGAAAAGAAAGGGGTGACTTAAAATAAGGATTCCCTGTATTTCACATTGGTAACAAATTGCATCACATGTACTAGGCAGATGGTATTACATTAAACAGGAGAATTAGAGAAAGCAAATATAGGAAATATGGTTAAGTAAAAAAACTGGAACCGATAATTCAATATTTCAGTTAGCAACATAGTCAGAGTAGAGAAGAAAGAAGCAGGGTGGCACGGTGGCTCAGTGGTTAGCACTGCTGCCTCACAGCGCCAGGGACCCAGGTTTGATTCCAGCCTCGAGCGACTGTCTGTGTGGGGTTTGCACATTCTCCCCGTGTCTGTGTGGGTTTCCTCCGGGTGCTCCGGTTTCCTCCCACAGTCCAAAAATGTGCAGGCCAGGTGAATTAGCCATGCTAAATTGCCCATGGTGTTAGGTGTATTAGTCAGAGGGAAATGGGTCTGGGTGGGTTACTCTTTGGAGGGTCGGTATGGACTTGATGGGCCAAAGGGCCTGTTTCCACACCGTAGGGGAATCTAATCTAAAACTATTTAACAAATAGTCCTTTAGCAATGTCCATTAATCATTGTATCTGTAATAAAATGTCACAACTCCCTTCACAGGAGTCTAAAGCACAATCTGGCATTCAATGGAGATACTAAACTAGATGACACCACAGTTAGCCAAGAATATGGGCTTTAAGAAACATTTCAAAGGAGCTGGAAGGTAGAGGTTCATAGGGAAATAATTCCTGAGCTTCGCTCCTGGGTGGCTGAAAGCATGGCCGCCCATAGTGGAATGATTAAAATCAAAGATGCTTAGGAGGCCAGAATTCGAGACAGCACAGAGATTTTGGAGCGTCATGAGTTGGAGGAAAGAGGCACCATGAAGAGATTTGAAAACAAGGTTGAGAATTTTAAAATTGAGAGCTAGGATCTGTGTCTGTCTGTGCGGAAGAAAAAATACATGCCTCACTTTTTACTAAGGAAGCTACTGGACAGGATATTAAAAGAAGGAATGAAAAAAAGATATTTACATTTTAAAAAAGAAGGTGGTTGCTAAATTAATCAAACATAGAATCAAATATCTGGTTGAGATGAATTAAAAGATATTGTGGATATTCAAGACATTAAGGAAAAGATAGCAGCAACGTTAATACAACCATATGGCATACTAATAATACCAGAGACCGGCAGAATTCCTTTGAGAATGTAAAGATGGATATACAACAACTCCTGTGAATGATGAACTGTTTTGTTTATGTGTGTGACAAGAAAGATAATGAAATTCTTAATCAGAAATGCAATAGGGAAACATTTAGGAAAAAAAACACTAAAGTATAGATTCAAAGTGGGAAACTTGTAATAAACTAATATTATTGAATTATTTTGACAAGTCAGAGATGATAGACAAGGTCAATGTACCAAATGGAATACATTTGCTTTACTAGGAGAAAGTGAGGACTGCAGATGCTGGAGATCAGAGCTGAAAATGTGTTGCTGGAAAAGCGCAGCAGGTCAGGCAGCATCCAAGGAGCAGGAGAATCGACGTTTCAGGCCCTTCCTGAAGAAGGGCTCATGCCCGAAACGTCGATTCTCCTGCTCCTTGGATGCTGCCTGACCTGCTGCGCTTTTCCAGCAACACATTTTTAGCTACATTTGGATTACCTAAAGGTCCCTCAGAACAGACTGCTAATAAATGTCAGAATAGGTAGAATAAGGGGACAAGGAGCAGAATAACTAGCAAACTAACTACAAAAGTGAGAGTAGGTGTTGAAGACTGGAAAATGGTGGGAAGTGGTATCCCTTATGGGCGTTCAGTGCTGGGACCACTTGTTCACCATTTACACAAATAATTAGGATAAAGGGATCAAAAGTAAATTTTCAAGATCTGTGGATGACACCAAATCAATACTCCCTTGGTGCCTAGCAGGAATATCAGCTTCAGATTTGTACACTCATATCCTGGAGTGGGACTGGAACTGGACTTCAGAACGTTGTGACTCAGGGTAAGATTGCTACCAACTCAGCCACAGTTGCTATTGCTAGTGGATATCATTTTAGGAGATGTGGGTGTCATTGGTCAGCCAGGATATCTTGCCCATCCGTAATTACCCCTGCATTGAGTGACTTGCTCAGTATTTCAGAGAGCTATTGAGAGTCAATCATAACGCGATGGGCCTGGAGTCACATGTAGGTCAGTTCAGATAAGGACAGCAGATTTCTGTCCTGAAAGGGCATTTTAGATGAAAGGAATACAGGAACAGTGCCAGAAGACTGGAGGATAGCAAATGTTGTCCCCTTGTGCAAGAAGGGGAATAGAGACAACCCTAGTAATTAAAAACCAGTGAGCCTTACTTCAGTTGTGGGTAAAGTGTTGGATATAAGAGATAGGATTTATAATCATATAGAAAGGAATAAGTTGATTAGGGATAGTCAACATGGTTTTGTGAAGGTGTACATGGATTTCAGTAAGGTGTTTGGTAAGATTCCCCATGGTAGGTTACTGCACAAAATACGGAGGCATGGGATTGAGAGTGATTTAGCGGTTTGGATCAAAAATTGGCTTGCTGAAAGAAGACAGAGGGTGGTGGTTGATGGGAAATGTTCATCCTGGGAGTTCAGTTACTAGTGGTGTACCGCAAGGATCTGTTTTGGGGCCACTGCTGTTTGTCATTTTTATAAATGACCTGGATGAGGGTGTAGAAAGATGGGTTAGTAAATTTGCGGATGACACTAAGGTTGATGGAGTTGTAGACAGTGCGGAAGGATATTGCAGGTTACAGAGGAACATAGATAAGCTGCAGAGCTGGGCTGAGAGGTGGCAAATGGAGTTTAATGTGGAAAAGTGTGAGGTGATTCACTTTGGAACGAGCAACAGGAATAAAGAGTCCTGAGCTAATAGTAAGATTTGTGGCAGTGTAGATGAGCAGAGAGATCTTGGTATCCATGTACATAGATCCCTGAAAATTGCCACCCAGGTTGATAGGGTTGTTAAGAAAGCATACAGTGTGTTAGCTTTTAATGGTAGAGGGACTGAATTTTGGAGCCATGAGATCATGTTGCAACTGTCCAAAACTCTGGTGCGGCCACACTTGGAGTATTGTGCACACTTCTGGTCACTGCATTATAGGAAGGATGTAGACACTTCGAAAAGGGTTCAGAGGTGATTTACTAGGATGTTGCCTGGTATGGAGGGAAGGTATTATGAAGGAAGGCTGAGGGACATGAGGCCATTTTCGTTAGAGAGAAGAGGTTGAGAGGCAACTTAATTGAGACATATAAAATAATCAAAGGGTTAGATAGGGTTGACAGTGAGAGCCTTTTTCCTCAGAAGGTGATGGCTAGCATGAGGGGACACAGCTTTAAATTGAGGGGTCATAGATACAGGACGGATGTTAGAGGTACTCAGGGAGTAATAGGGACATGGAACACACTGACTGCAACAGTAGTAGACTTGCCAACTTTAAGGGCATTTAAATGATCATTGGGTAAACATATGGATGAAAATAGAATAGTGTAGGTTAGATGGGTTTTAGATTGGTTTCACAGTTCAGTGCAACACTGAGGGCCGAAGGGCCTGCACTGCACTGTTTTGTTCTATGACTATAGACAATAGGTGTAATGGTCACCAGCACCGAGATTAGCTTTTAATTTAAGGCTTATCAAATGAATTTAATTTCGATCAGCTGCCATATGAACCCATTCCCTCAAAATATTAGCCTGGGCCTCTCAATTACTAGCGCAGTGAAATTATCACTAGGCCACCTCCTCTCCCAGGAGAAAGTGAGGATTGCAGATGCTGGAGATAGGATTCGAAAAGTGTGGTACTGGAAAAGCATAGCCAGTCAGACAGCATCCAACGAGCAGGAGAATCGACGTTTTGGGCATAAGCCCTTCATATAAGCTTAACATAAGCTGAGAGATAAATAGGTAGGTTGGGGGTAGGACTGGAGGGAAGGTAGCTGGGAAGGCGATAGGTAGGTGCAGGTGGAATGATGGTGATAGGTTGGGGAGAGAGGGTGGAGCAGATAAGTGGGAAGGAAGATGGAGAGGTGGGACAGTTCAAACAACCCTACCACACTGTAGCTGACCACTTCAACTCTCCCTCCCACTTTGCCAAGGACATGCTAGTCCTGGGCCTCCTCCACCACCAAATCCAAGCCACCTGCGCCTGAAGGAAGAACGCCTCATCTTCCGCCTTGGGACCCTCCAACCACATGGCATCAACGTTGATTTCACCAGTTTCCTCATCTCCCCTCCCCCCCAACCTCATCACAGATCCAGCCCTCCAACTCGGCACTAGCCTCCTGGCCTGTCCATCTTCCTTCCCATCTATCCGTTCCACCCTCCACTCCGACCAATCACCATCACCCACCACCTGCATCAACTATCGCATTCCCAACTACCTTCCCTCCACCCCCAACCCTAGCCTCTCATTTATCTCTCAGCCTCCCTGGGCCTCCCCCACATTCCTGATGAATGCCTGAAATGTCGATTCTCCTGCTCCACGGATGCTGCCTGACCTGCTGTGCTTTTCCAGCGCTACACTTTTCCACACCACCTCCCCCATTCAGGTCACATTACCATAAGAAGTAACTTGAGTCAAATAGCATTGATGAAGGACAGAGTGAGGAAAAACCTTTTCACTCAGTGAGTAGTTACTGTGTGGAATTCACTACCTGGGGGTTTAGAGTCATAGAGTCATAGAGATGTACAGCATAGAAAGAGACCTTTCAGTCCAACCCGTCCACGCCAACCAGACATCCCAACCTAATCTAGTCCCACCTGCCAGCACCCGGCCCATATCCATCCAAACTCTTCCTATTCATATACCCATCCAAATGCCTCTAAAATGTTGAAAATGTACCAGCCTCCACCACATCCTCTGGCAGCTCATTCTATACAAGTACCACCCTCTGTGTGAAAAGGTCTCTTTTATATCGTTGCCCTCTCACTCTAAACCTATGCCTTCTAGTTCTGGACTCCCCGACCCCAGGGAAAAGGCTTTGTCTATTTATCCTATCCATGCCCCTCATAATTTTGTAAACCTCTATAAGGTCACCCCTCAGCCTCCGACGCTCCAGGGAAAACAGCCCCAGCCTGTTCAGCCTCTCCCTGTAGCTTGGATCCTCCAACCCTGGCAACATCCTTGTAAATCTTTTCTGAACCTTTTCAAGTTTCACACCATCTTTCCGATAGGAAGGAGACCAGAATTGCATACAATATTCCAACAGTGGCCTAACCAATGTCCTGTCCAGCCGCAACATGACCTCCCAACTCCTGTACTCAATACTCTGACCAATAAAGGAAAGCATACCAAACGCCTACTTCACTATCCTATCTACCTGCGATTCCACTTTCAAGGAGCTATGAACCTGCACTCCAAGGTCTCTTTGTTCAACAACACTCCCTCGGACCTTACCATTAAGTGTATAAGTCCTGCTAAGATTTACTTTCCCAAAATGCAGCACCTCGCATTTATCTGAATTAAACTCCACCTGCCATTGGCCCATCTGGTCCAGATCCTGTTGTAATCTGAGGTAACCCTCCTCGCTGTCCACTACACTTCTAATTTTGGTGTCATCTGCAAACTTACTAACTGTACCTCTTATGCTTGCATCCAAATCATTTATGTAAATGACAAAAAGTAGAAGGCCCAGCACCAAGCCTTGTGGCACTCCACTGGTCACAGGCCTCCAGTCTGAAAAACAACTCTCCACCACCACCCTCTGTCTTCTACCTTTGAGCCAGTTCTGTTTCCAAATGGCTAGTTCTCCATGTATTTCATGAGATCTAACCTTGCTAACCAGTCTCCCATGGGGAACCTTGTCGAACGCCTTACTGAAGTCCATATAGATCACATCCACTGCTCTGCCCTCATCAATCTTCTTTGTTACTTCTTCAAAAAACTCAATCAAGGTTGTGAGACATGATTTTGTGGAGGCAAGTTTAATTGAGGCATTCAAGAGAAGTTTGGATGAATATTAAATAGAAATAATATGCAAGAGTGTGGTGAGAAAGCAGGAGATTGATTGGCAATAGGTAATGATGCTCCTTCAATGAGTCGGAGCAGTTGTGATGAACTGAATAGTCTTCTTCTACATTGTTATGATTCCCCGATTTTGTAATTTCTATTAAGTATAAGGGAAAGTTTGAAAGATAGGTGGGGGACAACAGAATGAAGAGAGAAGTTCATGGAAAGAGCTTCAGGGGTTATGAAGGAGGGTCACATTGACTGCATCGTCCATATGGGCCAAATGACCCATCCCTGTACTGCAAGCACTTGGTAAATTAATTTACAAATGCAAGTTACTTCCTCTTTTGAAGTGG
Source organism: Chiloscyllium plagiosum (assembly GCF_037043375.1). Classification (NCBI taxonomy): domain Eukaryota; kingdom Metazoa; phylum Chordata; class Chondrichthyes; order Orectolobiformes; family Hemiscylliidae; genus Chiloscyllium; species Chiloscyllium plagiosum. Next base: position 20,401,392 of record NW_028270185.1, on the reverse strand, counting down.
GGTCTGTGATGGGGGTGTGGCTGTTACAATAAGCATCAATACCCTCCGGCTCAGGAGCTAACAAGTAACTCCTGCTCTTAATTGCTGCTCATTAGTTCCCACTGGGAAGTGCATGTGCAAAGGTATTGAGTAAGGGCAACATGCTGCACACAGTCAAAACAGCCTGCCCACACTCAATGTCACAAAATCCCCAGTGGCTGGGTTGAGCTGGCACTCACTCACTCACCCAGCGTAAGCAATTCCTTCAGGAACTGGAAATTGAAAATTTCAGGGAAATTGCATTGGTTTTCTGTGATTGTGTGTGTGTGTGTGCATATGTGTTTGTGTGTGCATCTGTGTGTGTTGTGTATGTGTAAATCTGAGAGTGTATTTCTTGTCACGTGAATGTCATAGAGTCATACAGCATGGGAACGACATTTGGTCCAACTCGTCCATGCTGACCAGGTTTCCTGAACTATCTATGTCAATGTGTGTGTACGGCAATGTGAGCGTGTGTATGTTTTACTTCTTCACTCGTGGGATGTGAATGCTGCTGGATGTACCAACATTTATTGTTCCATCCCTGGTTGCCCTTGAGAAGGTGATAGTGAGCTGCCTTCTTAAACCCCTGCAGGTTGACCCATGATGCCCTTAGGGAGGGAAGTCAGGATTCTGACCCAGTGACGTTGAAGAAATGACGATATATTTCCAAGTCAGGATGGTGAATAACTTGGAAGGAACTTTGCAGATGGTGGTGTCCTTATGTATTTGCTCCCCTTGTCCTTTTCGATAGGAACGGTCTTGGGTTTGGAAGGTGCAATCTAAGGATCTTGGTATACTGCTGCAGTGCATCTTGTAGGTAGTACATACTGCTGCTATCTGGCATTGGTGGTGTAGGGAGTGGATGCTTGTGTGGATGTGGTGCCAATTAAATAGGCTGCTTTTTCTTGGATGGTGTCAAGCTTCTTGAGTGTTATGGGAGCTGCTCTCATCCAGGCAAGTGGGAGTATTCCATCACATTCCTGACTTGTGCCTTGTAGATGGTGAACAGGCTTTGGTGAGGCGGGAGGTGAGTAACTCCTAGTCTTTGACCTACTCTTGTAGCTACTGTACTATGTGGCGAGTCTAGTTGAATTTCTGGTCAATGGTAGTCCCCAGGATGTCGATAATGGGAGATTCAGCGATGATAACATCACTGAATGTCAAGGGGCGTTGTTAGATTGTCTCTTATTGGAAATGGTCATTGCTTGGCACTTGTGTGGCAAAAATGCTACTTGCCACTTGTCAACCCAAGCCTGGATATTGTCCAGATCTCGTTGCATTTGAACATGGATTGCTTCAGCATGTGAGTAGTAGAGAATGGTGCTGAACATTGTTCAATCACTGGCCTCTTGTGACTGACCTCCAACAAACAGAACCATCATCCTCTGTGTCCAACCACTCAGAGTTTGCCCCCTGATACCCACTGATTCCAATTTTACTGGGGCTCCATGATACCACACTCAGGCCTTGATGTCAAAGATTATCACTCTTACTGTACCTCAGGAATTCGGCTCTTTTGACTATGCTTGAACGAAGGCTGTTAAGAGGTCAAGAGCTGAGTGGCCCTGGGGAACCCAAACTGGGCGTCACTGAGCAGGTCTTTGCTGAGCAGGTGCTGCTTGATAGCACTGTCGATGACACCGTCCATCCACTTGACTGATGGGTAAAGAGGAGGTTGATGGGGCGGTAATTGGCTGGGTTGTATTCATCATGCTTTTTGCGTAAAGGATGTACTTAGAGTCATCGATTCAGGATCATAGAGTCATACAGTCCAGAAACAGACCCTTCGATTCAACTCATTTCAAACTGACCAGACATCTCAATCTGAGCTAGTCCCATTAGCCAGCATTTGGCCCATATCCCTCTAAACGTTTCCGATTCAGTTACCCAACCAGATGATTTTTAAATGTTATAATTGTACCAGTCTTCACCACTTCCTCTAGCAACTCATTCCATACATGCATCACCCTCTGCGTGAAAAAGTTGCCCCTCAGGTCCCTTTTAAATCTTTCCCCTCTCACCTTTAGTCTATGCTCTCTACTTTCGGACTCACCCACCTGGGGATAAAAGATCTTTGCAATTCACCCTCGATGGGGGAGGTACTAAATGAGTATTTTGCATCAGTGTATACTTTGGATAAGGACATGGAAGATATAGAATGTGGGGAAATAGACGGTGACATCTTGGAAAATGTCCCTATTACATAGGAGGAAGTGCTGGATGTCTTGAAACACAAAAAGGTGGATAAATCCCAAGTACCTGATCAAGTGTACCTTAGAACTCTGTGTGAACCTAGGGAAGTGATTGCTGTGCCCCTTGCTGAGATATTTGTATCATCGATAGTCACAGATGATGTGCCAGTGCCTGGAGGTTGGCTAACGTGGTACCATTCTTTAAGAAGGTTGGTAAGGATGAGCCAGGGAACTATAGACCAGTGATCATGATGGTGGTGTTGGGCAAGTTGTTGAAGGGAATCCTAAGGGACAGGATTTACATGTATTTGGAAAGGCAAGGACTGATTAGTGATAGTCAACATGGCTTTGTGCGTGGGAAATCATGTCTCACAAACTTGATTGACTTTTTTTGTAAAAGTAACAAAAAGGATTGATGAGGGCAGAGCAGTGTACGTGATCTACATGGACGTCATTAAGGCGTTCAACAAGGTTCCCCATGGGAGACTGGTTATCAAGGTTAGATCCCAAGGAATACAGGAAGAACTAGCCATTTGGATACAGAACTGGCTCAAAGGTAGAAGACAGAGAGTGATGTTGGAGGGTTGTTTTTCCGACTGGAGGCCAGTGATTGGTGGAATGCCACAAGGAACAGTGCTGGGTCCTATACTTTTTGTCATTTATATAAATGATTTGGATATGAACATAGGAGGTATAGTTAGTAAATTTGCAGATGACACAAAATTTAGAGGTGTGGTCATGAGGGACATTGATAGGATAGATAAACAAAGCCTTTTCCCTGGAGTGGGGGAGTCCAGAATTAGAGGGCATAGGTTTAGGGTGAGCGGGAAAGATATAAAAGGGACATAAGGGGCAACGTTTTCACGCAGAGGATGGTGTGTGTATGGAATGAGCTACCAGAGGAAGTGGTGGAGGCTGGTACAATTGCAACATTTAAAAGGCATCTGGATGGGTATATGAATAGGAAGGGTTTCGAGGGATATGGGCCAAGTGCTGGGAAATGGGACTAGATTAGGTTGGGGTATCTGGTCGGCATGGACAAGTTGGACCGAAGGGTCTGTTTCCATGCTGTACATCTCTATGACACTATGATCCTCTTATGCCCCTCATGATTTTACAAACACCTCCACCTCTGACACTTCAGATAGAAAAAATCCAGCCTATTCAGACCCTGTATTTAACTCAAACCCTCCAAATCTTTTCTGTACCCTCGCAGGTGTAACAATATCTTTCCTATAGAAGGGCGATCAGAATTGTGCACAGTATTCAAAAAGTGGCCTCACCAATGTCCTGTACAACTGCATCATGACATTCTAACTCCTATACTGTACTCAATGTTGTGACCAATGAAGGCAAGCATGCCAAACGCCTTCTTCATCATCCTGTTCACCTGCGACTCCACTTTCAAGATATTTTGCACCTGCACCCCGAGGTCTCTTTATCTGGCAAAACTCCCATCTGATTAAGGTGCCATTGTACTCTGCTATGATCTACTCTCCACTATGCCACTTATTTTGGTGTCATCCGAAAAACTTACTAACCCCCTATATTCATATCCAAATCACTTATATAAATGATGGAAAGCAATGCACACAGCAGTGATCCTTGAGGCTCACCACTGGGTCCTGGCCTACAGTGTGAAAACCAACCCTCTACCATCACTTTCAGTTTCACGTTCAACCCTCTACCTTCAAGAGAATTGTGTATCCAATCAGCTAGCTTCCCCTGGATCCCATGTGATCTAACCTTGCTAATCAGCCTATCATGCGAAACCTTTTCTAATGCTTTGCTGAAGTCCATATAGACAATGTCTACCACTCTGCCCTCATCAATCTTCATTGTCACCTCTTCAAAAGGTTCAACCAAAATAGTCAGACACAATTTCCCAAGCATAAAGCCATGTTGACTATCTCTAATCAGTCCTTGCCTTTTCAAATGTGTGTAAATCCTGTTCCCCCAGAATCCCTTCCAACAACTTACCCCACACTGATGTAAGGCTGACAGGTCCATAGTTCCCTGGCTTTTCCTTACCGCTTTGCTTAAATAATGGCATTACATTAGCCACCCTCCAGTCTTCTAACACCTCACCTGTGGCTGTTGATGAGACAAATTTCTCAGCAAATGGGTCCAGCACTCTCTTCCCTAGCTTCCCCCAGAGTTCTGGGGAATACCTGATCAGGTCCCAGGGATTTATCCACCTTATGCATTTTAAGACATCCAGCACATCCTTTTCTGTAATATGAACTCTTTCAAGACATCACTGTTTATTTCCCCAAGTTCCCTAGCTTCATGTCCTTCTCTACAGTAAAAACTGACAGTGAATACAATAAATATCTCAGCAACGTTCACACTGTTGGGTTCTGCCAGTGTCTAGTAGTACTGCAACAGCTGGGCTAGGCTAGCAGTAATTTCTGCAGCACAAGTCTTTAATACTAATCCTATAATGTTGTCAGTGCCCATTGTGTTTGCAGTATCCAGTGTGTGGAGTGAATTGAATTGACTGAAAGCTGGTACCTGTGATGCTGTGGACCACTGGAGATGGTGACTCAGTGGTTAGCACAGTAGTTAGCACTGCCTCACAGTACCAGGGACCCGGATTCAAATCCACCCTCAGGTGACTGTCTGTGTGGAATTTACGCATTCTTCCCGTGTCTCTGTGCAGGTTAACTCCAACAGTCCAAAGATATACAGGTTAGGGTGAATTGGCCATGCTAAAGGTGCCCATTGCATCCAGAGATGTGCAGATTAGGTGGATTAGCTATGGGTAATGCAGGAATTGGGGGGGGGGGGGGGGGGGGGAGGTGGGATGCCCTTCAGAGGATTGCCTGGCCATGAGGTTACGGATTGTGCAGGAGTACAATTCTGTGCTGTTGATGGCCCATACTGCCTCATGGCTACCCAATAGATTGGTTCTTGATTGTTAAGCAGACCAATGGTTACGGGAAGAAGGTGGGAAAACAGGGTTGAGAAACTTAGCCATGATTGAATGGCGGAGCAGACTTGATGGGCTGAATGGCCTAATTTCTGCTCTTATGTCTTATGGTCTTATCATAAGAAATGGAGATTTCGCTGATAATTGCAAAAGAGCTTATTTAAACATTAAAAAACTCAGAAAATAAAAGGCCAAAGTCAACACTAACCCCTTAGAGAACAACGCTGGGAGAACATAGAACATAGAACATAAAACATAGAACATAGAACATAGAACATAGAACAATACAGCGCAGAATAGGCCCTTCGGCCCTCGATGTTGCGCTGACCTGTGAACTATTCTCAGCTCGTCCCACTACACTATCCCATTATCATCCATGTGCTTATCCAAGTTTTGTTTAAATCTCCCTAATGTGACTGAGTTAACTACATTGGCAGATAGGGCATTCCACGATCTTACCACCTCTCTGAGTGAAGAACCTGCCTCTGACATCTGTCTTAAATCTATCACCCCTTTATTTGTAGTTATGCCCCCTCACACAAGCCGACATCATCATCCTAGGAAAAAGACTTTCACTGTCTACCCTATCTAATCCTTTGGTCATCTTGTCTGTCTAACAATAATGAAGAACCAAGAACTGACAGAGAGGGTGAGTTAATCATTTACCTCATTCCTCACAGTAGAAGTCACAAATAGCATCCCCCAAAATACTAAACTACAAAAGGGCAACAGGAGAAGAGGAAATAAATACAATAATTATCGCTGGGGAAGCTGATGGGGCTAAAGATCAATAAATCCCCTGGACCTAATGGGAATGCATCCGGGGATATTAAAGGAAGTAGCTAAAGAGATAGAGGAAACACTGGTAGTCATCTTCCAGCAATCCTCAGATGCTGGAAAAGTCCCAGAGGATTGGAAAACTGCCAAGGTAACACCTTAATTTAAAAAAGGAAAGAGACAACCACGTAATAGGCCAATTATCTTAACATCTATTATTGGAAATGTGATAAAAGACGTAATAGCAGACTATTTAGAAATACATAACATGATCCAGCATAGCTTCATGAAGGGGAAATCATGCTTGACAAATTTACTAGAATTCTTTGAGAAAGCAACAAAGCAGGATAAAACGGAAACAGTGTATGTAATATATTAGGATTATCAGAAGGCATTTGATATGGTATCACACATTAGGCTACTTCAGATAAGAGCCCATGGTGTTGTAGGTAGTATATTCCAAGGAAACAGGATCCATAATTAATAGAAGACAGAGAGTTGAGTTAAAGGGAGCATTTTCAGGTCAGCAACCTATAACTAGTGGAGTGCCAAAGGGATCAATGCTGGGGCCACAATTATTTGCAGTTTATATTAACCATTTGGATGAGGAAAATTAATGTACTATCGCCAAGTTTGTAGATGACACAAAAATAAGTAAGAAGGCAAGTGGTGAGGATGACACAGAGAGGGATATAAAACAAAAACACAAAGTGCTCGAGAAACTCACAGATCTGGTAGCATTTATGGAGAGGAACCAGAGTTAACATTTTGAGTCCAGTGACTGTTTGAAGGACCACCTGGACTCAAACTGTTACCTCTGTTTTTCTCTCCACAGATCTGTTGAACTGTTGCCGCACTTCCTGTTCCTGTTTCAGCTCTCCAAAATCCACAGTTCTTTATTTTACTTTATGCAGAAGGAGATAGACAGGTAAAGTGAGTGGGCAAAAAACTTGGTATAATGTGGGAAATTCTGAAATTAAGTGCTTTTGAAGGAAGAATAGAGGAGCTGAATATTGTTTAAATGGAGAAAGACTGTGGAAAGCTACGGAACAGCAGGATTTGGGCTTTCTTGTGGAGGAATCACAAAAAGCTAGCGTCCAAATTCAGTGGGTAATGTGGAAGGAAAATTAAATGTTGGCCTTTGTTTCAAAGGGAATGGAATATAAAATTAGGAACACTGGCTGAAACTATACAAGCCCGAAACATCGATTTTCTTGCTCTTCGGATGCTGTGTGACCTGCTGTGCTTTTCCAGCACCACACTCTTAAAGCTACATAAGGCACTAGTCAGACCACAACTGGAATGCTGTGAACATTTCTGGGCTCATTAGAGTTATAGTTATAGACTCATAGGGATCTAAAGCATGGAAAAGCACAGAAAAGGTCCTTCAGCCCTATCATGTCTATTAGATTACTTACAGTGTGGAAACAGGCCCTTCGGCCCAACAAATCCACACTGCCCCTCCGAAGAACAACCCACCCAGACCCATTTCTCTACATTTACCCCTTCACCTAACACTACGGGCAATTTAGCATGGCCAATTTACCTAACCTGCACATTTTTGGACTGTGGGAGGAAACCGGAGCACCCGGAGGAAACCCGCACAGACACAGGGAGAATGTGCAAACTCCACACAGACAGTTGACTGAGGCGGGAATTGAACCCAGGTCCCTGCCACTGTGAGGCAGCAGTGCTAACCACTGTGCCACTGTGCCACCCACCATGTCCATGTCAGTCAAAAGGAACTGCTGAACTATTCTAATCCCATTTCCCAGCACTTAGCCTGTAGCCTTGTATACCTTGGCATCTTAAGTACACGTCTAAATACTTCTTAAATGTTATGAGAGTTTCTGACTGTACTACCCTTACAGGCAATGAGTTCAAGGTTCCCATTATCCTCCAAACTTTCCGTCCCTTACCTTAAATTTATGATCCCTGGTCACTGATCTCTCCAACAAGGGGAAAAGTTTCTCCTGTCTACTCTGTCTATGCCCCTCATCATTTTATACAACTCAATCATGTCCCCTCTCAATCTCCTCTGCTCTAAGGAAAACAATCCTATTTTGTCCAAACTCTCTCCATAACTGAAACTCTCCAGCCCAGGCAACATCCTGGTAGATCTCCTCTGCAGCCTCTCCAGTGCTATCACGTCTCTTCTATAAGATGGATTCCAGAACTGCACACAACACTCTCAACATGGCCGAACCAATGTTTTATGCAATTCCAGTAGAACCTCCCTGTTCTTAAACTCTAATAAATGTCTTATCTAAGAAAAGATATACTAACATTGGAGGCAGTGCAGAGAAGGTTAACCAGGCTGACAGTGTGTATGGAGGGACTGTCTTCTGAGATATGATTGAGTAGATTGGGCCTGTAATAATTAGAATTTAGAAGAATGAGAGATGGAAATGTGTTGCTGGAAAAGCGCAGCAGGTCAGGCAGCATCCAGGGAACAGGAGAATCGACGTTTCGGGCATAAGCCCTTCTTCAGGAATGGGGAAAGTGTGTCCAGCAGGCTAAGATAAAAGGTAGGGAGGAGGGACTTGGGGGAGGGGCGTCGGAAATGTGATAGGTGGAAAGAGGTCAAGGTGAGGGTGATAGGTCAGACTGGGGTGGGGGCGGAGAGGTCAGGAAGAAGATCTCAGGTTAGGAAGGCGGTGCTGAATTTGATGGATTTGACTGAGACAGGGTGGGGGGAGGGGAAATGAGGAAACTGGTGAAATCCGAGTTCATCCCTTGTGGTTGGAGGGTTCCAAGCCGGAAGATGAGGCGTTCTTCCTCCAACCGTCGTTTTGTTGTGGTCTGACGATGGAGGAGTCCAAAGACCTGCATATCCTTGGTGGAGTGGGAGGGGGAATTGAAATGTTGAGCTACAGGGTGGTTGGGTTGGTTGGTCCGGGTGTCCCAGAGGTGTTCTCTGAAACACTCCGCAAGTAGCTGGCCTGTCTCCCCAATATAGAGGAGGCTACATCGGGTGCAGAGGATGCAATAGATGATATGTGTGGAGGTGCAGGTGAATCTGTGGCAGATATGGAAGTTTCCTTTGGGGCCTTGGAGGGAGGTGAGGGGGGAGGTGTGGGCGCAAGTCTTGCACCTCCTGCGGTTGCGGGGGAAGGTGCCGGGAGTGGAGGTTGGGTTGGTGGGGGGTGTGGATCTGACGAGGGAGTCACGGAGGGAGTGGTCTTTACGGAATGCTGATAGGGGAGGGGAGGGAAATATATCCTTGGTGGTGGGGTCCGTTTGGAGGTAGCGGAAATGACGGTGGATGACGTCGATTCTCCTGTTCCCTGGATGCTGCCTGACCTGCTGCGCTTTTCCAGCAACACATTTCCAGCTCTGATCTCCAGCATCTGCAGACCTCACTTTCTCCTCAAAGAATGAGAGATGACCTGATTTGAATACACAAGATTCTTGGGACATGAGAAGGTAGATGAAGAGAAGTTATTTTCTCTTATGGGTGAGTATAGGACCAAAAGGGCATAATCTCAGAATGAGGGGTCACACATTTAAGACAGAAATGAGGGAGAACTTCTTCTCTCAGAGAGTCGTGAATCTGTGGAATTCTTTACCACAGAGAACTGGTGAGACTGGGTTGTTAAGTATATTCAAGTGAGATAGAATGTGTTTTGATTCGTAAAAGGTTTGTTGGAAAAATGCAGGGAAGTAGAGTTGAAGGTTACCAAATCAGTCATGATCTCTCTGAATGGAACAGCAGACTCAATGGGGTTACATTTTGTGGTTTTTGATCCAATCTCAAGGACCATTCAAATTCCTCAGATGTTGAAGCAATAGGTAACAGGAATAGGACAACAACGAAATGGAATCCCTACAGTGTGGATATAGAACATAGAACAGTACAGCATAGGAACATGTCGTTTGGCCCACCATATCTGTGCCAATCATGATACAATTCTAAACTACTCCCATCTGCCTGCACATAGTCCATATCCCTCCATTCCCTGCCTGCTCATGTCTCTGTCCAAATGCTTCTTAAACGTTTCTATCCCAGCTGTTTCTCCCACCTCCTCTGGCAGCACAAACTAGACACCCACTGCCCTCTTGTAAAAAACTTCCTTCACACATCTCATTTAAACATTCCTCCTCTCACCTTAAACATTTGCCCCCTACTATTTCCACCCTGGCAAAAAGACTTTGACTATCCACCCTATCCATGCCTCTCAATTTTACTGAAAATGTGTTGCTGGAAAAGCGCAGCAGGTCAGGCAGCATCCAAGGAACAGGAGAATCAACATTTCGGGCATAAGCCCTTCTTCAGGAATGAGGAAAGTGTGTCCAGCAGGCTAAGATAAAAGGTAGGGAGGAGGGACTTGGGGGAGGGGCTTTGGAAATGCGATAGGTGGAGGGAGGTCAAGGTGAGGGTGATAGGCCAGAGTGGGGTGGGGGCGGAGAGATCAGGAAGAAGATTGCAGGTTAGGAAGGCGGTGCTGAGTTCGAGGGATTTGACTGAGACAAGGTGGGGGGAAGGGAAATGAGGAAACTGGAGAAATCTGAGTTCATCCCTTGTGGTTGGAGGGTTCCCAGGCAGAAGATGAGGCGCTCTTCCTCCAACCATCGTGTTGCCATGGTCTGGCGATGGAGGAGTCCAAAGACCTGCATGTCCTTGGTGGAGTGGGAGGGGGAGTTAAAGTGTTGGGCTAGGGGGTGGTTGGGTTGGTTGGTCCGGGTGTCCCAGAGGTGTTCTCTGAAACGTTCCGCAAGTAGGCGGCCTGTCTCCCCAATATAGAGGAGGCCACATCGGGTGCAGCGGATGCAATAGATGATGTGTGTGGAGGTGCAGGTGAATTTGTGGCGGATATGGAAGTGTCCCTTGGGGCCTTGGAGGGAAGTAAGGGGGGAGGTGTGGGCACAAGTTTTGCACTCCCGGCGGAAGGAGTGGAGGTTGGGTGGTGGGGGGTGTGGATCTGACGAGGGAGTCACGGAGGGAGAGAGGAAAATCCCTCCACCTATCGCATTTCCAAAGCCCCTCCCCCAAGTCCCTCCTCCCTACCTTTTATCTTAGCCTGCTGGACACACTTTCCTCATTCCTGAAGAAGGGCTTATGCCCGAAACGTCGATTCTCCTGTTCCTTGGATGCTGCCTGACCTGCTGCACTTTCCCAGCAACACATTTTCAGCTCTGATCTCTAACATCTGCAGCCCTCACTTTTTCCTCTCAATTTTACTCACTTGATCCAATTTTATACACTTCTATCAGGTCATCCTTCAGCTTTTGGCACTCCAGCAAAAACAATCCACGATTGTCCAACCTCTCCTTATAGCTAATATATTCCAATCCAGGCAACATTCAGGTAAAACTCTTTGCACCCTCTCCAAAGCCTCCACATCCTTCCATTAACCTGGTGATCAAAACTGTACACTAACTGAAGTCTTAAACTCTACATCATGACTTGTTAACTTTTATACTCGCTGCCCCGACTGATGAATGCAAACATGCCGTACATCTTCTTTATACCTTTGCCCATTTCTGTTGTCACCTTCAGGGAGTTATGGATTTTGACCCCAATCCCACTTCTGTATATCAATGCTTCTAAGGGTCCTGCCATTTACTGTGTAATATTTCATCTTGTATTCGACCTCCCAAGATGCGTCACCTACACTTTCTGGGTTAAACTCCATCTACCATTTCTCTGCCTAACTTTCCAACTGATCTATATTCTGTTGTATCCTTTCACAATCTACCTCACTATCCATAACTCAACCAAATTTCATATTTTCTGCAAAGTTACTAATCAGACAAACTACATTTTCAGCAAAATCATTAACATACATTACAAACAACAGAGGTCCCAGCACTGATCCTTGAGGAACACCACTAGTCACAGACCTCCAGTCAGACAATACCCTTCCACAGCTACCCTCTGTCTTTTATGAGAAAGTGAGGACTGCAGATGCTGGAGATCAGAATCGAAAAGTTTGGTGCTGGAAAAACACAGCAGGTCAGGCAGCATCCGAGGTGCAGGAGAGTTGCCGTTTCGGGCAAAAGCCCTTCATCAGGAATGTTGCGGGGGAAAGGGGGCTGAGAAATAAATAGGAGAGTGAAGGTGGGGCTGGGGGGAAGGCAGATGGGAAGGTGATGGGTAGATTCGGGTGGGAGGTGATGGTGATAGGTCGGGGGAGGGTGGTGCAGATAGGTGGGAAGGAACATGAACAGATATGAAAGTTCAAAACAACCCTACCGCACTGTAGCTGACCACTTCAACTCTCCTCCCACTCCACCAAGAATATGCAAGTCCTGAGCCTCCTCCACCACCAAATCCAAGCCAACCAATGCCTGGAGGAAGAACACCTCACCTTCCACCTTGGGACCCTCCAACCACACGGCATCAATGTCGATTTCATCAGTTTCCTCCTCTCACCTCATCCCAGATCCAACCCTCCAACTCAGCACCACCCTCTTGAACTGTCCTACTGATCCATCTTCTTTCCTATCCACTCCACCCTCCCCACCAAACTATCACCATCATACTCCACCTTCGTCCATCATTCGCATTCCCAGCTACTTTCTCCCTCAGCCTCACTCCCACCCTCCTATTTATGTCTCCGCCCCCTACCCTCCACCCTTCCACATTCCTGATGAAGGGCTTCTGCCCGAAACATTGACTCTCCTGCTCCTCAGATGCTGCCTGACCTACTGTGCTTTTCGAATGCCACAATTTGCGACTGTGTCTTTCATGACCAAGTTAAAAATCACACAATACCAGGTTATAGTCCAACAGGTTTATTTGAAATCATAAGCTTCATACTCAGTATCAACCTAGTTAATTTCCAATGTTAGTATGTGTTTTCTTAGGTAAGGCATTTGGTAGCTGAGGCATAGAGTTTAAGAGCAGGGAAATTCTGCTGGAACTGTATGAAACATTGGCTAGGCCATACAAAGAGTATTGTGTGCAGTTCTGGAATCTATATTATAGAAGAGATGTGTTAGCACTGGAGAGGCTGCAGAGGAGATCTACCAGGATGTTGCCTTGGCTGGAGAGTTTCAGTTATGGAGAGATCTTGGACAGATTAGGATTGTTTTCCTTAGATCAGAGGACCTTTGAAAGGGACGTGATTGAGATGTATAAAATTATAGAACATAGAACATAGAACATAGAAGAATACAGCGCAGTACAGGCCCTTGGGCCCTCGATGTTGCGCCGATCCAAGCCCACCTAAACTACACTAACCCACTATCCTCCATATACCTATCCAATGCCCTCTTAAATGCCCATAAAGAGGGAGAGTCCACCACTGTTACTGGCAGGGCATTCCATGAACTAACGACTCGCTGAGTGAAGAACCTACCCCTAACATCAGTCCTATATCTACCCCCCCTTAATTTAAAGCTATGCCCCCTTGTAATACCCGACTCCATACGCGGGAAAAGGTTCATACTGTCTACCCTATCTAACCCCCTAATCATCTTGTACACCTCAATCAAGTCACCCCTAAACCTTCTTTTCTCTAGTGAAAACAGCCCCAAGTGCCTCAGTCTTTCCTCATACGATTTTCCTTCCATACCAGGCAACATCCTGGTAAACCTCCTCTGCACCCGTTCCAATGCCTCCACATCCTTCCTATAGTATGGCGACCAAAACTGCACACAATATTCCAGATGCGGCCGTACCAGAGTCTTATACAACTGCATCATGACCTCAGGACTCCGGAACTCAATTCCTCTACCAATAAAAGCCAGTACGCCATATGCCTTCCTCACCGCACTATTTACCTGGGTGGCAACTTTCAGAGATCTGTGTACATGGACACCAAGATCCCTCTGCTCATCCACACTACCAAGTATCCGACCATTAGCCCAGTACCCCATCTTTTTGTTATTCTTCCCAAAGTGAATCACCTCGCACTTAGCTACATTGAATTCCATCTGCCACCTTTCTGCCCAGCTCTGCAGCTTCTCTATAACCTGCTGTAACCTGCCACATGCTTCCTCACTGTCAACAACTCCTCCGACTTTCGTATCATCCGCAAACTTGCTCACCCAACCTTCTAACCCCTCTTCCAGGTCATTTATAAAAATGACAAACAGCAATGGTCCCAAAACAGATCCTTGCGGAACACCGCTAGTGACGGCACTCCATGAAGAAACTTTGCCATCAACTACTACCCTCTGTCTTCTTCCATCCAGCCAATTCCTAATCCAAACCTCCAATTCACCCTCAATGCCATATCTCCGTATTTTCTGCAGTAGCATATGAGGGGCATATGCAGAGTAGACAGGAGTAGATTCTTCCCCCTCATTTAATTTTTCAAGTTGCTGTGTCCATTCTGATGTTTGGAACCAAAGGAGGTGGTAAAGATGGGGTAGAAGGTAATATTTCTTCAAGGTGAGGTGGGGGAGTCCATCACTAAGGGGTCAGAACTTTAAAGTTAGATCCAGGCCATTCAGAGTGATGGGAGGAAGCATTCCTTCATACAAAAGGAAATTGGGAAATTTCTTCCCAAGACAGATGCTGAGGCTGCAGTATACAAATGATCAGATTTGATAGATTTGTTTTGGGCAAGTGGTTTCAAGCATATGGAACCAAGGTGTATATTTGAAATTGTAAAATAGACCAACCATTATGTCTTCACAAAATGAATGGTGAGGGTCTGAGGGTGAGGGAGACAAGGTCATTTGAGGCTTTCAAGGTGAAATTGGATAAATGAAGAAGTAAGATTGCAGGGTCGTGGGGATATAGGTGGATGATTGGGACTACCTGAGTTGCTCTTACAGATTGCCAAGCACAGTCACAATTAGCTGAATGGGTGACTGTCTATGTGGAGTTTGCACATTCTCCCAGTGTCAGCATGGGTTTCCTCTGAGTGCTCCGGTTTCTTCCCACAATCCAAAGATCTGCAGGTCAGGTGAATTGGCCACACTAAATTGCCCATAGTGCTCAGGGATGCATAGGTTAGGTGGCTTGGTCAGGGGTAAATATAGGGTAGGGGAATGGGTCTGGGTGGGTTACTCTTCGGAAGGTTGGTGTGGACTGGTTGGACCGAAGGGCCTGTTTCCACACTGTAGGGATTCTATGATTCTGTTCCTGTAACTACTTGATGATTGTGTGGCCCAATTGAAAGGCAATGCAAAGAGCCTGAGGGGGTTGAATGGCTTCCTTTCCCTTTCTCTGGTGTTTAAGCAGTGATTACCTGCAGCAATGATTGTGCAACTGAGAATTCCAGGAAACCTTCGGCTTTCTTCACCTGCGCTCGGGAAAAAATGCTGCAATCGTCAAACTAATCCTGCAACAACTTCCGTAACAGGTTCCATTACATCATCCATTACACCAGTGGGGACTGATGGAGGAGGTGGAAATTTGTACCTTGACAAACACAGGATACTGTCAATTACAACCTGCCAGAGGTGAGCATTTCCAAGTGATCAACTGAAATGCTGACAGATTAGGTTCCGGGCACAACCAGGAGATGGCGCAATTAATATTCTGTGGTAACATGGCTGTTCTTGATTTTTAGCTGAGGGAAACAGATCCAGTATAAGTAGGCCATTTTCCCGAATGATCATTCCCAGTTTCCTCGATTTTCGTTTCATCCAAGTCTCTCACATTCCACGATCTCCTTTGTGCTTTTCATTGGCAAAGACATTCTGTCCACTCCATAGCTTTGTACCCAATGTTCCTGTACAGAGGTAGGGGAGTGCCGCACTGTCAGTAATGCATTTATTATTCTGACAGGGCATTCAACTGAGGACGCATCAGGTATTAACGGGAATGGAGGGTTTGAGTTATAAGGAAAGGCTGGGATTTTTTTCACTGGAGCATAGAAGGTTGAGGGGTGACTTTATAGAAGTTTTTAAAGTCATTTAGGGACATAGATGATGGCAGATGTCATTTTCCTGTGGTGGGGGATTTCAAGACTAGAGGCTTATTTTTAAGGTGAGAGGAGAAAGATTTAAAAAGGACGCGAGGGGGCAACTTTTTTACACAGTGTGGTTCACGTGTGGAATGAACTTCCAGAGGAAATGGTGGATGTGGGTACAGTTACAATGTTTAAAAGATATTTGGATAAATACATGAATAAGAAATGTTTGGAGGGATATGGGGCAAACGCAAGTAGGTGTGACTAGTTTAGTTTGGGATTATGGTCAGCATGGGCTTGTTAGATCGAAGAGTCTGGTTCTGTGTTGTATGACTGTCTGACTCCGTAAGTGCGACTAGTTTACTTTGGGAAACTTGGTCAGCATGGACAAGTTGGACCGAAGGATTTGCTTCTGTGCTGTACATCTCTTTGACTCTAGGGTAAGTGATCCCATAGTCCAATTTCAAAGTTGAGCAGCAGGAGAGATCTCCACAGTTTCCCAGTCAATATGGATGTTTTCGTCATTATCACATTGGTGTTTGTCGCAGCTTGTTGTGTACAAACAACCCATCATTGTGTCTTAGATTACAGCCACAACAAATCTTCAGAAATACCCCAAAAGGAAAACCTGTGAATGACACATACTGGTCTGACTCAAATACATCAAAATGCAGCTCCACGGTCGAACTTCCTTTGTAATGTTGTGAAGCTGTGAATAGTGCTTTTCCTTAATTCATTCTTAGGATTCCAGCCTTACTGGCAAGGCCTTGAGAGGTTGGTGATGAGCTGCCTTCATGAATCGCTGCAGTCCATTTGTGGGTAGACCCACAATACCATTAGGGAGTTCCAGGATTTTGACCTAGAACACTGAAGGATCAGTGATATGTTTCCAATTCAGAATGGTGATTGACTTGAAGGGGAATTCACAGGTGATGTTCCCATGTATCAGTTGCCCTTGTCCTTCTCGACAATAGAGGTAGAGTGTTTGGAAAGCACCGTCAAAGAAGCCTTGGTGAATTTCTGCAGTGCAACTTTTACATACTGCTGCTGCTGAGGATAGGTGGTGGATGGAGTGAATGTGGAATGTGGTGGATGGAGTGCCAATCAAATGAGCTGTTTTGTTCTGAATGATGTTAACCCTCACTAAGTCTTGATAGAACTGCACTCATACATTCCATTACACTCCTGATCTGTACCTTGTAGATGGTGTACAGGCTTTAGGGAGACAAGAGATGAGTTATTCACCACAGAATGTGCAACTGCTGACCTGCTCTTATATGATTAAGCCAGTGTATTAAACAAAAAAATCCAAAGAACGGTATGTGTGGACCCTTCAGAAGGGTCACTGGACCCAAAACATTAACTCTGCTTTCTCTCCATATACGCCACCAGACTTGCAGAGATTTTCCAGCAATTTCTGATTTTAGTTCTGTTCCGTTTCCAGGGGGAGGGGGGAGTGGGAGGGGGGCGGGGAGGTGGTGGTGGGGAAGGTGGTGTTTAGTAAATACACTGAAGAATATGTTGATAAGTTGAGGGAAGAGGTCTGGGAGGAAGCTGGTGAGGAGGAAAAATCCAGCAGAGGACTGGTTTGGCCAAATGGCCTGTTGGGTGGCTCAGTAATAGCACAGCACAATGGGACCCGGGTTCAATTCCAGCCTCGGGTGACTGTGTGGAGTTTGCATATTCTCCCTGTGTCCATGTGAGTTTCCTCTGGGTGCTCTGGTTTCCCCCCACAGTCCAAAGATGCAAGTAGGTGAATTGGCCATGTGAAATTGCCCATAGTGTTCAGGGATATGTAGGCTAAGTGCATTAATCAGTAGTAAATCTAGGGTAAAGGAATGTGTCTGGGTGGGTTACTCTTTGGAGAGTTGGTGCGGACTTGTTGGGCTGAATGGCCTGTTTCCACACTCTAGGGATTCTATGTCTGAGATGACCTTTTGACTGTCTCAGCTTGTAAAGGCAAAGCCAATTTCATGTGAGGGATTAATTGGGGAAATTGTACATGAAATGAATCCATTGCAGGCTTGCAGTTTGCTGCTATTTCTCAGCCCCAGTTATATCACTGGGTCATAGGTTCTTCACTCTTCAGTTACAAATGCTCAAGTTTCCAATCATCGTGTCGCATACTCTTGGCACAGCACAGTCGGAGTGTGAGGTCACTATAGAATTTTCATTTAGAATACAACTGAGATGTAAACATTCAGAAAACTAAGAGTCAGTGAGATTCATTACTTTATAAACAGCTTAAGAGAAGAAACTGACATGGCTTCCTGCACTGCCTCTAATTTGGAGCAAGGCATTGTCCATATTTCAAATTGTTCTGATTGCAGGGCATTTGTCTGATTCCAGAATTACCCTCAGAGCAGGATTAGGACTCTGAGCTCAGTTGCCATCCGTGATTGGGGATAGTTGCTGACCAAGTGTGTAATGTGGAGTTGGTGCGGGCGCAGGCTCACCAATTGTACCCAGGTTGGCACCATCATTTCCTCCTGGGCTTTGTTGAGCATCCCCACAATGTGGGTTTCCGTGTGAAATTATCTGGGAAATTAATTGCCCTCCATGCCCTACACGTTGAATCTGAAATGCTGCCTTCAGAAAACATCTGCCCGATGACCATTTTGTTGAGAGAGTGAGCATCAAGTGTTGATTTTAGAATCTTATGTCACTGGGATACCTTTGCTGGTCTGAAAAATATCTCCGTTGACCTCTGTTGTTCTGGACACTATTTGATTTTTGTTTTCACGTTTTTAGCCATTTCCCTGTTTGAAATGACTTTGAATTCTGTTCTTCCTATTGTTTCTGATTCCAACAGACCTGAATCTGATATAAAAGACACTTAAATTTCTCTATCTCCTTTCAGGACCTTAAAGTCCCTTACAGCCAATGAAATCCTTTTGAAGTGTTGTTAAGGCTACAGCCAATTTGGGCACAGCAAGCTCTCACAAGGAGGCATTGTGACAATGACAAGCTCCACTGATTTGAGTGACGTTGGTGGAAGGGTATATAAAAGGGGAAACCGAACCCATGGGATTTTTTGCATCCACTTACAGAAACAGACCAGGCTTCAGTTTAACATTGCATTTGAAAGACTTCCTGTGGCAATGTGGTATTCCCTCAGTACCTGTTGACGTGTCAACTTAGATAAAGTATTGGAGGTGGGGAGGGTACCCAAAACATCTTAGATCAGAGACCAGAGACCCACTTATAGAGAGAGGCAGCTGACTCTCAGCATTTGGCCTGTGCCAATGTGGGGGTCAGACGGTGACACGGTGGTGATTGTGCAGTGAGTGAACCCTTACCAGATGTGCACCACAGAGTGAAGGATCCCTTCGCTTTGTGCATGACTGTTAGGATTACAAACGGGCTCTTTCATCATCCCTTGCAAGCCAGATATTTCCTGAGGCGGCCCTGGGATTTTTGTTTCAAGGCGTGTAACACTGGATCGGGAGGAATCTGCTTTCCAGGAAGCCCTTGTTGTTGTTTCCCGGCCGAGAGGATACGGGATGACTTAATTGTGTGAATTGGAGGGTTTTCTTCCCCCTACTTTACGTGGTTGAAAAATCCAGCCTGTCATGGGTTTTTTTTTTGTCCTCTCTCCTTGCAGAACGGATGCGAAATAAATTCCTCTCCGAGAGTGACAGCAGGGACTCAAGGCAGGAAGGTGCTGTTTCCTAAAGCTCAATCCCGAATCAGCTCGGGTCTTTTTATAGGTTTTTCCACAAACTCTCGGCAGGAAGACAATCATTGGATATTGTTTTTCTCCCTAAGATGTGGAAGTAGGCAGCCTGGGCCCTCCATGAGAACTAAAAGTGTAAATTCATTCAGCTGTGTTGTAAACACACTTGTGTTTATCCAGATACCGTTAACCCCCTCAGTGCTAAAAATTTCGATATAACTTTGCAGTGTTTACTTTTGGGATCCTGGGGGATTTGGAGAAATTTCATCTTTTCCCACTCATGGAACAGGCTGATTTCTCTTCAGGAATAAGCTATTGAGTCCATGAACTATTCAGAAGCGTTTTCATGGACAAGATACAAGATAGTTAGAAACACCAGACTGAGATTGATCAGCATTTTCATATGAAAAACATTTGGGGATACAGAGGTAATGCAAGAAAATGGAGTCGAAGCATAAGATTGGTCATGACCTCATTAAATGACGGATTGGGTTCGGGTGGCCGAATGGCATACTCCTGCTACTTTATAAAATATCCTTAATATAATCCTGGAGGTTGTCTTAAAAGGGAAAGTTCAACAGACTGAGCATGACTTGGTGGTGTCGGTGTTGGATTGGGGTGGACAAAGTTAAAAGTCATAGTCCATATTCAGAAGCACTAGCTTTCGGAGCGATGTTCCTTCATCAGGGGTTGTGGTGTATAAGATCATGCTCACAGACTTTATAGCCAAAGGAGTCCAGTGTCATGGAGATGTGATTCAGTAAACAATCTTAGATTAAAATTTCCATCTTTTATAATGGGATACGCTGGTTTCTGTTCTTTGATATGTAAATCCCAGAATTTCTTTTAGTTACATTCTCAAGATATAATTTGGAGATGCTAGCGTTGGACTGGGTGTACAAAGTTAAAAATCACACAACATCAGGTTATAGTCCGACAGGTTTATTTGGAAGCACGAGCTGTCGGAGCGCTGCTCCTTCATCAGGTGGTTGTGGAGTATAGATCGTAAGACACAGAATTTATAGCAAAAGTTTACAGTGTGATGTAACTGAAATTATATGTAAATCGTAGAACTTGTTAAAAGTTACATTCTCAAGTGAACTTTAACAATTGATGTCATGTCAGCCCAGATAATGCATTGAAGGTGTGAGGTGCTCTGTGTGAGACTATCTATGCCACAACATTCAGACTGATTCTAATCTAAAAAATGGATTTACAGAATCCTACATGGATTTTTGCAGTTTCTGAGCAAAATAAAATATAATTCTGCAGGTACAAATTCATCCCACAAACTCAGATGTCTCTGTGTGTGCTTTTGTGGCGGGGGGGGGGGGGGGGGGGGAGGTTATGAGTGTCTGTGAGAGGGTGTGTGTATGTGTGTGAGTGTGAATGTAAAGTGTATAAGTCTGTGACAGGATGCGTGTGTGCATGTGATTGTATGTGTGAGCGTATGAGAGAGAGCCTGTGTATGACAGAGGTTCTACGTGAGTGTGTGGGTCTGTAGGAGTGTGTGTGTGTCTGTAGGAGTGTGTGTGTGTCTGTCTGTGAGTGTGCGTCTGTCTGTCTGTGTGTCTGTGGCTTCGTCTGTGTGTGTGTGTCTGTGTGTGTGTAGTGCAGTGGGATCACCTGTAGTGTGACATGAACCCATGGTCCCAGTTGAGGCCATCCCCGTCCTCAAGATAGCTCAGCTTTTTAAACTATAGGTGTGAAGTCTGTCTGTGTCCCAATGCTGTGTCAGACTGACAAACTCTCTGTATGGTTTTACATGGATTCATGTAATTTTACACACAGACTTCACACCCATTGTTTAAAAAGCTGAGCTATTTTGAGAAACTAAAAGAAGTTCTGTGATTTACACATCAAAGAACAGAAACCAGCAAATCCCATTATAAAAGATGAAAGTTGTAATCTCAGATCATTTACTGTATCACATCTCCATGACACTGGATTCCTTTGGCTATAAATTTTGTGAGCATGAGCTTAACCTCCACAACCACCTGATGAAGGAGCAGCGCTCCGAAAGCTAGTGCTTCCAAATAAACCTGTTGGACTATAACCTGGTGTTGTGTGATTTTAGACTGAGCATCCATACACTTTAGAAGAGTAAAGGGTAACTTAATAGGGGCCTTCTTGTGGTGCAGTAGTAATGTCCCAACTCACCTGGGCTGCACAGAGTTAGTATGTGTTCCAGTAATTCTTTGGCTCCTCTAGTAGAACTGGTCTCAACAGGCAGAAGCTGCTACTGATGATTGGTTTTCGAGGAGAAGCTGACTAAATGGAATGTCACAGAAGAGAGAGAGTGCTCTGAGGCACATGAGTGTGATACTGGAGGTCTTAGAGATGAAGGGAGGGAGCGAGGAGGCCCTGCAGGTAAGGGCTCCAAAGGGAAGGTAAACCAATGGCAAGGGAGAGATAGCTCACAAAGTCTGGCCCTATGAACCAAGCAGCAGTGCCACAAAAAGTTTAATAACTGCACATGGATGGTCAAGTTTGATGAACATCTATAAGAACATACACATTAGGCCTGCTCCTGAACCAGGCCGAAGCCCTCCTGATGAAGGGCTTATGCCCGAAATGTCAATTCCCCTGCTCCTTGGATGCTGCCTGACTTGCTGTGTTTTTCCAGTACCACACTCTCAGCTCTGATACTCCAGCATCTGCAGTCCTCACTTTTTCCTAGTGCTTTTCCAACACCATACTCTCGATTCACGCCTGGCCAAAGTGCCCATTAATAGGTCCAGGCAACAGCTGTGGAGAGGGAACGTCATATCTCACTGTCTGCCTCTTTTCTCTGCTTACATATGTGCTCAGGCATCCGTGTAGAGGAACATGCAGGCACCACCAGCATAATAGGGGCCTTTAGGGACCGATGGGCTAGAGGGCTTCCTTACCCCGGCAACAATGTTTTGATTTAAGTTTCATAAGATTCTATTTATCTCTTTTTGATACAAGGGCCCCACAAGGAGCTGTCTAAACAATTATTATTCAGAGTCATAGAGATGTACAGCATGGAAACAGATCCTTCGTCCAACTCGTCCACGCCGACCAGATATACCAACCCAATCTAGTCCCATTTACCAGCATATGGCGTATATCCCTCTAAACCTTTCCTATTTATATACCCATCCAGATGCCTTTTAAATGTTGTAATTGTACCAGCCTCCACCACTTCCTCTGGCTGCTCATTCCATACACGCACCACCCTCTGTATGAAAATGTTGCCCCTTAGGTCCCTTTTGAATCTTTTTCATCTCACCTTGAACTTATACCCTCCAGTTCTGGACTCTCTTAACCCAGGGAAAAATCCTTGTCTATTCACCCTATCCATGCCCCTCAGGATTTTATTTATTTAAAGAGTAGAAACCTACATATGTTCCAAGATCCTCTAAAAGAAAAATGGGAAATTGAATGGGAAATACTTCATTTTTAAACAGTGTCCTCTAGTTGTAGAGTCATAGACACATAGAGCATGGAAACAGACGCTTCGGTTCAACTTGACTATGCTGGCCACCTTTCCCAAATTAAACGAGTCCCACTTACCTGGATTTGGCCCATATCCCTCTAAACCTTTCCTATTTATATCACTATCCAAATGTCTTTTAAATATTGTAACTGTACCTCATTTCACACA
Organism: Chiloscyllium plagiosum; assembly: GCF_037043375.1. Lineage (NCBI taxonomy): Eukaryota > Metazoa > Chordata > Chondrichthyes > Orectolobiformes > Hemiscylliidae > Chiloscyllium > Chiloscyllium plagiosum. The sequence continues at coordinate 20,378,351 of NW_028270185.1, read as the reverse complement.
AGAACCAACCCTCTGTGTGAAAAAGTTGCCCCTCAAGTCTTTTAAATCTTGCTCCTCTCACCTTAAGAATATGCCCCCTAGTTTTGATCTCACCCATCCTAGGGAAGAGGCATTGACATAAGGATATGGATTCACCTCTATAAGGTTACCCTTCAACTTCCTATGCTCCAATGAAAAAAGTCCCAGCCTAGCCAGCCTATCCTTGTAAATCAAACCCTCCAGTCCCGACCGCATCCTGGTAAATCTCTTCTGAACCCTCTGCAATCTCCTTCCTATAGCAGAGCAACCAGGACTCACCATACTCAAAACTTGGTGTCACCAATGTCCTGTACAATCTCAATATGACGCCCCAACTCCCATACTCAATGGCCTGAGCAATGAAGGCAAGCATGCTAAACGCCTTCTTAACCACCCGATCTACCTATGATACGACTTTCAAAGAACTATGTCCCTGAACCCATGAGTCTCTTTGTTTGACAACACTATCCAAGGCCCAATCATTAACTGTATAAGTCCTGCCCTTGTTTGTTTTACCTTGCATTTATCCAAATTAAACTCCATCCACCACTCCTCAGCCCACTGACCCAATTGATCAAGATCCCTTTGTAATCTTAGATAGCCTTCTTCATGATCGACTATAGCGCCGATTTTGGTGTCATCCGCAAACTCATTCACCATGCCTCCTAAATTCTCATCCAAATTGTTTATATAAATTACAAACAAAAGTGGACCCAGCACAGATCCCTACGGTCACAAGCCTCCAGTCTGAAAAGCCATCCTCCACCACCACCCTCTGTCTCTATCATCAAGCTAAGTTTGTATCCAACTGGTAAGCTCTCCCTGAATCCCATGTCAACTGATATTACTAATTACTCTACCATGCGAAACCCTGTCAAAGGTTTTACAAAGATCCATGTCAACAATGTCTACCACTCTAACATCTCTCGATAAATGAGTATTCACCTCATCATGCCCTCTCATAGTCTGATATGCTTCAATCAGGTGATTTCTGATTCTTAACAACTCCAGTGGGTACAGGCCCAGCATGTTCAACCTTTGCTAATAAACAACCTCTCCATCCCAGGCATCAGTTGAATAAACTTTCTCTGCACTGCTTCCAACACAAGTTGTATTGTTTTTAAATAAACAGACCAAAACTGTACACAGTACCATAGATGTGGTTTCATGAATGCCCTGGATAACTGAAGCATTCTTATTTTTATATTCCATTCCCCTCACTATCAGTAACAACATTCCATTTGCCCACCTGATCACTTGCTGTTCCTGTGTAGAGTCATGGACCAGGACACCCAGATCCCCTCTGTACTGGTTTTACAGCCTCATTCCATTTAAATAACGTGCTGCTTTTCTATTCTTCCTTTCAAAGTGGACAAGTTTACACTTTTATACTCCATCTTTGTCCGCTTATTTAGAACACAGGACATGGAACAGTAAAGGCCCTTCAGCCCTCGATGTTGTGCCGACCTTTTATCCTACTCTAAGATCAGACTAACCTACATACCCTTCATTTTACTATCATCCATGTGCCTATCCAAGATTCGTTTAAATGTCCTGAATGTCTCTGACTCTACTATCACTGCTGACAGTGCATTCCACACACCCACCACTCTCTGTGGAAAGAACCTACCTCCAACATCTCCCCTAAACCTTCCTCCAATCACCTTAAAGTAATGCCCCTTTGTGATAGCCATTTCTGCCCTGGGTAAAGGTCTCTAGCTATCCACTCTGTCTAAGCCTCTCATCATCTTGTACGCCTCTTTTAAGTCACCACTCATTCTTCTTCAATCCAATGAGACAAGCCCTTAACCTGTTATCTCTCTCCCTTTATAAACTCCTTAAGTCCTCTTCTTTTATTTTTACTTAAGGAAGGTTACAACAACTAGGAGAAAGTGAGGACTGCAGATCTGCTGGAGATCAGAGTCGATCAGTGGCGCTGGAAAAGCGCAGCAGGTCAGGCAGCATCTGAGGAGCAGAGGAACCAACGTTTCGAGCGTAAGCTCTTCATCAGGAATTCCTGATGAAGAGCTTATGCTTGAAACGTCAACTCTCCTGCTCCTCGGTTCTGCCTGACCTGCTGCACTTTTCCAGCACCTCACTTTTTGACTTCAAGAAAGGTTGTCAGGTTAAAAATAATTAAAACCTGCCAGCAAGCTCAAAAAGCTGCTGTGACAGCAGACTGCCTGATACCGCTATAGGACCTCATGGCTGAGAGAGCAGCAAACAAGATAGGGGGAGCAGATTTAGACCAGGGATTTTAGGCAGCCCTGCCATTTTTGATATGAGGAAATGAGTTATTGTCTGAACCAGGCCATTTCAGAATTCAAGTAATGTACTGCCTATGTGGCTTGTGATGCATAAATATCTGATGTTTTTGTTGGTTGGCACAGTACTGCCTCGGAATCCTCTCTTGGGTGTCTCTGAGACGCTCCCAACATTGGCTCAATAAATGATCATTGACTTATATCTGAGATTCCTGAGATTATTTTGTAAAATAATCTATCTCGACACTATTACATTACCTGCAACACCTTGAGCTCTGATTTTGCATAATAACCTTTGATGTGGCAATCTAGAAATCTACATGCACCACAATTTCCCCTTTAACTTCATTTAATTCCCATCTGAAAGCCTTGATTGAACTTGCCTCCACCACACTCTCAGGCAATGCAGTCCACACTCACTGTGTTAAGATGGATCTGTAGAGGAGTGACCAAAGAAGGTGTCAATTTGGACCCCACCAGAGGGCCGCTGCCCTGGGCTTGACATGTATGCTCAAACCTTCAGGAAATATATAAATGCCAGATTCATCAGCTGTACCCTCAAGGTAGAGCAAAATATCACCCGTTCACAATGCAATGCCATCCAGGCTCTCAAAACCAATCACAACATTGTCATCAAACCAGCAGATAAAGGAGGAGCCATTGTCATTCAGAATAGAACAGATTACTGCAAGGAAGTGTACCGACAACTGAACAACCAGGAACACTACAGGCAGCTACCAGCTGATCCAACCAAAGAACACACCCATGAATTAAACACACTGACCAGAACTTTGGATCCTGTCCTTTAGAGTTCCCTACGTGCCCTCATCCCACATACTTCTCGTGTAGGCGACTTCTATTGCCTTCCAAAAGGTACACAAAGCCAACACACCAGGACGTCCCATTGTGAGAATCTCTCCGGCTATGTGGAAGGCATCTTGAAACCTATTGTACAGGGATCTCCAGCTTCTGTCGCGACACTAAGGATTTCTTACAGAAAAAACAGTCAAACAGGGAACATTCCTTGTCACAATGGACGTTTCAGCATTCTACACCAGCATCCCCCACAATGATGGCATCGCGGCAACAGCCTCAGTACTCAACACCAACAACTGCCAATCTCCAAACACCATCCTACAACTCATCCGCTTTCTCTATGAACACAACGTCTTCACCTTTGATAACCAGTTCTTCATCCAGACACATGGAACAGCCATGGGGACCAAATTTGCACCCCAATATGCCAACATTTTTATGCACAGGTTCAAACAAGACTTCTTCTCTATGCAGGATCTCCAACCAACATTATACACCAGGTACATTGACGACATTTTCTTCCTCTGGACCCATGGCGAGGAGTCACTGATAAAACTACATAGTGACATCAACAAGTTTCATCCCACCATCAAACTCACCATGGACTACTCTCGACTATCTGTCTCATTCTTGGACACATGCATCTCCATCAAGGATGGACACCTCAGCACCACACTCTACCGCAAACCCACAGACAACCTCACAATGCTACACTTCTCCAGCTTCCACCCAAAGCATATTAAAACAGCCATCACCTATGGACAAGCCCTACGCATACACCGGATCTGCTCAGATGAGGAGGAACGTGACAGACACCTGGAAGTACTCAGGGATGCCCTCACAAGAACAGGGTACGATGCCCAACTCATCGACCGCCAGTTCCGACGTGCCACAGCAAGTAATTGTAATGACCTCCTCAGGAGACAGACACGTGCTGCAACCGACAGGGTACCCTTCGTTGTTCAGTATTTCCCAGGAGCTGAAAAACTATGCCATGTTCTTCATGACCTGTAACACATTATCAATGAGGATGAGCACCTCACCAAGACCTTCCTCATACCTCCACTACTTGCCTTTAAACAACCGCCAAACCTCAAACAGATCATTGTTCGTAGCAAGCTGACCGGCTATCAGGACAACTCCATACAACCCTGTCACGGTAGGCGCTGCAACACGTGTCAGAGTGTGGACATAGATACCATCATTACGCGTGGGGACACATCCCACCTTGTACATAGCAGGTACTCACGTGACTCAGCCAACATTGTCTATCTTATACATTGCAGGCAAGAATACCTGGAGACATGGTATATTGGGGAAACCGAGCAAAGGCTACGACAACAGATGAATGGGCAGCGCACAACAATCAACAGACAGGAGTGTTCCCTCCCAGTTGGGGAACACTTCAGTGGTCCAGGACATTCGCCCTCGGACCATCGGGTGACCATCCTCCAAGGCGGACTTCGGGACAGGCAGCAGTGAAAAGTGGCCGAGCAGAGGTTGATAGCTAAGTTCCGTACCAATAGGGAGGGCCTCAAACGGGACCTCGGGTTCATGTCACACTACAGGTGTCCACCATTGCACTATATACACACACAGACACTCCTACACACACACACACTCTCACACACACACACACAGGCACTCCTGTATACACATACACACGGACACACATATACACAGATGCGCACACAAACACCCATACACACCCTTACAGACACACACACTCCCACACTCACACATGCACCCCCTCACAGACTTAAGACACTCTGCACTCACTACACACACACACACATACACTTTCTCACACTCACAACCCCCAACCCAGACAGACACACACACACAGACAGACAAAGATCCACATGCACACATATATTTTGTGGGGTGAATTTGTACTTGCAGGGTTACATTGTACTTTGCTCAAAAACTGCATGCATTCATGTAGAACTCTGAGCTCTGGAAGGAGGTTAAGGTGAGGGTGATAGGCCGGAGTGGGGGTAGGGGGGGGAGAGGTCAGGAAGAAGATTGCAGGTTAGGAAGGTGGTGCTGAGTTCGAGGCACCTTCCTAACCTGCAATCTTCTTCCTGACCTCTCCGCGCCCACCCCCACTCCGGCCTATCACCCTCACCTTAACCTCCTTCCACCTATCACATTTCCAACCCCCCTCCCCCAAGTACCTCCTCCCTACCTTTTATCTTAGCCTGCTTGGCAGACTCTCCTCATTCCTGAAGAAGGCTCATGCCCGAAACGTTGATTCTCCTGCTCCTTGGATGCTGCCTGACTTGCTGCGCTTTTCCAGCAACACATTTTCACCTATAAAATGCTGGTCTAAGAAACTAACCTGAAAATCCTCTCAGAAGAGCAGACTACCTTCCCCAATCTAAATCATCTTATCTACATGTGGGTTAGAAGTACCCATGACTACTGTTGTACAAACCCCTGTTATTTCTTCCTTTGTATTCGAGCTTACAGTGCAGTTACTGTTAGTGGATCTATAAACTACTCTGAGATTGATCACATTTCTATTTAAGCTGATGCTACATCCTGATTTTCAGGTTCATTCTCTCTATTGTACTAATATCAACCTTAGTAAACAGAGCTACGTCTCTCCCTTAGCTTCCTGTCCTTCTCAAAAGTCATATACCTTTCAAAATTCAGGTCCTACACTGTGTCCTCTTACAGCCATATCCCTGTAATAGATTAATGCATTATCTACATTATTTGCACTGTCAATTCAAATGTTTCATTATTTTTGCTACTTGCATTCAGATACAGGCAATTAACCTTCTGAAGCAATAATTTCAAATCCTGGGCTGCTCAGGAAATAGCCACCAGAGCATGTCTCTAAGTTCAGAATCATAGAATCTCTGCAGTGTGGAAGCAGGTTTTTTGGCTCATCGAGTCCACACTGACCTTCTGAAGAGCATCCCACCCAGACTCATCTCCCCTACTCTATCCCTGTAACCCTGCATTTCCCGTGGCTGATCCACTTCACCCACTCAATCCCTGGACACTATGGTCAATTTAGCATGGCCAACCCACCTAACCTGCATATCTTTGGATTGTGGGAGGAAACCAAAGCACCCACAGGAAACCCACACAGACATGGGGAGATGTGCAGACTGCACACCGACAGTCGCCCGAGGGTGGAATCGAACCCAGGGCCTTGGCGCTGTGAGGCAGCAGTACTAACTACTGCGCCACCATGCCACCCACCCTGCTTCCTCGGGCTGCATCTTCCACAACATCACGTTAATGAGGCTGCGGCTGCCATGCTTTGGACTCCACTTCAGAAGGAGGAGGCAAAGGGGAAAGAGAAGAAGTATTCAGGAGCCCTGTTCTTTGATCTGGCCTTCATGATCAAAATCTTTAAATAAAAGGTAACTACTAATAAAAATTCGAAACAACTCTACCCAGCAACACTTTCAGTAACATATACACAACTGAACTCTTTGGCCCTTATGTGTATTTCTTTAATCTGTGTCTTGAGCTGCCTTTACCTGTGGTCTGATTGTGACGGGGACTTACTGGAACCTTCAAACAATCTAAGGCACTTTTAGTTTCTGGTCCTTCTGTACTTTGGAAGGAAAATGAAAAGTTGGATCTGAGAACGGCCAGGAGAATAAAGAAATGTGTCTTGACTGGAGTCAGTGTGAGAAAACGCCTGGAAAGGTGACCATTAACTTGTATTTGTGTGCACCTATCCTAACCTTCAAAATGCCACATCGAAGACTATTGCCTAAAATAAAAGCTAGGGATTAACATATTAACATTTCAGGAGATTGGCTGACTGGCTCATAAATGAACCCTTTTTTGGTTGGAAGGATGTGACAAGTGGAGTCCCACAGTGTCCGTGCTGGGGCCTTGACTTTTCACAATTGACATCAATGCATTAGGTGAGGGGAGGGAATGTATGGGAGCTAGGTTTGCAGATGACATCAAGATAGATAGGACAATATGTTTGAAGGAAACATAAGGAAGTTGCAGACAGACATAGGTGGGTTGAGTCACTGGCCAAAAATCTAGCAGATGGAGTTTAATGTGAGAATGTGAAATTGGAGGAAAAATGAACAGGTAGACAAGCAGGAGACTGGAAGAACACAGCAAGGCAGGCAGCATCAGGAGGCTGAGGGAACACAACAAGCCAGGCAGCATCAGGAGGCTGAGGGAACATAGCAAGGCAGGCAGCATCAGGAGGCTGGAAGAACACAGCAAGGCAGGCACCATCAGGAGACTGGGGGAACACAACAAGCCAGGCAGCATCGGGAGGCTGGAAGAACACAGCAAGGCAGGCAGCATCAGGAGACTGGGGGAACACAGCAAGGCAGGCAGCATCAGGAGGCTGGGGGAACACAGCAAGCCAGGCAGCATCAGGAGGCTGGGGGAACACAGCAAGCCAGGCAGCATCAGGAGGCTGGGGGAACACAGCAAGCCAGGCAGCATCAGGAGGCTGGGGGAGCACAGTAAGCCAGGCAGCATCAGGATGCTGGAAGAACACAGCAAGCCAGGCAGCATCAGGAGGCTGGGGGAACACAATAAGCCAGGCAGCATCAGGAGGCTGGGGGAGCACAGTAAGCCAGGCAGCATCAGGATGCTGGAAGAACACAGCAAGCCAGGCAGCATCAGGATGCTGGAAGAACACAGCAAGGCAGGCAGCATCAGGTCGCAGGGGGAACACAGCAAGGCAGGCAGCATCAGGAGGCTGAGGGAACACAGCAAGGCAGGCAGCATCAGGAGGCTGAGGGAACACAGCAAGGCAGGCAGCATCAGGAGGCTGAGGGAGCACAGCAAGGCAGGCAGCATCAGGAGGCTGAGGGAGCACAGCAAGGCAGGCAGCATCAGGAGGCTCGGGGAACACAGCAAGGCAGGCAGCATCAGGAGGCTGCAGGAACACAGCAAGCCAGGCAGCATCAGGAGGTGGAGAAGTTAACAATTCGGGTGCAACCCTTCTTCAGGCCTGGCTTGCTGTGTTCTTCCAGCTTTCTGCCTGTCTATCTTGGGATCCAGCGTCTGCAGTTTTTTTTGTTTCTAAGGAAGAATGAAAAAGGAGAGTATTATTTAAATGGGGAATGACTGCAGAATTGTGGGGTACAGAGAGATATCAATGTTCAGATGCATGAGTCACAGCAAGTTAGTATGCAGTACAGCAAGTAATCAAGAAGGGTAATGAGAGAAACTGAATGTAAAAATAGCATATCATGCTTCACTTCAACAAGTCATTAATGAGACCACATCTTGAAAATTGTGTGCAGTTTTGCTCTCCTTATTTAAGAAAGTATGTAAATAAATTGGAGGCAGTTCACTAGATTGATATGTATTGGTCAGACCTCCAGGGTTAACTCCCCTACTCCTCTTTAGAAATAGTGCCACAGAATCTTTTGATGTTCACCTGAGAGCAATGGCTTGGCATCTTGAATGAAAAGCACCCCTCAGAAATGTGTGCTGCAGTGTCAGCCTGGAGTGAGACTTGAACATACAACCTTCAAGTTCAGAAGTAAGAGTTCTACCAACTGACCCATGCCTAACATTCAATACATGCAAAAATGTGATTGTTGTAATTGGTGCAACATCAGTACCGTTTACATAAATACGTGTGGTCACTTTACATGAAACAGAATATCTCTTAACAAATTAGACACATTCCTGATTCTAAGGACAAAGTCTTACCAAGTTTCAAATAAAGAGAATATATTTCTGCCGCTAGGGGAGCACCATTTTAAAATTAAACTAAACATTCAGGAATGACATGATCTTATTGAATGGTTGAACGTGTTTGTGTGACAGCATTTCTTCACACAAAAAGGTGGGGGAAATCGCTCCTCTTGTGGATTGTCCTTCTGTCGGTATCTTGGCATGTGGAGCATCGAAGGCTCCACAGAGTTACGATGTGGATCAACCATGATGAATGTCAGAACACGGCCAAAGGGAGGAAACCACTCCGATGCCCGGGAAGCATAATGGTCTGAATTGTGGAACTGGTTTTGGGCGGGGGAGTCTGCACCTGCGCAATGTCACAACGTTGTCAGGAGTCGTGTTAAGAATTCCATTGGCTGCTTTGAAAGCCAGGCTGCCTTGCACGCGCTCAGTCATCGCTGAGCTGCTTTGTGGTTTCAGCAGGGACCTCACCAAACTCCAGAAGTTTCACCTTTGAACTGGAGTTGTTTCCATGTATGAATATAGAGTTTTCGGTGCAAATAAGCAAGTCCAAACTTGTCTTCCAGAATGCTGTGAACCACTCGATATAAACACTTATGTACTATTTTGCCCTCAAGGCAGTCATAGTTTATAGTAGCTCTATTACCAAATCATCTTGCTCCTGAAAAAAATCAAAAGCAGAGCAGGGAGAGTTCAAAGTTTGTGCGAAGATTTGTAGCTCGGGTGCTCGTTGCTGTGGTTCTGTTCGCCGAGCTGGAAGTTTTTGTTGCAAACGTTTCGTCCCCTGGCTAGGCGACATCATCAGTGCTTGGGAGCCTCCTGCGAAGCGCTTCTTTGATGTTTCCTCCGGTGTTTATAGTGGTCTGTCCCTGCCGCTTCCGGTTGTCAGTTTCAGCTCTCCGCTGTAGTGGTTGGTATATTGGGTCCAGGTCGATGTGTTTGTTGATGGAGTTTGTGGATGAATGCCATGCCTCTAGGAATTCCCTGGCTGTTCTCTGTCTGGCTTGCCCTATGATAGTAGTGTTGTCCCAATCAACTGGCCAACACTGACATCCCCAATATCACAACAAGAGATTGTCTTGTCATTACATTATTGCCATTGGCAGCTGTGCATCAATTGTCTGCCTACCTTTCCTGCTTTCCAACAGTGAGCCCATCTTCAGAAGTACCTCATTTTGGTTTCTGTCATTGTTAACATATTATTCCCTAGCTTTTATTTTCTGTAATAGTCTTTGCTGTGGCACCTTATCAAATCCTTTCAGTAAGTCCACAGCCTTCCCTTTATCTACACCCTTCAAAGAACTCTGATAATTTGGTTAAATGTGGTTTCCCTTTGACAGAGCCATGTTGACTCTCGATGATTACCTTGGGTTTTTCATGTGCCCAGCTATAACTTTACGAATTGATCAATTCTAGCACTTTCCCCATGACAAACATCAAGCAAGCTGGTTCCATCCCTTCTCAAATATAAGCATTATATCTGCTATTTTCAAGCCTGATAGAAATTTCTTGAATCTAGGGAATTTGGGAAAATTAATACCAATAGGTCTTAGCAAATTCTTTTCAAACTTTAGGATGAAATCTATCTGGAGTCAAAGATGGAGCAACCCACAGCTCCTTCAGTTTGCTGAGTATCATTTCCCTTGTGACTGTAATCTTGCCGAGTTCCTCTCTCCCTTTCACCTCCTGAGTTACTACTATTACTGGAAAGTGTTTTTTAAATAACTGCTATAGTGAAGACAGAAGTAAAACTGTTATTTGTTTAATCTGCCAATTTCTTATTGTCTACATAAATTCCCCTGCTCAGTCCCTAGAGGAACAGCAAACTTTACACGTTACTCAAATATTTGAGGCACAAACAGAGGTTAATGGGTGAAATCTGATTGCCAGCATGGAGACATGGTTCCAGGGAGATCAAAGCTGGGAATTAAATATGCAATTTTTTGAATTGACAGACATCCAAGATGGAATCAAGTGCATTTCCACTGGCAGTCCCTCGTAGACAAGGATAATTGTCTTCCACTCTCAGAGTGGGTCCACAGGTGGGTACAGACTGATGCAACTACCACGGGCTCTGTTACACTTGGGGGAGAAGGTGGTCGCAGGAAAGGGGTGGGTGGGGTGTTGTTGTCACAGCGCGCTCCTTTCACCGTTTTCTCCCGGCTTCCGCTTTTTCCCGACGACAGGTCTCGAGGTGCTCGATGCCTTCTGGATGCTCCTCCTTCACTTTGGGATGGAATAAAGTACAAAAACAAGAAACAACCTAGTAACTGAGGATGTATGGGTATAGGTCAGAAATAACAAGAGGAAGAAGACGCTGGTGGGAGCTGTCTCTAGGGCTCCTGACGGCAACTATTCTATCGGACAGAGAATAAATCAGGAATAATGAGGGCATGTAAAAAGGACTGTACACAAATCATGGGTGACCTGCATCTTTATGTCGATTGGGAAAATCAGTTTGGCAGAGGTAACCATAAGGAAGAGTTTATAGAGTGAATATGGGACAGTTTCTGAGTACAAAATGTTGTGGATTCAACCAGGGATTTGGTTTTGGATCTGTCAATATGTAATGAGGCAAATTTAATAAATGATCACAGGATAAAAGATCCCCTCCTCTTCAGTAATATCAAGACATCACTATTTCCTTAAGTTCCCTAGCTTCAACGTCCTTTCTCACGATAAATACTGACATAAAATATTTGGTTAGTATCTCACCCGTCTCTTGTGGTTCCACACCTGATCCACCTTGTTGAACATCAAGGGCCCTATTTTCTCTCTAGTTACTCTATTGCTCTTAATGCATTTGTAGAATCTCTTTAGAATCTTCTTAACCCTTTTTGCCGAAGCTATTTCATGTCCTCATTTTGCCCTCTTGATTTCCCTCTTAGGTGTACTCCTACTGCCTTTATACTCTTTCAAGGATTCACTTGATCCAACCTGTCTATCCCTGACATATGCCTCCTTTTTCTTGACCAAATCCTCAATTTCTTTCATCATCCAGCATCCCCTACACCTACTAGACTTGCCTTCACACTGCCAGGAACATACTGTCTCTGAATTCTTGTTATCTCATTTTTGAAGGCTTCCCATTTTCCAACTGTCCCTTTACCTGCAAACTTTCATTCCCAACCAACTTTTGAAAGTTCCTGCCTAAAACCGTCAAAATTGGCCTTACTCCAATTTAGCACTTTAACTTTTAGATCAGGCCTATGCTTTTCCATAATCATTTAAAAATGAATAAAATGGGGATTCAAGATGGCGGCGATCTAACAGGTCTGCCTTGCACCATATCCCAGCAAAGTGGTGCTTTCATCCTCCCCTTACTATTCATTTTTGAACAAATCAGTAATGTAGAGTCCCCAGAATCTCTAAATACTAATTTTAATGCTCAGGGAAGAAGTAAAAGATGACAAAAAGAAAGAGCCCACATGGATTGCAACACGCAGTGCACTCCCTTGCAGCAACGGACACACCCACAAGCACAGCACCGACCCCTGTGGAAATGCCTCTGAACTTACTGGAGCAGCAGAACATGGTCTCGGAGTTTGTCACACTCCGAGAGAAGATCGAGTCGGCACTGGTGGAGTCTCCCACTGGACTAGAACCAATCTCTGCCATGCTACAAAAGCATGAGCAGGAGATCTGACGTCTCGATCAGCGCATGGAGGAGGTGGAGCAGCGAACTGCGGCATTGGAGACCGCAGCGGAGACCTTGGCTGGGCAAGTCCAGGCCCTGGCAAATCAGGTGCGGGCCTTAATCGATCAGGTCGATGACCTCGAGAATCGAGGTCGAAGAAAGAACGTTCGCATAACCGGCTGCCAGAATTGAGAAGAAGGTGAACACTCTGCTCAATTTCCTGGAGCAATGGCACCCCCAGCTCCTGGGACTGGGAGTTGAGTCGGGCTGGTGCGAGTGGAGTGGACTCACCAGATCGTGGTACGCAGGCCCGGATTGGACAAGCATTCCCACCCGCTCCTAGAGCAATTCCAGCGCAACAAAGAGAAACAAATGGTATGGAAGCCTCCAGAACGCTGAGGAAAGACTCACAAGCCCTGATTTACACGGGGTCGAAAATCATGTTTTCGCAAGACATTTCTGGGGCTGCAATCAGAAAGAGGAAATCTTATGATGAAGTAAGGAAGAGGCTGGGACACTTGAACATTCAATATTCTGTAAGATACCCGGCAGTGCTGTGCTTCAGCCATGGAGGGTCTGTGTATAACTTTGACTCAGCAGAGAAGGCAAAGGATTTCTGAGACACTTTAAAATACGCTGGTTGGGTCAAATATTATGGACAATAGGGTATCCTTTGCTTTCTTGGTTGTTTATTTTATATGCCTGGAGATTTTTTTTTTCTTTCCCTTTCTTGTGATTTTTGCTAATCCCTGTTTTGTTCTTTCTTGGTTTGGGGTGTTTTATTGATAACAAGCGGGGTTGACATGTGGGATGGATTGGGTGTCCACTTTTAATTTCCAAGTGTATATGATGTATTTTTGCATTGCTTGGGTTTGGGGTGCGGCTCCAGCCGGAAGGAGTCATGGAGGTCCTCGTGAACAGGGTGAGTGCCCCCTGTGGGCAAGGGGGAAGGTCTCCAGTTATTTGTCATTTGTTTATCTTAAGAGTAGTGATTAGAATTTTTGTTTTAGGAGTGTTTGTCGTGGTATTTTCTAGATTTTCCGAATCCTTTTCTGTCTCCATTCGACGCACTATGAGTAGACGTCTTCCTTTCGGAGGGGTCCATGGACTGCTTTAGACTGTTATGGCTAGTTGTTTGTTGAGATGGCGAGTAAAGTACCTGGAAAGTAAAGGCGAGCCACTCACCTGTCAAAAGAAAGAAAATGCTTTCGAATCTCAGAAAGGAGAGGGTTGATATTGCTTTGCTGCAAGAAACAGACTTGAATGATAAGGAGCATCTAAAATTACAGCAGGGAGGGTTTGGCAGGGTGTTCTTTTCGTCTTTTAACTCTAAAAGTAGAGGAGTGGCTATGCTAATGCAGAAGAATCTTCCATTCCAGTTGATAGACCAAATTAAGGACAAACATGGGCGGTTTGTTATCCTCAAAGCCCTGATACATGGGGAGGAGTACGGCCTGCCTGGCATACCCCCTCAAATTTTTAATTGATGCACTTTCCAGGCTGATGGCTCTTGGTGTGCACCACACGATTATAGGGGAGGCTTCAACCGTCTTATGGGTCTCAAGGTGGATAGGATGCCAAGGGGTCTCTCGGGCATCTCCTGGCAATCCAAACAGTTGGTGGACGGAAGTGGGGAGTTGGGGTTGGTAGATGTGTGGAGGTGTCTTCACCCTAAGGGAAGAGTTCTTACATTCTACTCCAACCTGCACAAATGCCACACAAAGATCAATATGTCCTTAGTTCCATCGACTTTTCTGGATTCAGTGCTATCCTGTAGGATTGGGAATATAGCCATTTCGGTCCATGCGGCATTCTATTTGGAGGTCAAGATCAAGGGCAATGGAATAAATACGCGGCACTGGTGCATGGTCTGTTTCTTTTGAAAGATAGCAAGTTTATTGAGTACTTTACAAGGGAGTTTAAGAATTTCTGGGACATTAACTAGGGTGCGGCCAGTAAATCCATCAGTGCTCTGGGAGGCTACCAAGGGGTATTTAAGAATAGAATTATTTTGTACTCAGCAACCAGGAAGAGACAGAGGGAAGAGCAGCAGCGTATACTTGAGGGCAGGCTGAAGGCAGCTGAGTCGGCATATTATGATAGAGCCTCTGTGACTAAGTTACAATGAGCTACGGTCGCTCTAAACTCCGTACTCACTCACACAGCGAAGAGAGAAGCCTCCTTTGCGAAGCAAAGCCTATTTGAGCACAGTGATAAGCCAGGTAGATACGTGGCTCCTCAATCTATCATGTCCATTCGGGAGGGTACTGGTCCTCCCACTTGTGACTCTAAAAAGATCAACACAGCTTTTCAGAAATTCTATGGAGAGCTATACCAGTCAGAGGGCTGTGAGGATGGGTTGACAAGGATAGATTCCTGCTTTTGAGAACCTGGATCTTCCAGGTATAACTGCAGAGCAGGCCTCCCTTTTGAATGCCCCTCTAACGATACAAGAGATACAAGGGGCAGTAAGGCAGCTCCAAAGTGACAAAGCACCTGGCCCGAATGGATTCCCGAGTGAGTTCTATAAGGAGTTCATAAACATGTTGGTTGAGCCAATGTTGGGCATGTATAGCCACTCATACAGTCAGGACTGCCTCCCACCCTCTCTCAGGGAGGCGAATATCTCTCTTAATCTTAAGAGAGGGAAAGATCCTGAGGACTGTGCCTTGTACAGACCCAGCTCACTGCTGAATGTAGACTTTAAAATCCTGTCTAAAACGTTACTGTTGAGACTGGAGAAGGTACTGCCCTCTATTATAAAGGCGGATCAGACAGGTTTCATTAAGGGTCGCAGTTCCTCTAACATCATCAGAAGAGTGCTGATATTGGGACAGGTGTGTCAGCAGAGGTCAATCCTGTGCTCGGTGGTCTCCTTAGATGTGGAAAAAGCATTTGACCGGGTGGAGTAGCCATATCTTTTTAATGCCCTGGCATGTTTTGGTCTTGCGGGGGGCCTTCGCCAGGTGGGTGGCAGTGCTGCATAGTGATCCCATGGCAGCGGTCCTCACGAATGGCATAGAATCAGATAACTATAGTATTTGGAGTGGCAGCCGACAAGGGTGCCTGCCCTCTTTCACCGCTGCTATTCACTTTAGTGATCGAAACGCTGGCAGAGACTATCCAGGACTCTAAAATAGCTGCCCCAGAAGTGGGAAAAAGAGAGCACAAATCACTCTCTATGTAGACAATGTTCTGATTTTTCTGGCTAGCCCCACAATGTCTGTGCCCCGTCTAATACAAACTACTAATTTATTTGGGGTTTTTTTTCAGGGTATAAAGTTAGTTTTATGAAATCGGAGGCCATGCCCTTGGGGGGGCCTTGTCGGAGTACCTGACCTGGGAGATGGAACTTGGTTTCCTTTGAGGTGGTCACAGAAAGGCTTCCTGCATTTAAGCATTTTCATCACCCCCACTTTTCACCAACTGTACAGAGCTAACTTTGTGCAATTGTTTGAGAAGATAAAACAAGACCTTCAGTGTTGGGAGGGGTTACCAATATTGCAGCTAGGTCGAATAGCTCTGATTAAAATGAATGTTCTTCCTTGTCTACTATACCCCATGAGAATGGTTCCGTTGTTGCTGCCTAGACAAACGCTGTGGAGGCTTAAAAGCTGGCTCGAATCTTTAATTTGCCACTGCAGGCATCCTCTTATTAAATTTGTTAAGCTGCATCTTCCACAGGGATTGGGAAAGGTAGACCTCCCAGACTTTAAACAATACCAAATAAGTTCCTTATTGTCTTTCATGAGCAATTGGGTGTGTAAGGATCCGAGGTTGATATGGTTCGACACTGAGGCCTCCCAGGCAAAATGTCCCCTCCTGAATTTGTTACTTAAGGACAGGATGAAAATCGTTGCTGAGCACTGTAAAAGTCTGATTGTTATAAACACGGTCAAAAGTGTGGAGAATGATGTGACAGAGTGAGGATAATGCACATAAGACCTCCCCATTCACCCCTTAGTAGGAACACCAAGATCAGGCCGGGATCAATGGATTCTGCACTACCTGCCTACCTCTCTTACCCTGCCTATCAGGTAGATAGGGTAATACATCTACCTGACTGTATCTGCGGTTTTTCTACCCTCCTGAAACTGCCATTAATCACAGCCCCTTTCTCTTGTAAATTCCTCACTGCGTCTAACTGCTGCTCCAATTGATCCAGGTGATCAGAAACTATTCACAACCAAACACACTTCCTGCAGACAATAATCATCAGGAATATTGAAATGTTTCTTGATGTCCCACATCTGGCAGGAAGAGTGCATCTCTCTATTAAAGGCCATCACTGCCCCGTTAACATTCTTCAGACCTATAAAACACCAAAAAACTAATAAAACACATTTTTCTCAAAAACTCTGCATTAGCACAGTCTTACTGCTCAAAAACACTGCTCTGGGATAACTCAATACCTATCTTTTGTTTTAAGTCTATCATTGGGAAAATATAGTCTATTATTAAGTATGTGATAATGCAACATTTAGAAATAAATAATATGAATAAGCAGGTCAGCATGAGTTCATGAAGAGGAAATCATGTCTGACAAATTTACTAGAATTCTTGAGGCGGTAACAAGCAGGATAGATAAGGGTGAACCAGTAGATTCAATTATATGCCATACAGAAGACTAGTTTATAAATGATTTGTTCACAGAATGTGGGAGTCGCTGACTGGGCCGGCATTTATTATCTATCCCTACTTTCCAAGGGTCAGTTAGCATCAACCACATGGCTGTGGGAGTCATACACGGGCCAGATCAGGCAAAGGCACTAGTTTCACTTCCTAAAAGGCATTACAAAACCAGATGGGGTTTTCCCCAACAATGGTTTCATGGTCTTCATCAGATTTTTAATTCCAGATTTTTATAGAATGCAAATTCCACCAGGATTTGAAGCTGGGTCCCCAGAATATTAGATTAAGAACATTATTTCAACAAGCCACTACACACTGCAGCACAGAGGAACTACACAGAGCAGAGGAAAATCATCTATAGAGTGTATTCAAAAAGAACACAGTTCATCTGTACCCAATAAACACAGTCTGCCGATTTCTCAGCAATAAACCCCAACAAGCAGACAAACACATCCAGAAACTCTAGCCACTCTCCCCTACATCAAAGACATCTCGGAAATGACTGCCAATCTACTCAGGCCTCTTGGCATCATGGTAGCCCACAAACCCACCAACACACTAAAACAGCAGCTAATGAACTTGAAAGACCTTATCCAGACAACAAGCAAAACTAATGTCAATTACAAAATACCTTGCAGGAACTGTAACAAACACTGCATTGGACAAACAGGCAGAAAACTAGCCACCAGGATACATGAACATCAACTAGCCACAAAAAGACATGACCCTCTCTCACTAGTATCCTTACATACAGATAAGGAAGGACGACACTTTGACTGGGACACACATCCATCCTAGGACAAGCCAAACAGAGACACGCACGTGAATTCCTAGAAGCATGGTATTCCAACCAGAACTCTGCCAACAAACACATTGGCTTGGATCCCATTTCCCATCCCCTAAGAAAAAGAACGCGGAATGACATCACCACAGGAAATGACATTACCAACCCAAGGAAACCTAAACACATTAATAGAAATTTGTCCGAACCACCTGTGCTTCAATCCGGAGCTAGTATGGTGATGAACCGTCTGAAAATGATACTTCCAAATCAGCGAGCAAACCTACATCCAGAACCTCAACCTAAGCTACAATCTTCTCAAAACTCGCTACCGTTAGATTAAGAGTCTAGCAATAATATCACGAGGCCATTGTCTCCCCAATTTAATGAGACAAAAGCCCATGGTGTTGGGAGTAGTATAGGAGCATGGATAGAGGTTTGGCCTACTAATGGAAGACAGAGAATTGAGTTAAAGGAACTATTTTCAGGATAGCAACCTGTAACCGGTGGAGTGCCAAAGGGATCAATGCTGGGACCACAATTAAATACAAATGTGTTAACGACTTAGAGTAATAGAGATGTACAGGATGGAAACAGACCCTTCGGTCCAACCCGTCCATGCCGACCAGTTATCCCAACCCAATCTAGTCCCACCTGCCAGCACCCGGCCCATATCCCCCCAAACCCTTCCTATTCATATACCCATCCAAATGCCTCTTAAATGTTGCAATTGTACCAACCTCCACCACTTCCTCTGGCAGCTCATTCCATACACGTACCACCCTCTCCGTGAAAAGGTTGCCCCTTAGGTCTCTTTTATATCTTTCCCCTCTCACCCTAAACCTATGCCCTCTAGTTCTGGACTCCCTGACCCCAGGGAAAAGACTTTGCCTATTTATCTTATCCATGTCCCTCATAATTTTGTAAACTTCTATAAGGTCACCCCTCAGCCTCTGACGCTCCAGGGAAAACAGCCCCAGCCTGTTCAACCTCTCCCCATAGCTCAAATCCTCCAACCCTGGCAACATCCTTGTAAATCTTTTCTGAACCCTTTCACGTTTCACAACATCTTTCTGATAGGAAGGAGACCAGAATTGCACGCAATATTCCAACAGTGGCCTAGCCAATGTCCTGTACAGCCGCAACATGACCCCCCAACTCCTGTACTCAATACTCTGACCAATAAAGGATCTCATACCAAATGACTTCTTCACTATCCTATCTACCTGCGACTCCACTTTCAAGGAGCTGTGAACCTGCACTCCAAGGTGTCATGTGCAACTGAATATGCAAATACAGCAAAGAATCATATGCATATCAGAAATATACGATGGGTAGGAGAAAATGTGTTTCTCATGGAAAACGACAAAAATATCTGCGAAAGTTGGTCCTACCGGGGTTCATAGAGCAACACTATCTGGTTGGGCACACTAGGTGATATTAAAACTAAACTCCATGTGAGTTGCTGAGTTCATAAGTTCAATGAGTATTAACATACACATTGGTGGCAGGTTTAGATCACAAAGATAGCGTGCAGCAGTGCAGAGATCTAGAGTTTCCTTCAGAAGTACATTAGTGTTCAGGCTAAAAATCCTGAATGAGCACATAGGCACAACATTGCTATTGACATGCAAGTCATGTACAGAAATGCTGAGGTCATTCATTGTACATATGCACAACTTGCTCAGAACTGTTCGTAGCAAGTCGCTGAACCAGTTAGCCAATTCACATTGTCATAGATAAATTAAGGCTATATACCAAACAGCAGAAACCTTTGACTGTTTGCAGCAGGCAGTAGTACACTGATTACATTCAAATCAGCCCATGCTTGCAAGACTCAGAGCGTAATGTTCAATTTAGATGTATATTCTGCAATTGGACATAACGTATTAACAAACAATCAGAATCCCCTTGCCTATCAATCAGCACCCTTTCCTCAAGCAGTGTTAATTGTTGTTCTCTTGAGATTCGCATTCTTCTGTGAGACAGATACCTTCGACAACATGTCTCTTTTTGCAGCGAAACATTTTATCAGGTTGATTGCGGATGCTTGCTATACGCAAATAGCTGGTGTGTTTCCTAAATTACAACAGGGACTAATCTTCAAAAGTACTTCATTAGGAGTGATAGATCTGCCAAGACATTAGGGGAATGCCCCGTTCTTCTTAGAAGTAATGCCTTGGAATTTTTACATCTTCCCGAGAGAGCAGGCAATGCTTTGGTTTGTTGCCTCAATCAGAAGATGCCGCAATAGTTGGGTCATTCTGGGAGGTTTGCCCACAGTTATGACTATCACATTACTAAAGAGGTAGAAAGGGACAGGAGGAGGATGGATAAATGACTTATAAGGGTTTATCAGAACTGCAGGGTTACCATGGTACGATGAACCAGTTGGTTTCTTCAGTCTTTTTAGAGTCAATGACATTGCTGTGGGCTACACTCACATGTAGGCCCAAACAGGTAACGACGGCAGATCTCCTTCGCCTAAGGACATTTGTGAACCAGATGAGTTTTTCCAACAATCGGTTGCAGTTGTCATGGTCACCATCACGGAGATTGGCTTTATTTTCCAAATGTAATGACTGAATTCAAATTCCATCAGCTGTCATGATGGGATTTGAACCCATGTTGCCAGGGTACAGGTTGTTCTGCTATAATGTGGCATTTTGTTAATGCAAATTCTCAATAGCACGATTGACGAAACTGTTTTTAAAGTGCAAACTTTTAAATCGTGTATTCCAGCTCCATTAGTTTAAATGGTGCTGTTATTAAGTGATTTTCTTATAACAGAGGATTGCACGAGAACGGAGCTGCCGTGTTATAGCAGAACTGACTGTATTAGCTGGAATGCTAGTCCAGTGACAATATCAATATATCACCACCTGCTAATACGAGTGATTGAGCATTGGATGAGGACTCTGCTGAAGGCAGCTAGGAGATTTGTTTCAGTTTTTTAATACTGTTTAAGGATCACAAATTAATCATGTGCATTTGGGTCAGATATTGGAAGCTCACTGTTGCAAATATAGCTGTCTCCCACCCAGTTGTTTGTTCAAATCCCACACCAGTGATGTACAAGTGAAAGGCTATGCTTACTTTCTTACAAACTGGTTGAATTGGTCTTTGATTTCCATAGTATCAGCCCAGATGGTGCTCACATCATCTTCCAATGTCAGTCAGATCATCAGTCGTACCTTCATCTCTTCAGCAGAAAATTAAGGCAACTCAATCCCAACCAATATTGAAGGATAGATGCCTCTCTTTGGATCGGACATTAAGTGGAGGCTTTGTCTGCCTTGATTGATAACATAAAATGTAGTTTTTGATTTTGAAGTGGTGCCAGCACCAACCTTCATCCCTCAATTAACACTATCAAAGCAGAAGAATTGGTCATTTATTCCAGTGTACTGTGTGGGATCTTACTGTGCACTTTAGAACATCCTGAGGATGTGAAAGATTTCATCTTCATGCACTTACCATCTTTAAATTTTAACTATCCTGAAGCCTTTCTGTCGAACTCTCCCCAATCTTCCTCCTTCAATAATCCTCACCACATTCATTCCATTATAAAATAGAATCCATACAATGCGGAAGCAAGCCCTTCAGCCCAATGAGTCAACATTGACCCTTCAAAGGGCATCCCACCCAGATCCACCCCCTACCTTATCCTGTAACCCCGCATTTCCCATCCTTTCCACCTAGCCTGCACACTCCTGGACACTATGGGAAACTTAGGAGAAAGTGAGGGCTTGAGAGTGTGTTGCTGGAAAAGCACAGCAGGTCAGGCAGCATCCGAGGAGCAGGAGAATCAACGTTTCGGGCATAAGCTCTTAATCAGGAATGAGGACATACTCAAGTACTTCAAAGTACTCAAATTGATAGGATGTGATCAGTAGTTTCTCACAAGGGTCTATACCAGTGGTTCAGTTATTCACAATATTCCTCATTCCCGATGAAGGGCTTATGCTTGAAATGTCAATTCTCCTACTCCTCAGATGCTGCCTGACCTGCTGTGCTTTTCCAGTACCACGCTCTCAACTATGGGAAACTTAGTATTGCCACTGCAACCAACCTGCACATCTTTCAACAGTGGGAGGAAACCGGAGCACCCAGAGAAAATCCACGCAGATACAGGGAGAATGTGCAAACTCCACATAGATAGCCGCCTGAAGCTGGAATCAAACCCAGGTCCCTGGCGCTCTGAGGCAGCAGTGGACACAGTAGACAATGGACTTCAAAGTCCTTTCACGAGCACCTTGAGACTTCCTAAGGTCATGAAAAATGCAAGACCAATGCAAGTATGTCCTTCTAACCCAATTGCTGAGATTTGCCCTGCATCAAGTCCTGTGCTTTGATATTAGCGCTGCCCTCAGCAGCTACCATTAGCCCCGGTTACTCTTGTGCCTCCAGTTTCCAGAAGGACAAAAGAGGAAAACCAGGGAAATGCAGAGCTGCTAGCCTGATATGTGTGATAGAGAAATTGTTGGACTCTTACATTCACGGATGGGGTAACTGAGCACTTGAAAATTTTCAGTTCATTAAGGAGTGGATTCATGATGAGTCGGTCATCCCTGGCAAAGTGAATTTTTTGAGGAGGTAACTAAGGTAATCGACAGGGAATTTTTATGGAAGTTGCTTATATGGACTTCCAGAAGACATCTGATAAAGTTCCACATAAGAGACGATTAACTGAAGTAGAAACCCATGGAATTGCGGGTAAATTTCTGATGGCTGGGAGCTTGGTTGAATGGCAGATGACAGAAAGTACAGATAATCGGTAGGTACTCAAATTGGTAGGATGTGATCAGTAGTTTTCCACAAGGATCTATAGTAGGGGTTCAATTATTCACAATATTTACTAGTGTCTTGGATAATGGCATAGAAAATCATACATCCAAATTTGCTGATGGTGCAAAGATAGGAGGCAACAACATAAAATTACAAAGAGATATTGATAGACTAAATGAAGAGGGGAAGCTGTGGCAAATGGAGTTAAATGTAAGCAAGTGTGAGGTTATCTATTTTGGACTGGTAAAAGATAGATCTGGGTACTTTCTAGATGGTATGAAGTTCAATACAGTGAATGTCCAAAGAGACTTGGGGGTTCAGGTCACAAATAGGGCAGAAAATAATTATGAAAGCCTTTATATCTAGAGGATTGGAGTATAAGGATGCAGATGTTATGCTGCAGTTATACAAAACCCTAGCTAGACCCCATTAGAATACTGGAAGCAGATCTGGGCACCATACTTTAGGAAGGACATGTTGGACTTGGAGGGAGTACAACACAGGTTGACAGAATGATATCTGGATGGCAAATGTTAAATTATGAGGACAGATTAGGCCTGTTCTGTCTATAATTTAGATGGTTACGTCTTCAGGTCTTCAAGATATTAACAAGAAAAGACAGGGTAGAATTAGATAAACTATTTCCACTGATAAGGGAGTCTAGAACCAGGTGGCACAGTCTGAGAATTAGACCCAGACCATTCAGGAGAGATGTTAGGAAGTATTTCTACACACAAAGGGTGGTGGATGTTTGGAACTCTCCTCCACAAATAACAGTGGATGCAAGATCAGTTGTTAATTTTATATCTGAGATAGATACATAAATGACCACTAAGCAAAAGTATTAAAGGATAGAGGCCAAAGGCAGGCATGTGGAGTTAGGCCACTGATCAGCCACTGAATGGAGGAACAAGTATGATGGGCTGAACGGCCTACTCCCGTTCCTATGTGTCTTTATTTCCAAATTTTTCATGAGCCAAGTCCTAGAGGCTAAACATGAGAATTAGTTGCTGCTGGCTCCTACTAAAACACTGTGAGCACTTTGCTGCGACTTTGCCGTAATTGTATGTGGGAAGAAATCATTTTTTACAAAGGGTTCCTTACTCACAGTTGTTGGATGCTGCAAGAATTTGAAAACCAACATCACAAAAGCAGCTATTTGCTCTTGGCATTGTTTAGAGACAAAGAAATTGCAGATGCTGGGATCCAAAATAGACAGGTAGGAGACTGGAAGAACACAGCAAGCAGCGTCAGGAGGTGCAGAAGTCAACATTTCGGGTATATCACTTCTTCAGGATTGGGGGTATGTGTAAGGGGAGCTGCAGATATTGGGGTGGGGGGGGCAGGGTGGTGAGGTAGGGATAGGTGAACACAGGTGGAGGGTACAACCTGGTTGGTCGATGGGAAGTATGAATCCAGTTGATATTGTTTAACAATAAACTCTGCTTTCCAAAGATTGGAGTTCATCTCATTTAGAGATATCTCCGGCTCCCAGTGCTAATAAATCATTTTGCAATCCAAGACAATGATGAAAATCAGCAATCAACAAAAGACACAGATTACTAGCTTTCCACATTTTCCCATCTAACCTTAACACACAGTGCACAACATTGCTCCTGCTTCACTCTGTCATCTAACCGGGACAGCATTATTCCCCACCACCCTCTCCCCATATGCCCTTCCAGTTGTAAATTCATTGCTACCCTTCACTTCAATTGCTGCCTGTCGGCGCGAGTTCCACATTCTCACCAATCTCTGGGTAAAGAAGTTTCTTCCAAATTCCTTTGAAAATCTCAATCAATGAAGAACGATTGAAGTGTAGACACATTAATGGTAGCAACATTTATGTACAACTGGTGTACGTACAGCAAGGTCCTTGCACATACAGTAATACGATAACGAGCACATCTTTCAGTGACATTGCAGAGCCAATAATTATTGGCAAAATCTTCCCGAGCTCTTCTTGAAATGTACTTTGGGACTTCTACATCCCCCTGAGAAGTTAGACTAGGCATTGGGTTAGTGACACTTCGAGAAAGTGGCTCAGAATGCTGCGTTGTGAATGCCAGGATGAAATTGGCGCTTGAGTTGCTGGCCATGTCTGGTAGCCAATGAAACATTTCTCAGGCTGTCAGTACATTTCTTACAGATGTAGTCTTCTTGCTCTTTTTAACCAAGATTATGCTGTGCACATTCCTGCTGGGGATCATGGCTATCTCTGGAAGCAGACTTCCCAGTTCATGAAGCAACTTTGGCCCACTGGCATAGAAGGACTGGCCCACTGTCAAGTAACACAACAGAGCAGTTAAACTGCTGCCTGCATCCACTCAGAATATGTGAAGCACAAAAACCCAGTGTTGTTTGGTTGGTGATAGCAGCTTTGTCCTTGCTTTGGCCTGAAGGCAATATCTGAAGTGTATGTTATCTTTAAAAGCCACAATGCAGTTGGTATCTTAGGCAAGTAGCCACTGGGATCAATGGACGTAATC
The DNA here is from genome assembly GCF_037043375.1 of Chiloscyllium plagiosum. Taxonomy (NCBI): domain Eukaryota; kingdom Metazoa; phylum Chordata; class Chondrichthyes; order Orectolobiformes; family Hemiscylliidae; genus Chiloscyllium; species Chiloscyllium plagiosum. The sequence continues at coordinate 20,353,271 of NW_028270185.1, read as the reverse complement.
CAAGCAATGAGGATGTTGGCAAACAAGTATACTATGGGTACTCTTTGCAGCCTTGATTAACCAGTCAAAGGCACATCAGCAACATAACTACAAAAACGATTCTTTTCAACATTAACACACAGTCTTGAGAGGGAAAGGAAATTAATTCATGAAAATATTGTTTTGAAAAGGATAACTTATCACTATCCCAAAACACTTCACAGATGTGAATTAGTCAGGATAGCAGTCACTATTATTCAGCACAAGTAACCACTTTGTAAAGAGAAGGATCCCACAAATGAATGGCTAGTTATTCTGTTCTTTGGTGGAACTGGTTGAGGGAGAAATATTGCATAAAACAGCTTGGGGGGACTTCTTAATTTGGGATCTTTAGCATCCACCCACATGGATAGATAGATTCTGTGAGAAAAAACATTTTTACTCAACGAGTTGTAAAGGCATGGAATGCACTGCCTGGTAATGCGGTGGAGACAAGTTCAATTCAATAGTCAAGGGGCATTAGATGGGCTTTTGGATAGTAATGGTATGGGGGAAAGGCAGGAAATTGGAAGTAGATAACAGAGACAGACTAAATAATAGAACTGGTGCAGGTATGATGGGACAAATGGCCTCCTTCTGCCCTGTAATAATACTGTGATTCTTAAGGTAACAGCTCAACAATGTGTTATGATTCTAGCTGATAGTAATACTGGACAACTTAGATTCCAAAATAAAACCTGGCTTTATAGATCATATATGTAATTTTTGCATTTATTTATTGTGGCACCAGTCACTGAAATGTATTCACAAGGCAGCTGATGTTCTTTAACAACAGAATGGAAGCTTATAATGCAAAAGAAAAACGAGCTATATATGTGATGAAAAGAACTTAACACAGTCAAAAAAAACACTAATGTTTCAACCTGTTCCCTAACACTACTCTTTCACAAATACTCAATTCCAGTGAAACTTCGCTCCTATCTCAACCCTTTAAGTTTCTACTTAACTGACTCCTTCCAGTCTTATGTCTCGGACCCTGGAGACAATTTAAAACTCCTTCCTGAGTTCACTGGCATGAAACTTCCATGATTCTGACAGCCTAGATAATTTCATTTCTAACAACTTGAAGATTTCTGTCCAAACTCTCCTGGCTTGGAAACTTCAGAAACTGAAATATGCTGGCAATGGTGACTGGTTCCCGTGAATTAAAACGTGATTTTCCTGTTAGGAGAAACCTTTCTCCCTTCTGAGTTAAACTTTTGACTCTTCTGAACTGAGACCGTGAACCTTCTAGTCTGAAGTTGAAACTAAGCTAATGGTTTTCTGGTTGCTGAAGTCAAATGTTTGCTTGAAATTGATACACTGAGGTCGCTGTTTCAAATGACACGCTGCCCTGTTTAAAAAAGCTACCTTCACGGAAATGAGCCAGATCCATCTGCATCCATTTTGAAATCCAAATCCCAAAACAGTGGGCGGCACGGTGGCACAGTGGTTAGCACTGCTGCCTCACAGCGCCAGAGACCCGGGTTCAATTCCCGACTCAGGTGACTGACTGTGTGGAGTTTGCACATTCTCCCCGTGTCTGTGTGGGTTTCCTCCGGGTGCTCCGGTTTCCTCCCACAGTCCAAAGATGTGCAGGTCAGGTGAATTGGCCATGCTAAATTGCCCGTAGTGTTAGGTTAAAGGGGCAAATATAGAGGTATGGGTGGGTTGCGCTTCGGGGGGTCGGTGTGGACTTGTTGGGCCGAAGGGCCTGTTTCCACACTGTAAGTAATCTAATCTAATCATAAAATGTATTATATACCCTTCAGCAGAATAACACAAACAACACTGTAGCATCTGCAGTATTGTGTCAAAGTTCTAGTCTGGAACAAATCATTGAATGAAAGTTAAAACCACAGCATTCTAAATTAGTTCTATCGGTTGAGAAATTCTGACCAATTCTTTTGGGGAACTTTAGTCATCAGGATTAAGAAAGGAAGCTACATACCTCATCCATCATGACACTTTATCAGTGAATAGTTGGTTCATGTTGAAAACTGTTGAATTCAACTGGGCTTTGATCTTGCCTGAAGATCTTGCCAACTAAAATTCAGTGGAATCTGAAATCTGCTATCTGCTGCTTCATGTTTCAGAGGCTCAGTCTGACTCAGTCACTTTGCTTACTTAACAGTGAAGATGGGAGAAAGTGAGGACTGCAGATGCTGGAGAGTCAGAGTCAAAAAGAGTGATGCTGGAAAAGCACTGCAGGTCAGGCAGCATCTGAGGAGCAAGAGAGTCAACGTTTCAGGCATAAGCCCTTCATCAGGAATGTGGAGAGGGGATGAGAGATAAATAGAGGGGGTGGGGGTGGGTTTTGGGAAAGGTAGCCAAGAAGGTGACACGGGGATGCAGGTGGGGGGTAATTTAGATGGGTGGGTGTGGAGGGTGGAGTGGATAGGTGGAAAGGAAGATGGACAGGTAGGTTAAGTCAAGAGGGTGGTGCCGGGTTGGGGGGGGGTCACCTCATCCCAGATCCCTTTCCCCCACCTCATCCCAGATTCGTCATTAGTTTCCAAATTTCCCCTCCCCCCCTCCTCACCCTAGATCCAACCCTCCAATTTGGCACAGCCCTCTTGACTTGTCCCGCCTGTCCATCTTCCTGCCCACCTATCTGCTCCACCCTCCCCACCGACCTAGCATATTCACCCCCCTCACCTGCATCCACCTATTGACTTCCCATCTACTTTCCCCCAGCCTCACCTCTACCCCCATATTTATCTCTCATCCCACTTCCCCACCCCCCACCCCCCCCTCCACATTCCTGATGAAGGGCTTATGCCCAACTCGTTAACTCTCCTGCTCCTCGGATGCTGCCTGACCTGCTACACTTTTCCAGCACCACACATTTCGACCCTAACAATTAAGATGTCCAATTACTTTTGGAAAGACGTTGTTAAACTTGAGAGGGTGCCGAAAATATTTACAAGGGTGTTGCCAGGTCTGGAGGGTTTGAGCTATAGAAAGACCACTGAATAGGCTGGAGCTGTTTTCCCTGGAGTGTCAGAAGCTGAAGATGATCTTACAGAAGTTTATAAAATCATGAAGGGCATGGAAAGGGTAAATAGCCAAAGTCTTTTTCGTTGGGCGGGAGAATCCAAAATAGAGGACATACGTTTAAGGTGAGAGGGGAAAGATTTAAGAAGGACCTGAGGGGCAACCTTTTCACACAGAGGATAGTGTGTATAAGGAACGAGCTGCCAGAGGAAGTGGTGGAGGCTGGTACAATTAGAGGAACCTTGATTATCCAAAGGACATGGGTGGGCAGTATTTTGTTTGGTTAATTGAATGTCAGATAATCAAATGCTGCACAGCATAGTTTAGGCAAGTATCAGGATCTTGTGATCTTGTTCAGATAATCCGAAATTCAGATTGTTGAGTGCTGGATAATCAAGGTTCCTCTGAAAAACATTTAAAAGGCATCTGGATGTGTATATGAATGGGAAAGGTTTAGAGGGATATGGGCAAAATACTGGGACTAGATCAGAATGGGATGTCTGGTCACCATGGACAAGTTGGAGCAAAGGGTCTGTATGAGTTTAAGACTCCATTGTATTGTGAGAAAGTCCGAGTGGAGTTTTTTTAATAGGCTCTACTCCCACCTACTTAACTGGGGATCTTAATATAGATAATGTGTGAATGAGCCATTGTGGTTTGGTACTTCCTGATGTGGCATTGAGGAATGCCCCAGTCTTGATCTCCGGTCTACAGCAAGTTTGTTAATTCCAGCCAATGTTTGCAGTGAGACATAAGGAATGTGCATTTATATAGCACTTCCATAACCTCACCAAGTCTTTACTGCCAATGGAGTGTTCTTTGACCTATAGCCCTGTAGGAAACACAAAACCAATTCCAACATAATACTACCAAATACAATAAATTTGATCAATGATTGATCTACTTTGATGATTTGGTTGAGGAATGCAAAATAACCCAAGGCATCAAAGGGATTTCTCCTGCTCTTCTTCAGTACAGTATGTTAGAATTGAAACATACCTGAGTGTGTACAGTATCATATCTGAAAGACAGCACACTCTGACAGTGACACACTCCCTCAACATGGCATGAGTGTCAACCTGGAACTTCAGAATAATAGTTAAGGCTGAAGCATTTGTGTATTCAGCCAGAAGTGCAAAATGGATGATCAATTTGTCTCCTCCTGAAGTCCCCAATATCACAGATGCCAGTCTTCAAATAATTTATTTCACTTCACATCATATCAAAAACTGGCCGGAGACACTGGATACGACAAAGGGCACAACAACATTCCAACAATAATATTGAAAACTTGGGCTCCAGAAACAGAACTAGTGTGATCCTAGCCAGGCTGCTCCAGTACAGCTACAAAACTGGCATGCAATCAACAATGTGGAAAAATATGCCAAATATGTGGAAAATTGCTCCAAAATGTCCTGTCCGAAAAGCAGGACCTATTCAAGCCAGACAATTAATCTTTGTCGTTCTCTCGATCATCAATGAAGTGACGGAGAGGGTCATCGGAATTATTACCAAGCAGCACTTAAATTGCAGTAACCAACTCACCTCCCCATGCAATTGCAGGAGGTGTAACATTTACCCATTCAGCTCCTCCCTGTTCACTGTCCAAAGCCCCAAACATACTGTGTACTTGTACGTCTCTCAATCTAGTCTACTGCATTCACTGCTTACAATGCGGTCTCCTTTACATTGGCGAGACCAAACACACACCAGGTCCCTATCTCGCGGAACACCTCCCTCCTCTCTGTAGGAATGACCCCGACTGCCCAGTTGCTTGTTATTTTGATACACCACCTTATTTTCATGCTAACATTTCTGTCCTGTGTCTGCTGCAGTGCTCCAACGAAGCACAACGCAGACTTAAGGAGCAAGACCAATTTTCTGCTTAGGTATTCTACAGCCTTGAGGCCTGAAACTGACCATTTTATGTCAGTTTTCAATTTTTCTTTATTCTCTCTCCATTTCCCCACAGCTGTGTCATGTGACTCTTGTCTACTTTACACTTAGTGCATTCTCTTCCTTTCACACCTTAATTTACATTCTCTTTACATCGTTTTTTCTTTTCTCCGCTATTAACAGTCCCTTTCTCTTTTGCATTATGCTGCTACACCATTTACTCTCTTGCTCCTCTTCTGTCTGTGTCAAAAGTCTTAAAAATAACTATTTTCCAACACCTTTCACTTCTGAAGAAGTCATATCAGACTCGAAACGTTAGTTCTGTTTCTCTTTGTAGAGATGCTGCTAGAGCTGCTCAGTTTCTCCAGCATTCTCTGTGGTTGTTTCAAATTTTCAACATCCACAGTAATTTGCCATTGTACCAGGTCATTAGTGTTTGGCCTGGGTTCCAGTGACAATGGGTTAGTAGTATTATTGCTGGACTGTTAATCCAGACATGCAAGTAATATTCTTATGGACAGAAGGGTGGCTCAATGGGTGGCACGGTGGCTCAGTGGTTGGCACTGCTGCCTCACTGCGCCAGGGACCCAGGTTCAACAACAGCCTAGGGCAACTGCCTGTGTGGAGTTTGCCCGTGTCTGTGTGGGTTTCCTCCAGGTGCTCCGATTTTCTCCACAGTCCAAAGATGTACAGGTTTGGTGAATTGGCCATGGGAAATTGCCCATAATGTTCAGTGATGTGTAGCTTAGGTGCATCAGTCAGGGGGAATGTAAAGTAATAACATAGGGGCATGGATCTGGGTGGAGTGCTCTTCCAAGGGTCAGTGTGGACTTGTTGGGCTGAATGGCCTGTTTCCACGCTCGAGGGATTCAATGAAATTAAAACCTTGAGCCGAAATCCAGATATTGGGGGAGGGTGACTTGAAATCAAAGCAAATTCGACCTAGTATAACATAAGGAGCTCTTAAAATTGAATCAGTGGGTAGTGGGAGAAAACCTTTAATTGGTTTACAACATACCTAGTACTCAGGAAGATGGTTGTGATTGTTGTAAGTCAATCATCCCAGTTCCACAACATCTCCATAGGAGTTCCTCAGTGTAACATCCTAGGCCCAATCATCTTCAGCTGCTTCATAAGTGGCCTTACCTTGACCATAAATTCAGAAGTCAGGATGTTTGCTGATGATTGCACAATTTTAAGCAGCATTCACAGTTCCTCATTTTCACAACACTTTAGAATCCAAACAGGCTGTTTGGCCCAACAAGTCCACACTGACCCTCTGAAGAGTAACCCTTTCAGACTTAATCCCTTGCCCTTTTCCCCGTAACCGTGCATTTCCCAAGGCTAACACACCTAATCTACAGATCCCTGAACACTAGGGACAATTTAGATTGGCTAGTCCACCTGATCAGCACATCTTTGGACTGTGGGAGGAAACTGGAGCACCCGGAGGAAACCCACGCAGCCACAGGGAGAATGTGCAAACCCCACACAGACAGTTGCCCGAGGTTGGAATTGAACCCAGGTTCCTGGCTCTGTGGGGCTCATATACTGAAGCAACCTGTGTCCAAATGCAGCAAGCTGTGGCCATATTGTTCTTAAGGCTGATAAGTGGCAAGTAACATTTATTCCCCAAAGTGCCAGGCAGCGATCATCCTCAACAATCGTATCCCTCTGACACTCAATTGCGATACTATTACTAAATCCCCTGTATCAACTTCCGGAGGGTTACCATTGACTGGAAACTGAACTGGAAATGTAAATACTCTGAGCAGATCAGAGGCTAGCAATCCTGACTTCCTAAAGTCTGCCAACCATTGGCAAAAAGAACCTACTGCACCTCTTTTCAGATCTGCTTGGGAAAGACATTTCCCCGAAGGAGTTGAGCAATGTCCTCTCCCTCATTATAGCCTTTTCAGGGACAGCAAGCTCGAAGTAGACTGAAGCCTATTCACTACTAACCCAGCCAACTTTGGGTGCTTCTCTGAAAGAAGACAGAGTTTGAGTGTTCTCACTGACTACTTCATTCTGTTTTCTATGTGTCCTGTTGTCAGTCTCAACACAACCCATGGAGGACTTTCTTTCTTTATGAAAGGTCTTACATTCTGCAGGATGGAGTGACTGCTCTTTAATCCTTTGCTTACTGTTTGCCAAGAAAACCTCTATTTATTTACTCTGGTGTTAGGTGTGTTTGAACAATCTGAAAAAAGAACAGCAGTCCCAGTTTCTCACCAGCCAAAGAAAACACTTTTCAGCGGCTCCCCTGAGAACAGTCTCAGAGAGAAAGGGGATCTGTTTGCAGTTTCCGATTGACTCCTTTCCTGCGAGATGTTTGCTGATCACATTATACTGTTAAAGTGGTAACTATCATATGACGGATGAGTTGGGAGCACCTTTGATTGTAGCATCAGACTGCTCTAATTAGATCTTGAAACGAATGCCTTGGAGGGGAGAGGTTTTGGAAGGGAGGGTAAAAGGTGCAGGGAGAGCTATGACTCCCTCACCTGACCTATCACTCTTCCACCTGTCACTCCCTCACCTGTAAACCCTCCGCTACTCCTTCATCAGGTGGTTGTGTCAGTGAAGGAGCGACACTCCAAAAGCTAGTGCTTCCAATTAAACCTGTTGGACTATAACCCGGTATTGTGTGATTTTTTAACTTTGTCCACCCCAGTCCAACACCAGCATCTCCAAATCAAAGACATACAGGTTAGGTGGATTGGCCATGATAAATTGTCCATAGTGTTCAGGGATGTGTAGGCTAGCTGCATTAGCCAGTGGATATAGAGTGATTGGGTTGGGGAATGGGTCTGGGTGGTTTCTCCTTGGAGGGTTGGTGTGGATTTGTTGGGCCAAATGGCCTGTTTCTTTGACTCACTGATGTTTGGCAGGATATATCAGGAGTCAGTCAGGGCGTGATAAATATTTCTGCACAAGATCATCAAACCTTCGCATCCGATGGGACCAAGTCATTACCAGAATATCTCCTCAGGACTACTCTATTGGTGGGGATTACTGGGAATGCCTTCACATTGAAGTCACCTTCCATTGGGTTAGATGGCATTCCCAGTGTGATAATGGGAATAGATTCAGGACAGATCTAGCAACTCAGACTGGGCATCTAAGAGGCACTGTGGGCCCCCATCAACCACAATCTGCCACCTCATGGCCAGACACATTCCCTCATGCTACCATTACCATCAAGCAGGATACCCCGGGGTGTCCACCTGGACACCCCGTGCTGGCCTCTTACCCGTCCTCGATCTCATCATAGCCAACTGCCGCCGCGACATTAACCGCCTCAACTTCTCCACCCCTCTCACCCACTCCAACCTCTCACCCTCAGAACGTTCATCCCTCCACTCCCTCCGTTCCAACCCCAACCTCACTCTTAAACCAGCAGACAAGAGAGGCGCGGTAGTAGATTGGCGCACCGACCTTTACACTGCTGAGGCTAAACGCCAGCTCATGGACACCTCCTCCTACTGCCCCCTTCACCATGACCCCACCTCCCACCACCAAACCATCATCTCCCAGACCATCCATAACCTCATCACCTCAGGAGATCTCCCATCCACCGCCTCCAACCTCATAGTCACACACCGCCCGTTTCTACCTCCTGCCCAAAATCCACAACCCGGCCGACCAATTGTCTCAGCCTGCTCCTGCCCCACCGAACTCATCTCTGCATACCGCGACACGGTCCTGTCCCCCTTAGTCCAAGAACTCCCCACCTATGTTCGGGACACCACCCACGCCCTCCACCTCCTCCATGATTTTCGCTTCCCCGGTTCCCAATGCCTTATCTTCACCATGGACATCCAGTCCCCGTTCACCTCCATCCCTCATCATGAAAGACTCAAAGCCCTCCGCTTCTTCCTTTCCCCCCGTACCAACCAGTACTCTTTCACTGACACCCTCCTTCGACTGACTGAACTGGTCCTCACTCTGAACAATTTCTCTTTCCAATCCTCCCACTTCCTCCAAACCAAAGGAGTAGCCATGGGTACCCGCATGGGCCCCAGCTATACCTGTCTCTTCGTCGGATATGTGGAATAGTCCATCTTCCGCAGCTACACTGGCACCACCCCCCACCTTTTCCTCCACTACATCGCTGACTGTATCTGCGCTGCCTCGTGCTCTCACGAGGAGGTTGAACAGTTCATCCACTTTACCAACACCTTCCACCCCGATCTCAAATTTACCTGGACCATCTCAGACTCCTCCCTCCCCTTCCTAGACCTTTCCATTTCTATCTCGGGCGACCGAATCAACACGGACATTTACTATAAACCGACCGACTCCCACAGCTACCTAGACTACACTTCCTCCCACCCTGCCCCCTGTAAAAACGCCATCCCATATTCCCAATTCCTTCGTCTCCGCCGCATCTGCTCCCAGGAGGACCAGTTCCAAAAACGCACAACCCAGATGGCCTCCTTCTTCAAGGACCGCAATTTCCCCCCAGACGTGGTCGACGATGCCCTCCACCGCATCTCTTCCACTTCCTGCTCCTCCGCCCTTGAGCCCCGCCCCTCCAACCGCCACCAGGACAGAACCCCACTGGTCCTCACCTACCACTCCACCAACCTCCATGTACAGCGTATCATCCGCCGTCATTTCTGCCACCTCCAAACAGACCCCACCACCAGGGATATATTCCCCTCCCCTCCCCTATCAGCGTTCCAAAAAGACCACTTCCTCCGTGACTCCCTCGTCAGGTCCACACCCCCCATCAATCCAACCTCCACTCCCGGCACCTTCCCCTGCAACCGCAAGAAATGCAAAACTTGTGCCCACACCTCCCCCCTTACTTCCCTCCAAGGCCCCAAGGGACACTTCCATATCCGCCACAAATTCACCTGCACCTCCACACACATCATCTATTGCATCCGCTGCACCCGATGTGGCCTCCTCTATATTGGGGAGACAGGCCGCCTACTTGTGGAACGTTTCAGAGAACACCTCTGGGACACCCGGACCAACCAACCCAACCACCCCCGTGGCTCAACACTTCAACTCCCCCTCCCACTCCACCAAGGACATGCAGGTGCTTGGACTCCTCCATCGCCAGACAATGGCAACACTGCGGTTAGAACATAGAACATAGAACAATACAGCACAGAACAGGCTCTTCGGCCCACGATGTTGTGCCGAACATTTGTCCTAGCTTAAGCACCCATCCATGTACCTATCCAATTGCCGCTTAAAGGTCACCAAAGATTCTGACTCTACCACTCCCACAGGCAGGGCATTCCATGCCCCCAACACTCTCTGGGTAAAGAACCCACCCCTGACATCTCCCCTATACCTTCCACCCTTCACCTTAAATTTATGTCCCCTTGTAACACTCTGTTGTACCCAGGGAAAAAGTTTCTGACTGTCTACTCTATCTATTCCTCTGATCATTTTATTAGATTAGATTAGATTAGATTAGATTTTAGATTAGATTACATTACAGTGTGGAAACAGGCCCTTCGGCCCAACAAGTCCACACCGACCCGCCGAAGCGCAACCCACCCATACCCCTACATTTACCCCTTACCTAACACTACGGGCAATGTAGCATGGCCAATTCACCTGACCTGCACATCTTTGGACTGTGGGAGGAAACCGGAGCCCCCGGAGAAAACCCACGCAGACACGGGGAGAACGTGCAAACTCCACACAGTCAGTCGCCTGAGGCGGGAATTGAACCCGGGTCTCAGGCGCTGTGAGGCAGCAGTGCTAACCACTGTGCCACCGTGCCGCCCACAATCTTATAAACCTCTATCAAGTCACCCCTCATTCTTCGCCGTTCCAATGAGAAAAGGCCTAGCACTCTCAACCTATCCTCCTACGACCTATTCTCCATTCCAGGCAACATCCTGGTAAATCTTCGCTGCACCCTCTCCAAAGCTTCCACATCTTTCCTAAAGTGAGGCGACCAGAACTGCACACAGTACTCCAAATGTGGCCTAACCAAAGTCCTGTACAGTTGCAACATCACTTCACGACTCTTGGATTCAATCCCTCTGCTAATGAACGCTAATACACCATAGGCCTTCTTACAAGCTCTATCCACCTGAGTGGCAACTTTCAAAGACCTATGAACATAGACCCCAAGATCCCTCTGTTCCTCCACCTCACCAAGAACCCTCATCTTCTGCCTGGCAACAATCCCCATACCCACATCCTCCCTGCCTAGCAACAATCCCCATACCCACATCACACCCTTACCAGCAACAATCCCCATACCCACATCCTCCCTGCCTAGCCACAATCCCCATACCCACATCACACCCAGCCTAGCAACAATCCCCATACCCACATCCTCCCTGCCCAGCAACAATCCCCATACCCACATCCTCCCTGCCTAGCCACAATCCCCATACCCACATCACACCCTGCCCAGCAACAATCACCATACCCACATCCTCCCTGCCTAGCCACAATCCCCATACCCACATCACGCCCTGCCTAGCAACAATCCCCATTCCCACATCCTCCCTGCCTAGCAACAATCACCATACCCACATCACGCCCTGCCTAGCAACAATCCCCATTCCCAAATCACACCCTGCCTAGCAACAATCCCCATACCCACATCACACCCTGCCCAGCAACAATCTCCATACCCACATCACACCCTGCCTAGCAATAATCCCCATTCCCACATCCTCCCTGCCTAACAACAATCCCCATACCCACATCACACCCTGCCCAGCAACAATCCCGATATCCACATCCTCCCTGCCTAGCAACAATCCCCATACCCACATCACACCCTGCCCAGCAATAATCCCCATACCCACATCACTCCATGCCTAGCAACAATCCCCATACCCACATCACATCCTGCCCAGCAACAATCCCCATACCCACATCACATCCTGCCCACCAACAATCCCCATACCCACATCACACCCTGCCTAGCAACAATCCCCATACCCACATCACACCCTGCCCAGCAACAATCCCCATACCCACATCACATCCTGCCCACCAACAATCCCGATATCCACATCCTCCCTGCCTAGCAACAATCCCCATACCCACATCACACCCTGCCCAGCAACAATCCCCATACCCACATCCTCCCTACCTAGCAACAATCCTCATACCGACATCACACCCTGCCTAGCAACAATCCCCATACCCACATCCTCCCTGCCTAGCAACAATCCCCATACCCAGGTGTTGCGTGATTTTTAACTTTGTATATCTTGGATTGTGGGAGCAAACTGAAGCATCCAGAGGAAACTCGCACAGACACAGGGAGAATGTACAAACTCCATGGCTGGGATCAAACCCGGGTCCCTTGTGCTGTGAGGCAGTAGTGCTAACCACTGAGCCATGCCAGTCCCTGTTGTGCATGTGGGAGAACCAAGCACCAACACAAAAGTTGTGATGTCAGGTCTCTGGACCCAAAACGTTAACTCTGATTTCTCTCCACAGATGTTGCCAGAGCTGCTGAGTTTCTCCAGAAATTTCTGGGTTTTTTTGTTAGTAACGCAGCTGTATCTGTCCACATTTGACAGGTTTAAGGAGGCTCAGCGACTGTAATTGAGTGCTAAATCACTGACCCTCGGACCCGGTTTCCTCTACAACTTTAATCAAGCAGTGTGGCTTTTGATTAACATAACAGCAGTAATGCGTTCACATTTCACAGGTTGCAAAAAAGTGGAAGCGCAAACCTGCAATTGACTGGCAGTCACCTGGGGGTCAATGAAAGCTGAAACTCAAAGAGGGACCTTCCTACACATCCATAATTCAACACTGAGCAACCGTTAAGTTGTGCAGTGTAAACTAAATCCCATTAATCATAGCGACACACTGGGTGCTCCTACCATTCATCTTTCAGATGCTGGAATGTAACCTGATAGTAGGATTTGTGGTTGCATCATCGGGTAATATTCTCAAGGTACAATCGTGCAGTTTGAAGTTAAACAAATTCCCAGCCCACACAGCAAAACAAAACCTTTGTGTATGATGTCAGAACCTGAAATATCAACATTTTTCCCTGAAACTCAGAAAGTTTAGAGAAAATAATTGCAGTGTAATCATTCCAGTCTGGAATGCTTGGGATCAAATTCTGAATTTCACAATTTTTTTGGACTGTAAAGTGACCACGGGCAAATGAACTGGAAAACCATTTCGAGAGAGATGTTTAGCTGAAACATAAACCAGTGATAAATCATTATAATGTTGAACTTGTCCAAACCCTGTTTCTGCTTGTACTGAAATGATGCCGAACACATCCGTGGAATGTGTGGGAGTGCTCAAACATTTGGACAAATGGAGCTTCTGATCTGTAGATTTCAGGACAGCAGAGGTTAGGGTTATCAGAGGTTTTCAAAATACTGGAGAGGACATCATTTCATTTCAGGCAGTTCAGAGGCTGTCACTGGGATGCTCCCTGGTGTGGAGGGATTGTCTAATGAGCAAAGGCCAAACAGGTTGGGATTCTATTCACTGGAGATTAGAAGAATGAGAGGTGATCTCATTGAAACACACAGGATTCTTAAGGGGCTTGACAGGGTCAATGCTGAGATGATGTTTCTCCTCATGGGAGAGTCTCAGGCCAGAGGGCACAGTCTCAGAAGACAGGGGTGCCAATTTAAGACTGAGATAAGGAGGAATTTCTTCTCTCAGAGGGTTGTGAGTCTTTGGAACTCCTTGCCACAGAAAGCTGTGGGAACAGAGTCCTTGCATTTATTTTAGGTTGAGATAGATTCTTGATCATTTGAGAAGTCAAGGATTACAGGAAAAAGGGCAGGAAAGTGGACGGGAGGAATGTCGGATCGGCCATTATCTTAGTGAAGGGGCCAAGCTGCATAATCCTGTTGTCATTTCTTCTGATCTTATGGACAATTATTTAATTAGCTTCACAATTTGGCAAATCAATGCTCATAAACTCAAGATTATTATGAAAAGCAAATTTTGCATTTATATAAAATAAAGAATTGTGGATGCTGGAAATCTGAAACAATTTAGGAAGTGTTGGAGAAACTCAGCAGGTCTGGCAGCATCTGTGGAGAGAAAGCAGAGTTAACATTTTGGGCCCAGTGACCCTTCTTTGGAACTGATAGTAGCTAGGAAAAGGTGGTATATATGCTGAAGACAGAAGATTGTGGGGCATGGTGGGGGTAAGATTGAGTGGATAGGCGGAAATGGAACTCAGAGAGAGAGAGAACGACAATGGGTTGGATGATAGTATACTCAGGTGTAAGAAAAGCTGGTAATGGGGACCATAAGAAGGTGAAAATGAATTGACTGTGCTGAGAATAGTCCATGTAATGACCCACCCCCAGTCCTGAAGAAGGGTTACACCTGAAATGTTGATCTCCACTTCCTGATGCTGCCTGGCTTGCCGTGTTCTTCCAGTCTTCTGCTTGTCTACCTTGTAATGACAGGACCTGGGGTGTGAGAGTGGGTAAAAGCCATGGAAGAAGGTACTCCGATTTGAAAATGATCGAACTCAATACTGAGTCCTGAAGGCTGAGGGTCGTCCAGCTTGGATTGAACTTCGCCGGAACACGGCAGCAGACCTGAGACAGAAATGTTGGCGAGGGAACACAGTGGTGTTCCGAAGTGGCAGGAAACTCTGCAAAAATAACCCAAAACTTCCTGTTGCCTCCAACTTCCTGTTGCTGGCTGGGCCAGCATTTACTGCCCTCTTCCTAATTGCCCCAGAGAAGGCAGTGATGAGTTTCCTTCTTGAACTGCTGCAGCCCTTGCAGTATAGGGACACCCACAGTGCTATTAGAAAGGAAGCTCAAAGATTCTGACCGAGTGACAGTAAAGGATAGCAATATATTTCCAAGTCAGAATGGTGAGTGGTTTGGAAGGGAACTTGCAACCCATGTATCTGTAATTTTGGCTTTCTAGATGTAGCGATCTTGGGTTTGGAAGTTGCTGCCTAAGTAGCTTTGGTAAATTTCTGCAGTGCATCTTGTTGGTGGCAGTCACTGCTGCGACTGAGCGTCGGCAATAGAGGGAATAAATCACGCGGGCTGCTTTATTCAGGATGATGCCAAACTACTTGAGTATTGTTGGAGCTGCACCCCGTCAGGCAAGTGGGGAGCATTCCATCACACTCCACACTCCTGAAGAAGGGCTAATGCCCGAAACGTCGATTCTCCTGTTCCCTAGATGCTGCCTGACCTGCTGCACTTTTCCAGCAACACATTTCCATCTCTGATCTCCAGCATCTGCAGACCTCACTTTCTCCACACTCCTGACTTGTGCCTTGTAGATGGTGAACAGGCTCTGGGGAGTCAAGAGATGGGTTAATGCAGAATTCCTAGTCCCTGACTCGCTGTATTTTCATGGGGGAATCTCATTCCATTTCTGCTCAGTGGTAATCCCCAGGATGGTGACAGTTTGGTGATTACTTAGTGAGCAGCTTGGAGCCAAATAGAAGTCTGAGGTATAATGGTTCAGCTGTTGCTCAGCACTGGCTCTCAGTCCAAAGCTCGTGGCTTCATTCCCCAGTGCAGAGACCTGAGCAGAAGATCAAGGCTGACATTTCTGACCATTACTGAAGGAATGCCATACTGTCAGAGGGGCCCTCCTTTGAGTGAGTTGTTAAATCAAAGTCCATTCTGCCTTCTGAGCTGACATAACAGTCCCTGTGATACAGCTGAATAAGTAGAGGAGTGCCTAATAATGTCCTGATAGAGCATATATCATTGCTCTGTGTGAAATCTTGCTCTTTTTATGTGGCTGCTGCATTTCAACAGTTATTACATTTCAAAAGTACTTCATTGATTCTGAAGTGCTGTGGGACATGCTGATGTGGAGAAAATGCTGCATTAATGCATGTTCTTTTCCTTGATTGTCAGTAGTAAGTGTTAATTTTGTTACATTGTACCTGATAAATGTTGAGGTAGCAATGCGTGGAATCTTCCTATTGTTGATCTGGGTAATTTATAACTTTAACCATGCTCTGACTAAATGACTCTTCCAATTCTAAAGTCCACAGTTCATGAGACAAATACAGTAATAAATCTATGGGATTACCCAGATATCATGTTTCTATAGTCACAGTCCAGTTTGTAGGTGAGATATCTGCCACAGTACGTGAGAGAGAGAGAGAGAGATCTGGGTTAAACTGGCAAACATCGCCAACAGAGAAAAATAAGCCTTGCCATAAAATAAATTTGGATTTGCTTCACTTAAAACAACATGACCTTTATTCTTTGACTAGGAAAATGGCAGTAACTCTAACTAGAGGTTGTACAATATATCCTTTCACTTGCATGACACTGTAATCTTTTGCTACACATTCTGTGTCATATGGTCCTGCTCCACAGCTACCTAATGAAGGAGCAGCACTCCAAAAGCTAATATTTCCAAATAAACCTGTTGGACTATAATCTGGTGTTGTGTGAATTTTAACTGAGAGACGGGCTGGCAGGGGCTGCACAGTGTACCTGTACTTAGTTCTTACATTGTGACACATACTAGTTCTGTAGTTGTATCGTACCTACTTCACTATTGGACATGGACTATCACCAATGATCTAAACTTGTGATGTCATAGAAAAATAGAATCCCATGGGAATGTTTCAAGATAGATTGCTGTGCATATACTTCAGGCAAGTCTCATTTCCTAAAAGTGTCTGGAATATGTCCTTCCTGTGCACTGTGTCTGTCTGTCAGTCTCTCATACAACCAGACAGGCTGCAGAGAATGCCACCAGTGCTGAGAACTAGTCAGTAGCAATACAAAGTGTCACCTCGGGTCTGAAGGTCGTGCTCTCACGTCAGGATCATAAGGTTGTAAGCTCAAGCCTGCTCATCATTTATCCCTTCACCATCTTCAGTAAATTTTGATTAACTGGTCATTACCTCCCATTGCTGCGTGTCGGAGTTTGCTATGCACGCATTGGTTACTGTGATTTCTATGTTACAACACTTCAACATTACCTCTTGCTCTGCAATGTTGTAGAGACATGAACAGAGCAAGTTATCTTTCCACTACAGTTGGTATAACCCACGTACCTTGAAAATTGTTCTTCCAAAGGTTCTTTCAGTGGTTAGCACAGGCTAGGAACTCAGGTTTGATTTCACCCTTGGGTAACTGTCTGTGTGGGTTTCCTTTGGGTGCTCCGGTTACCTCCAACAGTCCACAGATGTGCAGGTTAGGTGAAAGCCATGCTAAGTTGCCCATTGTGTTCAGGGATGTGTGGGGTAGGTGCATTAGTCCAAGGTAAATATAGGGTAGGGGGAATGGGTCTGGGTGGGTTACTGTTCAGAGAGTCAGTGTGGACTTTTTGGGCTGAAGGGCCTGTTTACACACTATGATTCTATGGAGAAGGGTGAGAACAGTTCAGAGATAATGTAGCTCTTAAATAAAAGCAAAAACTGCTGGAGAAAATCAGCAGATCTGGCAGCATATGTGGAGAGAAAACAGTGTTAGAATTTTGAGTCCTGTATGATGTATAATGGCATAGCTCTTGCTGAGCTGTGTCTCTCACTGGCTACAGGGATAAGTCAATGTCTTACATCATGTGGGCTGATCATGTGGGAGATGGGGAATCTTACTCAAGTGCAATGTTGCTCATGGGTTTCTATTATTAAAACAGTGAGTTGTGCACCCAGACTTCCTGTCTCCCATATAAAGATGTAGGGGGAACACACAAACAGGAATAGGAATAGGCCATTTGGCCATGAGCCTGCTCTACCATTAAAATGATTTTGGCTGAACTGATGTTCATCTCAAATCCTCATTCCCACTGAGCCACAATAATAAAATCAAAAATTGCTCGAAAAACTCAGCAGGTCAGGTCAGACAGCATCTGTGGAGAGAAAGCAGAGTTAAAATTTCAGGCTTGTTGACCCTTCTTCAGACCCACAATTACACTCCTCCTTCACAAAATCAGTCCTATCATTATCTCTATCCCCCATTGCTAAGAATCGTGAATTATACAGCTCAGAAGAAGACCATTTGGCCCCTCATGCACATTCCAGCTCTCTGAGGGTTATCCAATTGGCTCCATTCCTCTGCTGTTTGTTATTTGTAATATATCAATATGATTTGGATGAAAATGTAGATGACGTGATTAAGTATGTTTGCAGATGACACTGAAATTGATGGAGCTGTGAATAGTGAGGAAGGTTATCAAAGGATATAGCAGGACATAGGCTCATTGGAAAGTTGGGCAGAGAAATGTCAGATGGAGTTTAATCTGAACAAGTGTGAAGTGATGCATTTTGTGCAGTCAATACAAGAGGACAGTATATGGTAAATGGCAAGACCCTTAGGAGTATTGATATACAGAGGGATCTTAGGCTACATGTCATGGATAAGGTGTAAGGAAGGTGTAACATGCTTGCCTTCATCAGTTGGGGCACTGAGTATAAAATTTGGCAAGTCATGTTGAGGCTATATGAGATTTTAAGTAGGCCAAATCTGTAATATTGTGTGCAGTTTTGATCACCACATTGCAGGAAAGATGTGGAGGCTTTGGAGAGGGTGCAAAAGAGAGTCACCAGGATATTGGACGGATTGGAATATATTAGCTATTAGGAGTAGTTGGACAAATTTTGATTGTTTTCGCGAGAGCATTGGAGGTTGAGGGCCAACCTGATAGAAGTGTGTAAAATTTTGAGAGGCTTGAATCGAGTGAGTAGTCAGGGTCTCTTTCCCAAGGTGGAACTGTCAAATAGCAGGGAGCATACATGTAAGGTGAGAAGGGAAAGGTTTAAAGGAGACTTACAAGTCAAGGTGGTAGATGCCTGGAACATGCCACCAGGAGAGGTGGTAAAAGCAGATATAAAAGCAATGTTTATGAAACATTTAGATAGACAGACAGAGAATAGAGGTACCACGTGCAGGCAGATGGGATTCGTTTAGAATGGCATCATGGTCGACACAGACATAGTGGGCTGAATGGCTGTTCCTGTTCTGTCCTTTCTCCATAATCCCCTCAAGTACTTATCCACTGCATTTAGAAAACTATCAATTAATCTGCTTCCATCATCCTTCAGGGGTAAATATTGAGCAGGATTCTAAGTGGGGCCTCCTGCACTTCTTTGAAATAATGCCATCCATATTTGGGAAGAGATGGGCCTTTGTTTAACCCTCTCGGATAATAAAGCACTCTTGCACTTTTGAACTGGTATGTCAGCTGAGTTCACGTTCTCCAGTTTCTGATTTGTGGTTTGCAGCTACAGTCTCCTGACCCAGAGCGGGCCAGTGGTCTGCTGAGCCACAGCAGGCACTGCTTTCAACGCTAGCTTCAGAGTGACAAATATTCGCTGCCCGAGTTCAAAACCCCTTCCTTTACACAGTCTCACCCAGGTTTGATTGCACATTCTCCCCATGTCTGCGTGGGTTTTCTCCGGGTGCTCTGGTTTCCTCCCACAATCCAAAGATGTGCAGGTTAGGTGGGTTGGCCATGCTAAATTATCCATAATGTTCAGGGATGCACAGGCTGGGTTGGTAAACCATGGGAAATGCAGGGTTACAGGGATTGGAGAGAGGAGATGGGTCAGGATGGATTACTCTTTGGAGGGTCAGTGCGGATCCAATCGGCCAAATGGCCTGCTTCCACACTACAGGGATTCTACGGTTCTATAAGGCACTTGATGAAATGACTTCTACCTCAGAAAGTCAAACTGAATTGTGTCAGTGGGAGAAATGGTGGACTTGGGCCTTTATCCATTGAAACACTGGAAAATGTTGAGTACGCTAGCCACTCATTTGCAACCAGCTGCTTGGATGGCTCACCCCTACTGATATTGCTGCCCAGTGGGCTACAGGTCCCTATTATTGATCTATGATGTCAGATATCCAGCAGATATGGCCTCAGTATGACGAGGCTCCTTGTCCTGATCTGTGATTCTGTGCTGAAATTGCGTACATCTGAACATCAAGGTCAAAAACATAAAAACCAGGCCCATGGTGCACCACATGGTCAAACAGCCTGCCAACATTGACGGTCTAAGCTCACATCTGAAGTATGGCACCTCAGACTGCTGATTGGTTGAAATCAGGCAAAAGTGAGGGGTGCAGATGCTGGAGATTAGAGTCAACAGTGAGGTGCTGGAAAAGCACAGAAGGTCAGGCAGCATCTGAGAAGCAAGAAAACAATGTTGCGGGCAAAAACCCTTCATCAGGAATTGGGAAATCAGCTTATCCACTACCACTTCAGTTTGATTCTCGAGGTCCACATGGTGCTGTATCTTCGAGTCTATTCCTTCTGGAGCCCCGGAGGTGCTCTCAGGTGGGGGCTGCTGTTAGCCCAACTCTCAGCTGCTATGTTGGTCTAGAAGAAGCCAGGCCATGGAGGAATCTGCTGAGGACGGATACAACCGGAGCAAGAGGGCAAGGGAGACCTTTCAGAGCCACAGGACAAAGAGATTGCATTCAGTAGATTCGAAGCAAAGTTACAGTAATGTGTGGAAGCTAATTTGCACACAGCAAGATCCCATAGAGCGAAACAACTTCTCTCTGGCTCCTCCCACCCTCCAATGCTGAATGCCCTGTCCTCATCAAAGTCTTAATTTTATCCCTCTGTGTTCCCACCCAATTCAATGGACTCAAAACATTGACTCTGCTTTCTGTCCACAGATGCTGCCAAGCCTGCTGAGTTCCACCAGCAATCTCTGTTCTTTTATTAGCTGAGGAGTCGCTATTATAATGATATGGAGTGGATGGATACATAGATGAGCTTCTGAGGTAAGTTGGGATGGCAGCAATGTGGTTGACTCTTAACTACCCTCTGGACAATTAGGATGGTCAATATATGTCAAATTAGTCAGCAATACTCACATTCCATGGACAAAATAAAAAGCACCTGAAAAATCCGCATTACAGCAATATTGGTGGGGACTTTTAGAAAGACTTCAAAACAGAGACAAAAGATCTCTGAACCCATCCTGGGAGTGGGCAGATAAGACCTTGGTTTGGTGTTGCATCCAAGAGACAGCACTCCCTCAATTCAGGGTGGAGGGTCAGCTTGGATTCCATGCTTGAGTTTCGGGCTCGAGAATGTTCCTTCAGCTCTGGACAGGAAGGTTCTTTAGGATCTCCAATCGCATTGCTGAGTGGACACTGTCAGGCAGATGATATTTCTGGAAGTAAAACTTGTGCCATTCTTTGGATCAACCACACTTTTCAGTCCAGCAAGATGTTTTCTTTGGGCTAGACTCCAGGCCCAAGTTTACCTCACAGGAACAAGGAGTTACAATGCACCTGACAGGGTCCCTCACGACTGGCCAGACAACCCAGAGAGCAAATAAACAACTGGTTCTGGCAGCTCTGCACTGAGCAAGAGATGACATTTAAGATTTCCCTTGAATTATCCCCCTTCCTGTCCCTGAGACGCTAGTACGTATGGACTAATGATCTCACAGGCAAGAGAAAAGATAGCAAGCCTATGTTAATTTTATATTAACTGTGTTTTATTTAGGGGAGGTGATTTTCATTAACTGGCAATTTACCACTGCTTCTATTTCCGGTCTCGCCAGTGAGGCAACAAATCATTCATCGTCCAGTCCTCATCCCAGATACGATTTTGAACCTATGCTTAACTTGATCTGCTGGTTGCTGCAATTGCAGATATTGGAGATAAAAGTAGGTGGTGACGTAGTGGCAATGTCACTCGACTAGTGATCCAGAGCTGAAGGCAAATGCTTTGGGACAAGGGGTTCGAATCCCATCATGGTAAATGGCAAAATCTGAATTCAGTGAACTCTGGAATTGTTAAAAGAAAAGGTTAACCTGATGGCCACCCTGAAACACTCACTGATTGTTCTTAAAACCACATCTGGGTCACTAAGGATCTTTAGAAAATCTGCTGTCCTCACCTGGCCTGGCCCACATGTGACTTCAGACTCACAGCAATGGGATTAGCTCTTAATTGTCTTCTGAAATGGTCTGGAATGGAAATTAGGAACGGGCAACACATGATGTTCTTGTCAGGAATACCCATGTCTCATGTATGAATAATAAAGCTGGAAAGTCAGGGTTAGGACAAAGGAAACAGCTTTCTGGCTGGCTCACTCGCATGGCAGGGACCTGACCTGCTCTTCCTCAAATATCGCGATCGGTTGATGAAAGAGACTTCTTCATCTGAGTCTGACCAAGGTTGGTTTTCTCTTCCTTACTCTAACTTACAGGCTCTCGGATTAGCTTTTAGAATGAATTTATATCTGAGCTCGAGATGTCCTGTTAACATTGGTTCACGTGCTCAGGGGAGTTGCGGAGTACTGCCTTTGGTGTGCAGGATTCTTCAGGGTTCCGCTTTCCAAACAAAATATGAGTCAGTTGTTTTTTTGTAAATTCTTTCCGACCCTGAGCTAAGAAGTTACATACAACAGCCTGACTATAAACTCCTGTCAACACCAGCAAAAAAAAACACACATTGATGGAGGATTGGTTTTTTGAATGAGATTCTGTGGCCTGAAGGAACAGGTAAACATAAACAAGCTTCCATTGAAGCATCAGAATAATTGGATGTTATGAAACATCATTGCAATTAATGTGAGCAATAGCACGCAGTGCCCAAGAGGAAAGAAGAGTTGCATCTACGTAGCACCTGACACAATTTCCAAAAATCTTGAAACTCATGGAGCTTATCGGTCACCCCACCCATCACCTTAACATTTCACTGACACTTGTTGACTGTAGAGTGTACCACTATTAGAGTATACCGCAGAATCACACAACACCAGGTTATAGTCCAACAGGTTTACTTGGAAGCAAACTAGCTTTCGGAGCGACGCTCCTTCATCAGGTGGTAGTCAGGTCTGAGAGCTAGTGTGCTTCCAATTAAACCTGTTGGACTATAACCTGGTGTTGTGTGATTTTTAATCTTAAACTTCCAACAGCTAAAAGAGCAAAGGAAGCAGGTGAGTGAAGGCATCTTCATCTCTAGATTTCCCTCCAAGCTATAGACCATCCTGGCTTGGAAATATACACCGTTCTTCCAGTGTCACTGGATTGAAATCCTGGAACTCCATGCCTAAGGGCACTGTGGATGTCCTGCAGTACAGGGATTGCAGTAGTTCAAGAAGGCAGCTTACCACCACCTTCTAAAGGGCATCGAGGATGGGCAATAAATGATCGCCCAGCCAGTGGTGCCCATGATGAATTTTTGAAAAGCATCTCCCCAGAAAGCTCATACACAGTTTGACCAAATCACCCCGCCTTCCTGGCCTGGAATTCCTTGGCAGCAGACCGGGTAGTGCCTTGCATCACAGAGTCAGCAGAATGGCAGGTTGGGTGTGAAACACGATAGCTCAGTTCTCCACTGCAACCTTCTGTGAGACCAGAAGTTAACCTTTGATCAATAACCAGATCTCAAATTGAACAAAGGAACCAGCCTCAGGAAATACGCACTGGGGGAGTATCATGTTTTACTGACTATAGCAGTGGCTTCTCTATCAATCCCTGGGAAACAAGAGAGATGTACAAGCCTGTAACTGTGTCTTGTTTCTTAGTAACTCACCAGAGATCATGTCAGCAGCAGAATCTACTCTCCCATGCAGAGAGCTTAGGGTCAGTGCTGGGCTACAGAAAGAGGCCAAACTGATGACACATTAGCCATTAGGCTTGATGTGTTATCCCTCAGTGCATTGCCAATGAATGGCTTTGTTGATTTTTAACTGTTCATGGCTCATCTGAATGAGGTTGTGAGCGAGTGAGTTATATATTGGCTTTCAACTCTCCACAGCTCACTGGAAGTCGAGATATTTTTTTCTCAATTTTTCACTGGAATAGCTTCATTTTGTATCTGAGGCTAATTGAAGCCACCTGGGCAGATGTCACCTCAGGGGACCCATCCTGGGACATTACTCCTTTGAGAGCCATGAGGAATGAGCAGGGAGATGGGACCATCGGAAAGCTCTTTCAAGGATACAGTATTGGGCAAAATGACTTTGTCCCCGCTCAATTCTGTAATGATCAGTTCCCTGACATTGGACAGAGAGTAGCTCTCTCACTACTGAGTCAGAAGGCTGATGGTTCAAGCCTTCCTCTAGATATCTGATCACAAATTAGATGCAGCCGTCCATGCATGTGATGGAGTGCTACACTGTCTTTCAAATGTAACATTTATTGAGGTCCTAGCTACTTTCTCTGGTAAGGGATCCACTGGTATTCTTTACGTATTGTGACCAATCTTTACCTCTTTACTAACATCTGAAAACTGGCTATCTGGTCAAAATTACATTTCCATTTCTGGAATCTTGCTGTGCATACATTGATTGTTACATGTCAACAGTGACTGCACTTCATTGGTTATAAAACTTTGCAATGTTATGAAGGCACTATTGAAACACAAGCCTTTTGTGTTCACCAATGCTCAGTAGTGGCAGTCTGTACCATCCACAAAACGCGCTGCAGGAACTCACCAAGGATCCATCAAAGGCATTTTGCAACCCATGACCTCTACCATCCAGAAGGATAAGGAC
This sequence comes from Chiloscyllium plagiosum, assembly GCF_037043375.1. Classification (NCBI taxonomy): domain Eukaryota; kingdom Metazoa; phylum Chordata; class Chondrichthyes; order Orectolobiformes; family Hemiscylliidae; genus Chiloscyllium; species Chiloscyllium plagiosum. The sequence continues at coordinate 20,328,955 of NW_028270185.1, read as the reverse complement.
AGAAGGTACATGGGAATACCACCACCTGAAAATTCCCCTCTAACTCAAATGCCACCCTGACTTGTCAATATATCACTGTTCCTTCAGTGTCACTGGCTCAAAATCCTTGAACTCCCTCCCACTGTGTGTGTCCTGATACCACATGGACAGCAGCAGCTCAACAAGGTACCACCTGCTCAAGAGGCATTTAGCAAAATGCATCAAATGCTGGCCCACCCAGCAACTACAGATCCCATGAACAAACGGAAAAAATGCCTGCAAATCCATGGTTTCCTCACTTTCAAAGGTGACCTCATGGAGCAAGTTCCACTCACCAAAAACCTTCTACCATTTACACAGCCACATTTGGGATTGGATTAAAGGGAATTAGGTCTGTCTGAGTGGCACTTAAAATGAAAGAGATCATTGTGTTATAGGAATCAATGTAGATTAAAATAATTAGCAGAGGCACTGTTCATCCTGCCACAGGGAATCAAAAGATAGTGGCTAACTCATCCAATCCCCTAAACCTGTCTTTCAATGACACAATACTACTTCTTCACAACTAGGCTCTGTGTTGAATCCAGTTCCACTCTGTATATTGATAAATGAGTCTGCAGGAGACCGGGTTGCGCCATTCTCAGTTGTGATAGACCAAAACACAGCATTATTTCTTAAAGGTCAACGGATCCTTCATGATGTTAAATCACACTGGGAGGTGGTCAGGGAAGCTTTACTGCTTATTTAATTGTTCTGTAGCTCAGCTTAGCTGAGGCACAATCTGAATATGTTCCAATTCCAGTTCGGGCATCTTTCACCTTGATGGTTAAATAAGTTCCCAAAGTAAATTGGAAATAGGGTTGAGATGGATATAATGGGAGTTGGGCTTGGGTGTGGACATGATGATAGAGTGTTTGTGTCAATTGCTAACAGTCTATTCTGGTTTGTAAAACATGGTCACTCTGACAGCAGCTGAAAATGTGTTGCTGAAAAAGCGCAGCAGGTGAGGCAGCATCCAAGGAGTAGGAGAATCGAGCAGGATTCCTGAAGAAGGGCTCGTGCCCGAAACGTCGATTCTCCTGCTCCTTGGATGCTGCCTGACCTGCTGCGCTTTTCCAGCAACACATTTTCAGCTCTGATCTCCAGCATCTGCAGTCCTCACTGTCCACTCTGACAGCAGCCTATAACCTGGAGTGAAGTTTGAACTTTCAATCTCCTGAATCGATTCAAGAGAAGAACTTGCCCTTTGCAAACGCTAATCACCCCAAAGCATTTTAAGTCAATGAAATTATGCTTTGGCCTGGTCTATATGTTAGGTAAAACCAATGACTGCAGATGCTGGAAACCAGATTCTGGATTAGTGGTGCTGGAAGAGCAAAACAGTTCAGGCAGCATCCGAGGAGCAGTAAAATCGACGTTTCGGACAAAAGCCCTTTATCAGGAATACAGGCAGAGAGCCTGAAAGGTGGAGTGATAAGTGAGAGAAGGGTAGGGGTGGGGAGAAAGTAGCATAGAATACAATAGGTGAGTGGGGGAGGGGATGAAGGTGATAGGTCGGAGGGGGAAAGGGTGCAGTGGATAGGTGGAAAAGAAGATAGACAGGTAGGACAAGTCATGGGGACAGTGTTGAGCTGGAAGTTTGGAACTGGGGTGAGGTGGGGGAAGGGGAAATGAGGAAACTGTTGAAGTGCACATTGATGCCCAGGGGGAAGATGAGGTGTTCTTCCTCCAGGCATCTGGTGGTGAGGGAGCGGCGGTGAAGGAGGCTCAGGGCTGACTGGGAGGGGGAGTTGAAATGTTAGGCCATAGGGTTGTGTGGTTGATTGGTGCGGGTGTCCTGGACATGTTCCCTAAAGTGCTCTGCTAGGATGCCACAATAGGAATTGCAGCCCATCCTGGCACCTTCCCCTGCCACCGCAGGAATTGCAAGACCTGCACCCACACCTCCTCCCTCACCTCCATCCAAGGCCCTAAAGGAGCCTTCCACATCCAACAGAGTTTTACCTGCACATCCACTAATATCATTTATTGTATCCATTGCTCCTGATGCGGTCTCCTCTACATTGGGGAGACTGGGCGCCTCCTAGCAGAGAGCTTTAGGGAACATCTCTGAGACACCCGCACCAATCAACCACACCGCCCTGTGGCCCAACATTTCAACTCCCCCTCCCATTCTGCCGAGGACGTGGAGGTCCTGGGCCTCCTTCACGGCCACTCCCTCACCACCAGACGCCTGGAGGAAGAACACCTCATCTTCCGCCTCGGAACACTTCAATCCCAGGGCATCAATGTGGACTTCAACAATTTCCTCATTTCCCCTTCCCCCACCTCATCCCAGTTCCAAACTTCCAGCTCAGCACTGTCCCCATGACTTGTCCTACCTGCCCTATCTTCTTTTCCACCTATCACCTTCATCCCCTCCCCACTCACCTATTGTAGTCTATGCTACTTTCTCCCCACCCCCACCCTCCTCTCACTTATCTCTCCACCCTTCAGGCTCTCTGCCTGTATTCCTGATTATGGGCTTTTGCCTATATTCCTGATGAGCTCCTCGGACGCTGCCTGAACTGTTATGCTCTTCCAGCACCACTAATCCAGAATCTGGTCTACATGTTGCTGACTGTGCAGGAAATCCAGCAGCCAATTTCCACACAGCAAATAATCTGCAAATGCCATTGAAAAAATGATCGCCAGTTCCCAAAGTATATGTGGTCACACAACAATTCACAACATAGTGCACACAATGGAGGATGGTGCAGTTGAATGTTAAATGATCAAATAATCCTCTTTCTGGGTTTTAGTTGAGGGATAACTATTGCCCAGGACTCCAGGGAAAACTCCCTTGCCCTCTCTATTCTTAGTTTCAAAGTGCTACTGAAGTATATTTAAGAGAGCCTTCTAAATTAAAGAAAATATTAGCTTTGTTTAAGAAACTCGCCATACTGTGGCTTCATCTTGTCATGAGGCTACAAACACGACAAGGTCATGTGACATTTCAACATGATTTTAGTTACAGTAACAATGTGGAGGTAACGGTGTTGGACTGGGGCAGGACGGTAATAAAAATATCTTCCTGCAATTGTACAGACCTTCGGTGAGAATGCACGTGAAGTATTGTGCTCAGTTTTAGTCTCCTTATTTGAGGAAAAGAGTGCAACATGGATTTACCAGACTAATCCCTGGAATTGCAGGAGGGGAGATGAGGAAATGGGGCTTATATTCTCTAAATTGTTGAAAACCAAGTGGTTATCTCATTAAAATTTACAAAATTCATACCCGGCATGAAAGAATAGATGTGGATTGGCTTTTTGCTTTGAACCAGGGGACATAATCTCAGGATAAGGGGCCATCATCAGCATCATTGGTAGTCCCTCGCAGACGGGGATGACACCCTTCCACTCTCAAGATGAGTCTGTAGGTGGCTGAACAGACCAATACGGCTTCTGCAGGCTCTGTTACACTTGGAGCTGATGCTGGTCATGGGAAGGCATGGGTGAGGCTTTATTATGGCAGCGTGCTCATCATGCTGTTTTCTCAATGGCAAATCTCGAGGTGCTCACCACCTTCCAGATGCTCTTCCACCACTTTGGATGGTCTTGGGCTAATGATTCCCAGGTATCTTCACCAGTGAAGCCTTGAGGGTATCCCTGAAACACTTCCTCTGTCCACCTGGGGCTCACCTGCCGTTTCAGAGCTGGGAGTAGAGCACCTGCTTGGAGAGTCTCTTGTCAGTCATGGGGACGACATGCAGAGCCCATTGCAGTTGATCAAGGGGGGTTTCAGTGCCTCGATGCTAGGGATATTGGCCTGATCAAGGATGCTGGTGTTGGTGTTTTGGTCCTCCCAGCGGATTTGCAGGATCTTGTCCAGGCAGTGTTGGTGATACTGCTGTAATGCCATTACACATCTCAGAGCTATATAGGAGGGTGGGAACCACCTCAACTCTGGAAACCATGAGTTTGGTGTCAGAGCTGATGTTGCTCTCCTCGAACACCCTTCTCCTCAGGAGTATCCTGAGGAGGGGAGGAATTTCTTCACTCAGAAGATGGTTAATTTTTGGAATTATCCACTCGAGGGGGTTGTGCAAGCTCAATAATTGAGCAGGCTTCAGACAGAAACCAATAGCATTCTGGATATTAATGACTCCAAGGGATAGAGGGAAAGCACTGGAAGGTGGACTGAGGTAGCTGATCAAATGATCTAACTGAATGGTGGAGCAGGCTCAATGACCTGAATAGCCTACTCTGACTTCTACATTTCTACATCCTGTGCTGATGCATTAGCGTATCATGCAATCTGTCTAACCTGCATCTTACAACCAGCTCCCCCATCCCCTTCATATCACTCCTTTCCTCATATTGTAATTATTTACAGCCATGGTCCCAAGGGGCGAACTCTCAGAAACAAAGTCGAGAGTATGGTGCTGGAAAAGCACAGCAGGTCAGGCAGCATCTGAGCAGCAGAGAATGGACGTTTCAGGCAAAAGCCCAACTCATTCCTTATGAAGGGCCCTTGCCCGAAACATTGATTCGCCTGTTCCTTGGATGCTGCCTGACCTGCTGTGCTTTTCTAGCACCACACTCTCGACTCTGATCTCCAGCATCTGCAGTCCTCACTTTCTCTGAAACAAATTCCACCTGAAAGGCAATTCCTCCAACAGTGCAGCAGATCCTCAAGAGTGCACAGGACTGTCAGTGTCAGAAGCAGCAAATAAGGTAAAGTGTTACAAGTTTTGGAAACATCACAAGTCCATCAAACCAAGATGGCAGATCACCTACAAGGGTTTGTGCACTTGACATCAAGCTCACTAGGTTCAGAATGGCGCACTCGATACACGATTGCAGTACTTACGGAATAAAATATTTACTGTCTGTTATGGAGCCAAGAATCTTCTGTGGGTTTCTTTTTTATCATTAGCTCGCCTTAAACAACTCCTAATTGTTATTTTTCAATCTGCATCCTGTTTTGATGCAGTTTGCAACCTCAGGCCAAAGCTGAGGAAGTTTACTGTACAGTTCATGTGCTGTTTGTTTTAATGTGTGATCACACACTACAGGCCATTGCTCACATCCCAGATGCAGAACATCCCTTGTCGCCACCACTGTATCTGATTTGTCATGCTGCTCATCCACTATGCACAACTGGACAAACTGAGAGGCCCTACAATTAGCAATTGGGAAGTCCAAAGTTATTGCCAATGATTCTAGATTGAAACAGCATTTCACTAGCACTGGTTTCAGACCTCTGCTGACACTGGGTGCACACTCTTCCATATCTTATTTGACCATGATAAAGCAAACATACACCATGGAGAGAGTGCAGTGCTGGTTTATCGGGCTGATTTTTGGGATGGTGAGTTTGTCACATAAGGAGATACTGGGTTGACTGAGCCTGTATTCACTGAAGTTTAGAAGAATGAGAGAGAATCGCATTGAAATATATAAAATTTTGACAAGGTTGAAGAACCTGGATGTAGCAATCATGTTTCCATTGTTCAGGAGTACAGATCAAGAGGTTGTGACCTCAAAATATGGAATAGGCCATTTGGTGCTGAGATGAAGAGAAATATATTCACTCAAAGGTTGGTGAGCCTGGAATTCTCTACCTGAGAGGGTTGTGGAGGCCAACTCACTGAACTATTTAAGGAAGAGATACAGATTTCTAGAAGCCAACAGTGTCAAGAGGTATGGGAAGAGAGCAGGAAAATGGTGTTACATAAACCATCAACTACAGTCAAGTTGAATGGTGAGGCAGGCTTGATGGGCCAAATGGCCTTTTCCTACTTCTATTTTCCATGATTCGATGTTTCAAAGGTGACATTCTGACCCCTATGTCCTCACCACCATGGAAGACTGCCAACTTCCACCCACTTCTTGCTGAAAGCCACAACCCATTGATACCTCCAGACTTGAATACTCCAACATCATTGTGATCTCCCACCATCCATAATCTCTTAAAACTTGGTTTATCCAAAATTGTACTGTCCATATCCCATCCACAAAAACCCCTCATGTTTGACAACTCACAGCGGCTCCCAGATCTGAAAACCCAAAATCGAAATTCTCAGCCTTGCATTCTAATCTTTTTACAGCCTCACAACTGCTTGGGTGACATTTATGGCCTCTCCTGTTGGGCAGCTTGGTGGCAGGGAGGGCACTTAATTGAGTAGAACAGTGGCGGGTAAGAACGCACTGCCTTCCCACCTGCCTCCCTCTTGCTGCCAACAAAGGCAGTTAATGCCCTCTTGAAGACAACCTAGAAGCTTGGAGGAGGCAGGTTCAATTGAGATTATCAAGAAGCCACAGGCTGGTTAATTAAAACAGGAAATTGCAAGGATAATAATAGAGGTATGATGCTCATTTAGAGGGCCTGTGCACACACGATGGGTGAATGGTCTTTCCCTTTAACCATTGCAAGCCACTGATTCCGTAATTCTGAGTATAAATGCAAGTTGTTTTGGTTGTTCGCTGTACTAATGCAACAATAATAAACCCACTTAAGTCCTGAGGAACGCACTGAGATAGTATAAAAGAGCAGGAAGTCAAACTGATAGAGTGGAGTAATCCTGAATTAGCAGACAGTGAAGCTGCACTTTAGCTGATTAACTGATGATTCAGCCTTGAGCAAGGTGAGTGAAGTTCTAGAAGCTTCCCACTGCCCATTTCTAACGGTTTTGTTGATTATCCTGCATTGTCATACATAAATGCTGCAGCTTTCCTCAAGGCAGTGGATCCCCTCCTCTCTGACCTATCACCATCACCCCCCCACCTTCATCTACCTATCACATTCCCAGCTAGTTCACGCGCCCCTCCCCCACCCCTCCCATTTATCTCTCAGCCTCCTTGGGCCTCCCCCACATTCCTGACGAGGAGATCATGCTCGAAACGTCGACTTTCCTGCTCCTCAGATGCTGCTTGAACTGCTGTGCTTTTCCAGCACCACACATTTCGACTCTGATCTCCAGCATCTTGCAGGTCCCATTTTTTCCTAATGGATCCCTGGCCACGTTTTGTCTTCAGAAATCTACAGAGAAGGGTGAAGACTGAAACTGATTTCTCAGCAACTCTCGGAAGGTGAGGCTTTTGAGGCATTGGTAGCAAAGGAACCTGGGTAGTGGACTGCGCAAAAATGGTGACAATATTTAGAGAAGGAAATTCAGAATAGAAACAGTTATAGACACATCCAACAGGAAACGACAAGAACAAACAAGAGTGACATCTGAAATCATGGATTACTCAAGCCTTCACAAATTAAAAAAAACTTGCAATCACCAACCTTACTTCAACCTGTAATGAAAAACCATGGAATGTTCACTGTACTTTGTGACTGTGCTGAGGTCATTATGAGCATTGAATATGGTGACATTGAGAAGGTTGGACATGAGTTTTATTCTCAGTTGCCAATTGCTTCTCTGAAGGCAGTGGCGTACATGGCAGACCCAAGATTCCATCGGCCCTATTGGAGAGACATACAAGGATTCCCATAATTTCAAAGGAGAGCAGTGGGGAATCCCCCAGCGTCCTGGCCAATAATCAATGCTCAACCAAGATAACTGAGGCAGGTCAGGACATCAATATGTCACGCTTGGTTGCAGGATTCTGTAGTGCCCAAATTGGTTGCCATGTGTCCTGCAATATGACACTTCAGAAGTACAGTATTGGCTATAAAACACTATGAAGTATAAAAACATATGCAGAGGAACCTCGATTATCCGAATATCAATTATCCAAATTTCGGATTATCCAAAGAAGATCTCAAGGTCCCAATAGAAACATGACATCAAAGAGGTGTTTCAACACTGATCGCATCTTTCGTTTACAATGATTAAAAATGAACTAGGCTCACTGAAATACTGCCAAGGCCGGGTCGACGGTTGTGGCGGGGGGGGGTTTGCTCACATACGGTCTGCTGCTGCTGCTGCTGCCTAGTCTCCTGAATGGGGAGCGGACTTAGCAAGTGCTCGCTGTGTCAATCCCATTGAACTTAAGGGGCGAGGCTTCAGCAATGCTGCAGGTCCATTACACTATGTGTCTGCTCAGAATCAAACCCTGAGACAGAGGGAGCAAGGCAGACAGACTGAGGAAAAAGGAAACTTCAGAAAACTCTGAGCCCCAGAGGTGAGGCATTGAATCAATTAACCGAATAATCAATTATCCAAATGAAATAGTGCCCGCCCAACTCGTTCAGATAATCGAGGTTCCTCTGTATCGATATTTTCCTTTTCGTCAGGTACCCACGGTAGCCTCTCAGAGGAATGGCCTGTTGACAAACCTCCCCACCCCTACCAACCTCAACTTTCAATGTGGCAAAGTAATTTGGGGAGGTGGGAAGAGGTGAGAGGGAAGATGATAAAACACATCGTTAACATAATGTCAATTACAAAACCAGCTCCCCCCTCATCAGGAATGAAAACTGCCTAAATGCATTTCAACACAAACCAAGTTAATTGATCTAGCACCTTTAGCATATTGAAACATCCCAGAATGTTTCACAGGAACATTATAAAAGAAAGTGTTCTTCAGCCACATAGGGAGATATTCGGTCAGATAACCAAAAGCTTAGTTGAAGATGTATGTTGTAAGGAGAGTCTTAAAACAGGAAGGTGAAAGAAAGAGTCGACAGGTGGAAAGATTAGAGAGGGAATTTCAGATCTTGGAGCCCAGCAAATGGAAGCATGGCCACCATTTCACATCAAAAACATACACACACCAGTATAGTCTAGGCTTAATCACAGGGTTAGACGTGAAAGGCCACACCTCACAGATTCTGCGTATCACCTCAGCATATTTCCCCCCCAACTCAAGCTTGTTTTAGATTAGATTCCTGACAGTATGGAAACAGGCCCTTCAGCCCAACAAGTCCATACCAACCCTCCAAAGAGTAACCCATCCAGACCCATTCCCCATATTCACCCGACTATGGACAATTTAGCATGACCAATTCACCTAACCGGCACATCTTTGGATTGTGGGAGGAAACCGGAGCACACGGAGATATGGGAAGAACGTGCAAACTCCAGACAGTCAGTTACCCAAGGCAGGAATCGAACCTGGGTCCCTGTGAGGTAGTAGTGCTAATCACTGAGCCACCGTGCCGCCCATTGTTCACGAAGTTCAAATTCTATGCTTGCAGCAGAGCTTTTTTCCAGCATTCTATTTTGCTGGAAATAGAATGCTGGAAAAGTGGTCTCAGCAGTAAACCACTTAAAAGGCTACTCCTAATGTTAGTTTAACCTGCATGTATTCCAATCTTTTCCCACCATCGAATTATTGGTTAAGCAACGATGAACCTTCATCGGATGTGGGAGAAGTAGATTGGAATAGTATCGCTGTTTAAATGCAGATTACAGAGGACCATCTAAATGTCAAATGGTGTAGATAACCAAAGGAAGAAATCTGAAATAAAACTGATGCCCTCTCAACTGTATTATAGGGGCAGCAGATAAATCAGAGATGGATCGGAATGAAATGAAGCTTTTTTGGCAACTTTCATAGAATCATAGAACCCCTACAGTGTGGAAGCAGGCCATTCAGCCCATCAAGTCCACACTGACCCTCCGAAGACCATCCCACCCAGACCCACCTCACCCCTACACACCCTATCTCTGTAACTCCACATTTACTATGGCTTCACATCCCTGGACACTATGGGGCAATTTACCTGAACCTGCACATCTTTGGACAGTGGGAGGAAACCGGAGCACACAGAGGAAACACATGCAGACACAGAGAGAATGTGCAAACTCCACACAGACAGTCGCTTGAATCGAACCTGGGTCCCAGTGTTGTGAGGCAGCTGTGCTAACCACTGAGCTACCATCCCAGAATTGTATCTCACCTTGTGATTATTGGTTCACTGGGAAAATACCTCAAGCTACAGTCTCAATCTTCACTGCATTATCCCCAACCCATCTGAGCTCCAGAGTTAAGGACATCTCCTCAGAGTTGGAGAGGAAAGTGGAGTGGGACAGCAAGGATCCAGTTTGTAATCCGCTTTGGAATCAGTGATATGGGTAGAACCAGAAATGATGTCCTGCTGGGAAGGTTTGGGGACTTAGGGACCAAATTAAAACACGGAATAACAAAGATAGACAATTTTGGACTGTTGCTTAATCCACAAGATATTTATAATGTGGAGGAGCCAGTGTTGGACTGGGGCAAAGAAAGTTAAAAGTCACACAACACCAGGTTATAGTCCAACAGATTTATTTGGAAGCACAAGCTTTCAGAGTGCTGCTCCTTTATCGGGTAGCTGTGGAGCAGGACCATAAGACGTATAATCTTTTGCTGTAAATTCTGTGTCTTTTGGTCCTGCTCCACAACCACCTGATGAAGAAGCAGCGCTCTGAAAGCTAGTGCTTCCAAATAAACCTGTTGGACTATAACCTGGTGTTGTGTGATTTTTAACTTTATCCATGTGATATTTGGCATGGGGTCAAACATATTGGAGAACTAAGTGTACAACTCAGAGTGGTGTGGGAAGAATGGATTTTAATTCAGGGCCCTAATACACTAGCGACAGCTATGCTGTGGAGATGGACTTTACTTAAACTAGGCTGGGATTAGTGTGCTGGTTAAATGTATAACTAGAGCGCTGCACAGGACTTTGAACAATTGGAGGGAAAGAGGGAAGAGAAAGGATACTTAGTAATCCAAAGAAAAAGGTTGAGGCAACAAAACAATGTGGGTAACGACAGGTAGGGTAGGACAGGAAGGAACAGAGAGTTTAACAGCAATTGTGCAGCAGTGATTAGGATCCCTGGAGGGAATTGCAGTTACTAATTACCTTCATTTCCACTGAAATTCTCTGAGGGATTTGAGGGATATGGGATGTAGGCAGGAGGATGGGGAGTTGAAACACAGGATCAGCTATGATTATATTGAATGGTGCAACATTATCAATGGGGCCGAATGGTCTCCTATCTCTCATGTTCGTATGTCAAGAAAAGTATTACCAAGACTGTGATTTCAAACTACTCCTTGTCCCGGGCTGAAACACTGTCTTTGAGGAAGGTGCATGTACAAAAATAAGGAAGTTTGAAAATGTATTTCTGTTGAGGGATGAGACCATAAGATCAATGAAGAGGTCCTCAGGATATTGGAGGCGGGTAGATCGTGGTGAATACATCATCATGAAAAGGCCACAAAGTTGGGCTGTTCCCATTTTAAGGTCTGGGCATTTACTGAAGGAGATGATCAAAGGAAGATTAGAGACATGTGGACCATAAGAGAGAAGAGAATGATAATGTTCAACAACTTATAACTGAAAGTGGAAGACTTGTCGAGAGAGGAAAGTGTAAGACTGCAAAGTGAAAGGAGCAGTGCAAGTGCCCTTAGGCAGATCACTTCAGCTAGATCAAAAAAACTTGTTGCATGAACAATTCTCCTCTTCTTCCCACTGGTTCTTTTGCTAATTATCCTAGATCTTTTTCCTGTAATGTTATCAATCCTCTTGACCCTGTAAGCAACTTCCCCTTATCTACTCTAACAAAATTCTTTACAATGTTGAACCATTCTATTTGGTCTCCCCTCAACTTTCTCCTGACATCACCTGATAAAGCAACAGCACTCCAAAAGCTTGTGATTTCAAATAAACCCGTTGGACTAGAACCTGGTGTTGTGTGTCTTCTGACCTTGTCCACCCCTCTAACACCAGCACCTCCACATCTAGGAAATCAATCTCAGCTTCTGCAGTCTCTCCACTTTCAGTGAAATCCCTCATCCCATAATTGCAAAGTTTATACTGCCTTTAATTTTTGTTGGGATGTGGTTGTCGATGTCAAGGTCAGCATTTGTTACCTATCCCTAATTGTCCTTTAACTGAACTGTTGCTAGGCAATTTAAGGGACAACTACATTGAGGTGGATCTGGAGCCACATGTAGGTCAGACTGGGTATTGGAGGCAGATTTCCCTCCAGATGGGTTTTTTTATAACCATTGATGACATTGATGGTGACCATTTCTGAGACAGGTATTATATTCCAGATTTATTAATTGATTTTAAATCCCATCAGCTGCTATGGTAGGATTTGAACCTATGCCCCAGAGCATTAGCCTGAGCCTCTAGATTAAAAGTCCTCTGACAAGTGATTCAAGCACAAAACACCAGTTGCCGTTGCGGCTATAATACAGTCTACATTGTACAAGGTTAACAGATGCTGTGGTGAAAGTTGACATAGACATCTGATATTGACATTCAAATAGAGTCAAATCGCAGGTCTTCCATTATAAAACTGATAAATTCTCTTTGCTTGGTGACAGATATCTACCTCACCTGCAATTTTATTTTTTATTCATGCTCTAGTAGGTGCCATGGGCACAGCTAGCACTTGTTGCCCTTGAGAGGGTGTCAGTGCTGGGCAATCTTTCAAAACAGTTTGTGAATGCGAAATACTGCAGATGCTGGAAATCTGAAACATATAACTCAGCAGGTCTGGCAGCGTCTGCGGAGAGAGAAGCAGAGTGAACGGCCCAAGTCCTGACGCTTTTTCAGAAATGAGTTCTCTCTGCCAGAACTTGCTGAGTCACTGCAACATTCTTTGACTCATTGAGTCATAGACATGTACAGCATGGAAACAGACCCTTCGGTCCAACCTGTCCATGTTGACCAGATATCCCAATCCAATCTCGTCCCACTGTCAGCACCCAGCCCATATCCCTCCAAACCCTTCCTATTCATATACCCATCCAAATGCCTCTTAAATGTCGCAATTGTACCAGCCTCCAACACTTCCTCTGGCAGCTCATTCCATACACGTACCACCCTCTGTGTGAAAAAGTTGCCCCATAGGTCTCTTTTATATCTTGCCCCTCTCCTCCTAAACCTATGCCCTCTAGTTCTGGACCCCCTGACCCCAGGGAAAAGACTTTACCCTATCCATGCCCCTCATAATTTTGTAAAACTCTATAAGATTACCCCTCAGCTTCCGACACTCCAGGGAAAACAGCCCCAGCCTGTTCAGCCTCTTCCCTATAGCTCAAATCCTCCAACCCTGGCAACATCCTTGTAAATCTTTTCTGAACCCTTTCAAGTTTCACAACATCTTTCCGATAGGAAGGAGACCAGAATTTTGCTTCTTCCTAAGCAGTTTTGGTCTGTCCGGTTGACAGAGCATTGTTCAATAGGGAATTCCAGGATAAAAGCTCAGAGACAATGAAGGAACCAACCCAAAGATATAAACAGAAAGCAGGAATCACGTACACTGCTTTGCCTGAAGATGTTGCCTAGGCGGGTGACGAAATGTCCGCAAATGAGACTCCCAGATCAGCGAGCAAATCTACACCCAGAACCTCAGCAAATCTTCTCAAAACTTGCGAAGGTATATGTTCCAGTCAGGATGGAACACAAAATTAAGTTGGAGACAAACTTGGAGACGGTGGTATTCTCAGAAGAATGTTGCTCTTGTCCTTCTTGGCGATTAGGGAGGTGCTGTCAAGGAAGCCTTGGTGAGTTGCAGCAGTGCTTCCTGTTAACAACACACACATAATCCTAGATCCTGACACTAGGGTAGATATTTGAAGATTTTCTGCACTGCAGTCTAGGACTTGACCAATTTGGTCAATCATGGTGCTCCTGGGTCACTGTCATTGCAGAGCACTTTCATCTCTGGAAACAAACCATTGTTTTTTTGGAAAAGTGGACAAAAAAAAACAATCCTAACTCTCCAATGCAGTAGTGAGGGAGTGTTGCATTGTATTGGATGAGACATTAAGCAGAGGACTGATCAATTATCCCTTGGCATTATTCAAAGTGAGCATGGGAGTTTTCACCAGATCCTGGCCTGGCGTTACCCCTAATCAAACATCATCTAAAACAGATGATCTGGTCATTAACCCTGACTGTATGTGGGAGCTTGCTGTATACAAACTGGCTGGGAATTCCTACATAACAACATTGATGATACAATGGAAAATAGTTCATAGCCTATAATGCGCTTCGGCACTTCACAAGATTATCAAAGATTCTTCAGAAATGGAAGGGCCTTTTTCTGTAGTAAGGAGTTTTTGTTTGATGCCCTGGAAACCATATTCCCTCGAATAAAAACATTTTTCCAACAGATTAGTCTCACCGGAGCTAATTTCACGGTCATCCTACAGCAGCTGTACCAGCAGCTCAGTGGCAGCACACAGATTTGTCAAACTGATAGAATTAGGAAGTGCAGTGACATGCAGCTGCCAGGCCCCTCCTGCCCCTGGCACTAGGGGATTCAGGAGCCTCTCCTCCCATGTCAACACAGAGACAGTCTACAATCCCATTGCCAGACGTGAAGACTGTAGCCATCAGTGTGTTGTCCAGTGACCCCTGGAAATTAATCACTTCCTGGGAACAAGATAACAGGGAGACAGAGGCCCAACAAGGGTGAAAGAGCATGACCTTGCACACAGCACTGCATGTCAATCTCCTTAATTTCATCATTGGATAATGAGTGAAAGGGTTTATTAGTAACTAAATAGGAAGTTAAGGCCTGCCTAATTTAAGTTTGCATTGGTGGAAGCTTGAGTCTATTATTCAATATGGTTTCTGTGGAATCACTTTAGCAGAGGGACGAGGAGAGACTGTGAGATGTAAGAGTGAAGTGGGATCACTGTGGAGGTGATAGGACTAGTAATCCAGAGAACAAGCTAAGACTCTGAGTGATGTATGGCATGATAAATGATAATCTCCATCTATTACATTGTGACACTTACATTAGCTCCCGTAACTTAAACATGTGATATGGTCACATAGTGCTGAATAACTCAATGAACCTTTATTACAGTGACTGACATTTACTAATTTACATACAATGCAATCACAGGCACTTACTAATCTGGGCTCAGGCTAAGCAATTCAGATGCACAGTGGCATACTTCCCTCAGTGTGCCACACTTCAAGAGGTCAGAGCTCGATATAATGGAGATTGAGAATTTTATACCATTAGGTCACATGGTATAATATGGTGGTGACATCCTGAGCATGCCCCTTAAAGGTATATTGTATATCTGCTGTGAGACAGAATACAATACTGGGGACCCAGGTTTGAAACTCATCCTGTTAGATGTGAATTTGAATATTAAAAACTCTCGAATTAAAAATTCCATTGATGACCATTAAAGATTATTGTAAAAACCCACCTTATTCGCTGATGACCTTGAGGGAAGGAAATCTGCTGTCCTTACCTGAATGAAATACAAGTGACTGCAAACCCACAGAAATCTAGATGAACCTTAAACTGCTGTCTGAAATGGCCACTGGTTGCACAAAATTATTAAAAAGCCTCAAAATAGGAATGGAACTGATAGGCCACCAGCCACCAGCCACCAGCAACCAGCATCAATGGCGGCAAACTCATCATTATTGATCTTGCAAAGTTCTCATTACCAACATCAGTGGGCTACTGCCAAAAATTGGAAGAGCTGCCGACAGACTAGTCAAGCAACAGGACAAATCCAACCCAGCCAACTAGTTCCATTTCCATTCATCAACTTCTGCTCATCCAACAAAGACCTTTCTGTAAAATGATAGATAAGGTCATCAACAATGCAGCACTTGCTTAGCAATAACCTGCTTACTGACACTCAGTTTCAGTTCCACGTGCGCCATTCAGTCCTTGACCTCATTACAGCCTTGGTTCAAACATGGACAAAAGATCTAAACTACGGAGGTGAGGTGAGAGTGACAGCCCTGGATATCAAGGCCACACTTGACTAAATGTGATATCATGGAGCGGTAGCAAAATGAGTTAATGGGAATCAGCGGGAAAACTGACATCTCTGCAGAAATTCCTCAGGGTAGTGTCCCAGGCCCAACAATCACCTGATTGATCAATGACTTTCCCTCTAACTAAAGGTCAGAAGTGAGGATGTTTGCAGCTGATTGAACAATGTTCAGCACCATTCACAACTGCTCAGATACTGAAGCAGTCCATGTCCAGATGACAAAGTGGCAAGTAACCCCTGCACCACACAAGTGCCAATCAATAACCAGCTCCAACAAGAGAGAATGTAACCATCACACCTTGACTTTCAATGGCATCACCATCACTGAACCAACCACAATCGATATCCTGGGGATTACCATTGACCAGAATCTGAACTGGACTAGCCTTATAAATACAGTAGCTACAAGAGATTACTTACAGTGTGGAAACAGGCCCTTCAGCCCAACAAGTCCACACCGCCCCGCCGAAGCGCAACCCACCCGTACCCCTACATTTACCCCTTACCTAACACTACGGGCAATTTAGCATGGCCAATTCACCTGACCTGCACATCTTTGGACTGTGGGAGGAAACTGGAGCACCCGGAGGAAACCCTCGCAGACACAGGGAGAATGTGCAAATTCCACACAGTCAGTCGCCTGAGGCGGGAATTGAACCCGGGTCTCTGGCGCTATGAGGCAGCAGTGCCGAAGATCAGAAGTTAGGAATCCTACCATGAGGAACTCATCTTCCGACTCCCCAAAGCCTGTCCAACATCTACAAGGCATAAGTCAGAGGTATGATGGAATACTGCCCAATAGCTTGAATAGGTGCAGGTCCAACAATACTCAAGAAGCTTGACCTCATCCAGGATAAATTAGTCCTTCTGACTGGTGTCACATGCATTAAGATTCACTCCCTCTACTGTCGATATTCTGTCTCAGTAATGTGCACCACATGGCAGAAATTGTGCAAAGCTGCTTAGAGAGAACCTTCTAGACCTAGAACCACATCCATTTAGAAGGGCAAGTAGACAGAAACCTAGGACTACAACTATCTATAAGTTATCCCCAAGCCATTCACCGTCTTGACTCGGAACAATATCACTGTTTCTTCCGTGTTGCTGGGTCAAAATCCTAGAATTCCTTCCCTCACAGCATTGTGAGTCTACCTGCACCAAAATGGCATCAGTTCAAAAAGGCAGCTCACCAGCACCTTCTAAGGGCAATTAGGAATGAGAAAGAAATGCTGGCCCAGGATACATATATAAAAGTTTAGCCCTTACAGCCTTTGAGCTTGTTAAATGTTGTGTTATATGCCAGAATTGCACTGATGCCTGTTCTAATTAAGGGCCTCAAACACATATGACTTTCAAAGGCTGTTCATTTACATTTCTACTTATTAAGAAAACAAACTAGAAACAGTCTATAGGCTTAAATCTTTTGAATATTCCACTGCAAGATTGAGTGTGTGAATGATGCTGAGGTGGATGGGTTTGGGGGAGCAGTGTTGTGTGTGGGTCATGGAAGCGTTCCAATATAGCTCACAATAATTATCTTCTCTGGGCTTTCAGCAAGGAGCCAGATGATGGCATTGGATTTGATTGGCTCCAACAAAGACCTATCTAAGAGATGATGGGCTGAACAGCTCCATGGCAAGTAAACAGTATAACATTAAGCCACGTAGGGAGATATTAGGTCAGATGAGCAAAGACTCAGCAGTTATCAATGAGGATTTTAAAGGAGGCAGGTGAGGGAGAGAACTCCCAGAAAGTACAGCCATTAATAATAGAGCAATTATGCACACCAACTGCCAGAATTTGAGGAGTGCAGATATCTTGGAGAGGATATTGGGCTGGAGGAGATTACAGAGAGTTAGGGAGGGATAAGGCTTGATTGAAAGCCAGTACAGGTCAGCAGACACAGAAGGGAATGGGACCCTCTGTGAGTTAAGACATGGGTGGCAGAGATTCGGATGATGATGAAGCAGCCAAGAATGCATTGGAATACTGGAGAAAGTGAGCACTGTAGATGCTAGAGATCAGAGTCGAGAATGTGGTGATGAAAAAGCACAACAAATCAGGCGGAATCCGAGGAGTAGGAGAGTTGACGTTTTGGGCAAAAGCCCTTTATCAGGAATGGTTCTCCTGCTCCTTGGACGCTGCCTGATCTGCTGTGCATTTCCAGCACCACACTCTTACCTGCATTGGAATACAGGTAGTTCTCCTATAATGCGATAGTTGCAAACCCATGTGACACTGTTGTTATCAAAACTGACGCAGTATAAATAGTGGGATCTATGGGAAAAACAGGGTTGGGGACAACCCACCAAAAATATCAGTACGGTGACTCAGTGGTTAGCACTGCTGTCTCACAGCACCAGGGACCTGGGTTCAATTCCCACCTCGGGCGACTGCCTGTGTGGAGTTTGCACATTCTCCCCGTGTCTTTATAGGTTTCCTCCGGGTGACCCAGTTTCCTCCCACAGTCCAAAGATGTGCAGATTAGGTGAATTGGCCATGCTAAATTGCCCATAGTGTTTAGGGATGTGTAGGGTAGGGAATGGGTCGGGGTAGGATATACTTTGGAGGGTCAGTACGGACTTGTTGGGCCAAATGGCCTGTTTCCGCACTGTAGGGATTTTATGAAAAATCGAAACAAAAACAGTAGTTCACCTAACATATATAATACAGTAAATTTAACATTTGAGATGTAAAATTACAAAGGAGGAGGAAGCTTTTTGGTCTACATTGACTCATTGAATGAGAAATATATCTGGATGATATCCCAGGCCTTCTCCCTATAGCTATACAGTCTTCTGATTAATCCAATTCCTTTTCAAAGACTTTGATTTAACCTGCCTCCACGCCCCCTCTCAGACAGCACATTTTAGACCTGAACCACTCCCCATGTGAAAATGTTTCTTCTCATATTGCCTTTGTTTGTTTTGTCAATCGCTTCAAATCAGCGTCCCCCTGGTTCTCGATCCTTACATCAGCTGAAGGAAAAGCCAGAAATACTGGTGAATAACACATACTGGTCTGACCTGTCTTGCATCCTTACAGATGGAGCTCTGGTATCTGCAGTATATTCATTTCCAGGGTATTACCATTTTAACATTGGGAAATAGGAACAGTTTCTCTGCACTGTTCGGAACACCATTATCGAATTTCCTCTTACACTACTCTAAGGAGCCATGTCTTGGACGTGCCCATGTTGGACTGGGGTGGACAAAGTTAAAAATCTCTCAACACCAGGTTATCATCCAACGGGTGTATTTGGAAGCACTAACTTTCTGAGCGCTGCTCCTTCAGCAGGTGGTTCTTCACACTCACCTGATGAAGGAGCGGCGCTCCAAAAGCTAGTGCTTCCAAATAAACCTGTTGGACTATAACTTGATGTTGAGACATTTTTAACCTTCTCTAAGGAGACCAGCTCCTAACCTATCCACAGGACTGAAATTCCTCAACCCTGCAATCACTCCCTGAAACTTATTTGAGCCCTTTCTAATGACTTCACATCCTTCTGAAACTATGGGGCCCAGCACTGGACGCAATGCTCCAGTTGAGGCTGAATCGATATTTTATACAGAATCATACAGTGTGGAAGCAGGCCATTCAGCCCATTGAGTCAACACTGACCTTCCGAAGAGCAACCTATGCCCTACCCTAGCCCTATAACCCTACATATTCCCTGGCTAATCCACCTACCCTATCCCTATAACCCTACATATTCCCTGGCTAATCCACCATATTTTTGGACTGTGGGAGGAAACCCATAAAAATATGGGGAGAACATGCAAATTTCACACAGTGAGCTACCCAAGGCTGGAACTGAACCCCGGTCCCGTGAGGCAGCAATGCTAACCACTGAACCACTGTGCCACCCAGGTTAATTATAACTTCTTTACTCTTGCATTTTATGCCCTTATTGATAGCACAGCATTGACAATGAATGGAGACACAGCATTGTCGCAACAAGAAGGCGGAACAGTTTGGAAACACAAGTCAATCTCTAGGTCAAACACTTGAAGGATCAGTTACAGCTTTAGATGTTCTTTGCATATTTCCAGCAGTCTGCGGTGTTTACGGTGACAGTGCTCTGTCTGTTGTGAAGATTTTGTTGCAGGGAGGAGTTGAACTGGTTGCCAGTGTGCAACCGTTTCCACAGAGCTACTGTTACATGATCTTACAGATTATGTTGTCATTGAGAATCACCATTCACTATTGGAAGAGGTGCTCGATTCGTGCTGATTTGACTGAGCTACCCCAAAACACCAGAGGTTCAGAAGCAATGGCAGCTTGGCTATTTTGTTTTCATGAAAACCGACACTATTATTTGATATGGAAACAGAAATTACTGGAAAACTTCAGCGGGTCTGGCAGCATCTGTGGAGAGACAATAACTCTTCAGTCTGAAATGTTAACTCTAATACTCTCCTCTGTATTCTCTCAGGGACCCTCACATCAACGATGGCCAGAATTTGATGCTGTAATCGAGCTGTAGTTCAGAATGAGAGCTGCTAGCTTCAATTGAAAGAAGCAGATAATCATCAAATAATGGTAAATTAAACCAAAAGAATTGCAGATGCTGTAAACCAGAGACAAGAATATAAATTGCTGGAAAAGTTCAGCAGGTCTGGCTACATCTGTGGAGAGACATTAACTCTAATTAGAACTCTAATTACACTTGAACATGGACTGCTTCAGTAGCTGATGAATCGCAAATGATGCTGAACACTGTGCAATCATCAACAAACATCCCCACTTCTGACCTTATGATACAGGGAAGGTCATTGATGAAGCAGTCGAGGACATTACTCTGAGGAACTCGTGCAGAGATGTCCTGGAAGTGACATGACTGACCTCTAACAACCACAATCATCTTCCTACGTGTCAGGTATGACTGCAATCAGCAGAGATTTCCCACGATTCCCATTGACTTCAGTTTTGTTTGGGTCCTTGATGCCACACTCAGTCAAATGTGGCCTTAGTGCCAAAGAAAGTCTCTCTCACCTCACCTCTGGAATTCAGCTCTTTTGTCCATTTTTGAACCAAGGCTGTAACGAGGTCAGGAGTTTGAGTGGCCCTGGCGGAACTCAAACTGGACATCACTGACCAGGTATAGTGCTGAACAGGTGCTACTTGATAGCACTGTTGGTGTAAGTGGACCAAAGCGATTCAAGAAGGCAGCTTTCCACTAACCTCTCAAGGACAAATAGGGATGGGCTATCAATGCTGGCCGGCCAGCGACGCCCAAGTCCCACAAATGAATTTTTAAAAAGACCAGGATGGATCATTCATGGAGCACTGTGGAGACCACACTGACCTCGCAGTGGGGGGTGGGGGGGTTGACTTTGGACTACGCTGGCAAGGTCTGGTGGCAATGGCCTCCTTTGGCAATCCTTTGGGAAGAGGATGGCCCTTCACTGCATCACCTTGTCTACCAGGACCTCAAGATCCCTGTTAGCAAAGCGTGGCACCAATTTGTCCTTTCAAACATGGTGGCAGCACCACAGATGCCAGTGTGGCCGGATATTTTGGCAGTGCAGCCATGTGAATGAGAGAATCAGGCCAGCCTTGAATAAGAGGGGCCACACTGCGGCATGGTACCTAGTCAGTGAGGTGAGTGTGGGATGACAATGCCAGAAATCTTGCTGGGCCTTACAGAGAGAAAGCCTCCATAAAACTCGACAAAAATTAAAATTTGCCAAAATATTTGAAGATTCAGGCCATTAGAGGATGGTGTAAAGGTCAGCAGGCACATGCTTAAGGTTTTGGGCAAGTAATACAGTGGGTGGGAGGGGTGAGGTGATGTGAGGAAAACCTGTTTTAAACCATGATTTGGAGATGGCGGTGTTGGACTGGGGTGGACAAAGTTAAAAATCACACAACACGAGGTTATGGTCCAACAGGGGTTTATTTGGAAGCACTAGCTTTTGCAGCACTGCTCCTTCATCAGGTGGTTGTGCAGAATTAGATTGTAAGATACAGAATTTATAGCAAAGGTTTACATTGTGATGTAATTGAAATTATGGAACATAGAACATAGATCATAAAACATTACAGCGCAGTACAGGCCCTTCGGCCCTTGATGTTTGCCAACCTGTCATGCCAATCTGAAGCCTATCTAACCTACACTATTCCATGTATGTCCACATGCTTGTCCAATGACGACTTAAATGTACTTAAAGTTGGCGAATCTACTACCGTTGCAGGCAAAGCATTCCATACCCTTACTACTCTCTGAGTAAAGAAACTACTTCTGACATCTGCCCTATATCTATCACCCCTCAATTTAAAACTATGCCCCCTCGTGCTCGCCATCACCATACTTGGAAAAAGGCTCTCCCTGTCCACCCTATCTAACCCTCTGATTATCTTATATGTCTCTATTAAGTCACCTCTCAACCTTCTTCTCTCTAACGAAAACAGCCTCAAGTCCCTCAGCCCTTCCTCGTAAGACCTTCCCTCCATACCAGGCAACATTCTAGTAAATTTCCTCTGCACCCTTTCCAAAGCTTCCACATCCTTCTTATAATGCGGTGAACAGAACTGTACACAATACTCCAAGTGTGGCCACACCAGAGTTTTGTACAGTTGCATCATAACCTCATGGTTCCGGAACTCAATTCCTCTATTAATAAAAGCTAAAACACTGTATGCCTTCTTAACAACCCTGTCAACCTGGGTGGAAACTTTCAAGGATCTGTGTACCTGGACACCGAGATCTCTCTGCTCATCTACACAACCAAGAATCTTACCGTTAGCCCAGTACTTTGCATTCCGGTTACTCCGACCAATGTGAATCACCTCACATGTGTCTGCATTAAACTCAATTTGCCACCTCTCAGCCCAGCTCTGCAGCTTATCCATGTCTCTGTGTAACCTACAACATCCTTTGTCACTATCCACACCTTAGCGTCGTCTGCAAATTTACTAACCCACCCTTCTACACCACCATCCAGGTCATTTATAAAAACGACAAACAGCAGTGGGCCCAACACCAACCCTTGCGGTACACCACTAGTAATGGACTCCAGGATGAACATTTCCCATCAACCACCACCCTCTGTCTTCTTTCACCAAGCCAATTACTGATCCAAACTGCTATATCTCCCACAATCCCATTCCTCCGCATTTTGTACAATAGCCTACTGTGGGGAACCTTATCGAACGCCTTGCTGAAATCCATATACACCACATCAACTGGTTTACTCTCATCTACCTGTTTGGTCACAGTCAGACACACAGACACTCCTACACACACACTCTTACAGACACACACATACTCCTACAGACCCATATACTCCTACAGACCAATCCCTCTCTCATACAAAAGCTCTCTCTGTGTGCACGTGGGTGTGTGAGATGGGGGCATTATGAGTATCTGTGAGAGAGTGTGATTGAAATTATATATTGAAAAAGACCAGGATTGTTTGTTAAGTCGCTCATCTTTTAGAATGAACATGTTGGTTTCAGTTCTTTCATATGTAAATTGCAAAACTTTTTTAAAGTTACATTCTCAAGTGAATTTTACCAATTAGTGTCATGCTAGCCCAGATAATGCATTTGAAAGTGTGAGGTGCTCTGTGTGTGACTGTCTGTGCCACAATGTTCAGACTGATTCTAATTCAAAAGATGGATTTACAGAATCTTACATGGATTCATGCAGTTTTTGAGCAAAATAAAATGTAATTCTGCAAATACAAATTCACCCTACAAACTTATGTGTATGTGTGTGTGTGCGCGCGCACGCGCATGTGGGTTTGTGAGGTGGGGGCGTTATGAGTATCTGTGGGAGAGTGTGTGTATGTGTGTGAGTGTGAGTGTAAAGAGAGTGCGTGTTTGCGTGTGAGTGTGAGAGTGTATGTGTGAGCGTATGAGAAAAAGCTTTTGTATGAGAGAGGGTCTGTGTGAGTATATGGGTCTGTAGGAGTATGTGTGTGTCTGTAAGAGTGTGTGTGTAGGAGTGTCTGTGTGTCTATGTCTGTGTGTCTGTCTGTCTGTCTGTGAGTGTACATCTGTCTGTGTGTGTCTTATTTGGAAGCACTAGCTTTCGGAGCGCTGCTCCTTCATCAGCCACAGACACTGCAGCCTACCCAATTTGATCATCAGTAAAATAATGAAAGATGTCATCGACAGTGCTATCAAGGAGCACCTGGTCAGCAATAACCTGCTTAGTGACACCCAGTTTGGGTTCCACCAGGGCCACTCAGCTCCTAACTTCATTAAAGCCTTGATTCAAACATGGACAAAAGAGCTACATTTAATTGTTACAATGAGAATGACGTATGGCCTTGACATCAAGGCCACATTTGACCAAGTGCGCCATTAAAATGTTGTAGAAAAACTGGAGTTAAAAACAATTAGGGAGAAAACTCACTGCTGATTGGAATTACACTTGGCATATAGGAACATGCAGACACAGACACACACGCACAGACAGATGCACACTCACAGATAGACAGACAGATGCACACTCACAGACAGACAGACACACACACACACTCCTACCTTCACACACTCACTGCTCCAGACCCATACACTCACGCAGACCCTCTCTCATGCACAAGCTCTCTCTCATACGCTCATACATTAACTCCCACACCCTCACACTGACTCATACCCCTTTACACTCACACACATACACACACTCTCTCACAAACACTCATAATTGCTCCCCCACGCATACACCCACATGCACACACACACACGTAAGTTTGTAGGGTGAATTTGTATTTGCAGAATTATATTTTAGTTTGCTCAAAAACTGCATGAATCCATATAAGATTCTGTAAATCCATTTTTTAGATTAGAATTAGTCTAAACATTGTGGCATAGTCGGTATCACTCAGGGCACCTCACACCTTCAATACATTATCTGGGCCAACACGACACCAATTGTTAAAGTTCACTTGAGAATGTAACTTTAAAGAAATTCTGTGATTTACATGTGAAATAACTGAAACCAGCTTGTTCATTTTTTTTAGAATTCCTACAGTGTGGAAACAGGCCTTCGGCCCATCAAGCCCACACTGAATCTCTGAAGAGTAACCCACTCCCTATTGTCCCACATTTACCCCAACTAATGCACCAGGCTACACACCCCTGAACACTACGGGCAATTTAGTCTTGCCAATCCACCTGACCCGCACATCTTTGGACTGTGGGTGGAAACCGGAGCACCTGGAGGAAACCCACACAGACACAGGGAGAATGTGCAAACTCCACACAGACAGTCGCCCGAGGTTGGAATCAAACCCAGGTGCCTGTCGCTGTGAGGCAGCAGTGCTAACCACTGAGCCACCGTGCCGCCCCAACATGTTCATTCTAAAAGATGAGAGACTTAACAAACAATCCATGTCTTTTTCAATATATAATTTCCATTCCATCACACTGTAAACTTTTGCTATAAATTCTGTGTCTTATGATCTTATTCTCCACAACCATCTGATGAAACAGCAGCACTCCAAAAGCTAGTGCTTCCAAATAAACCTGTTGGACTATAACCTGGTGTTGTGTGATTTTTAACTTTGTTTTAAACCGTGACTGGTAATGATCTGGACCTCACCATCTCATTTGTTCATTTTCATCGTGGCTGAATGCACTGGATACTTCAAAGGCTTTGGGCCCTGCCCACATTTCAGCAATATTTCTGAAGCCCTGTGCTCCAGAACCAGCCGCATCCCTGGCTTAAATGTTCCTGTACAGACTAAATGTCGCAAACTACCCAAAAATGTGAAAAACTGCCCAGGTATGCCCGGTACACAAAAATCAGAACCAGTCCAATCCAGCCAACCCAATGTGATCATCAGTAAAGTGATGGAAGGTGTCATCGACAGTGCTATCAAGCAGCACCTGCTCAGTGACGCCCAGTTTGGGTTCCACCAGGGCCACTCAGCTCCTGACCTCATTACAGCCTTGGTTCAAACATGAACAGAAGAGCTGCATTTAATTGGTACAAAGAGAGTGACATATGGCCTTAACATCAAAGCCATATTTGACCAAGTGTGGCATTAAGGAGTTCTAGAAAAACTGGAGTTAATAGCAATCAGGGAGAAAACTCACTGCTGATTGGAGTCATACCTGGCATATAGGAAGATAGTTCTTGGTGATTGGAATCTATCATCTCAATTAAAAGATATCTCTGCAGGAATTCCTCAGGATAGTGTCTTAGGCTCAACCATCTTCAATTGCTTCATCAATGATCTTCCCTCCAATATGAAGTCAGAAGTGGGGATAGTCACTGATGATTGCACAATGTTCAGCATCATTCACAGTTCCTCAGATACTGAAGCAGTTGATGTCCAAATGCAGCAAGAACTGGACAATTTCCGTGCTTGGGTGATAATTTCAAGTAATATTTTTACCACATAAGGGCTAGGGCAATGACCATCTCCAATATGAGATAATCTAACCTTTGACATTTAAGTGAATTAACATTGCTGAACCTCCTCATTATCAACATCCTGGAATTATCACTGACCAGAACTGAACTGGGTCAACCATCGAAATAATGTGGCTACAAGAGCAGGTCAGAGCTAAGAATACTATGGCAAGTAACTCACCTGCTGACTTCTCAAAGTCTATCCACCATCTACAATGCATAAGTCAGGAGTGTGACAGGATATTCCCCACTTGCCTGGGTGGGTACTGCTCCCATAACACTCAAGTAGCTTGTCACATCCAGAACAAAGTGGCCTATTGAACTGGTACCCAATTCACCACCTTCAACTTTCAGTCCCTTCATCACAGCTGCTCACCAGCAGCAGTACGTACCATCTATAAACACTGCTTCATGAACACTATCCAAACTATGACTTCTATCACTTAAAGGACAAGGGCAGCAGGTACCTGGTAACATGACCATCCTGACTGGGAACTATCTAAGGGTTTCTTCACTGTCGTTGCATCTCTAACATCACTGAGCGTCCCTACACCCGAAGGACTGCAGTGGTTTGAGAAGGCAGCTCATCCCCACCTACTCCAGAGCAGTTAAGAATGGGCAATAAATGTCAGTCGAACCAGTGTCTCCCATATCCCCTAAAGAAAAAATACTAAGAAACAGTGGAAACAGGTGTGATGTGGCTATATGTACTGTTCCATGAAAAATAGCTCTGGTGATCTTTATGCTTTGTGCCTCCAGCAAGGTTTAAATGATGTTCATCAGTAATTAGAAACATTAAATACTAAATCCAAACATGTATATCTTCTTAGCACAGCAGGTATTTAGTACTTATTTTTACCCTTTTACTGATTGAAACCCCTTTGTAATGAACTGTGGCCGAGGGGACAGACTGTTCCACACAGACCCAGTTGACTGTGGGTCAAAGCTGCCCTGCTGTCAGAGCCACTGAATTGTTTGCCTTGTGTTAAGAGCAAGGCAATAAGTTACCAAGCCTCGGTTTTCCCATGTGCTCTACTGCAGGTTAACTGCCCTGTAACCTCTGGCTGTGAAAGCATTGATATTCCTCGGGCTCCCTGGGGGAGGAAAAGAGGAAGAAACAGGTTAGAACAACACAGCTGTGAGAGAGGACATCCGATGGCCTAAAGGTCTGACATCTTCTAAAGCGCCGCTCCGGGTTAATTATCATCGTTTTTTTACTGCAGTGGTGACCACCAAAGATGGAGATAATCGCAGAGTTCAGTCAGCAACAGCTCCGTTCTAGGTGGCCTCTTTCTCAGTCTCAGGTCATTTTCATTAAACACAGCTTCTGATCTCTCTCTACTTCTTTCCCTTTGTTGTAAGCAGCACTGGCATTTGCTGCCAATCTTTAAGTGCCTTTGAACTCAGTGGCTTACTGGGGCAGTTAAGTAAGAACAATACCCCCTCAGTTCTGGAGTCACAAACAGGCCAATTTCTTTCCCTAAAGGGAACTGATGAACCAGGTGGGCTTTCTACAATGATCGATGGTAATTGTCATGGTAGCCATTGGTAAAACACAGTTTTATATTCCAGATCTATTCACTGAGCTTAAAGTCTGCTAGCTGCCATTGTGGGATTTGAATCAATGTCCCAGAGAATTACTCAGTGGCCTCTGGATTACTTCAATTACAAAATATACACCATTGTCACCACACTTGGACCAATTCATTCAAGTAAGAGCCCTCAATACGTTGACTTGGATTTGGTGTGGAGGAGGCCCAACGCTTGTCCTTCGTGGAGTAGGGGGTGGGGGGGGAGTTGAAGAGGTCGACCACAGAATGGTGGGGTTGTTTGAACTATCCTACCTGTCCATCTTCCTTCCCACCTATCCGCTCCACTCTCCTCTCCGACCTATCACTATCACCCCCCACCTGCATTTATCTATTGCTTTCCCAGCTATCTTTCCCCCAGCCCTACCCCCACCCTCCTATTTATCTCTCAGCACCCTTGCCCCCCACATCCCCACATTCCTGACAAAAAACTTATGCCTGAAACGTCGATTCTCCTGCTCCTTGGATGCTGCCTGAACTGCTGTGCTTTTTCACCGTCACACTTTTCCACTCTGATCTCCAGCATCTGCAGTCCTCACTTTCTCCTTTAACACAATCAAGTCCACCTTTGTCAACTTGATGTCCTTTATCTGGTACAAATTCATTTTTAAACTCCCCCACCTTCTGTCACCTCTGTGCCACCTCATTCTCGAAAGTCGAGGTGAGAAATCTCCTGTTGACAGGTCAGTGTAACATTGTGTTTGAGTGCAATTAAGAGGTGTGTCTAACATAATTCTGGGTTGATTTCAATTTACATTGTTCTCCGTCAGGGAGCATCCCTTTATGACTTTTGCTCTCTCTGCTAAGATCCTTCACTATGGCATAGGCTGGTTTTCCAGGGGTATGAAACTGGTTGTTCAATGTCCCTGTGTCTATATAACCCACTGACCACAGTACCAAACCAGTCTGCATCCCACTCACAGTCTTATAATAACTTTGACAGAGTAACACATCCTCAGGTCTTTATTGAGATAGTGCTGAAGGAATAGCAAGAATGATGCAGAAAGCTGAACAAGGGAACTCTAGAGATTTAGATCCAAGGTAGGTCACCAATGGTGGAATGATGGGAACTGAGGATGGGTAAGAGGCTAGGACTGGAGGGGACAGAGATCTCGAAGGGTTGTAGGGTTAGAGAAAGTTACAGAGGAAGGGAGACAGCGAGACCTTGCAGATGTAGCTTTCTTACTGTGAGTTGGAAGATCATAGGTTCAAGCCCCGCTCCAGAAACTAGACAAGCCCTCCTCTTTCATATATGGATGTCAGAAATTTTGCCTTTTGGATGAAATGTTCCTCCAGGGCCTAGTCTGCCTTCTGAGATAGACATAAGGATCCCGTTCACAGCAACAAAGGAATTCTCCGTGGGTACCCTAGCTGATACTTATCCTGCATCCCTGGAATAGATTGATTGTCTGGTTATGAACATGGAGAAAGTGAGGACTGCAGATGCTGGAGATCAGTGTCGAGAGTGTGCTGCTGGAAAAGCACAGCAGGTCAGGCAGCATCTAAGGAATAGGAGGATCAATGTTTCGGGCATAAGCCCTTCATTCCTTATGAAAGGCTTATACCCGAACATTCAATTCTCCTGCTCCTTGGAAGCTGCGTGACCTGCTGTGCTTTTCCAGCACCACACTCTGGTCTCTGATCATGAATATGGCTGCTTTTGGTACCCTTGCTGTGCCAAAATTGGCTACTGCATTTCCCACGACATTGACCACACTTCACAAATTACTTCATTCCTGAGGTTCTGAAAAATTCCCTTTAACACAAGCCTTTTCAGCCATAAAGTGAACTTTATCCATGCTGGGTAAGGTCAGAATTAAGCTCAACAGAGATAAGCAACCAAAGGGGATTCAGCACCATATAAAACATGAACACCGTTAAGTGTTCATGGGTGGTTACACAGCTGCCTAGTTTATCTGTTTAGTATATTAGCAGACTGTTACATTCACTTTTAAAGGTGCAAAGGCTTTTTTACAACCAGCGTGTTAATGTGTGAAAGGTCAGACAGGCAACACATGATCCTCTCATTAGGCGACATTAACCATCAAATGAGCTATTCACTGAATAACTAGATGGCACCCGGGGTACCAATGCGCCAGTGCAGTAAGACACAGGATGGGTCAGAAACAGAGTGATCGTTTAATGCCAGGCTGTGTGTGTGTAATTTTAATTGTTGGGTTGGAGATAGTGAAATAGCTCTCCAATTGTCACCTCACCCCCAAATCTCTAAGGGTGACTCATTTACTAAGTATGAAAATATCATGCAAAAGATATAACAGGGACTCAACTTCATACCAGCACCACCCCCTCCAAAGTTAAGATCAAATTCTGCATCAGATATAAGCCACCTGACTGCCGCATGAAGCAAAGGTCTCACATTAAGATAGAAAACTTGCATTTCCTATAATTGGGCTGATTATACATTCCATAAAATGATGACATACACACACAGAGATATCACCGTCCGTGACAGAAGAGGCCACAGGAGATGACTGCACATGTACTGATTACATCACTGTGTTCTGGAGACAGAGACTACGTAATCAACACATGTACTACTGGGGATGCAAGGCTGAGATTGGGGCAGGATAGTGCAGGATAAAGGCCGGGTGCAGGGGCAGGAGCAGGAGCAGTGGCGGGGTTAGGGATGTCACCAAGAGGTGGGTGGGATGATGGAGCTTGGAGATTATGCCTGTGGCCTGGGACAGCTGCTGTGCCTCCCCCCACTACCTCCGTCAGATGCTCATCATTCACACTTTGGCAGTGTCACTTTCTTCCATCATGAACGTGACGTCAAATCATAACAGAATGCTTGCGCACTCATTTTTCCTTCTAGTAGTGAATCTGTGGAGTTCTTTACCACAAGGCACTGTCAAGGCTGAGTCATTAAGTATATTCAAGGCTGAGAATGACAGATTTTAATCAATAAGGGAGTTGGGAGGTCATGTTGCGGCTGTACGGGACATTGGTTAGGCCACTGTTGGAATATTGCGTGCAATTCTGGTCTCCTTCCCATCAGAAAGATGTTGTGAAACTTTAAAGGGTTCAGAAAAGATTTATAAGGATGTTGCCAAGGTTGGAGGATATGAACAATAGGGAGAGGCTGAACAGGCTGGGGCTGTTTTCCCTGGAGCGTCAGAGGCTGAGGGGTGACCTTATAGAGGTTTACAAAATTATGAGGGGCATGGATAGGATAAACGGACAGTCTTTTCCCTGGGGTGGGGGGCCCAGACTTGGAAGGCATAGGTTTAGGGTGAGAGGGGAAAGATATAAAAGAGACTTAAGGGGCAACATTTTCACGCAGAGGGTGGTACGTGTATGGAATGAGCTGCCAGAGGAAGTGGTGGAGGCTGGTACAATTGCAATATTTAAAAGGCATTTGGATGGGTATATGAATAGGAAGGGTTTGGAGGGATATGGGCTGGATGCTGGCAGGTGGGACTGGATTGGTTTGGGATATCTGGTCGACATGGACGGGTTGGACGGAAGGGTCTGTTTCTGTGCTGTACATCTCTCTGACTCTATGACTCTATCCATTTTGTGAACAAGGGTGTAATTTTCATAATTCTCCCATCTGTTGGTAACATTATCCTCCACCCCTTCCGTTCCCTTCATCTTCAAAAATATCCAGAAGGCTGTGGCCAGGGATTTGGCAATTTCCTTCAGTAACATTAGATCCAAGTTATCCTGAGTTGGAAATTTTACACGTATCTGAGGAGTTTGACTGAACATTGCTCCGAAAGATGACGTCTGTGGCAGTGCAGCATGCCCTCAACACTGTGATGGCTTGACTGCACCGGTCATTTACTGGAGTGGAATTCTAATCCCAGTCTTCTTGCTCTGAAGCCGGAGTCTCACCGTATGCCCACCAGCCAGAATGGAGCAAACAGAATTTGTCAAAAATGTGATGACTGTGAAATACAAGACTTTTTTTTAAAAATGGACATACCTACTTTATTTTTCCCGAGGAATAGCGAGTTAAGGATTACAATTTTCTGATTGGGTTCAAAGTGGTTTGACCAAAAGTTTATAATGAGAAAAATTTGTGTCAATGTTGATATGATCACCAGGAGTGAATGAGTCAGAGCACAGGGTGGGAACCAGTGGCTCAGTTAAAATTCAGGCAATGGGAAAGGATTAAGCATAACAATTAAAAGACGAGAATTATTCTCCACACATCTCCATTACACTAAATTCCAAATCAACCAAGTCACTTGCTCTTCATTCACAATGTGTTTATGAAGCATGAGAAATTGTTTCCCTCTCATTCCCATTAGATGAAACAGAAATTAATCAGAAAACTGTCTGTTAACTCCCATTGTATTGAATTGTAGCAAGCCAAGCTCCTTTCCACTATGCATCAAGCCTAATGCAAGAGTAGCTGCTTTAAGTGACCTAAAGTTGAAATGCTAACTCCACATTTAATCGATCAGGACCAGAAATAGGCCATTCAGCCCATCAAGTCTGCTCCACCATTTAATGAGATCAGAGCTGATCTGACGATCCTCAACTCCATAACCCTTAATTCCCTTACTGATCAAAAATCTGTTGATCTCAATCCCAAATTACTTAATGTCTAAGCCTCACAACCCTCTGCAGAAAAGAATTCCACAGCTTCAGCACCACCCCTCTCTGCTTCTCCAGCATTGCTTGCAGAACCTTCCAACATCACAGACTTAGAGTTCACATTTCTCTTCTTAGGTAGTTCATAATAAAGGTTTATATTGATGTAGCACCTTTCATGGTCCCAAAACATGTCAATGTGCTTTACAGGGAAATATCTTTAGAGTGTAGTTATTTGCAGTAAGAACCATAGCAACCAATTTGCACACAGACAACCCCCAACTATTGCATTGTAACAATGACTGGATCATCTGTATTAAAGCTTGATTTAGAGATCAGGACACAGGAAGATTTACCTGCTCTTCTTCAAAATAGTGTAATGGAAGACAGCAGGCATTTTCTAAGTTTGACATCTCATTCAAAAGCTCTTACCATCGACAGTGCAGCATTCTGTCAGTACTGATCGTCTGACAGTGCAGCAATGCCTCAGCACTGACCCACTGACAGTGCAGCACTCCCTCAGTACTGATCCTCTGACAGTGCTGCACTCCCTCAGTACTGATCCTCTGACAGTGCAGCACTCTGTCAGTACTGACCCACTGACAGTGCAGCACTCCCTCAGTACTGATCCTTTGACAGTGCAGCACTCCCTCAGTACTGATCCTCTGACAGTGCAGCACTCTGTCAGTACTGATCCTCTGACAGTGCAGAACTCCCTCAGCACTGACACTCTGACAGTGCAGCATTCCCTCTGTACTGATCCTCTGACAAAGCAGAACTCCCTCAGCACTGACCCTCTGACAGTGCAGCACTCCCTCAGTACTGACCATCTGACAGTATAGCAGAGTCTCTGCTCTGACCTTCTGAGTTCAGCAGTCCCTCTGACAGTGCAGCATGCCCTCAGTACTAACCATCTGACAGAGCACCACTCCCTCAGCACTGATCCTCTGACAGTGCAGGATTCCCTCAGTACTGATCCTCTGACAGTACAACACGGTCTCTGCACTGACCCTCTCACAGTGCAGCACTCCCTCAGTACTGACCCTCTCACTGTGCAGCACTCCCTCAGTATTGACCCTCTCACATTTCAGCACTCCCTCAGTACTGACCCACTCACAGTGCGGCACTCCCTCAGTACTGACCATCTGACACTGCAGCATTCTTTTAGTGCTGACCATCTGACAGTGCAGCACACCCTCAACACTGACCCTCTGACAGTGCAGAATTGCCTCTGCGCTGACCCTCTGACAGTGCAGCATGCCCTCAATACTGATCCACTGGCAGTGCAGCATTCCCTCAGTACTGCCCATCTGACAGTGCAACACTCCCTCAATACTGACCCTCTCACAGCATAGTACTCCCTCAGCACTGACTCTCCAACAGTGCAGCACTCCCTCTGACAGTGCAGAACCGCTCTTGCACTGACCCTCTGACAGCACAGCATACCCTCAACACTGACCCTCTAACAGTGCAGCATGCCCTCAAAACTTATCCACTGGCAGTGCAACATTCCCTCAGTACTGCCCATCTGACAGTGCAACACTCCCTCAATACTGACCTCTCACAGTACATCACTCCCTCAGCACTGACTCTCCAACAGTGCAGCACTCCCTCAGCGCTGATCCTCTGACAGTGCAGCACTCCCTCAGTACTGACCATCTGACAGTGCGGTACTCACTCAGTACTGACCCTCTGACAGTGCAACACTCCCTCAATACTGACCTCTCACAGTACATCACTCCCTCAGCACTGACTCTCCAACAGTGCAGCATTCCCTCAGTACTGACCATCTGACAGTGCAGCACTCCCTCAGTACTGATCCACTGGCTGTGCAGCATTCCCTCAGTACTGACCATCTGACAGTTCAACACTCCCTCATTACTGACCCTCTCACAGCACAGTACTCCCTCAGCACTGATCCACTGACAGTGCAGCATTCTTATTGTCAATGCTCAGTGTAGGAAGTTCTGGAGTATATAGACTATAGCAGCATTAGGCAGACAAGTAAATCAATGAAGGCATCTGCAACATACCTTAAAGAGAAATAAACTGCAGGATATTTCTCCACTACTTGAAGAGCAACAACTTGTAAAATGCAAAAGAACTTCCTTTTTCTTTACAGTTCAACTTTCAACAAAGCAATTCCAGGTGACAGCTACAAATTACATTCCCAAAGTCACATACAGGCCTGCTACATTCATTAACTCAAGCTCCCTGACAGCTGGCTGACAACCAGATATATTGTTTAGTAGAAACGTAGTCCCTTATAAACGATGGAGAAAGGTTAGCCACTTTCACTGACTGGTGGAGTTCAGAGCATTCTGGGGACAAAACTGTCATCACCTGATGAGAAAACAACTTGTATTTTTTAAAAGGCTCCAAGTATCTCTCTGACATTGCCCACTGGCCTCTACATCCTATCCAAGTCATCATCTACACTATCAACCTTGTCACGTAATCCATTATAGAACATACTGAGACACGTTATAACACACCTTTGGAACAATTGAGGCTTGAACCTATCTGAGAGAAAAGGTTGCCAGCACTGTGTCAAATGAGCCTTTCATATTGTCTATATTATTGGTACAGACTAGGTTGATTTGATTGGTTGTGCTAATGCATTGGTCAGGAATACAGTCACAGAGCACACTGTTTGGTTCAGTATTGGGTGCCATTTCTAATGAGACTTTAACGCTAGATAATTATTCACCAGCAGTAGCTGGTGTCATTAGGTTAGATTACCTGCAGTATGGAAACAGGCCCTTCGGCCCAACCAGTCCACACCAACCCTCCAAAGAGTAACCCACCCAGACCCATTTACCTCTGACTAATGCACCTAACACTACGGGCAATTTGGCATGGCCAATTCACCTAACCTGCACATCTTTGTGACTGTGGGAGGAAACCGGAGCACCCGGAGGAAACCCACACAGACACGGGGAGAATGTACAAACTCCACACAGACAGTCGCCTGAGGCTGGATTCGAT
The DNA here is from genome assembly GCF_037043375.1 of Chiloscyllium plagiosum. Classification (NCBI taxonomy): domain Eukaryota; kingdom Metazoa; phylum Chordata; class Chondrichthyes; order Orectolobiformes; family Hemiscylliidae; genus Chiloscyllium; species Chiloscyllium plagiosum. The sequence continues at coordinate 20,293,769 of NW_028270185.1, read as the reverse complement.
CCCAGGTCCCTGGTGCTGTGAGGCAGCAGTCGCTAACCACTGAGCCACTGTCATGTCCAAGGCAAACGACAACCTCCCTTCATATAACACCTTTACCATCATCAAAGGGCCAAAGAGCAATATTAACAGGTTCAGACAAGGCTAGATAGAATGCTGAAAGTATGCTCCTCTCATGGGGTAAGTTTAGGGCAATCCCACTCAAGATGGGCATTAGGAGAAATCTGTTCTCCCAGACAGGTGGCACAGTGGTCAGTGCTGCTGCCTCACAGCACCAGAGACCTGAGCTCAATTCCAAACTTGAGCAGATTTCTCCTCAGATCCACCTTGAGTGGGATTGCCCTTAACTTAACCCATGTGAGGGAACATATTTTCAGCAGCCACTCTGTCTAGCCCTGTCGACGTGGAGTTTGCACATTCTCACCGTGTCTGCATTGGTTTCTTCTGGGTGTTCCGGTTTCCTCCCACAAGTCCAAAGATGTGCAGGTTGAGTGGATTAGCCATGTTGAAAAAAAATTGCTCCGGGTGCTCCGGTTTCCTCCCACAATCCAGAGATTGTTGAGCCATGGTAAAAACCCCATGTGGGGATGAGATGGGTCTGACTGGGATGCCCTTCGGAGGGATGGCACAGACTCGAATGGCCTCTTTCTGCACTGTAGGAATTCTATGAAAATTTTGTGAAGATCTATAGCTCAGGTTTTGGTTGGAGTTGTTGGTTGGTTCGCCAAGCCGGTTGATTTTTTTTGCAAACGTTTCTTCTCCCGACTGGATGACATCTTCAGAAGCGTATAAATTCTGGGCAGATCATAACATCAGTGCTTCATCTGGAGGCTGTACAACAGTAAAGATGTCACCCAGCAGGGAGATATAACGTTTGCCAAAAACAAAGTCATAGAAATTCTCTAGCCCAATGAGAAGCGAAGGCTGGATCCTTGCACATATTGGAGATAAATAGATTTTTGATTAGATTCCCTACAGTATGGAAACAGGCCCTTCGGCCCAACAAGTCCACACCAACCCTCTGAAGAGCAACCCACCCAGACCCATTCACCTACTCTATATTTACCCCTAACTAATGCACCTAATACTACGGGCAATTTAGCATGGTCAATTCACCTGACCTGCATGACTTTTGAATGGTGGGAGGAAGCCCATGCAGAAATAGGGAGAAACGTGCAAATTCCACACAAACAGTCAGCCCGGGTCCCTGGCGCTGTGAGGCAGCAGTGCTAACCACTGAGTCACCATGTCGCCCACTGACAACAGCGCAGGGGATACGCAGGAAGTGGAGCTAAGACCACAATCAGATCAGCCTTAATCGAATTGAATGGTGGAGCAAGTCTAGGGATGAAAGGCCTACTCCAGCTCCTGTTTCTTCTGCTGAAATAGTTGGAGACAGTTCAGAGGGGGTTTGCCAGACTAATACATGGAATGGATGATGTTTCTACTGAAGAAAGGTTAGACAAGCTAGTCTTGCATCTGCTGATGTTTAGAAATATGAGATGACTTGATTGAAATGTGTACGGGGATGAGAGGGTGGATGGAAAAAATATTTTCTCTTTTGGGAGAATCTTTTTTTAGATTAGATTACTGCTGCCTCACAGCGCCTGAATTCCCGCCTCAGGCGACTGACTGTGTGGAGTTTGCACATTCTCCCCGTGTCTGCGTGGGTTTCTTCCGGGTGCTCCGGTTTCCTCCCAAAATCCAAAGATGTGCAGGTCAGGTGAATTGACCATGTTAAATTGCCCGTAGAGTTAGGTAATGGGTAAATATAGGGGTATGGGTGGGTTGCGCTTCGGCGGGTCGGTGTGGACTTGTTGGGCCAAAGGGCCTGTTTCCACACTGTAATGTAATGTAATCTAATCTAATCTAATTACATTACTGTGTGGAAACAGGCCCTTCGGCCCAACAAATCCACACCGACCTGCTGAAGTGCAACCCACCCATACCCCTACATTTACCCCTTACCTAACACTACGGGCAATTTAGCATGGCCAATTCACCTGACCTGCACATCTTTGGACTGTGGGAGGAAACCGGAGCACCCGGAGGAAACCCACGCAGACAACGTGCAAACTCCACTCAGTCAGTCGCCTGAGGCAGGAATTGAACCCGGGTCTCTGGCGCTGTGAGGCAGCAGTGCTAACCACTGTGCCACCGTGATGCCCAATCTAGGACTGTTTAACAAGGTGGATCAAGAGAGAGGCAGCAGAATGTGGTTGGTGGAGATCCACTATGAAAAGGCTTGGAATGAAGGCTTGGTTGAACTAACATTTTTTCAATTTAGTTTCAGCAAAACCCTAAATCACCATCTTGGGCTTGAATCAGCACTCTTCAGCCATCTGGGCCTGATGACACAACCTTCCTCTGCCACCACCTCAGGTACATTGATTCAAGGAAGGCTCAGAGTCCTCCACAAGATCTGTTCAATATGGACACTGAATCATCTCCCACAGCCATACTCCATAATTTATCTACTAAATGATTGGCTGGCTGACCATACTATCTCCATCCAACCACAAATACAACTCTTTCAGAACACCATCCATATTTTGGTTTTCATTCTTTCATGGATGGTCAGTGTCACTGGCTAGACCATCCCTAATTGCCCTTGAAGACATGGTGGTGAACTGTCTGCTTGAACCACTGCAGTCCACATGGTGCAGAGACACCTGTTAGGGAGGGAGTGCCAGGATGTTGACCCAGCAACACTGAAGGAATGGCGATATATTTCCAAATCAGGATGGTGTGTGACTTGGAGGGGAACTTGCAGAGGGTCTTGATTGGAAATGTATCTGCTGCCCGTGAGTCTAGATAGTAGAAGTCATGTGGTTGAAAGGTGTGGCCTTTCAAAACCACAAAACCCCAAGCCCCAACTGACACACCCTATTACATGTTATGGTTCCATCTCCTCCTTTCCAAATTCCATTGGCTCTTTCTGCCCTATGAAACTCGCACACTCAGTCTTTGGCCTTACACCCACTTCCTTGAACTTTCCTGCACCGGTAGACACCTTCCTTCCCTCCCTCTCACTGCTTCTCAGACATAGATGAGGGACTAATGAGCTACTTGTAAATTAAAGAGCTGCCTGTTCTCTCGTGTGTGTGTGGGTTACTATTTGCATTTATCAGTTGCCATGACAACATACACTTTTTCATTTGTGTTATAATCTGAATTTACATAGGGACAGTAGAAGCTCCAATGTTCTTTTCATCAGATGGCTGACTAGGAATCTTTCTTGCTGTCTGCTATTGGTATCTTTTGGCAGGAGTTACATGTTGATCCTCAACCTCTTTGGCTGCACTAAAAATGTATCTTCACTGTCAATCAAGTCTCAGAGTGGGACTTGGACTGGAAGTTCCTGGTTCAGAGGTAGAGATATTGCCTGCTGCCCCAGAAAACCTCCACGTTTACCATCTTGAGAGAATGTAAAAAATACTTTGTCTGACTTTGAAGATAAAGAGGGGAGTTCTCACAGCCACTTTCATTCATTAACTATCACCTGAAATCAAAGGGTTTATCTGGTTCTGGTCACCCTGTGACAGGAAGGATATCAGTAAACCTGGAGACGGTTCAGAAAAGATTTACAAGGATGTTGCTGGGAATGGAGGGTTTGAGGCTGGATAGGCTGGGACCTTTTTCACTGGAGCATAGAAGGTTGAGGGGTGACCTTATAGAGGTTTATAAAATCATGAGGAATATAAATAAGGTTAATGGCAGATGACTTTTCCTTAGGGTGGGGAATTTCAAGACTAGGGGGCACATTTTTAAGGTGACAACAGAAAAATTTTAAAAAGACATAGAGGCAATTTTCTTACACAGAGTTATAGAGTCATAGAGTCACAGAGACGTACAGCATGGAAACAGATCATTTGGTCCAACCCGTCCACGCCGATCAGATATCCCAACCCAATCTAGTCCCACCTGCCAGCACCCGGCCCATATCCCCCCAAACCCTTCCAATTCATATACCCATCCAAATGCCTCTTAAATGTTACAATTGTACCAACCTCCACCACATCCTCTGGCAGCTCATTCCATACACGTACCACCCTCTGCGTGAAAATGTTGCCCCTTAGGTCTCTTTTATATCTTTCCCCTCTCACCCTAAACCTATGCTCTCTAGTTCTGGACTCCCCGATCCCAGGGAAAAGACTTTGTCTATTTATCCTATCCATGCCCCTCATAATTTTGTAAACCTTTACAATGTCACCCCTCAGCCTCCGACGCTTCAGGTAAAACAGCCCAGCTCGTTCAGCCTCTCCCTGAAGCTCAGATCCTCCAACCCTGGCAAAATCCTTGTAAATCTTTTCTGAACCCTTTCAAGTTTCACAACATCTTTCCGATAGGAAGGAGACCAGAATTGCACACAATATTCCAACAGTGGCCTAACCAATGTCCTGTTCAGCCGCAACATGACCTCCCAAATCCTGTACAAAATACTCTGACCAATCAAGGAAAGCATACCAAACACCTTCTTCACTATCCTATCTACCTGCAACTCCACTTTCAAGGAGCTATGAACCTGCACTCCAAGGTCTCTTTGTTCAGCCACACTCCCTAGGACCTTACCATTAAGTGTATAAGTCCTGCTAAGATTTGTTTTCCCAAAATGCAGCACATCGCATTTATCTGAATTAAACTCCATCTGCCACTTCTCAGCCCATTGGTCCATCTGGACAAGATCCTGTTGTAATCTGAGGGAACCCTCTTCACTGTCCACTATACCTCTAATTTTGGTGTCATCTGCAAACTTATTAACTGTACCTCTTTGCTCGCATCCAAATCATTTATGTAAATGACAAAAAGTAGAGGATCCAGCACAGATCCTTTTGGCACTCCGTTGGTCACAGGCCTCCAGTCTGAAAAACAACCCTCCACCACCACCCTCTGCCTTCTACCTTTGAGCAAGTTCTGTATCCAAGTGGCTAGTCCTCCCTTTATTCCATGAGATCTAACCTTGCTAATCAGTCTCCCATGGGGAACCTTGTCGAATGCCATACTGAAGTCCATATAGATCACATCTACTGCTCTGCCCTCTTCAATCTTCTTTGTTACTTCTTCAAAAAACTCAATCAAGTTCGTGAGACATGATTTCCTACGCACAAAGCCAGGCTGACTATCCCGAATCAGTCCTTGCCTTTCCAAATACATGCACATCATGTCCCTCAGGATTCCCTCCAACAACTTGCCCACCACCGAGGTCAGGCTCACCGGTCTATAGTTCCCCGGCTTGTCTTTACCGCCCTTCTTAAACAGTGGCATCACGTTTGCCAAGCTCCAGTCTTCCAGCACCTCACCTGTGACTATCGATGATACAAATATCTCAGCAAGAGGCCTAGCAATCACTTCTCCAGCTTCCCACAGAGTTCTCGGGTACCCCTGATCAGGTCCTGGGATTTATCCGCCTTTAACCATTTCAAGACATCCAGCACTTCCTCCTCTGTAATCTGGACATTTTGCAAGATGTCACCATCTATTTCCCTACTGTCTATATCTTCCATATTCTTTTCCACAGTAAATACTGATGCAAAATATTCACTTAGTATCTCCCCCATATTCTGTGGCTTCCACACAAAGGCCGCCTTGCTGATCTTTGAGGGACCCTATTCTCTCCATTGTTACTCTTTTGTCCTTAATATATTTGTAAAAACCCTTTGGATTCTCCTTAATTCTATTTGCCAACGTTATTTCATGTCCCCGTTTTGCCCTCCTGATTTCCCTCTTAAGTATACTCCTACTTTCTTTATACTCTTCTAAGGATTCACTCGATCTATCCTGTCTATACCTGACATATGCTTCCTTCTTTTTCTTAACCAAACCCTCAATTTCTTTCGTCATCCAGCATTCCCCATACCTACCAGCCTTCCCTTTCACCCTGACAGGAATATACTTTCTCTAGATTCTCGTTATCTCATTTCTGAAGGCCTCCCACTTTCCAGCCATCCCTTTACTTGCGAACATCTGCCTCCAATCAGCTTTTGAAAGCTCTTGCCTAATACCGTCAAAATTGGCCTTTCTCCAATTTAGAACTTCAACTTTTTGACATGTGGAATGAACTTCCAGAGGATGTGGCGGATGTGGGTACAGTTACAATGTTTAAAAGTAAATGAATAAGAAATGTTTGGTGGTATATGGTCCGAGTGCAGGCAGATAGGACTAGTTTAATTTGGAATTATGTCAGGCATAGACGGGTTGGACTGAAAGGTCTGTTTCTATGTTATATGATGCTCTGACTGTGTCATGTAGCTCTTCGTGGGATCCTACGGTGTGTGAATTGGCTCTTGTGGTTACTGCATTACGGCAGTGACTAGGCGTCAAAGGAATGCCAGCAGAAGTGATCCGAGGTGGAAAAAAGCACTGCTTAAAAACAAGTTTCTTCATTTTTCTTCTCTCATCAAAAATCTTTATAATGTCACATAATTACACAAGTAGGTTAGGAAATGAAGCTGTGGGTTTAAAGCTAAAGTGCTGACAGGTTAATAAAGATATGCTATTGGCAGCTATTTCTAATTGTCAGTGAGTTGTTAATCAGACTTTGTAAGTAGAAGAGAAGTAGAAGGCAAAAATAAAAGAAGCAGGAATTATTTTAAGAGATCTTTCTCATCCAGAATATTGTTGGAGCAATGATTACAAATTTAATCATAAAGGTAAAGGTAAAATCTGAAGCATTTTTATGGAGAAGTATCAGAATTGGAAAAGGGACCTGGGCTCGTTTCCACCTTCAGATGACATTCTGTGAGGACTTTGCACATTTTCCCTTTTTCTGGGTGGGTTTTCTGCAGTGCTCTGGTTTCCTCCCACACTCCAAAGATGTGCAGGTTAGGTGCAGGTTAGTATGGCCATGCTAAATTGCCTACAGTGTCTAGGGATGTGTGCACTGGGTGGATTAGCCATGGGAAATGCAGAGTTACAGGGATAAGGTAGTGAGGGGGTGGGTCTGGGTGGGAGGCTCTTGGAGGTTTGGTGATGGGCCAAATGTCCCGCTGCCACACTCGTTGAGATTCTATGATTCTATGAATGTTACAGAGCACATATCACTTTCAGAAAGCCAGCATAGAAGATGAGGGACAGAATGACCTCTGTGATGCTGTTGTTGATTTCCTCTCTATTCTTAGCAGGAAAGCTATGGAGGAAATGTAAGGCCTGGATGGTACAACACAAAACAGCATTTATTTTGAGGATTACAGGGCAATAATAAATAAGTGTAGTTTTCTAAATATGGTTTCAGCATTTGGAGGAGGATGCGGGTGGGGGTGGGGCAGAGGGGAGGCAATGACATGGACATCTAAAGAATGAACACATGTAGACCATTCAGACACTTGTAGCATCATTACTCCCCAGTGACTCAAGTCTGGCTTCCTAATACTTCCTGTTCGAATTTCCTCTGGTTGAAGTTTCACAGGGCTCAGGCCATGAGCTCTGATCCTTTACCTCAGGCTCCCACACCGCAAAGCACACGATCAGCAGTAAGTGACCTCTGACCTGGCTTTGAGGTGACCAGTCAGCCTGTCACAGCTGGACACGCAGTTGCCGCTGTTAGATCCATCAGGTTACCAGCTTGTTTTCTAATCATTCAGCAGGCCCCAACAAAATAATGTTCTAATAGGCTGACTGCCAAGTGTGGGAAGCTTCGTGATGAATTTATTAACCCTCTGATACTACCGAAACTACACATCAGTGACCTCAAGAAGGCAGGGAATGTTTCGTGGTCAGCCAAAGTCGTGTGGTAGCAGCAGGGCTGACAGCCTCCCCACATATGTGTTCAGGATCTACACAAATCCTTTAATAATTTTACCCAGGTCCGTTTTAGAACAATACATTCAAATAAAATCTCCTGCCTGATTCTTTTCAGGCCGCATGCAAACGGTTAAGCATGCTCCTGAATTGGCAAGTGCATGTTTTCAAATTTTAAACACGCCTATTACCATGAAACGAGGAGGAAATGACAGAGAAGCCGTTCCTCTCCCCACCCCCTCATCTGGTGGTAACAGCTTTCTCTGACTCAAAGGTGGGAATGCTACAACTGATCAAAGCACCAACTCCTTCTCATTGCATTAGTAGTTATCCAAGTGTATGCTCCCTTATCATTTCAAACCGACTTTGTGCCCAGGACTGGCAGCCTTGCACCAATGGTACCGCTCTCAGGCCTGACTTGGGGGGGGAATCCTAAACTCAACCCCGTTTCAGCAAATTGAACAGATCATGTAGGCTGAGGTTCCAGTACTGAGGAAATGCTACACTGTTGGAGGTGCCATCTTTCAGAATAAGGTTTCAACTCTGCACCTGTCTGTCCCCTCAGAGAAATGTGTGAAAGATGCATAAAACAGAAAGGACGTTCTAATCAGGGCTCTGGCCACCATTGGTCTGTCAACTAATATCAGTAAAACATATTATCTGGTCATTAACACTCTGGAGTTTGTGGGATCTTGCTACGCACAAATTGACTGCTTCTTTTTGTGCCTTGCAGTAAATGACAACATTTCAAAGGTACTTCATTGACTGCAAAATGCTTTGGGATGTCCCAAGTTTACGAAAGGCGCTATTCTATCTTCTACTTTGCAGCTTGCGCTGGGCATTTATTCAGGTGCAGCTTTACAATGACAGCCCTGCATATGGTCTTTGATGCCAGTCCTACTGCAGTGAGAACACGCCATCAGACTTGGGAGCTTCCCACTGGGCACTGCACACACTCAGAAGGGACAAACATTGGCCAAGATGAACAGCAGTGTCAGTAAGGAGCAGGCTGAAATCAGTAAGGCATGGTTACCATCCTCACCAATGAACTTACCTTATTTCTCTCAGATTAAGGCTGAGTTGCGGAAACATTTCTCCACTCAGAGGGTAGTTCTCTACCCCAGAGGCTCAATCATTGAGCATGTTCAAGACGGAAATCAATACATTTCTAGATAGATCAAAAATTGCATTAAGGTAGTCAATCAGCCATTATCTGGTTGAATGGCAGAGATGAGTCCAGATGCTGAATCCTGTCCTATTTTATATGCTCCAATGTATTCAGATATTATGTAAAATAGACAACAAAGAAATAGCCCATTCAATTCAACTGGTCCCTGTTGATTCTCCTGCTGTACATTACCTTTCTCCCATATGTCGCCATCACATTATCCATCCATTTGTTTCCTCATACATATGTGTTTGTCTAGCTTTTTCTGAATGTTTTGTCTCAACTACTCTCTGTGGTACTGAGTTCCATGTTCTCACCACCTTTTAATTCCCTATTAGACTCTTTATTGACCATCTTTTATTCATGGCCTCCACATTTTGGCTTTCACCACAAGAGAAACATTTCCTCTAGGAGTAGATACTGAGCGGGTGGGAAAGGCGCTGTCATAGTGGTGTCAGGTCACTTGGAACTACAGCGAGAGAAGATGTCCTATCTCAACACCCTCTGTCTATACCTGTATTCAATAAAGCTGCTTACAAGAGTGTGGGTTTTAATCTTACTACATTCTCTAGGTGCAATTTCATAATCCATTACATAATCTTCCTGTCATCCCTCAACCAGGCCCTAGCTGATTCAATCTTCCCTGATTGTTATAATTTCTAAAACAAAATTTGTTCAAGTGATGTTGGCATCACTGGCTAGGGCAACATTTATTGTCCATCCCTAACTGCTCAGAGGGCAGTTAAGTTAACCACACTGCTGTGGGTCTGGAGTCACATATTGGTCAGACCAGGTAAAGGTAGCAGAATGAGATGGTTTTTATTAGAAAATAGCCAAAAGAGACCAATGGGTCACCATTAAGCGAGCTTCTTAACTCCAGACTTTTACTGAACACCAATTTCACAATCTGTTGTGGTGCGATTTGAACCCAGGACTCCAGAACATTAGCCTGGGGTCATCTATTACTAGTTCAATGATATTACTACTGTACAGATCTACAGCACAGATAAAAGGCCCTTCAGCCCAATTGTGTCCAACCACCTAACCATTCCAATCCCATTTTCCAGCACTTGACCTTATATGCCTTGGCTTGCAAGTGCACATCTAAATACTTTGTAAATGTCTCTGCCACTATTCCCTCACCACCTCAGTTCTAAGTATTTCCCAATGCTTTTTCAGTCAAGGTAGGGAAAGATGTTGGAGGAAGAATCAATAAAATGTGGAGCTGGAAAGTCACAGCAGGTCAGACAGCACTGGAGGAGCAGGCAAGTCAACATTTCAGGTCAGGACTCTTCATCAGGACTGGGGAGGGGGAAGGGAGCTCAGAAATAAATAGAGGGGAGGGTGTTGGGGCTGATATGCAGGAAAAGGTCGTTGGGACGGTGTTAGGTGGATGGAGGTGGGGCGTTATTGTGATTGGTCAGTGGCAAGAATGGAGTGGATAGGTGAGAAGGAAGGTGGACAGGTTAGTTCAGGTCAAGGAGGCAGGAGGGCTGGACATGGGACGAGGTTGGGGGTGGAGAGATTTTGCTATTTTCGCCACTTGCAGTCAGACCCCACCACCAAAAAGATACTTCCTTCCCCACCCCTATTTGCTTTCTGCAGGGAATGTTCACTCCACATCTTCCTCGTCAGTTCTGCACTCCCTGTCAACCTCTCCTCCACACCTGGCACCTTTCCCGACAACTGCAGGAAATGCAACACCTATCCCTACACCTCCCCTCTTCACTTCTGTCCAAGGCCCCAAACAATCATTCCAAATCCAGCAGTGATTCACTTGCACTTCTTCTAACCTGGTGTATTGCATCCTTTGCTCCTGATGTGGTCTCCTCTATATCGGAGAGACCAAACGCAGACTTGAGGACTGATTTGCGGAGCATCTGCGCTCTGTACGCTCCCATCAACACCACCTTCCGTTTGCCAGCCATTTGACAGCCATTTGACTCCCCCTCCCACTGCATTGGCAACAGTCCATCTTGGGACTCCCCCATTGTCAAAATGAGGCCACACACAAACTGGAGGAACATCACCTTACATTCCACCTCAGGAGCTTACAGCCCAATGGCCTCAACATAGAGTTCACTAGCTTCAAAATCTCCCCACCCCAACCTTATCCCATGTTCAGCCCTCCTTTTCCCTGCCTCCATGACCTAACCCGTCCATCTTCCTTCTCACCTATCTGCTCCATCTTTCCCACTGACCAATCACCATAACCTCCACCTGCATCCACCTATCACCATCCCACCTACCTTTCCCCCAGCCCCAACCCCCTCCCTCTATTTATTTCTGAGCTCCCTTCCCCTTCCCCAGTCTTGATGAAGGGTCCTGATCCAAAATGTCGACTTTCCTGCTCCTCCAATGCTGTCTGACCTGCTGTGCTCTTCCAGCTCCATATTTTATCGACTCTGACTTCCATCATCTTCAGTCCTTAGTAGCTCCAGGTTGTTGGAGGAAGAGGCCTTACCCAGTGCAGAATGGTCACTGGGACATGAGATCCTGGGTTGATGCTTGAGTTGGCAGGAATGGGGCCACAGAGTAATATACTGTAATATACAGGATTGAACACGATGAGGCTCAAGCAGGTAACTGGGATAAGTGCATTCAAGAAATAGAAAAAGTAAACCAGTTGTAGACAGCTCGGACTGAATTATAAGGACAAGGCTTTTCTTTTTGTTAAATTTTGGCTCCGGTCTATTTTTTGTTATATTTTCAAGGATATGGCGAAGGGTAGAGCTAGAATGCGGAGAGTTTGCGAATGAGGGCAGGATGGCACAGATGGTACAAAGTGTGTGCGCCAACCCTCAGCAGCTGTTTCCTCTCGGCCGGAAATCCAGGTCCATAAATAGGTCACTCCAAAGTGCAAGAAGTACCTTCCCAAAATTCCAGCTATTGAAGCATTTAACCCTGAGAGGCCTGCACTCCAGCTGAGAAGATCTTGCATTTATTTAGCTGCCTATGTGGCGCTGCAAAGAACTTTACACCCAGTTAAAGTACTTTGTTGTCAGACAGTCAACAAAGGTAGAAATTACAGCGATCGACCAGCACACAGCTAGCTCCAACCAGAAGGACTGAGATAACGATCAGATTGTCTGCATTGGCAAAACTCGTCAAATGAAAAATGAACCATGGGACAACTCCCGTGTTCTTTTTTGAAATAATGACTGCAATCTGTTGCCTCTGGTGAGGCTTAGCAGTTCATCCAAAAGATGGCTTTTCAGATAGTGCAGCACTCCCTCAGTATTTCACTGCAATGTGTATGCCTCTGGAGTGAGACATGAACTCACAATTATCTGGCGCAGCAGGTGTGGATCTGTAACCATTGCAGCACCTGCTATTCGAGTCTAATTCCTTCCTGCCAAGTGGCCTTCAGCCACCCTCATGGGCAGCTGCCTGGATACTGGGTGAGGCTTAGAGTGAGGTCAAGGGCAGCTACTGAGGGACCTTGCATCCCGCACTATCTGGATTGAGGGGGGGGGGGGAGGGAATGGATAGTGGTGGGGAAAGTCTTGACGAAAAACAGAAACTGTTGGAAAAGTTCAGCGGGTCTGGCAGCATCTGTGGAGAGAAATCAATCAGTTAACATTTCGAGTCCAGTGACTCTTCTACAGAACTGGAAACCTTGTGTCAGGTTCAGACATGAAGGATGCCCATTTGATTAAGGAATGTCTCCCACACAGGGGAAGAAATTAACTCAAAGGTTGAGACACAAGAGCATGCAAAGACGCAGGTCTCCTTGACTGAAAATAAAACAAGTAAAATTGGCAGACTACAGCATGAGGTGGCTGCAGGGTAAACAATTCAACCGTTCCAAAAACTTTCTTCCCTCTCAACACATCATCCTGACTTGACTCTGATTGCTCAACTAATTTTCTCTCTCACTCATTCAGCCTCCATCAGTGTCTCCCCCACCATCTCTCAGTTAAGCTAGGTCACCAGAAGGGTTAACACCGCCTCCCCCACACAAACGTGCCGCTGTGTATCTTTAAACCAGGAAAACACAGCATTTCCTCTGTTTAAAATCATGAATAGCTGCACCAATCTAAAGCTGGTTCTCACTTCCCTTCCCATCTCCTGGCTAAAAATAAAATGAAAACAGGAATCACGCATTCCCGGCCTTCTTACTCGGCTGCGCTTTCTCTCTGACAAGATCCAGCTTTCATTTCTCCTTAACCTCTCAGATCCGATCGGAAGCAAACCCCTGTTGAAGGTTCTTGCACCACTATCATGCCATTTATGAAACTTGTATGTTCAACCCAGGCCCCTGGTGGAAGGGATCTTGCTGTGTATTCCCAATACATTAACTTCTGACCTCTGCTTAATGCCCTTGACATACATAAAAACAGTACTTTGTAGTTTTTATAGACATTGTGTTTGATCCAGTGAATGTTTGTGCAGAGCTCAAACCTCCTTCTCAATTGTCTTCTGCACCATGGCGTAATGAATAGATTCTTATCTTTCAGTTAGAGGTTCTAGTCTCTGTCCAATATTTGAGTGCTAACTCACTCCCAACAGCATCACTTCAGAATCATAGAAAAGTATTGGTACAGGAGAAGGCCACTCAGCCTATAATGTCTGAGTCAGTAAGAAAGAATTACTAGCCGCTCCTTCCAATCCTGTGTGTAGCTCTGCAGGTTAAAGCTCTTCAGGTGTAGATCCAGGTTGCTTTTAAATAAGTTGAACATTTCCACCTCAACCTTCAAACTGGGCAGTGAATTCCAGACATCCCACCCCTCCTGACACTCTGCGTGAAAAGCATTTCCTCTATAACCCTTGAAATAATCACCTTAAATCTGTGTGCCCATTGGTAAATAACCTCTCCATGAGGGCAAACAGGTCTTACCTGTCTACTTTATTTTAGGCTCCTGAGTTTAAGTCACCACTCAGCCTCCACTCTTCTCAGTAAAGCTGAGGGAACGTTTCGCTGGTACCAGGAGCGCATGGCTCTGAATAACAAAAATGACTTACATTTGTATGTTGCCTTTTCTGATGTGCAGAAGCATAGTTGCAGTCAGTGAGGACTTTGTTTTTTAAAAATCTGGTCACTTTTGTAATCGTAGGAAACAAGGCAGACATTTGGGGCACGGCAAGATCCCATAAACAGCAGTGAAGTAATGACCAGATCATCTCTTCGTGTGTTATCTGAATCGTAATAATATTGAAAAATATTTCTCAAAACATCAGGGATAACTCCCCTGCTACATTTCAAAATTATATCAAAGGATATTACAAGTCCATTCCAGAGAGCCTTTGAGGCCACACATCTGAAAGACAGCCCTCCAACAATACAATGTTCTGTCAATACTACCATGAAATGTCAGCCTTAGTTTTGTGCACGAGTCTCCAAGTGGAGGTTTGCAACATCAACTGTCCTGTTGAGAGCAGAATGCTGCTCATAGTGCTGCGGCTGGTACAAGCCAACGAAATATCGACCTTCTCTTCCTCATCAGGTAAACCTGGAAGATGCTCAGACAATTTTGAAGATGAGCAAGGAGAGTTCCTCCCAGTGTCCTGGCAAATACTGATCAGTTAAACAACATCCTAAAATACATTGTCTGGTCATTGTCACATTGTTGCTTGTGGGAGCTTGCTGTGCACAACCATCAGGCTTCCTAAATTACAGCAGAGATTTACACTTTGAAAAGTACCTCACTGGTACTTTGCGACATCTAAATATTGTGAAGGTTACAAGTTACATCTTTCATTACAGTTATAAGGAGTAAAAGTGGCCTTTGCAGTGATATGTACTTCTTGTCAGATGTGGGAGCTTAAAGAGAGTTTAAGGGTTACTGAGGATTATATCTGCCATAAATGCTGTTGGATGCAAATTTTATCAGATCGAGTGGATCGGTTGGAGAGACAGATAGAAGCGATGAGAAATTTGTAACAGCAACAGTATGTGATGGATAGCAGTTATAGGAAGGGGGGATGTCTCAGATACAGTCACATAGATGGGTTAACTCCAGAAAGGGTGAGAGAGGTTGGAACCGTGGGCAGGAGTCTTTTGTGGATATACCCATTGCAAACAGGTATGCTGTTTTCGAAAATGTAGGGGGTGATTGATTCTCAGGGGAATGTAGCGCGAACAGCCAAGTTTCTGGTATTGAGACTGGCACTAATGCAACAATGGGTACGTCGGCTTCCAAGAGATCAATTGTGTTGGGGGATTCTGTAGTCAAAGGTACAGACAGATGTTTCTGTGGCCAGCAGAGAAAAAGCAGAATAGTGTGTTGTTTTCCTGGTGCCAGGATCAAGGATGTCTCAGACAGGGTGCAGAATGCTCTCACGGGGGAGAGGGGCCAGCAGGAGGCAATTGTCCACATTGGAACCAATGACATTGGAAGGGAAAAGGTTGAGACTCTGAAGGGAGATTACAGAGAGTTAGGCAGAAATTTAAAAAGGAGGCCCTCAAGGGTAGTAATATCTGGATTACTCCCAGTGCTACAAGCTAGTGAGGGCAGGAATAGGAGGATAGAGCAGATGAATGCATGGCTGAGGAGCTGGTATATGGGAGAAGGATTCACATTTTTGGATCATTGGAATCTCTTTTGGGGTAGATGTGACCTGTACAAGAAGGATGGATTGCAACTAAATTGGAAGGGGACTAGCAGGGAAATTTGCTAGAACTGCTTGGGAGGATTTAAACTAGTAAGGTGGAGGGGTGGGACCCAGGGAGATAGTGAGGAAAGAGATCGATCTGAGACGGGTACAGCTGAGAACAGGATTGAGTCAAACAGTCAGGGCAGGCTGGGACAAGGTAGGGCTAATAAATTAAAATGCATTTATTTCAATGCAAGGGGCCTAACAGGGAAGGCAGATGAACTCAGGGCATGGTTAGGAACATGGGACTGGGATATCATAGCAATTACAGAAACATGGCTCAGGGATAGGCAGTACTGGCAGCTTAATGTTCGAGGATACCAATGCTACAGGAAGGATAGAAAGGGAGGCAAGAGAGGAGGGGGAGTGGCATTTTTGATAAGGGATAGCATTACAGCTGTGCTGAGGGAGGATATTCCCGGAAATACATCCAGGGAAGTTATTTGGGTGTAACTGAGAAATAAGAAAGGGATGATCACCTGACTGGGATTGTATTATAGACCTAATCTATAATATAAGGCAGCTGTTCCTTGGATGCTGCCTGAACTGCTGTGCTCTTCCAGCACCACTAATCCAGAATTGTATTATAGACCCCCCAATAGTCAGAGGGAAATTGAGAAACAAACTTGTAAGGAGATCTCAGCTATGTGTAAGAATAATAGGGTAGTTATGGTAGGGGATTTTAACTTTCCAAACATCGACTGGGACTGCCTTAGTGTTAAGGGTTGAGATGGAGAGGAATTTCTTAACTGTGTATAAGACAATTTTCTGATTCAGTATGTGGATGTACCTACTAGAAAAGGTGCAAAACTTGACCTACTCTTGGGAAATAAGGCAGGGCAGATGACTGAAGTGTCAGTGGGGGAGCACTTGGGGGCCAGCGACCATAATTCTATTCGTTTTAAAATAGTGTTGGAAAAGGATAGACCAGATCTAAAAGTTGAAGTTCTAAATTGGAGAAAGGCCAATTTTGACGGTATTAGGCAAGAACTTTCAAAAGCTGATTGTGAGCAGATGTTCGGAGGTAAAGGGATGGCTGGAAAATGGGAAGCCTTCAGAAATGAGCTAACAAGAATCCAGAGAAAGTATAGTCCTGTCAGGGTGAAAGGGAAGGCTGGTAGGTATGGGGAATGCTGGATGACGAAAGAAATTGAGGGTTTGGTTAAGAAAAAGAAGGAAGCATATGTCAGGTATAGACAGGACAGATCGAGTGAATCCTTAGAAGAGTATAAAGAAAGTAGGAGTATACTTAAGAGGGAAATCAGGAGGGCAAAACGGGGACATGAGATAGCATTGGCAAATAGAATTAAGGAGAATCCAAAGGGTTTTTACAAATATATTAAGGACAAAAGGGTAACTATGGAGAGAATAGGGCCCCACAAAGATCAGGAAGGCAGCCTTTGTGTGGAGCCACAGAAACTGGGGGAGATACTAAATGAATATTTTGCATCAGTAGTTACTGTGGAAAAGAATATGGAAGATATAGACTGTAGGGAAATAAATGGTGACATCTTGCAAAATGTCTAGATTACAGTGGAGGAAGTGCTGGATGTCTTGAAACGGTTAAAGGTGCATAAATCCCCAGGACCTGATCAGGTGTACTCAAGAACTCTGTGGGAAGCTAGAGAAGTGATTGCTGGGCCTCTTGCTGAGATATTTGTATCATCGATAGTCACAGGTGAGGTGCCGGAAGACTGGAGGTTGGCAAACGTGGTGCCACTCTTTAAGAAGGGCGGTAAAGCCAGGGAACTATAGATTGGTGAGCCTGACCTCGGTGGTGGGCAAGTTGTTGGAGGGAATCCTGAGGGACAGGATGTACATGTATTTGGAAAGGTAAGGACTGATTCGGGATAGTCAGCATGGCTTTGTGCGTGGGAAATCATGTCTCACGAACTTGATTGAGTTTTTTGAAGAAGTAACAAAGAAGATTGATGAGGGCAGAGCAGTAGATGTGATCTACATGGGAGACTGATTAGCAAGGTTAGATCTCATGGGGTACAGGGCGAACTAACCATTTGGATCCAGAACTGGCTCAAAGGTAGAAGACAGAGGGTGGTGGTGGAGGGTTGTTTTCCAGATTGGAGGCCTGTGACCAGTGGAGTGCCACAAGGATCGGTGCTGGGCCTTCTACTTTTTGTCATTTACATAAATGATTTGGATGTGAGCATAAGAGGTACAGTTAGTAAGTTTGCAGATGACACCAAAATTGGAGGTGTAGTGGACAGCGAAGAGGGTTACATCAGATTACAACAGGATCTGGACCAGATGGGCCAATGGGCTGAGAAGTGGCAGATGGAGATTAATTCAGATAAATGCAAGGTGCTGCATTTTGGGAAAGCAAATCTTAGCAGGACTTATACACATAATGGTAAGGTCCGAGGGTGTGTTGCTGAACAAAGTGACTTTGGAATGCAGGTTCATAGCTCCTTGAAAGTGGAGTCGCAGGTAGATAGGATAGTGAAGAAGGCGTTTGGTATGCTTTCCTTTATTGGTCAGAGTTTTGAGTACAGGAGTTGGGAGGTAATGTTGCAGCTGTACAGGACATTGGTTAGGCCACTGTTGGAATATTGCGTGCAAATCTGGTCTCCTTCCTATTGGAAAAATGTTGTGAAACTTGAAAGGGTTCAGAAAAGATTTACAAGGATGTTGCCAGTGTTGGAGGATCTGAGCTACAGGGAGAGGCTGACCAAGCTGGCGCTGTTTTCCCTGGAGAGTCGGAGGCTGAGACCTTATAGAGGTTTACAAAATTATGAGGGGCACGGATAGGATAAATAGGCAATGTCTTTTCCCTGGGGTCGGGGAGTCCAGAACTAGAGGGCATAGGTTTAGGGTGAGAGGGGAAAGATATAAGAGACCTAAGGGGCAACTTTTTCACGCAGAGGGTGGTACGTGTATGGAATGAGCTGCCAGAGGATGTGGTGGAGACTGGTACAATTGCAACATTTAAGAGGCATTTGGATGGGTATATGAATTGGAAGGGTTTGGAGGGATATGGGCCGGGTGCTGGCAGGTGGGACTAGATTGGGTTGGGATATCTGATCGGCATGGACGGGTTGGACCGAAGGGTCTGTTTCCATGCTGTACATCTCCATGACTCTATGAATCTCTTAACAGCACACATGCCTGAGTTAAATTGGAGTGCCTTTTTTGTTGATTACTCAGATCCCTAGTTGTGAGACACCCTTCATATCTTTCGCAGGAAGCTGAAGCAGCTGGACTTTGAAAGAGGGATCCTCAACGTCAGTGTTACCAATCAACAGATCAAAGAATTCTGATTATTATTCACATCCTTCTGGTTTGCTTGTCCAAATGTGTTTTCTCGGTTATATTGTCTACATGTGAGACTTCCTCTTTCAAGTTATTTTCTGCTCCTATCCTTTGTTCTGTCTGGTTAACATCTTCACGAGGTGATGGTCAGTCAGCATATCTGAACCCAGCTGCTGGAGATACGCTGGACGAAAGCCTCCTCCTAATTCCGTCTGCTTCTATAAAGGAGAATTGCTAGTCTTCCCTCTGCAGTCCTATGACATATGGGGGACCCTCACAGCTCCCTTCATGCTTTTACAGGTTGTGGGTGTCAATAATTGGGCCAACATTTGCTCCCCCACCCTTAATTGCCCTTGGGAAGATGGTGGTGAGCTATCATTATGACCAATATATTCCATGTGGTGTAGGAATACACCCAATGTTATTAGGGAGGGAGTTCCAGGATTTTAACCCAGCGACCGTGCTTGTAGAGGAAGTGATTTACAGCTGACAGTGTTTTTTTAAAATGCAGTCACTGTTGGAAACATGGCAGTCACAAGATCCACAAAGAGCAATGGGTCAGTGGTTTGCATTGCTGCCTGTTAGTGCCAGGCACCTGGGTTTAATTCCTGCCTCGGGCGACATTCTGTGGGGAGTTTGCATGTTCTCTGTCTGCATGGGTTTCCTCCGGGTGCTCCTGTTTCCTCCCACAGTCCAAGGATGTGGAAGTTAGGTGGATTGGCCACGGTTAAAATAAAATTTCCCGTACTTCCAGGGAAGTGCAGCTCAGGTTAAAAATTTCTTGCAGAGTTACGGGGATGGGATGGGGGGGGGCGTGGGTCTGGGTGGAATGCTTTTCAGAGGATTGGTGCAGACTCGATGGGCCAAATGGACTCTTTCAACTCTGTTACGATTCTATGATCTAATATTAATCATGTTGGTTGAGGAACAACAGAGGACCATCATCCTTTAGTTTGGGCTTGCTAGCTGTGGACACTGCACCAAATGCCAACAAATGGTGTCACAGTGGGACTGTCACTAGACTGACAAACCAGAGGACCAGGATAATGGCCTGAGACTGGAGGAGGCACTTGTGGCCCAGTGAGAGCATCCCCTCCTCTGAGCCAGAGGACCTGGATTTAAAGTTCCACTGACTCCAGAGCTGTATAACAAGCTCAAAATATAGAGCTAACCTCAGTATTGGTTATGATTTGGAGATGCCGGTGTTGGACTGGGGTGTACAAAGTTAAAAATCACACAACACCAGGTTACAGTCCAACAGGTTTAATTGGAAGCACTAGCTTTCAGAGCACCGCTCCTTCATCAGGTGGTTGTGGAGGACACAATTGTAAGACACAAAATTTATAGCAAAAGTTTACAGTGTGATGTAACTGAAATGGTTTCAAGAAGGAGTTCGGGCTAAAGGGATCAAAGGATAAATGAAAAAAGCAGGAATGGGGGACTGAGTTGAATGATCAGCCATGATCATATTGAATGACTGAGGAGGTTCAAACTGCCTCTCCTAATTTCAATGTTTCCGTGAGGTGTGAGTACGACCAATGAGAATTTCGGCTTGACTCTGAAGTTGGTCACCATCATGGGTGGCAGAGATTGTAGCCACAGTGTAACAGTGGTTGACTATTCTCTCCTAAGCCTTTTGATACTTCACTTCCCTTCTCAACCTAAACAGGTGGGCACTCTACTCACTGGAGTTTAGAAGAATGAAAGGTGAACTCATTGAAACATGTAGGGTTCTTAAGGGGTTTGACAGGGTAAACGCTGAGAGGATGTTTCTCTCATAGGAAAGTCTAGGAGGAGAGAACATAATTTCGTTGGTTGGCGCAACATTGAGGGCCGAAGAGCCTATACTATGCTGTAACATTCTATGCTGAAAATGTGTTGCTGGAAAAGCGCAGCAGGTCAGGCAGCATCCAAGGAGCAGGAGAATCGACGTTTCGGGCATGAGCCCTTCTTCAGGATTCCTGAAGAAGGGCTCATGCCCAAAACGTTGATTCTCCTGCTCCTTGGATGCTGCATGACCTGCTGTGCTTTTCCAACAACAAATTTTCAGCTCTGATCTCCAGCATCTGCAGTCCTCACTTTCTCCTTTAAAGTTCTATGTTCTATAATCTCAGAATAAAGGGGTGCCAATTTACGACTGAGATGAGGAGCAATTTCTTCTTTCAGAGGGCTGTACTCTCAAAGATCTCAGTCCTCTGAGAGTCTTTGGATCTCCTTGCCATAGAGGAGCTCTGGAGGAAGGGTCTAATGTGTGTATTTAAGGCTGAGATGGATAGATTCTTGATCAGTCGGAGACTCAACGGTTCTGGGGAAAGAACAGGAAATGGCACAAGGAACGTCAGATTAGCCATGATCCTATTGAATGGTAGAGAAGGCGCAAGTGGTCAAAAGGCCTATTCCAGTTCCTATTTCTTATGGTCTCTGTCCTCACCTTCAAACACCAACACCTCCTCACCTTCAAACACCAACACCACCCCACCTTCAACCACAGACTGAATTCTTTTCTTTAATTCATCTCCATGTATCTACTTTTACATTTAATCCCATTCGGATATTTTTACTGAATGGTCCAGGTGGGTTTATTATTGGAGCCACTCCTCTGTTGACTAACAACTCAGGATATTTCTGAAGATTGGTCTGCACGAGAGCCATTTCTTGATCAAAGCTTCATCTCAGCACAAGGGTTGCGCTGAAGGTCTCTACTGGAGTGTCATCAGGGGAATATTTTTACCAAGCCATGTGAGAGGCCAGTAAGACAGATGACTGAGCATTCAGACAAAAAGACAATAGATGGTCACAGGTTTGGGATGATAATTCCACAGTTTAGACCCTAGGCCCCCACATGTTTTTGTAATAAATTTAGCTACTTGTTTGAATAACTTGCAAACTGGGTTGAAAAGAGGATATTAGCTAATGTCCCCTGTAATTTCTTTCTGCTACCACACAGATCTCTGAAGCAGGAAGCTATCCATCTGCATGCCAAAGATCTTTCCAGTTGCTGTATGTAGAGAGAACACTGATATTAGCACAAGCATCAGTCAGAATATTAATCACTCTTTTTTGAGCTTTGTTCCTCATCTCATGAAGATGCTCAGGTCTTCTTCACAAGTATCTGTGTCTTCCTTTACACCTTGATGAGCTATAACATCATCAGCTGTAGGCAAAAGTGAGGACTGCAGATGCTGGAAATCAGAGTCTAGATTAGAGTGGTGCTGGAAAAGTACAAGCAGGTCAGGCAGCATCTGAGGAGCAGGAAAATCACCGTTTCTGGCAAAAGCCTTTTATCAGGACTATCATCAGCTACAGTCCCAAATGAATACAAAAGTGCATTTACTTGTTCAGCTGCAGATTTAATACCTATTTAGAAACTGTACAGTTTCTCATCAACTGGTTTCTCTAAGATGGTGAGTATTGTGTTTCATTTTACCCATCACTGAAATATCATTTTCCAGGCAATATAATTCCTGCTGGCGTTTCTTCTCAATGTGATTACTAATTCCTATTTCTTTAAAGATTTCAATTCTATAGTTTCCCAATGCTACTTTATTCTATTTCCCTGAAAGAGCTTTAATTCTATTGTAGGATAATACTATTTTATCTTCCTTAAGTTAGGGACTTCCAATTTTGTTGAGCACAAATGTAGCTTCTGTTCCTGTAATGGAGGCTTCTCCCAAAGTTTTGAGGTCAAAAATGAAGATTCTACCTTCTGCTGCTCAATATTCAATTCAATATTACTGAATAAATCCTGCTACTGTAAAACTTAATCCTGTTCTCTTTACCAACTTTCTCTAGTCACTGTCCACTGCACTTCTAATATAGTTACCTTATCATTTTAGTAAAGTTTCCCATTCACTTTATAGCTTTTGGTGAATGAATCCTGAGTTCTGTCACCTTCATAACTGCGGCTTCAATTATGGGTCTCCTGTTCTTTTTATTTAAATTTGTTCATGTGATGTGGGTTTTGCAGGCTAGGTCAGCATTTATTGCCCATCCTCAATTTCTCAGAGGGCAGGTAGAAGTCAACCACATTGCAGTGGGCTTTAGGTTTGGATAATGCCATGTTGGCCAGGCTGGGTAAGGGCAGCAGATTTCCTTTCCTTAAAGGTCATTCGTGAACTAAATGAGTTTTATAATGTTTACATCATTAGGCTAGCTTTTCATCTAAGATGTCTGTGAATTTAAATTTCACCAGGCGCTGTGGTGAGATGACTTCCATGTCCCCAGAACTTTAGTCTGGGGTCCTGGTTACTTGTCCGATGACATTGCCACAATGCCACAACTTTACTTAGACCTATCATTGTTGCCTCAGTAATCTCCTTATTTTATTCTTCAGTTAGATTCTGTCAGCCTAGGTTTCTAAATTACCCCTTTATCACTCTATTTCTGGGTTTGCAATACATAAATTTTAAACCAAGGTTGACACTTTTTTTTTCAAACATTAGATTAGATTCTCTGGAACATTGCAAAGTTTTTTTCATTTGATTATTCTTCATGCAGCTGTGACTTGTGGTTTCTCTCCACTATGGTGGCAATGCTTGCTCTGAGCTGTGACTGCTTCTTTTTATTTTGCTTCTAGCCCATTCAGCCTATAACTGTCCCATTTATTTAACTTCTTCCTTTGCCCACTAGAGACATTAACTTTACACAGAGGCTCTGCTGTGCATTAACTGCCAGGCTGAACCACTCCTACAGTTTACTTGATGCAATCTATAACTACTTGGCGTGACTAATGTTCCAGCTTTACGTTGCATCCAGCACTTGCTTCTGTGCTTCTCTTACCGGGTCTGAAGCATTTTTACCATTGACTGTGGATTCGCCCTTCATTGGATCTTGCCCTGACTGTGTCTATTGCAGGCTGCTTGATTGTTCAGTTCCTTCTGCTGATGACTGCCCAACTCAACTCTTAAAAATATAAGTACAAATTTCTTCCAAGGGGTTTCCTAGAATTTGTTCTGAACAGCTAATTTTATTTCTATTCATTAATTAATCCTCCTCCACCCCCACTCTCACAGCCATCTCCCCACTCCACCCACTCCTTCTCACAGCCGTCTCCCACCCCCACCCACCTCCGCACTCACAGCCGTCTCCCACCCCCACTCTCACAGCCATCTCACTCCCCACCCACCCCCACTGTCACAGCCGTCTCCCACCCCCACTCACAGCCGTCTCCCACCCCCACCCACCCTGCACTCACAGCCATCTCCCACACCCACACACCCCCATTCTCACAGCCATCTCTCTCACCCCCAACCAGCCCCACTCTCACAGCCATCTCTCCCACACCCACCCATCCTCACTCTCACAGCCATCTCCCTTCCCCACCCACCCAGCTCTCACAGACATGTCTCCCCCCACCCACCCCACTTTCACAGCTATCTCCCTTCCCACCCATCCCCCTCTCACAGCCACCTCCCTTCCCTACCCACCCCACTCTCACAGCCACCTCCCTCCCCACCCATCCCCACTCTCACAGCCATCTCCTACCCCCACCCAACCCCCTCTCACAGCCATCTCCCTTCCCCACCCACCCAGCTCTCACAGACATGTCTCCCCCCACCCACCCCACTCTCACAGCCATCTCCATTCTCACCTAACCCCCTCTCACAGCCATCTCCCTCCCCCACACACCCCACTTTCACAGCCACCTCCCTCCCCCACCCACCCCATTCTCAGAGCCATCTCCCTCTCCCACCCACCCACTCTCACAGCTATCTCCCTTCCCACCCACCCCGCTCTTTCTACATCTCCCTCCAACTACTCCACTCTCACAGACACCTACCCCACACCCACCCCACTCCACTCTCACGCAGATATCTCCCCTCTCCACTCCACTGTCACAGACATCTCCAACTCTACTCTGCACTCTTACAGGAACAGCTTCCCATGCACCCACCCCACCCCCACCTACTGTCACAGGTCTGGAGTCAGGTTGGAACAGTTTAGGAAGAACTGATTTGCGGCATCATCAGGTGGAACTTAATGAAGTCTTCAACATTAACCCATTCAGAACCATTACAGTATATAATAATGAGGAGTGAGACATATACACAGGTGCTCAGAGACGTCATTATCACCTCTGGTGCAGGTGAGCTTGAACCTGAGCCTTCAGGCACAAACCACTGCTCCAAAAAGCCCCTATCAAACGTGCTTAGACAATTATCTTTCCTCTCCTGTCACTGTACTGTTTTGCAGCTGGGATATGGTATGATAATCCAATCTGCATCAAACTAAGGCTTACTAACTATGTTCTTTTCATATTGGAGTAATTGGCTGTCACATGCTCAATTGGTTCTGCCTCTCTTGCACTGACACAGACTTTCTGATCCCCAGATAGTCCAACACCTGGCATGCCCCAGAAATTAAGCACTGGGGCCTCTCGGAAGTTCTGAGACTTCCTTCCATGCCTTATCAAAAGAACAAAGAACGAAAGAGAAGTACAGCACAGGAACAGGCCCTTCAGCCCTCCAAACCTGTACCAATCACCATGCCCTAACTAAACTAAAAAAACACACCTTCTGCCCTTATTCGGTCGATATCCCTCTATTCGCTCCCTGTTCATGTAACCATCTGGATGCCTCTTAAAAATCACCAATGTACTAGCTTCCACCACCTCTGTGGCAGTGCGTTCCAGGCTTCTACCACTTTCTGCATGAAAAACGTTCCTTGCACATCTCCCTTAACTTTCCCTCTCTCACCTTGAACCTGTGCCCCCTTGTAATTGAAACATTAACCCTGGGAAAAAGCCTCTGAGTATCCACCCTATCTGTGCCTCTCATAATTTTGTAGACCTCTATCAGATCTCCTCTCAGCCACCATCTTTCCAGTGAAAACAATCCTCGTCGTTTTAACCTTTCCTCATAGCCAATGCCCTCAAGAACAGGTGAACCTTCTATGCACTCTCTCCAAAACTTTCACATCCTTCTGGTAATGTGGCGACCAAAACTGCACACAATACTCCAAATGCAGCCTAATAAGGGTTTAAATAGCTGCAACAAGGTTTAACAGTGTGCAATTTTCCAGCTCCTGGGGCCGTCTACAAAATATCTCTGATTGTGAGTACAGTCAGAAATTTGGAAGAGATCCTACTTACTTGATAGCTACCCAGAAAATGTAAGATAGATTAAATTCTAAGTTACTGTATAATTAATCTTAACCCCAACAACTCATTGAGTCCCCCACTCCAACTCCTCCCTGACCCATCAAACCCAACTTTCCCCAAACAATCTGACCCAACTTTGCCACTCTAACCACCTACCACTCTGCCATTCTACCCAAAGTTGTATATATGTTCGCGTTCCTCAGCATACCTATCCAATTATCGACTAGCTTCAACCACTCCCACCCCATCTACTTACCCCATCCACACTTAACTCGCCAAACATTTACCTTATCTGCCCTTCCCTCTTACACACACACACACTGACACATTCCCCTGTTCACTCAGATACTAACACATGGATGTGTGTGTGTGTGTGTGTGTGTTCTGGATTATTTAGAGTTACCACATACAGCACGCACTGCCATCAAAATAGGGGATAGCCTTTGCATGGGTTCTCTCCACTAGTACCTCCTTACTCTGGAAGAATCCCCACATGGGATCTTGTGAAGAAGACATAAGGAGGCTAAAAATAGATAATTATTTGTATTCAGATACATAAAGAAAGGTTATGTAGTGGGCAAAGATCTGTGTAATTGAGTTTAATTTGAGAAAATATGAAATTGTCCATTTTGACCGGAAGAATAAAAAAGAAGCAGTTGCTTGGTTACCGAACTCAGAGGCAGAGGGATCTGGGTGTCCTAATGGATGAATCACAGAAGCCTGGTATTCTGGACCAGCAAGTAATTTAGAAAACTAATAACATCTTATTGTTTATTATAAGGGAAATTGAATACTCCTACTCCTCCAAATTCATACATTCATATAAACCAGAAAATCAGAGAAAAGTTTTTTTTTTAATCTGGTCACTTTTGGAGGAAAGGTACTGACACTGACTGGAGGAGTTCGGCCTATAAAATCTCCAGACTGAGCTTTGTTCCTTTGTCAACTCCATCTTCTCATTACTCACATCTGAACACTGGCCTTTGCTGAGACAGGTTACCATCGATTGGCTGTTGCCTCACAGCTGAGCCTGAATGGCAACTGTCATTCAAAAGTGCAGAGAGATGTCCAGTTTCCCATTCAGAGAAATGCCCGCATACACAGTCAATAACATTCACACAAATTCACGTGCATACATACTGATACTGGCATAAATTCACAGTTACACACACTTAAATACATTATTACATACACCTTTGCACGCACGTGTGCGCGCGCACACACACACACGCACACACACACATTAACGTACTGACACGCATACACACACCCACTCAGAACACACCCACACGCTTACGGATTCATTCATGAAGCTGAAACTTGCGTTACATTAGAATCTTTCACATTTGCATACAAGGGTTCGAGGGCCAGCACAATACTTTCCAGGCGTCCTCACTCCTGCAGTGTTGGAAATGCAGCAGTCGATTTGTGCACAGTGAGATCCCAGAAAGTGCAGTGCGGCAACATTGCGACACTGTGTAACAGATGTTTGAGCAATATTCACTACTGAGGGAATAACCACATTTCTCTTTATGAAATAGTGAAGTGTGAACATTTGCACCTAGCTGGGAGGATAGAGAGCCTATCTCTGACACATCAGCCCTCCCTTAGTTCTGCACTGGATGTTCAGCATTGATGTTGTATTCACGATATCAGAGTAGGCCTTAAATCTGACTTCCAGCCTGGGAGTCCCATCAGCAAATGACATTTAACAACTTGCTCACACCCACAGATATTTTCAAGTTGGGCAGACAGACAGCAAAGACTCCATGTATCAAAGACCATCAATCCCTGAGAGCAGAATGGAACAATAAGGTGATGGAGGGAGTAGGAAGAGGCACTAAGTTAGGTGAGGTAATGGCAGCCCAACCACATTCTGTTGGGGTTAATATGGATGAAGTGGCAAGCCCCCTTCACAGATATAACCCCTCCCCCACTCTCACTCCAGATCGATCACCACCACTGCGCTAGAGGCTGAGGGATGACATTATAGAGGTTTATGAAATCATGAGGGGCATGGATAGGGTAAGTAGACAAGGTCTTTTCCCTGGGTTGGGGAGGTCCAGAACTAGAGGGTATAAGTTTAGGGTGAGATGGGAAAGATTTAAAAGGGGCAGCTTTTAACACAGAGTATGGAATAAGCTGCCAGAGGAAGTGGTGGAAGTTGGTATAATTACAACATTTAAAAGGCATCTGCTTTGGTACATGAGTAGGAAGGGTTTGGAGGGATATGGGCCAAGGGCTAGATTGATTTAGGATATCTGGTCAGCATGGACATGTTGGAATGGAGGGTTTGTTTCCACGCTGTGCAGCTCTATGACTCTATGACGAGGGGGCAGAGGTTAAAGGAGAGAGGGAAAAGATTTAAAAGGGACCTAAGGGGTAACCTTTTCATGTAGAGGGTGGTGCGGGTATGGAATGAGCTGCCAGACAAAGTGGTGGAGGCTGGTAGAATTACAACATTTCAAAGGCATCTGCTTAGGTACATGAATATTAAGGGTTTAGAGGGATATGGGTCAAATTCTGGCAAATGAGACTAGATTAATTTAGGATATCTGGTCGGCATGGGTCTGTTTCCGTGCTGCAGATCTCTATGACTCTAATTCACCATCTTCAACCTGAGCAGCCAACTCATTGTCCCAAATTTCCTAAAATCTCCAGAATTCGAGTCAGTGAAAGTGGTAATGGCTTTGGGAAGGAAGTGGCGAGAAGCAATGCACAGATTGAAGCTGTCGCCACTGGTGCTGTTAGCACGAATGCTGTTGAAAGATTTGATATTGCCTCAGCCGGGATCTGCCAGGCAGCCGGGGCTCAGTGATAAATCGAAGACGCTTGGTATTTTCATATGGGGAGGCGCTGTATTTTTCTTGTGATTAGCTGGCGGTTTGGGCCCCGTCAGTGTTAGAAACTCACTGCACTGTGTGGTGTGGTCTGATAAGTACTGGTCAGATAGCAGGGAAAGCTACATCACTCGGTACCCACTCAATGAGGCTTTGTTCGCAGTTCAATGAGACTTTTCCACACTTCCTGCTGTAAAAGTCAAGCAAGGCTGTGATGTGGAACAAAATAAAAAAATAACTGAACTGTTGCCAACAGCGAGCTCCAGTGTGCTCCTCACTTAACCCTGTGTGGTAATCTGTCTTTTTCCAATTTTTTTTAATTTTGTGTTCTGGCTTGCATTGAGAAGGGAATACTTCCTTATTTTAGAAGCAACAAACACACGCGGCACGTCTTGTGGCTCAGTGGGGAGCACTTCTATTCTAAGTCAATATTTTGGATTCAAATCCCACCTCATGACTTGACATCTATAAATGGTTGCACTGTCAAAACAGGTTTATAGAATCATAGACAAAAATACAAATTGCTGGAAAAACTCATCAGTTCTGGCAGCATATGTGGAGAGAATCAGAGTTAATCCTTCCTGAGGTTCTGAGGAAGGGTCACTCGACCCGAAACGTTAACTCTGATTCTCTCCACAGATGCTGCCAGACCTGCTGAGTTTTTTCAGCAATTTCTATTCTCCTCTCAGACTTACAACATGTGCACTTCTTGCAGTTATTTCCCCCCCCCCCCCCACAGAATCACAGAATCCCTACAGTGCAGAAAGAAGCCTTCTGGCCCATTGAGTCTGCTCCTACCCTCCGGACAGCATCCCACCCAGAATCACCCCTCTACCCTATCCCTGTAACCCTGCATTTCTCAAGGCTATCACACTTAGCCTGCACATCTCTGGACACTATGGGCAATTTAGCATGGCCAATCCACCCTAACATGCACATCTTTAATTGTCAGTCTGTGAAGGAATGAGTTGGGCGGGGGGGAAGAGGTTGGGGTGGTATTTCCTGTCAACCAGAAACGTGAGAGTTATGGACAGCACAACAATCAGTCCGTGGTAAAAAGATTCCATGCTCAGAGTGTTGCTGTGAGCAAACCTTTTCCCGGTGACCACCACCTACAAATACACTCCTGAGAAAGGAGACATGGAGAGTCTGGAGAATTTGGGATTGCTCTCCTCATGCCGGAACAGGTTAAGGGGCGATTTAATGGAGGTGTTCAAAATTTGAGGGGTCCTGGTCAGGGAGGAGCTGAAAAGCTATTTCGACATGCTAACCTGAATCGTAGAATGATAGGAGTACATTACTGCAGATGCTAGAATCGGTAGTGAAAATAAAAAATGCTGGAAATCACAGTGGGTCAGGCAGCATCTGTGGAGAGACAGCACATTAACGTTTCGAGTCTAGATGAGTCTTCATCAGAACTGGAATCGGAGAACGATAGAATTATTCTGCAGTGAAGCAGGCAATTCAATGCATCATGTTTGTGCTGGCTCTTGGAACAATCCACCAGCCCCACAGCCATCTCCAAATCGCTGCAATCTTCTCCCTTTCGAGCACTCCACCCATTTTTCTGCATCTCGCCCGCCCTTTCTGCCAATGCATTTTTGATCACAGCGATTCATTCACAGAAGCCAGCAGAGGATACAAATTTAAGATCATTGGTAAAAGAAGCAGTGAGATATGAGGAGTATTTATTTTATGCTGTGCTTTTTACAATCCGGACCACTTGAAAAAAAACCTATACTTAAAACCAGGCCGTCATTTCGAGCCAAGCTGTGCTAACATTTGCCAGTTTGCACTAACGTCAATTCAGTCTTATCAGCTTCAGTTACTTCAGGCAGAAAAAGAAGATTTAGTGATAACCTAAGAGGATCTTCCCAGCTCACAACATCCCAGAGAATGAAGCTGAGCACACCTACAGACAGCATGGTCCCTGACAATATTCAGGTCCGGGCAGATAAGTGGCTAGCAACATTTGTGCCACACATGTGTCACCTCCAGCTAAAAAAAAACAATCTAATCCTTTCCAGTCACATTCAATAACATTTCCAATGCTGAACTTCCTATGATCCATATTAACGAGATATTGAACTAGACCATATAAATAGGCTGGGAATTCCGCATCAAGTAACTTACCTCCTGACTCCCCAAAGGACTTATGCCCGAAACGTCGATTCTCCTGTTCCCTGGAGGTTAATGTGCTGTCTCTCCACAGATGCTGCCTGACCCACTGTGATTTCCAGCATTTTTTATTTTCACTACCGATTCTAGCATCTGCAGTAATGTACTCCTATCATTCTACGATTCAGGTTAGCATGTCGAAATAGCTTTTCAGCTCCTCCCTGACCTGCTGCGCTTTTCCAGCAACACATTTTCAGTCCTGACTCCCCAAATCAGGAGTGTGATGGAATATGCTCCACTTACCTGGAGGAGTGCAGCACAACTCCAGAAACTCCCATAATGTTATTTTGGTGGAAGGGTAGTTCTCCCTGTGTCCTGGTAAATATTTTTCCCTCAATCACCACAAAAAACAGATTGGTCATTATCACATTGCTGGTTGTAAGAGCTTCCTGTGTGCAAATTAACTGCTGCATTTTTATTATGGAATCATAGAATTTTACAGTACAGAAAGTGGCCATCCAACCCATCTGGTCTGTACCAGCTCCTGGAAGAGCCAACTGGCTAGTCACATTCTCCAGCCCTATCGCTGTAGCCCTCTAGATTCATCACTTTCATGAAAAGTAAACATCACTGGCAAAGCCAGCTACTGTTGCTCATCCCTAATCATCCTTGAACCGACTGGTTTGCTAGGCTATTTCAGAGGGCAGTTAAGAGCAAATCACATTGTTATGGGTCTGGAATTACATGCACATATGAACGTACGAAATGGAGCAAAAGTAGACCATTCAGCCCCTGCTCTGCCATTTAATTAGATCATGGCTGATCTGTTTGTGTTTTGAATTCCACATTCCCTTCATCCTCATTACAACTATCAGTGTAGTTTCAATGGTCACAATTATTAAAGCAAGCTCTACATTCCAGATTTAATTAGTTGAATTAAAATTCCATTAGCTATGGTGGGTTTTAAACCCATGACCAATTCCCTTTAAGCTGTGCCACAAGCATTGCTGCTCCAAGGTTATGCAAATGGCAATCCGACCCAGAGGTGTGCCCAGCTAGAAAGAAATTTAGAGGCAGTACTGCCCATGGTGCCTGATAATCAGCCTGTAGACATAATCCAAAGACTAAGAAAGAGACAAAGAAATAATGGAGAAAGAAATAGGGTGAATGAGAGTAAAAACATTCAAAACTGGAATAGGAAGAAGTAAAGGTAGATTTGATTAGTAGAGACAGAGAGAAGAGTAAGAAAGGAAAAGTAAGAATTAATGTATATGTAAAATGCATATGTTTAATTAAATATAATGATTAACACTCAATACAGATATAAAAGGAGAGAATATGGCCTTGAGTCCCAGGTAATATTCTGTGTACCTGGTTTCAAATCCTGCTGTGGCAGATGATGGAACATGAATCCAATAAAAATTTGGAATTAAGAGTAAATGATGACCATTGTCAATTTTCAAGAAAAATCCCGCCCGGATCATTAATGTCCTTTATGGAAGGAAATCTGTCGTCTTTACCTAGTATGCTCTACATGTGATTCTAGACACATAGATATGTGGTTGACTTTAAACTGTCCTATCATTAATCCATGCCCTATCATTAATCCATGCCCTATCCGTAATCCATGCTGATCTTCACCCACATGAATGAATAAAAAGAAAATCAAAATTATCAAGCTCTGTTAATAATAGTTTATTTCTTACGGTGAAGGACTTATAGAACATAGAACATAGAAGAATACAGCGCAGTACAGGCCCTTGGGCCCTCGATGTTGCGCCGATCCAAGCCCACCTAAACTACACTAACCCTCTATCCTCCATATACCTATCCAATGCCCTCTTAAATGCCCATAAAGAGGGAGAGTCCACCACTGTTACTGGCAGGGCATTCCAAGAACTAACGACTCGCTGAGTGAAGAACCTACCCCTAACATCAGTCCTATATCTACCCCCCCTTAATTTAAAGCTATGCCCCCTTGTAATACCCGACTCAATACGCGGGAAAAGGTTCATACTGTCGACCCTATCTAACCCCCTAATCATCTTGTACACCTCAATCAAGTCACCCCTAAACCTTCTTTTCTCTAGTGAAAACAGCCCCAAGTGCCTCAGTCTTTCCTCATACGATTTTCCTTCCATACCAGGCAACATCCTGGTAAACCTCCTCTGCACCCGTTCCAATGCCTCCACATCCTTCCTATAGTATGGCGACCAAAACTGCACACAATATTCCAGATGCGGCCGTACCAGAGTCTTATACAACTGCATCATGACCTCAGGACTCCGGAACTCAATTCCTCTACCAATAAAAGCCAGTACGCCATATGCCTTCCTCACCGCACTATTTACCTGGGTGGCAACTTTCAGAGATCTGTGTACATGGACACCAAGATCCCTCTGCTCATCCACACTACCAAGTATCCGACCATTAGCCCAGTACCCCATCTTTTTGTTATTCTTCCCAAAGTGAATCACCTCGCACTTAGCTACATTGAATTCCATCTGCCACCTTTCTGCCCAGCTCTGCAGCTTCTCTATATCCTGCTGTAACCTGCCACATGCTTCCTCACTGTCAACAACTCCTCCGACTTTCGTATCATCCGCAAACTTGCTCACCCAACCTTCTAACCCCTCTTCAAGGTCATTTATAAAAATGACAAACAGCAATGGTCCCAAAACAGATCCTTGCGGAACACCGCTAGTGACGGCACTCCATGAAGAAACTTTGCCATCAACTACTACCCTCTGTCTTCTTCCATCCAGCCAATTCCTAATCCAAACCTCCAACTCACCCTCAATGCCATATCTCCGTATTTTCTGCAGTAGCCTACCATGGGGAACCTTATCAAACGCCTTACTAAAATCCATATATACCACATCTACCGCTTTCCCCTCATCAACCTCCTTCGTCACCTTTTCAAAGAATTCAATAAGGTTTGTGAGGCACGACTTGCCCTTCACAAAACCATGCTGACTATCCTTGATCACATTATTCCTATCCAGATGTGCATAAATCCTATCCCTTACAATTCTCTCTAAGACTTTGCCCACAACAGAAGTGAGACTCACCGGCCTATAGTTACTAGGGCTATCCCTACTCCCCTTTTTGAACAAGGGAACCACATTTGCTATCCTCCAGTCTTCTGGGACTACTCCTGTAGACAAAGAGGACATAAAAATCAAGGCCAATGGCTCTGCAATCTCCTCCCTTGCTTCCCAGAGAATCCTAGGATAAATGCCATCAGGCCCAGGGGACTTATCTATTTTCACCTTTTCCAGGATTTCCAACACCTCTTCTCTACATACCTCAAAGCCATCCATTCTACTTATTTGTGCCTCAGTATTCTCATCGACAACAATGCCCTGTTCCTGAGTGAATACTGAAGAAAAGTATTCATTCAGTGTCTCCCCAATCTCTTCCGCCTCCACACGCAACTTCCCCCTACTATCCTTGACTGGACCTATTCCTACCCTAGTCATTCTTTTATTCCTAACATACCTATAGAAAGCCTTAGGGTTTTCCCTAATCCTATCTACTAAGGACCTTTCATGTCCCCTCCTTGCTGCTTTTAGCTCTCTCTTCAGGTCCTTCCTGGCTACCCTATAACTCTCAATCGCCCCAATTGAACCTTCACGTCTCATCTTGAGATAGGCCGCCCTCTTCCATTTAACAAGGGATTCCAATTCCTTATTAAACCACGGCTCCCTCGCACGACCCTTTCCTTCCTGCCTGACAGGTACATAATTATCAAGGACACTCAATAGTTGCCCCTTGAACAAGTTCCACATATCATTTACACTCTTGCCTTGGAGTCTACTTTTCCAAGCCACACATCCTAAGTCATGCCTCACCGCATCATAATTTCCCTTACCCCAGCTATAATTCTTGCCCTGTAGTACACACTTATCCCTCTCCATCACGAGTGTAAAAATCACCGAATTATGGTCACTATCCCCAAAGTGCTCACTTCACAGGTCAAATTGCTCACTGTTGGCACAGGAAGGATTGAATGGCATTGCAAGCGTATTATTAGAAAGGTACTCTTGCAGTTCAGTTCCAGCCATAACATTCTGACATGGGTTTAATCAGTAATTGAAGCACTGAGCAAGGCAGTTTGGTTCACTCAACTCGCTCCTAGGATGAAGGGGCTGTCTTATGAAGACAGATTGCTCTTTTAGCCAAGGATGTTAGGTGATCTCAAGGGCACTCAACAGGATGTTGAGAGGATGTTTCCCCTTGAAAAAAAGAGTAGAACTGGGGACACAGTCAGAATGAGGGGTCTCTGTGTAAAACAGAGATGAGGATAATTTCTTTTCTCTCAGAAGGTGACTGGTCTGATTAGGAATTATTTTTCCCAGAAGGCAATTGATACTGGGTCATTGCGTTCATTTAATAACAGGTTAGATTTTTGATTGACAAGGGAGTCAGATGTTATGGAGCAGCAGGCAAGAAGGTAGGAATCAGCTACAACCAGATAAGCCACAATCTTAACAAGCTCAAAGGGCCATAAGGCCTCCTCCGGTTTCTAAGTCTTATGTTCCTATGTTGAGGAGAGCTTCTAAAAGACACATCATGAAGCAAGTGGCAATTCATAGTGGGTACCCATTCAGCAGGCCACACATTGCTGGAGCACTTACCCACAAATAATAGTGCGCTATCTTAAACCTGTCCTGATTTTGCCCCATTGTTCGAGCCTCAATCTCACAAATAATTTATTGCAACTGGCAATACAGCCAGGAATGCAATTAATACTAAAGGATTGTAATTCTATTCAATCAGAAAGCTACATTTACACATCATGGAAAAATAACAACCCTTTCTACAGAAGGGGAACTGCATACTTCGAAGAGGTCACTGTTTCATAAGAAAGTAATTTTCTTAAATTATTAAAATTAAGTAAGCTCCATTTTTAACAAGGTTCAGTCATTTATTCACCACCACTGGACTGCAGATTGCAGCTCAGTAAATGGGGTCAAGTGGTTCTATTACTACAGTAGGTCAATTGAGGCCTGTAGGCCATATATGCCGAACTCACAGGGTGATTAAGTAATTAAGTCAGTCAATATTAGCATGTACTAAATGGAGCGCAATGGTGAATGAGTACTGGTCAATGGCATTAAGGAGCTTTGGTGCTGAAAGATGTATAAACAACCCAGCCCGTGACTGAACATCATTACTCTCCTCCAAGCTGTTGCCATTGTTTTAAGGCCTTATCTCTTCCCTGTCAGCTGGGAATCGAAGCAGCTGAGGAGAGTGCTATCTATCCAAATGTGGAAACCTTGTTCTCTCACTGTCTGAAAACCCGAAGTCAGTTGGCTACTAGTTCCTGTAGTGCTTGTTGTTTTCAGTTACCCAACCCTTCTGGGTTACAAGTTCCTGCTGCATTTGTTGCTTTCAGTTATCTAACTCTTCTGGGTTACAAGTTTCTACTGCATTTGTTGCTTTCAGTTATCTAACCCTTCTGGGTTACTAGATCCTATAGCGTTGTTTGTTTACAGTTACCTAACCCTTCTGGGTTACTAGATCCTATAGCGTTTGTTGTTTTCAGTTATCTAACCCTTCTGGGTTACAAGTTCCTACTGCATTTGTTGCTTTCAGTTATCTAACTCTTCTGGGAACTAGTTCCTACTGCGTTTGTTGCTTTCAGTTATCTAACCCTTCTGGGTTACTAGATCCTATAGCGTTGTTTGTTTACAGTTATCTAACCCTTCTGGGTTGTGTTCCTGCTTGGGTCAGGTTGCAGAGGGAAGGAAACTCTTACATCCAATGATTTATCATAATTTTTGAAAAATGAGTGACTCTATAACCCTTGGTTAAAGCATCTACTGTTCATAATTCGGAGAATTTTCAATAATTAACATGGGGGTAGCTGCAGAACTAGAGTCTCTCAGTGAAGCCACTAGCTGATCACATTGGTGGCCAGTTTCTAAACAGATGCCCCAAGAACAGATGACAGTTGAAACTACACAATAGTTTGCCCTATGCAACTCTAAACCAGATCTTACACAATAAAACAACTTGGTTTATTAATGTCTTCCATATTCATATGTTGCCCCGAAGAACTTCATCAAGGAATGTCTTTTGAAGTAGGAAACGCAAACAAAAATGTGATTATGCCCACAACATCTATTGATTGAGAGAGGGATAATATTGGCAATGGCACTGGAGACAATTCCCTTGCTGAAGCTTTCAATTAGGATCATGGAATTTCCTAGGTCACCTCTGAGGGGACACATCTAGCATCAGTTCATGGGTTCATCCAAAAGATAGCACACAGGATTACACAGGATAGGAGGCACTGAAACAGGCCTTTCAGCCCAATCAGTCCATGCACGTCTTTATGCTTCCAGCTTTAGTCATCACTGGAATCCCTTATGTCCCTCTCTCCCGCTGTGCTTGTCTAGTTTACTCTTAAATGTATCTATAATATTCACTTCAACCACTCCATATGATAGGGAGATCCACAGTTGGGTGGCACAGTGACTCAATGGTTAGCACTGCTGCCTCACAGTGCCAGGGACATGGGTTCAATTCCAGCCTCAGGCAACTGTATGAGTGGAGTTTGCACATTCTCCCTCTGTCTATGTGGGTTTCCTCTGGTTTCATCCCACAGTCCAACGATGTGTAGATTAGGTCAATTGGCCACAGTATTCATGGATGTGTAGGTTAGGTGCATTAGTCAGGGGAAGTGTAAAGTAATAGGGTAGGGGAATGGGTCTGGGTGCAATACTCTTTGGAGGGTCGATGTGGACTTGTTGGGCCAAATGGCCTGTTTCCACACTGTAGGGATTCTATGATTTCCACCATTGTCAAGCAGATTTTGTACTGATAACCTCTAACATGTAAGTTCATAGGAAAGATTTGGAGGGGTTTGGGTCATGCACAGGTAGGTGGGACCAGTTCAGTTTGGGAACATGGTCAGCATGGACTTGCTGGACCAAAGCGTTTGTTTTCTTGCTGTATGACTCTAAGACTATTACTCCATGTCCTTCCCAACAAGTGGAAATGTTTTTGTATCCACTTCTTCAAAATCTTTCTTCATTATAAAGACCTCAATTGGATCATTCCTCAGCCTCCTCTTTATAAGAGAAGAGACCCTGCTACTCCACCCTTTCTTCATGTGTAAATGCACATACGTCTAGTATCCTCCTTATTAATCTCTGCACCCTCTCTTGTGGATCCACATTATTTTTATGCTCTCTACCCCATCTCCTCCACTTCCCGCTCCTCCGCCCTTGAGCCCCACCCCTCCAATCGCCACCAGGACAGAACCCCACTGGTCCTCACCTACCACTCCACCACCTCCATATACATCATATCATCCATCGTCATTTCCGCCACCTCCAAACAGACCCCACCACCAGGGATATATTTCCCTCCCCTCCCCTATCAGCATTCCGAAAAGACCACTCCCTCCGTGACTCCCTCGTCAGGTCCACACGCCCCACCAACCCAACCTCCACTCCCGGCACCTTCCCCTGCAACCGCAAGAAATGCAAAACTTGCACCCACACCTCCCCCCTTACTTCCCTCCAAGGCCCCAAGGGATCCTTCCATATCCACCACAAATTCACCTGCACCTCCACACACATCATTTACTGCATCCGCTGCACCCGATGTGGCCTCCTCTATATTGGGGAGACAGGCCGCCTACTTGCGGAACGTTTCAGAGAACACCTCTGGGACACCCGGACCAACCAACCCAATCACCCTGTGGCTCAACACTTCAACTCCCCCTCCCACTCCACCAAGGATATGCAGGTCTTTGGACTCCTCCATTGCCAGACCATAGCAACACGACAGCTGGAGGAAGAGCGCCTCATCTTCCGCCTAGGAACCCTCCAACCACAAGGGATGAACTCAGACTTCTCCAGTTTCCTCATTTCCCCTCCCCCCACCTTGTCTCAGTCCCAACCCTCGAACTCAGCACCACCTTCCTAACCTACAATTTTCTTCCTGACCTCTCCGTCCCCACCCCCACTCCGGCCTATCACCCTCACCTTAACCTCCTTCCACCTATCGCATTTCCACCGCCCCTCCCCCAAGTCCCTCCTCCCTACCTTTTATCTTAGCCTGCTTGGCACACTTTCCTCATTCCTGAAGAAGGGCTCATGCCCAAAACGTCGATTCTCCTGCTCCTTGGATGCTGCCTGACCTGCTGCGCTTTTCCAGCAACACATTTTCAGCTCTGATCTCCAGCATCTGCAGTCCTCACTTTCTCCTCCTATTTTTATACTATAGTCAACAGAAGTACACACAGTTGTCTAAATGTGGTCTAACCAAGGCGCAATACAGGTTAAGCATAACTTCTCTACTAAATAAAAACCTAAAGATCTGCAGATGCTGGAAATCAAAACCAAAAGCATAAATTGCTATAAAAGCTCAGCAGGTCTGGCAGCATTTGTGGAGAGAAATCAGAGTTAATATCTCGGGTCCAGTGACCCTTCTTCAGAAGTGATTGCTATTTGGAGTTCTGAGGACGGTTCACTGGGCTGAAACCGTTTATTCTGATTTCTCTCCACAGATGCTGCCAGATCTGCTGAGCTTTTCCAGCAATTTCTAATGTTGTGTGCAACTTCTCCACTTTTTATTTCTATCCCTGTATAATCTTTGGACAGT
This sequence comes from Chiloscyllium plagiosum, assembly GCF_037043375.1. Taxonomy (NCBI): domain Eukaryota; kingdom Metazoa; phylum Chordata; class Chondrichthyes; order Orectolobiformes; family Hemiscylliidae; genus Chiloscyllium; species Chiloscyllium plagiosum. The sequence goes on along the minus strand of NW_028270185.1, from coordinate 20,254,324 downwards.
GCAGCTCTCCAACAGCACTGCTGTGGATTACTAGATGATTTGGATGTGAGCATAAGAGGTATAGTTAGTAAGTTTGCAGATGACACCAAAATTGGAGGTGTAGTGGACAGCGAAGAAGGTTACCTCAGATTACAACGGGATCTTGATCAGATGGGCCAATGGGCCGAGGAGTGGCAGATGGTGTTTAATTCAGATAAATGCGATGTGCTGCATTTTGGGAAAGCAAATCTTAGCAGGACTTATATACTTAATGGTAAGGTCCACGGGAATGTTGCTGAACAAAGAGACCTTGCAGTGCAGGTTCATAGCTCCTTGAAAGTGGAGTCGCAGAAAGATAGGATAGTGAAGGAGGCATTTGATATGCTTTCCTTTATTGGTCAGAGTATTGAGTACAGGAGTTGGGAGGTCATGTTGTTGCTGTACAGGATATTGGTTAGGCCACTGTTGGAATATTGCATGCAATTCTGGTCTTCTTTCTATCAGAAAGATGTTGTGAAACTTGAAAGGGTTCAGAAAAGATTTACAAGGATGTTGCCAGGGTTGGAGGATTTGAGCTATTGAGAGACATTAAATAGGCTAGGGCTGTTTTTCCTGGTGGGATGGGACCATTCGCCACAGCACATTCGCTGCCGATGATTCGCCACTACCCTTTCACCACCGAGGACGCTTAACCACTGCCAATGCATTGGCCACTGAAGACGATTCGCCACCGCAAGTAACTCGTATATTTTGAATATAGTATTTGCGTTGTTTCAGTCACAACTTCTTTTCATTACAGGAGAGTTTTTTTTAAGCTTGTATTTTTGGAACAGGAATTTTTAGTATGGAAACAGAAATAATTTCTAAACATGGAAATAAGAAGTTTTACCACGATGGTTTTATATCTGTGCTTTGAGAGAATGTTTTCCTGAAGTTAGAATTAACCAATAAAATGATATTTATTTTATCCCTCTTTTTTATCAATATGTAGAATGTAGTTGTATAAATAAAGGGGACTGAGAAGAATGAAAGAACAGGGAGTGAAAACGATCAGTACATATATATCTTTCCAGTGGCGAATAGTCTGCTGAGGTCAAACGCTGGAGAAACGCTGGTGGCGAACTGGCAGTGGCTTATCATCGATGGCGAATGTGTCATGGCGAATCGTCACCAACCCTTCCCTGGAGCATCGGAGGCTGAGGGGTGACCTGAAAGAAGTTTATAAGATCATGAAGGGCATGGATAGGGTAAATAGATAAAGTCTTTTCCCTGTGGTGGGTCCAGAACTAGACGGCATATGTTTAGGGTGAGAGGGGAAAGATATAAAAGAGACCTAAGGGGCAACTTTTTCACACAGAGGGTGGTACGTATATGGAATGGGCTGCCAGAGGAAGTGGTGGAGGCTGGTACAGTTTCAATATTTAAAAGACATCTGGATGGGTATATGAATCAGAAGGGTTTGGAGGGATATGAGCCAGGTGCTGGCAGGTAGGTCTAGATTGGGTTGAGGTATCTGGTCGGCATGGACGGGTTGGACTGAAGGGTCTGTTTCCGTGCCGTACATCTCTATGACTCTACAATTCGCAGGAGTAAGGCTTGAACCCTTTGGATTCAGGGGACAGAATGCTAACCAGCAATCCATTACTGCCACCACCAGGGTTGGTATTAGGAAGCCCATTAGGCTTGGATTCCACGATTTAATAGTACTTGTGCTATATGTGGTTAGAGACTTATTTTGGGGTCAAATATGTCACCAGGGTTGTGAATAATGTAATATGTTGTCTGTAACAATGCATTGAAATGCCTTGGGATGTTTTAATCCACTGAAGGTGCCATATAAATGCAAATTGTTTTCAATGTAGGTATTATCAAAAGAAAGCAGGGAGAGTGAAAGTGGTGGGCACTGTGTTTCTGCAGCAAGCTCACACTGGGAGAGCAACCTTTGCTTCATGTCATTGACATGGCAGTGAACACAGCACAGGAATTCAGATAGAGTTCTCGGGGTTCGAATAACTATACATAAACTATTGAAGTGGGGAGAAAATCACTGTGAATACAATAACAATCCATCCCAAGTGTCCATGATTGTTCAAATAAAAGATAAAGGAATTACAGAGTTGCACTGTAGCTATAACCCCAATTCGATGCTCTTGTCAAATCTATATGCAGAATGAGGTGTGGAAGCACTACATTCTGGTTCTAGTTAGCACTTAAAAGGGATCCACTGATTCCAGATCAAGAACAGGGAATCCACTCCGTTTGAACTCAATACAACTTGAACAGTGAGGAGATGAGTAGGCCATTGAGCAACTCTGGAACTTAGTGGTTTAACATCCACTGCTGGTGGGATTACACAAAACAGAAAAAAAGATGCTGAGACCAGTGACAACTCAAAGGTGCAGGCCTTTCTGTTTAGGAGGGAAACGAGATTTGTCATTCAATCTGGGCATGTGGGTGTTGTAGGCAAGGGCGTCTTTATTTACTCTTTGGAAGGTGAGCGGGAGTAGCCTTCTTCAACTGAAGGCAGGAGTGTAATTAATCAAGTAAACTGACATCATTTTCAAACCCCTTCCTGCATCCACAGGAATATCCATGGTTGATGATCAGGCCTTGCCACCAATTGAGGTCCTGATGCATTGAATTAATGACCACTAGAAAGGGCATCAGCACACCACAGCCGGGAGTAACTCAGCAGCAAGTGAGCCTGTCACCATGCGGCATAAACTGTGTGACGAGCTTCGCAGGTCCTGGGGGTGTGAAGGTGTGGGGTGGGGACTCCATGCATCAATGTTTGGCAAGTGGGGGTGGGATTGTCCTACTGAAACCCAACCACGGCCCTTGCTGCTTATCACCCTGCCCTGTCCAAACCAGCCTCACCCTGCAAAATATCTCTTGACATTACTTATCTGTTCCTCTTGATTCTGAAACTCCGCAGAGGCTGGTATCCCATCACTAGGTCATCCTTAATTTACAGATAGAGAGTCCTTGACACTGATCCAGCTCCCTAAGCCAGCTCTCAGTGTGAACAGGATGTCTGACACTCCTGTTTTTTTTTAATTTTAACTTCAGTGCATGTTATATTTAAGCTCAATGCAGTAGTCTTATGATTCCATTATTCAACCTTGTCCAAAAACATTCCTGTTTGTATCTGTCAGCCAGATTAATAGCCTAACCAGGGAAATCATATTCTCTGAGGTCCACCTGGCTGACTTTGTTACAATCACTGCACTGGTCTCCCAGTAGGAGCCACAGTCTCCTCTGAGACATTGTTGAGCACACAAGATGTCAGTCACTGATTAGCCATGAGCTCTCTTTGGGCAGGATCTTTGCCTCCTGCTCCTATTCCTAGTTGGTCTTGAGAAGGTGGTGGAAAACTGCCTTTTCAAAGCGCTGAAGTCCACTTGGTGCAGGTGCACACACAATGTTGCTAGGGAGTCAACAGCGACAAGGAGAATCCTGCCATTATCATTCCCGATGCCAGATTTGGTTCCTTTATGAAGACACTTTAAGTGATTTGATACAAAGGAATGTTTTCCTCAGCTTTTTTTTATAGAGCCCCTACAGTGTGGAAACAGGCCCTACGTTCCAACAAGTCCACACCCACCCTCTGAAGAGTATCCCACCCAAACCCATTCCCCATTACCCGACATTTACCGCTGATTAATGCACCTAACCTACATATCCCTGAACATTATGGATAATTTAGCATGGCCAATTCACCTGACCTGCACATCTTTGGACTGTGGGAGGAAACCAGAACACCCGGAGGAAGCCCACGCAGACACGGGGAGAACGTGCAAACTCCATACAGACAGTCGCCCAAGGATCCCTGATGCTGTAAGGCAGCTGCGCTCACAGGACAGAAGACAATTAAGCGACAACCACATTGCAGGAGATCTGGAGTTATGTGTAAGTCAGACCAGGTCATGACAGCAGCTTTCCTTCCCTAAAGAGCATAAGTGAAGCATATAGATTAACGTGAAGCATATAGATTGGCGCAGTAGTAGTCTGGCGCACTGACCTTTACACCGCTGAGGCCAAACGCCAGCTCGCAGATACCTCCTCCTACCGTCCCCTTGACCATGACCCCACCCCCCACCACCAAACCATCATCTCCCAGACCGTCCATAACCTCATCACCTCAGGGGACCTCCCATCCACCGCCTCCAACCTCATAGTCCCACAACCCCGAACCGCCCGTTTCTACCTCCTGCCCAAAATCCACAAACCTGACTGCCCCGGACGACCCATCGTCTCAGCCTGCTCCTGCCCAACCGAACTCATCTCGGCATACCTAGACACGGTCCTGTCCCCATTAGTCCAAGAACTCCCCACCTACGTTCGTGACACCACCCACGCCCTCCACCTCCTCCAGGATTTCCGCTTCCCCGGTCCCCAACGCCTTATCTTCACGATGGACATCCAGTCCCTATACACCTCCATCCCCCGTCACGAAGGACTCAAAGCACTCCGCTTCTTCCTTTCCCGCCGTACCACCCAGTACCCTTCCACCGACACCCTCCTTCGACTGACCGAACTGGTCCTCACCCTGAACAACTTTTCTTTCCAATCCTCCCACTTTCTCCAAACAAAAGGAGTAGCCATGGGCACCCGCATGGGCCCCAGCTATGCCTGCCTCTTCGTAGGGTATGTGGAACAATCCATCTTCCGCAACTACACTGGCCCCACCCCCCATCTTTTTCTTCGCTACATTGATGACTGTATCGGCGCTACCTCGTGCTCCCACGAGGAGGTTGAACAGTTCATCCACTACACCAACACCTTCCACCCCGACCTCAAATTCACCTGGACAGTCTCGGACTCCTCCCTCCCCTTCCTAGACCTTTCTGTTTCTATCTCAGGCGACCGAATCAACACGGACATCTACTACAAACCTACCGACTCCCACAGCTACCTGGACTACACCTCCTCCCATCCTGCCCCCTGTAAAAACGCCATCCCATTCTCCCAATTCCTTCGTCTCCGCCGCATCTGCTCCCAGGAGGACCAGTTCAAAATACGTACAACACAGATGGCCTCCTTCTTCAAGGACCGCAATTTCCCCCCCGACGTGGTCGACGGTGCCCTCCACCGCATCTCCTCCACTTCCCGCTCCTCCGCCCTTGAGCCCCGCCCCTCCAACCGCCACCAGGACAGAACCCCACTGGTCCTCACCTACCACCCCACCAATCTCCATGTACAGCGCATCATCCGCCGTCACTTCCGCCACCTCCAAACAGACCCCAGCACCAAGGATATATTTCCCTCCCCTCCCCTATCAGCTTTCCGTAGAGACCACTCCCTCCGCGACTCCCTTGTCAGATCCACACCCCCCACCGACCCAACCACCACTCCCGGCACCTTCCCTTGCAACCGCAGGAGGTGCAACACTTGCGCCCACACCTCCCCCCTCACTTCTCTCCAAGGCCCCAAGGGAAACTTCCATATCCGCCACAGATTCACCTGCACCTCCACCCACATCATCTACTGCATCCGCTGCAGCCGGTGTGGCCTCCTCTATATTGGGGAGACAGGCCGCCTACTTGCGGAGCGATTCAGGGAGCACCTCTGGGCCACCCGGACGAACCAACCCAACCAACCTGTGGCACAGCATTTCAACTCCCCCTCCCACTCCACCGAGGATATGCAGGTCATTGGACTCATCCACCGCCAAACCACAACAACCCGACGGTCGGAGGAGGAGCGTCTTATCTTCCGACTGGGAAGCCTCCAACCGCAGGGGATGAACTTGGACTTCACCAGTTTCTTCATCCCCCCTCCCCCCACCTTGTCTCAGCCGGATCCTTCCAGCCCGGCACCGCCTTCCTGACCTGCAGTCTTCTTCTTGACCTCTCCGCCTCCACCCTACTCCGACCTATCACCCTCACCTTGACCTCTTTCCACCTATCACATTTCCAACTCCCCTCCTCCAAGTCCCTCCTCCCTACCTTTTATCTTCTCCTGCTGAACACTCTCTGCTCATTCCTGAAGAAGGGCCTGTGCCCGAAACGTCGAATCTCCTGTTCCCTGGATGCTGCCTGACCTGCTGTGCTGTTCCAGCAATAAAGTTTCAACTTTGATCTCCAGCATCTGCAGACCTCACTTTCTCCCCCAAGCATATAGATTAGACTTATAATAGTAATTTTTTAAAAATTCAAATTACATTATCTGCCTTGGTAGGAATTGAACAGCTGTTTCCAGAGCATTCTCTGGGTCTTTAGATTATTAGGCTAATGAAAATATGTCAGCACCTTCCCTAAATCCCCTATTGGTCCAGGTCTCTTGATGACGAGACCGGTGCCAGGTTTCAGGAATCACATGGAATCTATCAATGCCAATGCTTCAGAAAGGCCAAAGATTAAAGATTAATATCAAAAGAAACCATAGCAGATAACACAATGAGAAAAATCATCAAGATAGCAACACCTGTGTGTGTGCATTCTTTTAATTTAAAAACTTTGTCTATAAGTCATAAAGATACTCGAGGCAGGAAGGGAGTTGATTGAAAATCAAGCATCATCCAATCAGCTACTCACTTTCTATGGGATGGAAGGACATATCAAGGATTGTCAGATTTGCAGCCAATGGCAGGGGAGTTGGTATGAGGCAGTCAGTAGGTGAGGTCAGGGAGTGACATCGCTAACAGCAGATCCCAACCAAAACTGATGCGTAGAGGCAAGGTCACCAAATATATTCAAGGCTGAGTTAGATATGTTCTTGTAGTGCAGTGGTAGTATCCAAACCTCTGATCTAGGAGGCATGAGTTCAGATTCCACCTATGGATAGAGTTTAATTTAGATAATTATTGGAATATAAGTATTGCATTTTGGAAAGACAAATCAGAGCAGGACTTAAATACTGAATGGTAAGGTCCTGGGGAGTGTTCCTGAACAAAGAGATCTTGGAGTGCAGGTTCATAGTTCTTTCAAAGTGGAGTCTCAGGTAGATAGGGTAGTGGAGAAGGTTAGAGTGGTGCTGGAAAAGCACAGCAGGTCAGGCAGCATCCTAGGAGCAGGAAAATCGACGTTTCGGGCAGGAGCACTTCATCAGGAGTCATATTTCTGATGAAGGGCTCCTGCCCGAAACGTCGATTTTCCTGCTCCTAGGATGCTGCCTGACCTGCTGTGCTTTTCCAGCACCACTCTAATCTTGACTCTGATCTCTAGCATCTGCAGTTCTCACTTTCACCTAATGAAGAAGGTATTTGGTATGCTTTCTTTTCTTAGTCAGAGCATTGAGTACAGGAGTTGGGAGGTCATATTGCAGCTGTACAGAACATTGGTTAGACCACTTTTGGAATATTGTGTGCAATTCTGGTCTTCCTCCTACTGAAAGGATGTTGTGAAACTTGAAAGATTTACAAGGATGTTGCTAGGGTTGGAGGATTTGAGCTATAGGGAGAGGCTGAACAGGCTGAGCTGTTTTCCCTGGAGCGTTGGATGCTGACGAGTGACCTTATAGAGATTTATAAAAGCATGACGGGTGTGAATAGGGTTTTCCCTGGGTTTTGTGTGTGTGTGTTGGGGGGGAGGGGGGGGGGGGGTTGGCCTGCTGTCCAGAGCTAGATGGCATAAGTTTAGGATGAGAGGGGAAAGATTTAAAAGGTACCTAAGAGGTATCCTTTTCATGCAAAGGGTGGTGCATGTATAGTATGAGCTGCCAGGGAAAATGGTGGAGGATAGTACAAATACAACTTTTAAAAGGCATCTGGATGTGTATATGAATAGGACGGGCTTAGACGGATATGGACCAAGTACAGGCAAATGGGACTAGATTTATTTAGGATATCTGGTCGGTTTGGATGAGTTGGACCAAAGGGTCTGTTCCTGTGCTGTACATCTTTATAACTGTAATAACACCGCCGAACTGATTGATTAAAATACCTCAAGACTGGCTTAGATGGATTGTTGATCGACAAGGCAGACAAAAGGTTGGTATATAAATTCACCCTGAAACACTTCCCAAGAAAATCATTAATTTTCCTCAGAAACAGAATGGAAGGAGGTGAGGAAGGAGGTTCTCAGGCTGGTTCTCTCTCAAGCTTCATGTCAGTAGGGTGATTACTGAACCTATGAGTAGCAAATATAGATGAGAAGCAACTCATGATGAATGAGAAGTCAGGCAATGAGTGCTGACCATGAAAATATTGCCAAAGGACTGTTTACTTAGGGAGGGGGCTGAGAAGTGAGGCCAGGAAAAGACAGGGACTAAGAACTAGGGCTGAGGTCTGGGAACATGCCAGGAATCAAAAGTCACCATTTTGCCTAGTCCAGGATTGGGAGGGGGCAGGCAGTAGCCATTTCTTTTTGCCAAGGTGGATGTCCGCTGGATTCACGGGTGTCAAGGGGATGTTGAGGAGAAATTGCAGGCTGATAGCAGATGGGGGGGGGATGACAAGAAGTTTGAGAGTGTCAAGGGTAAGACAGAGTGGCAGCAAGCGAATGGGGTTAGTCAGGGAAACTGCAGGGAGACTGCAGTTGATGTGGGGAGGCAGAAAGATAGGGATCAGAGGATCTGCAGGGGTCAGAAGATAGGGAGGCAGCAATTGGTGGGGGATTCAATTAGTCTCTAAATGGGAGAGGTAATGGAGGCTGCTGGGGCAGGGAGAGGGAGAGAGAGAGAAGGAGGCGACATGATGCAGAAGGGAAATGCTGCAAAGGGAGAACATTTTCAAAACTGTCAACAAAGATAATCTCAGCTAACCAGGTGCAAGGAAATAACTGAAGCAATGAATTACTTGCAAATTAACGTGGAGTTTCTCACTTAAGGCAGCTATGAAACAGCAAAAATGCAGAGGGTGCTATTGCAATGAACACTGTCAATTGTTAAATATAAGTATGTGATTTATATCTGAGGGGCAGTAAAAAGGGTAGTAACAGTCTGTTAAAATATTCTGGCTTTGTGAATGTGATGAAAATGCATTTGCTGTGACTTCGCTAAACTGTAAGATGTTTTAGGGTAGCCTCATGCATGCAGATGTTTTGTCAATTAATTTGAAAAAAATCTTTTGTTGCTAAATTTTGTATCAATTGAAATATAGTCATATTAAGGGAATTAATGATCTCCTGGTATATTATGGCTTTGTTATGAATGGTTGATGCTGACCTCGGTGGTGGGCAAGTTGTTGGAGGGAATCCTGAGGGACAGGATATACATGTATTTAGAAAGGCAAGGACTGATTCGGGCTTTGTGCGTGAGAAACCATGTCTCATAAACTTGATTGAGTTTTTTGAAGAAGTAACAAAGAAGATTGAGGGCAAAGCAGTAGATGTTCGACAAGGTTCCCCATGGGAGACTGATTAGCAAGGTAAGATCTCATGGAGTACAGGGAGAACTAGCCATTTGGATACAGAACTGGCTCAAAGGTAGAAGACAGGGGTGATGGTGGAGGGTTGTTTTCCAGACTGGAGGTCTGTGACCAGTGGAGTGCCACAAGGATCGGTGCTGGGCCCTCTACTTTTTGTCATTTACATAAATGATTTGGATGCAAGCATAAGAGGTACAGTTAGTAAGTTTTCGGATGACACCAAAATTGGAGGTGTAGTGGACAGTAAAGAGGGTTACCTCAGATTACAACAGGATCTGGACCAGATGGGCCAATGGGCTGAGAAGTGGCAGATGGAGTTTAATTCAGATAAATGCGAGGTGCTTTTGGGAAAGCAAATCTTAGCAGGACTTAATGGTAAGGTCCTAGGGAGTGTTGCTGAACAAAGAGACGTTGGAGTGTTCCTTGAAAGTGGAGTCACAGGTAGATAGGATAGTGAAGAAGGCGTTTGGTATGCTTTCCTTTATTGGTCAGAGTATTGAGTACAGGAGTTGGGAGGTCATGTTGCAGCTGTACAGGACATTGGTTAGGCCGCTGTTGGAATATTGCATGCAATTCTGGTCTCCTTCCTATCAGAAAGATGTTGTGAAACTTGAAAGAGTTCAGAAAAGATTTACAAGGATGTTGCCAGCATTGGAGGGTTTGAGCTACAGGGAGAGGCTAAACAGGCTGGGGCTGTTTTCCCTGAAACGTCGGAAGCTGAGGGGTGACCTTATAGAGGTTTACAAAATTATGAGGGGCACGGATAGGATAAATAGGCAAAGTCTTTTCCCTGGGATTGGGGAGTTCAGAACTAGAGAGCATAGGTTTAGGGTGAGAGGGGAAAGATATAAAAGAGACCTAAGGGGCAACTTTTTCACGCAGAGGGTGGTACGTGTATGGAATGAGCTGCCAGAGGATGTGGTGGAGGCTGGGTACAATTGCAACATTTAAGAGGCATTTGGATGGGTATATAAATAGGAAGGGTTTGGAGGGATATAGGCTGGGTGCTGGCTGGTGGGACTAGATTGGGTTGGGATATCTGGTCGGCATGGACGGGTTGGACCTAAGGGTCTGTTTCCATGCTGTACATCTCTATGGCTCTATGACTATATTGACAAATTCTTCTAACAGTGCTTCTGTTTGAGGCCAAATACCCCATGTATCAACACAAATGCTGAGACATGTTATTATGTGACTGCATCACCAAATAAAGGAGTTAGTGAAAATGAAAAATAGCCCTTCAAAATCAACAAAAAATGCTCTCCAGCAGCCCTCCAAAATACTTTGTCCCTCCAAAGGGAGGAGGGGGAGTAAACACAGGAAATTGAGGTTAAGATCATAAATCAGATCAGTCATGATTTTATCATACCAAAACATCGACTTCTCCACCTCCTGATGCTGCTTGGCTTGCTGTGTTCTTCTAGCCTCCTGTTAATCCCACCATGACAACTGGTGGAGTATATTTCTGATTAATGAATCCAATTCATTGTTAAATCTAGAATTGAAAGCCAGTCTTATTAATGGTGATCGTGAAGCTATCATTGATTGCTGTACAAACTTGTTTGGTTCACTAATGCCCTTTTAGAGAAGGAAATCTACCATCCTTACCTGGCCTAGCCTATGTGTGACTCCAGACCCACAACATTTTAACTGCCCTCTGAAATGGCTTCAAAAGAGACTTAGATGCACCAAACTACTTCAGAAACCTCAAAAAGCAATGCTTTTTTGGGGAGACAAAGTTCCAGATTTTTTTATTGCTTTGTGTGAAGCAACAGTTTCCAGTGCTGTTTCTAAATAGCCTGGCTTTTATTATAAGGTTATGCCCCATTGATCTAGGCTGACAAACAGCATTGTGGGCTGCGATGAGTTGAGACAGGCTGCTTACTACCTCCATCTCCAGGGCAACTATTACGGATGGGCAATTAATGGTGGCCTTGTCAGCAAGGCCCACATCCCAAGAGAGAATTAAAAATGGGATCTGCTGGTTAGAATCTATACGAGGATTGAGATGAAGGTTAAATATTTGCTGGGTCAATGAACCAATTGAGTTCAATGCACAGAGGTTGGACGCCAATGTGTTATTGGGAGACGGAAGGAACTAATGCAATAAAGCAGTTGCAAAAACAGTGTTCAATTGATATTTAAAAGTATCATCTAAAGAGGCTAGAAATCTGAAATTATAATCAAATCAAATGCTCACACTTGTGTGCCTTTGTTTGTTTGAATGAATCCTGCTCTAGCAGTGTCTGTAAGGGCCCACATGGCTCTGATGGACTGGGAATGCAGTCACCCTTTGACCTGCACCAGCGAATATTGACACAGTGGCTCATGACCTCAGGGTGTTTGTTTACTCAATCATCTGGCCTGTTCACAGCAGGTTCAAAGCTCCACTGCTGTTTATAGAAGACTGTCACCAGTTGCGATTTACTAGTGTACATTTCAACAGCTCAAAGTGGCCAATTTATGGTTCCTAATCCTTGGGGAGGATGGTATGGGAGTAATGTGCTGGAGGCTACCTGTGAGCTCTTTGCTGTATATCATTTGGATCGGGAGCAAATCCACATGCTTCCTCATCTTACTACTGCCACTCACTCCCACAAAGCTCTACTGAAGTGCTGTTGTCATCAGTTGAACATATTCTCCTATGTTTGTTTACTTCACGACCCCAGCTTCCAACCCCACAAACTGCTGAAGAAGTAAGAAAAGATTGGCAGCGGCTTGTTGAAGCTGCTGAGACATAACAGCTAGGTCACTGCACGTGGGAATGTGCCATACCATAGAATTGTACAGCACAGAAAGAGTTGAAACTTTATTGCTGGAACAGCACAGCAGGTCAGGCAGCATCCAGGGAACAGGAGATTCGACGTTTCGGGCACAGGCCCTTCTTTCGGCCTGTGCCCGAAACGTCAAATCTCCTGTTCCCTGGATGCTGCCTGACCTGCTGTGCTGTTCCAGCAATAAAGTTTCAACTTTGATCTCCAGCATCTGCAGACCTCACTTTCTCCAGCACAGAAAGAGGCCATTCTGCCCATTCTAACCTCTGCTTGCTCATTCAGAGTAGTCTGATTAGTTCCATTCACTCCTTTGTTTACCCCATTGGGCTACCAAATGTTTCCGTTTCACTTTTATACAGCTCTCTTTCGAAAGCAATGAATCAGCTTTCTCTGCCCATTCAAGCAGCACAATCCAGATTATCATAACTTTCTACTTAAAAGAAACATTCCCTCATCTCCTCCAGTCTAATTGCGCTGCCAAATGTCACCAAAGTCCTGTGGTTACTGACCCTCTGGTTGGTGGAAATGGTTTCTTTTTATTTACCCTTCATGATTTTGAATGCTAAATCTTCCATTAAACTTCTCTGCCTGACCAACCTTAGCTTTTCCATGTTCACCCACCTAATCCAGAAGCACTTCAAATCCAGGAATTGACACCTGACCCATCACCATTTTCTTGGGGCTGAAACCATCCAACTTGGCTTGTGTCAACAACACAGATAATAAGGGGGAAGGACAAGGCTGCATCCAGGAGCATTTGTCTCGTTTGTTTTGCATTTTCCAAACTCTTCCACTGTGCTTCACACAATGAGATCAATCAGCTAACATTCTCTGAAAGTGGTTTGTAATGAGAATGAAGATGAACGGTAATTTAAATCACTGATCACCTCCCAACTCCCTCAACTAGATATATAAATGAGGTTTGTATTCCATTCAGTTAGAAAATTAAGGAGTTTAATCAAGTTAGTCACATTGCTGAAGATGATTAAATGAAGCGATGAAGAGAAAGAGTAGAGAGACGTTATCTCTCTGAGAAGTGAGAGAGTCCAGGTTAAGGTCACATAACCTTAAAATGAAAGCAGGCTTTTTAGGAATGACATTGGGAAGTGCTTCCCAAAAGGAAGTGGAAATATGGAATACTGTCCCTTAAAATATATTCCAGAATTGGGTCAATTGAAAATATCAGGCATGATTGACAGGTTTATATTAGATCAAGATATTATGAATTACAAAAACAAGGTGGATAAAAGGCTAAGTGACACAGAGCAGCCATTACCCTCTGTCCATCATATGATTGGGAGTAGGGATGTTTTCTGATGATTTTGTCACCATCCGCACTTCATCAGATCGATAATGAAGCAGTCAACATCCAAATACAGCAAGATCTGGACAATAACCGTGTATGACCTGATAAGTGGCAACTAACTTTCACGTCACACAAATGTCAGGCAATGACTTTCTCCAACGAGAGATAATCTAACCATCATCCTTTGACATTCAAGAAGCAAGAATATTCTCCTTGGGTCTTGGTTAATGTTCATCTGTCAATTAACATGATCTGGTTGCAATAACTGTTATGACTATAATCCAGGTGAGGTTTCTCCAATTATTATGGTTTGAAATAGGTAGCCCAAATCATAAACTGACTCTCCTTCAATTGGTCACAACAATGTTAATTAGATTTAAATTTAGATTTAGCTTTTTATTATCATGTGTACTCAAGTACAGAAGTCAGGAGTACAGTGGAGGTGTATAACATCGCCACACATCGTACCATCGCCACCAAAGTACTTAGTTACAAAACCTTGGTACAAAATCAACAAGAAACTAGGTTAAAACTAGGAATTAAGGGCTACGGGGAGAATGCAGGTAAGTGGAGTTGAAATGCCCATCAGCCATGATTGAATGGCAGAGTGGACTCGATGGGCCGAATGGCCTTACTTCTGCTCCTATGTCTTATGGTCTTATGGTCTTAAAACGTTAAGCACTACAGACCATGATAAAATAAGAAGAAAAATAAAGAAATAAGGTAATAGTTAACATTAAGGTCTTTCTTAATATAAATTAGAGAAATAAAGGAATGCAGTACATTTTTCTTGAATGCTTAGCCATGCTGGGGCCCAATTTCTTCTGCATATCTTGCTCTCTGGGAGACCTCAGCTGCATGTTCTCGACACCACCACAGATACGAGGGGGGCCTCACTCATTGCTTGCTCTTCCCACACTGGGTCACAATGCCATCACTACTACTGCTGCTGTCTACGATCACCAACTGCCTCCGCAACATGACCAGGCAGGAACCACTTGCAGCCTCTGATCGCTGGGTGCATGCTGAGCCCTGCTCTCACTGTTGACCACCTCAGATGCCTGGCTGAGAGATCGTCATGAACCGCCGAGACACCATCATGGACCGCTGAAAGACTCCCACTCCAGGCCGAAAGACCGCCACGGGCTTCTGAGAGACCAGACTGAGAGACCAGACCGAGAGACCAGACTGCCATGGACCGGGCTGAAAGACTCCCATATTGGGCTGGGAGGCCGCCATGCTGGGTCTGTGCTGAGGCCAGAAGTTCAGGACATTGCCGAGAAGAAACACAAAGAAAGAAAAAAAGAGAAAGAAATGGCTGAAGTGTCCTACTCTGCCACCATCTTAAAAAAACTATATTTTAAAAAATTTAAATATAAGATCCCTTTTTTGAGGATGACTTTCTCTCTGAATAAATGAATTTATGTTTTAAAAGAAGCCAATTTAACTAGGCATTCTTGAGTTAATAAATGAGAATAACGCAATACATATTTGCAAATTGTAGGAATAAGTGAGTACAAAAGAAGATCAAAGTTAAAATATTTATGGATCAGATTCTATGGGTCATGTGTGAAGAGGAGCTAGTGGAACATTTATTAATAAATACTTGACTTTCCAGGTTCTTGGCTTTTACAGATAGTTGAAATCAATGTGATCAGTTTCCTCTTGATGGCAGATGGCTGGTAGCATTCAGAACAGGAGAGTCCTTCTTGTCCCTTTTCCTTCTGACTGGCCTGCTGGCTCAGAGAAAGGCGTCTTTTACCTGCAACACAGAGGTGAATAGTGGGTGGTTCAATTAAACACAGGGTAATACACATGGGTGCTGCAGCTTACTAGCACACTTTCTTCCATGAACACACACAGACCAGAGTTGCGGTCATTGTTTAACCCTAGTTTTTGTCCATTCTTGAAAAGACAAAAGCAGTTTCCATGAGGTAGCTTTATGCTGAGAAGGGAAAAATAGCGGTCCCGTTGTTATTACTTCCTGTTACATGTCTCTATCCCTCTGTTTGAAGTTTTCCTGACACCATACGGGTGCACCATTCCATGGGTCCCACACAGGACCTTCCCAGTCAGCAGTGAATTTACTTCTACAGTCTTTATTTGTTGTTTGGTAGTATTCCTCTTCTTCAAAAAAGAAGTTTGGAATTAAAAGTTGAAAATGTACATCATACTTTGGGAGTCTAATCTGCATCTTGTTCATAACATTTGTTTTCATGGGACCTGTGTGCAAATTGGTTGCTGAGCTTCAAATGCTACCACAACAATCCAACCTGATACATAATTCTGATTACCTAATCTTTCCTTACATGACTCAGTGTCAGATTTTAACTGATACCTACTCTGTGAAATGCATGGGGACAGGCAATGCAGGCACTATGTTTCATGCAAACACATAGAGCAGCATACCTCAGTATAGGTGCAATGGAGAGATTAGGCTCTAAAATATCTGAAAATCCCTGGGACTTTCACACAGCTCCAGAACTTTGCTTCCGGATTGTGTGAAACTTTAATGTCTACTCTCTTCCGGCCCCTCCCCTCAGCTGGCAACTTGCCTGTTCCATTCTATCCCTCCTGGCAATTTAATAACTGAATGCGGCACCACTGGAGGCAATTTTCTCTTTATTAAAAAAAATCTCCATTTTCTTTGTATTCTTCAATTAACAAAATTACAGGATTTATTTACTAAATACTGTTTTTAATTCACTGCTGTTCTGGAAAACCAGAGACAGCAGCTCAGAGATTATGTCGATACGATTACAGACATTAAATATCCCAGTATAACAACGTCGCTGAGTGTCTGGAGCCTGAAGATTGCCAAATGAATATTAAATTATGCAGAAAACTGGTAATACCTGCTCCTGGTCCTTGCTGCAGCCAGCAGCAATTCCATCCCATCAACATCCTCGTGGCAAAGAAAAACTGTTTATTTACACAAGTCATTCAATTTTCTAACTGTTGCTTGCACAGTGAACAAATAGAAATGCTAATAGTAATTCCTGTTTCTATCCATCTGGGTTAACCCCTTTGAGACCATCTCCCCAGACTTTCTCCTGGCTGTCTTCATGAGGTGACTCAGTTGGGTAGTTCCCTCACATTCAGAAAATGATGGGTTCCGTACCCATCTCCAAGGGAGTGCTGCAGTGTTGGAGGTGCTGTTTTTCAGATAAGATGCTAAATAGAGGATCTCCACCTCACGTGTGCCTCTCATCCATCTGCTGTTCTCTGAGGAAGAGTATCCAGTTCATGAAACTGCATCATCAAAGTTGATTACTCATCATTCAAGAGCAAAATACTACAGATATTAGAAGCTTGTAAAAAGAAAAACGTTGGAGAAATTCAACTGGACAAGCAGCATCTAGGATAAGGTTCCCCGAAGTAAATATCAAGTGGGGTTGCGAGTTAAAATTGAGAGTGTGAACACCAAGGCAGTTTTGGCAGCCCCCTGTTTTCATTGGTCTGCTCCTCCACCCCATCCCACACCAAGGACTTGCAACAGTTTTCAAGCATTGAAATTGGATCACAGAGGGAAAGACTGATCTAGGACATGGAAACATAGCACCTAGGAACAGAAGTAGGCCATTCAGCTCCTCGAGCCTGTTCTGGATTCCAATCAAATCATGGTTGATCTGGTTGTCGTCTTAGCTACAATTTGCAATTCCTTCCCCCACCTCCCCATCTCCCCACCCCCACCCCCCAATAACTCCTGGCTACCTCATCTCTCAAAAATCTCTCTAATTCAGCTTTGAATGAATTCAATAACACAGCCTCCTCTACTTTCTGGGGAAGCAATTTCCACAGACTGATGAAGAGATGTAACGAAGAGAGAATGGACAGACTGCCATTGATTCCCTTAGAGCAGAGGACATTGAGAGGGGACATGATTGTGATGTATAAAATTATGAGCACAGAAAAAGTAGACAGGAAGAAACTTTTTCCCTTGGATAGAGGAATTCATGACTGGGAGCATAGGATTAAGGTAAAGGGGAAGTGGTTTCAAGGAAATGTGAGGAAAACCTTTTTCATTCAGAGGATACCATGAATCTGGGATTCACTGCCTAGAAGGATGGTAGAGACGAAAACCCTCATAACATTTAAGAAATATTCAGATGTGCACTTGCAATGTCAAGGCATACAAGGCTGTGGGCCAAGTGCTGGAAAATGAGATTAGAATAGTTAGGTGGTCACTTTTGACTGGTGGAGACTGGTGGGCCAAAAGTCTTTTTTACTTTGCTGTAGATATCTATGACTCTACGATGACCTTCTGAGAGAAATGGAGTTGGTGCTTCAGGTCAATGAGCTGCTTCACTCCACAGTTGTCTGAGTTGCTGTGACTTTCTAGCCTTTACTGCTCTTGTTTCACTTGTCTCATTGTTGTTTCTGGGTTCTTGCTGCACAAACGTTACCGACTGTGTCCACGCCCACCCACTGACGGTGGTTGCACTTTCAAATGGAAATCACCAGCTCGATGATAGTGAAGATGGAAATGCAGGGACTTGTTCCAACTGCATCAAGTGCGGTCTCAGGCAAAGTGAAGCTGAAAAAGGTGACAGTCAGAAACATGCTCTCTTCTAACTTCAGATCCCAGCACTGCTGGCTCCTTATGTTGTTTGTCAACATGGCTAATATTATGGGTTGATTCACTGCCACTAATCCTTCTCACAGGTATTAGTCGCTGATAGCAAGTGGGAAGGATGCCCACACAGTATATTCAGTGAAAGATAGGCTCAATCTTGATTAAACAGTTTATTACATCTTTCTTAATAACTAATTACATTACATCGAGGATAGATGATTGTCTCTTGTGAGACAACAGGCTCACCTCAGTGCACTGTTAACACTAATAACAATTACTGACAACATGGTGAGGATACACAGAATTCTGGTAAGCTCTTCCCAGGAACAATCCCTTATATTCTGATGGGCAGACAATATCAGTTAAGCCTTCAGAGTATTTACCTTGCTTTGTACAAGTTCATTTTTAGTATCAAAAGACATTCATTGCTCGTGATCAAGGTGTGGCCTCCAGGAATCTATTGCATTTTGTGTAGAATAGAAGAACAAACACATTGTCTGATCTTATGTCAGGCCTTGTTCCTATCTACCCTACTGGGCAGGTGGTTATAAAAGATTCCATGACACTATTTCCAAGAAGAGCAGGGCATTTTTCCCCAGCACCCTATCCACAATTTATCCCTCATCCAATATTACTAAAAAGCCTACAACTTATTTGTGGGAGTTGGCTTGTCTGCCATTTGCCCACAATACAACAATAATTACACTTTAGAATGACTTCACCAGATGTAAAATGCTTTGGGACATCCTGGATTGCCACAGAATTGCAGATTTTTTTTCTGACGAACACCACATTCACCTGCACTTGTTCGTTAGCAGTGACTGGGCAGCTCTGAACAGCAGCAGGCCTGGCTGTTTTCCCCTCTTCATCCTGTCACCCAAAGGCACTGAAGCCAAATGTAATGCCCATACTGGTATAGGTGAATCCAACCAATGAGCACTTGTTACTGACTCTGTAGTAAGCGGTGTATTTTGTATCAATTGTAACAGGGTCAGCCAGGTTGATCTCATAGAATATGAGTTCCCTGATTGGGGATATTAATCAGTCCAATCAGGGAGCCCTGGCTGACAGTTAATAACAGGAGTGTCAAAGATCCTGTTCATTCTGAGAGCTGGCTCTGAGGGAGCTGGATCAGTGTCAAGGATTCTCCATGTTTAAACTAAGGGTGACTTGGTGATGGGATACTGGCCTTTGTGGAGTTATTTCAGTGGTGACAAGAGAAAAGCACACTCTGAAGAAATTCACTCACAATAGTCATCTTTGAGATGAGATAAGTACTTCTGGCATAGTGCCATTATTTGGGAAACTTGATTCATTCAATCCTACCATCAAAGACTGGGGCCAGTTTGTGAAAAGAATTCATTATTTTCTCCGAGCAAATGACATGGGGGCAGAAGGAAAGCAATGAGTAATTCTCGTGACAGCTTGTGAAGCCATCGCTTTTTGGGTTATTAGGAGCCTAATGTTCCCTGAGGTAGCAGATACTAAAACCTTTTTTTAGTTAAGGAATATTATGACCACAGGCCTCCTCTAATTCTGAGACACTAACAGTTTTATTTGGCAATTCAAGAACTAGGGGATTCTGTATTGGGATCTTTGACGAGGTTAAGATGACTGGCAGAGGCACATGAATTTTGTTTAACCCATTATGAGATGCTGGGAGATCGGTTGGTATGTGGGAGCAATGAAGTAACTATGCTAAAACACCTATTAGCTGAATTAGCTCCTCTCATTTATCTCTCCACCCTTCAGGCACTCTGCCTGTATTCCTGATGAAGGGCTTTTGCCCAAAACGTCGATTTTCCTGCTCCTCGAATGCTACCTGAACTGCTGTGCTTTTCCAGCATCACTCTACTCCAGAACCTATTAGCTGAAGCCCAACTGGTTTCAAACAGGCACCACAATCGGCTTTATTATTGGAAAATGCGGCAAGTGGAGTATTTCAGTTGCAGGGGGTGTTCCAATAGAAGTTGATACCCTTGCCAGTCTGACTACGCTTGGGGAACATCACTGGAATGACGGCAATTGCATAACCTCACTCAGGACACATGCTGATTAGAGGGACTCTAGGCCAGCCTGCAGCAAAACCCCAAAACAAAGCCAAACCTCGGCCAATGGTTAAAGCTTTTTCAGGACCCAGGCTGGCAAGCCATGTAGTTACTGCTGGTGTGCGACTCAAGACAGCAAAAGAGTCCTACTAGACTTAGGTCGGTATCCAGTAGAGTGAACACTTTGTAAAATCCACCTATATCTAACTTGGAACAGTTAAAATTCTTAGCAACATCCAATCAGAACCAATCAAAATAAACATCTGGTTCAACGGTCACCGGGTTCTAATGGACGCCAACGCCAGCATGGCTGTCTCAGTAATCGCAGAACCAACCTTTAACAAAATCCGCTCTGGACTCCAAACTTTACATTTGCGCAAGACCTCAGCTAAACGGAGAACCCACACTGAGGATCCTTGACAGAGTAAGGATGCAACTCCAGTTCTGGTCTCTAATGCGAAGCAGCTGGTTCAGTGATTGCAGCAAAAGGCTCAGGCCAATGCTTGATGGGCCAAAATTGTTTAAGAAAAGATTCAGCTAAACATTTTTGATTAGAAAATGGCTGCCTGAGTGAAATCCTAATTAAATATATGTTTTTCAGAAAGGTCTATAGACTATCAAAGGAGCTAAAACCTTCTTACACAGAGTCATAGAGTCATACAGCATGGAAACTATCCAACCTCTCTTTGTAACTCAAACCTTCCATACCCGACAACATCCTGGTAAATCTCTTCTGAGCCCTCTCAAACTTAATAATATTCTTCTTATAACTAGGTGACCAAAAGGGGCCTCACCAATGTCTTGAACAACCACAATATGACTTCCAAACTCCAATACTCAAAGGACTGAGCAATGAAGGCAAGCGTGCCAAATGCCTTTTTAACCACCCTGTCTATATGTGATGCAAACTTCAGAGGATAATGCACCTGCACCCCTAGGTCCCTCTTTCTACAACACTATTCAAGGCCCTACCATTAATTGTATAAGTCCTACCCTTGTTTGTTGTACCAAAATGCAATACCTCACATTTATCCAGCTTGAACTCCATCTGCCATTTTTTGACCCATTTGATCAAGATCCCTTTATAATCTTAGAAAACTTTCTTCACTGTCTACTATGTCACCAAATTTGGTGTTGTCCACTGTGGGAAAAGATTTGCTAACCCACGATAAGCCCTCAAAAGCAAATTTGGCCAATTTTGCTTTTGTGGGCCTATCGTGGGTTAGCAAATCTTTTCCCACATCCACAAATTTATTAAACACGCCTTCTACATTCACATCCAAATCATTTATATAATTAACCAAGATGCAATTCTGTGATCCTGCAAGGCCTGCCCGGTGCAATTTGCCTCAGAGGCAAAAGTAGACACAAAAATCAGATGACTGGAAAGTGAAGGAAATCATCAAATCAGTCCAGTTTGTGGAACGGGCAGCACTGTTCATACAGATTGTAAAGCCCAATGGGTCAGTTCGCCTTTGTGGCCATTTTAAACAAACAGTAAACCACTTTTCACAGCTGGACAAATACCAATCCCTTGCCTAAGAGGATTTATACCCAAAGTTGGCAGGGGGGTTGTCCTTCATAAAGTTGGACATGAGCCATGCATGCTTGCAATTGCAGTTAAATTAGGGTCCCCAGAAGTAGGCTACAATTAATATCTGAAAGGATTTGTACTAATATACGAGACTGCCATTTGGGGTATCATCAGCCTGTGCAATTTTTCAACTGATGATGGAAAACATTTTACAAGGTGTACTCCAGGTCACCATTTAACGAGATGAATTGCTAATAACAGCTAAGGCCAATAGGATGCACTTAGAGAACTTGGACACAGTCCTCAGATGTTTCTCCCAAGCGGGTGTACGCCTTAGAAGGGAAATATATGTGTTCCAGACATCCCGGCATACCCACCAGTACCCCTCCACTTTCATTCGTTTGACTGAACTGGTCCTCACCCTCAATAATTTCTCCTTTGAATCCTTCCACTTCCTCCAGATGAAAGGGGTAGCCATGGGCACCTGCATGGGCCCCAGCTATGCCTGTCTCTTTGTCGGTTACGTGGAACAGTCCATTTTTCACAGTTACACCAGCACTATTCCCTACCTTTTCCTCTACTACATTGATGACTGTAATGGCGCCACTTCGTGTCCCACGAAGAGGTTAAACAGTTCATCAACTTCACCAACACATTTCACCCCAACCTTTAGTTCGCCTAGATCATCTCAGACACCTTCCTCCCCTTCCTGGGCCTCTCCATCTCTATCAATGGTGACCGACTCAACACAAACATCTTCTACAAACCCACTAACTCCCACAGCTACCTGGACTACACATCCTCCCACCGTGCCTCCCGTAAAAATGCTGTCCCTTATTCCCAATTCCTCCACCTCCGCCACATCTGCTCCCAGGAGGACCAACTCCACCACAGAACACATCAGATGGTCTCCTTCTTCAAAGACTGCAATTTCTCCTCCCATATGGTCGATGATGCCCTCCAGCACATCTCATCCACTTCCTGCACCTCTGCCCTCGAACCCCACCCCTCCAACCGCAACAAGAGCAGAGCACCCCAGTCCTCACCTTCCACCCCACCAACCTCCACATACATCGCATTATCCTCCGCCATTTCTGCCACCTACAAACTGACATCACCACCAGAGATACATTTCCCTCCCCACCCCTATCCACTTTCCATAAAGACCATTCACTCTGCGAATCTCTTGTCAGGCCCATGCCCCCTCACTAACCCACCCTCCCTCCTGGCACCTTCCCCTGTCACCGCAGGAATTACAAAACCTGCGTCCACACCTCCCCCCTCCACCAGTTTCTTCATTTACTCTCCCCTCACCTTATCCCAGTTCCAATACTTCCATCTCGGCAAGACCCTCATGGCATGTCCTACCCGCCCATCTTCCTACCCACCTATCCGCTCCACCCTCCTCTCTGACCTATCACCATTAACCCCCACCTCCATCGACCTATCACACTCTCAGCTACCTTCCCCCAGCCCCACCCTCCTCTCCCATTTATCTCCCCATCCCCTCAGCTCACAAACCTCATTTCTGATGAAGGAGCCTTGCCTGAAACGTCGATTCTCCTGCTCCTTGGATGCTGCCTGACCTGCCTTGCTTTTCCAGCACCACACTCTCAACACTTACCCCAAGTAACCTACTTGGGTTACAGAGTCGACAAGACCATGTTACACCTGTTGGAAGATAAAGTGAGGGCAATTAAAGGTGCCCAGCTCCCACACATGTACCGGGGCTTAGGTCTTTCCTCAGGCTGGTGAGTTATTACAGAAAGTTCATACATAACCTTGCCTCTATCCTGGCATCTTCTCATCAACTTTTAAAAAAGGGTCACTCTGGGAAATGGGTGCGTAGCTAAGCCGTAGCTTTCACAGAAGTGAAAAAACAGCTATCATCCCCTCAGATGTTGGCATGTTATGATCCCAAATGAGATCTGGTATTGACATGTGATGCTTCTCCGTACGGCATTCGGGTGGTATTAGCTCATAGGTGGCCCAAGTAGGAGAGGAACTCCCAATTGCATATGCAGGACTATGGCTAATGCAGAGGGTAAATACGCACTAGATACAGAAGGAGGTTTTGGCAATCGATTTGGAATTGGTAAGTTCCACCAATACTTTACAGACTAAATTTGTAATAAAAATAGACAACAAATCCCTGCCATGTCTACATAAAAAGGATATGGCCGTGCCACCCATGGTTTCAGGCCGAATTCAGCAGTGGGTTCTAATGCTAACTGCGTATAATTACAAGTTGGTATATTGTCCGGGAGGCCTAGTAGTAAATGCGGATCTCCTATGAGCCAACTCATGTTGGCAGATACACCACTGACAGTACCACCACTGGAAGAGTCCATAACGGTTTTACATTTTCTGGACAACCACAATTTAAACCTGTTTGGACCCAAAGAGCCCAGATCACAGGAGAAGACGGCATATCATTAAGGGGAGCAAGAGTGATTGTCTCGAGTAAAGGCCGCTGCCAGATACAGGCTGAACTCCACCAGGGTCATCCAGGGGTTTCCAAAATGAAGATGTTGACAAGAAATTATGTTTGGTGTCTAGGACTAAATGCAGACATAGCTGCATTGGCGGGGAAGTGCCAACAGGACAAAGATCATCGCCAACAGCTCCCCCATATTCGTCAGAAAGGCTGGATAAACCCTGGACTCATTTACATGTTGACTATGCAGGTCCTTTTATGGGCTCAGTGTTCTTAGTCATTGTGGATGCCCACTCAAAGTGGCTGTTAGTGCAAAGAGTTCATTCGTCAAACACAGGAACGATGACAGAATAACTGAGCGCATCTTTTGCAACACACCAAGTCCCGGAAGTGTTGGTCACAGATAACGAGCCATCATTTACCAGCAGAGAATTAGAGTATTTCCCGAAGTTGAATGGTATTCGACATCTAAGGACAGTTCCATACCATCCATCATCCAATGGTCTGGCAAAAAGAGTCGTCCAAACTTTGAAAGTAAGCTTAAAGAAAAAGCGTACAGCTTAACTAGATCACAAACTGCCCCGGTTCCTATTTGATTATTGGGCCATTGCTCATGCAACTAGAAGGATAGCTACAGCAGAGATGCACCAAGTTTAATCTGATCTTCCCAGACTTGGTGGGGGGATGGTAAAACGTGATAAGGATGGCAATGCTGGATACAAGATTCTGCTAAGTGAGAGAGTCAGTTTGCTTCAGGGGATGGAGTCTGGTGAAGGAACCACAGGAATGGCCCTGCATGGATAAGAGACATGGTCATCGCAAGTTCAGGTCCAGTGTCACATAAAGTTTGAATAGGTGTAACAGTACCAAACAAGCTCGTAGGCGACATTAAAGCTGCAAATTCACAAATAGTGTGGGAGCAAAACATGCCTGGCTCCTTGACAGCTTTACCAACTGGTCTGGAACATGGGTTTTCCCTCTCTGTCAAGCTCTGAAAACACCTCGGAATGTTAGGTGGCCATGGCAGCTTTGCATCCTGAAGAAGAGAACAAATTTCTTTTGAGATGCTCCAGGTGCAAGAGGTAAACTACTGTGTGTTACACACTGCCCATTTTTGAGGCAGAGTTGGAGGAACCAGTGCTACAATACCCCAGGAGGAGTTACAAAAACACAGAACCAGACCATGTCCTCAGACTCAGAGATGAAGGGACGTCGTGATGGTAACAAGGTCAGCCAGGTAGACATCATAGACTATGAATTGCCTGATATCGGGCTGTTAATCTGGTCCAATCAGGGATCCCTAGCTGACAGACATCAACAGGAGTCCCAACCTCCTTCTCTGCTTTTGGTTGCACTTCAGTCCCACGCGCCTGATCTTCGGGCATCCGGAACGGAGGATGGAGGGCAGGTCTGAAGACCTCCTCGTGGGACTGCTCCTGGGCCTGGCCAAACTGGCCATAAAAACAGTTCCAGGCAGCGGGCCGTGGAGGGGGTTGTTAGGGCCGACTGCCTGCCTCTCTTCCGCGGTTACGTTAGGGCCCGGGTGTCCTTGGAGAAGGAGCACACGGTGTCCACCAATGCCCTGGAGTTGTTCAGGGAGAGGTGGGCGCTGCAGGGAGTGGAGTGCATTATTTCCCCCTCCAACTCTATTTTGATTTAATCCCTGACCTCACCTTCACTGTTTGATCACACAGCATTGCCATTTGTAAAGGGCACTGCTTGTCACTGGCCACTCGGGTGTTTTCCTATCTTCCTGGTGGTGGGAATCGAATAAAGATTCGTACACCTTGTGTCTCTCACTGTGTCTCACACCTGCACACACACACCATGGGTGCTTGGGAAAAAATAAGCACTACCGCAGTTAGGTGGTAGTGTGGGGATTAAATAAAAAAGAGAAAAAAAAGAGAGAAAAAATAAATAAACAGGAGTTAAAAACAAATCAATAGGAGTCCCAGAGGTTCTGTTCATTCTGAGAGCTGGCTCAGAGGGAGCTGGAGAAGTGTCAAGGATTCTCCAGGTGCAAATAAAGGGTAACTTGGTGACAGGATACTGGCCTCTGTGGAGTTATTTCACATTTACGTCCAAACTAACTGCCAGCCACGATCCTACTATCTACACGTGCCTCCCATACTTCAAACTGTCCCCTTCATTAAATCACCATAACCACTTGTTTCACTCTCAATTGTTTAGCAGAAATTCCCACAACAACAAAGTTTGAATCATTCTGTTGAGAAATCCTTTGCATCAACAATCCTGTTTCAGTTTTGCTTTTGAAGAAACAACCCCTCTGGTTTCCCTTTCCCTGGTTACCTCACTGAGGCCTCCATAACACAGAACAGAACTCACCAATTACACAGGGTAGAGTTACATTCATCGCTGGAAAGTCCACAGCTTTGTTTTGTCCTGTTCCCCTTCCAGCAGTGGAAAACAATCATATTTTTCACCCCTGCCTTTGTTACCGTGATACTGCCAATGTGCTCCCTCTGAATCACTGTAAAATTCAATTTGTCCGAAGTTCCACTTCCTATATCCTAATTCTTGCCAACTTCCATTCCCGTGCTTGATGACCTGCATGGTCACTCAGTCCTGCAATGTTTCGATTTAATTCCTTTCCTCACTCCATGCCCTCATCCCACTCTATCGCTGTAACCTCCTCCAATTCCTAAACTCAGTTCTGCCTTCACTCTACCATTGGTGGTCGTGTCTTTACCTGCTGAGACTTTGAAGTCTGGAATTCCCTCCTACAGTTTTCTATCTCTCTAACCTCACTTTCCTCTGTCAAGAAACTTCTTAACAACCTCTCTCTTTTACTAAGACGTTGTACACACCTGTCCTAGTATCTCCTCTCATCTGTATCCAGACAATGATGCACCCTGTGACGTTTCATTACATTGAAGAGATAATATAAAGATTAACTGTTGCTGATGAAGGCTGTAGAGGGATATTGGGTGATTGTCAGATTCAATCCAGAGACATGAACTCAAAATGCTACAATGTGCTGTACTGAGGGATTGCTGCATTGTCAGAGCTGTCCCTATCAAGTGATGTCTATTTCAGGTGGATGTGGAAACCCCCATGGTACTTTTTCAAATTAGAACAAGGGAGTTCTCAAAGTATCCTGACCAACATTCCAACTTACATACAACACCACCAAATCTGATTTGAAAGCAAAATACTGCAGGTTCTGGAAATCTGAAATAAAAGCAGAAAATGCTTGAAGTCAATGGAGAGAGAAACAGAATTAAAGTAATGGATGTTTCGAATTCATGCCGAGTGGCTGAGTATTTCCAGCATTTTCTGTTTTTAATTCTGACCAACTGATCGTTTGTCCCCTTGTTGATTGTGGCACCTTGGTTTAGTGTTCAAGGCCACACCATCCTTCAGGAAGAAAGATAAAATTGAGTAACCTACTTGAGGAGGCAACAATATTCTTTCACATTCAATAACCAATCGAATCAGAGGATGTCAGGACTAAGCCTATCACAACAACTTCAGGAGGTTATGAGCGCTCAACTAAAATGTTTCAATATCTTCACAGAGAGAAAATAAATGTAGTCTCTTTCAAGATTTTACAGTTACTTTTTGATAATTATCAAAACTGAATGTTTCTGTATATGTGGGATGCTCTGATAATTAGAGACATAATTTCACGAGGATGTCAGAACAAGATGGCCTGAAATGCTCTTGCGCAATGTTCATTCAAGTTCCACTCCAGATCTTGACAGCCAAGGAAGGTGCATTCATTGCACAACCAAATAGGTTGAGTATCAACTTCTAAATCCTTCCATCACACTTCAATGACAAGTGGTAGGATTGGGCGAGATTCCTGATCAGCCATGTGACGGAAAGAAATTGGAGCCTCTCCCATCACTAGCCATAGAATCATAGAATGCCTACAGTGTGGAAGCAGGCCATTCGGCTCATTGAGTCCACACTGCCCCTCCAAAGAGCAGCCACCCAGACCAGGTCCCCTACCCAATCCCCATAGCCCTGCAGTTCACCTAGCCTGCACGTCCCTGGACGCTATGGCCAATCGACCTAACCTTTGGACTGTGGGAGAAAACCGGATCACCCAGAGGAAACTCACGCAGACAGAGGGAGAATGTACAACCTCTACACAGTCACCCAAAGGTAGAATCAAACATGGATCCCTGGTGCTGTGAGGCAGCAATGCTAGCTACTGTGCTACCCCATATGTTGCCACAGCACCTTGAACTCCTTGATGTGGCTAATTGATTCAGTTGGCTGATATGGATCAGATTAATGCCAACATCTTTGGGTTCATCCCATTTTTTCTGGGAGGCATTTAGGACTTGCCTGCTTGGAGGGTCTCGCACAGCTGTGGGTCAGACCTGCCTTTGGACAGAGAACTGAAGAAGGACACACAGTGGAAAAGCTTGTAACATGCAGCATAGCTGGGAGGAGTCATTGGCAAAGTCATCCATTAGGTTTTAACAGATACTCACTTTCACAATAACCTGGAGACTTTGCTTTCACAAACATTAACTAAAATAAACTCATCCAGTCTCCACTTAGTACAACAAGTGCACTTCACTCAGTCATAGGATCTTTACATTTGGGCCAACAGACCTGTCCCAAATCATTGAAGATTTATTCAAAGGAGTCCCACATTCCTATTTTCCCATAAGCTTTACTTTAGCAGATTAGTTACTGTGAAAGTCAGTCTCTGAACATCTTCACAAGAGGTTGCCAATGCACTTTTAGCAAAAGAACATCAATGCACATAAAAGAAGAAAAACATCTGTCTTGAACTATTTCAAATTGTCTTATCACAAAACTCAGAAATAAAGATTTTCTCTTTTACCCTTAAAGGCAACATTACAAATACTTAAACCTCAAGTGAATAGTCACATAGAACATTACAGCGCAGCGCTGGCCCTTCGGCCTCGATGTTGCGCCGACCTGTTAAACCAATCTGAAGCCCATCTAACCTACATTATTCCATTATCATCCATATGTTTATCCAATGACCATTTAAATGCCCTTAAAGTTGGCGAGTCACTACTGTTGCAGGCAGTGTGTTCCACACCCCTACTACTCTGAGTAAAGAAACTACCTCTGACATTGGTCCTATATCTATCAGCCCTCAATTTAAAGCTATGTCCCCTCATGCTGGTCACTCTGCATCCACTTTGAAATTTCTTGTTTATTTGGATAGACTGTACTTGGTTTCTTTCCAGAAAGCTTCTGCATTCAGTTAGTGCAATTTACTTAGTCAATGTCATTTCCTGAGACCATTAAACAAACAACTAACACAACTCACTTATTTCTTTAATATGGATTCATTAAATTCTTCTTCCACAGCTTTCCACTTCATGACATTAGTCACTTTTCAGTCTACCCTGCCTGGGAGACTGCCAAACTAATGGTACCTTTGCCACAGATCTGTTCTCCCTGACAAATATCTGCATAATACCTCATCTTCTGGGTGGTTCTCTTTTTCCAGAAGGAAACTTGTTTCTTTTTTCATCTCCAAATGTCTTCCCTAATTGTTGGGAAACAGTCCATTTATTTCCTGTCTCTTCCTTCTATCGTTGTTTTCTAATTATTCCACCTCAAATGTTGTTTAAAAAAACTTCATTTAAATGCTCGCAAACAAATTTCCAGACAAATTTTCAGAGCTACTCTCAGAACTCAAAAATGAAACTAAGCTACATCCTTTCCTTCTCAAATCAGCAACATGATAGAAATACAAACCAAACTTGAAGTTATACTTGGTTCTTTGACTTTAAACTGCAAGTATCAAAATAATAAATATGATAAATAGAGAAACTTTCACTATAGTGTTTAAAAAACCTCTCTTCAGTTTGCCAATTATCTTAAATCTGTCTTCTCTAATGACCAACCTTTATTTATGCTATCAAATCCCTTCTTCATTTTGAACATTTCTTGCAATTTTTGTTAACCTTCTCTGCTCTAAGGGAAATATGCTGAGCTTTTTCAGCCTCCCCATGTTATTAAATTTCTTCATCCCTGGTACAATTCTGTTAGATCTCTTCTGCATTCTTTCCAAAGCCCTACTATCCTTCCTAAAGTGTGGGTCGAGAATTGAATACAATGCTCTAATCAAGGCTTTTAGTGATTTATAAAGATTTAGTGTAACTTATTATATTTTCAAAACTATATGATTATCCTTTTAATCTGGAACTTGATGGCTTTTTGTAAATAACCTGATCACCTTGTCCTGTCATCGACAAAAGTTTGCCTATTATGATCCCACACTCACATGTTTTTCTGACCTGTACCACTTGAAACTTATAGGATGTGATTCATTTTGCTTCTCCTCTTTCTTTCATCCAAATGCTTCACATCTCTGCACTTAGCTTCATCCACTGACGGAGAGACAATGTAGTAGTCGTAATAATGTCACTGAGCTAACAATCCAAAAAAATTGGACGGGTAGTGGACAGCGAAGAGGGTTACCTCAGATTACAACAAGATTTTGACCAAATGGGCCAATGGGCAGAGAAATGGCAGATGGAGTTTAATTTAGGTAAATGCGAGGTGCTGCATTTTGGGAAAGCAAATCTTAGCAGGACTTATACATTTAATGGTAAGGTCCTAGAGAGAGTTGCTGAACAAAGAGACCTTGGAGTGCAGGTTAATAGCTGCAGTAGAGTCGTAGGTAGATGGGATAAGTAGATAGGAGGCATAGGTAGATAGGATAGTGAAGAAGGCATTTGGTATGCTTTAGTTTGAGTATTGAGTACAGGCGTTGGGAGATCATGTTGCAGCTGTACAGGACATTGGTTAGGCCACTGTTGGAATATTGGTGTGCAATTCTGGTCTCCTTCCTATCTGAAAGATGTTGTGAAACTTGAAAGAGTTCAGAAAAGATTTATAAGGATGTTGCCAGGGTTGGAGGATTTGAGCTTTAGGGAGAGGCTAAACAGGCTGGGGCTGTTTTCCCTTGAGCGTCAGAGGCTGAGGGGTGACCTTACAGAGGTTTACAAAATTATGAGAGGCATGGATAGGGTAAATAGACAAAGTCTTTTCCCTGGGGTCAGGGAGTTCAGAACTAGAGGGCATAGGTTAGGGTGAGAGGGGAAAGATATAAAAGAGACCTAAGGGGCAACCTTTTCACACAGAGGGTGGTACATGTATGGAATGAGCTGCCAGAGGAAGTGGTGGAGGCTCGTACAATTGCAACATTTAAGAGGCATTTGGATGGGTATATGAATAGGAAGGGTTTGGAGGGATATGGGCCGGGTGCTGGCAGGTGGGACTAGATTGGGTTGGGATATATGGTCGGCATGGACAGGTTGGACTGAAAGGTCTGTTTCCATGCTGCACATCTCTATGACTCTATGAATCTAATCCAGAGATCCTGGGAACATGAGTTCAAATCCCACCATAGCAGCTGGTGGGAATTTAATTAATAAATCTGGAATTGAAAGCAAGTTTCACCAATACTGACTGTGATACTATAATTGATTGTTCTAAAAAAAATCCATTTATTTTACTAATGATCTTTAGGGAAGATGTCTTTACCCAGTCTGGCCTACATGGGACTCCAGATCCCCGCCCTCAGAAATAGCCTGAAAACAAACTCTATTCAAGCAAAATTAGGGATGGGCAACAAAATGCTGCACTCACTACTGATGCTCCCATTCTGTGAAAGAATTAAGGGATAAAAAGTAAGACCCATGTAATTCACTCAAAATGCTATACAGTGGATTGACCAGTAAATGGCAAGGAGTATTCTAACCCTGAAGTTTTAGCATGATGTTGGACTTGAGGGACTTTTATGCCTGAACTGTAAGTGCTTGAGGGACAGTGCCAACAGAATTGTTGTTTATACTTCAAATTATCTTTAACACGGAATGATGATGTAAACTATGAAAATCCACAAAATTTTGTTTCCCAGAGCTAATGAAGGTGAGTTCCAGCTGGTCTATCCCATGTTACTGTAAACACATTCTTCAACAATGATCAATTACTCAAGTCTCCCTCATGATGCCAATATGTGGTTAGCAAAACTTTCTGTAACAGGAACTGAGTAATGAAATGACCCAATAGATTATTCCCGATAGAATAACGCAAAGGGAACATTGGTCCTCTCAAACAGATTCACTGTACAGTGTCCTGCCTCAGATAGTCAATCAAAGTCATTGGGTCCAGCAGGTATTCATATCCTGATTAAAATTCAGACATGACCTATTGATCAGTCAATTACTCCTTTTTCATAGTAACGGACAATTAACCAAGTGACACTTTTATATTTTTTGTGGCTTTTGTTATCGATAAGCGTTTATTTTGTCCTTTCAGTGGGTATTCCAAGTAGAACAGCTTACTGTAAATTTGTAATACCTCAAACATCAAATCCACCAAGAGATGAAAATATAGGGCGACCCCCATATCCATGGAAACATTTTCCGCGGTTTCAGTTACCCATGGTTTACCGTGGCCTGAACATATTATAGAGAACCTTCCAGAACCATGGACCAGGGCTCTGCCGGGAAGGTACATTTCACATTTAAATGAATGGGTTCGCTCCTATCCGCAGTTTAGGGCTCCCGTGGTAAGCCCTGGAATGTATCCCTTGCGGATACAGGGGAGTACTGTACCTACAAACTTGGTGAAACCTGGTGGAAAATGTGCTGGTGTTGGCATATGGCACTTATCATCCAGGCCTTCCAAGCATTGCGATTTGTCAGAAGAATAAAGCAGTCTTGTATACATTCAAGTAGATGTTTATCACACCTCAGTGTGACCTGACTTTTAGCTCTAGTTATATAAGGTAGCTGGTCTGAAAGAGTTAAACTCTGAAACCTTGAAATAGCTCCACTCACTGATATATAAATGACTGTTTCCATCTCTGACAGGAGTTGTTAGTCTGTGATACAGAAATGTAGTATCGACCTAGTTTCTATCTCTTATGAGACTCGGTGAAAGACATTTGGTCTGCCCGAACCCTGCTGGTCTTCCAGGGCAATAAGTTAACCTTGACTTACTGTTGCAGACTGGCACATTCCAAGGTGAGGGACACATTAAAGCTTGGGCTGCTGCCGCCAAGGCACAGAAGGGAAAGACCACTGTCTGAGGTCTTCCGACTGAAGTTAATTAGTGGTCTGTTCAGTTATCGGATTCTCCTCATGGCCTAAATGCATGTAAGTAAAGTCTGGTTCAGGTAAGAGATGTTTTTGGTTTGTTTGCATAGAATTAAACTTCAATACAGAGGAACCTTGATTATCTGGCATTCGCTTAACTGAACGAAATCCTCCCCTCCTGTGTCCTTCGGATAATCGAGGTTCCTCTGTATTTGCTTGTTTCCTTGATGAGCTACTGTACAGAACTGAACTGCATTTGTGACTTTGTACATATATCAAGATACTTTTTATGAATAAAGTATATTTTGAAGTACAAAAAAAGTCACAAAGCTGTCCCTTCCCCAATGCCTCCTAAGGCCCACACAGTTTACAGTGGTTTCATTCAGCTGCCAATAAATTAATCTACACCTCACTCAAAATTGTGTTGCAATCACAACTCCCCAACAGCCATAGTTAGCAGCAGAGAAGGAAGCCCTCCAGCTCTTTGTTAACGCGCTGCAGTACAAATTCCCCTTGCCCCATGCTCTCTTTAAAACAGATTTTCAATGTGTGTTTTTCAACTTCAATTCTGTCTGTCTCTGCCCAAAGGTTAATCTGACCCACATTACCGTGACCTCCACCATGGGTAGGGCAAGGAAGGAGGTCTCGAATCCACCCCAGCTGGGATGTTGTTGGTATTGGTGTGATCCAAACTGGAGCATGTGTGCATGCGCGCACACCTCCTCTTCACACCCCTAACCCATGGAGGCAGCGTTGCTGTGGCAACATTAGTGTTACATGAATGTAGCATGTTGCAGTGTGGTGTGGATACTGGTGATAGAGACTCCAATGTTCTCTCCATCCCATGGCTGACTATGAGTCTCTCCCATTCCTACCACCTGCCATTCATGTATGTTGGAAGGATTGATTCTGGACCTGTTCAGGAGAAAGTGAAGACTGCAGGTGCTGGAGATCATAAGCCTGATGATGGGCTTAGCCCGAAACATCGATTCTCCTGCTCCTCGGATGCTGCCTGACCTGCTGTGCTTTTCCAGCACCACACTCTCGATTCTGAACCTGTTCAGCCACATTATGAATCTTCCTTGGCTATCAAGTTCTGGAGTGGGACCTGAGCCTTGAGCTTCTGGGATTACACATTACAAGACCTCCTGTCTCTATTTTAACACTTAAAAATTAATATGACCCCCAAACACAATAAGAACAAGGCAGCACAGTAGCATTCAACATATAAATATGAATGTTTGCATATGAGAGATTAAGTAATTGTAGAAAGATGAATATCTGTGTTTAAAGTACTTTGAACAAGTGTTACTTTAGGTACTCAGCAATTCACAGTCCTTTACTTCATCTGAACCACTCCAGCACATGGACTGCATGGATTGCTTATTTGGAGAATGATGCAAACATGATAGGCCTAATGATTCTATGACATCAAGGAGCCCCACGAAAACTAGAGTCAGAGATTCAATGGGAATCGGGGGAAATCTCTCCCCAGTTGGAATGATACCTGGTACAAAGGTTGTAATGGTTGGATATCAATCATCTCAGTCTCAGGAAATCACTTCTGAAGTTCCACAAGGTAGTGGCTTGGATCATTTTAGTATCCGATGCAAATTTTGCTGAACATTGTGCAATCATCAGTGAACATTCCCATTTCTAATCTTACTATAGAGAGAAAGTAATTGATGAAGCAGCTGAAAACAGTGGGGCCAAGGACACTCGCCTGAGGAACTCCGCAGAAATGCCCTGCACCTGAGATGACTGACCTCTAACAACCATCTTCTTTGACATTACTGCATCATTTTTTCTCTTTAAACTGGGAGACTGGAGGAGTGAATGTGGAATAGGTGTGGAGTTGGGAGTAGTGAACAGAACAAGTTGCTTGAAATGTCACAGTGGGAGATGTTACCTTTCCTTGGGAAATACACAGGGCCTGAGATGTAATGGGAATTCCAGAAAAAAAAGCTTTACATGAAAATATTCTCTCTCGTGGGCAGCATCAGAGTCCCTATGACGTGCCACTAAACCGTTAGTTTTAACTGTTTTTGTTTTCGTCGCTGTTTTTAGAGGAAGGTTTAATTAAGGAACCACTTTGAAGACGATAGGAAAGATCTCAGATATGCATCAGGGAGGAATGGGCCTTGTCCAAACAGTCCTTTGAGGATCTGCCACTTCAAAGGGTCCCCAATGCTTTTCAGTAGCTCTCAACTCAAGGCTGCCGACAACACAAACCATTTTGTAAAGTTTATTTACAGAGCGGTTTGTTTAGGGACTCGGACACTTGGCCTTTCGAGCAAGAAACTTGAGCCCCCTTTTTATCAGGTCTTGTGTGTGCAATGACTGCAATGCTATTTGTAAGAAAAGCCACTGTGTCAATCAGTTGGTATCAGAGAGTCTGTCAAATCCAAAACTAATGATCCATTTATCAACTTTAGCACCACAGCTTTGAATTTCAAATAAATTGGGACAGAGCTGGGTGGGAAGCTGAGAGAAATTTCCTTTCTGAGGGGGTGGCTCTGAGTGAGGCATATCTGCAGGTCCAGGGCACCCTTTCGTACTGCATCCAAGAAACTAACTATGACAGAAGTGATCAATGTATGCAAATAGTTGCATTTGTATAGCACCTTTAACAACCTCAGGCTTTACCAAAGTATCTGCCAAACAATAAAGTACTTTCAAAGTACAAAAGGTAAAGTCGCTATAGAACATACGTCTCCCCTCTAATAAGTGTGGGATCGTGCTCAAGTGATGACCGAAATCAGTGAGTAGTGAAAATAGCCTCTTTCATTCAGCAAACATATCACAAATTCAAGGTGGCAATAGAATCCCAAAATACTGTTCTTACCACAGGCCCTTTATACACAGTTCTTACATATATTAAAATTCCATTACTATGGTGTTATATTTTTTATCTCTAGTACACAAAGGCTTGAAGGGCCTCTATTTTGGGAGACGGGAGATGCATTAAAACATGTGCTAAGTGCTGGCTGTTACGTCTGATGGGATTGCTGTCCAGTCTACTTCCATAATTAGGAGGTGTTAATCCTTTTGTCTTTTAAGTTAGTAAACATTAGTAAAAATGTTAGACCCATATGCTCTGAATAAGTTAAAAATTGTACCTATACTTAATAAAAGAATAAAGGATATTAAACTAATTATTGCAGCTGGGTTGTGAGATGTATTTACTTTTTGCCGGTATGAGTTTCATTCATTCATGCAGTTTCAAGGAAGTGCTGTTTGTCAGTTAGTTTCCTAAAGGGATAATGGCCCAGTTAAAAAGTATTTAACAGGTACATACTAATTGGGGAATCTATTCAGGAGATGGTTGGCAAGGGTTAATTAATATTAAAATGCTTCATGGAGACTTGATGGGGATGGTATTGTTCTGTATGTTACACTTACTTAAAGGTAAACACTACTTGTAGCAGGACTGATAAGGTGTGAAAATGCAGTAAAATATAGCGAGCTGGTGAGTGAGTTAATAAAGATAAGCGCAGCAGGTCAGGCAGCATCCAAGGAACAGGAGAATCGACGTTTCGGGCATAAGCCCTTCTTCAGGAATGAGGAAAGTGTGTCCAGCAGGCTAAGATAAAAGGTAGGGAGGAGGGACTTGGGGGAGGGCATTGGAAATGCGATAGGTGGAAGGAGGTTAAGGTGAGGGTGATAGGCCGGATTGGGGGTGGGGGCCGAGAGGTCAGGAAGAAGATTGCAGGTTAGGAAGGTGGTGCTGAGTTCGAGGGTTGGGACTGAGACAAGGTGGGGGGAGGGGAAATGAGGAAACTGTAGAAATCTGAGTTCATCCCTTGTGGTTGGAGGGTTCCTAGGCGGAAGATGAGGCGCTCTTCCTTCAGCCGTTGTGTTGCTATGGTCTGGCGATGGAGGAGTCCAAGGACCTGCAGGTCCTCGGTGAAGTGGGAGGGGGAGTTGAAGTGTTGAGCCACGGGGTGGTTGGTCGGTTGGTCCGGGTGTCCCAGAGGTGTTCTCTGAAACGTTCCGCAAGTAGGCGGCCTGTCTCCCCAATATAGAGGAGGCCACATCAGGTGTAGTAAATGATGTGTGTGGAGGTGCAGGTGAATTTGTGGCGGATATGGAAGTATCCCTTGGGGCCTTGGAGGGAAGTAAGGGGGGAGATGTGGGTGCAAGTTTTGCATTTCTTGCGGTTGCAGGGGAAGGTGCCGGGAGTGGAGGTTGGGTTGGTGGGGGGTGTGGACCTGACGAGGGAGTCACGGAGGGAGTGGTCTTTTCGGAACGCTGATAATGGAGGGGAGGGAAATATATCTCTGGTGGTGGGGTCCCTTGGATGCTGCCTGACCTGCTGCGCTTTTCCAGCAACACATTTTCAGCTCTGATCTCCAGCATCTGCAGACCTCACTTTCTCCTAGTTAATAAAGATAACCTATAACACAATATTTCACAAGAGAGACAGAAGGAAGACAGGTCGTGGTTTAGCCTGAGAGTCACCATGTCTCAGGCAAGGGGAGAGGATGCCAAGGAGAGTCCTTTATGGTAACCTCATTCGATGCAGTAATTTAACCCATGCTATTGGCATCACTCTGCACTGCAAACCAACTGTCCACCCAACTGAGCTAACTGGTGTCTATTGTTTTCAATATTTGTAATGTAAGGAATATAGCTAGGGGTTCTTGTGGTTCTGTGGAGAATCATCCCTGTCTATGAGCTCCAGATGAAAGGCTATTTTCCTGATGAAAGGCTTATGCCCAAAACGTCGATTCTCCTGCTCCTTGGATGCTGTCTGACCTGCTGTACATTTCCAGCACCACACTCTTGACTCTGATCTCCATCATCTGCAGTCCTCACTTTCTCCTATGAGCTCCAGGGTCCAGGTTCACAACCCACCCCAGGATGGATGGCCAAGGAAGGTGGTTCATAACATAGCCAAAAAGGTCAGGTATCAACCTATAAATCCTTCAAACACCTGCAAATTGTAGGCATTAGAAGTGGGAGGGATTCCTGGTCAGTCACAAGAGGGCAAATCATTGGAGGCTCTGTCATCACTATCCTTAATTCCAAACTACAACTTGCATGGAAGAGTGCTCAATAGCAAAATGCTGCAAGTATGGAGTTCTGAAACAAAATGTAAAATATTGGAGAAACTCAGCAGATCTGGCAGCAACTATGGGGAGAGAAACAAAATTAACATTGCAGGTCTAATATGATTCTTCCTTGGAACTGAAGAATGAAGTATTTTTGAAAAGCAAGATCCCACAGACCACAATATTGTAGTGTCCGCAGAATCTGTGTTTCTTTGATAGCTGTTAGGAACATACAAGCAAGAATAAGCCTCGAGCCTCGTCCACCATTCGTCACTGACCATCTGCTCCATCTCCACTTTCTCACACTATCCCCATATCACATGATTTCATTAGTAACTAGGAATCTATTAAACTCTGCCTTGAACATGTTCAATAACTCATCTTCCACAGCCCTCTGGAATAATCGATAACTTGGGGAGAACTTCCCAAGTTCTTTGTCAAAATAATGCCAGTGAATCTTTCATGTCTACCTGTGGTATGACATCAAGTCAACTCTGACTAACGGTGTAGCATTCCGTCTATATTTTTATTTTTATTCATGGGGTGTAGGCATCACTTGATATACCAGCACTACTAACCATCCCTAATTACCCAGAGAGCAGTTTAAGAGTCATGTTGCTGTGGATCTGGAGTCACATGTAGGCCAGGTAAGAATGGCTGTTTCCTTTCCTAAAGGACATTAGTGAACGAGATGGGGTTTTTCAACAATCATAAATCATAGCAATTACAGAAATGTGGCTCAGGGATGGACAGGACTGGCAGCTGAATGTTCCAGGATACAAATGCTACAGGAAGAACAGAAAGGGAGGCAAGAGAGGAGGGGGTTGGCGTTTTTGAAATACATCCAGGGAAGTTATTTGGGTGGAACAGAGAAATAAGAAAGGAATGATCACCTTATTGGGATTGTATTATAGATCTCCTAATAGTCAGAGGGAAATTGAGAAACAAATTTGTAAGGAGATCACAGCTATCTGTAAGAATAATAGGGTGGTTATGGTAGGGGATTTTAAACATGATTTCCAAACATAGACTGGGACTGATATAGTGTTAAGGGTTTAGATGGATTTAGATGTTAAGGGTTTAGATTTGTTAAGTGTGTATAAGAAAATTTTCTGATTCAGTATGTGGATATACCTACTAGAGAAGGTGCAAAACTTGACCTACTCTTCGGAAATAGGCAGGGCAGGTGACTGAGGTGTTAGTGGGGGAGCACTTTGGGGCCAGTGACCATAATTCTATTCGTTTTAAAATAGTGATGGAAAAAAAAGACCAGATCGAAAAGCTGAACTTCTAAATTGGAGAAAGGCCAATTTTGACGGTATTAGGCAAGAACTTTCAAAAGCTGATTGGGCACAGATGTTTGCAGGTAAAGAGACGGCTGGAAGATGGGAAGCCTTCAGAAATTAGATAACAAGAGTCCAGAGAAAGTATATTCCTGTCAGGGTGAAAGGAAAGGCTGGTAGGTATAGGGAATGCTGGATGACGAAAGAAATTGAGGGTTTGGTTAAGAAAAAGAGGAAGCATAAGTCAGGTATAGACAGGATAGATCGAGTGAATCCTTAGAAGAGTATAGAGACAGTGGGAGTATACTTAAGAGAGAAATCAGGAGGGCAAAAAAGGGGACATGACATAGCTTTGGCAAACAGAGTTAAGGAGAATCCAAAGGGTTTTTACAAATACATTAAGGACAAAAGGGTAACTAGGGAGAGAATAGGCTCCCTCAAAGACCAGCAAGGTGGCCTTTGTGTGGAGCCGCAGGAGATGGGGCAGATAGCAAGAGACGTTTCCCCAGGGCAGGATTGACTGGCACGAGGGGTCATAGTTTTAAGATATTAGGAGGAAGGTATAGAGGAGACATCAGAGGTAGGTTCTTTACACAGAGAGTTGTGAATGCATGGAATGCGTTGCCAGTGGAAGCAGAGTCATTAGGGACATTTAATCGATGCTGGGCATGCACACGGACAGCAGTGAATTGAGGGGTGCATAGGTTATTTTATTTTAGATTAGGAATAATCCACGGCACAACATTGTGCACCGAAGGGCCTGTTCTGTGCTGTACTTTTCTATATTCTACAACACATCCTCATGATAGACCCTTCCACCCTTCAACCAATGTGGTGGCTCAAGAAAGCTGTTCAACATCTTGCTAATCTTCCTTTTAGAAATTTCTGGGACCTTTAAATCCCATCTAACCATTGTAAACCATAATGTTCCCTTCCTGCACCTTTTCTTTGGCAGTTCCTCAGAATTAAGAGTGACTTGCTTCCACTGAATTGGCATGCAGGTGACACAGCAACAATAAGCAGTTTATACATTGAAATATATTCGTGAAAGGGAATTATGTTAGACTTGCTCATGTTCCTACACTGCTCCTCAGCAGGAGAATCATACAATCCCTACAGTGTAGGAACAGGCCACTTGGCCCAATAAGTCCAAAGAGCATTCCCAATCCTTGCAACCTTGCATCTCCCATGGCTAATCGACCTAACCTGCACATCTCTGGATACTATAGGCAATTTAGCATGGCCAGTCCACCTAACTTGCACATTTCTGGACTGTGGGAGGAAACTGGAGCACCCGAAGGAAGAACATGCAGACATGGGGAGAATGTGTAAACTCCACACAGACAGTTGCCTGGGGCTGGAATTGAACCCGGGTCCCTGACGCTGTGAAGACAGCAATGCTAACCACTGAGCCACCGAATCAGATAGGATTGTGGAGATGGTCACTTACCTCCAAATCGAGATCTGGACGCAAGCAACCAAAGAAAAACTGAAGCAACGTTGAAACAATAAGATGGAAAGGGCTACAAATTTCCTAATTAACTGGGAATGAAA
The DNA here is from genome assembly GCF_037043375.1 of Chiloscyllium plagiosum. Taxonomy (NCBI): domain Eukaryota; kingdom Metazoa; phylum Chordata; class Chondrichthyes; order Orectolobiformes; family Hemiscylliidae; genus Chiloscyllium; species Chiloscyllium plagiosum. Next base: position 20,213,401 of record NW_028270185.1, on the reverse strand, counting down.
TAACTTTCATTCAAAACATTCTGTATTCATTAACCCTTTGCTAGTATCCAAAGCCTCAGGTCACCAGCTCTGATTGGATGATTTCCTCAAAGGTTCAAGACTTCCCTCCCAGTCAAACATACATTTTTTTCCAATTACTAGTTTTATTACTACTAATTAATGATCAATCGCATTTAATTAGTCAACCCAGTTGTTCAAGGAAAATGACAAAAATGGAAAATACCTGTTTCTTGGTTTTTCTCAGCAGTAGAGTCTGGGCAATTCAATCTTCCTTTCTTGGACACTTCACCACAGTTTTCTGCAGTATGCAAATTCTGTCTGTACCGCAAATTTTTTTTCTCTTATCAGCTTAATTTCCTAAAATAAATGAAACCAGTGAGAAAGGGCGATCAGCAAGGTTTACTCCAGCTCCGAATTCCAAAGTTCCTATGAGACTGGAGAAACAGGGGATTATTCTCTTTAGAGAAGAGAAGGCTATTGGGAGAACTAATACAGATGATCAGCATTGTGCAAGAGATAAAGAAAAACTGTTTCCAGTGACATAAAGGTTCATAATCAGAGAACAGAGATGTAAAAGAATGGGCAACAGGAGATGCGATGAGAAGAAATCTTACACAGTTAGCTGTTACGATTTGGTAGGCACTGTCTAAAAGAGAGTGCACATGGAGTCAATAGTGACTTTCAAAAGGAGAATATAAAGGTGAGAAAATGACAGGATAAAAGGAAAGAGCAAGGGAGCAGGACTAATTGGCAATAATTTCAATGAACTGGCACAGCTTCAACGGACTGAATAGGTTCCACCCGCATTGGAAAATAGAATTAGAATAGTTAGATGGGTTTTTCTGATCGCCATGGACATGGTGGGCCAAAGGGCCTGTTTCCGTGATGTAGAGTTCTGTGATTCTCACTCTATGTCAGATTCTAGAGATGGGTAAAAGGAAATCGAAATGCTGTTTCCACAAAAAAGAACAAAATGAGATTTTGAAGTGATTGACTTTCGATGTGAGGGAGGTTCAGGTCAGCACAACACTGTTAAATCCAGAGCAGGCCTGGATTTCTGTCAGTTTTTGCCAATGCTTCCGACCATGTCAGCAGATGGCTGCTTAATCCGAGAACGGGAACTATTTACTCAATTCTGGGAAAATATATTAAAAAAAACATTTTGTTTTAAAAGGCCTGGCTGAGGAGAAGCTGTCTAATCAAAGTGAGGATAAAGACAGGCATTGTAGTTAGATTAATTATCTGTTAAGCCCGCCCATTCATTTACATTAGCTCCTCTGTCTGCCAATATGATCTGTACCACAGAACCACGCACTTAACTGCTTCAATGCCTGAACCACAATCAAACCTCTTCATCTCTCACTTGTTCCACTTGCTGAGTACCAGCATTAAGGTGTCAGTAGTAAGTATCGCTTTTGCCGCCTGATGAAGGGCTTTTGCCCGAAACGTTGATTTTCCTGCTCCTCGGATGCTGCCTGAACTGCTGTGCTTTTCCAGCACCACTCTAATCCAGAATCCCCCCTCTGAATCAAGAGGTTGTCAGTTCAGCTCCAGTCCAGGGTCTTGAAACCATAATCCAGATCCATATTCCCAAGGGACTGCTGCACTGTTAGACAACTCTTTCACATGAGACTCCAAACCCTGTCTGCCTCTCAGTGGGGCATAAAAGATCTAATTCCACTATTTTGAGTAGGGGAGTTCTCTCTGGCGACCTGGACCAAAATTCATTTCCCAATCCACATCATATATCATCTAATAGACCATCTCGTCAGTGTTTGTGGCAACTTGATGTGTGCAAATTAGCCCCTGCATTCCCTATAATTGCAACATGCACCGCACTTCAAAGTGCCACATTGGCTGTAGAGTGCATCACAATGTCCTAAGGTCACGTAAGGTGCTACATTAATGCAATGCTTTAGTCCAGTATAGGGTCCATTTAAAGCCTAAACAAACAATATCAAGAAAGTTGGCCACATTCGCTACAGCGAACTCAGCACCGCCTTCCTAACCTGCAATCTTCTTCCTGACCTCTCCGCACCCATCCCACTCCGGCCTATCACCCTCACCTTGACCTCCCTCCACCTATCGCAATTCCAACGCCCCTCCCCCAAGTCCCTCCTCCCTACCTTTTATCTTAGCCTGCTGGACATACTTTCCTCATTCCTGAAGAAGGGCTTATGCCCGAAACGTCGATTCTCCTGTTCCTTGGATGCTGCCTGACCTGCTGCACTTTTCCAGCAATACATTTTCAGCACCACATTCGCTACAGCCCAGTGGAGTCACTTGTAAATACAAAACAACATAGACATAGGCCAGACTTTCCCCGAGGTTCACCATTTCAGATAGGAGAAGAAATGATGGAAAATCTTTTTTCTGAGTGTTGTCCGACTTTGGAACTCTATGCTTCAGAAAGCAGTGGAAGCAGAGTCATGAATATTTTGAAGGCAAAGGTAGACAGTCACGTTTTGCAAAGAATAAAAGGAAATTGGGAGAAATGGGAATATGGAGTTGGAACAGATCAGATCTTTTTAAATGGTGAACCATTCTTCAGGGGCTGAATAACTTACTTCTGCTCCTAATTTTTGTGTGTTTTTGTTGTAGAGACACAAGGGGTCAAATGATTTCCACATAATCTAATTGTTTATTACTTAGTGAAGTTGAGGTGTGTCAGTCATGGCAAAGGGTGAAGGTATCACCATATCTTTAAGCAAGCAGCCAGGGTTACAGCTCTCACTTGGCTATTCGGAGAACGCACAACAGTTAACACGGAATCACTGTTAACTACATGCAACAACTTACTCCCACTGCGAGATCCCACTTCCAGGAGCTGTGAACAACTACACTTTGTGTCTGTATGGGGAGTGAAACTGCTCAGGCCAGTTTCATCAGACAAGCTGACTTTGAAATATCAGCAAGCTGAAAGCTTGGCCAAGTAGAGTTTAAAGGAGCATCCATTCCAAATGAGAGGTAGAAGGGTTTGGGGAGCGCTTTTCAGAGCAACTGAAGGCGTGGCCACCAAAAACAGAGCAATAGAAATCAGTCAGAATAGAGGATTCCTCTGGAAAGCTTGGCTAGACAATGTTACAGAGATAGACTCATAGAATCCCGACAGTGTAGACAGAGGCCATTCAGTTTATTGAGTCTGCACCAACTCGCTGAAGAGCATCCCACCCAGACCCATGCCACTGACTTATTCCCCACATTTCCCATGGCTAATCCACCTAGTCTGCACATCCCCGAACACTATGGGTAATTAGCATGGCCAAAGCACCTAACCTGCACATCTTTGGACAGTGAGCAGAAACCAGAGCACCCGACAGTAACCATGGAGAATGTACAAATTCACGGAAGGCTAGAATCGAACCTGGGGCCCTGCCGCTGTGAGGCAGCAGTGCTAACTGCTGAACCACCCTGCTGCCCTGAGACAGGCCATGGAGAGGTCTTTGAATTTCATTTTGAAGCATTGCTGGACTAGTGTAGGTCAGTGAGCATGAGGAAGCTATGTGTGAATGGGCTTTGGTGAGATTTAGGGTAAGGACAGCAGAATATTTAGTGGGTTATCGAATTGGAGCCATTTTCAGAAATGGAAAGGGAAAGGGGTGTCCTCACATTGATCAAAAAGACTATTGACGTTCATTGTCCAGATGTGCACACAAGGAAATATCAGTTTGTTTCAAGGGTGTAAAGCCAGATTGCTCCAACATCAACACACTCAAATCAATGCCTTTAAGTGAGGTATGTAAATAAACCTGGAGCTAGAAACTGTACCCTGGCCGTGAAGGAGTTAAGTATCTGTGCCTATTTCTGCGGCTGAACATTGGCACAGAGCTAATGTAAATGAATGGGCGGAGACCACTGATAATTGATCTAACTACAAAGCATGTCCTTATCCGCATTCTGATTAAACAGCCTTCTCTCTAAACACGCAGCCTCCCTCGGAACTGGCGATCCTAATTAAATTAAACACGACCCACATCTTGATTAAGCAGCCACCTGCCAGCATTGAGACAACAAAACAGCCGCCACAGACACTTTAACCAGCTGACTCCCGTACGGAATGTTCTGGAAATTCTCAGTGCACCTTGCTGCAAGGCTAGCCTAGGGTTGGGTGGTTGGGTCTGGTGGACAGGTTCCACAACCCTTTCCAAGTACCCATGCCCCACCCATGAGCCGATTCAATGATTCAACACTGAGCCATTCATATTGGAATGGGGGCATAAACGTTACAATGCATAACAGGGCCAATCAAACCTTTCCAATTTACAGGCATATGTTTAATTGACACAATTGAGAAAACAAAGAACTGTATTTACATGGCACTTTTGATAAGAACACAACATTTTACAGCCACTGAAAAGTAATCAGTTATAGTGAAACCAATTTGCACACAGTGAAATCCCACAATGACCATGTAATCTGATGCTTTATGTAAATATGTTAATGAAGGATATATTATATAACAGACATAATTGATCCCTCAAATACTTTAAAAGTTATAGTTCAGAGATCTCTTAAAGTTAACATGCAGGTTCACTTAGTAGTTAGGAAGGCAAATGCAGTGTTAGCATTCATTTTGAGAGGGCTGGGTTACAAGTGCAGAGATGTACTGCTGAGGTTGTATAAAGTTCTGGTCAGAACTCATTTGGAATATTGTGAGCAGACCCCATATATAAGGAAGGATGTGCTGGTGTTGGAGGAGATCCATAGGAAGGTGACAAGAATGATCCCAGGGTTGAAGGGCTTGTCACATGAGGAGGGGTTTAGGATTCTGGGTCTGTACTCGATGAATTTGAGAAGAATGAGGGATGATCTCATTCAAACTTACAGAATATGGAGAGGCCTTGACTGAGTGGATGTGGAGAAGATGTTTCCACTCATAGGAAATACTAGGACCTGAGGTACAGCCTCAGAGTGAAGTGACTCCTGAAAGATCAACACCAATGCCTCCACAATCTCCTCAGCTATCTCCTTTGGAAATCTAGGGTGTAGTCCATCTGCTCTGGGTGATTTATCCACCTACAACCCTTTCTGCTTCTCCTGTAAATGTATCCCCAATTTACCTTCAGTCGGAAAGTAACCTACCATAGTCAAATAAGGAACTTTTTCTCCAATGAACTTATGGTTTACCTGTAACGTCACTCTTTCTTTTGTTCTGGGCCCCTGATCCTGGACTTCAATTTCTCATTTAAAAAATCTTTACAAACAATGAGCCAAAAATACAAGTAAAAAGCACTTCTTTCACTCTGTACCAAATTCCCATGCTGCCTCCAGTTATGCCATCCATATACTCACTTGGGCTGTGATCTCTCCTTCATGACCATGAGCACTTACTGGCTATAGAGATATATTTCCAATTGCAGATGATGCGCAAATTAGAGGAAAACTTGCAGGTGGTAGTGTTCCTATGTATTTGCTGCCCTTCTCCTTCTAGGTGGTAAAGATCACTGGTTTGGAAGATATTTCCCCTTGCAGGACAGTCTAGAAGCAAGGATCATTGTTTAAAATACAGTGATCACACCTCCACTGCTTGCCTTTAAACAACCGCCAAACCTCAAACAGATCATTGTTCGTAACAAGCTGCTGGCTTTCAGGACAACTCCATACAACCCTGTCACGGTAGGTGCTGCAAGACGTGTCAAGAGTGTGGACATGGATACCTCCATTACACGTGGGGACACCTCCCACCTTGTATGTGGCAGGTACTCATGTGACTCAGCCAATGTTGTCTATCTTATACGTTGCAGGCAAGGATGCCCTGAGGCATGGTACATTGGAGAAACTGAGCAAAGGCTACAGCAACGGATGAATGGGCACTGCACAACAATCAATCAACAGACAGGAGTGTTCCCTCCCAGTTGGGGAAAACTTCAGTGGTCCAGGACAGTTGACCTCGGACCTTCAGGTGACCATCCTCCAAGGCAGACTTTGGGACAGGCAGCAGCGAAAAGTGGCCGAGCAGAGGCTGATAGCTAAGTTCCATACCCACAGGGAGGGCCTCAACTGGGACCTTGGGTTCATGTCACACTACAGGTGACCACCATTGCATTATACACACACACAGACACTCCTATACACACACATACACAACGGACACACATATACACAGACATGGACACAGACACTCACACACACCCTTACAGACACACACACGCTCCCACACTCACACATGCATCCTCTCAGAGACTTAGACCACTCTACACTCATGCACACACATATACACTCTCTCTCACAGACACTCACAACCCCCAAACCAGACAGACATACACACACACAAAGATCCACATGCACACATATATTTTGTGGGGTGAATTTGTACTTGCAGAGTTACATTGTACTTTGCTCAAAAACTGCATGAATTCATGTAAAACTCTGTTATCTCACTTTTTAGATTGGAATCAATCTAAACATCATGGCATAGACATAGAACACAGGGAGCTAACACCTTCAACGTATTGTCTAGCTAACACCAATTGTTACAGTTAACCTGAGAATGCAACTTTTAAAAAAAGGTTTTGTGATTTACACATGAAAGAAGTGAAACTATTATGGTATTCGAACAGATGAAACACTCAACAGACAATCAAGGTATTTTTCAATGTATAATTTCAGTTACATCACACTGTAAATTTTTGTTATAAATTCTATGCCTTACAATTATGTCCTCCACAACCACCTGATGAAGGAGCGATGCTCCGAAAGCTAGTGTGCTTCCAATTAAACCTGTTGGACTATAACCTGGTGTTGTGTGATTTTTAACTTTGTTTAAAATAAGAGGTTGTCCATTTAAGACAGCGAGAAGGTTGTGAATCTTTGGAAATCATTTATTCAAAAGGTGGTTGAAGCAGAGGCTTTGAATATTTTAAGGCAAAGATAGATAGATAGATTCTTGATGAACGGGGGGGGTGAAATGCTATCAGGTGGTTTTTTTGGGTTTTTTTACCCCCACACTACCACCTAATTGCGGTAGTGCTTATTTTTTCCCCAGCACCCATGGTGTGTGTGTGCAGGTGTGAGACACAGTGAAAGACACAAAGTGCACCAATCTTTATTCAAATTCCACCACCAGGAAGATAGGAAAACACCCGGGTGGCCAGTGACAAACACTGCCCTTCATATCAAAGGGCAGTGCTGTGTGATCAAAACAGTGAAGGGGAAGGTAGGGACTAAATCAAAATAGAGTTGGAGGGAGAAATAATGCACTCCACTCCCTGCGGCGCCCACCTCTCCCTGAACAACTCCAGGGTGTTGGTCGACACCGCGTGCTTGCTATCAGGTGTTTTTTTTTATTTTATTTTATTTTTCTTTTTCTTTTCTTCTTTTTTTATATTAACCCCCACACTACCACCTAAGTGCGGTAGTGCTTATTTTATCCCCAGCACCCATGGTGTGTGTGTGCAGGTGTGAGACACAGTGAAAGACACAAAGTGCACCAATCTTTATTCAAACTCCACCATAAGGAAGATAGGAAAACACCCGGGTGGCCAGTGACAAACACTGCCCTTCACATCAAAGGGCAGTGCTGTGTGATCAAAACAGTGAAGGGGAGGGTAAGGACTAAATCAAAATAGAATTGGAGGGAGAAATGATGCACTCCACTCCCTGCGGTGCCCACCTCTCCCTGAACAACTCCAGGGTGTTGGTCGACACCGCGTGCTTGCTATCAGGTGTTAAGTGTTAATGAGCAGTAATCAGATCAGCCATAAACCTATTGAGTAGTGGAGCAGGCTCAAGGGGTCAATCTAGCTTCTAATTTGATTGTTTGTTCTATTGAAGGAACCTTGATTTATTGTGGGGCATTTTGTCGATAGTACACACTGCTGCTGGATGTGTGCCAGTGATGATGAGATTGAAAACTGAAGGTGGTGGATGAGGTGCCAATCAAATGATCTGTTTTGTCCTGGATGGTGTTGAGCTTCTTGAATGTTGTCGGGGCTGTACCCATCCAGCAAAGTGAAGATTATTCCATCAAATTGTTTACTTATGTCTTGTAGATGGTTGTCAATCTTTGGAGAGTCAGGAGGTGAGTTTCACAATTTGAGCATTTGAACCTACAAGTATTTGATACCCATGCCAGAAAAGGACAACATAAACACAGTGGCAACTATAAAACAGGGCAAAAGCCAAGAAATTCCTGTAGTTTCACGAACATTCAAAGACAATATAAAATGGAGGGTACAATTCTAAAAGAGTTGCAGGAGAAGAGGGGCCTTGGTCTATAGGCGCAAGATAATTGAAAGTGGCAGGTCTGGGAGAGAGAGAAATAAGTAAAGAATACAATACCCTTGGCTTTGTTAATTGAGGCACAGAGTACAAGAGCAAGGAGGTAATGTTGAACTTGTAAAAGACACATGTTGAACTTCAACTGGAGTATTATGTACAATTCTGGGTGCCGTGTATTAGGAAGGATGTGAGCACTTTGGAGAGAGTGCAGAAGAGGTTTGCCAGAAGTGTAATGCAACAACTTCACAAAGTATTCTATCTGCTGTAAAACACTGAAGGTAACTTTTGGTTGCAGAAACCGTGATATAAATATCAGCTCTTGGTTCCTTAAGGAGTGGATAGGCAACCAGATTACAGCCTGCTCACCATGCAAGATCTTTGTACTCCTCCAATCCAGTTCTGTAGCACTGCCCCAATTTTAATTATCCCATCACTGGTGGCCATGAGCTCTGGAATTTTCTTCCAAAACCTCTTGACCTCAGTTTTCTGACACTCCTTAAAACCAACTACTTTGAGCAAGCATTTAATTTTACGACACAGGAGCACAAGTAGGCCATTCAGTCCATCGAGTTTCCTCTATCAATGAGATCATGATTGATCTCATCTTCACCTGCACTTTTCTGCCTTTTCTCCATAGCTCAGACCCTTCTGAGATTCTAATCCAGGGAGTCATTGAAAAGGTGATGGTAGTCCTGTGATCTTTAAAAGTAATCCATTTAAGAATCAATAGTTTAAATGAGGTATAAGCAGGAAATGCATATGGCCCATAACACATGAGGCTGGCTTAATGGTCCTAGCAGATGAACAGTTGTACAGAATGAGTGTCAATCTCTTGATCTTCTGCCATCTGAATCTGAAACTAACATAAATCACTTCACTTCAAAAAACTTCTTCCTGGCCTAAATTGATTTATTCTTCTCCTGAGAACCTGCTTTTAACTTTGCTCTTAATTTGTATATTTGTACGTTTTCTCAGATACTCAGTTACAAAGAACATAGAACATTACAGCACAGGAACAGGCCCTTTGGCCATCCGAGTTTGCGCCGATCCAAATCCTCTATCTAAATCTGTTGCCTATTTTCTAAGGATTTGTATCCCTCTGCTCCCTGCCCATTCATGTATCTGTCTAAATACATCTGAAATGACGCTATCGTGCCCGCCTCTACCACTTCTGCTGGCAACAGGTTCCAAGCAGCCACCATCCTCTGCGTAAAGAACTTTCCACGCATATTTCCCTTAAACATTTCCCCTCTCACCTTGAACCCATGACCCCTAGCAATTGAGTACCCCACCCTGGGGAAAAAGCTTGATAACGAGGTCCAACCCAATCAGGGATGTCTAAAGACATCTTTGGCTGTAATTACAGATCCGTCATGTGTCTTTCACCCACAAAACTATTTTGGGAATTTTCTTCATAAGGTTCCTACAGCCTTCATTAAAAATCCTATTGGGTTAATACACCACCAATTCTTACATACGTAATTCATTGTTAACACTGTTAATGTCTTGGCAAGTGCCTTGGGATGTCAAATGTGCAGTGTAAGAACAGAAGAAATAGAAGGAGTGACCCATTCAATCCTTCAACCTGCTCTGCCATTCAATGAGACTATGACTGATCTTTTACTTCAAAACCATTTTCCCACACTATCCCTGTATCACTTGATGTTTTTAAAATGTAGACATTTATCAATCCCAGTTGTGAACATACCCAATGACTGTACCTCCACAGCCCTCTGGGGTAGAGAACTGCAAAGTTTCACCACTCTCTGGGTGAAATTCCTTCTGTCCTGAATGGCCTATCCCTTATTCTAAGGCAGTATTCCCTAATCCTAAACCCATCTAACCAGGAGGAAATACTGTTCCTGCTTCCACCTTCTTGAGCCCTCTGTATGTTTGAAAGAAATCACCTCTTTTCTTTTAAACTCCAGAGAATACAGGTCCCATCTATCTAATCTTTCCTCATAAGACATTCTAGGAATTAATTTAGTGAACCTTTATTGCATTCCCACTATGGCAAGTATGTCTTCGAACAGATGAGGAGACCTAAGCTCCACACAATACTTAAGTCTTAAGAAGACTTTATATAATTGCAGTAAGACATTTTTATCCCACTAAACAAATTCCCTTTTATTCAAGTCCATCATACTGTTTGCCTTCTGAATTGAATTTATTGTCACGTGTACCGAGGCACAGTGAAAAGCTTTGTTTTGCGAGCAATATAGGTATAGATAGCATAGATAAGTAAATAATAGGTATGCAGCAGCAAAAACAAAAACAAAAACACAGGTACAAGCGAATGTTAAGAGTTTGTGAGTCCATTCAGTATTCTAACAACATTAGGGTGGAAACTGTTACGAAACCGGCTGGTGCATGTGTTTAGGCTTCTGTACCTTTTCCCCGATGGTAGAGGTTCTAGAAAAACATTGCCAGGGTGGGATGGATCTTTGAGAATGCTGCCAGCCTTTCCTTGACAGTGGGCCTGGTAGATGGATTCTATAGATGGGAGATTGACCTTTGTGATTGTCCGGGCCGAGTTCACCACTCTCTGTAACCACCTCCGATCTTGAATGATACAGTTGCCATACCAGGCAGTGATACATCCAGATAGAATGTTCTTGATGTCGCACCTATAAAAGTTAGGCAGAAATGATACTACAGATGCTGGAAATTAGAGTCAAGATTAGAGTGATGCTGGAAAAGCACCGCAGGTCAGGCAGCATCCGAGGAGCAGGAAAACTCTCGTTTCAGGCAAAAGCCCTTCATCACCTATAAAGGTTGCCGTCATGCCAAATTTTCTCAGCTGCCTAAGGAAGAAGAGACGTTGTTGGGCCTTTGTAACCTGTGCATCCACACGAAAAGTCCAAGGAAGCTTGCTGTGGATGACCACTCCCAGGAACTTGACACTCCCCACTCGTTCCACCTCCATGCTGTTAATGTGTAGGGGGGGCATGAGTAACATCCTGCCGAAAGTCAATAATAAGTTCCTTGGCTTTGCCTGCATTGAGAGCTAGGATGTTCTCGGTGCACCATTTATCCAGGTCTTCCACCTCATATCTGTAGTCTGTTTCGTCACCATCTGAGATTCGACTGACTATGGTGGTGTCATCAGCGAACTTGTAAATGGCATTAGTCTGGTATTTGGTGACACAATCATGGATGTACAGTGAGTACAGTAGGGGGCTCCAGTGTTGAGTGTTAGTGAAGATGAAATATTGTCCCCAGTCTTCACTGATTGTGGCCTGTGGGTCAGGAAACTGAGGATCCAATTGCAGAGAGTGGGGCTTAGTCAGAAATCACTAAGTTTAGTAAGCAATCTTGAGGGGATAAGTGTTAGGTAAAAACAATGACTGCAGATGCTGGAAACCAGAGTCTAGATTAAAGTGGTGCTGGAAAAGCACAGCAGTTCAGGCAGCATCGGAGGAGCAGTAAAATCGATGTTTCGGGCTGGGATAAATGGATAATAGTGTTGAAGACTGAACTATAGTCAATGAGTAGGATTCTTACGTAGCTGTTCTTACTTGCTTACTGTACCTGCATGTTAACTTTCAGTGATACATGAGCAAGGATACCGAGGTTCCAAACACTTCTGAACCTATCTCATTGTAAGAAATATTTAAAACGTTTAGAAGTAAGATAATGCTATTATAGCTTTTATAGAGTCAGACATCTCAGAAACAGACTCTTTGGAACAACCAGTCCAGGCTGACCATAGTCCCAAATTAAACTAATCCCACCTCCCTGTGTTTGACACATATCCCTCCAAACATTTCTTATTCATGTACTTATCCAAGTATCTTTTAAACATTGTAACTGTACCTGAATCCATCACTTCATCTGGAAATTCAATCCACACATCAACCACTCTCTGTGTAAATGAATTGCCCCTCATGTCTTCCTCCTCTCACTTTAGAAATATGCCTCCTCGTCTTGAAATCCCCTACTTTAGGGAAAAGGCACCTGTCATTCATCTATCTATACCCCTCATTATTTTATGAACCTCCTAAAAGGTCAACTCTCAGTGTCCTACTCTCCAGTGAAATATCCCAGCCTATCCAGTTCTCCGTATAATTCAAACCCTGCATTCCTGTCAACATCCTGGTAAATCTTGTCTCTACCCTCTGAAGCATAATAATAACTTTCTTATAACAGGAAGACCAGAATGGGACACAGTACTCCAGAGACAGCCTCACCAATGTCTTGTACAACCTCACCATAATGTCCCAACTCCTATATTCAAAGGTCTGAGCAATGAAGGTAAGCATGCTAAATGCCTTCTTAACCACCTTATTTATATGATGCAAACTTCAAAGAACCCCAAGGTCTCTCTGTTCTCCAACACCATGCAAGGGCTTGCTTTTAACTGTATAAGTCTTATCTTTGTTTGTTTTACCAAAATGCAATTCCTCCCCTTTATCCAAATTAAATTCCATTCACCACTCTTCAGCCCATTTACCCAAATGATCAACATCTCTTTGTAATCTTAGATAACCCTCTTCCCTGTCCACTATACCACCAATCCTGGTGCTATCCACAAACTGACTAACAGTGCTTTATGTATTTTCATCTAAACCATTTATATAAATGGCAAATAGAAGTGGACTCAGCACCAATCCCCTTTGAACACTGCTGTTCACAGACCTCCTGAGAAACAACCCTCCACTACCACTCTCTGTCTCCTGCCGTTAAGGCTATTTTAGAATCCCTGCAGTGTGGAAACAGGCCATTCAGCCCAACAAGTCCACACCAACCCTCTGAAGAATAACCCACCCAGATATATTACCCTACTCTATTACTCTGTTTCTCCTGGCTAGTTCACCTAACCTAAACATCCCTGAACACTATGGGCAATTTAGCATGGCCAATTCACCTAACCTGCACATCTCTGGACTGTGGGAGGAAACCTACACAGATACTGGGAGAATGTGCAAACTCCACACAGACCGCCTGAGACTGGAAACAAACCCGGGTCCCTGGCATTGTGAGGCAGCAGTGCTAGCCACTGAGCCACCGTGCTACCAAGTGTATCCAATTGGCAAGTTCACCCTGAATCCCATGTGATCTAACTTTACTAGTTAGTCTATTATGTGGAATCTTGTCAAAGGTTTACACCACTCTGCCATGGACAAGCATTTTGGTTACTTCCTCAAAACACAATTTCTCTTGCACAAAACCATACTGAGTCAGTACACTTGGAAGAGATGGTGGGATAAGAAGCGCAGATTAATTCGCTCGGAGTGGGTGAGGGTACAATGTTGTGACCAGTGTTAGGAAGATTGAGGGAGATGACCACTAATATTCAGAATGGAATAAGAGGATGAATATTAACAGCAGATGCCCTGAGGAGTTTTATAGAATTTGATCAATCCAGTTGCTTGGTCTGCATTATATTCAGTCTAGTAAGTTGTTTTGTTTTCCTAGAAGGGGGAGTCTTAGCCTTTCTTCCAATAAGCTGACAGCCTCTGGGAAATGTGGAGACAAACCTCTGAGGAAGACTTCCCAGAGAAACTGTAGTTTTGGGCCACAGCCAACAAAATGAAATCAATGAGGATCGAGAAACTACAGGGGGCCACAGAATTCAACAGTGTTTCCAAACAGTCCAATATAATTATCAATATTGTAGTCACCTCAAGTATGAAACGAGTACTTATTAGGTTTAGACCAGTTTTTGCCAGTATTGGCTAGAATATTGTGAAATAGTTTCATACTGGATTCATACTGCCAGAGTTTCCTTTTACCTTCTGGGTTATTCTTTTTTTTTCAATACTTACCAGAAACTATCCAGTTTAATAATAAAACTAATAAATTACTGTTCATCACTTTCTCACACCCACTCCAAAATGCCATCTAAACAACAGCATTTCAAAATTATGGAGTTATAAATATCACATCATGAGGAAACCTGCAGATTTAAAGAAAGGGAACTTGCCCAGCTTCATAAAGATCACGGTTTTTTTTGCTGTGTCATAAAATGATTCAGAAGAAAAACGATTCGTAGCATTCTTATTCTTGTTTTCGTTTCGCAGCAAGTATGTTGATTCATCCTGGGTGCTACTTCCTTAGGCAGTGGGAGCCATTCACTATCACGGCTCAGTGGGTGACACACTCTCCTCTCAGTTCAAAACTTCAGTTAAAATTCCACATGTGCCCATAATTTAGGCTGATGCCACAGCGCAGCACTAAGGAACTGCTGCCCAGTTAACTTAATCTAGTCCCATTTGTCAGCACTTGGCCCATATCCTTCTAAGTCCTCCCTATTCATATACCCATCCGGGTGCCTTTTAAATGCTGTAATTGTACCAGTTTCCACCACTTCCTCTGGCAGCTCATTCTATAGGTTCTCTCCACCCTTCAGACACTCTGCCTGTATTCCTGATGAAGGGCTTTTGCCTGAAATGTTGATTTTTCCAGCAGCTCGGATGCTGCTTGAACTGCTGTGCTTTTCCAGCACCACTCTAATCAAGTTCATTCTATACATGCACCACCCTCTGCAGCAAAACGTTTCCCCTTTGGTCCCTTGCATATCTTTCCCATCTCACCCTGAACTTATGCCCTCTAGTTCTGGACACCCCCCACCCCAGGGAAAATACCTTGACTATTTACCCTGTCCATGACCCTCATGATTTTATAAACCTCTATAAAGTCACTACTCAGCCTGAACAAGATTAGGTTAGGATATGTAGTCAGCATGGACGAGTTGGACCGAAGGGTCTGTTTCTGTGCTGTACATCTCTATGACTCTAAGCTAAACTGAGGCCTGGTCTGCCTTCTCAGCTGGATATAAAAGATCCCATGGCCACATTTCGAGTGGAGTAGAAATCCCGAAATTCCTGCTCAATGTATTGTTTCCCCATGTAATCATACATTATATTTGGTCATTATCACATTGCTGTAGAGGCAACATTGCTCAAACTGGCCACTGTGTTTCCAGTATTAAAGAGTTCCAAATTATTTAAAATCTCCTAAAACATTTTGGTGAGAGAAAATGCCATAGGAATGCACACTTTTTTTCCTTCCTGACCCTCCTCTACATTAATCAGGATTACCTCAGAAACACTATGTTTTATCCATTCTCAGGATTGTGGATAGCATTGGTTCACAGTTCTTTGATTTTTAGCAATGATATCATGATATTGACTGCAGAGTGATGATCAATCTTTAATCCAAAAAGTGATCAGATGGATCTACTTGTCTTTTCTTGTGTTTTCTTTAGAATCTCTAGGTTTTTTTTGACTTCTTCACTCACAGAGCGAAATAGTGTGAGATGCACCTTATCTGCAGGCTTCAGGTTGCCTTTGAATGCACTGCAGATAAGATGTGTCTCACACTAAAGGTCTTAAAGTGTAACTGGACAAATCTGAAGGCTCTCTTTGACTCAGAGTTCTGACTTTTAGCTATACAGTGGTGTCCAACTTCCATTTTCCAGTTTATAGTCCAAAAGGAAATTGAAAAGTCCTTTACATGGATACCATTTCCATGAATCTGCTCTCCAAGGTCTTGACATCTTTCTAAAATTATGAAAACCAGAATAGAACAAAACAGCTCAACTGTGGTCCCTTCAGTGCCTTCACAAAAGTGCTCTGCATTACTTTGCCAAACACAGTTCCAGAGTTCACGTACACACATCAGTCATCAATTTTCTATGTTATTGAGCCAAAGGTCTCAAAACCTATTACTTTAACACTGGTTTGCCTTAACCAAGTGATTACCAATTAATTTTATTTCGGGTTATCATCTCAAACAGTGCCACCCAAACCTATCCCCACTGGGACCCATATTTCAAGTTGAAAAGTATCACAATGACTCAGCAAGATCTGTTAAAATGGGAGCTGGGATTGGGATAGGAGTGAGAGGCTTGTGAGTGGAAGTGAGGGGTAGAACTGTTCATGCAAGAATGGACACCTATGAGATGGGGGAACAGTTGGGTAGCTGTGAGAGTGGATGCATGTCAGTTCCTGCACCTCAATCAGCCCAGGTAATGTTCTGGGGATCTGGGTTCTAACCCCACCATAACATGGTGGAATTTGAATTCACTTAAAATCTGGAATTAAAAGCCCAACAATGGCCATGAAATCTGGTTCGCTAATTTCCTTTAGGGAAGGAAACTGCCATCCTTACCTGGTCTGGCTTACATGTGACTCCAGACCCACAACAATGTGGTTGACTCTCAACTGTTCTCTGGGCAATGAATGCTGGCATATGTAGTGATGCTCATATCCTGTCAATGAACAAAAGATAAATCCTCCAGTTCTCTGGCACCAACATCATATGCATTAGTGATTGAGGCCAGAAGCTTTGCAATTTCCATCCTCATTTTCTTCAAAAATTATTATACATTCCATCATGACCTGGTGATCTTTCTACTTTGAGGACCAGTAGCATTTCCTATACACCAATGACTGTGTGTCAAATTCCAAACAAACACCGTCTACAAGTTTGCTGATGACACCACTACGATGGATATCAAACAATGACAAATCAGAATACAGAAATGAGAGAGAGGGCTTGGTGATGAGGTGCAATGAGAACAGCCTCTCTGTCAATGTGGGCATAACTAAAGAACTGATCACTGAGTACAGAAAGAAGAGAGGAGAACACCTCCCCCCCCCAACATCTGCATCAATGGTGCTGATGCTGGGAGGGCGGAGAACATCAACCCCCCGAGGAGCGATGATAACCGACAACCTGTCCTTGACTTCCCATGTAGATGCGACAGTCAAGAAGGCACAACAATGCCTCTTCTTCCACAGGAGGCTCAGGAAATTTGGCAAGTCCACAAGGTCTCTCACCAACTTTGACAAATTGAAAGCATACTGTCAGGATGCATGACGATCTGCAACAGCAACTACTCTGCCCAGGATAGTAAGAAACTACAGAAGGATGTATGCACAACCCAGACCATCATGGAGCCACATTCCATCCATGGGCTCCATTTACATGGTCCGTTGTAGCCGAAAGGCTGCCAGCATCATCAAAGATCCTTTACACAATTGTAATGCTCTCCTACAATCTCTCCTGTCAGGCAGAAATACAGAAGCTTGTACACACACACACCAGGCTCAATAACAGCTTCTTCCCTGGCTTTATCAGACAGATGAATGGAGTCTCTAATTTCAAATAATGCTGATCTTGCTAATGTTGATCTTGCCTAGAACACACTCTGTATGCCTTTGTTTAATTTTTTTTCACCTTATGATCTGTATATACTTGGTTACAATGATCTGCCTGTAGGGCTTGTAAACAAAGCTCTTCTCTGTACTTAGGTACACATGACAATAAATCAAATCAAATCTCCTCCTTATCTGTTCTTACCCTGTCCAATATTGCCTCTGTTTTCTCCTTTACCGCTACACTGGCTCTATCCTCTTCATTGCTGAAGACAGTTAGAAAATCTTTATTTTAGTACACCAGCCATGTTGTCTGTGTCTTTAAGAAAATCCCTCTTTTGTTCCTAATCAGCTCAATCCTTCTTTTGGCAAGGTTATTTTACTAAGTTCCTCTTTTATGTTAGCCAGTAAATTATTCTTATGCTTTCTCTTTGCCTTTTCTTCTAGTATTTGAAGCTGCTCTGTGTTTTCTGTATTTAGCTTCTCTATGAATTTTCCAATTGTTAGAAGCTTTTTTTCCCCTGTGTATTTTAACCTTCAGATGTTTCATTATCTAGGGATTTCCAAACTGACTTCCTTTCACCCTCTTGCAAATGCATCAATTTTCTACCCAATCCAGTTCTTCAATGGCTGTTTCACAGACTGAAGTTTAATTCTCACCTTGGCCAGACTCCTTTTTAATCCGTAGGCAAAAGTGAGTATTGTAGATGCTGGAGATTAGAGTCGAGAATGTGGTGCTAGAAAAGCGCTGTAGGCCAGGCAGCATCCGAGGAACAGGAGAATCGACGTTTCAGGCATAAGTCCTTCATCAGGGATCAGGATGCCTGACCTGCTGTGCTTTTCCAGCACCACATTCTCGATTCTGAATAATAGAGCAGACTCGATGTGCTGCTCGATGGGCCAACATTGATCGTGCCTTTTGTTTACAGTGATTAAACGTGAACTCAGCTACTGAAATGCTGCCAAGAACAGTCCTGGACATCAATGGAGGCCCGGGCACCATCTCCAAATAACTGACCTCCCGCCCCCTCTCTCCCTCCCCATACACTTCCCTTGGAGTTCTACACAGGCGTGTACCCAAAACACTCCTTCCCCAGATAATCTGTCCAACATTGTCCTGTACACGGTAAAGGCAGAACCTGAGAAAACATTGCAGTAAAACATTATGTGTGTGTGTGTCGCGTGGGAAATTTGGAGACTCACCCTTCCAAAAGGCGGCAGCAGCAGCAGTCTTGTTGTTGGTGTCCAGTTCGGCTGCCCTGGAGAGGAGGTAGGAGTGGGGGAGTGCAGGGGACAGTGTTGAATGGTGTTGGGGGGGTGGGGGGGCCTGGGGGGCAGGAGGGGTGGTGTTGGACAGAGTTGGGGAGTGGCACAGTGGTTAGCACTGCTGCCTCACAGCGCCAGAGACCCGGGTTCAATTCCCGCCTCTGGCAACTGACTGTGTGGAGTTTGGACGTTCTCCCTGTGTCTGCGTTGGTTTCCTCCGGGAGCTCCGGTTTCCTCCTCCTTACACACAAAAATGTACAGGTAAGGTGAATTAGCCATGCTAAATTGTCCCGTAGTGTTAGGTGAAGGGGTAAATGTAGGGGAATGGGTCTGGGTGGGTTGCTCTTCGGAGGGTTGGTGTGGACTTGTTGGGCCGAAGGGCCTGTTTCCACACTTTAAGTATTCTAAGTAATCCGAGGAGCAGGATAGTCGATGTTTCAGGCAAATGCCCTTCATCAGGAACGAGACTGTAAGCCGAGGGGACAGTGAGATAAAAATTTTAATTCCTCTCCAATTAAGTATTTTTTGCATTTGATTGTTCCTTGTCCTTTTGCACAGCTTTCCCAAACCTAATGATATTGTGTTCACTGTTTGCCAGATACTCTCCTACTCAAAATGCTGCATACACTTGATTCATTCCCCAAAGCCAGATCCAACTCAGTGCCGAGAAATACACAAAGTTCTACCATACACTCCAACCCAATCCTTTACACTGTCAATATCAAGCTAATTGAAATAGTCTTTACCACTGGCAACTTTATGCTAATTTCCTCTATCTCCCTCTCAATATTTGCCTTGTGTATACACTCAGTGATGTATTAACTTCTCTATTTTCCTTCCTTTTATCCACTCTTCCCTGTAACCCCTTGTGTTGATGTTGGCCCCCATTGACAGACATCAATGATACTGGGATGGAGTCTCTTAATATATGGAAGCTGTTTTGGTGCAGTTACCACCTAGCTCTGGCTGACCAGGAATTCTCCCACTCTAAGAATTTAGAGATTAATAATTAACCTGTTTGGCCAAGTTATGACACACTTTCTATGCCCATCTGGTACTGAAGTGGGATTGAAACCCAGAGATTCTGGCTCAGTGCCAGGAGCACTACCTACTATACCACAAGACCTCCTTTCTTCATTTTAATAAGATGGATTCAATGGGCCCTCATCCCTCGCTAACATTATAATAACTTCTTTAAATGGAAAACCCTCCAATTTTTCCATCCTTATCTTTCCTGAATGTTTTGTAGCTAGGAATATTGTCCCTGATTCTCCTAAGCTATTCTGAACCAGGTGTCTGTTATTAATACTAAATCATAGTCCCTTGTGGTTATATCTGTCTGACTCTCATGAAGCTTATTCACTGTTTGTTTTGCACTCACACATCTACTCTCTAAACCATCAGTCACTGCCTCACATTAGCCCAACTAATATTTTACCCTGGAGTTCACTTCCTACTAAATTAGTTTAGGCCTTCCTTAGCTGCACTAAATATCTCTCATGACGATTCTGGACTTCATTGCATTTCACCCTTCCACCTTGAACAGGTTTGTCCTGTCCCAGAGTTGCTCCCGATGCCCAAGGAATCTAAATTCTTCCCTTCTGCATATTTCTCCAGTTATTTGCTCACTTGGTTTATCCTCTGTACTCACTCACTCAGTACCATTTGGCACTGGGAATAATCCAGTGATTATTATCTTTGAGGTCCTGCTCTTAGATTTCTTCCTGAGCTCCATAAACTCTGTCCTCAAGGTCTCAAAAGATTTTCTTTCAACATCATGGATTCCCACATGGACGTAACTTTTTGATCCACCTGTCCCCTCTTCAGAATGTTTGGCAACACACTCAGTGATATCAAATATGTCAATATGACTCTTTTGCATCTTCAGCATTTCACATTAAGTCTCACTAAAATACGGCAACATAAAAAGCGTGATAATTATTTCCTGATGATTTCTTGGATGGGTGGTTGGTGGCTGTGGGGTGATAGGTAAGGGGGAGTGATGAATAGAATGAATTTACAAGGGGGACTGTGCCTATCTCAATTCATCCGCTTTTGAAACCTCATCCATTCTTCCAGATTCGACTATTCTAATACTTTACTTGGCTGGTTTCCTACATTCTATCTTCTGTAAACTTTTGGTCATCTGAAACTCGAGGAGAAAGTGAGGTCTGCAGATGCTGGAGATCAAAGTTGAAACTTTATGTTCCTGAAGAAGGGCCTGTGCCCGAAACGTCGAATCTCCTGTTCCCTGGATGCTGCCTGACCTGCTGTGCTGTTCCAGCAATAAAGTCATCTGAAACTCTACTACCAATGTATTAACATACAGAGACTCCTGTTCCCTTATTGCCCCATGTATTCAGTGACTTACTGGCTGGCCCTCCCCTCTGATCTATCTCCATCACCACCACCCCCAACCTGCATCTACCTATCGCCTTCCCAGCTACCTTCCCCCCACCCCAATCCTTCTATTTATCTCTCAGCCCCTTCCACCCACCCTGATCTCCCACATTCCTGATGAAGGGCTTATGTCTGAAAGGTTGACTCTCCTACTCCTCAGATGCTGCCTGACCTGCTGCGCTTTCCCAGCGCCAAACTTTTCAACTGACTCCTGGGTAAGCAGTGTTTTGATTTTTAAATTTTCATCCTTGTTTTCAAATCTGTCCATGGCCTTGTCCCTTCCATATCTCAGTAGCCCACAATCTTCCAAAATATCTGTGCTCCTCTAATTCAGGCTTCTTGTGCCTTGTCTTCAGCTGCCTGGGTTTCCACCTCTGGAATTCCCTCTCTAAAGCTCTCCTCCCTTCCACCTTTCTTTTTTTACCTTTAAAACCTATCTTTCTGTCCAAAGTTTTGGTCATTTGGCCTAATCTCCCCTTACGCAGCCTTGGGACATTTCATTATATCAGAAGCAGCACATAAATATAAATTGTATTATTGCTGTTATCTGCCCAAGCTACAGGGGAAGTTCTAAATTAGTTAGAGACAATAATTCTCATATCATTTCCCAGTTTGACCCTATCTTAATGCTTCAGATTTCATGCAACCCCAGACTGAACATTCAATGGTGGAGTTGTTTATGAGAGATTTGATCAGGACAGAGGGAGGCTTGAGTTGGTGAGATGGGGATAGATGGGTGCTTCAGTTCCTGTCCAGGAGGGGAGGGGGTAGGGATTGGGTAGCACAAGCTGAGCACTGAAAGTGTTCATTAAATAGGGAGGGCTTCTCGAGAAAAACATCCACCAATTCACAGGCCATTTTTTTGTAGCAGTGATTGGGCTTCAGAGAGCAGTCCATGAAACCACACCAACTACCAAAAACAATGAAGACGTAAAGGGACATCATAGTTATCAGGAATTAGCAAGTGCTGCCTTGGAGCTCAGAACTTTGAACTCTAAAATCTTGCATTGTGACCCACTGGGACACATAATCTGCAGTTTGGAGGTCCTGAATTAGCATTTATTGTCAATACATTATACTTTAGCAACAGACCATTACAATCTATGCCATACGATATAACGTTACTGCCATACTTGCTCTGGGCAATACCATAAAAGATAGGTGAATATATTAAAGAATGATAATTTAAAACAGGATTGGAGACAGATTAAATAGTCTATCACATTGGAAGGTCTATCACAATGAAATAGTCTATCACATTGGAAGGTAAATGCAGTTGCTACTTTAATTGCTGTTTAGACTTCAGGACCATGTATTAGTGCAGCCTTGTGTTTTTACAGTCAAAGTTGAGTGTAATTGTGACTCGAAGTGAAAACTCTGGCTGATGCTTCTTCCCCTGTTCATGGCGCTGTTTGCACTGCCACTTTCTCACCACCAAGAACAGTACCACAGAAGAGGAAACTACTTTACGGAAGATTTCAGTCTCCGCCCTGAGATCTTGCTATTCTTTCCAATTTGCAGTCATTTCTCCCCATCGCTTGCGATTCGCAGAGCTACCACACAGTAGACACTTGCCAAACAATGCCATTAAGTTTTCCGTTCCCAGGCTGGTGGCGGGGAACTGGAATAAAGGCCATTGGCAAGCAGCCAGAGGTAGTGAACATGGCCACGAGATTGTTCCCAAAAGGGTGACGAGCCGGCAGGGTTGTGCTGGAACTAACACAGAGTGTTGGAGAAACTGAGCAGGTCTGGCAGTATCTGAGCTAATAGAAATAGGGTGAACACTTCAGGTTAGGTATGACTGCTTTTCAGAATTTGCGGGGCTGCAGCAACTGGGCATTGGATACAAATCACAAAACAAAGAACTGCAGATGCTGGAAATCTGATGCAGAAAGAGAAATTACTGACCTAACTCAGCAGGCCCAGCAGTATCTGTGGGAAGAAACAGAGTTCACTTTAGGAATCCGGTGATTCTTCATCAGATTGGAAAGAAATCCCTTGCACTTTGCACAATGAATAACATCCAGGAGCAAACAAAAAAGAGGGGGGGGGGGGGGAGAGAATAACAAACATTTGTCCTTTTAAAGTTTGCTTTAATGTTATAAATGATTAGACATAGGAGTAAAAGGCTGGTTTGATAAAGAGTTGGTTGGGTAACTTTCCAGTGGCTATGAGAAAGTGGTGAGCTGTGAGGCAGCCAATGATATGCGGTGTCGCTGGAGATAGCAAGTCATGTGGTGAAATGTCGAGGAATCTGCTCAATATGGCTGGCAACTTGAACATTGGAGGAGAGAGTGGGGCAGGAGAGTGTTAAATAGACTTGGGCAAAATTATTTATCACTGAAATTAGCCGAAGAGAAGCTTCAGAGTCACTCATTTGAACCAACTTGGAAGTAGTTTGTGACATGCAATAAACCCTTGTGAGGAGATCTTTACTTCTTCTTCCTGTTAGCGAATGGTTGAAGTGTGGGAAACAGCCACCCAACATGTACTTTCCTGATTCGGAAAGTACCTTCTTTATCGCGGAGTGTGTGTGCATCAGGGGAAGGGGAAGGGGAGCTCGTGGATAAGGGAGGGCTGGTGCTGACGTGCATGGAGCCCTCTCAACAAGAAACACGCAAATTAAACTCAGCTTCCTCCCTAATCGTTGGGAATAGACAATCCAAGTGTTAGTTCACACATCAGCAGAGAAAAACACATACACCCATCATGTAAGGACACATACACATATACGTGCACAGACTCAAACACTCAAATGTGCAGACACGTTTACACTAAAAAAAACATGCATACATATATGTATACATACATACATGGGCACATACATTCACATGCACCCACACAGATACATATGAACACACACAAAGAAAACAAGTCATTCCAGAAGGTAATGGAAGTGCCTGTGAAAAGTTCCCTTTTTTAAAAATCTCTGAACCCAGTGTTTACTGTAAAAGTTACAACAAAAAAAATTGCAAGTCACAAATGTTGCATAATTCCCTGAAAATGTTGGCCAAATATACTTAAAATGGAAAAAAAATGTAGCCCTATGATAAACAGGGCAGGGTATTTTGGGTTAAACTGTACAAAATGTATAAATGGTACAGCTCCATCAATGTAACAACACAGACAAAATAGTTTGAAAAAAGACAATCTTACATTTACTTAGCACCCAATATGGCCTCAAACAATCTTTGCTCACAGGATATAGATATCACTGTTGGGCCTGCATGTATCATCCATCCTGAACTGCCCTCTGAGAAGGTGATGGTGAGCTGTGTTCTTGATCTGCTGCAGTCTTGGGACTTCCTTGCATCTGAGTGCTATTAGGGAGACAGTCCCAAGATACTGAGCCAGTGACAGGAAATAGCAAAATATTTCAAAATCAGGATAGTGAGTGGCTTGGAGGGGACCTTGCAAGTGGTGATATTGCCATGCATTGTCTGCCCCTGTCCTTCTAGATGGTAAAGGTCACAAATTCCCGAAGATACTGTTGAAAGAGCTTTGACAAGTTGCCTCAGTGCATCTTATAGATGGTTTACACGGTGACTGCTATGTGTCAGTGGTGGACAGAGTGAGTGTTTATGGATATGGTACCAATCAAGCAGGCTGCTTTGTCATTAATGGCGTTGAGTTTTCTGAGTGTTGTTGGAGTCGCACTCACCCAGGCAAATGGTGAGTATTCCATCACGTTCCTGACTTATGCCTTGTAGACTGTGATCAAGTATTGGGGGAGTCGGGAGGAGAATTACTCACTGCAACATTTCTAGCCTCTGACCTGCTCTAGCAGCTCTCGTTATTCAAGATGAACTTATAATGCATCATCTTCATTTTCTTATATTTCTCGGTACAGTAAAACCCCTGAATTGTATCTTCGACTCTTCAGGTTTACGATATCAGAATACAAGTGGTAGTATTTTCTTATAATTCTTAGCACAGTAACCAGCTATTTGAAATTACTCAGTTCGGCTCATAATGTGGCTCACATACATTTAATAGAAGCTACAAATAGTTGTATTCAGGAATGTGTTTATAAGGAAAGAGAGCGTTTCCAGGCATAGCGCTTTTTTATGGATTAAATAAAAATGTGAGGGACAATAGTTCCCTGGTGAATCTCCATAACGACATCGTGGCCAATCAGAGTTGATTCGCCAACCAATCAGCAACCCTTTCCTCGTGCAGTGGAAATTGTTGCTCCCTTTGAAATCCGGTATTCTTGCATCTGTCTTGCTCAATGCAAGATGAAAAACCATGATAGTATGTCTCTTTTTTTCTCAGCAATATGCAAGTTCTGTCTTTCCATGTCGTTACATTTCCTCATACCAGGCAGCATTCCAGGGAATCTGTGCTATAACCTCTCTATTGTCTCAACATCCTTCCGACAGCGTGCAGCCTAAAATTACACACAATATTCCAACTGTGCCCCATTAAGGTTTTATAATTACCTTGCAATATAATGGGCACAACTCTGGGCACCTGGCACTTGGTGTTAAGGTTGAGCCTTGCCACAAGTGTCTCCTTCCTGCATAGCTAATGTGGTGCATTTTGAGAATCGGGGCTCAGGACATAATCAGCTGTGTCTCCACCCTCTACCTCCTGTATGAACTGCAAGATGGTGATTCAGTTTTACCCTGATATCACACAGCCTAACGAACGTTTTTTTCACTGACAGAATGTGGACCCCTCTAACTCGGCCAACATTTATTGTCCATTCCTAAATGCCCAGAAGGCAGTTAAGAGTCAACTGCATTGCTGTGGGTCTTGAGTCACATTTAGTAGATTTGAAGACAGCAGGCTTCCTTCCCTAATGGGCATTAGTGAACCAGATGAGTATTTTCTGACAATCATCATTTTACCCATACTTCCAGATTCTTTACTGAATTCAAATGTCACCACCTGCTAGGGTGGGATTTGAATCCATATCCGCAGAATATTAGCAGAATTTATAGATAACTATCTAGTCAGAATACCACTAGGCCATTTCTCCCCCTGTGTGATGCCACAACCCTAAGTTTGAGATATAAATGCGAGGTGCTGCATTTTGGGAAAGCAAATCTTAGCAGGACTCATACACTTAATGGTAAGGTCTTAGGGAATGTTGTTGAACAAAGAGACCTTGGAGTGCAGGTTCATAGCTCCTTGAAAGTGGAGTCGCAGATAGATAGGATAGTGAAGAAGGCGTTTGGTATGCTTTCCTTTATTGGTCAGAGCATTGAGTACAGGAGTTGGGAGGTCATGTTGTGACTGTACAGGACATTGGTTAGGCCACTGTTGGAATATTGCATGTAATTCTGGTCTCCTTCCTATCCGAAAGATGTTGTGAAACTTGAAAGGGTTCAGAAAAGATTTACAAGAATGTTGCCAGGGTTGGAGGGTTTGAGCTATGGGGAGAGGCTGAACAGAATGGGGCTGTTTTCCCTGGAGCGTTGGAGGCTGATGGGTGACCTTCTAGATGTTTACAAAATTATGAGGGGCATGAATAGGATAAATAGACAAAGTCTTTTCCCTGGGGTCGGGGAGTCCAGAACTAGAGGGCATAGGTTTAGGGTAAGAGGGGAAAGATATAAAAGAGACCTAAAGAGCAACTTTTTCACGCAGAGGGTGGTATGTGTACAGAATGAGCTGCCAGAGGAAGTGATGGAGGCTGGTACAATTGCAACATTTAGGAGGCATTTGGATGGGTTTCTGAATAGGAAGGGTTTGGAGGGATATGGGCCGGGTGCTGGCAGGTGGGACTAGATTGGGTTGTGATATCTGGTCGGCATGGACAGGTTGGACCAAAGGGTCTGTTTCCATGCTGTACATCTCTATGACTGCACATACATTGTTCCTGCCAAGAATAAAGAGTCAGACTACAAGGTGCAGGTTATCGTAGTTACTAAAAGGACCAAGTCCCTCATTTTTCAGTGTAAAATGTTTGGAGTATCCAAGAGAGACTGTAGAGATGGTGAGCTGATTTGGGAATTGCTACATCCTTTCAGGAGTAGCCTTACAGTGGAACAGGTGATATTGTTCACACTAAGGAAGCAACAGGATATGGGAGCAACGGCAGCCATGACTCTGGATCTGCAGCATGATAGAGAAAAGGAGCAGAAGCTGTGGAGAGTAATAGAATAGAATAGCCCGAGTAACACAGAACAGAACAGAATAGAATCCCAATTTATTGTTTATTGTTTTTTTGAAAATACCGTGAGATGTGTACAAGTTGCCCCAATTCAGCACCATTTTAATTACGAACATTATAAGAAGAAATAATTGTGACAAAGTTAAGACAAAGTTCATCTTTTGTTCCCTCCATGGCTCCTGAGTTTATGGAGTGGCTACAAGATGCTGCTGCTGAAACCATCCCTGAGGCTGCCAAAGCAAGGATTTCTGAACTGGACCCACCATGCTGCCACCACCAAAGCCAACACTGAAGCCACTGCAAAACCACCAGAGCAAGAGGGACAGAACGGACTCACCAAGTTGCCAACACTGAAGCTGTCGTTTGAGATGTCGCCACTTCAGTCGGTGCCCAAAGCTGCCACATTGCCGCATAGGCACGAGGAACCAACTGGAACCATCATGCTGCCACCGCTATAGCTACCACTGCAAACACCCCAGTGCCACCAGGGCAAATTCTGCAATAATACCCATACCACACTGGAGTTGGACTCATTATTACTCCTTGATAGTGACAGGAGGCTGTACATCCATTGACCAACATTTTCAGTGTGTGTGCCCATCAACGTTCTGTTGTGCTTTTGATGACAACAGCACCATAAGTGGGATGGATATCTAACAATGACAAGTCAAAATACAGAAGGGAGATGGACAGCTTGGTGACGTGATGCAATGAGAATAACCTCTCTCTCAAATCGGCAAAAGTGAAGAAGCTGATCACTGAGTTCAGAAAGGAAGGAGGATAACACGCTCGCATCTACATCAATGGAACTGACATTGAGGGGGGGGAAGAGTGTCAAATGTTTGGAGTGACGATAACTGACAAACTGTCCTGGACTTCCTATGTGGATGTGACAGTCAAGAAGGCACAACAATGCCTCTTCTTCCTCCGGCGGGTCAGGAAATTTGGCATGTCCATAAACACCTTCGCTGACTTCGACAGATGCACCATGCAGTGCATACTGTCCAGGTGCATAATGGCCTGGTACGGCAACTGCTCTGCCCAGGACCATAAGAAACTACAGAAAGTGGTGTGCACAACCCAGACCATCAGACAAGCCAATCTTTCATCCATGGACTTCATTTACAAGGCTCACTGCCATGGAAAAGCTGCCAACATCATCAAAGACGCCTTCGCACCCTGGTAATGATCTCCTACAATCTCTTCTGTAAGGCAGAAGATACAGAACACATGCACCACCAGGTTCAGGAACAGCTTCTTCCCAGCTGTTATTAGATTGATGGCTGAAATCTCTAGCCTCAAAAAACGCTGATCTCACCTAATGCACCCCCTGTGCAATGTTACCTGTATGCCTCTGTCTAAGCCTTGTTGATCAGTACAACCTTGCTTACTATGATCTGCTTGTACTGGTTGTAAACAAAGCTCTTCACTGCACCTCAGTACTGCACAATGAATCAATCAGTACTACTTTGTGACTGTAGTCAGCTGGCATACCACTGCTTATCACCAGCCTGCCTGCAGCCTACTCATACCCGTTGACACACCTACTTGCTGAACCCAACTCTAATCTTTCCACTGAGATGTGTAGTGCCAGTACCTGAGGCGGCAGAAGTGAGTGTTAGCTGAAGGAACAGTACCTCTTCAGCAGCACTGTACTGTTATTCCCTCTCCTCTTCATTGGTTCACTATGGTTGGGCAGGTGGCAGTTCATGGGTGTCTGAAAGCAGGAACTCAGAGGGAAAGGTTAGAGTGAGGAAACAGGACTCCCATGGTCACACCATCAGCACGTTGCTCACCATGGCAGAGATCAGGCTGAAGGCGAGATGGGTGTCAAGATGGAGTCTAGCAATCCCAGGACATTTAGGAATAGGCACCAAATGCTGTTGCCCCGCTGCATGAAAGAATACATTAAAAAAAGATGTGGAATGACAGTTGGCTGTGTGAGGACAAGGCAGGGATCATGAATGCAGGGCAAATGATGAGAGCATAGTATATTGAGCAGTATCAGAGGATGGTGTTGTGGAGGGTGGGAAATGCTGTGTGGAGACTCATTCACTGACCCTGACCACTGACTGACATCAGACCATACAACTTCTTGCAGCAATACTGCCAGGTGCTCAGCTCCAGACATGCTCTCGTACTCCCTTTGGAGGGTGGTCTTTGATGCCTCAGAGAAACAATGGCATTTCTTCTCCTCTCCACCTCCATCACTTGTGCTTCCAGTGCCTCACCTGTTATTCTGGAACCTTCTCTCTGCTTGGTGCTTGTTTCAGAATAATTTACATTGTGGTACTATTTTTGTGCAGCTTCCCTTTAAGAAAGCAGGCTGTCTCTGTCACATGGCTGGCAAGCAACACTTTAGGGCCCATTAGCTATAAAACCTAGAGCAGGTCAAATTGTAAGTCTAAATCTATTATTAAAAAAAGCTATTCAATTTGTTTTGAAAGAACCTGCACTTACATAGTTCCTTTCACAATCTCCAAATGTGCATTACAACCACTGCAGTGGAATTGTTGTTGTAACGCAGGAAAAATTCAGTAGCCATTGTGCAACCAGCAAATTCACTCATCCAGCAATGAGTAAGTGATTAATTATCAAAGGTAACTGTGGTCCAATGACACAGAGAACTCCCTCTTTTTCAAGTAGTCACAGTATCCACTATGGTTGATGTGACATTGCTTATGGCTCCCTTGGTTAACGAGGGACATACTTGCATTGGAAATAGTTCAGTGATAGAATAGAATCCCTACAGTGTGGAAACAGGCCATTCAGCCCAACAAGTCCACACCACCCCTCTGAAGAGTAACCAATCCAGACCCATTTCCCTCCCCTATTATCCTACATTTACCCCTGAGTAATGCACAACCTACACATCCCTGAGCATTATGGGCAATTTAGCATAGCCAATTCACCTTAACCTGCACAACTTTGGATTGTGGGAGGAAACCGGAGCACCAGAGCACAGTGCTAGCCACTAAGCCACCGTGCCGCCCCCAAATGATTTTTGAGGTTGATTCCTGGAATGAAGTAATTGACCTATGAGGAATTGTTCAGCAGTTTGAGACTATATTTATTAGAATTACAAGAATAAGACGTGATCTTATTAGAGTTACAGACATGTACAGCACGGAAACAGACCCTTCGTCCAACTCACCCATGTCGATCAGATATCTATAAAGATCTTGAGGGGCCTTGAAGGGTAGATACTGAGAGAGGATGCTTCCCCTTATGGGGGAAATTTCGAACATAGGTTCACAGTTTAAAAATAAGGGGACCTCATTTAAGACAGAGACAAGGAGAAATTTATTCTTTCAGAGGGTCATTGGTGTTTGGAACACTCTTACATAGAGAACTGTGGAGCTGGCTCATTGCAAGACTGATTCTGGATTAGTGGTGCTGGAAGAGCACAGCAGTTCAGGCAGCATCCAGGGAGCAGCGAAATCAACGTTTCAGGCAAAAGCCCTTCATCTATTCCTGATGAAGGACTTTTGCCCGAAACGTCGATTTCGCTGCTCCTTGGATGCTGCCTGAACTGCTGTGCTCTTCCAGCACCACTAATCCAGAATCTGGTTTCCAGCATCTGCAGTCATTGTTTTTATCTCATTTCAAGACTGAGTTAAATAATGTTCAGATCAACAAGGGAGTCTAGGGCTATGGTGGGGAAAGGGGGTCGCAGCCAGGAAAATGGAGCTGAAGTCACAATTACATCCTTACTGACTGGTGGAGTTGGTTCGAGGAGTCAAATGGCCTCATGCTGCTATCTCTTTTGTTCTTGCATTTGTTAACAATGTAGCATTTCCACAGGAGAGTGTCAGTCTAGATTAAGCACTCAACTCTGTGCAGAACGATTTAATTGTACAACCATCTAATTGTGATGATAGTGCTGCCTACAGAGTGTTCATGATAACCTACATAAAGCATTGCTTTCAAAATCTTGTAAAGTTGAACTCCTAATCTTCCTAACCACGTTTTCCCAAGTCAAAGTATAATTATTACCTATTTTTAATCATGAATATCTTACCTCAGAGTTAGGTAATCAATTAGGTGAAAGGAGTCTTGTCCACCAGGTGAGGAACAATTAAGGTGGTCTGCAAATTAAGTGCCAATCTGACATTTAACTGGGCAGTGGTGGCACAGCCTTCCCTAAGATCAAGGACTCCAGGAGGTGGAAGTTTTGCCCACTGAGAGCAGCTCACCAATCAGAGGCTGGCAGTCATATTGATCAGCAGTGCCACTGAAGAGATGATGCAGCCAACAGAGGCCGAAGATTGCCATAGACACAGGTGTAGGGGGAAGAGTATGGCAGTGGAGTCTACAAGACACGGAGTGTGAGGAGGGGGAACTAGCAACATGACCAAGGGAGTGGCTCCCAGCAGTACTTCCCTCCTCTTCCCAATTGTGAGTTCCGCTGATTAGACACTGAGTGCCTGACAACGAGGGAAACCTTGAAGGCCCCAGCATAATCACGGTTTATTTTGCAGGCTATCCATGTGGCTAGTACCCCCACTGCCACTGAGCTAATACCAACAGCAGCAAGGTGAGACACTTAATGGGCATTAATTGCCAAGATATGGGCTTCAATTGGTAGCGGGGTGGGTAGGCTATCCGCAGGCCTTTCTGTGGCACTTAACTGATGTTGAGGCAGAGTTCTCACTTGCCATTCTCCTACCTGATTAAATGTCCCTTCTCTACATCACCAAATTCACCCCAGGGGAGAGAATTAAATTCTATCCTTTTTATGGAACTGAGGAAATATAAGCACCAACCAACTCATAGGAATGAAGAATGATGAATTGAGGTCCACATGAGGTAATGAGATATACGGACAGCAGCCATTTTGTGTCATCATTCTTTTTTGTCACTGGAATACAAATTTTGGATACAAGTTTAACATTTATTACTCTTGGTGGTGGTGAGCTGACTTCTTGAATTACTGCCATCCATTTAGTGTAGGTAAATCCACTGTACTGTCTACTATGTTTTATACATCTGAATGGCTTGCTGTTCATTTCAGACGGCAGCTAAGTGTCAATCACACTGCTGTGGGTCTGGAGTCACTTGTATCCCAGACCAGGTTGGAATGGCAGATTTCCCTCCCTAAAGAGCATTAGTAAACCAGGTAGGTTTTACAATAATAATCTGAAGTTTTGTAGTAATTATGGATAAGGCTAATCTACACTGCAAATTTATTAATGTCCCCTTGCTGCTCTTGTAAATTTGAACTTTTAACTCCAGATCATTAGCCCTGGCCTTGACGTTGCTTGTCTAGTAATATAACTACAATTTCCAATTATACAGCAAATCTCACAGTCATCAGCACGTACAGAAAGATGAGCCATGAGAGTGTGTGGAGGCAGAATGTATTAGAAATTCAGAAAAGGGGGTAATGCTCAGAGATAAGGGGTATTCCCAATGGGACTCAATCAAGACACAGGGTCCACAGTTCACTATTCCAGTTTGTTATTTTAGAAAATGCATTTTCCCACCAAACCCTGTCCTTCCATTCCCACTTCCCCTTTATACTATTTTTTCAGTTTCTTCCCCTCAAGGCAGTAACTTCCACTATGCTGCAATTCCACTGGCTGCTCATCAACTTGTCAGCACTCATGGGTGAGTCTGGCCATTCAGTGCCCACAGACAGTCAGGGGGTTAGCCCTGGTGTATGTTGTGCAATGAGGCATGATGGGTAAGCATTGGGGAAACTGAGCTCCAGTTCTGATTTGGGACAATGAGTGTCTCCAACTGCTGGAATCTCAACCTGATGGAAGGTCCTGCCATTGTGAGGAAATTTTGAACCCTGTTTGTCTAACAGATAAAGGCTATCTTTCATTATGCCCAGAAAAGCACAAGTATAATTCAGCAGCGGTTTACATTCAACTGCCTGACAGCAACCAGATCTCCTCCATCTCGACAGAAAGCTTCCAGGCAGACTTGCCAACAATCCCAAACGGCCCAAATATCTGCCAGTTTTTGAACCAGGGATAATTACTAGGAACTTGGCAACTGGCTGGTATTCTAAGCTAGCGGCTTCATAGCTTGGGAACTGTGAGTTAGCAGAGTGGGTTAAGCTCTCTGCATCTCATCAGGTTTGTGACTGGGTGTCACGGTGGGTTTGGGAGAGGATGTTACAGTGGGTTTGGGAGAGAGTTTCACAATGGGTTTGGGAGAGAGTTTCACAGTGGGCTCGGGAGAGAGATTCACAATGGGTTCGGGAAAAGGTGTCACAAAGGGTTTGGGAGAGAGTTTCACCGTGGGTTTGGGAGAGAGTTTCACCGTGTGTTTGGGAGAGAGATTCACAATGGGTTTGGGAGAGAGATTCACAGTGGGTTTGGGAGAGAGTTTCACCGTGGGTTTGGGAGAGAGATTCACAATGGGTTTGGGAGAGAGATTCACAATGGGTTTGGCAGAGAGTTTCACAGTGGGTTTGGGAGAGAGTTTCACCGTGTGTTTGGGAGAGAGATTCACAATGGGTTTGGGAGAGAGATTCACAATGGGTTTGGGAGAGAGTTTCACAATGGGTTTGGGAGAGAGATTCACAATGGGTTTGGGAGAGAGATTCACAATGGGTTTGGGAGAGAGTTTCACAATGGGTTTGGGAGAGAGTTTCACAATGGGTTTGGGAGAGAGATTCACAATGGGTTTGGGAGAGAGATTCACAATGGGTTTGGGAGAGAGATTCACAATGGGTTTGGGAGAGAGTTTCACAATGGGTTTGGGAGAGAGATTCACAATGGGTTTGGGAGAGAGATTCACAATGGGTTTGGGAGAGAGATTCACAATGGGTTTGGGAGAGAGATTCACAATGGGTTTGGGAGAGAGTTTCACAATGGGTTTGGGCGAGAGTTTCACAATGGGTTTGAGAGAGAGATTCACAATGGGTTTGGGAGACAGTTTCACCGTGGGTCTGGGAGAGAGTTTTACTGTGGGTTTGGGAGAGAGATTCACAATGGGTTTGGGAGAGAGATTCACAATGGGTTTGGGAGAGAGTTTCACAATGGGTTTGGGAGAGAGATTCACAATGGGTTTGGGAGAGAGATTCACAATGGGTTTGGGAGAGAGATTCACAATGGGTTTGGGAGAGAGATTCACAATGGGTTTGGGAGAGAGTTTCACAATGGGTTTGGGAGAGAGTTTCACAATGGGTTTGGGAGCAAGTTTCACAGTGGGTTTGGGAGAGAGATTCACAATGGGTTTGGGAAGAGAGTTTCACTGTGGGTTTGGGAGAGAGTTTTACTGTGGGTTCAGGAGGGAGTTTCACAATGGGTTTGGGAGAAGGTGTCATGGTGGGTCTGGGAAAGAGTTTCACAGCGGGTTCGGGAGAGAGATTCACAATGGGTTTGGGAAAGGGTGTCACGGTGGGTTCGGGAAAAAGTGTCACAGTGGGTTTGGGACAAGGTGTCACAATGTGTTTGGAGACTCTAAGATATTCTGTTTAGGACCCAGCAAGCTGAATAGGTATGGGCCAGACCCTCATGTTATAGTTATTGTGCTCAGACAGACAGAATGTAAGCCATATAACACCTCAGATTCCTGCCCAGTGCTGAGTTTGCAGCCTACAGTCAGGATGGGAATTATCTTCAGTATGGTTAGAGCCTGAGACTCCAATTCCTGGGCTTCTAGCAGCAGCCACATCCGATGTTGGAGGACAACAGCTACAAGCTTCTGAATGGCCAGAAGCTCTCTGAGGCAGCCTTTTGTCCCCAGGGTATTTATTTGAGGGAAAGTCCCACCAGTAGCCTCACCATGCCTGATTGGTGTGTGCTTTGAGGGGAATTCCCTGGAAGAGGCAGTAAAGGTCTCTCGCCAATCCTCCATGTTAGGTGTGACCCTCATCTCCTAAGAAAGATTCCATCTATTAAATCTGATCACTTTCCAGTGATGTTTACTAGAAACACATTTTTGTGAATTTACACCAAGGACAAGCTTGTCACTGAACGAGACATGAATTGTGGGGTAAGGGGAAATGTATAGGATTTTGGTCTGCTCTGGTAGGGAATTTACAATCTGCAGGTTTCAGCTGCTGTGAATCCTCATGGAATCCCACCTGCATTAGTTGAACTCACATACTAACAAGTATATTTGCAGCAAAACACTCCTGGAGAGTGACTACAATTCCTGGAGGCCATGTTCAATCTAGAGACACAACAACATTGGAAGAGGAGAGTGAAATTTGGGGAGTGGAGTGTAGAAATCATCCATTTCAAAAGACACAGGGTCAGGCAGCTTGATGATGGGCACAAGGCCACAGCACAATGCTGCTGATATCATGGAAACCTCAAGACCTTCAAATCATGCCAATATAAAGGGCAATATCAGAGCTAGGAACTCGCACTACCTATTCTTCCAGCCCCCAGTTTCTTTCTCATGAGAACTGGTCTGGAGGAGTGGAAAAAGCGATCACCAAAAATTGATTTCAGCCCACCTCTCAGATGAGAAAGGACAATGTTTTGCACTACTCTGACCCTTGATAGCATGACCTGCTGCATCTATATTTAGATTAAAAGCTTGGCATCATCAGGCTTGCAATCGGGTGTTATCTGAGGTCTGAATGACACAAGCAGTGGTTAAAAAAAACATTATTTGCTTTGCTACCAAAATATTCCAGAAACTCTCAAGAGGTTCCTGTTATTAAAATTCGTTTAGGTTCAAGGGAGATTAAAAATAGACAGGGTTAAGTGGAGTTTCAAAGTCCTTCACAGCATAAACTGGGTGCAAAGGTAAATCAATTTATAAACGTGTGTCCAAGATTGCAAAAGAAATTCTGAAAATCGATTTACTGTTTTTATCTTATATTTCCCACATATACAGCTTTTTATTTCCAGGTAGTCAGCTGAAGGCATCTCATATCTTAATATAAACCTATCAACTTTAAACACATTCAAATCCAGAGTTTCCCCTCCTAACTACCCAACACATGAGGTTTTGATAAGAAGCCAGTTACAGCTCCTAGTTGCAGGGCGAAGTGTTAACCTGGATGAATACATGGGCCCAACAAGCCTTTGCCATCTTTAAGCATTTTCCCAATGCATTCTCAGCAAACATGTGTTACCAGCAAGGTCAACATTTATTGCTAATCCTCATTTACCCTGAGATGATGATTGTGGGCCCATGTCCTTTTTGTCAAGGCTTTGACACAACACAGCAGCTTTCTAGGCCTTTTCCACAGGTCGATCATTCACAGTCGAGAGTGTGGTGTGGAAAAGCACAGCAGGTCAGGCAGCATCTGAGGAGCAGCAGAGTCGACGTTTCAGGCATAAGCCCTTCATCAGGAATGAGGCTTGTGGGCCAGGGGGCTAAGAGATAAACGGGAAGTGAGTGGGGTGGGACTGGGGGAGAAGGTAGCTGAGAATGCAATAGGTAGATGCAGGTGGGGGAGAAGATAGTCCTCCTCTTTTATTTACTACCTAACTCTCTCAATTCATTTTACATGATCTCATTTCTTTTTTCATCCAACATATACTGCTACTGTCCCAGTCTTTTTCCTCCCCTATTGTTCAGCAGAGCTAACTGCGGTGCCACAAAGCCGATTGTTGCTACTTACCTCTGAGAGGCCATTCCCCATCAACAGTATGTAATACAGTATTTCTGTTTAAGAGAGGATGGCCACAGAGTACTCTTGCACTACCTGCCACGATTACTAATCTTACTGGTGGTCATCTAATGCTTTTCTGCCTGTGTAGTCATTACCTGTAGTGTGACCAGCTCACTAAATATACTATCCACAATGTCCCCAGCATCATGGATGTGAATTCCATCCACCGCTCCAGCCATTCCATTGAATCAGAAGCTGCAGCTGAACACTCTTCCCGCATTCTTGATCACCTGGAAACTGGAAGTGTTTCTGATTTCCCACATGTTGCAGGAGGAACATTCCATGGGGCCACGTCCTCCTGTTATTGTGATCCTTATCAATTACAAAAATAAACTAAGAACAAATTACTCAACCTCCCCCACTAATCACCAAATCAGATTTCTAATTCTTTCTCTCTCTCTCTCTTTCTCTCTATTTCTAACAATACAAACCACAAAAATAAGGCTGTTATGCTCTGTCTTCCTCCCAGTAGTACTCCCTAAATCATTAAAGCTGGTTCCATAACAACCAATCCTCTTAACCTCCATCACTTTTTCATAGCATCGTAGAATCCTTCCAATATGGAAGCCCATCAAGTCCACACTGTCTCTGGATTCAATGAAGGTTCGCTCCACTCCTCTCCTACTGCTGCTCTGACTAAGCTTGATCTTGGCTTCGCTCCTCAGGCTTTTATGTGGAAGCTCAGCTGCCATTATTCACCCATTCAGCTCCCGTCCTGTTGCTACTCCGACTCAGCTTACTTCCAGATTTAAGTTGAATTCAAATTCTCAAAATGGCACATATTTTAAGTCATGTGTATGCATTATTGCTCCATGTCTCTAACAGTGTTGATACAGAGAGGAATGTTGATGTGATTTAAAGAGCCAGAGGCCATAGATAATGCTCTAGGAGCATGGGTTCAAATCCCATCATTAGATTAGATTAGATTAGATTAGATTAGATTCCCTACAGTGTGGAAACAGGACCTTCGGCCCAACAAGTCCACAGCGACCCTCTGAAAAGTAACCCACCCAGTCCCATTTCCCTCTGACTAATGCACCTAACACTAGGAGCAATTTAGCATGGCCAATTCACCTGACCTGCACATCTTTGGACTATAGTAGCTGGAAGTGCTTAAACTCACTTAACGTAAACATCTGGAACAGAAACCTAGTCTCAGTCATGGTGATTTTAAAATGAATATATATTGCCCTAAAAATCTATCTGGTTCATTAGTGTCCTTTCAAGAAGGAATTCTGCCATCCTTAGGTCTGGCTGACATGCGACTCCAGTTAAACAGCAAGGTAGCTGATTTTTAACTGTCCGCTCAAATGGCCTAGCATGCCATTCAGATCAAGGGAAATTAGGTTTGGACAATAATTGATAGTCTTGCCAGGCAAGACCCACGGCCCCATGAAAGCATGAGAAACAAATTCTACCATACCTAAACTCATGGAGGAAAATAACTGTGCCTTTGATAAACACTGACTACTTTAGTCAGTGTTAACATTATCCTGACCACTCCACCTCAATCACATTATTATTGCTTGTGTCTGTATGCATCAGTATATCAATTGTGATCTGCAAGTACCATGTGATAAAACTATACAGAAACGTCTCCTCATATACTTTCTAATGGATCTCGAGTGAAGCTGCTCACAGGTTGTAAGGAATGAAGTGCAATAACTAAGTCCCAAGGTTCTTGAAAGAACACTTCCAACGTCCAACAGACCCTCACCCTGCTGCAGCCACTTATATCTTCTGCACAGCAGAACTACCCCATCCACTGGACTTCCCAATTGCCCAGGTTCTGCAATCTAAATGTGGCCAAACAGCAAGCTTTCAAATTCAAAAGTACCTTGCAGGACTTTAGGATATTCAAGTGTCCCTCACAGGTTGATTATCAGCCTGTAAATATCAGGTGCTGAGAGTGGAAGAGTTTCCTGGTCAGACACCCTGCGAAAGGCAATCATAAACCACTGCAGTACTTTGCTCATAAATGTAAAGCAATTAAATCAAAGTTCACATTCACCAATGTCCTCTTACGTCATGGTGCTCAAAGAGACAGTCAGGGTCAATCTAGGAGACATTATGCACTCTACAAGTTCCCACAAACATCAGTGTAATTAGGACCAGATCAGATTATTTTTTAGATACTGGTTGAGGAATGAATATTTAATACTAGGGACGATTGTTCCTTCAAAATAAAACCACGGGGTCTTTCACAAAGATTGGAGATGACGAGACAGGTCCTAGATGAAATGTCTCATCTGAGACTCGGCATCTCTCTGACAATGCAGCATTCCCTCAGTTCTGCTTTGGAATTGATTATACAGATTATGAGCTGCAAGAACCTTGTAACACAGAGCCAAGAGTGTTACAATTGAGTAATACTCCTGTCAGTACGAACCTGACAATCAAAACAAAATCTCTTTACTTTAGGATTAACCACAAATATTCAACACTATCAATGTAAGTCATCAAACAAACTGAAAATGAAATTGGAACCAAGTATTATATCATAAATATCATCAATTCTCGGCAGTGGTTTCAAAACTGTAATCTCAAATGAGAATCGTAAATTTTTAACCTTCCTTTTGGTATTCCCAGCAAAGGAACTCCCTGAATTAGGTTACAAAGTCTTACTTTTTCCAGAATAGATATCCTCCTTCCCTGCTAAATACAGAAGCAAGAATATAGCTTATTCCACAGAACATTTTGGAAAGGTTTGAATGTAGCTAGTATACCCCACACTACATTGCATTTTACAGGAGATATATATATATGTATGTGTGTGTGTGTGTGTGTATCTTCAGATCTGGTTACCTCTGCTGACTCGTACGTGGATCAGATTAGTGACAAAAGCACCCTTTGCCCGTTCTGCATTATGTAGATTTGGTGCCTGGCCACCCAGCACTTTTCTGCGGTTCAGCAAAAACTAACCAAGAACATACCTTTGGGTAGAGAACTGAAAAGGATTATGGTACATCCTATAGTATATCAAATAGTTTGAAACTAATACGATAGCACACAGGAAAATTCTGTGGTAGTATTTTGATGATATATTGTATAAACTGGAGTTCATTGTATTTTCTATGTTAAATATTACATCCCATGAGACAATATAATTATAATGGCATTCATTCCATTGTTTATAGTGCATCCCATGATACACAGTCACTAATAACACCAACACTAGTCATTCTATACTATCAGCTTCTGTTAGTGTAGACTTAAGGAAATGTTGAAGCACTGTAATAAGAAGATTCAGTGCAACTAATTTACGACCTGGCAAAATATTTATTTTTGCCTGTTTTTATCAATGCTTCTACAGGGCATTTCCTACCACCTGCCAAAGTCTTGGTGCTTTCTATTGTATCCCTGAGGACTTAGCAATTTAGTCCCGAGAACTGATCTGATAAGAGGAGACATTTACCACATCATTTAAATAACAGGAACAGCTTTGTTCAGCATAAACACTGAGCTGCACGAAGATCAGCGCCTTTCAAAGGGGTCGTGCCCTGGATCATAGGAATAGGGGTGGAAGAGAATTATTAGTCATGCTGTTGAGGGGGTGAGGTGGCATCAGCATTTACCACAGTAGGATAGGCCACAAACTGCTATGTCTTTGCTTCACTTTAGGTAGGGATAGGATATGGGTGACTTGAGTATATTAAGTGTATTACAATTACATTGAATGAAACATACTGCAAGTTGAATATTGCAAACTCTAACATAAAACGTGAAAGTAAGTACTTCGGGAAAAAGATATGAAGGAGTGGGGTTACTGCTTCTCATTAATTTTTCTGCAGATTAGAAAGAACACTGACATTTATTGGCCATTCAGTGAGAAGTGAACTGAGAACATAGGGATCGTTCATGGAATTCGTCATTGTTAACAAGCAGTTTGTCCTTTGGGATTAGTCCTTAGGTAAACCATCATGGAAGCATTAGACTTTCTTCTGGATTGATTCAAACAAACTCCAATATCTCCACTTGGTTCAAAACAAAGAAGATATTTGTACGTTCCACCTTCTCAAAGCAATGATTGGATGAGACCCTGGACAGGCTGTGATAATAGAGAGAAGGGGTGGGGTTTGGTGGAGGTCAGGAGGCCATTTGCAGCATAGACTGGAAAGGAAAGAGGAGAATGAGATGTGCAGCCAGTGGCAAGTCCATTTCTGTTCAAGTCACTCTTCTCAATCTCCAGAGCAACCTTACCTTGCAACAACAAGAAACATTCCCTGGCACAAGGCACTAACTAGTCATCAAATACTAATGCCATTTGTTTGCAAACAGCATGGGAATATCATTTGGTCCACCCAGGGTGAAGTTCTGGGATGCAGCATATAGCAGTTGATAGTGTAAGGATAATGATAGTTTAAGCCAAACCTCAAACCTTCTATATTCTTGAACTCCTCTTTATTCACAATTAGAAGCAAAACCACACGGAGTTTTTAGTGCTACCAGTCCATGATGCATCACATACCCACCATGTCTACCTTAAGTTAATATTAATATTGATAACTTAATATTAATCCTGCTCTCTTCACATTTTGTTTCTCTTTAGTCTTTCAGAGGATGTGGATGTTGATGGCAAGACCAGAATTTGTTTTGCTGGTTGATATTGAACTAAGTGGTTTGCTAAGGCCATTTCAAAGGGCAGTTAAATGCCAGCCATCTTGCTGTGTGTCTGGGGTCTGCTACTGATTGTCAGTGGTGGAGGAAGTGAATGTTTGTGGATGTGGTGCCAATTAAGTGGGCTGCTTTGTCCCTGAGTGTTGTTGGAGCTGCACTCATACAGGCAAATGGAGAGTTTTTCATTGCACTCCTGCAATGAAAAAATACAGGCAAGGACAGCAGATTTCCATCCCCAAAGGACATTAGCAAACCAGATAATTTTTTACAACAACTCTATTTTTTATTTGAACATAGGACGTGT
Source organism: Chiloscyllium plagiosum (assembly GCF_037043375.1). NCBI lineage: Eukaryota > Metazoa > Chordata > Chondrichthyes > Orectolobiformes > Hemiscylliidae > Chiloscyllium > Chiloscyllium plagiosum. Next base: position 20,171,777 of record NW_028270185.1, on the reverse strand, counting down.
GTGTTGCTAGCTAAGCCAACATTAATTGCTCATCCCTCTTCCTTTGAGAATGTGAGCTCCTTTCTTGAATTGCTGCAGTCCATTTGGTGTAGGGAGTTCCACAATGCCATTAAGAAGGGAGTTTCAGGATTTTGACGCAGAAACACTGGAGAAACGATGATGTATTTGCAAGTCAGGATGGTGTGTGGCTTGGAGGAAAACTTGCAGCTGGCAATATTCCAATGGACGATGCTGTCTAAAGAGCCTTATTGAATTTCTACAATACATCTTGCAAGTGGAACATACCACTGCTACTGATTGTCAGTGGTGGAGGAAGTGAATGTTTGTGGATGTGGTGCCAATTAAGTGGGCTGCTTTGTCCTTGAGTGTTGTTGGAGCTGCACTCCTACAGGCACATGGAGAGGTTTTCATTGCTCTGCTGACTTGTGTGTTCTTTAGGGAGTCAGGATATGAGTTATTCACTGCAGAATTCCTAGCCTTGTATATGACTAGACCAATGAATTTTCTAGTCAGAGTAACTTGCAAGATATTGACAGTTGACAATTTGGCAATGATAATGCTATACCCTCCAATATCCTGTCAAGGAATGATGCCGAGATTTTCTCTTGTTGGAGGTGATTGTTGTCTGTAACATCTATGGGTGGATGTTACTTGTCACTTGTCAGCCCAAACCTGGATGTTGCCCAGGTCCTGCAGCAGTAACCTCGCAGTTATGGTATCATGCTTATAAACCTCAACCTCCATCACCTAAAACTTGAGAACTCCAAGTTAAAATGTTCCTTTTTCTCCCATCTCAGAATGCTGCACCAGGATCAAAGGGCCGAAAGCCCATTCCTATGTTCCTATCTTCCTCGGTCACCTGCTTCTCCTGCTTCATTATCCTTCGCAATTTACTCTCTAAGAAGGTGCTCATGCTTTCTAAGCCCCTTCAGATAACAGTCAATGACACTGGTATGAAGTTGAAGTCATATATCAAGAAAAAAACATGTAACATGTAACACACTATCAGAGGATAAGAATGGCTTCAGCACCACAGTTGTGATATTTTTCATTCCAAATCACTTTCCCCAACACCTATTCTTTTGTTTCTACCTACCAATCATGTATCTAGTTTATTCCATTTTTTTGCCTCTTAATAAAAGTTTTTTTCAAAAATCAATATCCATATCCTCTTCCCACCCTCTCTGGTGTTTCTTAAAGGACACAGTTTTAGGAAGTTGGGAGAAATCCATGTTCACAAGCTCTAAATGGCTTATCCTTCCCAAGGTCTTATTCGATTTGTTCCACGTTACAGTAAATTGCCAACAATTTTTTGCATTTACCCTGGGAATGTTGAAGTCGCTGGAGAGCTGATGTTTATTGCCCAACTCCAGTTGCCCCCTTATGAGGCCATTTCAGATGGCAACCAGCATGGACCTGAGATGAGAGCAACTGCCCTTGACAACAAGGCAGCATTTGACCGAGTGTATGGCATCAAGAAACTCTGGCTAGGCTGGTTCGTACCAAGCACCCCTACCATACAATAACAAAATCAAAAATAACAAAACTTTTATTCAGTGTAGAAACAGGCCCTTCGGCCCAACAAGTCCACACCAACCCTCCAAAGAGTATCCCAATCAGTATCCCTACCCTGTATTTACCTCTGACTAGTGCACCAAACCTACACTTCCCTGAACACAGTGGACAATTTATCATGGCCAATTCACCTCACTGCACATCTTTGGACTGTGGGAGGAAACCGGAGCACCCAAAGGAAACCCACGCAGATATGGGGTGAATGTGCAAACTCTACACAACATCAATACTTTCCATGGGTATGTCCTGTCTCATTGGCAGGCCACACATAGCACCGGTGGCGGTTCAGTGGTACACAGTCAGGAGGGAATTGCCATGGAGTTCTCATAACTAACCCTAGACCCCACAAATCAGCATGGCATCATGTCAAACATGGGCAACAAAACCTCTTGTTGATTACCACATACTACTCCCACTCGGCCAAAATCTTCCATGCCGAACATCACTTGGAAGAAACACTGAGGGTGGCAAAGGTACAGAATGTGCTCTGGGTAGGAGACTTCAATGTCTGTAACAAAGAGTGGCTCAGCAGCATCACAATTGACTGAACTCGTCCAATTCCAAAATACATAGCTGCTACATTGGGCGTATGACAGATGGTGAAGGAGCCAAAACGCTGGAAACTCTACTTGACGTCATCCTCACCTATCTGCCTGCCACTGATGCATTTGTTCATGTCAATATTGTTAGTAATGACCACCACAAAGTCCTTGCTGAGATGAAGCCCGCCTTCACATTGAGGATATCATTCATCATGTTGTGTGGCATTACAACTGTACTAAACAGGATAGGTTTTGAACAGAGCTAGCAACTCAAGACTAGGTATTCAAGAAGTGCTGTGGGCCATTGACAGCAGCAGAAATATACCCAAACACAATCTGCAATTTCACAGTCCAGCACATTCCCAGTCTATCATTATTATCAAGCCAGGTGCAGCACCAAACATGGTGAAAAATGAAACTATCAATCTAATGAAACTACGAAAAAGGACTGCTGATGTGCCAAACAGCATAAGCAGCAAGTGATAGACTGGATTAAGCAATTCTCTAACAAATGGATCAGATTGAAGCTCTGCAGACATGCCATGTCCAGTTGTGAATGGTCGTAGACAATTAAACAGCTCACTGGAAGAGAGGGTTCCACAAATATAGTTATCCTCAAAGATGGGAGCCCAGCCCTCAGTGCAAAGTTAAGACTGAAATATTTGCAACAAACTTCAACCAGAAGTGCCGAGTGGATGATCTATCTCTGTACCATCTGGAGGACACCAAAATTCTAGGTGTCAGTCTTCAGCCAATTTGATTTGTTCCACATGATATCAAGAAATAGCTGAAGACACTGGATACTGCAAAGGCTATGGTCCTGACAACATTCCAGTAATAGTACTAAAGACTTATGCTCAAGGACTTACTGATTCCTAGCCAAGATGCTCCAGTGCAGCGACAACATTGGCATCTCTTTGACAATGTGGAAAGTTGTCTTATACACAACAAATCCAACCTGGTCAATTATTGCCCCATCAGGTAAAAACAATGACTGCAGATGCTGGAAACCAGATATCTGGATTAGTGGTGCTGGAAGAGCACAGCAGTTCAGGCAGCATCCGAAGAGCAGTAAAATCGACGTTTCGGGCAAAAGTCCTTCATCAGGAATAAAGGCAGAGAGCCTGAAGTGTGGAAAGATAAGTTGGAGGAGGGTGGGGAGAAAGTAGCATAGAGTACAATAGGTGAGTGGGGGAGGGGATGAAGGTGATAGATTGGGGGCGGGGGGAGGGTGGAGTGGATAGGTGGAAAAGAAGATAGGCAGGTAGGACAAGTCATGGGGACAGTGCTGAGCTGGAAGTTTGGAACTAAGGTGAGGTGGGGGAAGGGGAGATGAGGAAACTGTTGAAGTCCACATTGATGCCCTGGGGTTGAAGTGTTCCGAGGCAGAAGATGAGGCGTTCTTCCTCCAGGTGTCTGGTGGTGAGGGAGCGGCGGTGAAGGAGGCCCAGGACTTGCCTATCTTCTTTTCTACCTATCCACTCCACCCTCCCCCCGCCCCCAACCTATCACCTTCATCCCCTCCCCCACTCACGCATTGTACTCTATGCTACTTTCTCCCCACCCCCACCCTCCTCTAGCTTATCTCTCCACCCTTCAGGCTCTCTGCCTTTATTTCTGATGAAGGGCTTTTGCCCGAAACGTCGATTTTACTGCTCCTCGGATGCTGCCTGAACTGCTGTGCTCTTCCAGCACCACTAATCCAGAATCTGGTTTCCAGCATCTGCAGTCATTGTTTTTACCTAGTTGATTTTAACCCTACTGCGAATCCTCTTGCAAGGATGCCTGCTTTGAAGAAGTTTTCCTCCTCTCTCTACAAGAATCTCAGGGAGTCCCTCTCCCATTGCAACTCCCAGGTCATTTCCTCTGCCCTGAAGCTCTTCAACCATGTCCTGAAACAAATTCACTAACACAGCGACATTTGCTTCCTCAGTGCCTGCCCCCGTAACCAACTCATCCCACACGGACTCCGGACCACCTTTAAACCAGCAGGATTCGGACCCGAACAGGACAAACAGTACAGACTACAGATTCAAAAATACCAGCAACAGTTCTCCTTCAAGATCCTCCGCTCCACGCTTGCAGCAATGCGCCAGCACATAACCTCTCTACAGTCAGCCCTGCCTCAGCAGAGGGCTACACTCTCTCAGAATTGCAAAGGACCCACTCTGTACTACATCCTCAGGAGAATTCATACTCTCAACAAACAGTATTTCAATTCCATCTCAAACATCAAAAACTGTAAGTACAACAAACTTTTATCTATCCACCTCCATAACCAGTGCTCCTCAAACATTCCAGAAGATTCCCCTGGCCTCTGGAACTGCTCAGACGCCATTAGCCATGCGGCTGGTGCAGCTGCCACCCCGACGCTGACTGATGATGTCACTTCCGCCCCCATAATGGCCACTCCCACAACCACTTCTGCCCCTCACAATTACTCATGCATCACACGCGACATCACTTCCGTCCCTCACATCATCGCTGATGTCACACGCTCAGTGACTTCCGTCACCCCTACTGCTGTGTCTGCCACCACTTCTGCCCCCACCAACACCACTCACCTGCATTCTGCTGACATGTCCCCCCACAGATCCCACTGTCACCATTCCCGGCCCCCAGAACCCTGAGGGGAACACCACCCCTGCTCATGACTCCACCCCCATTCCCCCCACCATCACACCCACTCCAGTTACTGGCTCCGCCCCCACTCCCAGCTCCACACCCACACCAGATCCCAGCTCCCAGACTTGCTGAGTTTTCACCATCCCTCCAGACCTTCCCCTCACTGAGGACGAACGATCCGTCCTCAGCAAAGGACTCACCTTCATCCCCCTCTGTCCACGCATCAATGAATTTAATACACGCCATGATGTTGAACACGTCTTCCGCCACCTCCGCCTCCGAGCTTACTTTCACAATCAGGAGTCCCACCCACCTTCCGAGGACCCCTTTACCCACCTCCAATCCACTGCATCCACCTGGACACCCCGCGCTGGCAAATTATCTGACCTCAACCTCTTCATTTCCAACTGCCGCCGGGACATTAACCGCCTCAACCTGTCTACCCCCCCTCCCCCACTCCAACCTCTCACCCTCACAATGCGCAGCCCTCCAATCCCTCTGCTCCAATCCCAACCTCACCATCAAGCCAGCGGATAAAGGGGGCGCAGTGGTAGTCTGGCGCACTGACCTCTACACCGCTGAAGCCAAACGCCAACTCGAGGACACCTCTTCCTACCGCCCCCTCAACCATGACCCCACCCCCCCATCAACAAACCATCATCTCCCAGACCATACAGAACCTCATAACCTCAGGAGATCTGCCACCCACAGCTTCCAACCTCATAGTCCGAGAACCCCGCTCTGCCCGGTTCTACCTCCTTCCCAAGATCCACAAGCCTGACCACCCTGGCCGACCCATTGTCTCAGCATGCTCCTGCCCCACTGAACTCATCTCTACCTACCTTGACACTGTTCTATGCCCCCTAGTCCAGGAACTCCCCACATATGTTCGAGACACCACCCACGCCCTCCACCTCCTCCAAGACTTCCGTTTCCCCGGCCCCCAACGCCTCATCTTCACCATGGATATCCAATCCCTCTACACCTCCATCCGCCATGACCAGGGCCTCCAAGCCCTCCATTTTTTCCTCTCCCGACATCCCCAACAGTACCCTTCCACCGACACTCTCATTCGTTTGGCCGAACTGGTCCCTACCCTTAACAATTTCTCCTTCGAATCCTCCCACTTCCTCCAGACCAAAGGGGTAGCCATGGGCACACGTATGGGCCCCAGCTATGCCTGTATCTTTGTTGGCTACGTAGAACAGTCGATCTTCCGTAATTACACCAGCACCACTCTCCACCTCTTCCTCCGCTACATTGATGACTGCATTGGTGCCACCTCGTGCTCCCGCGAGGAGGTTGAGCAATTCATCAACTTCACCAACACATTCCACCCTGACATTAAATTTACCTGGACCATCTCTGACACCTCCCTCCCCTTCCTGGACCTCTCCATCTCCATTAATGAAGATCGACTTGACACTGACATTTTTTACAAACCCACCGAGTCCCACAGCTACCTGGATTACACCTCTTCCCATCCTACCTCTTGCAAAAATGCCATCCCATATTCCCAATTCCTCCGTCTCTGCCGTATCTGCTCCCAGGAGGACCAGTTTCACCACAGAACACACCAGATGGCCTCCTTCTTTAGAGACCGCAATTTCCCTTCCCACGTGGTTGAAGATGCCCTCCAACGCATCTCGTCCACATCCCGCACCTCCACCCTCAGACCCCACCCCTCCAACCGTAACAAGGACAGAACGTCCCTGGTGCTCACCTTCCACCCTACCAACCTTCGCATAAACCAAATCATCCGCCGACATTTCCGCCACCTCCAAAAAGACCCCACCACCAGGGATATATTTCCCTCCCCACTCCTTTCCGCCTTCCGCAAATACCGTTCCCTCCGTGACTACCTGGTCAGGTCCACGCCCCTCTACAACCCACCCTGCCACCTTCTCCTGCCACCGGGGAACTGCAAAACCTGTGCCCACACCTCCTCCCTCACCTCCATCCAAGGCCCTAGAGGAGCTTTCCACATCCATCAAAATTTTACCTGCACATCCACTAATATAATTTATTGTATCCGTTGCTCCCGATGCGGTCTCCTCTAAATTGGGGAGACTGGACGCCTCCTAGCAGAGCGCTTTAGGGAACATCTCCAGGACACCCGCACCAATCAACCACACCGCCCTGTGACCCAACATTTCAACTCCCCCTCCCACTGTGCCGAGGACATGGAGGTCCTGGGCCTCCTTCACCGTCGCTCCCTCACCACCAGACACCTGGAGGAAGAACGCCTCATCTTCTGCCTCGGAACACTTCAACCCCAGGACATCAATGTGGACTTCAACAGTTTCCTCATTTCCCCTTCCCCCACCTCACCCTATTTCCAAACTTCCAGCTCAGCACTGTCCCCATGACTTGTCCTACCTGCCTATCTTCTTTTCCACCTATCCACTCCACCCTCCCCCTCGCCCCAACCTAACATCTTCATCCCCTACCCCACTCACCTATTGTACTCTATGCTACTTTCTCCCCACCCCCACCCTCCTCTAGCTTATCTCTCCACGCTTCAGGCTCTCTGCCTTTATTCCTGATGAAGGGCTTTTGCCCGAAACGTCGATTTTACTGCTCCTCGGATGCTGCCCGAACTGCTGTGCTCTTCCAGCACCACTAATCCAGATATATTGCCCCATCAGTCTATTCTTATTGGTAATGAGGTGGAAAGGGGTCATCAACAGCATTACCAAACAGCTCTTGCTTAGCAATAAACTATTGTGTTTGGGTTCGGCCTAAGATCAATACATTCCTGACCTCATTACAGCCTTAGGTACACACAAAGGAACAAAGGGCTAAACTCCAGAGATGACGTGAGAGAGACTGCTCTTTAGATCAAGGCCGCATTTCACGAAGTATGGTATCAATAATCCCTAGCAAAACTGAAGTCAATCGGAAGCAAGGGAAAAACTCTCTGATGATTGAAGTCATACCTAGCACAAAGGCAGATGGTCGTGTTTGCTGGAGGTCAGTCAGCTCCAGACATCTCTGCAGGAGTTCCTCACTGTGGTGTCCTTAGTCAAACCATCTTCAGCTGCTTCACTGATGACGATCCCTCTATCATTGGGTGACACATGATTATGTTCACTTATAATTATGAAATATTCAGCACCACTGACAACCCATGATATACTCAAACTACATCCAAATGCAGCAAAACCTGGACAATATCCAGGCTTGGACTGAAAAGTGGGAAGTAACATTCACACTCCTAAGTACTTGGGCCAAAAGGTCATAAGAAATAGGAACAGGAGTAGGCTGTTCAGTCCCTCGAGCCTGTTCCACCATTCAATAGAATCATGGCTGATCCCGCACTTTCCTGCCCTTTCTGCACAACCCTTGATTCCCCGACTAATCAAGAATCTCTCTCTCAGCCTCAAATATACACAAGGACTCTGTCCCCACAGCTCTGTGTGGCAAGGAGTTCCAAAGACTCCCAACCCACTGAGAGAAGAAATTCCTCCTCATCCCTGTCTTAAATTGGTGCTCCTGTATCCTGTGACTTTACCCTCTGGTCCTAGATTCTCCCAGGAGGGGAAACATCCTCTCAAAGGTCAAGACCCTTAAGAATCATTTATATTTCAATGAGATCAATTCTCATTCTTCCAAACAGCAGCAAGTAGAGTCCCAACCTGTTTAGTCTTTGCTCGTAAGGCAACCCCTCCATTCCAGGGATCATCCCAGTGAACCTTCTTTGAATCTTTTCTACAAGATGCACTGCAGAAATTCTCCAAGGTTTCTAAGACATCACCTGGCAGACAGATCCACTACCATCTAGATGGACAAGGACAGGAGATACATGGGAACAAGCCTCCTGATGAGCCACTCACCATCCAAACTTGGAAATAAATCGCTGTTCTTTTGCTGGAATCCTGCAACTCGATCCTAAATGCCTGTGGGTGCATCTACATCAAATGGACTTCAGCAGTTCTAGAAGGCTGATCTCCAACACCTTCTCAACAGCAATTAGGGACAGGAAACAAATATTTGTCTAGCCAGTAATGCCCACATACAATGACCAAATACGTTTTTTAAAAAGGCCAGGAAAGACAGCAGATTTCCTTCCATAAACGACATTCACGAACCAGAGGGCCTTTATGACAAGCCAACAGCCAAGGTAGGCTACACAATCTGGATTATTTCTTGAATCTTGAGAAATGGTGTCATGACCTTATGGAATATGCAAAGGAGATTAACCAGAATGGGTAGAAGTGATGAGGAGCTGCAGTTAATGTGGAGAGATGAGTGAAACTGGGATTGTTCTTCCGAGAAGACTTAAAAGATTTCCCCATATCACATGTGAGGCAGGCAAAGTAACTGCTTACATCTGTTTCCATTAGCAGTTCCTTGTGTCACAGGTTACTATTGCTATATGCTATACACCCGGAACACCACTCCTCATCACTGACCAGAAGGCTTTGCCCAGTCTTACAGCTTGCCACACTGACGACAAAATTAAGAAAGCGATGAGGAAGCATTTTTAACATGTTTTACTTATTGTGATCTGAGGGTTGTTGGAAGCAGATTCAGTGAGATCTTTCATGAGAAAATTGGATCTAGACCTGAAAATAAGTAAATTACAGAATATGCAGAATCAGCAGAAGTGGTAGAGCTCACTGGGGAATATTTTCCAAGAGCTGACACCGGTACAACCGTATGAACAGCCTCTTTCTCTGCTATTCTATCATCTAACTCACTCCTTTCTGCAATCAGCTCACTCAAAATACGCAGACCACTCACATAAACTGTTCAGTTGCACAGCAGAAATGAAGGATTGGAAGAGTTAACAGCATCACCACAGAAATAAGTTGACATGCCCTCTGCAGACTGAAGCCTTGTTTTTCCCTCTGACTGTGTGAAACAGGAAGTTTTGGAGGCAAGTGGTTGGTGCAGGGGGGTGGGTTTGATGTGATTGTTGGTTACATGACCACCTGCACATTAATGCGCAGTGTGTAAGGCTGCACAGGAAGCCCTGGCCAAGCATTGATGAAAGACACTCAAATAATGAAGGAAGCAAACTGTATGCAGAAAAATCCAAGATGAACTGGGTAAGGGAGGAGGCATCATACTTAACATCAAAGTAAGGCAGCTGACCATGCAAAGTGAGCTTTCCATGGCAAATTATATTTGAGGTCTTAAAAAAATCTTTCTTAACATTTGCACCCTTCAAGTCCTAACCTCCTCAATCCTTGATTTTCTGCCCCCTTTCAACTTGTTGCAATAGTAGGATTTTTGTCCCTGCAGTCAGAAGATTAAACATTCCAAAAATTCATAAGGTTTGGCAGATGTTGGCCATTCAGCCCATTGGATCTGCTCTGCCGTACAAAGAGATTGTGGCTGACATGATGATTCTCAACTCCACTTTCCTGCCTTATCCCCTGTAACTCTTTATTCCCTTCCTGTTTAAAAACCTAGCTCAGCCTTGAGTATACTTAATGACCACAGACCTATGTGGTAAAGAATTCCACAGATTCACTACTCTCTGAGAGAAGAAAATCCTCCTCATCTTGGTCTTAAATAAGCAACTCCTTACTGAGGTTATTCCGAGACAATTCCATATAGGGAAACAATCTGTCCAAATCTACATTCTTAAGCACCTAATAATCTTACATATTACAATAAGGTTTCCTCTCATTCTTCTAATCTCTAATGAATACAGGCCCATCTTTACCAACCTCTCCATATAAGGACATCTCTCCAAACCCAGAATCAACCTAGTGATTCTTCCCTCAACTGTCTCCAATGCCAGTCTCCAATTACATAAGGGGACCAAAGCTGTTTACAGTATTCCAGGTGATGTCTAACTAGTTCTGTTTATAGTTTTAGCAAAACCTCCCTGTTTTAATACCCCTTTCCCTGCAAAATGAGGGCCTATGTTCCATTTGTCTTCCCCATGAACTTGGTTGCTAGCTTTTTATGACTCATGCATGAGAACCCCAAATCTCTCTGTGCCTTCCCCATTTACATAAAATCTAGCTCTTCCACTCTCTCTGCCAAAGCGCATAACCTCATATTTTCCCATATTATGTACTATCAGCCAAGTTTTTGCCCACTCACTTGTTTCTGATAACACTGCCCCAAAACCATCTGCAAGATCCTCCTCCAGTCACACAGGATCTCTATTTGGAACTGTAATTATCCTTTATCATCACTGAATCAAATTCAAGAACTCCCTATCTTTCAATGCTGAGGAAATGCCATTCCACTACAGACTTGTTCAGGAAGCAGCTCCTCATTATCTTTACAACTAGGAATTGCGTAATCAATGCCGACTTGCCAACCATATTTCCTCCCAATACAGGTTTGTCTGGATGGTGGCTAGATTCTCAAACTGATTAAAGATGACAATTCCAAGAACTCAGAAGTTTTAGACCAAACTACCCCAATAAACAAAGAGAGAAAAAGACAGGTTATGTCTACCACCATGTCCTCATCAGAATGAAATGTTTTAATTGGTTATATTTCCCATTGTTTGTAGGAGGTTCCTCTTTAAAAGAATGGCCGCCCAGTGTAATAACTGTACAACAATACAATTTGTTGCATGTTATCACTTCAGAGATTTATGAGGCAGTTTATAAATTGACTGGAGGAGGAGGCTCCATAAATATCTTCATCCTCAATGACTGGTCAGCCCAGCACATTAGTATAAAAGATAAGGCTGAAGCTTTTGCAACAATCTTCAGACAGACATTCCAAGTAGATAATCCATCTCAACTTCCTTTGGAGATCCCCAGCATCATGGATGACAGTTTTGGTGAATTTGATTCAGGGCATGTGCTATCAAGAAACAGCTGAAAGCACTGGATACCGCAAGGGCCACGGGTCCTGACAATATTCCAGCAAAAATATGAAAGACTGATGCCCCAGAACTTGCTGCACCCCTAGCCAAACTGTTCTAGAGCAGATACAACACTGTCATCTATATGACAATGTGGAAAATCACCCTGGTATGTTCTACATGGAAAAAAATCACAACAAATCCAACCTGGCCAATTATTGCCCCATCATCAATAAATAGAAGGTTCATCAACAGTGTTATCAAGCAGCACATGCAAAGAGATAATCTTCTCAATGACTCTCTTGTCAAAAATCCTTCTTTTGGATTCTAACAAACCCAATCAGCTCCTGATCCCCATTACAGTCTTGCTTCAAAGATGAAAAAATATAGTTGAGTTACAGAGGTGAGGTCACACAGCATGGCCCAATTAGTCCATGCTAACCAAGTTTCCTGCACTGAACTAAGTCCACCTGCCTGCATTTGGCCCATATCCCTCCAAACCTTTCCTATTCATGTAGCTTGTAGCTGTACCTACATCCACCACTTCCTCTGGCAGTTGATTCCACACACTGACCACTCTCTGTGTAAAAGAATTGCTCCTCACGTCCTTTTGAAATCTTTCTCCTCTCACCTTAAAAAATATGCCCCCAAGTTTTGAACTCCCCCACTTCAGAGAAATGACCTTTGCTATTCACCTTATCTACCCCCTCGTAATTTTATAAGCCTCTATATGGTCATCCCTGAAAAAAGTCCCAGCCTATCCAGCCTCTCCTTATAACTCAAATTCTCCATTTCAAGCAACATCCTGACAATTCTGTTCTGAACCCTCTCCAGCTTAATAATATCCTTCCTATTACAGGGCAACCAGAACTGCATACAATACTCCGGAAGTGGCCTCAACAATGTCCTGTACAAACTCAACATGATGTACCAACACCTATACTCAAAGGACTGAGCAATGATGGCAAGCATGTAATCGCCTTCTTAACCATTCTGTCTACATGACGCAAATTTCAAGAATTATGTACTGGAATCCCTAGGTCTCTCTATTCTACAACATTACCCAGGGCTCTACCATCAATAAGTCCTGCCCTTGTTTGTTTTACCAAAATACAATACCTTCCATTGTCCAAATTAAAGGCAAAAGTGAGGACTGCAGATGCTGGAGATCACAGTCAAGATTAGCTTGGTGCTGGAAAAACACTGCAGGTCAGGCAGCATCTGAGGAGCAGGAAAATCGACGTTTCAGGCAAAAGCCCTTCATCAGGAAGGGCATTCCTGATGAAGGTCTTTTACCCGAAATATCAACTCTCCTGCTCCTTGGATGCTGCCTGACCTGCTGGACTTTTCTAGCACCACTCTAGTCTTGTCCGAATTAAAGTCCATCTGCCACTCCTCAGAACCTTGACCTAATTGCTCAAGATCTCTTTGTAATCTCAGATAACCTTCTTCACTGTCCAATATGTCACCAATTTTGATGTCATCCACAAACTTATGCCTCTTATATTCTCATCCAAATGATAAACTGACATCAATATGCCATTTGACTGGAGTTCTAGAAAAACTGGAGACACTGTAAATCAGAGAGAAAGGTCTTCTTTGACTGGAGTCACATGTGGCAGGAAGATGGTTGGAGTTGATGAAGGTCAGTCATCTCAGTTACAGGATACCTCTGCAAGAGTTCCTCAGCCTGGCGTCCTAGCCAAACCATTTTTAGCTGCTTGATCAATAACTTCCCTTCATTATATAGATTGCAGTGCCTGGAAATGTGGTGGAGGCAGATTCAATTGAAGCATTCAAGACGGCATGAGATAATTGTTTGGATAGATATGTTGTGCAGGATTATGGGAAAAGATGGGAAATTGGCACAAGGTAATAGAACCAGTGCAGGCATGATGTATCAATTCTGCGATAGGTCAGAAGCAGGGCTGTTCTCTGATAATGCACAATGTTCAGCAATATTCATGATTCTTCACATACTGAAGCAGTCTGTGTCCAAATGCAGCAAGACTTGGACATTATCCAGATTTGGGCTGATGAATGACATGTAACACTTACTTAAGAAATCAGGCAATGAATATCTTCAACAAAAGGGATCTAATCATTCCCCCTTGCCCAATGGCATTACTATTTACGGTATGAATTCCCCCACTATAAACAATCTGGGGTTACCACTGAATAGAAACTGGTCTGCACTAGTTGTGGCTCCAAAAGCAGATAGGAAACTAGAAATTCTGTAACTAAAAACTCACCTCCTGACTTCCAAAGCCTGTCCATGATCTACAAGGCACAAGCCAGGAGTATGACGAAACTCTCTCCACAAGCAACCCCAATATTCAAGAAGTTTGACATCATCCAGGACAAAACAGTCACTTCATTGTGACCACGTTCACAAACATTCACTCCCTCCACCACCAACACACAGCAGCAGCAATGTGTACCATCTACAAATGTGCTGCAGCATCTCAACAAAGCTCCTTAGACAGCACCCATCAAACCTATGACCACCACCCACTAGAAGGACAAGGACAGGAAGTACACTAGATGGGATCATCACCACTTCCAAGATTCCCTTCAAGCCACACTCACCATCCTGTCTTGGAAATATAGGGGAAATGTAGGGGAATGGGTGGGTTACGCTTCGGCGGGTCGGTGTGGACTTGTTGGGCCGAAGGGCCTGTTTCCACACTGTAAGTAATCTAATCTAATCAAAGTACATCGTGTCACTGGGTTAAAATCCTGGACTTTATTCCTTAACATCACAGTGGTGATTTAAGAATGCAGCTCACCACCATTTTCTCGTGACAATTAGGGAATGGGCAATAAATGCTGTCTCTGCTGGAAAAGGCCACTTCCTATCAACAAAACTAGAATTGTTTTCAATATGAGCGGTATGTAGGCAAAAATAATAACATTCATTTATTTATATGTCACCTCTTCACAATCTCAGAATATCACAAAGAGCTTAACAGGCAATTAGGTATTTTTGATATAAAAACAGAAATTGCTGGTAAAGGTCAGCAGATCTAGCAATATCTGAAGAGAGAAATCAGAGTTAACCTTTCAGCTTCAGTGACCCTTCCTCAGAACTCACTGGACCCACAGTGCTTTTGGTTCTGGTTAGGTATCTTTGATAGTCAGTGTAAGATTATTATCATATTGGAGGCAATGTGACATTTAAAATGTCTAACTGTGAAAATAGTTAAATAATCTGTTTCTTGTAATGTCAGGTTGAAGGGTAACGTATGCCAGGAAACAGCCATTCTTGACATTAGGGGAGTGGTTATCTGAAAGTCTCTTTTAAAATGCTCAAGACTAGAAGTCAACCAAAGCTGTTAAAACTGAGTTTGATAGATTATTTGTTACGTAAGGGTATTAATGGATTTGGAACCAAGGTGAGCAAGTGGAGTTAAAATGCAGTTCAGTCATGATTTAATTTCATTGAGGAGCAGTGCTCTTTGACTCAAATGTCTTCTTCTGTCTGTATGTTGTCAGGTTCTGTTGATATTTTTAATACAAGGTTCCATGTGCAAATAAAGCTGAGCATGCAAAAATGGAGCAGGTTAAGTCTCTTTATCTTGCGAGTCAAATGGTTTTGTGAACTGAGAATTCAGCTCCAAAGATATCAGCAACGTGATATTCCCGACCTCCCTTTCAAATAGCAATATCCAGAACTATTATGAAACACATTGAGTTGTTCAGCTATTCCCAGAAACCAATGATTATATAACCACCGCATGTGTTTTTATGACTAGTTTTAGTTTTTCTGTGTACATAACCTTCTATGAGGGTGATATTACTTCATCTATTTATGAATGTGCCTGCAGATTTCAGGTTCAACTACACAATTAATTTGAGCCCATAAACAAATTGAAAATTATGCATTAAATCAGTTAGACTGGATCTCTGCCAATTTTCAACACATTCCAATTTTCCAGTGGTGATGTTTGTGGCAATGGAGTCCTGTGGTGTAGTGGTAGCATCCCTGCTACTGGGCCAGAAGGTCTGGATTCAAGTCCTACCTGCTCCAGACATGTACGTAATATGTCTGAACAGGTTGCTTTTTTTTATGTCGAAATATATATGTGTGGCAATTGATTATTCTGCCAGATTCCAACATAAACAAGATCCCCAAACATGTATCACAGGTATCCTTGCAATTCCCCTAGTTTGTGCTTACAAAGAGCTGTGGTCTAACCTTGGGGAACAGACAGAAATTTTAACAGCTATACTATACTTTGAGACAATTTTCGTAGAATTATCTTCTTTCCCTGCTTGTCTATTGGTGCTACTGAGTACAGCTAAAATACTGGAATGTTTCATAGTCCAATAGGAAGCCCCTCCATAAGGATTCAGGAGCAACAGAGAAAGACAATAGCAGAAAGATGGCAGCCTGGCATGGTTTGTTGATGATATAATGTGCCTTCATGCTCATGTTCTCACATCTACCTTTACAGGCACAGTGGTACCTCACTCCATACTTGCTCTCTGGGTCTGTCACACAATCATTGCATGCATATAGTTTTGAATTAGCAGGGATGCAGTGAGTGGTATATGTGATGCTCAGACAATTGTGGTCAAGAAATTGCAATGGGACATGAACTGAAAAGCTTAGGGAAACTATAGTATAGTGATAATATCACCTGACTAGTAGCTGAGAAACCTAGGAAAATCATCAAGTGCACATCTGCGTTCTAAGGGGAAAGTCAGTGTGTGCAACCTGTTCGTTGCACCATGTGGAGCCTTTTGGAATTCTACATGGCTGTACACTCATCCAATCTTTGCTCTATTAACCTATTTTTCTGATCATCATGTTCAGAGATGATATTACACACCTTTGGAGCAGGTTAGGACTTGAACCTGAGCCTCGCAGTCCAGGGGTGAGGACACTACCACTGTGCCACAAGAGGGCCCCATTAAAGTTTCGAGCCAGCCAGGAGTCAAACCTGCAATCTTCTGAACTGAAGTCAGGCGAAATATCAGTTGTGCTTATAGTGTGCACAGGCTCTGGCTTCTCTTGTTGCTGCTACCCTGCCTGTCTCTGCATCTTCACCAGGTCTGTTATGGCTGATTCTAGAGCTCATCATCTTTGTGGGGCTCAGCAAGGGCTTGGTCTCCAGTGGTCCTCCAAGTGCCAGTGTCCTCACCTCCCATATCCTCCAGTAACTGTGGGCATGTGCCTCTGATGTGCATACCATACTGTAACTGTGAGCCAAATGTGGAATATGCATCCACCAGGATGAGTGTACCTGCCCTGTGAGGATTCTGAGTCATCATCCTCATGCATGATGCTCAATGTGGAGCTTGGGTGTAGGCTGTCTCAGCTTGATGGATTTGCTCCACATACAATGGAGGACAAACAAAATTAACTGATGGTTTTATACACAATCTGTTTCCTCATTAATGTTTCAGGCATTAGTCCTGTTGTCAACAGCATATATAAGCCTCTGCACTGGATGCTACGATACTCCAGAGCTCCATTAATGCATACTTGGTTCTAATACAACTACTTTATGAGGATACAGGCTTATCTTAGTTGCTGAGCCCCTTCCAGTTAGTGTTTGAGTGTTTGCAGTGTCTAGAAACAGGTACAGCATTCAGAGTATGAAATGGCTCCCACACATTTCATCTACAATTTCCATGTGATAGTGAGGTCTGAAAACCCTAATTCCTGTCTGACAGCCCACTGCACTGGCTCGCTGACATTGCTTGTTGTTCCTGTACATGTCCATTTGCAGTGACTGGGTGGTGTCACTTCCTCGTGGGGACCTCAGCAAATCATCCACCATTTTCTTGTCTTGGACATTGGTCCTTCCAAGTACAGCCTAGCTGCATTGCAACTACCTCTGTCCAAGCAACGTGATCAATCAGGAGAGCAACATGCTTCCACTCCTATGAAACAGGACCTCCTGGATTTCTCACTTGGCCCTGTGGAGAATCTGCAGCGTGGCGCTGCTAAACCATGGGGCCATTGGATATCCATGTTTTGACATAGTAAGTGATTATTATCAATGGATTATTACCAATTATCAATGGTGCAAGTAAGAGTTGCAGTTCCCAGAGGTTCTTCAGATACTGAGAACAATATTCCTGGCATGCAAAGAAGGAACTGTCCGGCTGTCCTGTCAACAAGGCAGTTGACCTTTGAACCTGTGAGGTAACAATGAGAATACCAACTTCCTGCCAGCCTTGGCTGCATTATGCATCATGCACCCATGCATGCGTATCTCATTAGTTATCAGCTAGGCTGATCATGCATGCCCAGGCATTCTGCCCTCAAGCACAAGTGCGACTCACTTCTAGTGTCACCACCACCAACAACCTCAGAATCTAAAGTTTCTGCACAATATTACAAATTTTGTGGATATTTTCAGCAAAACTCAATTCTTCCCCAATGATTAGATTACTTTAGATTACTTACAGTGTGGATCACATCATTGGAGATATAACCCCACGTAACACATATTTCTATTAGATTAGATTACATTACAGTGTGGAAACAGGCCCTTCAGCCCAACAAGTCCACACCGACCCGCCGAAGCGCAACCCACCCATACTCCTACATTTACCCCTTACCTAACACTATGGACAATTTAGCATGGCCAATTCACCTGACCTGCACATCTTTGGACTGTGGGAGGAAACCGGAGCACCCGGAGGAAACCCACGCAGACACGGGGAGAACGTGCAAACTCCACACAGTGGGTCGCCTGAGGCGGGAATTGAACCCGGATCTCAGGCGCTGTGAGGCAGCAGTGCTAACCACTGTGCCACCGTGCCGCCCAAAACTTTTGTTACTTTTTCTATGCCCCCTCTCAACCCTCATCTAACATTATAAACATTATAAGCAGAATATAACAATGGCTGAAATCTGAAATAAAAGCGGAAAATATTGGAACACTCAGTAGAACAGGCAGCCTCTAAAGAGACAGAAACACAGTAAGCGTTTCAGTCTATGACCCTTTCCTGAGAACTGCATTCCACAAGATCTTATGGCACATGGACATAGACTGCATTCATCTAAGGAGTTGTGAATGATGGCAAACACTGTGCCACAGCAAACATCCCCACTTCTGATCGTACGATGGTTATTGATAAGCAATTGAAGATGATTAAGTTAAAACACTACCATGAGGATCCGCTGCGGAATTTTGATAATGCCTTTGACAGACTCATAATGTCTCCATGTGTTTCAAAGAAATATAATTAAACAATGTTTGACACTAAGACAGAAAACAAAAAGCCCCGTAGAAAAAAACATGGGTTTCAAGAATCATGAAATATTTTGAAAGACATATGATCCTGAGGGAACGGAACAGGGTGGAAAACAGGGGAATGTTTTCCTTTGTGAGGGAGACTAGAACCGGGGGGGGAACAGTTTAAGAATAAGATCTGTCCCTTTTAGGATAAAGATGAGGAGAAATCTTTATCATCAGAGGGTTTTTAGTCTGTGGAAATTTCTTCCCCAGAGAGCAGCGAAGACTGGATCATTGAATTTATTCAAACCGGAGTTAGATAAATTTTTGACTGGCAAGGGAGTCAAACATTACAAGGGTCAGACAGGAAAGTAGAGTTGAAACTATAACCAGATCAGCCTGGTTGAATGGCAGAGCAATCCTAAAAGGCTGGATGACCTTGTCCTACTCCTAGGTCCCTCTGTTCCTGTGTTAGAGGAGGGAAGAAAGAGAGAGAGAGAGCAAGAGAGAGAGGTGGCTAGGTTATTTGGAGGGAATTCCAGAGTTTCCAGGGACTTAAAAGCTGAAGTTGGTGAAGCAAAGGGATTGGCACTTCCAAAGTCTAGGACTATTTGCTGAGGGGCACATTAAAACTGCTTAAGTACGCTGATGCGCTGTAAACTTTGCAAAACCTCTTGGGATGTGTGCTTGACAAGGAATGCATGTTATGAATATCAAAGGAATTGCAATGGTATTAAGGATCCTCAGCATGGAAGGTGCTTTTCGGAAAGACACTGAATGCTATTACATTTTCTGTCATGTCCAATTTGAAATGTTGAAGAATGTACTTTTAGAATAAAGCATATGTTTGGAAAAACATTGCCAGTAGTGATGGGAGTCAGGGGGGGACAAAGAGGCCAGAACCTTTGCAGTGGTGACTTCAAAATTATTGTAAGGCTGCAGGAGATTGCACACAAATCTGTACATGTGTATGTGGGGAAGGGGGAATAAATTTCCCTCCTCCTCTTTACCTGCCCCTCTGCAGCCGAATAACCTTGAACTCCGCGCAGGATGGTGGTGTGCGATTGTACCCTTTTTGATAACTATTGCTGGAAACTGCAAAAAGCAGCACAAAATACAAAATGGTTAAACCAGCATTCTCGAACAAATGGATAATATCTCAGCTCCCGGTCCACTCTGTGAACAACCAACTGGGTGAAGTCAAACAGCGTTGGAAAACTGCTGTGGTGACATTCTGTGATCTGAGTGGAGGACGAGAGAAGAAGTGAGGCAAACAAAGGAATTGACTGCACACAGACGGGTAAAGAGGAAAAGGGGCAGAAATAAAACAGCAGAATGAGAGACAATGAAGTGTAGCTCATTTTCAATTCATTTTTACAGATTAGCATGTAACCCGATTGAAGCTTAAATTTAATAAACACTAATGCCACCAGATTTTACCTGCATTAATCTTCCATTTAAATTCAGGGTCATGAATCCACCCTCCATGCATTTTAGCTGCAATATAATCCTCTCAGCTTTGTCCATTATGTAAAACATTTTAATTACACAAGTACCAGTTCAGCTGTCAGCTTGCACACTAATCACAAAGAGAAAATGTGTTTATTCTGCATATAGAAAATTGGACATTTTTTTCTTTGCTTCCATTCCAGCTTTTTTTAACCATATATTCTCCCTCCTCATTTTCTCAAGGGACTTTCAGGATAAATTCATTCTAGTTGTGCTGGCCTGCATGGCCTGTTACCAAATGACCATTCTTGTGCCAGCCTAGACAATTGATGCTGATGAGGTATTTGACTCTGAAAGCATCACAGCCGAGACTTATTCTGGCCCAACACCATGACCAACACAAGCAAATGAAAGGACAGACAGGTTGGGTCAAATAGCTGAATTGATATGATAGCACTGAAGATACTGGGAATTCCCACTTTAAAGTCCAGGGGCACTAAGTTTATTTAAAATTTCCACTACTCTATCTTGAGACAAATCTGTCAAACCTAACCTCCTCCAGCCCTACAAAACTCAGAGATCCCTCCACTCCTCAAATTCCCTTTGCACACCTCCAATAATGGCCATGCTGCTGAGTTCCTGAGATGCAGAATCTTCTCCTAAATGTCTCCCCCTCCTTTCTAATTTGCTCTTCCTCCTCCCCAGTCACTATTAAAAACCAATCACTTTTACAGAGGCTGTGGATATGGTGCTGGTATCTCCACCTGGAGCATTGTATCAAAATGTGTTTGATAATCCCTCTGCACTGGAGGTTTTATGGCTCTAAAGGTGCCATGTAAATGCAAGTGGCTGTTGCTGAGTACCACAGATTGGAATTTGGAACTTGGAGTCAGTCTGGCCACGAGGATCCCACTGCTAACGTGTTGAGCTGTTTGTTTGACGCTGGGCTTGAACGAATGAGGCTGTAATCAGCTTGTCTATTCATTATTACAAATTATTAGCTGGATTGCAATGAAATAGCCCACTATAATTGGGAGCTAGACCATGTCATGGAAGATTTTAACTAACATTGTAACCTCTCCCTCTCCGTCTCTCTCTCTCTCCCCTCCACACATACTCAGTGGGATTGCAGGCACTGAAGCATTAAACTGCAGATAAGCTTTGCTTTAAGTTTTCAGCCAATTAGAAGCCTTCTTTATCCTCATACCTAATCTAATTGGGTAGCAATGATTAATGAGTTACATGTATTTAATGACAGCTGTTGCTACCTTAGCCAATCCTTTACAATAATAGAACGTGTAACACTTTTAGCCCCTCTCCAGGTGCATTGTTACTATCCCTACTTCTGAGCCAAGAGGCTTGAGTTCAAGTTCCATCTATAAGACTGTAAGATAGATGATGTGGAAGAGCTGGCGTTGGACTTGGGTGGACAAAATTAAAAATCACACAACACCAGGTCATAGTCCTACAGGTTTATTTGGAAGCACTAGCTTTCGTAGTGCTGCTCCTTCATTAGGTCGCCTTTGAAGGAGCAGTGCTCCGAAAACTATTGCTTTCAAATAAACCTGTTGGACCATAACCTAGCATCATGTGATTTTTAAATAAGATGGATGAGCAGTGTTAGGTAATTCAACCCAATCAATAATGGCTGATGTGCTTTTTTCAATCCATTCTCCTGCCTCCTCCCCATAACCCTTGATTCCATTACCAATCAAGAACATAGCTGTCTCTATCTTAAATACACTCAATGATCTGGCCTCTACAGCCCTCTGCAGCAATGATGTCTACAGATTAACCATCCTCTGGCTGAAGAAATTCCTTCTCATCTCAGTTCTAATGTGGCTGACGCTCCACTCTGAGGCTGTGCCCTCGGGCCCACTCTATCCAGCCACTCAGTATTCTATAAGTTTCAATCAGATTTCCCCCTCATCCTTCTAAACTCTATCAAGTACAGACCGAGAGTCCTTAACCACTCCTCATATGACAAGCCCGTCATCCCAGGGAGAATTCTTGCAAACCTACTCTGATCCTCGCCAACACCAGCATCTCCTTCCTTGGATGTGGAGCTCAAGCCTGCTCACAATATTCCAAATTGGTCTGACCAGAACATTATACAGCCTCAGCAGTATATCTCTGCTCTTGTATTCTAGCACTCTTGAAATGAATGCTAACATTGCATTGTCTTCCTAACTGCCCAAGTTAACCTGCATGTTAACCTTAAGAGAATCCTGAACACCAGAATTGCTTCATAACACCTCTGAACAATTTCTAACCATCCAAAGCCCCAAACATTTCTTCCAGGTGAAGTAGCAATTTACAGATATTTCTTCAACCTAGTCTATTGTATTCATTGCTCATAATACAGTCTCCTCTACACTGGGGAGCCAGCTGTAGACTGAGTGATTGATTTGCAGAACACCTCTGCTCAGTCTGTAAACATGACCCTGTGGTTCCAGTAACCTGCCATTTTAATTCTGAACCTTGCTCTTGCTACGCTATCTCTGTACACCACCTGTTGCATTATTCCAGTGAAGCTCAATGTAAGATGATACCTCATCTATCGGTTAGATACAGGCTCAACATTATTTTTCAGTTTATAAATGGTCATCCACTGCCCCATTTTGTTCCCTTTCCTTTGCTTGATTTGTTTATTTTTCTGTCAGTACCACACCTCGTGCTTTGTCTCTTTGCTTGCTCCATCTCCATTCCCTTTAGCTCTGGAGGACTATCGCTTCAGCCATGCTTCAGTCCCTACTGCTATGCACCTGGTCATAGGCATTCCTTTTATCCTTTTCACACCCACACTGTTCTGAAGAAACATCGCAGCAGATAAAGTCATAGAGATGTACAGCATGGAAACTGACCCTTCGGTCCAACCCGTCCATGCCAACCAGATATCCCAACCCAATCTAGTCCTACCTGCCAGCACCCAGCCCGTATCCCTCCAAACCCTTCCTATTCATATACCCATCCAAATGCCTCTTAAGTGTTGCAATTGTGCCAGCCTCCACCACTTCCTCTGGCAGCTCATTCCATACATTTGTTAAAAAGTTGCCCCAAAGGTCTCTTTGATATCTTTCCCCTGTATAAGTCCTGCTAAGATTTGCTTTCCCAAAATGCAGCACCTCACACTTACCTGAATTAAACTCCATCTGCCACTTCTCTGCCCATTGGCCCATCTGATCATGTTGTAATCTGAGGTAACCCTCTTCGCTGATCACTACACCTCCAATTTTGGTGTCATCTGCAAACTTATTAACTGTACCTCTTATGCTCGCATCCAAATAATTTATTTGTGGATATACCCATTTCAAACAGGGTAAGCTGTTTTGGAAAATGTAGGGGGTGATGGATTCTCAGGGGAACATAGCACAAACAGCCAAGTTTCTGGTATTGAGACTGGCTCTAATACAACGATGGGTACTTTGACTTCCAAGAGATCAATTGTGTTGGGGGATTCTGTATTCAGAGGTACAGACAGATGTTTCTGTGGCCAGCAGAGAAAAAGCAGAATGGTGTGTTGTTTCCCTGGTGCCAGGATCAAGGAAGTCTCAGAGAGGGTGTGGAATGTTCTCACGGGAGAGAGAGGCCAGCAGGAGGTCATTGTCCACATTGGAACCAACGACATTGGAAGGGAAAAGGTTGAGACTCTGAAGGGAGATTACAGAGAGTTAGGTAGAATTTAAAAAGGAGGTCCTCAAGGGTAGTAATATCTGGATTACTCCCAGTGCTACAAGCTAGTGAGGGCAGGAATAGGAGGATAGAGCAGATGAATGTATGGCTGAGGAGCTGGTGTATGGGAGAAGGATTCACATTTTTGGATCATTGGAATCTCTTTTGGGGGTAGAAGTGACCTGTACAAGAAGGACGGATTGCACCTAAATTGGAAGGGGACTAATATACTGGCAGGGAAATTTGCTAGAACTGCTTGAGAGGATTTAAACTAGTAAGGTGGGGGGGGTGGGACCGAGGGAGATAGTGAGGAAGGAGATCAATCTGAGACAGGTACAGCTGAGAATAGAAGTGAGTCAAACGGTCAGCGCAGACTGGGACAAGGTAGGACTAATAAATTAAACTGTATTTATTTCAATGCAAGGGGCCTAACAGGGATGGCAGATGAACTCAGGACATGGTTAGGAACATGGGACTGGGATATCATAGCAATTACGGAAACATGGCTCAGGGATGGGCAGGACTGGCAGCTTAATGTTCTAGGATACAAATGCTACAGAAAGGATAGAAAGGGAGGCAAAGAGGAGGGGGTGTGGCATTTTTGATAAGGGATAGCATTACAGCTGTGCTGAGAGAGGACATTCCCGGAAATACATCCAGGGAAGTTATTTGGGTGTAACTGAGAAATAAGAAAGAGATGACCCTTATTGGGATTGTATTATAGACCTCCCAATAGTCAGAGGGAAATTGAGAAACAAACTCGTCAGGAGACCTCAGCTATCTGTAAGAACAATAGGGTAGTTATGGTAGGGGATTTTAACTTTCCAAACATCGACTGGGACTGCCATAGTGTTAAAGGTTTAGATGGAGAGGAATTTCTTAAGTGTGTACAAGACAATTTTCTGATTCAGTATGTGGATGTACCTACTAGAGAAGGTGCAAAACTTGACCTACTCTTGGGAAATAAGGCAGGGCAGGTGACTGAGGTGTCAGTGGGGGAGCACTTTAGCGCCAGCGACCATAATTCTATTCGTTTTAAAATAGTGATGGAAAAGGATAGACCAGATCTAAAAGTTGAAGCTCTAAATTGGAGAAAGGCCAATTTTGACGGTATTAGGCAAGAACTTTCAAAAGCTGATTGGAGGCAGATGTTCGCAGATAACGGGACGGCTGGAAAGTGGGTAGCCTTCAGAAATGAATCCAGAGAAAGTATATTCCTGTCAGGGTGAAAGGGAAGGCAGGTAGATATAGGGAATGCTGGATGACTAAAGAAATTGAGGGTTTGGTTATGAATAAGAAGGAAGCATATGTCAGGTACAGACAGGATAGATCGAGTGAATCCTTAGAAGAGTATAAAGAAAGTAGGAGTATACTTAAGAGGGAAATCAGGAGGGCAAAACGGGGACATGAGATAGCTTTGGCAAATAGAATTAAGGAGAATCCAAAGGGGTTTTACAAATATATTAAGAACAAAAGGGTAACTAGAGTGAGAAATGAGGAAACTGGTCAAATCAACATTGATCCCTTGTGATCGGAGGGTCCCAAGGTGGAAGATGAGGCTTTCTTCCTCCAGGCTTCGGGTGGCTAAAGGTTGGCAGTGGAGGAGAATAGACTAACAGTGGGAGTTTTGGTGGTGGGCAATTTGAGAAATACACCCAACCTGAGATGAGACCCTGATACATAAGAGCTATAGCTGCTTTGATTCCAATCACCTATTCCATACCCTTGCCACAGCTGTTTCCTCCCAATAGCTGTGCCCTGCCTACTTCTCTCATTGGGATACTTTCAACAACCTGTGCCACCCCAAAATTTTACATCCGTCATAGAGAACTAACACACTCAGGGAAGCACTCAAAAATGCCACAAGAACCACAGAATTGTTACAGTGCAGCAGGGAGCCATTCAGACCCTTGTGTCAGTACCAGCTCTCCAAATGAGCATCTCACCTCGTGCCATTCTCCTACCTTCTCCATGTAAATCTGGCATTATTCTCAGGCAATGCATTCCAGACTCACTGCGAAGATAGTTTTCCTCATATCACTTTTGCTTCTTTCATTAATCACTTTAAATCCATGACCTCTCGCTTCTTGATTCACAAACAGAAATATTCTCTCCCTTTTAACACTGTCCTGAGCTCTTGAATTTGTATACTTCAATCGGATCTCCATCCACTTTCTCCAATGCATTCTAATACCTGCAATCTAATTCCTAGATCTGTTGTTGTAAACCTCTCCTGCATGCTTTCCAATTCACATCCTTAAAGTGTGGCCCCACTTTAACTGGACTTGTTCTTGGGATATAATCTAACTCATCATTGCACAGCATGAAACCATAATTCTGGTAACTATTCAGTATTATCCTGTTCTGCTAATTGCTAGTATTTATTTTATTGTACACCTGCCCCATTGGAAAGTAAGAACTTGTATTTATAAAGTGCCTTTAATGATCTCAGAACATTCAGAGGAGTTTTATACCAATTAAGTGGTCCTTTTTTGAAGTAGAGCCACTGTTGTAGCATAGAAAATGCAGCAGGCAATTTGCAAACAGCAAGGTCTCACAAACAGCTATGTGGATAATGTGTCGTAATTTGTCTCTCACGGCATTGGTCAAGGGCTAATTGCTGACAAGGACCCTGAGGAAAACTCCCCAGCTATTCTTCTTTGAATTATGCCATCAGACCTTTTGCATCCACCTAAGAGGATAGACAGGACCTCAATTTAGCATCTGAAAGATGCCACCTCCAGTACAACTCTTTCAGTACTGCAGTAGAACTGATAACTTAGATTATGTGCTTGAGTCTCAGGCTCAAAAGAATCGCATTACCATCCAGCATTACTTCACAGTAACTTGGTACTTCCCTTAAAGCAGTTTGAACAGGCTGAGTGGCTTATACTCTACAATTCTGTGACTGGGTGTCTGAGTTGGTGCAGGTGAATGAGCGTGTTGGAGAATGCACATATGTGACAGTGTGTGTCAGTGTTTGTGAGTGTGTGTGAGAGAATTTGCATGTAAGTGAGTGCAGCTTGAGAGTGGGATGTGTGAAAGAGATTAAGAGTGGGTGACTACACTGTGTGCCTGAGTGAATGTGTGTGTATGTGTTTGAGTGTGTTAGAGTACGTCAGTGTGAGTATGTGAGAATTTGTGTGTGTCAGTCTGAGAGTGAGTGCATGTGTGTGAAAGATGGAATGAGTGAAGTGTGAAAATGTGTAAGAGTGAGTGCGAAAGAGTGCGGTTGTGTGTCAGAGAAATTCAGAGTGAGTGAGTGCAATATATGACTGCCTGAGTGTGTGTTTGTGAGAACACGAGTGCCTGTGTATGACATTGAGTATGTGGGTTGGGAAGAATAGTCTGATCTCACCAGGTGGACTTTAATGAAACATTCCTTATTCCTTCATAAAATATTCATTAATGTAAAGTAAATAGCTAGATTTAGCCAATTTGTTTCCTTATTCAGGAACTGTCAGCCTAATCTCTAGTAATTACTTGTGGTCTGTGCATCAGGAAGCACTTCTGTTTATTTCAACATACTCTGTCACTTCTTTCAGCAGCAAAGAAGTCCCATTTCCCTGAGCACAATTTCTCTGTCCTCCAACTGCCACAACATTCTTGATTGCTCTGTTTAAAATGCTGCTGCTTGCTGGGTTGCAAGGTCACAAGCACTCAGAGTTTTTGCCAGGTGTTGGTCTACAATAGGTGATCCCATGTGTCAAGCATTGAAAGGACACTGGACAGGAGATACAACTTAATTCCTACGAAGGAGACACTGGCTGTCCTCTCAGGCAGCCATCAGCCATTCCTCAACATTGTTTTAAAAAATAGCCATGAATTCTTCCCTGAGTCACGGCCAGTTGATCATTAATGATGGAAGTGTCATCAAAAGTACTATCAAGTGGCACATGCTCAGCAATAAAGCGCTCATTGAAGCCCAGGTTGTATTCCACCAGAGCCACTCAGTTCCTGATCTTTTAACAACCTTGATCCAAACCTGAAAAAAATAGCTGAACTCAAGAAGGAAAGTGTGGGTAACTGCCCTTGACATCGAAGCAGCATCTGATCAAGTGGACTATCAATGAACCCTGGCAAAACCAATGTCATTGAGATTCAGAAGATAAAGTTTCCATTTCTCTGAGTCATAGTTAGCTGAAGGAAAGATGGATATGGCTGATGGAGGTTAGTCTTCTCAGCTCCAGTACATCTTTGCAAGGGTTCCTCACAAGATATTTTCTAACAGACCTCTTCAGAGGTGTTAATACACATCGCTGAAGCATGCAGGACTTGAACCTGTGTCTCCTAGCCCAGAGACAGGAGCATGACCACTGCACCATGACAGCTTCACAGTGTTCATCACTGTAGTGTCCCAGGCCCCCAACTATCTGTGGTTGCTTCATCAGTGACCTTTACCTCTATCATAAAATCAGAGGTGGGCAATGCTCGCTGACAGCTGCACAATGTTCAGGACAATTTGTATTTCCTCAGATACCGAGGAATGTCCAAATGTACAGGACTTGGACAATTTCCAGGTCTGGGCTGGCAAGCGACATTCACACCACATAGGTGGCAAGCAATGACCATCTCCAACAAGACAGAATTTAACATAGCCCTCGACATTCATTGGCATTACCATCACTGAAATCACCCCTATCAATATCCTGGGGCTTCTCAGAAGCTTAACTGGATTTCTTATATAAATACTGTGGTTACAAGAGCAGATAAAGGCTAGAAATCTGGCAGTAACTTACCTCCTGACTTTTCAAAGCATGTTCACTATTTACGACGCACAAGTTAAGAGTGTGGTGGAATACTCTCTATCTTCCTGGATGTGGACAGCTCTAACAATAATCAAGAAGCTTGATACCATCAAGGCCATTACAGCTTGCTGATTAACACCACATCCAAAAACATTAACTCTCTCCACCAGTGGTGCACAGTAACCACAATGCGTACTATCTAAGAGATGCACTGCAGAATTTCACCAAGGTTTCTTACAGCCTCTTTCAAACCCACAACAGGTACTGTCTAGAAGGACAAGGGCAGCAGATACATGAAAACACCACCATCATCATGTTCCCTTCCAAGACTCTCAAATTTATATCTGACTTGGAAATATATCGCTCTTCTTTTAGTGTCACTCCATAAAAATCCTCAAAATCCTTCCCTAAGAGCATTGTGAGAGGTATCTATACCAAATTCACGGCAGCGGTTCAAGAAGGCCTTGCTCATCGCCTTCTCCTGTTGATTAGGGATTGGCAATACATGCTAGCCTAATCAGTGACACCCATATCCCACATACGAATGAGACAAAAGATTATTACTTGGATAATTGTCCATCCCTAGCTGCCCTTGATGAGCTACCTTCTTGAACCACTGCAATCCATTTTGTTTACATAGATCCACAATGCTATTCTGAGGGGAGTTCCAGGACTTTGACCTAGCGACAGTGAAGGAACAGCAATTACTCTTGAAGTCAGGATGGTAAGTGACTTGGGATGGGAACTTGCAAATTGTGCTGTCCCACGTATCTGCTGCTCTTGTCCTTCTGGGTGGCAGTGGTCATGGGTTTGAAAAAGTACTATCTGAGGAGCTTTGGTGAGTTGCCACAATGGATCTTGTAGATGGTGCACACTGCTACTACTGAGCATGCAGCGCATAAAGACAGGCAGGCACAGACCAGATGGGCAGAATGACCTGCCCTATGCTGTTCATCATTGTCACTTGATGTAATTCAAGTGGCGGAATCTTGTTGTGTGTAAACTGCTAAGTTCTATCTGTATAACCAGGATATCCACACTTCAAAAGCAATTAGGCATGCGAGGTTTGCACGGAGAGGAATGACAGAAACGAGTACAAATTGTGAGGACTTTTTATTTTTCAGTAGGAAAAAATGTGAACAAAACTGACAGGGCCTTGTCAACAGGAACAGCAATTAAATATATACAAAGTTTTTTTACAAATTTCACTATTGGCATAAACTTTTAGTGATCATACCAAAACTTTAAAACAAAACACACATATATAAAAAGGGGATGAAATAGGTTTGTGGATAATTCAGAAATGCACGAGGAGAACTGCAGCAGATGCCAGTGGTTGAAACAAAGATTAATGAATGATTTCTGGATGAATGGGAGGGGGAATTAGAATTGATAAGTAACTGTTGCAGACAAGAGGAGAAAAAAATATATAAATAAAAAAATAGCTGGGCAGAATGTGTTTAATTCGCCAATCACCTGTCACTGAGGAACAATTAGAATGAACAAGGTCACCGAGGTTGGCCTGTACGACTCCCAGCAGGTTGCCTATTCAATTTACCACCTGCCTGTCTCGAGAGACGGGTCAGACAGACTAGCTCCATTCAAGGGACTGCTAATAATTCCATTGAGGTCCTCCCTCCTCCCTAAATCCACTACAAAAGGAAGCTTCAAGCTGAAGGTACTGGGAAATAACCAGTTTATCCTATTAATAAATCTGAAGTTCGTTGATCTGCGGGAATGGAGAGGGATGTGAATACATAAAACATTCAGATTTTGCAGAGCAGTGAATTATATAGTGATGTTCCGAATGACAGGCAGAATTAAGCAAAGATACATGTTTTTTTCCGCCTCTGTTTGAAGCTTGGTCGACTTGGATTACCATCCTCATTCAACTTTTCTGTAACTTTAACTTAATTTGCTGAATAACATCCCGCAGTGGAAAACAATCAAACTGCAAATGTGTTCAAATTTTCTTTTCTCTTCTCTCCAATGCACTTAAGCAGACGACTGTAATTCGTCTCCAGCTGGTTTATCTCGAAGTCTGGGGCCAGAGTAATCCAGTGTCCCTTTCACACTGAGTCCTCATTAAAGGAGACGGGCTTAATCCATAATCATTTACCTGCCTGGTGTGAGTTTGTCGCAACTGTACTTTCTTGAGGAAAACATATTTTTCATACTAGCCCTCAAGTTTAGGACTGTCTCATTTCCACCATTCACAAAACATTGACCTTCTTTACATCTGTTGTAGATACACATGAGAAAGGAGCAGGAATTGGTCATTGGGCCCCTTCAGGATTGCTCTACCATTTAATAAGATCGTGACTGCTCACATTGTGGCCTCAACTCCTCATTCCTGCCCATCTTCCATACTCCTTGATTCCCTCACTTGTCACGCATTTATCCACCTCTGCTTTAAAACAGTCAATAATTCTGAGTCCACATCCTTCTAGGGAAGAGTTCCAAAGACTCAGTACCCTCAGAGGGAAAACAAATCCACCTCATCTCCATCTTAAATGGGAGACCCCTAATTTTGAAACTGCGTCCCTGCATTCCACAAGAGACCTTAGAGTGCAGGTTCATAGCTCCTTGAAAGTGGAGTCGCAGGTAGGTAGGATAGTGAAGAAAATGTTTGGTATGCTTTCCTTTAATGGTCAGAGTATTGAGTACAAGAGTTGGGAGGTCATGTTGCGGCTGTACAGGACATTGGTCAGGCCACTGTTGGAATATTGCGTGCAATTCTGGTCTCCTTCCTATCGGAAAGATGTTGTGAAACTTGAAAGGGTTCAGAATAGATTTACAAGGATGTTGCCAGGGTTGGAGGATTTGAGCTACAGGGAGAGGCTGAACAGGCTGGGGCTGTTTTCCCTGGAGCGTCGGAGGCTGAGGGGTGACCTTATAGAGTTTTACAACATTATGAGGAGCACAGATAGAATAAATAGACAAAGTCTTTTCCCTGGGGTCAGGGATTCCAGAACTAGAGGGCATAGGTTTAGGGTGAGAGGGGAAAGATATAAAAGAGACCTAAGAGGCAACGTTTTCACGCAGAGGGTGGTACATGAATGGAATGAGCTGCCAGTGGACGTGGTGGAGGCTGGTACAATTGCAACATTTAAGAGGCATTTGGATGGGTATATGAATAGGAAGGGTTTAGAGGGATATGGACCGGGTGCTGGCAGGTGGGACTAGTTTGGGTTGGGATATCTGGTCGGCATGGATGTGTTGGACCAAAGGGTCTGTTTCCATGCTGTACGTCTCTGTGACTCTATGACTCTCTAAGTAGAAACATCCTTTCAGTATCCACCCTACCAATTCCTTTCAGGTTCTGAAAATGTATCTACTGTTAGATTGCTATACTGCTGTACATATCCTCTGGCTATTTATCGTCTGGAGTCACTGAATGACAATAAACAATAAGTGTACATTGTATACACATCCCTTAATGTTCCCAAAGAAACCCAGCATGTTTGCTGCATTTATAAATTAATGAGCAATGACCTGAGGCAGCTTACTGAAAACTTGAGAGATATCAGAAATATTCTCAAAGCATTGTCAAAATAAATCATAACAGAAATCAGAGTTTTCAAGTAACTAGGGAAAATTGTTTCAATTGACAGGATGGTCAGTAACACAGAACTATGATGAAGAAGTAAGGTAATGAAAAGTAGGAGAATATTTTTGAATTTTTAAGATCTGGAATATGCAGTCTGAAATAGTGATAGAAGCAAATTCATTAACAACTTGCAAACGGGATTAGATAAATACTTGGGGGGGGGGGGAGGACTCTGGAGAGCTTTAGGGGTAAGTGCTGGGCAAAAGGACAGATCTTCCAAAAAGACAGCACAGGCATGATGGGCTGAATGGCCTCCCAACGTGTGTTATGATTCCATAGTTCCGTGATTAGCCTTGGGCTGGAAAATTATGACTGTTTAAAGGCAACTACACTGTTTTGAATAAAATGTTTTCCTGAAAATAAAACTTTCAAAGCAGGTCAGATTTTTTTACATTTGGGTAAGAAGCTCAGTAGATGCAGGTAGACTGGTATTTTGATGTCATGATTTGGAGATACTGGTGTTGGACTGGAGTGTACAAAGTTAAAAATCACACAATACCAGGTTATAGTCCAACAGGTTTAATTGGAAGCACACTAGCTTTCGGAGCGTCGCCTATCGAATTATCACCTGATGAAGGAGCGATGCTCTGAAAGCTAGTGTGCTTCCAATTAAACCTGTTGGACTATAACCTGGCGTTGTGTGATTTTTAATTTGGTATTTAGATGACAATCAATCATCCTATTTGTCAATTAATGTCAATTATTACTAATACAGATCATTAGTTAGGGCTCTGAAACTTAATCTGACCCTTATTGAGCAAAGATGTTTACAGTGTCTGAAACTTCATTGAAACTGCTTGTCCCTAAGTGGATTGTTGGCAAATCAGCACTGTATTCTGTCTGTCATTAACACTTGCCTACTCCCATACTGCATCATTGCCTTTCTCTGAATCCTGTCTCTGCTGTTGAAATGTACCCATGCGTTGACCTAACTTTACAAAGCCAGAGCTCATGCAAAGTTGGCAGTCACCTAATTCACACCCTAAGTTTCATTCTCGTATAAATATCCTGTTTGCTGACTTAGACTGGCTGCTGGTTCATCAGTGACTCCAATTCTACGTTTAATCTTTTGTTTTAAAATTCCTCCATGGAATCATCTTTCCTCATATTTGTAAATACCTCCACTTGATTGGTCTGTTCCCAATTCTGGCCTCTTGGGCCTTCTCCAATTTACATTCTTAGAACATAGAAGGTAGAACATTACAGCGCAGTACAGGCCCTTCAGCCCTCAATGTTGCGCCGCCCTGCCATACTAATCTACTACCGATGCAGGCAAAGCATTCCATATCCTTACTATTCTGAGTATATTAGTCTCCTTCCAATTTAGGTGCAATCCGTCCTTCTTGTACAGGTTACTTCTTCCCCAAAAGAGATTCCAATGATCCAAAAATGAGAATCCTTTTCCCATACAACAGCTCCTCAGCCATGCATTTATCTGCTTTCCATCACTACTGGCCATGCCTTCAGCTGCCCAGGCCCCAGGCTCTGAAACCCCCTTTCCCTAAAACCTTCCACCCTCCTCCTTTAAGGCACTTCTTAAAACCTACCAAGCATTTTGTTACCTGTCCTAATATCTCCTTGTGTGTTAGACCTTAGCAGTTTGCACATGTGAAATACTTTGGGACACTGTTCGACATTCAAGGTGTTACATGAATGCAGCTTGTTGTAGTTCAAAATAATTGGTGTCCACTTAGGATACATCCACCAATGAGAAAGCAATGCCAAAAACTGCCCCTCAGATCCTCCAGATTCATAAAATGTAAACAGTATAAATATTGAGAAAGGGAAACTAAGTGAAGTGAGATTACAGAATCTAATTGTAATTATTTGAGTGAAACACACTACCCTTTGAGTGGAAGGTTAACTGAGCAGGCACTAGTGTTTGCTAACTGTTTCTGCAGCATCGGGGCCCAACTTCCTTCCTTGCTACGTCAGGATGGGGAGGCTAAATGCCAAGTGTCCTAGATTTGGAGGAAACTAAGAAAATTAATTTCAAAGCAAAAGGCCACTGTGCAGAGAGGGCAGGTCTACTTATTGTCTTCAGTTCTGATCCTCTCTGCTGTCTAAAACTCTAGTTTTATTTGTGAATCTAAACCATAAGATCTTGGGTAGACCAAAAGTATATCCAAAGGCCCAGGCTAATGGTCACAACATTAGTTCAAATTCCACCACAAATTTGATTTTAATTAATTAAAATTAAAATTGAATTGAAAGCTAATTTCAATCAACTTTCCCGCTAAGCTGCTCAGCTGTGTACATGCAGCGCTCCTATGTTCTGTGAGCGGCAATTGGCGTCAACTTCTGGTTTTGGAAGATGCTGCTACAGAGTGGCAGTAAAGATAATTAGAAGGACCACTGGTCTCAATCTGAACATCAAACTATTGTTGATTGCTAAAAAAAATCCCTCCAGGTTCAAAAGGAAATCTGCAATCCCTATCTGGCCTGACGTACCAGACTAGGAGAAAGTGAGGACTGCAGATGCTGGAGATCAGAACAGAAAAATGTGTTGCTGGAAAAGCGCAGCAGGTCAGGCAGCATCCAAGGAGCAGGAGAATCGACGTTTCGGGCATAAGCCTCCTGAAGAAGGGCTTATGCCCGAAACGTTGGTTCTCCTGCTCCTTGGATGCTGCCTGACCTGACCTACCAGGCTCCAGACCAATTTTAATCTGGTTGATTCTTAACCGTCCTCTGTAATGGCCTAGCAAGCTGCTCAGGTCAAGACAAGTAGGGACAAGCATTAAAAGCTGACCTTGCCAATCAAGCCCACATTCCATGTAAGAATTAGAAAAATTCAACAACATTGTTGAACCCAATAACTTCCTTCACTTTTCACAGCTGGACATTTTCTGACTCAGTGAATAAGGATCAGGAATCTTTGTTCAGCGACAATGTTGTCCTAATCAACATTCAGTGTAAACCTGGAATCTTCCTAGTCTGTACCAAAACTTTTGTGAGCATTAACCCACTGCACTTGTTATTTTTCCTCTCTCACCACCAATCTCTCCTCTCCAATCCCTTTGCAGCGTTAATTCCATCTCCATGTTCACTTACTGGAACCAGGCTGCAGGCATATTTTCAGGCTCTCACCTTATGCCTGGGAGATGCCAGTTAATGCCAAGGTATTTTAAGGGGGCACTGATGTAGCTTGGTCTTGAGAGAGACTTTCAAAGAGGAGGGTGAGAACAGACAAAATTGAGGCACTTAGGAAATGGTGTCCCAAGCATTACAGCATCAATAGTAGATCTGTGGGGCAAAATAATAGATACTAATGACTACTGCCTGGAAGTAACAAGAAAATCTTGTACTATTAGATAGTGTTTCTAACTCAGAACATTTCAAAGCATTTTACAGCCAGTAAAGAAATTTTGAAACGGATTCAGTAAGAAACACAGCAGCCAATTTTCATGTAGCAAGCTCCTACAAATAACAATATGATAAACACTGCATAACCAGTTTTCATGAGATTCTCAGAAAAAGAACTCAACAATTTGTACTTATGTAGCACGTCTTAACATTGTAGCGACTTTCAAGAGAGCTTCACAGAGCATAATCAAACAGCATTTAACACAGATATTAGAGCAGGTATCCAAAAGCTTGATCAAAGAATTTTAAGAAGCTTCCAAAAGTTAGAGAGAAGTTGAGAGGAGGACAGGTATAGGACCAGAATTCCTGAGCACAGCTGCCAATTTGTGGAACAGCAAGAGAAAGCTTTGCAGAATAGATGGAGCAGAGACATCTAAACAGGATTGTTCAGAGGCATTTTAAAAACATTTAGGCAGGGGTCTCAGCCATAAATTTCAACTCATGAGTATTATAAGCTGATCAGGGGCACATGTGCAGTAGAATTCTTTAGTTTCTAGCGATTTATTGAAATTGCATTTCCCATTACATAATATTTCACAGTCTATAATTTGTCTAAAGTTAAAAATCACACAGGTTTCATTGGAAGCACTAGCTTTCGGAGCGCTGCTCCTTCATCAGGTTGTCTATAACGTGAAGACAGGATGAGGGAATGGAATTCTACTATCGCTGGGTTTCTGTGACACCGTGGTTGATCTCTTTCGCACATCAGTAACAGAATGGGACACAACTGCCCCACCCCAGGGGAGGTTAAGACATTCTGTTTAACACAGGCCCCTTCCTTCCTCACCCTCGATGGGACAAACGTGACGCCACACACACACGAACCGAGAAGAATGGCCTGTTTTCGGGCTGGTGACTTTTTCAAGGGTGAGGGGGGGGTAAAGAGGTTGGATGCAAACCAACAGATGCCCCTTCCCCCGCCCTGTCCTCAGCCTGACGCCTGGCGGGGAGTCTGCAAGGCCCGGGATCCGATGGAAGCCACGTTCATGTTGTCGTCGCCGCCGCCGCCATCGGCCTCGGCAGATGGACACACAGCCCACGGAGACTTTTGTGACCATCAAACAGACATCTGTCAGCTGGAGCGTCAGCAACAGGCTCCGAGTGCGGCATTCTGCTGCATTAGGGAGTGCGGCCGGACCGAGCAAAGTGTGAGTTTTTGTTTGTGTTTTTTTGGCTTCTCTCAGAAAACCGCCTGAGGCCGTCTTCCCGCCCAGAGAGGAACATGGCCGAGGCTGAAGCTCCACAACAGCGCGCTCCTCCCAGCCCACACTCTACCTTCCAAACAAACAAAAACAACACTTCAATATGAACCAAATAAAGAGCCATTTAAAACAAAAAACAGATTAAAGCTATCCCTTGTGGCGCACGTGGTGGGGACTTGTTGCGCGGCAAGATCCCTGAATTTATTGTCCAGGTGGAGATTAAAATGTAGTTTTCATAAACGAACATACCGTTGCTTCATTTTGAAGAATACAAGTCGAGCTAGATCAGTGCATGAATTCTGCTTTTTGCTGAGTTTTTCCAGCAATCTCTTTTTGTTTCTGATTTTCAGCACCCGCAGTTCTTCGGGTTTTTCTCCCCCTTGTTATATTTTACTGTTCTTTGTCCTTCTGGGAATTGACGAAGATTTCAACATTTCACCTCCCAAACCCAACTTTCAACTCTCCAAGCAGCTGTGGACCATGCCTTCCACCTGGGCCTCTGGATTTTCAAGACCCTGTTTTGGAGAGGCCAGAAGAAAATGCCTGACTGATGGACATTCCAGGGTGGAGCTGAGGAGTGCAGCAGGGGCATGGTCATCCCAGATGAACTGCTGAACTGAGATCTCTTCAGGTGAACAGAAAATCTGATCATTTGTTATTTCAAGGAATCTTGCTGTGTCCAAATTATTTCCCAGATTAACAACCGTGACTTCACTCCAAAAAAAACAGCAGTTTGTTGACTAAGAGTGCTTTGGGAAGTCTTGAGGTCATGAAGGACACGATATGCTGTGCATCCCTAAATCACTTAGACATGCTTACGGTCATGCAGCAAGAGAAAGGCAAAAAGTGGCTAACTGTTGGCCAATTAGCTTATCATCTATTGTTGGAAAAGTATTAGAATCAAGTTTCAAGGAAGTAATAGCAAAATATGTAGAAAATCATAATTTAACCAAGCAGAATTAGCATGGCTTCAGGGAAAGGGAAGTAGTCACTGAATAATTTATTAGAGTCATAGAGATATACAGCATGGAAACAGACCCTTCGGTCCAACTTGTCCATGCTGACCAGAAATCCCAACCCAATCCAGTCCCACATGCCAGCACCTGGGCCATATCCCTCCAAACCCTATCTATTCATATACCCATCCAAATGCCTTTTAAATGTTGCAGTCGTACTAGCCTTCACCACTTCCTCTGGCACCTCATTCCATACACATACCACCCTCTGTGTGAAAAAGTTGCCCCTTAGGCCTCTTTTATATCTTTCCTCTCTCACCCTAAACCTATGCCCTCTAGTTCTGAACTCCCCCACCCCAGGGAAAAGACTGTCCATTTATCCCATCCATGCCCCTCATGATTTTATAAACCTCTATAAGGTCACCCCTCAGCCTCTGACACTCCAGGCAAAACAGTCCTAGTCTATACATCTTCCTATAGCTCAAACCCTCCAACCTTAGCAACATCCTTGTAAATCTTTTCTGAACCCTTTCAAGTTTCACAACGTCCTTCCGATAGGAGGGAAACTAGAATTTACACAATATTCAAAAGTGGTCTAACCAATGGCCTGTACAGCTGCAATATGACTTCTTGACTCCTATACTCAATACTTCTATACTCTATTCCTGATGAAGGGCTTTTGCCCGAAACGTCGATTTTCCTGCTCCTCGGATGCTGCCTGATCTGCTGTGCTTTTCCAGCACCATTCTAATCTAGACTCCTATACTTAATACTCTGACCAATAAAGGAAAGTATGCTAAACGCCTTCTTCACTATCCTATCTATCTGTGACTCCACTTTCAAGGAACTATGAACCTGTCTTAGAGTTTTTCAAGGAAGTCTCAACTAAAGTGGATAGAAGGGATGCAGTAGATATGTTGTATTTGGACTTCCAGAAGGTATTTGACAAGGTACCTCGCAAAGGTTAAGTCATAACTGCCCATGGTGTTGTAGGTAGTATAATTCAATGGATAAAGAATTGGCAATGGGCAGAAAACAGTGAATGAGGATCAGGCTTATTCAGGTTGGTTCCACAGGGATCAGTGCTGGGACATGACTGTTTACAATATACATGAATAACTTGGTGGAAGGAGGTGAATGTACTTTAGCCACAAAAACAGATGGAAAGACAGGTGGCAAGAGGGACATAACAGTTTACAGAAATATAGAGAGAGGTTAAGTAAGCAAAAAAATTGGCAAATATGATCATTTTGGAAGGGAGAACAATATTATTTAAAGGGATTAAAATGCAGAAAGCTGCATCACGAAGGGAATTGTAAATATTTGTAATTAAACACAGAAAGCTACGACATAAGTGCAGCAGGTGTGCTAATGGATCATTGGCCCTTATTTCAAGGGATTGGATTATAAGATTAGGGAAGTCTTACTGCAAGGTGCTGGTGAGACCACATCTGAAGTACTGAGAGTAGTTTTGGTTCCCTTATTTAAGGAGAGATATTGAAATCAGTTCAGTGAGGGTTCACTAGGGTAATCCCTGGTATGGAGAAATTGCCTTATGAGAAAAAGCTAAATAGATTGGGACTCTACTCACTGGAGTCAGAAGAATCAGAGATGATTTCATTGAAACATACAGGATTCTTAGGGATCTTGACATGGTAAATATTGAGAGGATGTTCCCCTCATGGGAGTTTAGGGCAAGATGCATAGTCTCTGAATTTAAAACTGAGATATGGATGAATTTCTTCTGAGAGTTTAGAGTCTTTGGAATTACTTGCTATAGAGAGCTGAGGGGATAGAGTCCTTGTGCATATCTAAAGCTGAGATAGATTCATAATCAGTAGGAGGATCAAGTGTTAAGGGGGAAAATGCAGGAAAGTGGACTTGGGGAATGTCAGATCAGCCATGATCCTATTGACTGGCAGAAGAGGTTGACAGACCGAATGGCCTAACCCTGTTCCTATTTGTTATGATCTTATGTTGCTAATCTAAATGCCTAAGCTCATCATCTAAGGAGTGTGTTGAAATCCTCAAAATACCAGTCTGTACATTTAATTCAGTTGGAAAAGTAAATCTGGAAATAGAAGTTGTGTTTTTAGTAATAGTGACTTAGTGGTTTGTAACAAACCAAACCGGTTCACTAACTTCTTTTCGGGAAAGAAACCAACCAAATCCATCGATACCAGTTCCTCAAAACAACTGGGCATGAGCAGAACTTGCCATGTTTGTGGATGATGCCCTATCTATGAATCAACATTACAAGTATTCCGATTGGGATGTTTTACTGTTGAATCATAGGAGTATCTAATGTAAGCTTAAGCCCATCCTTGACCCTGTCTGTTACCCACATTGTGTACATTTTCAATCATACTACAAAGTAAGAACTTACATTTTTATGACAGTTTTGAGGTGCTCAGAACATCATAAGGCATGTTACAGTCTTTGCAAGTACTTTTGAAAAGTAGATCCTGTCTTAATGTGGGAAACCCATGAGCCAGTTTGTTCACAGCAAGCTCCCGCAAATAGCAATGTGATATCTTTTGTGTGGTTGGTTGAGAGATAAGTATGGCCTATGAGATGTTTTACATTCATCATAGAGGTTGGATGAGGGCTCTTTGTTTAATATCTCCTTCAAAAGACAGCACCCCTGACAGTGCAACGCTTCCGTACTAGTGCACTGGAGTGGCAGCCTGGATTTTTGTGCTGGGGTCTCTAGAACATGACAGGAACCTTCAGCCCTCAGATTCAGAAGGGGATTGAAACCAACCTCAGTTTGGGTTTTTAGGAAGTTTGATGGTAATTGTCATGATCACCATTACAGAAGCTTTTCAATCTCACTGTTGAGTGATTGGGATTGAACCCATGTCCCAGAGCATGAACCTTTTGGATGACTAGTTCAGTGATATTACCACAATGCCAGTGTCTCCTCCAGGGGATATATGGGTGAATTGGCATTGTGGGATCATTTGCATCCACCCAATTTAGGGAGATGAGGCCACAGTTTCACATCTCATCTGAAAGACTGAGCCTCTGATGCTACAGCTTCCCCTCAATAGTGTACTGGCTGTAAACTATTTGTGTGCAAGCCTTTGTTTGGGATTTGAATCCAGAATGTTGAGAACCAGTTGAACTGCAATTACAAGCATCACTTGAAGGACATGAGAGAGTTAAAGGAATAGGTAGTTGGTTTTGTAAAGTTAGTTGAAGGTGGGAAGAGACTTCTGTGAAGTGCCAAGTCTGATGAGGACCTGATTGGCAAACAGTTTCTGTGCTGTGAAATTCCATCTAGAAAGTTTGGTTTCACCCAATTCTTTTAACTTATTCATGGGGTAAGGGTATTGCTGGCTAGGCCAGCACTTATTAACCATCCCAAATTGCCCAGAGGGCAGTGATGAGTTAACTATGTTTCTGTGGGTCTGGAGTTACATGTCAGCCAGACCAAGTAAGGATGGCAGTTTCCTCTTCTAAAGGACAT
Source organism: Chiloscyllium plagiosum (assembly GCF_037043375.1). Taxonomy (NCBI): domain Eukaryota; kingdom Metazoa; phylum Chordata; class Chondrichthyes; order Orectolobiformes; family Hemiscylliidae; genus Chiloscyllium; species Chiloscyllium plagiosum. The sequence continues at coordinate 20,130,583 of NW_028270185.1, read as the reverse complement.
TAGTGAACCAGATGGGTTTTTCCCAACAATCAGCAACAGTTTCATGATTACCATTAGATTTTTAATTCCAGATTCTAATTGAATTCAAATTCCATCATCCGTCAAGGCAGGGTTCGAACCTGAAGTCCCCAGAACATTATCTGGGTCTCTGGATGAACAGTCCAGCAATAATACCACGAGAAAATTGTCTCCCCATAAACAAAATTATTCAACATCAAGGGAAATGAAAATCTCAGAGTCATTTAACAAACAACTATATGCTGAAGGGAATTTTCGGGTTTTCTGAAAACAATTGACCTTTGAGCTGGTTGGTCTCCCACAGTCATGATGATCTTATCATCTTCAATGTCCTGTGACATTGTTTGTTAAAGGCCCAGGGAATCACCCAATGGGCCATCAACAATCCTCCTTCACGCATGTCACTAAAACAAAAACAGTGAACACATCCTTCCCCACAGTGTGGGATCCTGCTGTGTACTACAGGCTTAGTGCTTCCATTATAAGGTCTTGTTCAGGCTACCCAAATTTTGTCTCCAATTGAAATGCCTAGCATCTGTGTGTTAACCACTCACTGTGATGGGAAACTGAATTAAAATCAACTTGGATTAGTAGTGATCCTTCTTAGCGTTTTCTCACGAAGGAAGTGTCACATGATATCAGTGCATTGAATGATACAGCTCAAAAGGAGGCTATTCAGCCTTCATACATGTGCTGGCTCTTTGAAAGGAGGAGAATGTGAGGTCTGCAGATGCTGGAGATCAGAGCTGGAAATGTGTTGCTGGAAAAGCGCAGCAGGTCAGGCAGCATCCAGGGAACAGGAGAATCGACGTTTCGGGCATAAGCCCTTCTTCAGGAAGGGCTTATGCCCGAAACGTCGATTCTCCTGTTCCCTGGATGATGCCTGACCTGCTGCGCTTTTCCAGCAACACATTTCTGGCTCTTTGAAAGCACAATCAAATTAGTTCCGTTCTTCCCATGTAGCCTGGCCTACTTTTCCTTTTCAAGTATTTAACACAGGGCTTCCCAAAATGTGGATTGTGACCCCAGTGGGATTGCGGATCAGGATTTTGGAGTTGTGACCATCAAGTCAGTTTGGACTCAGTTTTGACAACTGCAAGGCCCTATTAAACATGTGCAATTTCTTTCTGTCAATAGGTGGGATAATTTTCTATTCCATGCTGATGTGAGTGCAGCCTGTGAAATGAAAATGGGCCTTTTTTTTATGGCAAACCCAAGTATTTTAAAACCCTCAGCACTGGCAAACAAATATTTACTCCTCCCTGGTCAACAACTCAACCTTTCTGACCCAACCACTGCTCGGTAACATTTTTTGCGCCATTCCCAGATTTTCACTGCTGTCACGTAATTCAAGGCATGAAACTGGCGTGACATAAGCTTATTCAGTGTTTCTCTAAATTTTAGTTGAAGAATGTGCTGCTGGAAAAGTACAGCCGGTCAAGCAGCATCCAAGGAGCAGGAGAATCAATGTTTCGGGCATAAGCCCTTCATAGGAACGAGCTATAAGGAGCAGGAGAATCGATGTTTTGATTTTGATGAAGGGCTTATGCCCGAAATATGGATTCTCCTGCTCCTAGGATGCTGCCTGACTGGCTGTGTTTTTCCAGCACTACACTCTTCAATTCTGATCTCCAGTCCTCACTTTCTCTAAATTGTGTCCTATTTCATTTGAAAGTTATGATTCAACCTGGTTTTGTTTTAGTACGGGGTTCAACTCATCAGATAATCACAGGTCTGACCTCAAAGATTTTCTTCAAGCAGGATTGATTCATAATATATGCGCGCATAATGATTCAGCTGTTGGCATCTCTGCCTGAAACTGCTCCAGTTCTGACCTTCTGACCTTCTAGCAGGGTCTCTACCATTGAGGCTATAGTTATGTATGGCATCCCTCTGCATATTAATGACACCCTACTCCACAGTTTCCCATTGGGCTGTACATTGCAGGATGGAACAGCTCTCTGCTCATTATTCACCTCATCACCTTTGTGGAACGACGAGTAGGCAATTGGGAGGGCACAGAAAAGATTCACAGGAATGAGTGGTTTTGAGGATGAGGACCTTCACTTCCATGGATAGAAAGAAGAAGCTGAGACTGCTGCTCTCTGTTGTAAGGGACACTGTCTGCTGACTCCTAGTTCTGCAAAGGTCTTCTTTGGGTACATGAGTTGTGTTGTATATTTATAGGGCTTACTAGAAGTGAATAGCGAAGGACTCGCAACAAGTACATCTTCAACCGAAAAGTCACGTACGTGAGTTACACTTGAGTTTGTTGTTTAACGGTAAGACAAGAGGTTGCTTAAATTGGGGATGATTCACTACAATAATACTGGCTAAGAGACATTGTCATCTCCTAAGGGACGGTAATTGTGTCTATGCTACACTTCTGTTAGACTGGCTTAGAACTAATATAGATCTGACTGGTCCTTCCCCAAGACAGCCATTTATATATCAGTGGCTGGAGCTATTGTAAAGCTTCTGAGTTGACCCTTTCAGGCTAAATGCCTCTTCGAGTCATAGAGATGTACAGCATGGAAACAGACCCTTCAGTCCAACTCGTCTGTGCCGAGTGGATATCCCAACCCAATCTAGTTCCACCTGCCAGCACCTCGCCCATATCTCTCCAAATCCTTCCTGTTCATTTACCCATCCAGATGCCTTTTAAATGTTGCAATTGTACCAGCCTCCACCACTTCCTCTGACAGCGCATTCCATACACGCACCACCCTCTGTGTAAAATATTTGCCCCTTAGGTCCCTTTTATATCTTTCCCCTCTCACTCTAAACCTATGCCCTCTAGTTCTGTAATCCTCCACCCCAGGGAAGAAACTTGTCTATTTACCCTATCCAAGCCCTCACGATTTTATAAACCTCTATAATATCACCCCTCAACCTCCGATGCTGCAGGGAAAACAACTCCAGCCTGTTCAGCCTCTCCCTGGAGCTCAGATCCTCCAACCCTGGCAACATCCTCATAAATCTTTTCTGAACCCTTTCAAGTTTCACAACATCTTTGCGATAGGAAGGAGACCAGAATTGCATGCAATATTCCAAAAGTAGCCTAACCAATAGCCTGTACAGCCACAACATGACCTCCCAACTCCTGTACTCAATACTCTGACCAATAAAGGAAAGCAAACCAAACGCCTTCTTCACTAACCTATCTACCTGTGACCCTACTTTCAAAGGAGCTATGAACCTGCACTCCAAGGTCTCTTTGTTCAGCAGAACTCCCTAGAATCTTACCATTAAGTATATACGTCCTGCTAAGATTTGCTTTCCCAAAATGTAGCACCTCACGTTTATCTAAATTAAACTCCATCTGCCACTTCTCAGCCCATTGGCCCATCTGATCAAGATCCCATTGTAATCTGAGGTAACCTTCTTCACTGTCTACTACATCTCCAATTTTGGTGTCATCTGCAAACTTACTAATTATACCTTAGAGCTTCACTTGGAAAAGAGGAGATTGAGAAGATTTGACAGATATTCAAAGTCATGAGCGTCCTGCACAGAGTAGATAGGGAAATGTGTTCTCATTGGTGAAAGGGTCAAGAGCAAGAAAACCAGATTAGAAAAAGAATAAATGGCCTCCAATGGTGACAAGAGAAAAAAAACATTTTATGCAATTGCTCTTGGTACCCAGTTTGCACTGCCTGAGAGGGTGGGGGAAGCAGAATCAATTGTGTTTAAGGACCTGAAGAGGAAAGATTTGCAGAATAACTGGCCGAGCATAGGGATGGGGGAATGCTGTCACCATTTTGTGATGCTGTTTTGTGAGCCATTCAGGCTCGACTGTCAATTCTGTTCAAATAAGAAAAAGAGTTTCAATTCCTGTAAATATTGATTGTGTTCCTATCTGGCATTCTTATCTTAATGCCTTTCAAAAGTAAACATTCTCAAATTTATCAGAAAGTTGAGAGTTTGAGCCTCACAGGGCAGTCCAAGCACAATTTAGACTAATATGGAATGCAGCATTATGAGTATTCTGAATTGCCTCAGGCACTGTTCTCTGGATGAGATATTAAACCAAGGCCCATACACACATTTATGGGAGTGTTAAGAATACCATAGCCCTAGACGAACAGGTTTGTTCTTTGTTAAACCAACACCACTGGAAATCAGCTGGGCAGGTTGCCATTTGTGAGAACTTCATGTGCACAAAGACCTGCCTATGTAGTACTGTCACTACACTGCAAGTTCAAATAATTTATTGCTCATGGAGTGTTAGGAGTGGTTATTAAGATACACTGTATGGGAGATCAGTTTACTGTGATCAGTGTGATCTAATATTATGCTAGCTATCTTGTTCTGTTTCATTAGTCGAAGAGTGCAATGCTGGAAAACCACAGCCGGTCAGGCAGCATCTGAGGAGCAGGAGAATCGACGTTTCAAACCTGAGCCCTTCATCTCCTGATGAAGGGCTTATGCTCAAAACATCGATTCTCCTGCTCCTCGGATGCTGCCTGACTGGCTGTGCTTTTCCAGCACCGCACTCTTTGACTGATCTCCTGCATCTGCAGTCTTCACTTTCCCTGTGTTTCATTAAAGGTTGGTACATGATGCTAACTCCTAACAATGATTGTTTTCCTGTTTCTTTCCTGTTCCCTTCTCCCTGCAGGCATTTGCACTGTGCTATGTTTTACCAGCTGTTACAATAACAAAGAGACAATAAAGCTGCAGATGCTAGAATCCAAAGTGCAAGGGGAGCTGCAGATCGGGGGAGCGTGGGTGGTGAGATAGGAATAGGTGAACACAAGTAGAGTGTACGATCTGGTTGGTGATGGCTGGATGTGGTGGGGAGAAGTGGGTGTGGGAGAGAAAGAAGATTGGGAGGGGGCTGGGCTGGGGAGTGGGGTGGGGGTGTGGGAAGGGGTGCGGGGGTATGAGGTGGTGAGGCAGAGGGAGAATTGGAGGGGTACGGTGTATAGTGGCGATGGATGGGTGAGGAAGGAGAGCATCCTACACCCAGGCTGAACTGGAGCAGTTCATTAACTTCGCCCACAACTTCCACCTGCCCTCAAATTCACTTGGTCCATCCCTGACACCTCCCTCCCCTGACTTCTCCATTTCCATCTGCAGTGACAATCTCCAGACGGACGTTTACTATAAACCCACAGACTCTTACAATTATCTGGACTACACCCCTCCCACCCAAGTATCCTGCAAGAATTCCATCCCGTTCTCCCAATTCCTCTGCCTCTGCTGCATCTGCTCGGACAAAGAGACATTCCACACCCAAGCACCCCAGATTTCCACCTATTTTGAAAAATGTGCTTTTTCTCCCTCTGTCATCCAGACAGCGCTCCGCTCTGCTTCCTCCATTCTCCGCTCCATTGCTCTAAACCCTCCCCCCCTCTAAACACAATAAAGACAGGGTCCCCTTGTCCTCACCTACCACCCCATGTCCTCACCTACCCCCCCACCAGTCTCCACATCCAATGTATCATCCTTAAACACTTCCGCCAACTCCAATTAAACCCCACCACCAAGAATATCTTCCCCTCCCCACCCCTCTCTGACTTCCGCAAGGACTGTTCCCTTTGCCAGTCCTTGGTTTGTGCCACCCTCCTCACCAACCCCACCAAACCTCCACATACCTTCCCCTGCGACCGCAAAAGATGCATAACCTGCCGGTACACCACTCCCCTCACCTACATCCAGGACCCCAAACAGCCCTTCCAGGTGAAACGGAGGTCCACCTGCCACGCTTACAATCTAGTTTACTGCATCCAGTGCTCCCGATGTGGTCTTCTCTACATCAGGACGACTAAACCTACAGGAAAAAGTGAGGACTGCAAATGCTGGAGATCAGAGTCGAAGAGCTGGAAAAGCACAGACGGTCAGGCAGCATCCGAGGAGCAGGAGAGTCGACATTTCGGGCATAAACCCGATGAAGTGGACCTCCCAGTCATCGCCCATTTTAATTCCCCTTCCCACTCTCTTTCCGACATGACCATCCTTGGCCTTGTCCAGTGCCATACCGTATCAGATTGCAAATTGGAGGAACAACACCTCATCCTCCCCCTGGGCAGCCTCCAGCCCAGAGGACTCAACATTGAGTTCTCCAATTTCAAATAACTTAGAACTCAGAATCACTAGTGTGGAAACAGTCCCTTCAGCCCAACAAGTCTACACTGACTCTCCGAAGAGTAACCCACCCAGACCGATTCCCTTATTTCTCCACATTTTTCCCTGACTAATGCATCTAACACTATGGGACAATTTAGCATGGTCAATTCACCTAACCTGCATATCTTTGGATTGTAGGAGGAAACCAGAGCAGCCAGAGGAAACCCACGCAGACACGGGGAGAATGTGTAAGCTTCACACAGACAGTTGGCTGAGGCAGGCATCAAACCCGGATCTCTGGTGCAGTGAGGCTGCAGTGCTAACCACTGTGCCACTATCCCATCCCAAATAACCTCCTATCCCGTCCCATGACTCCCTTCCCAGTCCCTTCCCCTCCCTTCCATTCCTCTGATCGACCCTTCCTTCCAGCTACCAACTGGATTCATTCCTCCCATCGACCAACCAGGCTGTACCCTCTACCTGTGTTCACTTATCCCTACCTCACCACCCTGCACCCCCCACCCCTTTATCTGCAACTCCCCCTACACCCACCCCCCAGTCCTGAAGAAGAGTTATACCCAAAACGTTGACTTCTTCACCTCTTAATGCTGTCTGTCTTGCAGTGTTCTTTGAGCCTCCTGTTTGTCTACTTTGGTTTCCAGTATCTGCAGTATTTTTTTGTCTCTAACTCTGTTAAAATAACAAAGGCATGTAAGTAGACTATATGATCTGTTGAGCCACCTCTGCCATTCAATATGATCATCTCTGGTTTGGGTCTGAACCCCATCGTCCGTTCTTGTATCCCTTGTTTCCTTGAAAAGCCAAATCTGTCCGTCCCAGCTTTCAATATGATCAACAATAGAACATTCACAATCCTGTGTGGTAGAGAATTCCAAAGATTCACAACACTTTTAATGAAGAAATGTCACTACATTTAAGTCCAAAACAATTGGCTCCTTATCCTGAGACTGTGGCCCCATATTTGTTTCTGCTACCCTGAAACCAACATTTACTTTAGCTACTTTCTTTTTTATGTACTTTTAAGAATCTTACAATCTTTTCTTATATTCCTGGCTAGTTTGCTCATTTTTTTTTCCCTTTTTGTCAACTTTCATGTGGCGGTTGCTGGTTTCTAAAACACAATTGTTAGGCTTTCAACTGGTTTTTGCAGCCTTATTCAATACTATCTTAAAATAAAACAAGGAACTGCAGGTACTGCAAATCTGAAATGAAAACAGAAAGTGCTGGAGCAACTCAGCAGGCCTGGCTTTATCTGCATGGAGATAAATAGATAATTTTTTTGAGTCCAGTGGCAAAAGGTTACTGAAAGGTTACTGGACTCAACGTTAACTCTTTTCTCTCTCTTTCTCACTGTCTCGTTCTCTCTCTCTCTATTTCAGGTATGCGGTCCAGGTTATGTTTGCTGTAAGCCATTTGGCAACGAAGGGTTTATACAATGTGAGGCTGGAAAGGCACAGCAAGTCAGAGAGCATTGGAGGAGAGGGAAAGTTGACATTTCGGATCAGGACAGTAGGGTTTGATCCTTCTCACAAGCCCTTAAACTCACAGGAAAGCTGTTTGTTGCTCTGGCAGCCTCCAATTTGAGAACACTTAACAAAGGGATCAAAACTGGGATCTACTGGGCTGCAAGTGTCTCTTTGCCACGACATGTTAGCTACCCTCTCCTTCCCCTGTGTCACTGTTTTTGGACCTGTAAACTTGATAAAAGTTAATCTGACCTTGTATCACTGGAGCTTGCAAAACTGGATCCAGCTCACAATATTTTGTCAATTGTCATCAGTCCTTGTCTTGACTGGCCTCCACTTAAATGTGGTCATAATTAAATGCGAATTCCTTTTTATCGCCTCCCACACCAGGTGTAGTCCACGTGGTACTGGTTGTCACTGTGTTTTTGATACTATTCTAACTCCAAACCTTCTAATCTTTAACTATTGTTGTGTCCTCGATCTGTGCCTTTGTTCCTCAATACTGTGTTTGCATCTTTAGTTGGCTCTGTCTTCTTGCCAGAACCCTAAAATGGTTAGAATCAAAGTCACTTGAATAGAATGCCTTATGACCATGGCAAGATTAGAGTGGTGCTGGAAAAGCACAGCAGGTCAGGCACCATCTGAGGAGCAGGAAAATGGACGTTTTGGGCAGGAGCCCTTCATCAGGAATGACTGTGGTATGCTATCCTTTCATTTCCTTCTCTCTGCAGCTTTTGAAATGATTGAAAACCTTGTCCTTCTCTGATGCTTCTTCCCTTGCTTCATGACTGTGCTGCAACCTTTAGTTCTACTCTTACATCTGTGTTGTTCCTGAACTATGAACAGGTTGGAAAGGGAACAAGATGGAGAGGGGTGGAGGAAGGACTGAGGTAAAACAAGTTGAGAAAGAAGCAAGTTTGTTATTTCTCATTAGGCAGTTTCCATGAGAACCACTGACTCCAGTATGTAATCTTTGTCAGGACTGTTATTTGGCTTATCAGTGATGGAGGAGGTATCGGGCTAGATTTTACAAGGAATGGCAATCCGTCAGATCGTTGCTCTCCTACTTCTTTACATTAAGCAAGAGCTCTGTATTTAAAGGAGGAGATTCTGATCATGGACGTACACCATGTATCTTAAATCCAACTGTGTATTTCCTTCTAATGCAGGATGGTCAACGGTAGGCAAATTGTATCCTCTTTTCTGTGGCATTAGTTTTTATATTCTTTTAAATGCCCAGCAACACAGCCAGCTATTTTGACAGTACCTGTGAAAAGGTATGTTATGTTTAAGGTTAGGGTGTCAGATAGGTAGAGTGCAAGGGCTCAAAATGGGAATGTGACTAGAAGAGTGACCGAATATTTAAGGTATGTTGGATGAAGAAGGGAGGTGTCATGTATTGCAAGGGTGAGGGCTCAGCACACCGATACAGAGGTGTTCTGTGTCCTGGGATATTGGAGGGTATTGTCTGATGGCAAGTGAGGTGGAAATATTGGAGGGAGAGTCATATTGGGTCTAGTGGGTGTCAAGTCTGGTAGCATGGGAGGTTGGGTGTCATGTTTAGTTTAGCAGTGGAGAGGAAGGGATGTAGGGTGCTGCAGAGGGAGTGCATGTCAGATACAGCAGTAGGAAAATGTGGGATAGAGTTGGGTCATGGGGAGAAGGTGGGTGTCCGGTCTAAGAGTGGGTAGGAGGATGTAAGAATTCTGGGAGCAATTCTGGTGTGTGATAGGTTGGGTGGTGAGTTTAATAATTGTCCAGGAGTCAGATAAATAAAAACTCTGTTAAACGTTTCCTGGGTAACCATTTTCTGCAGAGGATCTCTCTGAATTCTCCAATTTAAATGAATAATTTTGGAGGATTCCAGTATAAGGGATTACCCAATGGAATGTTCCATTTACCAGGCAATTCTGAGCCTGCTACAACAGTGTTTTGACTATCTATTTATTGGAAAATCTGGGCCATGGTTATTGAGCATCCAGTTGATGACTGTGTGATATTTGCACATGGTGATCAGTAGCCTGTTTGAATTTTACCTTCCTAACTATAGACCATGTTGTTGCAGTGTTTCTATTCCACTTTATCTGAGAGATCAACTACATTGACATAGGCTGGGGATTCAAACAGAGACCTTGATGCTGTGTAAACTCAGAAATATTGGGAGCTGGAAATAAATATCCTTTTGCGTGAACCTTCACATTGAATGTACTGTGTGGGGAGAAGCTATTAAAGCACTTCATCATCTCCTTCAGCTCTCCCACCTGCAGTACAATAACATCTACAGGCTTAGGGCCAGGAGGAAGGTTCCAACTCCACACAATCAGAACAGGGATTGAATTTTTGTGTTTTTGACACCAAACTTGTCCACACTGGTTGTCCAGTCTTCTAAGGAGTCCAAATTGTTGTGGCATCACAGACTTCTACAAGTATGCTGTAGCCTGGACCCTGGGACAGCAATGGCAGAAGCTTCCAATTTCTTTACCATGGATGACCAGAGATCTTTCGGTCTCTGACCACCTGCTGTCAGAAAGATTTATAGGTTAGTACATTTTGGCTGCATTGTGTATGCACCTTCCTGAATTGTCAAGTCCTAGTGTTTGTGAACCTAGAACTTATGGTTCACAGGCAGATGCAATGCCCATTGTAATGGGGAGGTGGTGGCAATATTAGCAGTCTAGAACGTGAAGATATGCGTTCGAATCCCACCATGTCAAATGGTGAAATTTGAATTCAATAAAAGAAAATCTGTAATTAAAAACTAGTCTAACGACAACCATGCAACCACTGTCAATTGACTTAAAAACCATCTGGTTCTTGAATTCCCATCAGGAAAGGAAATTAGCCTTACCTGATCGGGCCTACATGTGACTCTAGCTCTACAGCAATGTGGTTGACTCTTAACTGTATTCTGGTAATTAGGGATGGGCAATAAATGCTGACGTAACCAACAGTACCCAAATCCCATTATTAAATCAAAAATGACAAGGTCTCCCCTGGATAAGCTAATGCTAACTGCTAAAACTTGGAGTTAGTCAATTCAAGAAGAAACTGAAAAAAACTGCCATTTTAAAAGGGGTATAAGGGGGTTTCATAGCACAATGGGTAGTGACCTGAATGCAAACTCCACATTTAGATCCCACTCTAGGGCATGATGGCCAAAGTAGGGGGAGGGGGGTGCATTCATAACGTGGCTAATCAGGTTAAGGATCAACTTGTAAATTCTTCCAACACATGGAAATGGCAGATAGTAAAGCAGAAAAAACTCTGGTAGCCGTGATAGTTAACACAGTGAAGCCTCTTTTCATCACTATTCACAGTTTCACATTTCGACATGCATGAATGCAAATGTGGGCTCCTTGTGTGCAGTGTAACAGTTCACACAGGAATATGGAGACAGAGAAACTTGGACTGAGGTCCAGAACATTTAAACTATGAGATGAGTGAACTGGTTTATCTCTTCTCTCCTTGCACCCCAAACAGCAAATACACTTAAAATATTTTACTGGCTGTAAATTGCTTCGAGACATCTCAAAGTCTCAAAGGGTGCTACTGAAAGGCAAATTTGTATTTAGAGTAATAAAGTCATAGAGATGTACAGCATGGAAACAGCCCCAGGGTCTAATTCGTCCATGCTGACCAGATATCCTAACCTAATCTAGTCCAATTTGCTAGTACTTGGCACATATCCCTCTAAGGTAAAAACAATGACTGCAGATGCTGGAAACCAGATTTTGGATTAGTGGTGCTGGAAGAGCACAGCAGTTCAGGCAGCATCTGAGGAGCAGTAAAATCGAATTTTCGGGCAAAAGCCCTCATCAGGAATAAAGGCAGAGAGCCTGAAGCGTGGAGAGATAAGCTAGAGGAGGGTGGGGGTGGGGAGAAAGTAGCATAGTGTACATCGCCAGACCACAACAACACGACGGTTGGAGGAAGAGCGCCTCATCTTCCGCCTAGGAACCCTCCAACCACAAGGGATGAACCCGGATTTCACCAGTTTCCTCATTTCCCCTCCTCCCACCTTGTCTCAGTCAAATCCATCGAACTCAGCACCGCCTTCCTAACCTGCAATCTTCTTCCTGACCTCTCCGCCCCCACCCCAGTCTGATCTATCACCCTCACCTTAACCTCTTTCCACCTATCGCATTTCCGACGCCCCTCCCCCAAGTCCCTCCTCCCTACCTTTTATCTTAGCCTGCTGGACACACTTTCCTCATTCCTGAAGAAGGGCTTATGCCCGAAACATCGATTCTCCTGTTCCCTGGATGCTGCCTGACCTGCTGCGCTTTTCCAGCAATACACTTTCAGCATAGTGTACAATAGGTGAGTGGGGGAAGGGATGAAGGTGATAGGGAGGAGGGTGGAGTGGATAGGTGGAAAAGAAGATAGGCAGGAAGGACAAGTCATGGGGACAGTGCTGAGCTGGAAGTTTGGAACTAGGGTGAGGTGGGGAAGGGGAAATGAGGAAACTGTTGAAGTCCACATTGATGCCCTGGGGTTGAAGTGTTCCGAGGCGGAAGATGAGGCGTTCTTCCTCCAGGCGTCTGGTGGTGAGGGAGCAGCGGTGAAGGAGGCCCAGGACCTCCATGTCCTCGGCAGAGTGGGAGGGGGAGTTGAAATGTTGGGTCACAGGGCGGTGTCGTTGATTGGTGCAGGTGTCCCGGAGATGTTCCCTAATGCGCTCTGCTAGGAGGCGCCCAGTCTCCCCAATGTAGAAGAGACCACATCGGGAGCAATGGATACAATAAATGATATTAGTGGATGTGCAGGTAAAACTTTGATGGATGTGGAAGGCTCTGTTAGGGCCTTGGATGGAGGTGTGGGCGCAGATTTTACAGTTCCTGTGGTGGCAGGGGAAGTAGCCAGGATGGGAGGGTGGGTTGTAGGGGGGGGCATGGACCTGACCAGGTAGTCACAGAAGGAGCGGTATTTGCGGAAGGTGGAAAGGGGTGGGGGGGTAAATATATCTCTGGTGGTGGGGTCTTTTTGGAGGTGGCGGAAATGTCGGCAGATGATTTGGTTTATGCGAAGGTTGGTAGGGTGGAAGGTGAGCACCAGGGGCGTTCTGTCCTTGTTACGGTTGGAGGGGTGGGGTCTGAGGGCGGAGGTGTGGACGAGATGCGTTGGAGGGCATCTTTAACCACGTGGGAAGGGAAATTGCGGTCTCTAAAAAAGGAGCCATCTGATGTGTTCTGTGGTGGAACTGGTCCTCCTGGGAGCAGATACGAAGGAATTGGGAATACGGGATGGCATTGTGGGAAGAGGTGTAATCCAGGTAGCTGTGGGAGTCGGTGGGTTTGTAAAAAATGTCAGTGTCAAGTCGATTGTCATTAATGGAGATGGAGAGGTCCAGGAAAGGGGAGGGAGGTGTCAGAGATGGTCCAGGTAAATTTAAGGTCAGGGTGGAATGTGTTGGTGAAGTTGATGAATTGCTCAACCTCCTCACGGGAGCATGAGGTGGCGCCAATGCAGTCATCAATGTAGCGGAGGAAGAGGTGGGGAGTGGTGCCGGTGTAATTACGGAAGATCGACTGTTCTACGTAACCAACAAAGAGACAGGCATAGCTGGGGCCCATACGTGTGCCCATGGCTACCCCATTGGTCTGGAGGAGTGGGAGGATTCGAAGGAGAAATTGTTAAGAGTGAGGACCAGTTCGGCCAAACAAATGAGAGTGTCGGTGGAAGGGTACTGTTGGGGACATCGGGAGAGGAAAAAACGGAGGGCTTGGAGGCCCTGGTCATGGCGGATGGAGGTGTAGAGGGATTGGATATCCATGGTGAAGATGAGGCGTTGGGGGCCGGGGAAACAGAAGTCTTGGAGGAGGTGGAGGGCGTGGGTGGTGTCTCGAACGTATGTGGGGAGTTCCTGGACTAGGGGGGATAGGACAGTGTCGAGGTAGGTAGAGATGAGTTCAGTGGGGCAGGAGCATGCTGAGACAATGGGTCGGCCAGGGTGGTCAGGCTTGTGGATGACAATGGGTCGGCCAGGGTGGTCAGGCTTGTGGATGACAATGGGTCGGCCAGGGTGGTCAGGCTTGTGGATGACAATGGGTCGGCCAGGGTGGTCAGGCTTGTGGATGACAAGCCCTTCCTATTCATATACTCATCCAGATGCCTTTTAAATGTTGTAACTGTTCCAGCCTCCACCACTTCCTCTGGCAGCTCATTGCATGCATGCACCACCCTTTGAGTGAAAAAGTTGCCCCTTAGGTTTATTTTATACCTTTCTCCTCTCACCCTAAACCTATGCTCTAGTTCTGGACTTCCCCACTGCAAGGAAAAGACCTTGTCTATTTACCTCGTCCATGCCCCTCATGGTTTTATAAACCTCTATAAGGCCAGGTGGACGTGATCTTTGCGAACTTCAGAAGGCATTCAACAAGGTTCTACATGGTAGACTGGTTAGCAATGTTAGGTCCCATGGAATACAGGGAGAATTAGCCATTTGAATACAGAACTGGTTCAAAGGTAGAAGACAGAGGGTGGTGGTGTAGGGTTGTCTTTCAGACTGGAGGCCTGTGACCAGTGGTGTGCCACAAGGATCAGTGCTGGGTCCACTACTTTTCATCATTTATATAAAAGATTTGGGTGTGGATATAGGAGGTATAATTAGTAAGTTTGCAGATGACACCAAAATTGGAGATGTCGTGGACTGCGAAGAAGGTTACCTCAGGGTACAACGGGATCTTGATCAGATGGGCCAATGGGCCGACGAGTGGCAGATGGTGTTTAATTTAGATAACAGTGAGATGCTGTATATTGGAAAGGCAAACTAGAACATGGTAAGGTCCTGGGAGCTTTGCTGAATAAAGAGCTCTTGAGTGCAGGTTCATAGCTTCTTGAAAGTGGAGTCGCAGGTAGATAGGATAATGAAGAAGGCATTTGGTATGCTTTTCTTTATTGCTCAGAGCATTGAATATAGTACAAGACATTGGTTAGACCACTTCTGGAGGACAGTGCGCAATTCTGGTCTCCCTCCTATCAGAAGAATAGGAAAGCTGTGAAAGTTGAAAGTGTTCAGAAAAGATTTACAAGGATGTTGCCAGGGTTGGAGGATTTGAACGAAAGGGAAAGGCAGAATCGGTTCTTTATTTTTTTAAAAGAATTTCTCTTCACAGGAGAATTACTGAATCATTGGTGCTGACTGATAATTGGAGAGGGAGGTTTGAACTTGAGGGGGAAAAGATTGTGCAATAACAGGGCCAGTACTTGTATCGAAAACTAAACTAGGGACTGTACATATTTTGAATAAATAAAAATAATCCCCCCACTTATTCCCTATTTGTCTATCCGAATCTGTCATCATTCATAAACTTCATAATCATAAAGATGCAATTTGTAAATAACCCCCAGGTTCCAGATCCCATCAAAACAGTTTTAGTTTCAGTTCCTCAAATTAATGATCAAACCTCAGTGTACAGTGACATTTCAAAATTTGTGGTTGCCAAGAAACGTGGAAGGATTGTAAACTGTGGGAAGAATGATACAGAACTTAAAAAGGATATGGACAAGTTGGTGGAGCAGGCAGGCAGTTGGCAGTTGAAGAATGATACCGTGAAATGTGAAGTAAAGAGGAAGAATGCAGAGCGACAAAACAAAAAGGTTACTATAGTAGGGAATCTGCAGGAGTAGAGGGACTTGGATCTTATCATGGGGGTCTGGGCAAATTGAATAGGGAGAAACTGTTCCCACTGTTGGAAGGCTCGAGAACCAAAGGGCATGCATTTAAGGTACAAAGAGTCATCTGGATTCAACGTTGACTTGCTGTCTCTCCATGGATCCACCTGACCTGCCGTGATTGCCAACATTTTTTGTTTCCAGTACCAATTCCAGCATCTGCAGTAATTTGCTCTTACATTGGATTTAAAGTAATTGATGAAAGAAACAATGGGGAGGTGAGGTGAATTGTTTGCACACAGTGAGTGGTTAGGATTTCAAATCTGTTGCTTAAGAGTGGGATGTAGTTCAGTTGAAGTATTTAGAGTCATACAGCACGAAAACAGACCCTTCAGTCCAACTCATCCATGCTGACCAACTTTCCCAAATTAAACTAGTCCCATTTCCCTGAGTTTGGCCCAATTCCATTTAAACCTTTTCTATTCATGTACCTGTCCATTTAAGTGTTGTAACTGTACCTTCATCTACCACTTCCTCTGGCAGTTCATTCCACATACAAGCCAATTGGGTCATTCTCTGAAAAAGAAAAATCTGCAGGGCTTTGGGGAAAAGATAGTGAAGTGGCATTAGGTGAATTGTTGTTTCGGAGGATCAGCACAAATACAATGGCCTCTTTTAGTATTGTAATTATTTTGACAATTCCATGATTCATTATAACTTAGCACTGATCTATTTCCCCAAATTCAGTGCTGGATTGTCAATCAGGGAGCAGGGACCAAAAATGGGTTCAATCTCTGGACTCCCAAACTAGACAGAAGCCTTATGCATGTTCACTGAAATTTTGAACACTGCATCCAATTAAAAGCCAAGGAAGGTCAGACCCTCCATCTGATCAGGTCTGATGAGAGGGACTGCTCCCACTCCTAGAGCATTAATAGACAAGCCAGGGTCACTAAGAGATTAGCAGCCTCACCAGCTAAGACTCCAAAAAGCTTAGAACCCCCCTAATTGACAACGTTTTGGGATTATGGCTGGGAACTGACTTCCAAACTAGAACCGACGCATTTAAAAATCCAGCTCAAGGCCTGCTCACCCATCATCAGTCTGCTGCCTTGGATTCAAGACCCCAAAGACTTTGTTCACATCCAAATCATTTGCCTAAATGACGAAAAGCAGTGGACCCAGCACTTATCCTTGTGGCACACCGCTTTTGGCACGCGATTTGTTGTGTGAATGTGCAAGGTGCTATTTTCAGAATGAAACCAAAGCCATATCTGCCCTTAAAACAGAAATTGCTGGAATACCTCAGCAGGTCTGGCAACATCTGGGGAGAGAAAGCAGAGTGAATGTTTTGAGTCCAATGACCCTTCTTTATATTTGCCCTAAGAGCTGGGTATTAAAACCCAGCTATTTTTAGGAAGAGCATTGGGTTTCCCTGGTGGTCTGGCCCATATTTTAATCCCATCCAACATTTCTAGAATGGGGATATCTGGTTGTTAACGTGTGTTACCAGTTTTGTGGAAGCTTGTTATCTACGTACAAGGTGAATGCTGTTTTTCTATCCATTACAACAATGACCACACTTCAAATATTTCACTGGGTGTGAAACAATTTGGGACATTGAAATCATAAAAGGTGTTGTAAAAGTATGTCTTTTGCATTTCTTTGATTGCTATAGCAGTACCATCAGAACCATTTGAATGCAAACTGCAAATCCTATGCAAGTGTTCCCATTCACTGAAAAGATTTTTTATTTTATAGAGAAATTGCCAAGATAGTGTGACACATGGAAAACTTGATTTTCCTTAATTGGCTGTGAACTGCTTTGGGATGTCCCAAATTAGTGAAAGGGGCTATATAAATGCAAATCTACTCCTGGTTAACCATCTTTTATTATGCCCAAAGCAGATAATGTAGTATCACCAGCACCTCTGCATACTGTCCATTTGATCATGCTGCCCTTGGAACAACTGCTGATGCCTGTGCAAACTGATAATTTCACAATGCAGTAATGGTATGTACAATACAGGCTTTGAATAACCCTGATTTTTTTAAGTTAATATTGCAATCAACTCCCTCCCATCAGTCCATTCTAGCTGAAAGCTTATGAAAATGGTATATTGAACATCCAGAACTCCAATGGTTTGAGGAATATGGAATGAGCTGCCAGAAGAAGTTGTGGAGGCTGGTACAATTGTAACATTTAAAAGGCATGTGGATGGGTGTATGAATATAAAGGGCTTAGAGGCATATGGGCCAAATGCTGGTAAATGGAATTAGATTAGGTCAGGATAGCTGGTCGGCATGGACGAGTTGGACCAAAAGGTCTGTTTCCTTGCTGTATATCTCTATGACTGCCTATAACAGGAATCAACCAATTTGGCTCTTCAAGTCTGCAGACCTTTTTTGTATTAACCATGGTTGTTATATCTTTTCAATCCAGATTCTGTAGAATTCTTTGTCTGTCCATTGTACCCATTAGTTTCCAACTTTAACCTTTTTCCTAATGTTCCACGTAATTTAATTAATTGTGTATTTTTTGTCACTCAATTTCAGACATATTCCATTCAGTCATTTTCTTACCTCCTATTCACTACATATTAGTATATTAATTCACTGTTCAGTTAGTGATGGAACCTGATAGTGAGGGACAAAGCCAAACATTTGTGAGAATCATTCTTTACTATCTGCTAGATTAAGTATTTGTAATTGCATTGGCTGTGGGGAAATTTGCTAAAATGGACCTCATTATATCCGTGTCATGTGCCACAGTGACATTGTCCCTACCTCAGGGCCAGATATTCTGATTAGAGTCCCATCTGCACAGAGGTGTGATACAACATGTCCAAACGTGTAGATTAAAAACAGATTTAGGAGAGGATTAGGGAAACAAAGTGAGGTGGGATTACCCCTGCTCACCATTATACAGGCTGCAGGAAAGTGTTGTATTAGACTAGATACAGGACAGAATTAGTCTGATTGCACATTCGTCAAATGGCCATTCAAATGTACAAGTTAAAATATAAAAACAGGCCACTTTGTCCATTTAATCTGTCAGCCCTTACTTCCCATACAACTGAAAGTCTTCATCACATTTAGCTGCCCTGTTACAATTACCACACTTTTCTGGGTTTTCGTTTTTCGTTCTTAGGATATTGGCATCATTGCCAAAGTCTGCATTTGTTACCCATCCCAACTGCTGTTGACTTGAGCAGCTAGATGTTTCAGATGGCATTTAAACGTCGACATTGTTGTGGGCCTAACTTCACGTGTAGGTCCAACCAGATAAGGAAGGCAGATTTTCCTTGAGGGCATTAGTGAACCCGAGGGGCTTTTACAATAATTGATGATAATGGTCATGGTCACCATTGCAAAGACTAGCTTTCAGTAATAGTTGTAAAGTCACCATAATCCCAGAAGGATGCTCACTGATTAGAGGGACATGACTGGTGGTAGTTTTAACCTCAGTCACCTCGCCTTAGGTGAGGGGAGAGATTGAAAATGGAACTCATTTGTAGTAACCTCAGCTGGTGTGGGAATTAAACCCATGCTGTAGCCATCACTCTGCATCACAAACCAGCCATTCAAATCAACTGACCTAGCCAATCAGGATATGGGAAATGTGCAGCAAGGTTGAGTTGAAACCAAAGATCAGGCAGTGTGGATTGAATGGTCCACTCCTGCTCCTATTTCTTGTGTTCAATCCACATTTAATAATAGAAATTAATTTGGATTTCAGCAGCTGCTGTGGTGGGATTTGAACCCATGTTCACACACCATTAGCCTTGATCATGGCTTACCAGTCCAGTGACATGGCAGAGCTTGCCCCAAGGTCAGAATGGCCTATCCTGCTTCAACACCATATTGTACTATCTCCCCACTAGTTTACCTGTTCAATTGATTCTTTGTTTACATTGGAGGTGTCTTGACTATTGTAAGATTTCCAGCAGAATAGGTAAAATCAGGTAACAGAAATTGGCATCACCCATGCAGAAATATCCAGAGAAGGTCACTGTTTTGAGGGAAATAGAGAGCAATAGGGAAAGGGCAAAGTTTATGTATTGACAGCTGATGTCATGTGCATTAAATGACCTTATAAATATCCTACATAAATTCACTAAATTCCCAGAATTAGAATTATTTTCATTTATTTTGGAAAAAAATAAATTTGAACTTCTCTTCAACAGAAAAGACATATATAAAACATAATAGATAAACATATGTACAATTCTCTTAAATATACACTATATACAAAATAAAATTAGAAAAAGTATATTTCATTTTGTATGTATATCAAAAATTCTTAAATTATAAAATATTAAAATAACATTGGCTTGACTTTGAAACAGAACTGCAATAATCTTTCATGTTTTGCTAATAAAAAGTCCTTCATAATGAGACACAATACATTCCCATATTTGACTATATATAGAATAATAAATGGGTCGGCAGCATTTTCCATTGACAAATGCAAAAGATGTCCTGGATCACAGTTTCTCAAACAGGATTTGTTAGTCTGAACTGTGAGAATGAAAAACTGCCTTCAGCTCAATTTTCCACAATTTTGTCATCTGTAATGTATAATGTGCTTGGCTGGTGTTCTACTGCAAGCTTTGTTGGTCATGTGGAGAAGACACTGGTCCAATGCAGAAAGAACAGCATTGACCTAAAGCATAACAGCCCTGCCAGACTAGGGGTGGACTGTTGTGATTACTCTGCCACTTGGATTCACTGCTTCTTGCAGAGTGGAACAGCACACATTACAATATAGATCCTATGAAGAATTCTTCACCATAACTGGTTCAAAAGGTCCTGCCTTTTTTTCATTCCACCCACCCCATCTTCAGTCCTTGGCATGCAGATATTTTTCAGGATGACTTTGCTATTGAAAATAGTGCAAAGATTTCGCAGCTTTCAGAGAGATGTCAGCAGGCATTCTTCATTATCCAGAAGCCAGGTACAAAAATCTTTTTATACATATACACACACGCGCACAAGCGTGTGCGCGCGCACACACACACACACACATACACACACATACTCTCTTAAAAAAAACACAATAAGAGGTTATCCATTCCAAAACAAAATAAAGAGCAGCATGAATAAATATTAAATACAGGAATATAAACCCCGTAATGTCCATTAAATCTGTAAACATTCAGAGACAGGGGAAGCTTGAATATCTACGTCTGAGGAGATGGAAGTTCATACCTGTGGAAGAGAAGGAAAAGATAAAATGATGAGACTGTGCAATGCTAGAGATTCTTGCTCGACCTCATGTCCCTTACCTCCAACTCCAGGAGCAGCTGAGACTTACCTCAGTTGCAAATATGCATGGTTCCACTCGTTCAGACATGATATACATTGGATGGTACAATCCCTCCTTCTGAAATGGTATTGATGGTTTGGAGATTGATAGGCATTCAGATTTCTTACTGAAATGGAAAGTGATTGGAAAAAATGGAGACTCATTAGATTTCCATTGGCTGCTACCATACAAAACGTTTGACATTATCTAAGCATCAGGAACAATGTTGAAGTATACTTAAGCACAGAACTCACTTTACAATGTTCTTTCTGGAAGCCTCCTGCTCCTTCAGTTCCCCAGCCAGATTATAATCCATTGAATGAAGTTTCTGTTTGCAGTTAAATTTATCACTCAAACAATCGCTGCTGAGTTCAGCATCTTTGTTGGAGACCTTGAACTGTCCAGTGGAGATGATGAAGGCCTCCTTCTCTTTCTGGTAATCTGACAAGTTGTTGATGGTCTCCAGGTCATTGCGCACAGCATTCCGACTCTCCTGGCTTTTCCGGAGATGCTTCAGAATGACCACAGCAGCAAACACCACCAGGGTGAGGGTGACAAGGCCCAAAGCAAAAGAGATGGCAAGGGCCACAGAGAATGGATTCTCCTCATCGGACGGGCTGGTGGGCTTCACACGAAACTCACAGTTGGACCCCATAAATCCAGTTGGGCACTCACAGACATGGCCGGTGTAATGCGTGTAACAGATGCCTTTATTTCTACATGGGTTGCTGCTACAGGCATCCATTCGAATGCTGCAGTCCTTCCCACCATATCCAAGAGTGCAGCTACAATTGAAGGAGTTGACGCCGTCAATACAGGTGCCGCCATTGGCACATGGGTTCTTGGCACAATCGTCCATGTTGATCTTGCACCTTGGGCCAGTGAACCCTGTCCGGCAGCGGCAGATGACACTCCGACCAATGTCCAAGCAGTATCCTTTTTAACAGGAAGTGTGAGTTAGAGCGACAAAAACATAAAGCAGGTAGATTTGGGTATGGCAAAGAGTACAGAGCAGGGATGGGAAACAAATGATCGATTCCAACACTTACCATTTCCACATGGATTGTTGATACAGCGGCCAATCTTCTTCTCGCAATTGGAGCCAGTGAAGCCAACCGGGCAATGGCAGCTATAGCCCCCATGTGATTTCTCAGTGCAGGAGCCACCATTAAAACACGGTGCATCAGCACATGTCATAGCACTGATCCCACAGTTCTTGCCATAGAATCCTTGGGGGCAGGTGCATGTATAATTGTTCTCTAGGTCCTACAAGATTTTCATAAACAGAGAAAGACAATATAACTAAGCCATTCATTTCAAAATCCAAGATAATTGGGCAGGTGATTTCATTCCAATTCAGCAGTTGGGGAAAGAAAGAGGCAGCAAGCCATCTGATTCATGTTTAACTCAAGGATGCAAAGTGATCTTGATAGAAACACAAAACTACCACCTCTTGTCAATCTTAAGCCTACACCGTATGGCTTATTGGCAGAGTTGTTCATAGGACAATACAGAGCCAATGAGACCGAGAAGGTACTGAGTACAGTTGTAGGTCTGTGTTGAATTATTTGATTGATCATTAGAAATACTATAAGGGAAGAGTTACTGTCCGTACAGCAGAATGAGAAATGGAGTGAACACTAGAGGAAGGAAAGATCATTTACATTTACAGAAGGCAAAAGAGAAGTGGAAATGGTTGGGTCCCAGTGATACTCCAGGTCGACTCTCACAAAGTGGTTGCTCTGAAATTTGAAGCAGAGTCTGATGTACACGTTTAGAAAAAACAGGTCCAGAATTTCAATATAAATAGAAAATACCGGAGATATTTCTCAATGTAAAAGTGGAGAACAGAGACCCAAAACATGCATTAACCACATGCTATACATTACCTGGGATCTTTCACTCATGTTGTAATCATCAACCTGTGGTCCTTTAACTGATCACAGATCCTTAGTTCATGGTATAGCCGAACGAGGGCTATTGCATTTCCTGTATCATAACCAACTAGGATCATTAGCTTTCCTTAACCATACCCAATCCCAGAAGATATCAACCATTCCTGGGCCTGATCCAAGGTTATTTAACCCTTCCCATAAATAATCTGGGATCATCAACCCTTCCTGTACTGTACAATGTTGTGGAAACATTAACACTCCCACTACCTAATGTGGAGCCTTTAAGCCTTCCTCTACCCAACGCAGGGTCATCAATCCTTCCAATGCCTGACTTGGGGTCAGCAACACTTTCTGTACCTAACCTGGGTCGCTAACCCTTCCTGTGCCTGACTTGGCATCATCACCCCCTTCCTGTGCTTGATTCATGTTAATTGACTTTTCCTGTACCTGACAAGAGGTCATTCACCTTTCCTATACCTGAGCCAGACTCATTAACCCCCGTACCCCCTATACACCTTATTTGGGATCATTAAGACAGACCGTATCCAACCCAGGAATCATTAACCCACCCTGCACCCAATCTAAGTCCATTAACCCTTCCTGTATTTGACCCAAGATGCTTAACTCTGTCTTGTCCTTGCAATGGTGGTAGTGGACAATAGATGCCTACAGCAGGATCATATCCGCTTCCCATCAGCAATTTGCGTCATCTTGGCAGCCAAAACAAAAAGACAATAAGCAGACCTAAACAGACGGTGGTTAATAAGGGACCTGTGATCAGAAATCTGCAGCACGTTAAACATTCAGGAGACTTTATTCACACTGGTCACTGATTTTTGAACACAAGCTGCCCTTGATATTTTTGTTTGCATGAGGAAGTGAGCAAGAATTTTTTCTTATGATTTACAAATCTCAATGAATTAGACCTCGAACAATAAAGTCTGATGTTTTGATTAATAAACACACAAACCATTTTACTAAGCCACGCAGAACTTAATAGTTGAGTCGCTGCTGAATTAAGTGACCATTCCCAGATCAAAAGTAGGGTCTCCAAAATTAGTCTTGAAACCTCTACAATAGCAGAGGATGTCAAACTGTAGTGTAACTGAGAAAGGTAGCAAAATGGTTGTTTGCGGTATGTAAATCAGAAACCTAAGATACAAGTTCAAATCTCACCAGGGAGTTGGGAAATTTAAATTCATTTAATTAACTGAATCTGGAATCGAAGTCTATTATCAATGAATGAATATATAACTAACCTATTGTAAAAATTGAAAGAAAATAGTGCAGGTGCAGGAAACCTGAAATAAAATCAAAGTGTGGTCAAGATTTGGCAGGTCTGGTAGCAATGGTGGACAGAGAAAAGAGAGCTAACATCTCAGTTAATGGAACAAAAGAGAGAGAGAGAGATGAAAATGTATGAAACCCATCAGATTTCCAATTTCCTTCAGTTCTAAAGAAGTGTCATTTAGATTTAACTGTAACTCTTTCTCTCCACTGAGGCTGCTGGGCCTGCTTAGTTTCTCCAGCCCTTCCTGTCGCAAAAATGAACCTGGTTCATTGTGGAAGGAAATCTGCCATGCTTACCTAATCTTTGCCCTTTAACATGCCCTCTGAAATGACCTAGCAAGACACTGCCATATCTAATTGCTACAACATTATATCATTGTAATAAAACCATGTGAATCATCAAAAAACCAAAACATCACATTCAGACATGACAAAGGCGCACCATGTCTAGTCAACCCTGCAACATCCTCCTCATTAACAGTATAGAATCATAGAATGCTTACAGTAAACTAGGATGCCACTCAACTTAAGTCCATTCTCTACAAGAAATTAGCTGCTGACGTTACCTTTTCATCAGAGCCCTGTTTCTATTAAGGTAACAATCTTTTAAAAGCTGTAACTGAATCTGCCCCCACCACATTCTCAGTATCACACATTATCAATACACTGTGGAAAAAGAATTACCTGTCGCTGATGGCTTTTTTTGCCATTAGCCTTGAATCCTTCAGTATTTCTCTCTTCTGTCCACCTGATGATTTTGAATACCTGTTAAATCTCCTCTCCACCTTTTCCAGAAAGAACAAAAACCTCAACTTCTCCAATCTATCAAAGTAACCGAATTCCCTCATCACTGGAACCATCTTTTTGCACACTCGATAATGCCTTTCCAACCATCCAAAAGTCAGTGCCAAAAACTAGACATAATACCACAGTTGAGGCTGAGACAATGCTCAGTACAGGTTCATCAAAAATTATTTACTTTTACAAACACTGTCTCTATTTGTAAGTCTTTGTTAACTGCTTTCTCAGTCTGACTTGCTTTCTTCAATGATTGGTACAATATACTCCCAAGATCCCACTTTTTAGAATTGTATCCTTTATTTTATGTTATTTCATTGTTCTTCCTACATACTGCACATATTTAAATTGTATCGGCCACACCTTTGCCAATTCTGCCAGTTTGTTTAAATCACCTCATCAACCTCTTCATAGTTCAAAATGCTTCCTTATTTTGTGTCATCAGCAGATTGTGAAATTGTGTTCTGTGCACCCAAGATGAGATTGTTAACATGGATCGAATACAGTATACTATATATTTGAGGACCTAAGCCTAACCTCCTAGAGTTGTCCTACAGACTAGTCAAGCAACAGCCCAACAGTCATACTCTCAGAAGCATAAATATCTGCAACACAGTCAAAACAACCACCTGACTATTATAATCTCATAATGGTCACCCATTCCCTTTCTGCATGTATGGTATGACCACCTCACTATCAACAATGCTGACCCAGACATCACCATCTTTGGGTTTGCTCTATCCCACAAGAGATGATGATACAGTGGTATGCAGTCTGGAGGAATTTCTTTGGGTGTCCACAACATTGACTCCACAGCAATGGCATCAGGCTGGCTTGGGCAAGGAAACCATCCTCCATGTATCACTACTTCTTCATGTTGAACATCATTTTGAAGATTAACTGACAGTGATAAGGTCACAGAATGCACTCAGGGTGAAGGAACATCATTCTCCATCACCAAGGTTGCTTAGTAGCAACACTACCAACCAAACCAGCCAGCTCCTGATGGACATAGCTGCTAGAATGGGCCTGTGGCAGATAGTGAGGAAACTGAGGAGAAAACCTACTTGTATTTACCAATTCGTCCATTGCAGGTGCATCTGTCCATGAAAGTAATGGCAGGAGACAAAGTTCGATTGCATTTCATTTCTGAGGACCTTCTACATTATGTTGTAAGCTACTCTCACCAAACCAAATTGGATAGTTTTCAAGCAGATCTAGCATCTAAATACTAGGCATCTATGAGATACTGTGGGCCCTCAGCAGCAGCAGAATGTATTCAATCTGTAACTTGATAGCCTGGAATATATCTCACTCCAAGCCAGGAAATCAACTGAGTGAAGGTATAACACAGGATTATGTATGTGCTAAATAGTGGAAGTAGCATGTGATGAACACCATAACCAACGGATTAAATCAGCACCCTGTAATTTTGCCACATTCAATGTTAGAGGTGCCCCATGTACAAGTTTGAAAGATAGGGCTGAAATGTTTGCATCCCTTTCAGCCAAACATGCCAAGTGGATGATCCGTCTGGAGTTGCCCACCATTATTGAAGCCAGACTTCAATAAATCTGATCCATTCCACATAATGTAGTACTGAGGAGTTATGCTACAGAACTAATCATGCCCATAGCTGAGTTGTTCCAGTACAGCTGCAATACTGATTAACCTGAAAATATGGAAAATTGCTCAGGCATGTCCTGTACACAAAATGCAGGACAAATCCGACAAGAGCCCAGAAGTCTATTCTCAGTCTAGGTGTTGTCTACAGTGCTATCAAGCAGCTCTTCCTCAGCAATAACCTAATGCTAGATTTGGTTTCTGTAGGTACCTGACCTCACTACTGATGTTTTTAATCTACCTGTTCAGAAGTGTTATTTTAAATCACCAGAGCTGACAGGACTGGGGACTCGTGCCTCCTGGCTCAGAAATAATGTACATTATCACTGTACCAGAAGAGACCCTCTGACCTCATTATGTTCTTAGTCCAAATATGGACAAAAGAACTGAACTCCAGAGGTGATCCAAGAGTGACTGTCTTGACATCAAGACAGCATTTGACCAAGTATGGTATCTAAAGGCCCTAGAAAAAGCTGGGGGGAGCTGTCCACTGGTTGGCACTATTCCTAGCACAAAGGGAAATGAAGGGCATCTCTGCAGGAGTTCGTCGGGATTGTGTTCCAGCTAACCATCTTCAGCAATTCATCAACGGCCTTCTACTCTCTGACATTGAAGCAGTGTCCCCACAGGCAGCAAGACCAAGCCCATAGTGTCAGGCAATGACCATCTCCAAAAGACATGGATTGCAGCAGGTCAGGACAGCAGCTCACCACCGCCTTCTCAAGGGCAGTTAGTGATGGGCAATAAATACGGCACAGCTGGTGATGCCCACATCCCACAAGTGAATAATTAAAAAGGGACGGTGTTGTAATCAGCATTCCTTGACATTCAATTGCATGATCATAGGTGAACCGTCCATCAACATCCTAGGCATCACCACTGACCAGAAGGTTAACTGAACCAGCTATATAGTTACTATGGAAATAACAGCAGGTCACTGGCTTTGAATTCTGCAGTAAGTGACTCACCTCCTACCTCCCCAAAGATGTTCTCAAGTTGGGAGTGTAATAGAATACTTCCCACTTGACAGGATGAATATAACTCAAACAAAATTCAAGAATCTAAGCATTATCCACGACTAGGCATTCCACTTATTCAGCATCCCATCTGTTACCTTAAACATTCACTTTCTGCACTATTGGGCACAGTGGTAGGTTTGTGGACATCTACAAGACAAACTCATCAATCTCCTTTAACAGCACATTCCAAACCCACCACCTGTTGCCCTAATTAGAGATAGCAATAAATGCTGAACCATCCAGCAACACCCAATTCCATAAAAGATTTAAAAAATTAAAATTCATGTTTACTTCTGGAAGTTTAATTCGTTGATCAGTACTTCAGTGCATCAATGTGTGAGCACAAGTCTGATCTTCTACTGCCACGGAGTTCCTGACCTAAGGTGCAGCTGAAAAAACTTCTCTGTAAGGAATGGTGATAAATTAGGTGAGTGGCAGACTGTTCTCCTGAGGGTCTTCCTGGGCTTGGGTCGTGAAGCAGAAGAGAAAGCTGAGAAAAGGTAAGGGAGCAGTAACATTAACCAGCTGAGGGCATGACATGTTATTAGAAGCATAAAGGGAGAGGCAGTATACCAATAGTTAGGAAAGAAGCAGAAATAGCAGGGGGCTTGAGCATCAAGATGGTCACATAGATAGAGAAAGGGGAATGACATCTTAGAAACATTCAAGAAGATGTTAAATTTATATCAGTGGAACACAGGTAAAGATGTAGATTAATGGGAACATTGAATTTGGGTCAATCATGGTATGGTGCAAGATTGGGTAGCACAGTTTTGGATAAATGGAAGGGTAAGAGTGGAGGTAGAGAGGCAAAGACTGCACTGGAATTGATGAATCCAGAGATGCAAAGGGATGGATGAGGATTTTGAGCAAAATCAAAAGCAGGAGTAAACCATTCAGCCCCTCCAGCCTGTACTGCCATTCAATAGGATCATGACTCATCAGACTATGGCCTCAACTCTGCATTCCTGCTGATGCTGATAAGCCTTTCACACCCTCATTTGTCAAGGATTCATTAATCCCTGCCTTACAAATATTCAGTGACC
Source organism: Chiloscyllium plagiosum (assembly GCF_037043375.1). Classification (NCBI taxonomy): domain Eukaryota; kingdom Metazoa; phylum Chordata; class Chondrichthyes; order Orectolobiformes; family Hemiscylliidae; genus Chiloscyllium; species Chiloscyllium plagiosum. The sequence goes on along the minus strand of NW_028270185.1, from coordinate 20,102,413 downwards.
CTCTTTCTACTCCTCTTCCAGAAAGCGAGTCCCCCAGAAGGTAACTGGAGATAGGGGGAATATGAATGATGGGAATTGACAGTTTTTAGATGGAAAGAGTAAGATAAGTACAGTAACAAGATATAATGCCTCAGAGATTCAACCTTTGTTCTATCCTGAAGTCATTTTTTATGCTGTTAAATGCTGGAATGGTCACATGTATTACATATTCCCCAGTTAATCCATCAGTTGTACAACTTGGGCAGTTGTAAAGCCTCTAGTAAGTGTGAAGTTAACTGAATACCAGACCAGGTGGTAATAGTCAGTTCCCTTCCTTGAAAGCCAATGGTCAATCAAATAGATTCATGTGACAATCCAATAGTTTTTCCCTGAAGTCAGTGTCAGGTTTGAGGTCACAACTCCTGGGTTGCTAGCCATCACCAACATCACTAGACATAAGGAGATCCCCATGCCCAATCACTGTGTGATAACCTGTGCTGGACGTTGTGAGTAAGCACAGGAACAAGCTTAGGATGTTTCTCACCCCTTAGGCTAGGTACTTGCCAACATTCACTTTCCTGGCTCAAGGTGCAGAGCTTGTGGAATCTAAATTTTCTCGTGGGAAAATCAAAAGCACTTATAGCAGTCTTAAAATTAGAACAATGCCATTCAAACCCAAAGTTAGGAAGCACTTTTATTTATGTGGGAGGTATTGGATATCTTCAAAGGAAGCCAATTGGAACTTTCAAGAATGAGATTGATAGATTTTTGTTGCATAAAAATATTGGCAGATATGGAGTTAAGGAGGGGAAGTGAAATAGAGATTCAGATCTCTTAGGATCTGATTTAAAGGCAGAGCAACCTCCACAGTTGGACTGATCCATTTCTATACTTTTACTTTATTCTCTCATGTGATATCGGCATAGCTGGCGAGGTTAGCATTTATTCCCCTGCATCTGAATGGCTTGCCAGACCATTTCAAAGGGCACTTAGGAGTCAACCACATCGCAGTCACATGTCAGCCAGACCAGATAAGGGTCCTTCCCGAAAGGTCATTAGTGAAACACATGGTTTTTAACAACGATCAACAATGATTTCATATTCATTTTACATTATTATGTAGAAACGAAGAAAATAGGAGTAGGAGTGGCCCATTGAGCCTTCTTTACTATTCAATGTGATTGTAGCTGTTCCTATATCTCAACACCAAGCTCAGTTCTTAAAGACCCTAGTGGAGGAGAGGCCAAGAGTAAAGGTGAGAAAATAATTGAAAAAATATCACAAATGGTGATTGTGGATCAAAGCAAAGTTGATTTTTCACGAAATTTAGTTAGTTGTGTCTTTCAGTGTTGTTATTTTATATTTTACTGTTGTTCTGCAATTTGGTAATATAGTGTTTGTGTTTTTGGATTAATAATTTCTAGTCCATGTCTCTGGATACTAGTCCATAGGCATGGACTAGAAATACAACCATCTGAAATCCCACCACAACATCTTGAGAACCAAATTCAGTAATGCAACCAAAAGCTAGGATCAGTAATGATGACCGTAACACTATGGACTGTCACACAGGCTTATTTATGTCCTTTAGGGAATGAAATCTGCCTAACTCTGTCTGGCCCACAGGTGAACCCACACCAATGTGCAACTCTTAACTGCCCTCTAAAATGGCCTCAAAAATAATTTGAAGAAGGGCTTATGCCCGAAACGTCGATTCTCCTGTTCCCTGGATGCTGCCTGACCTGCTGCGCTTTTCCAGCAACACATTTTCAGCTCAAAAATAATTTGGTCATACTCAAGATTCACCACTACCTTCTTAATGGCAATTAGGGATGGGCAACAGGTATTCAGGTTATGGAGTTACAGTCACAGTCAGATCAGCCATGACTTTATCGAATGGCAGCGCAGGCTTAAGGAGCTAAATGACCTGCTCTTGCTCTAAATCACACGCTCATGTGTATATGCAAACCTCATTAATAATGGCACCTTATACCTGTATAGTGTCCTTAATGCAGAGGAGGTCCCAATGTGCTTCTCAGTCACAAGAACAGATATAAAAAGGCACCAAACCAAAGAAGGGGACAACAAGAGGAATGACCAGAACTTTGGTTGGTCTCAAGGAGCAACTTACATAGACGAACAAGAGGTGGAGAAGTTTAGGGAAGCAATTCTAGAGCTTACAAAATGCCATAGCCAGCAATAGTGAGGCAAAGAAAGTGAGACATGCACAAAAGGCCAGAGTCAGGTGTTCCTAAAGGGTTGCAGGACTGGAGGTGGTTCTGTGAACCAAGGGAGTGGTGAATGGATTTGAATTTGTGAATGACACAGCTTTCAATTGCATGTATCATTTAACCAGGTGAAATGTAGATCAGTGAGCATAGGGTAATGTGGAACTTGGTAAAAGGAAGAGTAAGAGGAATAAGGGGTCGGCTAACGAGCCCCTAAACCCTGTTCTGCCCAGTTCAAAGAGATTAAGGCTGATCTGTCACTTGATTTCATACTTACTTTTGCCACTTATCTCTTCATTTCTTTAATTAACACAACTATCACTGTTTGATTTAAAATTAATAATTGATCAAGAGTTAATTGGCATTTGTGGAAGAGAGTTCCAAATATCTATCATCATTGTATGCAAAAAGGTTTCCTGACTTTATTTCTGATAGGTGTGGTTCTACATAAATTTTTCCAATCATGTCCTCTAGTCCTAGCCTTTCCAAGCAACATAAATGGTTCCTAATCTCTCTGTTCTTCTTGACATTGCAATAAAATCACACTTGAATCTTCTACATTTCAGAGGGCACTACCTTGTTTGTGTAATTTCACCTCAAATTAACTTCTGAAGTTCAAATATCATTGTAGTGAATCTACACTGCATTCCCTCCAAAGGTGTAAATACCCTTGCAAGCATGGTGCCCAGAATGCTGTCACTTCTCTAGTTGTGGTGCATCCACGGCTTTGCATTGTGGAAGCATTAATTCTATCCTCTTATGATCTTATACTCCAGAACCACCTGATGAAGGAGCAGCGCTCCGAAAGCTAGTGCTTCTGAATATACCTGTTGGACCATAATCTGGTGTTGTGTGACTTTTAACTTTGTCCATCCCAATCCAACACTAGCACCTCCAAATCATTCTATTCTCTTGTATTCTAATCTCCTACAATTCAATTAACCTTTTTTTCATTATTTTCGGAAGCTCTTCCTTAAATTTTATAACCCGTGCGCTGAGACTGAAACTCTTGTTTTTTCTCTGCTGGTTCTAGATTTTCCTAGTATCCTGTTCTATCATTTTTAAGGTTCAAAGTGAACAGAAGCAGCAGAGATTTGGATGAGCCGAAGTTTATAAATACACTGGAATAGTTGAGTCAGGATCACAAAAGGAAATATGGGATCAGTAGCTCAGCTAGGCGTCAAATAAGATACCAGTAAAGAATTGTATCTTTCAGAGAATGACGATTTGGAGGTGCCGGTGTTGGACTGAGGTGTACAAATTTTAAAATCACACAACACCAGGTTATAATCCAACAGGTTTATTTGGAAGCACTAGCTTTTGGAGCACTGCTCCTTCATCAGGTGGTTGTGGAGTATAAGATCAAAGATTCTGTAAATCCATTTTTTAGATTAGAATCAGTGTGAACAAAGGGGGAACAGACATTCTCACGCAGGGCACCTCACACCTTCAATGCATTATCTGGGCCAACATGAAACCAATTGTTAAAGTTCACTTGAGAATGTAACTTCAAAAAAAGGTTTTACGATTTACATATGAACGAACTGAAACCAACATGTTCATTTTAAAAGATGACAGACCTAACAAACTATCCAGGTCTTTTTCAATATATAATTTCAGTTACATCACACTGTAAACTTTTGCTATAAATTCTGTGTCTTATGATCTTATTCTCCACAACCACCTGATGAAGGAGCAGCGCTCCGACAGCTCGTGCTTCCAAATAAACCTGTTGGACTGTAACCTAGTGTTGTGTGGTTTTTAACTTCAGAGAAGTGAATTCCAAGAGAAGCAGAGGCCAGAAAGGGGATGGAATCAGTGATGAAGGTGGAGGTCGAGTTATTGATCTTCCTGACGCCTAACGAAAAAATTTCACTGGAGAATGTGGACACAAGAAATGTAGATTTTGTCAAACTAAAATAACTTGCCAGAAATAAAGAAATAATTTGCTTTTTGACTTGATAACAATTCATTTATTTTATAAGGTAATTGACTTTATCTTCTGATCTCATCTGGGAGTTGGTGGGCAAACCAGGATTGCCAATCAGTCAACCGAATTGCCTTTCAAGAGGAGAAAAAAGGCTTTGGCTTCCTGTGAAACTTGTGGTCATTAATATGTCAATCAGAAAGCCCAAGGTTTGAGTTTGAGCTCTGATATGCTGAGTTGCCTGATTTCAGCCAGAGTGGCAAAAGCCAAGCTACATATTACATTACATTACTTACAGTGTGGAAACAGGCCCTTCGGCCCAACAAGTCCACACCGACCCGCCGAAGCGCAACCCACTCATTCCCCTACATTTACCCCTTTACCTAACACTACGGGCAATTTAGCATGGCCAATTCACCTGACCTGCACATCTTTGGATTGTGGGAGGAAACCGGAGCACCCAGAGGAAACCCACGCAGTCACGGGGAGAATGTGCAAACTCCACACAGTCAGTCGCCTGAGTCGGGAATTGAACCCGGGTCTCTGGCGCTGTGAGGCAGCAGTGCTAACCACTGTGCCACCGTGCCGCCCACCAAAGATTATCTTCTCTCTTTTTTTGGTAATCTTTCCCAAATTTCTGGTTTACCACTACTCTTTGCCACATTGCATATATTGTCTTTCAATTTGATCATAACCTTAACTTCCATGGTCAACCATAGCTTATCCTTTTCTTCGAATCCTTCTTTCTCACTAGGATATATGAAGTTACTGTGAGCCATTTGTTTTTTTTAAAAGATGTGCCATTGCATCTTTGCTTCTAAACCTGGATATATGGAAGCATCTTTGCTTCCATATATGTAAAGACATACATGGAATATGAAGTTTTGTTTCACTTCCTGCAAGCACATGTTCAGTTCCACAGGTGACAATCAAACTCTTAACACCTTGGTGAGGTTTGACTACATGAACAGTTTGATGCAACCTAATCTGACATCCACACCCCTATTTTCAGAAAACAGTGATTGAGCCAAGATGACCATGGCCAAGGTTGCCCTCATTCTACCAGGGGTGTGGATGACAACGGTATCACTATCCAGCTTCAATCTCCAGTCTGAATTGTTGAAGGTTAAAGTTAGACTTTCCCTGACCTTAACTAACCAAAACCTCAATGTGTCTTCAAGAGATCCTTCATGACTTATGCTTAGTGGAAACCCAGAACTAGACTTGCACTGAGATCAGTTGCAAACTGTGGGAGTCCAGTACTAGAGAAAAGGGAGTCAAATACTGAACTATTGCATGCCTAGTAAGGAATTATATCAGATGTGGTCATAGCAAAAGGAAAGGTACACTTGCATTTCCATAAGCTTTCAGAACCTCAGAATAGCTCATAACACTTCACAGCAAAATGAAGTGGGAATCTAGTCATTGTAGTAATGTAGACAAATGTGGCAGCTAATTCGCAGAAAGCAAGCTTCCGTGAACAGCAAAGTGACAATGAGGGTCTGTTTTCAAACAACATCACAGCATATGAGGGAGAATTAACAGAACTGAAGGGGGGATAAAAAACAAATCAAAGGAATTAATTATGGGGGAAGATTGAACACTGAACCAGAGAGAGTGAGAACTCTTTCAATGGACACATACCGTGCAGCTCCCTCCATTTTTACAAGGATTGCTCTCACACTCATTGACTTCAGTCTCACAGTTGGTCCCACCGAAACCAGGTTTGCAGGTGCAGGTGTAGCTGCCTTGACCAGTGTTGGTACACGTGGCTCCATTCTTGCACGGCTTGTGGTTGGTGCAGTAGTTGAGATCCTGGTTGCAGAAGAGGCCACCCCAGCCCTCCTGGCAATTGCACTGCCAAGGCTGTTGGCATGTGCCATGAAGACAACCTGGGTAATGAATACACTGATCGCAGAAACGGCCCTGCCAACCAATACGACACCTAAAAGCAAAATAAACAACATTATTTTAGAACTATTAAAAAATTAAAGCAATATCTAACCAGTTTAGGGAACATGGCAGTACGATAAAGAAACATTTTTCTTAAAAATTGGAAATACACCATCACTGGTGAAGAATAATGTGAAGTATGAAGGGCACTGTTAAAACCTGTACAGCTTTAAGGAGGATATATCATGTCTTCCAACAAGACTAGGGTGACTTAATGCTTAGGTTGATTTGTAAACTGGATTTATGATCCAGAGAATGAATTGTATAAGACACTGGTTAGACCTCAGTTGGGGTATTGTGAACATTTGTGAGTACCACATACAGGAAGGATGTAAACATATAGAAGGAAGTGCAGAAGTTTATGAGAATAGTTCTAGACTTGAGAAACTTCAGTTGTGAAGAGCGATTGGAGAAGTTGAGATTGTTTGCTGCGGAGAGGTGTCTAAAAGGAGATTTGATAGATGTTTAAAAATCATAAGGGGTCTGGACAGAGTAAGTTAGGGAAAGCAAGTATGAGACGAGAGAAAACATTTTCACACAGCCAGTAGTTGTGGTGTTGAACATATTGTATAGGATTGTGGTGGGGGTAGACTCAGAGTTTGAGTCAAAGACAGTATTAGATGTTTATTTAATTAAGAGAAAAACACGGTGGGGAAAAGGGAGAAGAAGGGAAAAAGTCATAATGCTCATTCAGAGAACCATTGCAGACACATTGGGCCAAACAGCCTCTTCTGCTGTAACAATTCTTTGATTCTGTGTTTCATGAATCTGAATTCCATCTTAAACATTTGGAAGTTGAAAAATCAGCAAAACTGATCATGCCGTTGTTAGGCTGCACCCAGGAAAACTGTTCACTCATGTCTTTCAGGAAAGGAAATCAGTCATCCTTACCCCAATCTGGGCTCATCTATGACTCCAGTCCCAAACCGTGCGTGGTTGCCACTTTAACTGCCCCCTGAATGTACCCAGAAAGTCAATCAGTTGTATCAAGTTGAGGGCTATTAGGGATAGGCTGTAAATGCTGGACTTGCCTGTGATGTCCACACCCCAAGACTAATTTGTTTTTAGTTAAATAAAGAGAAAGTTACCAATTCAATCTTAACTCACTTGCATTCCCCTGGTCTTTCACAGTATCCGTAATTATCGTTGCACTGCGGCAAACAAATCGCTGTGAAACATTTTTTTGTTGCAGCAGGTAAGGGAGAGAGAAAAAGAAGATAACTTTTTAAACACAGAGACACATAAATGCATTACTTGTCAAGTTCTTTGGCATTTTAAGGGCAGCTGGCACCACCCAGACAGTGATCCTGAACAATAACAGCACATGGTAGCTGTCTGACTGCCTGCAAGTGTAAAGACTTTGGGACGCGTGTCCCTATTAAACCCACTCTCTCCCTCTGTGTGTGTGGACACTGAGTAACAGAGAATAATAAAAGACCTTAAACAAGAGAGACACCGAAGCAAAGTCAAAGCCCCTGTGCTAACAACTGCGACTGAGGAGTTAAGTTTCTATGGCAACATATCCTTCCACTCGCGTGTTTCCCTGTGCAATAAGACCCTTTCAGAAGTGCTGAAATTTATTCAAATTTTATTCCTCAGCTGCCGGCTGTCAGATGGCTTTGTGTAGCCCAACAAGAGGAGGGTTGGGTCTGTGTTAACACACTTGAGCAAGTTAACCAGGCCTACCATATGCTTGCTTTCAAATCGATTCACCCCCTCCTGCACCCATTCTATCGTCCCAACTTCCCACAAACCCATCATTAACGTTTCCCAAACCCGAACAGAAATCGCTGGAGAAACTCAGCAGGTCCTCGCAGCATCTTTGGAGAGAAAGAGGAGCAGATTTAACACTTCAAGTATGACCTTTTTCGAACACGAGGAAAAGTCATGTAGGACTGAAAACATAAACCCTGTTTCTCTCCCTGCCGATTACTGCTGAATTTCTCCAGTTTTTTAAAAATATTTCAGATCTCCAATACATTATTGTTATTTTCCAAACACAACTTGGAGCTAAATTTAATCTTAAATATCAAAGGTCCGCCTTGCCAACGAATTTTAAAAACAGGGATGACAGTTACAAAGAATCTCACTTCGAATGGATAAAGCGAAATACTTCAAATGATATTTTAATAAGTATCCAAATGTCATTTGCAACAATTTGATTTTTTTCATAAAAAAAGGAAACTTATTGTTTGATTTACATGAATAGCCCTTATGCTCCCAACTCAATCTAAGACAAATCAGAACTATCGGCTATAGAGAGAGAGAGAAGGGGGGTGGGGAGCGTTCCCCTGGGGCTGGGGGTGTGTCCAGTCTTACGTTCCGAGCAGTAGCTGCCTTTCCAGCCGGCCAGGCAGACTCTGCGGCCGCTCTCATCACAGCTGAAGTGCCCGAAGGTATCGTCCCGGGGCCGGCAGTAGTCAGAGCAGCCCTCTCCGTAGTAATGCTCCTCACAGACCACATGGTAGGAGTATCGCAGCTCACTGAGGCCGCCGGCCTGCACATCCTGTGACCAGTCTTCCCCAATGGCCAAGCGGCGGCCGGTGGCCAGGCGGCTGATCAGATTCCGGGGGTCATCTGCAGAGGGGAGGGGGGAGGCGGAGAATAAAGAGCGATGATTTGGAGATGCCTGGTGTTGTGTGACTTTTAATAAAGAGGGAGTGAGTGTGGGGTATTGCTGATCAAACATTACATTGCCCACCAGCAGCAGTCCACTGGAGTTAAATACATCGCTGGCTACTATTTTATTTTTCAATACACTGCGCCCTCTAGTATAAAGATTCAGAACTGAGATTACCAATACTGGTCTCGTCGGATTCTGCATTCCAAACCTCGATAATGAGCGAGAAAGTGCCCTACAGAGACAGAGAAAAAAAATTGTCACCTTAACACAGGTAATTCAGAACAAAATATTCCCCCCCCCCCCCCCCACACACACACACACAGAGTCATGTACATCACAATAATTGCTAAAACAAAGCTGCATCTTCTGCACACACATAACTTTGCAAATAAAAGTTGCAATTTGAAACTAATTTCTCTGAAATAAAAGCTTCCCAATCCTACTTACTTAACAAAAACAATTTCAAACATTTTAATTTTTCCGCCTAAAATAATTTCGGTTTTATTACTTTCTTTGCAACCAATAATTTGCAGAAGTCGTCCCCTCCCAAACCGGTCCCTTTTCATGTTTGGAATTTTTGATACTTGCCGGCCAGGTGAAGTGGAAGGGGATGCGGATGGGTTCGCTGTCCCGCACCGAGTCGCTGCCTGGTCTCAGTACCGGGGTGGTACCAGCGCCGTACGTGCAGGGGGGTTCCGAAGAGATGTTCACCTGGTAATGCTTGAGGCACACCCGGAAGAAGCGGCCACACGCCCGCTCCCTCTGGCAGCCCTGAGCCAATTCCGGCTGGCGGCTGCTGAACGAGTGGACCTTCAGCTCAAAAATACCAGTCGAGGAGATCTGGGGGGGGGGGAACAGAAGAAGAGAAACAAGGACGGGGAGAAAAGAGAGAAAAAAAATGACACGTTAAAACGGAGAGGGGGAGAAGGCAAGAGACATGGGCAAGTCACAAACACAGAGGTGGAATCAATCAGGTGATTGACTTACCTGGGCAAAAGGCAGCAGACAAACGATGCAAAACAGCAGGGTTGAAACCATCCTGACTGAAAATCCCGAGCGTCCAACGATGGTAGGCAGGAGACAGGGAAATAATATCCAAAGCGGTCTGGGATTTAGAGAAAATAACACACACACACTGATTTTATTAAGGAATACTCCAAAGCGTCTAGAAAATGAGACTCGTCTTCTCTTCCTGATATTTCTTGCGCTTTTTTAAAAAAAAATTGAAATTCCCTCTTTTCGTCCTGTTGCTGACTCCGGGAACTAACATAAGCTTCTTTCTCTCTCTCTCTCTCTCTGCTGTGTATGAATGAAGCTCAGTTCAGTTTTTTCGCCTTTATATACTTCCGCGGTGTGTTGAGTTTCCGTCAATCACAGTGACAAGGGGCCTCTCTGATCCCAGTCGACAAAAGCTCCTGACACCTTCAGAGCGAGCAAATGGGTCCAGGAGAGACAGAGAATAAAAGCAAGCAGTGAAGTAGCATAACGTTACATCCTGAAACTTTTTGTTCTGACTGATGCAGTTTGTTTAAATTGCTTCAGTCCAGTAGCTGACATATTGCATTAATTTTGTCGAAAACTGTTCCACTTGCAAACAGGTTTCCCTTATTCTCCACAACCTTTGTATCTCTGCACCTCAATATTTACGTTTTAGCAAATTCAAATAATTATCATTTCCATCATTGATCATTTTAACAGCGACCGCCAGTCATTTTCGTGTCAACCTTTTTATTTGTGCGGACGAATTCAAGATTTTTTTTTCACAATCATCGAAATTCGTTTCCCATGATCTGATAAATCGGGGGTAAATCTCAGATTTAGGGACGAAATCTTTCAAACCTTAATAAAAGGCGCCTGCACCAAAATTGAACCAGATCTCAGTTATGCGCAAACTGAGATAAATCACTTGTTTATTTTAAAGAGCTTTTCTTTGACTTTTCCCTGTAATCTGTTCAAAGCTGACGCGTGTGACTCGGGTTTTTTTTTGTCCAGAGGATAAGCGAGGTGGTTTAGAAAAAAAATCAAGTGGATTGTTGAGACGCGTGTCCCCTGATTCCGCCCCACTGCCTGTGTGTGTGTTTTGTTGAGAGGGGGATTATTGTGGGGACACTAGGGGTATTTTTGTGTCTCTAGAGGGAGGGAGGGAGGGAGGAGAGGGTGGGGGTTGGTAGTTTAGGTAATTGTCATGCTCCTGCCCCGAGTCAGCTGTATGTTAATCCTGAAACACCTGCCCCATCCAAGGAATAAACAGTTCTTTCTCTGGCAGACTCCTCTCCCTCCCTCTGCCACCCTCATCAAACCCTGTAGTGTGTCCGAACATCGCCTTTAGCATCTGCGCCGATTTAACAACATTGCAACGCATCGGCCCGCACATTGGAACGAGTCTCAGTGTTACAGACCCCCGCCCCTCTTCACCTGTCTGCTCGATTCGTTTCAAAAAACTGTGTTTTACTTTTGCTGGGGAGATGCTGTTGGATTTGTCCTCTCCTGGCACAAGTGGGTGGCTAGGCCGTTCCGAGTCCAGCTCGCTTGGAGCCAAACCTGCTCCGAAATACGGAAAAGGGTTTATCAGCCTGTGGCAATGAGCAGCGATTCAAACAGGAGGCCAGCCATCTGCCTGGCCCTCTCCCCTCACCACCACTTACACACTCTCCTCAAATAGACCCTGCTCTTCCCCATAGCAATTTTTTTCTCTCTCTCTGTAAATGATTTCAAAACTTTCAAGCATCAGGCTGGAAACAATGGGATGTTGAACACGTATCTGACCTCAGAGGATGGTGTTCCACCATCAGCTTCTCAAACATCCCAAAAGTACCTGTATCCCCCAACTGATTCGTTTTAACGTTTCTTTCACTGCTTAAGGTATTTCATATCACTCTAAACCTCTCTGGGAGCGATTTATCCCGAACAGTACTCCCCTCATCCCAACTTTCTGGAAAGTGAAGGGGAAAGAGGGAATTTAATCAAAGCCCTGGGAAAATATCCCGTAAACAAATCGACACGAGACTGAATTACTCCAATATATCGGAAGAAACAATTTAACTTTTGAAAGTCGACTTGTTAAATGAACCACAATTTGAGCAATTTTCGAAGGTGTCTTTTGTTTTTCTTGAATGTGTTGGTATCGCCAGCTTTAAGACTTGACTAAATCTTTGACGTTCGGAACGGAGTCTTAAAGAATTATTGATTCTGGCATGGTGTTTTTTTTGAATGGGAGGGGGAGCGTTTGGTGGTCGCCACATGTTCCGTCAGATAGACTGGGACATGACAGAGGGAGCAGATTTGCAAACTGTTGCTCTCCCTCTCCCTCTCTCTCTCCCTCTCGGCCCCTCTGGCATTGTCATTGTAATGAGGCAGACGCGTGCCTCATCTGCCGCTCTGCTTCACATATTTCCATGGACTGTTTGGGGAGGGGGGATGGTGTGGTGTGGAGAGGAACAGCGGGCCACGCTTCAGGCCCCGGGATAACAGAGAAGGAGGAGGGGGTGGGGAAGGGGCGGGGGGGGGGGGGGGGTTGTTGGTGTTGAATGGTGGGGAATCTTCATTGTCATCTCCTTATCTCTGTCTCGCATCTCAGCCCAGGAGATGGGCTCCACGTGTCCAAGCAGAAGTCGGGGGGAGGGGGGTATTCAGCCCAAATAGGCCAACTGCTGCCTTTTTTTTGAGACAACATTGGGACATACAGTCCATTTCAGAAGCGGTGAGATGTTCATTGCACCTGGACCCGCACCTATTTGTGGGCGGGAGGTTACGGTGTAAGAATAATAGAACTGACGGCTTCTTTCTCTAAAAAAAAGCTTAAAATTTCACATTTCCAACTATGGAATATCTAATCATAGTTAATGGATTGACAGGCAGAGGATTTTATTTAAAGCGGGATTCCAACAGACAATGAAAACACGTACACAGGATACGAGAGAGGGCTCAAAACTGTTATATGTTTAATGAAGTTGGCACCGACAGGTAGCTATTTACAAATAATCTTGTTACGAATGTAGGGCAGAATACATGACTGCACACCGTTATATTTCACCCTGAAGATTTCTCATTAAAAAAAATCAAAGTAACGTTAATAGCGGATTAATTCTGAGGAGTTATTGAAATTTATAATGTTAGTGCAAATTTCAGGCTTGCAGTGAGAAAATGGTAGTTTCTTTCTGTCTAATGGCTCCAGGCTGTATTTTCTTTAATTATATTATTGCTTTGTTAATGAGTTTTTAACACTTGCGGCGTCTCGCCCGTTTATTGCGGATGGTATGCATTTCTTCCTGTGAGTGGTGGCCCCTGTAAATAACCATTTGTGCTTTAAGCCTGTCGATCCACTGTTTCAGTATCAGCGCCTCCGGTATTTTAACATCCTGTCAGCAAATGTTTGGGTCCTTCCCCTGGCCCCGGGACATGGGCTTCTGCCCAAATGGTCCCCTGACTCCCACGAGCGGGAAGGATTGTACTGGAAAATTCCGAGCGGCAATTCCCCGAATTCAGGAGCCTTTGCAAATCCACCCGCACCTTCTCAAATCGCCCAGCAAATAGTGTTAATGCGGGTATCACTGAACACGAAACATCACTTAACAGTTGGCTGCATGGATAGATGGCTGGATGGCTGGCTGGATGGATGGATGGATGGATGGATAGATAGATAGATGGATAGATAGATAGATAGATAGATAGATAGATAGATAGATAGATAGATAGATAGATAGATAGATAGATAGATAGATAGATAGATAGATAGATAGATAGATAGATAGATAGATAGATAAATAGATAGATAGATAGATAGATAGATAGATAGATAGATAGATAGATAGATAGATAGATAGATAGATAGATAGATAGATAGATAGATAGATAGATAGAGATTGAATTTGAATTTTAGGTGGGCACAAATACATTCTAAGGTATGATGTGTAGAAACGTACGGAGGCCTTTATAGATGCCAGGAGCATGTGAAGGCATGGATAGTGATGGTCATGGGTGTGATTCCCATTCCATTGAATGTCAGACATGGTGACAAGCCAGTCTGTTTTGAAAGATAATGTGAAAGACAGGGTGGGGGAAGAGAGGAGGTAGAGAGGAGAAGGGACTGACAGAGAGGGGAGGTGAGAGTCAGTGCAAGTGGAGTAAAGGGACGAGATGGAAAGCACAGAGGAGAGGAGGGAGGATGGTGAAGGGGTAAAAAAGAGGAGGGGTCAGTCTGTGAGGCTGCAACTGTGTGGCTTGGGTCAGTAGCTGGCACTGGGGCAGAGCTGGGCACTGAGGAACCTGCAGCCTGGCACTGATACATCTATTTGATTTCCCAGTGAAGATAGATGGGACTGCGGAAACTAGAACAGCTACTGGGAGTGTCTAGAAGCACCGAGCATCCTCTAACCAATTAAACAATGGAGCAAAGTGAAAAATCTCCTCAAACAGGATTATTTTTAAATGCTGATCTTCCCAGCAAGTGCTTAATATAAAGCAGCACTAGTTCAGGATGTGTCAGTGTAGGGAAAGGGTAGAGGGAGATATACAGAAGTCAATAGATTTTTAAAAAACACAGGTTATCCTAACTAGCAATAAGAAAGAACTCTGAGATGGAAACGGATGTACAAACAGAGATAAATAATACTTAGACCCTAACTGGAGGACCTATCATCAAGGGAGAATAGTTTGGACAGAGGATTGGAGGTCACTCAGATTCATGGCATCACTGAAACAATAACATAACAAAATACATCTATTCTAGTTCATAAAGTTGTTTTTTTGTGGATAAATCAAGAGCAGAAAGTCTGTGGAGAGATATTGTAGTAATACAAGTAGTGAGGTTGACACATGTAGTTTCTCACTTTCTCCCACATGTAGTGAAGAGCTATAGACAGGTTACAAGAATGGGTAAATACTTGGTAGATGGACTATAATGTGGGAAAATATGGAGTTATTCACTTCAGTAGGAAGAATAGAGGAGCTGACTACTATTTAAATGGAGAATGACTATAGAAAGCTACAACACCAAAGAATTTGGGGGTCCTCATGCATGAATCAAAAACAAAAAGCTAGCATCCGAGTTCAGCAGGTGCTAGGGAAGGCAACTGTGCAGTTGGTCATTATGTCAAAGGGAATAGAGTGTAAAAATAGGGAAGTTTTGCTTAAATGTGTGTATATAGAGTTAATGTATCATGTGATTATAGCTATGTGCATATTATATTCATCATGTCCAGCAAAGTAAGTCATGGAGGTGGGTGGAGGGTAGATGGAGGAGGAAGATAAGATTCCACTGCTACAAGCAACTATAATCCAGTCAAGTAGTTCACTTTGTCTTTGCAGAGACACCTTGTCCACAACATTTCAGCAACATGGTGGCTGTAGAGGACCGAGCAGGAGTGATTAACTCCCATGAAGCAGCCAAGGTGAATATGAGATACCCCTCCCTCAGGGCCAAAGGCAGCAGAGAACACCACAGCTGCAGAGCACAAAGGCTCAATATCCCAGGCTGATCTGACATAACATCTGGGAGTCCCTCTGATTTCTCATTTGTAGATTCTCTCAGGGCAATGGGAATAGATGAAGTGCTAATTAATCTCAGAACAAATGTGGTACTTCATACCTCAGAAAGAACAGCAAAAAGAGAGAATTTGAGGCTTTTTAAAAACAGCACTATATATGCAGAAAACTGAGCAAATTCAAGGCTCAGATAGATTTCTAATGTACAAGAAGGTCAAATATTATGGGAGAAGCAGACTGGAAATTGAAAATTATTCTCAGTAATAGTGACGATGGAACTATCATCAATTGTGAAAACTCATCCGGCTCACTAATGTCCTTTAGGAAGTCAAATGTCCTTACCCAACCTGCCCAATATGTGACTCTAGGCCCGCAGCAATGTGTTTGACTCTTAACTGCTGTCTGAACTGGCCTTGCAAGCTACTCATAGAATCATACAGCATGAAAATAGACCCTTCAGCCCAACTCGTCCATGCCAAGCAGACATCCCAAATTGACCTAGCCCCACTTGCCAGCATTTGGCCTATATCCCTCTAAACCCTTCTTTTTAATATACCCATCCAGATGCCTTTCAAATATAATTGTACCCACCTCTATCACTTCCTCTGGCAGCATCCATACATGTATCACCCTCTGCGTGAAAAAGTTATTCCTCAGGAAGTCTAAATCTAAACCTTTCCCTCTCACCTTAAACCCTCTAGTTAACAATTTAAAGACAGTTAGGGTTGGGCACCTGGCAGTCACAGCCATGTCCCATGAAAGAATAAAAATAAACAGCATAATTTTAAGGCCTGTACATTCGAGATACATTTTGCCAAATAGCTCTGCTGAAATATACTGGCCATTTCCCAATTTCTTTGTCTTATTTTGACATTGCTTAATACAATTTGTAAGACAATAGATTGATTTTTTAACTGGAAATGACTGCGGCAAATGTGTAAAATATAAGCCCGCCATTGCAAACAGATTTTGGATGATTGTAGAATTAATAGTTCATATGTTGCCTAACATTTCCAAACAGTGGCACATTGCTGTCAATATTCGCAGATAGGTGTATTTTCCTGCCTCTGTGCGTATTGCTTTTAATTTTTCTTTTACCAGAGATAGGCACAGGTCTGAGCCTAAAATGTTGCCCTTGCCCAGATTCCAAGGGGCATTAACTGAACCTTTCAACCACCTATTCCAGCCACAGGTCTGCTGTTCACACAATGGAACACCCTTAACTAATGTGTTAATGATTTTACTAATAATTCTGACATGATTTTCATTGTAAACTTAACTTACCTTTAAACATGGGAATTCTAATCTCATATCCAGCATGTGTGTCTCTCTTTGTAAAATTGTAACACAACAGTTAGTGAGTGAAGATTACAATTGCATTAATGTGTTAAGTAATTGAGAGGGACTGCACATGTGGTTTTATATTTATGGAGTTGAGGATAGACAGACAGCCACCTATAAGTGCAGATACATACATGCACACTGATGCCCACATGCATACACATGCTTTCACATACACTCACATACACACGCTTTCACATACACTCACACAAACACACCCCCATGCCCAATCACACACTGACACTCACATATACACATACTCCCACACTCTCACACACATAAAAACGCAATCACGTTTAAAGGTTGACACATACACACTACACAGAGATACAGACAAATATAAATGCAGATACACACCTATTAAGCCTGATGTATGTATATATACATACACGCACGAACACAGACTCACTCATATAAATGCATGTATAATGAGACCAAGACGCCATTTGTATTCGAAGAAATTACTTTCTCTGCATGCTAATTTTCTGTGTTCCTTGGGTGTACATATATAGAATTATAGCGTGGTTTCCACACAAAGACGGCCATTCAGTTTGTTTTGGCTGTGCAAGGGGAATTCACCTAACCTCCCACTAGCCTTTTCCCTCTAGTCCTGCATTATTTTTTTCATTAGGGTGCATAAGACGGGGATGAGATTTTTTTGAAACAAATCAGCTTCTGAGGAGGCTTGACAGTGTAGACTGTGAGAGGATGTTTCTCATCGTGAAGGACCTGGAACTAAGGGGCTCAGTTTGAAAATAAGAGATCTTTATTATCAGGAGAAATGTCTTCTCGTACACGGTTATTAGTATGTGAAATTCACTTCACTAAAGAACAATAGAGGCTCCGCCATTGTATATATTTAAATCTGAGTTAGATTAGTTATCGATAACGGAGTCAAGGGTTTTGAGGAACAGACACGAGATTGGAATTGAGACTAAAAGTAAATTATAAATGGTGGAACATGCTCGACGGGCCAAATGGCCCACTCCTTCTCTTCCTTTGTTATGTTTTAAAGCAGTCATCGTTTTTATGTTTTTAATTCCCATGTTTTAAGAATGCAGTATTGGAGGTGGTGTCTCGAAGTACGTACGACTTTGCTTCTGTGTTCGAGCGATAATGTGGAGGTGCCGGTGTTGGGCTGTGGTGGACAAAGTTAAAAACCGCGCAACACCAGGTTCCAGTCCCAACAGGTTTATTTGGAAGCACTAGCTTTCGAAGCGCTGTTCTTTCATAAGGTGTGCTTCGACAACTAGTGCTTCCAAATAACCCTATTGGACTATAACCTGGTGTTGCGCGATTTTTAACTGTGTTCGAGCGAGGAATTACAGAGTCCCTGCTTCAGTCAATGAACTGCTAGTTGTTATCTGGGTAGACAGCATGGCTGAAGTTGATACAAGGACAGCTTTTCTTCTTTGAATGAAGAAGTTTCTAGGCTTTTACCTTGATTCTGGTTCTCATCAGGGAGTGACTTGTGATCCTCCTGTTATCTGCATCATATCAGTGATGTGGTAGCTGTGCATATTGACAAAGCTGTTCTGAAAGTCATAGGTGATGAGTGAATACAATTGGCACCAGTGCCCTGATCTTGAATGTCCCCAGGGTATCTTGTGGCTATGGTTTCTTCTGAGGGATGTAACAGCAAAACTCAAGCGGTTTCTGTCCATTTTAGATGATCATGCCAGGATGTCTAAGAGAATCATGCCTCACTATCCATACTTACATTTGCAATGAATTTCCTTTGGGGTTATGTCATGTGTTAGGGACTTGTTCCTCTATATCCTTTCTAATAATTGGTAGCCCATATAAACTTAACAATCCAGAAGCCCACACGGTGATGGTATGGTTTCAAATCCCCCCACAATTAGCTAATAGAATTGAAAGTTTAGTTTCCGCAAGGATATTTTTAAAAATTCATTCATGAGATGACGGTGTTACTGGCCAGGCCAGCATTTATTGCCCATCCCTATTTGCCCAGAGAACAGTTAAGAGTCAACCACATTGCTGTGGTCTGGAGTCACATCAGGCCAGACCAGGTGGCAGTTTCCTTCCCTCAAGGACATTAGTGAACCAGATGGGTTTTTCCAACAATCGACAATGGATTCCTGGTCATCATAAACTCTAAATTCCAGATACTTATTGAATTGAAATTCTACCATCTGCCATGGAGGGGGGGGTTCAAACCTGGACCCCAGAACATTTCCTGGGTCTCTGAATTAAGAATCCAGTAGTAATACCTCTAGGCCATTCCTCCCCTTAAGTATATGAAACTATCATAGATTTTTCTAAAAAGCCATCTCGTTCACCAATGGAGAGAAATCTACCATCTTTACCCAATCTGACCTACCTATGACTCCAGACTCGCTGTAATATGATTGACTCCTAACTGTTCTCTGAAATGGCTCAGTAAGTGATTCAAAGCAAGGGCAATTAGGAATGGGCAATAAATGATGGCCTTGCCAGTAACAGCCACATCCCACAAAAGAATAAAGAAAATTAATATATGTTACCCCAATGCAATAATAGTTACTTGACTGTTCCTTATTTCTAAATCAATTAGATTCTGCCATGACCCGGAGAGGGCGTCCTCTTTCTTCATTACTATAATGTTCTCCTTTTATTCCTTCATTTCTCTCCTGAATATCTTGTATGCAGTAATATTTAGAATCCAGCCCTATCTTTCTTTGGGCCAGTTCTACGTTATCACTTTGACATCATATTTCCTGAAGACTGCCTGAGTCTGGAGCTCACCAATCTGATTAACAATCTCTGTTCATTCATACACATGCATGGTAACCTTAGTTCCGAATTTACTACATCACTTCCTTATTCTGACTCACAACATAGCTTATATTTCCTACCCTAGTGCTATTTGAGACTGCCAAAATTACCTCGGGGTTCCCACACCTTTGCCAAATTAATTTAAACTTTACACATAGGATCAATATCTCACACGGACATTGATCCCAAAAGTGTAGAGGTGCAACCTATTTGATTCATAAAGTTTCCATTCTCGAACAGAATTGGTCCCAATTGCCCAGGAATCTAAAATTGTCCAGGTATGTCCTGCACATAATAGCTGGATACATCCAACCTGACCAATTACGGCCTCATCAGTTTATCTTGATCATCAGTAAAGTGAAGGAAAGCATCATCAATAACCTGCCACTACACTCAGTTTGGATTCTGCCAGGTCCACTCAGCTCCTGACCTCATTCCAGCCTTGGTTTAAATATGGATAAAAAAGCTGAATTCCAGATTTGAGGTGAGAGTGACTGCCCTTGATCGCATTTGATAAATGTGGCATCAAGGACCCCTAACAAAACTAGAGTCAATTTTCGAGGGAAAATTCTCTGTTGGTTGGAGTCATGCATTATCCAAACAAAGTTATGGTTTTTGGAGATTGGTCATGTCAACTCCAGGACAGCTTTGCAAGAGTTTTTCAGGGTAGTTTCCAAGGCTCAATCAACTTCAATTGCTTCATCAATTACCTTCTTAGATTAGATTACTTACAGGGTGGAAACAGGCCCTTCGGCCCAACAAGTCCACACTGACCCGCCGAAGCGCAACCCACCCATACCCCTACCCCTACATTTACCCCTTTAACCTAACACTATGGGCAATTTAGCGTGGCCAATTCACCTGACCCTGCACATCTTTGGACTGTGGGAGGAAACCGGAGCACCCGGAGGAAACCCACGCAGACACGGGGAGAACGTGCAAACTCCACACAGTCAGTCGCCTGAGTCGGGAATTGAACCCGGGTCTCTGGCGCTGTGAGGCAGCAGTGCTAACCACTGTGCCACCGTGCCGCCCACTATTAGGTTCTCTATTAGGTCAGATGGTGATTGCACAATGTTCAGCAGCATTTTCAACTCATCTGATACTGAAGCAGCCCAAGTCCAAATCCAACAATACCATGAGTTGTAGATATTTCATCATTGAGTATAGTCAAGCTGGAACAGACAGAATTTTGATCTCTTTGGGAATCAAAGGCTGCTGGGAGCAGGCAGGAAAGTAGAGTTGGATTCAAAGATTGAATGATTTGAGGAGTCTACTTCAGCTCATATTTTCTATATTCTCGGGAGCATGCACATACACACATTTAGCTGTGGATTTATAAGAGCAAGTGACATTGACATTTGATAGGTAATGACCATCTCCAACAAGAGTGAATCTAACCTTCATTGGCATTACCATCGCTAGCCACCTTTAATATTCTGAGGTTTACCATTGACCATCCGTATTTAATTTACCTCCTGACTCTCAAAAGGTGTCCACAAAGTACAAGTCAGAAATGTGATGGAATACTGCATAAGAACATAAGGTGTAGGAGCAGAATTAGGCCAATTGACCCATCAGGTCTGCTCCACCATTTGCCCATGGCTGATATGTTTGCCAATCTCATTCTTCTGCCTTCTCCCCATTACACTTGATCCACTTACTAATCAAGAACCTATCAATCTCTGTTTTAAATACACTGAACAATTTAGCCTCCACAGCCTTCTACATCAATGAGTTCCACAGATTCACCACCCTCTGGCTGAAGAAATTCCTCCTCATCTCAGTTCAAAAGGGTCGTCCTTTCACTCTGAAGCTGTGCCCTCGGTCCTAGTCTCGCTTACTAGTGGCAACAACTTCTCCATGTCCACTCTGTCCAGGCTACTTACTGTTCTATAAGTTTGAATCAGATCCCCCCCCCCCTCATCATTTGAAACTCCTTGGCGAACAGGCCCAGATCACTCAACTGCCCCTCCAACATCAGGACATCCTCATATGAAAAGTCCTTCATCACAGGGAACATTCTTGTAAACCTCCTCTGAACCTCATCCAACATTAGACACAAGGTTCAAAACTGGTCACAATATTCCAAATATGATCTGACCAGATCATTGTACAGCCTCAACAGTACACCTCTCCTCTTGAATTCTAGCCACCTTGAAATGAATGCTCACATTGCATTTGCCTTCCTAACTGCCAACTAAACCTGCAGGTTCACCTGAAGAGAATCCTGAACTAGGCCTCCCAAGTCTCTTTGTGCTTCAGATTTCTGAAGCTTTTCCCCATTTAGAAAATATTCCATTCCTATATTTTTTCTTCCCTATTCTCCCTAACCCTTACCCTTACCCTAACCCCCCACTTTCTTGGATGAATGCCACTCCAACAACACTCAAGAAGCTCAATCACAGCCAAGACAAGGAAACCTGACTGATCAACACAAAATACATTACCTTCAATATTCACTCCCTCCATCACCGCTGCACCATGGCAGCAATGTGTACCATCTACACAATGTATCTTTTTCTTTATTCTTTATTTGGGTCCAGATGTCACTCACAAGATCAGTATTTTTTGTCCATCCCTAATTGCAGTTGAACTGAGTGGCTTGTTCAGCCAATGCAGAGAGCAGTTAAGAGTCGAAATCTTTGCTGTGAATCTGGAGTCACATGTAGGCTAGACTGGATAAGGACAGCAGAGTTTCCTTCCTAGAAGACATTAGTGGACCAAATGGGTTTCTAAAAACAATGGTTACACAGTCAATATTAAATTAGCATTAATTCCAGATTTTATTTCGAGCAGCAATTTGTTTATGGCATCGCTGGCTGGATCAACATTTATTGCCCTTGCTCCATTTGCCCTTGTGAAGCTAGTGGTAAGCTGCCATAGTGGGAATTCAGTCCATATCTCCAAAGCATTATTCCGGAATTTGGAGTACTAGTCCACTGACACTATTAGTACACCACTGCCTCCCTCAATAGTTCATCAAGCCTCTTTCCACAGTACTTTTGAAACTCATGACCTCTGCCACCTAGAAGAACAAGGACAACAAATACTGAAAACAAATAATGCTGAAAATCACAGCGGGTCAGGCAGCATCACGTAGAGAGAGCAAGCTAATGTTTTGAGTCTAGCAACTCTTCATCAAAACTTTTGGTTAATAGGGTAGGTGCAATTAAGAAGTCCGATAAGAAAAAGAAGGAGACAGGAATAGTGTATTAATTTTAAATCAACCTGTTCAGTCATGAACAGGTGGGATTCAAACACAGATCTTGTGGCCTAGAGGTAGGGACACCATCACTGTGCCCCAAAGATATGAGATAAAGGTGGGTGGGAACTCGTGCAGAACAAAAACACTAGAATGGACTGGCTGAGCCAAGTGGCCTGACCCTAAGCTGTAGATTTGGTGTAATAAGTAATTGTGGCTTTGGGCAGAGGAGGTGGAACGTTGATTCAGTTCCATGTGAACTGCTGTGAGGATATTCGTTACAAGTAAAGATAGTACATAAGAAAACACATTACTAACAGGTTATTGACTTCAGCCGGAATTAATTACACTGCACTGGGAGAAATGATGCAAGCTGTTATTTAATGGCATTTGTTCAGATCTGCTGCAGACCAGTAAATCAGGCAGAATGGTTTGTAACACGATGAAGTCATCGAAAGCAGTGAGATTCCGTGTATTATGCACAGTCCTGCAACTGGCCGGGCTCCCACACTGACCTCATGCCCCCCACTCCAGGAAGCTCAAAATACCCCCTTCCCCCTTCTCTCTCTCTCTCTCAGGCACAATTCTATGTTTTAATTAACAATAAAATAGTGGGGGAAAAGTCTGCCCAATCTAAGCAACAATCAGGCACACGTTTTCAAATACAATGGAACAATGGAGGTCTGGTTCATGGAATTCACCAAACTTCAACAAGTGCTATTTCCTTCAGTGCTCCGAAGAACACTGACTCAATTAAAGCACTAAAATAATGAGAAGCGTCTATTCACCTTCCTCAAAATTGCAGCTGTTTAAAGCACAATGCATTTTGCTCATATTTTCTTCAGGAATTCTAAGTGAAGTATTTAAGCAAAAAGATATGGAATTACTGCTTGTTTCACAAGTGTGACTTCTTGTCAACTATAGGGGCTTTCTGATTGTCTTATGAATGAGTGCTGTGCTTCTCAGCTAAACTAGTATTTCTACAGCACCTTTTGTCACCTCAGAATAAACTTTACGAAGAATGGTTGAAGTACAGTCACTGTTGTGATGTAGGAATCACAACAGCCAATTTGAGTGCAGTACAATGCCACAAATCATCTGCTATTTTTCCTTGACCAGGCGAAAGGGAGGGTTGCAGATCCTGGAGGTTAAAGTCGAGAGTGTGGTGCTAGAAGGGCTTTTGCCTGGAATGTTGATTTTCCTGTTCCTCGGATGCTGCCTGATGTGCTGTGCTTTTCCAGCACCACACTCTCGACTCAATTTTTTCCTTGATGCTGTTTGAGTGGTATATATTAGCCAGAACAGTGGGCTTATCTTCTCTCTGCCCTGCTGTTCTTCAACATAGTGCCAGAGGATGTGTTACATCCACCCAAGAGCACTGGTGGTGTCTTGGTCTAATATTTTAAACAAAGGTTTGCAGTCTCAACAGTACTGCACTCCCCCAGGACTGTACTACAAGTGTCCAACTAAAGTTTGTGTTCCTCAAACAGCACCTTCCAAACTCACAACTGTCGAGAAGGACATGGACTGCTATTCAAGGGAACATCGCCACCTGCAACTTCCCTTGCAAGCCACTTCCATCCTGACCTGGAAGTATATTGATGTGTTTCACTGTTGCAATATCAAAATCCTGGAACTCCCTCCCTAAAAGCATTGTGGACATTCCCACACCACATGTTCTGTAGTTGTTCAAAAAGCAAGCTTAGCACTGCTTTCTTGAGGGCAACTAAGGATGGGAATAAAATAGTGGCCCAGCCAGCAGTGCCACATCCTATCAATGAGTAAGGAAATATTGGATTGGCTGCTAACTTTTATGGCCAAGTCTCACACATGACTAGTATACACTTTAAGTAAATGCAGAGCCTGTGAAGCTGGACCCAAACAAGGAATATACCATCAGCCTATCTACACTTCAGCAATTCACCGAGGCTCATTAGACAGTACTCTCCAATATCATAACATCTGCCATCTAGAAAGGCAAAGGCAACAGATACCACAACATGCAAGGTTCCTCCAAGCCACACACCATGTTGACTTGTACATGTATCACCATTCCCTTCATTGTCACTGGGTCAAAATTGTGGAACTCCCTCCCTAACAGCATTGTAAATGATCCTACACTACCAGGGTTGCATTGGTTCAAGAAGACTAATCACCACATTCTTCTCCAGGACAATCAGATAAACATTTCCTGGGCAACATTTGCTGGCCCAATTAGCATTACCTACACCCCATGCATGATATTTTTATTTTAAAATGTCTCTGGTGTGAGAGTTGAACTTTACTGAGAGGCAAGAAACACACACCACAGTGTGTGCTCCAGGTGGTGTGTTACTGTGACTGCTACCTGTCCCTTGCTGATCCTATCCATGATGGGAAGAATGGGAGTTTCTAAGGTGGATTGCTGAGGGTCTGGGAGATGTCATATAGCTCCAGCTACATCCAGTAGTGGAAGTTGCACTTATGCTATTTGAGGGAATGATAGGAATGGGATTGGTTGCGATGTCTTCCACAGTCAGATAGCCTCTGAAATCTCATTGTCTAGCACCATTAACAGGGATTTAATTACCAGATGACCGAGCAATTGTGTCAGTGATATATTTATTCTTTAATGGAATGTGGGTCACTATTAAAGCCAACATTTGGTGCTGCTTCATTATTGGTCTTGAACTGAGTGGCTGACTGACCATTTCATAGGGCAGATAGCTTTCAAACACATTGCAGTGGATTTGGAATCATACATAGGCCGGGTGAAACTAGATAAGGATGGCAGATTTCCTTCCCCAAAGAACATCAGTAAACAACTTAGTCTTTATGACAATTTAAAATTGTTGTCACCATTAGTGAGACTAGATTTCAATTCCAGATTTATTAAACAAATTTAAATTCTACTAGTTGCTGTACTGAGATTTGAACTCGTGTGAAGATTCAACAGAAGATTCATCTGGTCTCCTCAATGACTACTATTTCCCCATATATTGAGTAAATGCGAGTGGAAGAGAACAAAGTATTCTGAAATGATTATACCCAGAAGAAGGTCTCTTAGCTTGTCATGTCTGCGTCAGCTCTCTGAGACTTGGTCAGTGCCACTCTCCAACCCTTAACATCATAACTCTGCAATTGTTTTCAGATAGTCATCTTTTCAAAGCCTTGTCATGAGTTGTGTCGAGCTTCTTGACTATTGCTGGAGCTGCACTCATCCAGTCAAGTGGGGAATATTCCATTACACTCCTGCGTTATGCTTTGTAGATGGTGGACAGGCTTTAGGAGACAGGAGGTGAGTTACCTGCTGCAGGATGACTAGCCTCTAACCATTTCTTGCAGCTATAGTATTGATATAGGCAATTCAGTTCTGGCTCAATGGTAAACCCCAGGATTTTGATACTGGGTGATTATTTTGTTTTTCTATCCACTCATGGGATGCGGGCGTTACTGGTTGGCCAGCATTTTATTGCCCGTCCCTAGTTATCTTTGAGAATGAGATGGTGAGTTGCTACCTTGAACCACTGCAGTCCACATGCTGTAGGTTTACCCACAATGCCATTAGGAAGGGAATTCCAAGATTTTGTCCCAGCAACAGTAAAGGAATGGCGATATATTTCCAAGTCAGGATGGTGAGTGGCTTGGAGGGGAACTGCGGTTGGTGATGTTTTCCCATGCATCTGCCACCCTTGACCTTCTAGATGGAAACAGTCGCGGGTTTCGAAGGTGCTGTGTTTGATGAATTTCTGTAGTGTAGATAATAGATAGTGCACTGCTGCTGCTGAGTGTCAGTGGTGGAGGGAGTGGATGCTTATGAATGTGGTGCCAATCAAGCGGGCTACTTTGTTCTGGATGGTGCCAAGTTTCTTGAGTCTCGTTGGAGCTGCACCCATCCAGGCAAATGGTGAGTACGCCATCCCACTCCTGATTAGTGCCTTGTAGATGGTGGATAGACTCTGGGCAGTGAGGAGATGTGTTACTCACTGCAGTATTCCTAATCTCTGACCTGCTCTATTAGCCATTATATTTTAGTGATGGTAATGCCATTGAATGTCAAGGGGCGACAGATTCTTTCCTACTGGAGATGGTCTTTGCTACTTGTCACTTGTCAACATTAGCCTGGATGTTGTCCAGATCTTGCTGCATTTGGACACAGACTGTTTCAGTATCGTGGAGTTATGGATGGTGCTGTGCGAACATCCCAGTGGAGTGTTACTGTGACTGCTACCTGTGCCTTGCTGAATCTATCCATGATGGGAAGAATGGGGGTTTCTAAAACGGCTTGCTGAGGGTATGGGAGATGTCATGACAGCTCCAGCTACATCCAGTGATGGAGGGAAGGTCATTGATGAAGCAGCTGAAGATGTTTGAGTTTCGAGCACATCTCCTAAGGAACCCCTTGAGCTGAGATGTCTGACCTCCAGCCACCACAACCATCTTCCTTTGTATGAAACATTTTGCGTGAAGAGCATTGGTACTAAAACCTGTCTTTTGATTTGGTCAATCCACCAGCCCATCGACAGCCATCGTTTCCAGTGTGCACCCTTTCATTTGAGTCTCAGAAAAGTCAAATCTCCACTGAGGCTTAGATTTCAGGCTGGATTCTGGGTCTTTGTCTAAACCCGGAGTTTGGGAGGTACAACTGTGCTTAATATCTAAACAAATCAGAAATTGTTGGAAAATTCCAGCAGGTCTAGCAGCATCTGTACGGAGAAATCAGAGTCAATGTTTCAGGTCCAGTGACCCTTCCTCAGAACTTTGATCCTGGTGGGTTCAAAAGACAAAGGATGAAACTTGAGTTGGAATCCTTGTCGTTTGATTCTGAGCCAGAGGCAATCACTGAGGAAGGTGATGTCTCTGCAGAAACCAGTTTTACCAAATACCTGGTCAAACACCAGAAGGGGCAGTGAATTAATGACAGTGAACAAGAGAAAAGATTAGAATGGAAATCCTGTTGGAGAGAGGAGCAGAACGTCTTCAAGGTGGATGTGCCTGGAAGAGATGTAGCAGTGAGCTAGACACTAAATAAAAAAAAACCAAAAGAACTGTGAACATTGGAAATCAGAAACAAAAACAGAAATTGCTGGAAAATCTCAGTAGGTCTGGCAGCATCTGTGGAGAGAAATCAGAGTTAATGTTTCAGGTCCAATGACCCTTCTTCAGCACTAAACCTGACAATGTGTTGATCACACCTTATGCACGGTAATTTAAAATTATATTTAATAACAATTATAAAAAGAAACACAACTTTATTTAATTAAAAGTTGCCCTGGGACCAGTTGGTCTCTCCCTATCTCTCTCCCCCCACTCAATTCAATTATGAATTTAATTATGAAATCACTTTGAGTGTATTCATCAAAGTTGCTATTATTTGGATCGTGCTGAAAACCTTTGACTTAGCTAATGGCGATGAGACAGGATCCTACAATCAATTGACCTTGAACACAAAGTGAGTGATTGTAGAGCTTCTAAATGAATGTTGAGTTCACTAAGCTTTTACAGTATTATAAGATTTAGCAGGTTGCAGGTTTGATCACTGTCCTAGTTCTAAGACAGGTGGCCCTGGATGAATGACTCAAATGGTCTCATTGTCACTCAGTTAAGACTGGTTCATGGTTTACTAGGTCCTGATCCATTGACATCTCTTTTCCCCACACCCTTCTCTCATATTCACTGAAAATGACAATGGACCTCAGCTGGGGCATAAGACTTAATTGTGGTGCATCCTATAGTTGGATAGTCAGCAGTGCTATCCAATCTCCCTCAGCAGTTGCATGTGACCCTAGATGACAACCACAAATCAGCAACCCAATAAGGTGCTGATATGTGAATAGCTAACATGGGAAAACATGGATAGAAGGAAAATGTATGATGCTGGAAATTTAGTCTGTATGTTAATGTAACGTGACTATTATCCCAGAGACATGTTCAAATCTCATCACAGCAAGTTGCTAAATTTAAATTCAATCAATAAATACCTGGAATTAAAAGCTAGTCTCAGTGATACTGACCATCAATTATTGAAAAACCCATCTGGTTCACTGATATCCTTTTCGAAAGAAAATCTGCCATCCTTAACTAGCCTACTTTTTTTCACTAGGGTCCCTACAATGTGGAAGCAGCTATTTGGTCCACTGAGTCTACACTGACCGTCTGTAAAGTATCTCACACAGACCTACTCCATTCTTGTTACCCCACATTCCCCAAGGCCAAGCCACCTAATCTGCACATCCTTGGACTGTGGAAGGAAAATGGAGCACCCAGAGTTAACCCACGCAGATGCAGGGAGAATGTGCAAACAGTTGCCTGAGGCTGCAACCAAACCTGGGTGCCTAGTGCTAAGACTGCTCTGCTAGCCACTGAGCGACCGTGACGCTAGAACCACAGTGATGTGGTTAACGCTTAACTACCCTTGAAATAACTTCACAAACCACTCAGTACAAAGGTAACTAGAGAAGGACAGCAAAAGTGACCTGGCCAGTGACTCTCATATTCCATGAAAGAGTAAAGAAAAGTCTACTCAGTCAATGGTTGCACTCACAGAAAACAGGATGAATTGTAGGATTGAGAATGAACATCAAAAGGTAAATTATGGTAATTCCTATGTGATGTAAAATATGTGACTTATACATATCAATATCATTTATTTTAGAGTTTGGATTTTGAATTAATCTCAAGTCAGTTTTGATCTATACAGTCTAATTTTTATCAGTCTTTCTGGAGCAATGATTTTAGATCAAATGTGCCAGAGAGCAATTGAATAGGGCATTCCAGGGAGTGATAATGGAAATATGTTTGTATTGTGAGTGTTTAAAGACCAGAGACAGCAAACATCATAAGGCATTAGCTTGCTTTTGGTTTGGAAAATCGATAAATGATTTTTGCTCAGGAAAGACCAGAGATTGTAAAGTTTTTGTTTTAGTTCGTAGTAGACTTGGCTGGGGTCAGATATAAGAACAATTTTCTTCATGAGAAAGAAGT
This sequence comes from Chiloscyllium plagiosum, assembly GCF_037043375.1. Taxonomy (NCBI): domain Eukaryota; kingdom Metazoa; phylum Chordata; class Chondrichthyes; order Orectolobiformes; family Hemiscylliidae; genus Chiloscyllium; species Chiloscyllium plagiosum. The sequence goes on along the minus strand of NW_028270185.1, from coordinate 20,072,933 downwards.
TAAGTTCAGAACAGTTAGGAAATAGGTTACCTCAGTGTAAGAGTTTTAGTTTGAAAATTCCAGACCAGAAGTGTTTGGGTAGAAACTTGTCAAAGTTGTTTGGAGCTAAGAAAGTTTAAGCTTAGTTGTGTAATCAAGGGAGAGGCTATCAAAGTCTCCAAATTGGGACTTGATAGAAACAGTTAAATTTATAGATGTGATAGGAAAGGGAAATCTTTCTATGGTAGTTTAGTACTGTAAAGTCATGGTAGTGGGATTGATGAGATTTTATTTTGCAATGTGTTTTGAAATCTTTGAAATTGTGGTATACATAAATAGCTCAGTTTGTTCTATATTATTGTCATTTCTTTTTTGAAATAAACTTTTTTATTGTTAAAATCAGATCTTCAGCATTGCCTGCTTGTCTTTCATTTGATCAAGGAACAAGAGTAGACTACTAGGACCTTGAAATCTACACTGCTATTCAATAAAATCATGGACAAATTTAACCTGTATATTCCTGCACATCCCCCATAATCTTTACCCTTGCTAATCAAAAAAACTATCTATCTCAGAGTTAAAATTATTTAAAAATATAAAGATCCTATATCCATTGCCTTTTGAGGAAGGGAATTCCAAAGATTCACAACTGTCTGAGAGAAAAAAAATGTTTCTTCATCACTGTCTTAAATAGGTGAACCCTTACTTTTAAACTATGATCCCTCATTCTAGATTCTCCTACAAGAGGAAATATTCTCTACACATGAACCCAGTCAAATCCCCTCAAATCTTACGTTTCAATTAAAAATCACACAACACCAGATTATAGCCCAACAGGTTTAATTGGAAGCACTAGCTTTCAGAGCACCGTTCTTTCATCAGGTGGTTGTGGAGGACACAATTGTAAGACACAGAATTTATAGCAAAAGTTTACAGTGTGATGTAACTGAAATTATACATTGAAAAATATCATGATTGTTTGTTGAGTCTTTCATTTGTTAGAATACCATGATAGTTTCACTTCTTTCATATGTAAATCATGTTTCAATTAAGTCACCTCTGACTCTTCGAAACTCCAAAGAATACATTATTTATTGTTACTCATCTTTTCCCAGGCTTTTTCTATATTCTGGTTTCCTGTATTTAGGTGATATCTTTTTATTGTGTTAATATCATTTGATTTAACAGATGATTTTTCAGAGATTATTACCTGTGGGGTTCTGCTTCTTAATTTTGTACCTAGTGTTTCATGCTGGCATGTGGAACCTCTTTCCTAATTCAACCTATGTCATTGGCAATTCCATGGACCATGACAACTGGATCCAAACCCTCCCACTTCCAAGTTCTTCTCCAGCTAATGCTGATTCCTCATCCCAACTGTGATGCTGTCTTCAGGCCACTCTTCTGTCATTCAGTCTGGGATCTGGCTTGACCGATAGTAATACCAGTTGGAACCATAAAACTTATGACACATTAGATATAGCGGCGTAGCTGTATAGATATGTAGGCATAGGTATTCAGCGAAAGGAAATATATCCAAAACTGAGACGAGGAGAATTGACTTCTCTCAGAGAATTGTGAATCTCCACAGAATGCAGTGGGGGGCCGAAACAATCAACAGATTCAAGAAAGAAACAGATATGTTTCTGATGAAGAATGGGATAAAGGGCTATGGGGAACAGGTCGGAGAGTGGAGGTGAGACCAGGTCAAGATTAGCCATGATCATGTTAAATGGCAGAGTGGGCATGAAGGGCTGAATTGCCTACTCCCGTTCCTAATTCCTATTAAATTTCAGTTATTTGGTCAGTGTAAACCTATGACATATGTATCTGTGATGAACTGCCCAGGATTCAGTTGTTCAGAATGGATTCTTTTGTTGTGAGTGGGTTTGGACAAATGACCTAATTTAAATTTTTGATTTTTTTCCCTGTCTTTTGGAAGATAAATTGCCATTTTCTTTCAGTTGTTACTGTTGATTTTTAAAAATGTCTTGCCTCTATTCAAAACAAAACAAAATATTTGAACTTTCCTAACCTGCCCTCAGCCAGCTGCGCTCCAAATCCATGTGGGTTTGGCAACCGTTCAAACTCCTTTAAATAAATGGTCTCTTTCTATTACTTTGCAGGAAGCTCAGGAACAGAAGCTATTGTTGTTAAAAGTGAAATCATACAAATCATAAACTAATCAAATTTATATAGGGCGACAGAAAAACACATGTGAGTGGGATTAATCAATAGCTCTTTCAATGAGCCAGCACAGACACAATAGGCTGAGTGGCTTCCTTCTGTCCTTTATGACTTAGAATGGTAGCACTCTTACCTCTAAAGTCCCCAGGTTCTGAGTTCAAGTCCTACTTTAGCCTTGAGCACAAAATGACCAGTACAGTCTTGAAGGAGAACTGCATTATTGGAGGTGCCATCTTTCAGATGAGATGTTAAACAATGGCTCCAATGTGATCTCCTAGATGGATATAAAGGATCCCACATATGATGAAGGTGTATAATATATTACTACCAATTGCAAATTTGGATTTTTAAGGTAGAGATTGATGGTCTTATGTATCCATTCTGTGACAATGCTGCTCCTTTAAGGTATGTTGTCCTTGGTTTTCTATCAGTGAGGTCATAAAAGACACAGACTCCAAAAAGTCTAAGTTGAAGGATTTTAGGGCCAATTTGATTATAGCTAACGGATACTGTCTCAGGAAAAAGGCTTTTCAGTTTAAAAGAAAACTTGTACAATGAAAAGGGAGTGGCCAGTTCTCCCAGCTCAGCTTTTCTCTGGTTTGATTAGGTTCTAGAATAGCAGAGATGAAAACAATTGCTGGACCCAAAGAAGCAGATCCATGCCAATCTCTCTTTCTGACTTCTCTCCTGTAAGACCCTGTGTTTGATTTTACCTTTTGTGCCAAAGGGTGTTTATGGGGATTGTTGCAAGTGTTGGAAACAGCACCATTAAGTTATTTGGTATTCTGTTCTCTTTTGTTTGTGTTTCATTTGGTAATCTTTGTTTAAAAATAAGTGGTTTGACCAGCTGCATCTCTCCTGGAATATCCACTATACACCTGCTTAAAACAATTAGCAAAGTTAGGGTCTGGGCTACTTTCTTGAAATGTTTTGAGGGGGTCTGGCTGGTCCATAACAATTCTGAGAAGGTTGCTATTCTTTTTTTTAAAAAAGAGTCATTTGACACAGTGACCTAAAAACATCATTTCCAAGAAAGCATGTGATTCAGTCAAGTGTGAGTTAATTAATGTAGCATTTAGTCTGGCGAGTTTTATGATATATATATGTATATAAAAAACAAACTGGGTGCTACTCTGTAGTTTGGTTATGGAAAGCAGAACTATCACTCTGTTAGAAGATTATAGTTCGTAAAGTCTCCAAGCTGTAAGAATTTGCATGGAAGTTTTCAATTTGCCAGAACTAAAACGAATTTAGGACATCATAACTGAAAAGAGGCCAATAGAACTGGAAAGTTGCCATAATTCTGTCTCAACAATCCAAGAAGAGAACTGAAAAGAATCAGTTAAGTAAGAAATTATGGAGTTAAAATAAGAGTGATTTTTTTGGGGACTGAGGATCTGTAAAGGATATTGCTGGGAAACAGGTTGAAATTTTATTTTGTTGCTTATGTTGTTTGTTTGTTTTGTGTGATGAACTTGTATTATCCTGTGAAAGAACACCCGCAACCTCATGTGAACATGTTCCAGCGATTAATTACCATGGTAATGAACAGCAAAAATTAAACCATCAAATTAGGTTTCACTCTGGGATCTGACTTCTCTAGTATCAATATCAGTTAGTCAGATCACATGACAGTATTTTGAAGAGGCGCAAGCAATGTTTATTCCTCAATTTACTTCACAAAAATCAGATTATCTCACCATTATCGATTGTTTGTGAGAGTTTGTTTTCATTCCTTCACAGGATGTGGATGTTGCACACAAGGTCAGCACTTGTTGCTTATCCACAGTCACCCTTCTTGGTGAGCAGCCTTCTTGAACCCCTGCAGAACATTTCCCTCACAATTAGGGAAATTGATATCAGTGGAGAAACGGAGATATATTTCCAACTCAAGATGGTGAGTGGCTTGAAGAGGAGCTTGCAGTTATTGATGTTCCCTTGTTACCTGCAGGTTTGGAAGTTGAGTAGAAATTGGCTGCTGTGTTTTCTATATTGCAAAAGTGACATAGAAACTTAAGTTGGCTGTAAACCACTTTAAACACATTGGTTATGGAAAGTGCAATATAAATATAAACACAAGTCTTTCTCCTTTGTTCACTTGTTTGCTTTCTCACCTTGCTTTCTAACATTGTTCAATCGATCATTATTGGTCACAGCTTAGGTCATGTGCATTAGAAGGCTAATCAACCATGGAAGGTGAAATAACTGTACAGAGGCCAGTCTCCCATCACCAAGGCATCCTTGTTTACTTGTACTCTGTACACTGTGGCCAGCCAGCTCGGAGTCAATCCCCTGAACTAAGGAGATTCTAATCTCCTGGTTATATTTTTTTTCTGAGGAGATTCTGATCTCCTGTTATATTGATCAGCCAGGGCTTTCCTGACTGGCCCAATCATGGATCTCATACTTAAAAAGATCCAACTAGTTCCAATTACTACAGTAGGTTTCATTACTAAGGACCACTCTTTCCTCATCTAGAAAGGCTAGACTTAGAAATTAGTGCAAACATGAAATCACAGATAAACTGTACTAACACGAGTAAAAACCTGCTTCACTGCATATCTTCCTACAGCTGCTTAACTTATGCTGAACTACTTACAATCAGGTGAAATCCTTCACCATTTTTGTGTTCAAAAGATAAAAAAAAGTAATTTAAATTTATATAGTGCATATCCCAGCCCCTGGATTGCTGAAAGCACTTTACAGGCTAATAAGTGCTTTTGCCACTGTGATGATGTGGGATTTACAAATATTGCCCAGAACAGCAGAGTTCTTTGACACAGATTTTTAAAATGTTTATCAGAAAGACTCCCTCAGTATTGACCATGTGACAATACAGCACTCCCTCAGTACTGACCTTCAGACAGTGTGGCAGTCCCTCAGTACTGACTGTCTGATAGTGCAGCACTCCCTCTGTACTACCCCTTAGACATTGTGGCACTCCCTGAGAGCTGACTCACTGACACTGCAGCACTCCCTCAGCACTGCTCCTCAGACAGTGCAGTATTCCTTCAGCACTGCCCCTCTGACAGTGCAGCATTCCTTCAGCACTGTCCCTCTGACAGTGCAGTATTCCTTCAGCACTGTCCCTCTGACAGTGCAGCATTCCTTCAGCTCTGCCCCTCTGACAATGTGGCACTCCCTCAGCACTGCCCTTCTGATAGTGTGGCACTCCCTCAGCTCTGCCCCTTGGACAGTGCAGCATTCCTTCAGCTCTGCCCCTCTGACAGTGCAGCATTCCCTCAGCACTGACCTTCAGACAGTGCAGCAATCCCTCAGCACTGCCCTTCTGACAGTGTGGCACTCCCTCAGCTCTGCCCCTCTGACAGTACAGCACTCCCTCAGCTCTGCCCCTCTGACAGTACAGCATTCCCTCAGCTCTGCCCCTCTGACAGTGTGGCACTCCCTCAGCTCTGCCCATCTGACAGTGCAGTGTTCCTTCAGCTCTGCCCCTCTGACAGTGCAGCATTCCCTCAGCACTACCCCTCTGACAGTGTGGCACTCCCTCAGCACTGCCCCTCTGATAGTGTGGCATTCCTTCAGCACTGCCCCTCTGACAGTGCAGCATTCCTTCAGCACTGCCCCTCTGACAGTGTGGCACTCCCTCAGCTCTGCTCCTCTGACAGTGCAGCATTCCTTCATCACTGCCCCTCTGACAGTGCAGCACTCATTTCGAACTGACCCTCAGACAGTCTGCGCTTTGTCGGGACTGAATTTTCATTTCTTCAATTGATGATTTAAACATAACACAGGATGAAACATTTTCAGCAGGCTGTCTGAACCTGCTACCAATTAACACCTTCAGTGATCAATTAATGACCACTCAACTGCCTCAATGTATCACCAACCAATTACCTGCTTTCCTAGCGAGTAATGTGGTTACCTTCCTGACAGGGGATCGAAGGTGACCTGCCAGCCAGATTGGGGAAGGGAGGGATCCTCTTACCCTGATCTGGGGATAGGTGGCCTATCCTAGTCTCTAGCCCTGATGAACCCCTCTCCTTACTGCCCACTCCCTGTGATTTCCCACTCACCTTCCTGCCAGTTACAGTCTTCATGGATGAGCAGCCTGGGTCTTCAATGACACAGTGCAGTTCTCAGCCTCGGACTGACCAGAAGCTTCAGTCAGGATGGGTTTTCTGGCTGATGCTGCCAGTGGAGTTCTCATCCTTAAAGAGTCCCATCCTAGGGCGACAAGAGGAAAGTCCAGGTCTGACAGTTCCCAGGATCCCAGTATTTACATGGCAAAGCGTGGCTCCCCTTTTGAGTACTGGAATATAAAGAGGCCTTTTGGCCCATCATGTCTGTGCCATTTGTCAAGCACCTATCCACTCTAGTCCCTTTTCCAGCACTTGGCCCTGTATGCTATTGGCATTTCAAAAGATTGTCTAAATACTTCACTAATGTGTATTTTACTCTCCTTTCAGCAGTGAATTCTAATGCCCAACAACCTCTAGGTGAAAAAGTTCTTTCTTTAAATAGCCTGCCTTTTATCTTAAATCTATGCCCCCCGTTAACTGAACATCCTCCTATGGGAGACGTTTATTCCTGTCCATGGCATTTATAATTTTGTAGACCTCAATCAGGACTTCCAGCAGCCTTCTCTGCTCTAAGGAGAATCTCAGCCTATCTAGACTTTCCTCATAGTTGAAAAACTCCAGACCAGGTAACATCCTGGTGAGTCTCCTCTGCACTCTCTCCAGTGTAACCACAACTTCCTCTAGCCTGGTGACCAGAAATGCACACAGTATAGAATCCTGACAGTGTGAAGAAGGCCATTTAGCCCATTGAGTCATACTGACCCTCTGAATAACATCCCACCCAGATCCACACCCCTAACCTATCCCTGTAATCTACATTTCCCATGGCTAATCCACCCAGCCTGCATTTCCCTGGACATGATAAGCAATTTTGGACATCTTTGGACCATGGGAGGAAACTGGAGCACCAGGAGGAAACCCACACAGACATGGGGAGAATGTGCAAACTCCACACATTCAGTTTGGAGGGTGGAATCAAGCCTGGGTCCCTGGCGCTGTGAGGCAGTAGTGCTAAACACTGTGCAGACCCAGTTCTTTTGCTGTGGCTTAACTAACATTATATACAGCTTCACTGTAGCCTCCTTCTCTCGGTATTTAATGCTATAACTAACAAAGGCAAGTATTCCATATGCCTTCTTAACCACCTTATTCATTTATACTGTTGTCTTCAGGGGACTGTACATCAAGTTCTCATTAATCCTCTGCACATCCTTGGACTTTCCATTCATTACGTATTCCCATGCTTTGTTATTCCTCCCAAACACCTCATACTTTTCAGGATTAAAATCCATTTGCCATTGTTCAGTCAATTTGACCACATTTACACTAAGATTCCTCCTCACTATATATCACACGACCAATTATCAGGTCATCTGAAAACTTTGTCATCAAACTTCTTACATTTATGGTTTGACATCTCTATCATTACAGACAACAAGGCATCCAGTTGTCTGTTGAATCTGAGATTTCTCACACACTGCAGGCCATGAAGTATACAGGACTGAGCTCCCCTTGTATACCTTTAGTTAAGGTTTAAGACAAGTAGAAAATTAAGTAAGGTTTCTTTTAAAAGAAAGCTAGAATTCATATATTTCCTGAATGGAGCTTTTAAGATGGACAAAATCAATTTACTTACCACCTACCAATCAGTTCACTGCTTTACCCCAATATCACTTTTGTCGGCCTTTTCAGGTTCTGGCAGGGTTCCTGTTGGAGTTTAGCTGCTGCTCCAACTGACCTCAATCTGGGTCCCACCCCTCAAGATTTATTGGGCAGCTCTGTTGCCTCAGTTCATGGTCACAGTTACTCTGCTCTGGTCTGCGCTGCTGTCCTCTGCTGCGGCTGCTGCTCCAATTGGCTCCTCTCTGAGTCAGAGTAGATGACAGATGAGAAAAATCTTGTCCTTTTTTATGTCTCGAGTCCTACTCAAATCGACTTTCCCATCCCACCTCTTAGTGATGATGACTTGCTGAAAGAGTAGGAAGAGTGGGACTAATTGGGTAGCTTTTTCAAAGACTCAACATAGATACAATGGGACAAATAGCCTCCTTCATTGCTATGTTATTGTATGATTCTATGATCTGGGTGGTAGATGTCTGTCTCCTAGGGAAAGGTGTTGGTCTAGCAGTAATGTCTATTGGGCTAGAGACCCATGCCAACGTGTTGCTGAAATGGTTTCAAGTCTCACTACAACTAGTAGAATTTCAAAGCAATTAATAAAAGAAAGTTTATGAAGCTATTGATTGTTTTAAACATCCATCTGCTCCACCAATATCTGTTAGGGAAGGAAATCTGCAGCCTTCCCTGGTTTAGCCTGAATGCAAATCCAGACTCACAGCAATATTGTTGACTATGAAAAGGCCTAGCAGACCACTAGGGCTGCGACAAATGCTGGTCTTGTCAGTGACGCCTACATCCCATCAAATGAAACAAAAATCTGCAACATCAGTGATGTCACAACAAGTTTCAACATGTTCTGATGTCAAGTATCAGAGTGACAAGACAATGCAAGTGATTTGCATGTAAATTACAATCTTTCCTTTCAGAGTCCTTGCAAACTTTTGTTATGTTGACTTATTAAGGATTTTATAACAGATGGAACAAAAGCAGTACTTGATGTTAAAAATCATGTGTCTTCTCTGATGTGTGTTGCACTTGTTTATGGGATTATTTCACGATTGCAGACAGGACAACCCTGCAGTCTGCTTTGTTGAATGTTGTTCCTGCTCTAGAACACTGCACTTTACAGGAAGAGGACTGCCTCACCAAAGGCTGCGCTTGTGCAACGTGCACAGGTCAGGAAGGAGGTGTGCAGCTGAACGTCATTTATTCCCTTCATGCTTTTGGTTGCTCCAAAAGGAGTCACGAAAGTTCATCTCCCCGCCATGAATATCCCATAGTTACAGCAGAAAGCCCCCTCAGACTACAAATCAAGAGAGCTTGGGAATACTCAGTAGGTTTGGCAGTGTCTATGGAGAGAGATGATTTGGAGACGCCGGTGTTGAACTAGGGTGTACAAAGTTAAAAATCACACAACACCAGGTTATAGTCCAACAGGTTTATTTGGAAGCATGAGCTTTCGGTCACAACCACCTGATGAAGGAGCAGCGCTCTGAAAGCTAGTGCTTCCAAATAAACCTGTTGGACTATAACCTGGTGTTGTGTGATTTTTAACTATGGAGAGAGAAACAGTTAACATTTCATCTTGATGTGTATTTGAGATTTCCAACAATTGCAGTGTTTTGCATTCGTTCCCTCACATTAGGACTTTCAGTACAGGTGTAAACTATGGTTGTGTACATCAGTGAGATGCAATTCTCTAAGGCTCTTTCAACAACATCTTCTAAACCCACGACATCTATCACCTAGAAAGCCGACAGATATTTGGGAACATCACAACCTGCATGTCCCTCTCTAAGACTTGGAAATATTATTGCTATTCCTTCAGTGTCGCTGGGTCAAGATCTTGAAACTCCCTCTCGAAAACTTAGAGCCATAGAGTCATAGAGATGTACAACATGGAAACAGACCCTTCGGTCCAACCTATCCATGCTGACCAGCTATCCCAACCCAATATAGTCCCACCCTCCAGCACCCAGTTTGGAGGGATATGGGCCAGGTGCTGTGGGGTGGGACTAGATTGGGTTGGGATATCTGGTCGGCATGGACGGGTTGGACCAAAGGGTCTGTTTGGTGTATCTACACCCCAATGGACTGCAGTGGTTCAGGAAAATGATTGGACTCCACCTTATCAAGGGGCAATTAGGGTTGCACAATAAATCCCAGTCTAGACAGCAATGTCCACTTCCCATAAAAGAATAAATAGAACACTAGCCATGTAAACTCTTTTATAATCTTCAGAGTGGAAAGACAGAACCTCAGCTCAGAAATGGCTCCGTCAGCAGTGCAGCACTTTCCCTGTATTGCTCTGCTATACTACAGTACTTGTACTACTGGAACTGGAGTTGAATCTACAATGTTCTGACTTAGGGAGGAAAAATGTGAGTTACTGAACCTCAGCTGGTCAACCACACACTGACCATGCAGTGATGATTCTGTCAGTGGGCTTTTACATAGGCAAAGATGTCACTGTGAATTTGGTGATCATATAGAAGAAAGTGAGGACTGCAGATGCTGGAGATTAGAGTCGAAGAGTGTGATGCTGGAAGAGCACAGCCGGTCAGGCAGCATCCGAGGAGCAGGAGAGTCGGCGTTTTGGGCATAAGCCCTTCATCAAGAATGGGGGGTGTTGAGAGATTAATGGGAGCGGGTGTGGAGCTGGGGGGAGGGTACCTGGCTATGTGATAAGTAGATGAAGGTGGGGGTGAAAGTGATAAGTGGAGCAGATAGGCAGGAAGGAAGATGGACAGGTAGGACCGTTCAAGAGGGCGGTGCTAAGTTGGAAGGTTGGGACTGGGCGTGGGGGGAGGGGAAATGAGGAAACTGGTGAAATCGACACTGATGCTGTGTGGTTGCAGGGTCTCAAGACGGAAAATGAGGTGTTTTTCCTCCAAACATCGGGTAGTTAGCGTTTGGCAGGAAGAGATCCAGGAGCTGCATATCTTTGGTGGAGTGAGAGGGGTAGTTAAAGTGTTCAGACACGAGACGGTTGGGTTGATTGGTGCGGGTGTGCCAGAGATGTTCTCTGAAACAATCCACAAACTGGAGTCCTGTCTGCCCAATGTAAAGGAGACCACATCGGGTGCAACGGATACAGAAGATGACATGTGTGGCAATACAGTGAATCTCTGATGTGGAAGGATCCTTTGGCACCTTGGACGGAGGTGTGGGGGGGAGGTGTGGGCACAGGTTTTGTACTTCTTGCAGTGGCAGGGGAAGGTGCTTGGAGGGGAGGGTGAGTTGCTGGGGGGCGTGGACCTGACAAGAGTCACAGAGGGAATAGTATCTCTGAAACACAGATAGGGGTTGGGAGGGAAATATGTCTCTGATGGCGGAAATAGCACAGGATAATGCAATGTACTGTTATGAAGGTGTAGAGGGGTTCTGTACCTTTAAGAGCATTGAAGAACTTAGCAAGCACACAGAGTGCTGGCGAATTTACAATGTAACATTTGGTCCAGCAACTAGCAGTACTTGGGTTGCTTTGAGAAAAAGTCGGCCAATCAGTTTAAATTATGCCCCAAGATATGAAACTCCAATCAAGTTTGAATTTAGTATTTTGGCAATATTAACACCAATGAAATGACCCGATACTTTGGGGTATAAAACTGAAAAAAAATTGAACAGTTGGAGGAGAACTGCCAAGCCACCAACATATGCAGACTGCTCGCAGAAGAGCTCTCTTAGAGGTACCTTTATCTATCAGTGACCTGTAAAATTGAAATCCCTAAGAAGAAGAAAAGAAGACAGAGGAAGATACAAAGAGAAGATTCAACAGCTGGCTGGTTTCGAAATTTGAGTTTTTTGGTAAATTGTAATCAGGGGTTTTATTGGACCAGTATTATAGAAGGGAAAGTAAAAGGTAGGTTAGAGGAAGGAGTTGCAGATAGTTGTTAGTTAATTATTCTCTGTTAGACTTTTAAAAAAGAATAAAGTTGTTAATTTTTACTCTAAATAGTGATTGTCGGGATAGTTCTTGGACTCTTGAATTTTAACAGATAACAGCACGGATTAAATCATTTCTGTGTTACTGGTGTAAATTAGCAGGGGATATTTACCCTGTGTCATAACAGTATCCCGAGTTTGGTGGGGTGAAATGTGAGGACCAGGGGGCTTCTGTCCTTGTTGCGATTGGAGGGCTGGGGTTCAAGGGGTGGCCCCTATCTGTGTTTTGGAGGGACCATTCCCTCCGCAACTCCCTTGTCAGGTTCACATCCCCAACCAACCCACCCTCCCTTCCTGGCATCTTCCCCCGCTACTACAAGAAGTGCAAAACCTGCACCCATACCTCCCCCAGTCACCTCCCCCCTTACCTCTCCCCTTACTTACCCCCTCACCTCCCCCCCTCACCTCCATCTAAGGCCCCAAAGGATCCTTCCACATCTGACAGATGTCATCTACTTTCACACATGTGATCTACTGTATCTGTTGCACCTGGTGTGGTCTTCTCTACGTTGGCGAGACAGGACGCCAACTTGCAGATCGTTTCAGAGAACACCTCCGGACACCCGCACCAATCAACCCCACCACCCCGTGGCTGAACACTTCAACTCCCTCTCTCACTTCGCCAAGGACATGCAGGTCCTGGGCCTCCTCCGTCGCCAAACCCTAACCACCCGATGCCTTGAGGAAGAACACTTCATCTTCTGCGTTGGGACCCTGCAACCACACATGATCAATGTGGATTTCACCAGTTTCCTCATTTCCCCATTCCCCACCTTATCCAAGTACCAAGTTTCCAACTCGGGGCACCGCCCTCTTGAATGGTCCTACCTATCCATCTTCCTTCCCACCTATTCACTCCACCCTTCTCTCCGACCTATCACTTTCACCCCCAGCTTCATCTACCTAGCAGATTCCCAGCTACCTTACCCCCAACCCCCCAGCCCACAAGCCTCATTCCTGATGAAGGGCTTATGCCTGAAACCTACATTCTCTTGCTCCTTGGATTCTGCCTGACTGGCTGTGCTTTTCCAGCGTCACACTTGTTGACTTTGGTGATCATGTGCCCGCTTAACAGTCCAAAGTTAGACAAACATACTGCTCGGTAGCCTTACAATTGTGTAACATGATAAGAAATAAACTTAAATTAATTGTTACTAAGCCTGGCCTGGACTTCTATCAAGGCATGGGGAACTCACAGGAGAACACAATCCAACAGTTTTCAGTGGTGAAAACCTGGAACACATTGCCTGTGGGAAACCTGATAGAAACAGAAACCCTTACAATATTTAACAAGTATTTTGATGAGAACTTGCAAAGCCAAAGCATATAAGGCTATGGGCCACCTCTGGAAATTGTAATTGGAATAGTCAGATGGTTATTTTTGACCCAGCGTGGACATGATGGGACAAAGGACTGTGATCTATACTGTAGCTCTCTATGATTCTATGACCACCAACCAGCCATGTATGTGACACCGGGAAGGTAGTCTGTAATAAGAGTTTTGGGCTCCGTTAAAAAAGTCAGAAGCTGCTGAAAAACAACAATGTCAGATGACCTCCAGGAATAACTTGACGGAAATCAGTTTTCCTTTCTAACAATCTCCATTGGTTGCTGGAATTACGGAGATATTTGTGTATGAGCTAACCAATATAACCCAGCAGGAAAACAACAACACATTGAAATGCAGAAAAAAATTGCCTTGGGCTAAAACTGTGCAGAGCCTCCCAACAGAACCTTAATACTGTAATAGGAAGGAGTTCAGAGCTGATGATTTTTGATTTACCTTACTGGTCTCAACCATCTCAAGCTACAGTCACAGCCACTGATGCATGTTTGAAATTAAAGTATTTCTATGTAAACAAAAAGAACCTGGTTTTGCAACTGTGACCAGGATGCATTTTCATTGAAATCAATGCATACAATTCCTGGCATTCATGCCCGACAATAGATCTGACTCCACATTTCCCAGGCTGCGTGTTCCTGTCACTTTGCCTGCTAGTGCAGCTGGTTTTCAACCAAGCTCACCACCTTGCAATCCTCTCACCCCTCCCTTGGAGATGAGTAGAGGCTGTAGTCATGGGGAAGTGGGGTGTAGGGTGCAGATCCATCAGTAAAAAGCCAGAGAGACCAGGAGAGTGTCCTTTTCAATGCCTGGCTAGTGCAGACTGATCTAGTCTCAGTCAAGATTAGGGTGCTGCTGGAAAAGCACAGCAGGTCAGGCAGCATCGGAGGAGCAGGAAAATCGACGTTTCAGGCAGGAGCCCTTCATTCCTGATGCTGCCTGACCTGTTGTGCTTTTCCAGCACCACTCTAATCTTGATTCTGATCTCCAACATCTGCAGTCCTCACTTTCTCCTAGCCTCAGTCAAGCCAGTTAATTGATGTCAGTCAATGGCTCCATGCTATCCCTGTGGTAAAAACGATCTACACAGATTCTGCTTCTCACCAACATTACCCAGTAGAAACTGTTTCACGGATAATGCATCTCCTTGAGAAAGGCCATTTTGGACTACCTCAACGGCACCTTACATTAGTCCAGTGCCTTTCAGATAATGGAACAATCCAAGGCATTTCACAGGAGTTTTATAGAACAAAACAAGAGAGTGACTATGTCCACTACCTTGGGAAGAACAAACAGTCTTGTAATTTTCTTAGGCACATAGGGATAAGAGGATAATTCGGTTCCTCAAGTCTGTTCCACTATTCAGGTTTGAGTTTGAGGAAGAGGCTGGTAGGCTAGAACTTTTTTTCCCTGGAATATAGGAGCTTGAGGGATGCCCTTATAGAATCATGAAGGGCATAGATATGGTGAATAACAAAGGTCTTTTCCTTAGGGTAGGGGAGTTCAAAACTAGACAGCATAATTGTAAGGCAAGAGGAAGAAGATCTAAAAGGACCTAAAAGGCAACTTTTTCACACAGAGAGTGGTTTGTGTGCGGAATGAACTGCCAGAAGAAGTGGTGGATGCAGGTACAGTTACAACATTTGGGCAGGCACATGAATATGAAAGTTTAGAGGGATATGAGCCAAATACAGACAAATGGGACTAGTTTAGTTTGGGAAACGTGGTCAGCATGAACTAATCAGACCAAAGGGTCTGTTTCCATGCTGTATGATTCTGTGACTCTATGAGATCATGATTGATCTATAAACTAAGCTCTAGATCCTTTTCTAATATTGGTGAAAAGAGATACTAGTTAGCTATGTGTTAATCTTTAAAACTTTTAAATGTGTTCAATCAGAATGCATATTAAACACAGCCATTTTCTTTCAATCTTTGGGTAAACTCAGACATCCACTTGTATCCTTCAAGCATCTTTTGCTTTATTTATTTTCTCTGAGGTTGTATTTCATTGCCTGTTGCCTGCCTCAGGCTGTTAGTGGGTGGGATGCTAATGATTTCTGAGTCCTGTAAACTGCTCATCAAAACACTACAGGCCCTGGGCCAGTGAGTTCTCACAACTGTTTCAGGAGTGAACAGAATAATTGATAAGTCAAAAAGGGTTTTGGCCCAGCAATGGGGAAGAATCATACCAGGCTCGAAATATTAACTCTGTCTTTCTCTTCACAGATGCTGCCAGACCTGCTGAGTTTCTCCAGCATTGACTGTGTTGCAAAGCAATACTTAACCCATTCTATCTGATTTCCAATCCAATGTACTTAAAAGCCCTGGAAGCTTGACTTCCAATGCGATTTTTGCTATAATCCTATTTATTTTCAAATTCACTGCTCCCTCCCTCAAAAGGAATCATCTAAATGCATCATAAAGATGCCTGAAAGTGCTCCATCATGGTGCTAGTAAAACCTGGCAGGGTCTGCTCAGTTTTTAGTAAAACCATGCTGACAAATATCAAAATTTAAAAATTAAATCCGAAGAAACACTTTCTTCTTAAACTGTTCTCCCTGCAGAAATACAGCTTTAACTTCAATTGATCTCCACTCACAAGCATTTGTTGCTAACATAGCCAAGAAGAATTTCAAACTATATTTCCTGCCATTGTTCTTATATCTCAGACCCAGTTTTTCCCTTAAAACCTCATGAAGCTAGCTTTATTTTTGCCATAGAAGCCTAATCTTGCAATTTCTGTTCCGTGCATATCCAAACAATAATGCTGGTTGTTCCTATCTGGTAGCTCTCAGCGTACACCCCAAATTCACTCCAGTTTTGTAGTTTTTGTTATTTAGCACCCTTTATTAGCCAGTTTTCTAGCTTGTTTGTGTCCAATAAATTGGAGATAGTGAGTACTGCGGATGCTGGAGAGTCAGAGAAGATAAAGAGTGGGGCTGGAAAAAAGCACAGTGGGTCAAGCAGAATCAGAGGAGGAGGGGAGTCGATGTTTCAGGTTGGAACCAGATGAAATACCTTCACCACCCCCCCCAGCCCCAAAACTCCCAATTCCTCTCCCTCTGCTGTATCTACTCCGAGTAGGAGTGATTCCACTCCAGGACATCCCAGATGTCTTCCTACTTCAAGGACTGCAATTTCTCCTCCTCTGTAATCAACAACACCCTCAGCAACATCTCCTCCATTTCCTGCACCTCTGCCCTCAAACACCACACCCCCCAACCACAACAAGGATAGAGTCTCACTGGTCTTCACATTCTACCCCACTAATCTCCAAATCCAACGCATCATCCTCCATCACTTCCGTCACCTCCAGTCTGAGCTCACCACCAAAATGATATTTCCCTCCCCACCACTATCCGCTTTCACAGGGACTGTTCCCTCCGTGATTCCCTCGTTAGGTCCACACTCCCCACTAACCCCTCCTCCACACCTGGAAACATCCCCTGCGGCCACAGGAGGTGCAAACCCTGCCCTCACACCTCCTCCCAAGGCCCCCAAAAAATCATTCCAAGTCCAGCAGAGATTTACATGCATTTCCTCTAACCTGATTTGTTGCATCTATTGCTCCGATGTGGTCTCCTCTACATCAGAAAGACTGAACACAAACTCGGGAACCTGTTCAGGAAACATCTATGGTCATTTGCTCCAATCAACACCACCTTCTAGTTGCCAGGCATTTCAACTCCCCCTCCCACTCCTCTGATGACATGTCCATCCTGGGCCTCTTCCACTGTCAACACAAGGACACATGCAAACTGAAGGAAGAACAATGATAGCAAACAACACTAAAGTCTAAATGCATCCAAATCCACACTTTTAGTGAGATCTTAATTTCAGTTAACTCACCATTAAACTTAACCTCACTGAATACTATCTCCTCATATTTATACAACTAGTTCTCACTTAACTAACCCTTCATTGATATGTCCATCACCTGTTTCCTTTCTCCATTAGGTCTCAAGCATCCCTTCGGACCTTATCAGATGAAACCATCCTCCACTTTTTCTGCATTCCCCTCTCTCCATCACATCAGTCTTTAGGGTTCATACCCTCTGACCCATAACATGCACCATCCTAATTTGCTAACTCTTATGCTATCTTCAGAAACCTCATCAAGACCTAGCTATTTGGCTGCACCCAAATTATCTCTGCAAAACTCCTATTTGGTACCTGATGGAGTGGGACTATCCACCTGTGCATGATGTCCAAGGCATGAGTTAGGATTGTGATAGAGTGTTCCTCATTTGCCTCAATGAATGTAGATTCAGCACTACTCATAGCACCATGCCAGGCAAAGCAGCCCATCGATTGACACCCCATCCAGTTGAGCAATTCATCCCTATGTTTATCATAGTTGATGAGCTCATCTACAATTATTCATTATAAGGTGGATTTGCCCCATAATCCTCTTTTAGGATAGGAACGCTACAGGGCTTATTTGGTCTCATGTGATAGAGCAAAACCTCTTGGTAGTCCAATGAGATAAGCTCTTGTCTCAAACAGGGCATATTGTTTTAGTATAATAGCAACCAAGTACTGGATACATTCATAAGGTGGATACTGTTACAGAAACTATGAGAAGGACTCAGATGGTAGGTTTTACTCCTTTGAGATCCCTAGCTGTTCTTCCATCAAGCCCATTTGATATCATTATGGTGCGTGGTGCTTAAGGCATGCCTCAGTATTAACCCTTACAAAGCAATTGATGTTGTCTACATAAGACTTCAGTAAAGCCTTTGAGGTGGCAGATTGGTACAAAAGGGGAAGTCACATGGTATTAGAGGTGAACTGGCAAGATGGATACGGAACTGACTTAGTCACAGGAGACAGAGGGTAGAGGTGGAAGGATGCTTTTCAGAATTAAAGGTTGTGGCTAGTGGTGTACAACAGGAATCAGTGCTGGGACTGCTGCTGTAAATGACTTGGAGGTAAATATAGCTCATCTAATTAGTAAGTTTGTGGACAACATAAAGACTGGTGGTGTTGCAGATAGGGAGGATTGTCAGGGGATACAGAAGGTTATAGATCAATTGGAGGCATAGGCAGAAAAATGGCAGATGGAGTTTAATCCGGACAAATGTGAGCATTTTGGAAGGTCAAGTACAGGTGGAAATTATACAGTGAATGGCAGAACCCTTTGGAGTATTGAGAGGGATCAGGGTGTGCAGGTCCACAGATCACTGAAGGTGGCAGTGCAGGTTGATAAGGTAGTTAAAAAAGGCTTGTGGCATGCTTGCCTTCATTGGAAGGAGCAATGAATATAAGGCTAGACAGGTTATGTTGCAATTTTATAGAACTTCAGTTAGGCCATACTTGCAATATTGTGTACAGTTTAGGTCACCACATTACCAGAAGTATGTAGATGCTTTAGAGAGGGTATAGGAAAGGTTTACCAGGATGTTGCCCAGTCTGAGGGATCTTAGCTATGAAGAAAGGTTAGATAGATTGGGTTTGTTTTCTCTGGAATGGAGGAGATTGAGAGGCGATCCGAAAGAAGTTTATAAGATTGTGAATGGCATGGATCGAATTGAAACTATGAGGCTTTTTCCAGGGTGGAGGGGTTAGTTACTAGGGGGCGCAGGTTCAAGGTGCAGGCGGGGTCAGTTTGAAAGAGTTGTGCAAGGCAAATGTTTTACACAAAGGATGGTGAGTGCCTGGAACGCACTGCCAGAGGTGGTGGTGGAAGCAGACACAATAGCAGCATTCAAGAAACACCTGAATGAATACATGAATAGGAGGGGAATAGCGGGATATAGATCTTAGTATGGAAGGGTAAAATGGTAGGGTCAGCGCAGGCTTGGAGGGCCGAAGGGCCTGTCCCTGTGCTGTATCGTTCTTTGTTCTTTGCAGACTCTTACACCATTATACAACATCCACCACCTTCAAAGTTCACTTCCTTCAACACCAGTGAAGTGGTAGCAGTGTGTACCATCTGCAAGGTGACCCTCAGCAAATCACCAGAACCCCTTCAACAGCACCTTCCAAACCCATGACCTCTACCACCAGGAACAGAGGCAACGGATACATGGGAATACTACACCCTCCAAGCCATAATGCATCCTGACTTGGAAATATGTCACCATTCCTTCAGTGTTACTGCAACAAAATCCTGGAACTCACAAGGAGAAAGTAAGGACTGCAGATGCTGGAGATCAGAGTCAAGAGTGTGGTGCTGGAAAAGCACAACAAATCTGGCAGCATTCAAGGAGTGGCGGAATCAACATTTCGCTTTGCCCATACCTCCCCCATCACCTCTGTCCAAGGCCCCAATGGATCCTTCCACATCCAATAGAAATTCACCTGTACTTCTACAAATGTCATCTACTATATCCGTTGCACCTGATGTGGTCTCCTCTACATTGGGGAGGCAGGATGCCAATTTGCGATCATTTCAGAAAACATCTCTGGGACACCCACACCAACTAACCCCACCACCCCATGGCTGAACACTTCTAGTCCCCTTCCCACTCCACCAAGAGCATGCAGGTCCTGGGTCTCCTCCATCGCTAAACCCTACCCACCTCACACCTGGAGGAAGGACGCCTCATCTTCCGCCTTGGGATGCTGCAACCACATGAGATGAATGTGGGTTTCACCAGTTTCCTCATTTCCCTTCCCCCAACATTATCCCAGTCCCAAGCCTCCAACTCTTGACCTGTCCGTTGTCTTTCCCATCTATCCGCTCCACTTCCTCTCTGACCTATCACCATTACCTCCATCTCCATCTACCTATTGTACTCCCATGTATGTTCCCCCCCCCCCCCCCCCCCAGCCCCCAACCCCCTCCCATTTATCTCTCAGCACCCTCGGCCAAAAGCCTCATTCCTGAAACGTCGATTCTCCTGCTCCTTGGATGCTGCCTGACCTGCTGTGCTTTTCCAGCACCACTCTCTTGACTCCTGGAACTCACTCCCTGACAGCACTCTGGGTGTATCTGCATCAACGGACTACAGAGGTTCAAGATAGTGGCTCACAACCACCTTCTCAATTGGGGATGGCTGACAAATGCTGGCCTAGAGGAAAGTAACACATGTCCAGAGGCATTGCAAATAAAATTTAAAGCAAAAAAAGTGAAGTGGTATCTTTGCAACTATGACAGAGACAATATAAACACAATTATTAGAGTGGAAATGCAATGCCTGTGGATTCATGTGCACAAAGGATTCATAGAGCTGTAAAGAAAGCATAAGAGATCCCTAGTTTGAAGTATAAAAGCGAGGATGGTTTGCAAAAGTTTTATATTGTACATGGTTAGACCTTAGCTAAAATCGCAAGTGAATTGTATCCAATTCTGGCTGTTGCACACTATAAATTTATTAACCAGAATGGAGTCATAGAGTCATACAGCACAGAAAGAGATCCTTTAGTCCAACTCATCCATGCCGATCAGACATCTCAGTCTGATCTAGTCCCATTTGCCGGAATTTAGCCCATATCCCTCTAATGGAGGATAGTGGGCTAGTGTAGGTTAGGTGGGCTTGGATCGACGTAACATCCAGGACCGATGGGCCTGTACTGCGCTGTATTCTTCTATGTTCTTTGTTCTATAAACCCTTCCAATTCATATACTGATCGAGATGCTTTTTAAATGCTGTAATTGTACCAGCCTCCACCATTTCCTCTGGCAGTTCGTTCCTTACATGCACCACCCTCTGCATGAAAATGTTGCCCCTTAGGTTTCTTTTAAATCTTTCTCCTCTCACCTCAAATCTATGCCCTCTAGTTCTGGACTCCCCCACCCGAGGAAAAAAAAATTGGCTATTCACACTATCCATGCCCGTCATGATTTTATAAACCTCTATAAGGTCACCCCTCAGCCTGTGACACTCTAGAGAAAAAAGCCCCAGCCTATTCAGCCTTTCCCTATAACTCAATCCTTCCAGTCCTGGCAACATCCTCTTGAATCTTTTTCCCATCCTCTCATGTTTAACACCATCTTTCATACAGAAGAGTGAGCAGAATTGTATATAGTATTCTAAAAGTGACCTCACCAATATCCTGTACAGCCGCAACATGATATTTCCCATACTCAAAGTTCTGACCAATGAAGGTAAGTGTACCAAACGCCTTCTTCACCATCCTGTCTCCCTGCAAGTCCACTTTCAAGGTATGAGGGACTGTTGTAAGCAAAGATCTGTGAAGGTGGCTTATACACTGTAGGAGGATTTAATAAAGTACCATATTTACTTCTGTATTAACTGAAAATCCAAGGCAAGATTTTCAGTCAAAAAGTGTTGACTTTTGGGCGAGTGACATTTTTGGAAGAGTCAATATCCCCCACTATTTCATCACCTTGCTCTCTCAGATTTGCTGAATTATTACTGTTCCCATCAACCCCACACCAAAACTAATATAATGGAGCCAAACTTTGTTTTTATTTATAACTTCCGTGGAAACGGATGTTAATCTTTGTCCACGAAATTCACAAATTTATCAAATTCATCAAAAACAAAAGTACTTTATAGAAATGTATCCAGTTTAATTCAGCTTTTCTCACAATGCAGTAAAAAATGCTGCATGGCAGCAGAGTAGGCACTGAGAGTGTATCAGCATCCATAAATAACTCAGCCCAATCTGATTCTTGGTAGGCATTAGCTTACAGATCATCATGGTAATCTTCATCAGCAGTCACTTCATCATCAACCATATCATTCCACCAATATTCTTCTGTATCATCAGGTGCTTGGGATATTTATTGAAGGATTTGAATAAGAATCCATTCTTGTTTTATCTCAGGGCTCTATAATTCACTCACACAGGATTGCTAGCACCACGGCCCATATGCTGCCCTCCCTGGTGAATGTCTTCTCTCTCCGATCTTCCAGTCATTCCACTTTTTTCACATACCGTCCTTGAGGAGCTTGTTAGAGAGAGATCCAAAGGTTGAAAAAGGTTGGTTAGACCAGCACGAGTCACAGCAGTATCACTGTTTCGTGATCTAACTTCAGCAACATCATTGACAAGGTGTTGCTATAACTCTCCTGGGAGAATGTGCACATACTGAGGCCCCATTCATCCCAGAATTGCGCAAATGCGACCAATAAATTAAATTACCAAAATGCTCGATTTACCTAATTGATTCAGGTGAAAAGAGATGCACACCACATTTTCGTCTTTAGCAAGAAAATAATCATTGCAATCAAATTATTTTCCTTAACAATGATAAAATAAAGGAAAAATAAATTGCTAATTTATGACTATGCAATTTAAACATTTTCCCTTTAAAACAGACAAGCACACAAGAGAAACAGACAAGAATAACAGAAAACATAATTTAGGAAACACAGATCTGTATCACCAATTCAGAAACCAAAATTGGGTGGGTTAATCTCATAATCTTTTCAATTCATTGATGATGACTTGATGTTATCTGCCTAGCAACAATCAATTTTTAGTTCACTTGTTGGTAGGTTGAACCTGAAATCTTTACTTTCCTTTGGTTTGTAGAATTATTTCTCTCAATTTCTCTGAAAGTAGTTTTCCTGCTCTTATGGCAGAGAATTGGAGGGAGCAACTTTACAGACAAAGAGGACAGAGATGTTGATAAAGCCAGCCGTTGAAAGTTTCTCAACTCTTCAGTTTATATTTCCCTCACAGTGTCTCTTAATCTGTATCCAAACTAATAAGAGGATTGTTTCTATGCTGAGCTCTCCCTAACCCTCCCCAAAAATGAGGCTAATTTATTTGGACTCATTGGCATCGAAACATAACATTGTCTCATATGTATCAGTTAGCTTTACTTGTTTTCCAAGTTGTAAACAACTCCTTCTACATACTTCATAAAATTGTCTTCTATATACTTCATACTTTTTAAAAGTGTCCATTTTTCTCATATTCAGAACACAGTCCAAAAATAAAAGATGCAGTCTTTACATGATTTGAACGTGTCCCGGCTGCGATGCTATTTTTCTTTACTCCAAACCTTCCTTGGCCTCAAAGCACCTACTCAAAGCACCTTTATCCTTCCATTTGTTATTGTGAATGCACATAACTACTCCTTTTGGAAATTACTGTTTTGAGAGTTTTTTTTCACAGCACAGTGGAGAACCTACTCTTCCCAGGGCCCTTTATCTGGTCTCAAACACTTTTGTTTCCAACTTTGCTCACTGTTTGATTCATCTCAGAAGTCATGGGAACCTAAGACATATTGCCGTTGGATCCAATCTGCAAGTTTTCTTTTCTAGAAGTTTGATTGTGAGTTACTGCAATGTGATCAGCCTGTTATCGAGTTCTGCTGGGAGATGATGTGACATGTTGGTTGTCTTGTCTCAGCACTGAATTGTTTCTCTTTGAAAACCCAGTGTGCCATCAGACCTGGTTTTAAAATCAGCAATGTCTAATGGCAAAGTAATTAAAGAATTAATTAAGAAATAATTAATTCAATAAAGGTAGTCCAGAGCATGTGACTTGGTGTTTTCACACAGTAAGACAAGTGGTATCTTTGTCCAATGACACGTTTCAGCAACTGCATGACCATGTATATCTCTCACTGCAGTTAAATGCATCTATCGACAGACCAACACAGCCCTTGGCTCTGCCTGTATGGTCTATATGTGATTCCAGATCCACAGTAAATATGTTTGGCTCTTACCTGCCCTCTGAAATGGCCAAGTAAGGCATTCAGTTCAAGAGCAATAAGGGATTGGAAACAAATACTAGCCTTGCATCTCATGGAAGAACAAAGACAGCACCCCAACTGTGGCCAAACCAAGATGTAAAATAATGTTTCTTCCTAGCTATTCCTGAAGTTATACAGAAAGGGAGACAATATCTATTTCCCATTTAAAATAATTTCTTTTCAATTCCCTTTGTCTCTTAACTCTTCAACTGATTTTTATTTTGTTTCAAAGGGCCCATGATGGCCAGACTCTGTGTCATTCAGCAATTACCGGTCATTTACAGAATGAGTTTTTCTCACAGTCAGTCACGGAGTGAAGTGGCAGGAGATATTGGTCATATTGGAGTGATTTATGTTGTTTCTTCTGGTGTTGCAATGCTCCAAATACTCCCTTGGGTTGCCAAGGTCCTGGTCTCATTGTTTCCTGCCTTTTGGTTTCAATGAAGCAATTTCCTGTGGTGGCCTTACCTCACTATGACAAAACGTAGAAAACTATTGTGGGTCCCACAGTGAGAGAAAGAGCAACGGAGGGGAACTTGTGAGCAAACAATAGGCAGCATTTTCATTTCATTTTTAGTTGTGAAAACTATCCCATGTCTTGTAAACTCTAGACTGCACTGTTTTATTCATTTCGGGGATGTGGGAGACGCTGACTGGATCAGTATTTATTGCCTGTCCCTAGTTGCTCTTGAGACAGTGGTAGTGAGCTGCCTTCTTGAACTGCTGCAGTCCATGTGCTGTGGGTTGACCCACAATGCTGTTAGGGAAGGAATTCCAGGATTTTGATGTAATGACAGTGAAGGAACGGCATTATATTTCCAAGTCATGATGGTGAGTGGCTTGGAGGGGGGCCTGTACCAAGATGTGCTCAGCCACTCTCCCATTTTGTGACTTCAGTTCATTGAAATTCAATTATCCGAACCCATAAAAAGGGCAAAATGCCGTGGATGCTGGAAATCTGAAACAAACACAGAAACTTCTGGAGAATCTCAGCAGGTCTGCCAGCATGTAGAACGTAGAACATTAGAATAGTATAGGAACAGTCTCTTTGGTCCAGCATAAGTGGACAGATGAACTGGTTTACTCATCACCTCTGTGGCTTGGTGACTTCCAATTGAAAAATTCCTATCCTTGTGTTGAAATCCCTCCCTATCCCTATCTCAGTAACCTCCTCCAATCCTGTGAGGTATCGATGTTCCTGTAATTCCAGCCTTTTGCGCATCCCCAAATTTATTCTCTCCACCAATAGTGCTGTGTCTTCAGTCCAAACCTTAAAGCTGTGGAATGCCCTCTTGCTCACACTCTCTCTCCGTCTCTGTCTCTTTCTCTCCCTCTGTCTGTCGTTTTCTCTCTGTGTCTCTCCCTATTATGATGCTCTGTAAAATCTGCCTCCCCTGTTGTAACATCCTCTGTGCTTCATTTCAAGCTTTGTGTGATGAAGCTTCTGTGAAGTACTTTGTGAAGTTCTACTGATATGTGGAAAGAAATTGTTGTGGAATCGCTCTGTCCATTTTCCGTCAATCTCAGAGGAAGTCAGCGTGAAGGTGTATGGTTTGGGCTTCCCCTGTAGCCATGTTGTTATGGATGTTAATTTTTATTTGAAGATTAGGATAATCTCCAAATTAGAAAGAAAGGTTTGTATTTATATATCACCTCCCACTTCCTATCTCAGGATGTTCTGAAACACTTAACAGTCAACTTTAATTAATTGAAGTTTGACTTTGTTTGAAATCTAGATTCTAGTCTGCTGCAATGTCACACTAATTGTCGTGTGATAAATGAGTGGTGCTGAAAAAGCACAGCAGGTCAGGCAGCATCCGAGGAGCAGGAAACTTGACGTTTCGGGCAAAAGCTCTTCATCAGGACTGCTCCTCAGATGCTGCCTGACCTGCCGTGCTTTTCCAGCACCACTCTAATCTAGACTCTGAATTTTCAGCATCTGCAGTCCTCACTTTTGCCCAGTGGCGTGATAAATGTCCAATTTATTAGTTTTAGTGATAACTATCAGCCAGAGTCTTATTTAATGTCCCTTGGGGTAAACTACAGACAAAATGTCAGTCAGAATTCCAGTTCCTAATGCTTACTAACAACAACTTATATTTGTAATGTAGCAGTATTACTGTCTTGCCCAGGTGTTTAACTCCATGAGGAAATATTAGTTATGGATGACCAAAAACCTGGTCAAAGAAGTTGGTCTTGAGGAGCACATTGGAGAGTTAGTGAGCTTTACTGAGAGAAATCTTGAGTTTGCAGCTCAGGTGGTGAAGGCACAGGCATCAATGATTGGAGTGATTAAAATTGAGGATGTGCATGAGGTCAATAGTTGAGGAGAGTAGAAATCCTGGAGGATCAAGTGTGGGGGATGGGATTGGAGAGGTTTACAGAGTAGAGAGAGGTGGGCAAGATCACCAGGGGGATATGAACCTAGAGGGAGGTGCTGGCTTTGTGGTATTATCATGAGACTGTTTATCTAGAGACAAAAATAGAGATTGCTGGAAAAGTGCAGCATCTGTGCAGAAGAATCAGAGTTAACATTTCAGGTTGAGTGACCCTACTTCGGAACCAAGTTCTGAGGAGAGGTCTCTGATTTCTCTGCACAGATGCTGCCAGACCTGTTGAGCCTTTCCAGTCATCTCTATTTTCATTTCTGATTTACAGCATCCGCAATTCTTTCAGTTTTTGTTTTGTTAATCTAGAAACCCAGGTAACGTTCTGAGGACTGAGGTTCAAGTCCCGCCGTGGCAAATGGTAGAATATGAATTCAATAAAAGTCTGGAATTAAGAGTCCAGTGATGACCATGAATCCATTATTGATTGTCGGGAAAAACCCACTTGGTTCATTAATGTCCTTTCGGGAAGGAAACTCCCGTCCTTACCTGGTCTGGCCTACATGTGATTTCAGACCCACAGCGATACAATTGAATCTGGGCAATTAGGGATGGGCAATAAATATTCACCTATCCAGCCACACCTATTTGGCATGAATGAATAAAATGGAAAAAATCACATAAAAGATAAGTATTTTAAAATCAAGTTGTTGCCAAAATCAGAGGCAAATGTTGGTCAGTGTGGACTGGGGCTGTAGTGGGTGGCATTTAGTTTGGACATGGCAGCAAGTATTGGATGACCTCAAGGCTGTCGAGGGTAGAATGTAGGAGGCCGGCCAAGACTGAGATGGATTAGCCAGGTCTCGAGGGAATGCAGGTGCAATTGAGGGCTTCGGCAGCCGATGAGCTCGGGCAAGGGGTGGAGTCAGTCTGTGTGACAGAGGGCGGGAATCAGTGGACTTAGTGAGTGCAGGGGAGAACAGAGGTGGATACTGACCCTTTAACGATCCCACAGGAGGAATTTT
The DNA here is from genome assembly GCF_037043375.1 of Chiloscyllium plagiosum. Taxonomy (NCBI): domain Eukaryota; kingdom Metazoa; phylum Chordata; class Chondrichthyes; order Orectolobiformes; family Hemiscylliidae; genus Chiloscyllium; species Chiloscyllium plagiosum. The sequence goes on along the minus strand of NW_028270185.1, from coordinate 20,045,844 downwards.
GCTGGGAAAGAGGGGAAGATGCAGGGTTGGGTAAGAGAAAAAATAAACGAAACAATTCTGGAGATTTTAAAAAAAGTAACTGGGTGAATATACAAAATCTGTTTATAAACTTGAAACAAAAGCAACAGAAAACTTTCGTCTCTATGGCCTGACCTTTTCACACATCCAGTCGTTATTTCAGAGCGACTGAATACTCCTTTATCGCGGCTGAGCCAGAAATCTCACTAGGGCCCATGTTATTGTCAGTGTTTGTACATCGCTTCCTGTCGATCTGCTTTCTCACAGTTTCTTCAACTAAACTGTCGGCATTAATCCTGGATCCTGCAGAGAGCTGGGAAAATGGGAAGTCAAGCAGTGTGCAAGCTCAGTCACCCTCACTCATTCACCCTCACTTACCCACACACACACAGCCCCCCACACACTCACCCTCACGCACTCACTTACCCACACGCAGCCTCATATACACAGCCTTACACACTCACCCTCCTTTACTAACCCTCACACACTCACTTACCAGCACAAACACACACCCTCATACACACAGCCTTACACATTCACCTTCACATACTCACTTACCCATGCATAAACAGCCTCATACAACAACCTTACACACTCACTTACTCGCACAAACACACCCTCGTACACACAGCCTTATACACTCACCCTCACACACCCACTTATCCACACACACACCCTTATACACTCACCCTTCCCTACTCACCCTCACTTACCCGCACAAACACCCCCCCTCATACACATTGCCTTACACACTCACTCACACACTGACTTACCCATGCACAGCCTCATACAACAGCCTTACACACTCACCCTTACACATTCACTTAATCACACACACATGGCTTCATACAATAGCCTTACACTCTCACCCTCACCAGCACAAACACACACCATACACACAGCTTTACACACTCACCCTCACACACTCACTTACCCGCACACACACCATCATACACACAGCTTTACACACTCACCCTCACACTCACTTACCTGCACAAACACACACCCTCATACACTTAGCCTTACACACTCACTCTCACACACTCACTTACCCATGCACAAACAGCCTCATACAACAGCCTTACACTCACACTTACACATTCACTTAACCACACACACGACTTCATTCAATAGCCTTACACTCTCACCCCTACACAGTCACTTACCAGCACAAACACACACCCAGCCTTACACACTCACCCTCACACAATGCCCTCTTGAATGGCTCATTGGTGTGGTTGAGTAGCTGTGATGATAATATCACCTTGTCTTGCCTTGGACAATGATGTTTATATCCCTGTGTTGCTGCTTTAGTGTCTGGTTGTTTGGCCTCCAACAGTGGTCACCCTACACGAGCAAACAGTCCCAGAAGACTGATGGTGGGGTTAGAGGTGAGGAAATAAATCACGCTAGTCCACAAAAGGAGGTGGCACCAGAGGGTGCACTGACCATATGTGCAGGTTCAGGATCATCAAACAGGGCATAGATCTGACACTGGTGCCACCAATGTTCATTTGGAAATACAGTCTATGGACACCCATTGAAGTGGCAGTGGGTCTGTGTGAGAATAATTTCACTGCACAGTGTGAGTTAGGTTTTTTTAAACCGGGGGCTCAGAGGCAATGTTCACACTCCTGATGGTCAATCCAAGTGCCAAACTCTTTGGATAGGTTTCCAATACTAAAGATACTATATCAATGCAGCAAGGTGCTGTCATTGTTGCACACTTCAGTGTCGCACTCAGAAGCTATCTGCACAACCTTAAGTGTTATCATTCAGATCAAACTTTAAACCTGGGCTCCAGTCTTCTGTCTCCGATGGTCATAAAAGATCTGATGACATTACAGGTTGTTCTCTTATAATGCGCATTTTGTCAACGCGATTTGGCTGTAACGTGATTGGTGAATTGGGGAAAGTTTTTTAAAACGCAAATTCCCATTGGCTATTACACAATTCTGTGAGATCATGAACAAAGGAACTTGAGGAGATGGAGTGGCTTCCAAATGTGTGGATAGAAGATCAATCAAATAAGCGATCTGGGACCACCTTTCTCACCATAAATCAGAAAGCTTTGTCAATTTATAAAGACCTAAGGGAAAAGCTGAAAGTGCTGTTGATGTGCCTGCCTCCTCCAGTGACTGGTTTGCTGAATTTAAGAGCCACTTTGATTTTCATAACGTGAAGTGTGGTGAAGCTGCCAGTGTAGGTGGGGAATGTGCGCTGTCATTTCCTCCCGTGGTGAAAAAAGTTGATTGAAAAAGGCTACACCTTAGATCAAATCTTCAATTTTGATGTGACAGGTTTATTCTGGAACCAAATTCTATTCAGAAACTACATTTCTAAGAATGATGCACATGCTCCAGGTTTTAAGGTCGTTAAGGATTGTATGATTGTTGTTGGATGCCAATGCTAGTGGAGACGTAAAGCTTAAGCCTGTGTTAGTGTAGCACTCTTCCAACCTGTGAGCCCTGAATGGTTTATCTTATGTCCCACTCTAGGGGTTTACTTCAGGTCATGCAAAAAAGGTTAGATGATAGGGCAAATTTTTTTCTGACCTTATTGTTGATGTTTTTGTGGATTTATTTTAGAAATTATTGCAGGAGAACAAATTTGGATTTCACGATTCTCCTCATTCTGGACAATGTGCCAAGCCGTCCTCCCACCATTGGTGAGCTTTCTGAAAACAGCAAAGTGCTACTTTTACCTCCAAACACAGCCTCTCTCATTCAACCCATGGATCAGAGTGCAATAGCAGCTTTTAAAGGATGTCGAGGAGCTGCTTGAGTCCCATTGTGAAGATCTCTCCATAGCTGATCAACAACAGCTTGTTGCTGTGGGGTAAATTGTAGTTTGAGATGAAGACGATGAAGTCCAGGATGCAGCACCATGAGAACTTTCCACTCCTCGTTTGTCTGTTGCTCTGAGGGAAGTTGAGAAGCAGTTGCAGCTCTTCAAAGTCAATGACTACAATACAGAACGCAGCAGGAAAGCAGGTCATGGCATAAAGTCTTATCTGACAGCCTATGAACAGCTTCTTCATGAAAGAAGAAAGATGGCAAAGCAGTAAAAACTAGATGCCTTTTTAAGCCAACTCCCAAGAAACAGTCTGAGGACAATGAACCACAACCATCCACTTTCTTCGTAACCCTACATCCAGAACTGCACCTGAAATTAAGGATGATGCTGATGATGACCCTCAGTCCCTGTCTTAATACAGTTCTGTACTGGAACTCAGCAAACTCAGAAACCCATTAAAGTGTTAAATTTAGATTAGATTAGATTAGATTAGATTGCAGTGTGGAAACAGGCCCTTCAGCCCAACAAGTCCACACCGACCCGCCGAAGCGCAACCCACCCAGACTCATTCCCCTACATTTACCCCTGCAACTAACACTACGGGCAATTTAGCATGGCCAATTCACCTGACCTGCACATTTTTGGACTGTGGGAGGAAACCGGAGCACCCGGAGGAAACCCACGCAGACACGGGGAGAATGTGCAAACTCCAGACAGTCAGTCGCCTGAGGCAGGAATTGAACCCGGGTCTCTGGCGCTGTGAGGCAGCAGTGCTAACCACTGTGCCACCGTGCCGCCATTTACTGTGTTATTTCATTAAAATGTATAATTTTAAAAATTACTTAGTCTGTGTGATCATTTCTGTTAGGGTAACTATTATTTTTGTTTCAATTTATACTGATATTATTGATGGTCTGTCCCAACTCCGTTTTCCTCGTTATTTCTATTACGTGATTTTCTAGAACACGAGGTTGGAACTAATGCGTTAAAGCAGAACAGGCTGTATTTGGTAGACGAGAACAGGCGTTCCCTCTGGTCTCCTTTACACTATTTATTCCTCAACGACTATCCTAAAGAAGCAGATTATCATGTCATTGTTACATTGTTAAAGCATTGCTCTTTGTGGGAGCTTGTTATGTGCAGATTGGCTGCTGTATTTCCTCTGTTACAAAAGTGAGTACACCAAGGGGGGAGTGCAGAAACAGAGGGCCCTCAGGGTTCATGTACATGATTCCATGAAGGTGACCAGGCAAGTTGAAGCAGTTGTTTCAAAGGCTTATAGGATCCTTGGGTTTATAAATACAGGCACAAAATACAAAAACGAGGAAGTGACGCTGCACCTCTATAAATCATTGGTCAGACCATATTTGGAGTATTGTGTTCAGTCTGGGCACCTTATATAAGGAAGGATGTTAAAGCCCTGGAGAGAGTTCAAAGGAGGTTTACTGGAATGATCCCAAGAATGAAGGAGTTTAGATACAAGGAAAGATTAGCGAGATTGGGCTTATCCTCCTTGGAGCAGAGAAGATTAACAGGTGACTTTATTGAGGAGTTGGAAATTCTGAACAATTTTGACAAGAAAAGTCACAACTTTTAGATTGTCAGCAAAAGAGCTAGGAGAGAGATGAAGAGAACCTTCTTTACTCAGAGAGTTGTTAGGTTTGGAGTTGCTGCCTGGGAGACTGGTGGAGACAGATTCCATAGGAGGTTTCAAAAGAGAGCTGGATACCAATGTGGAGGAGATGAATTAGAAGGTTACTGAGTTAGGGCAGGAGAGGGGTAGGGTAGCCCTTTCGAATACAGATATTATGGGTCGATTGACCTCCTTGCATATTGTAAATCTCTATGATTCTAAGATTGTGGAAAGTGCTTTTAAAACAAACCTGCAATTAATTGTACTTTTAAAGTCTGGAAAGTCACACATGCACAGCAGGAAGACCATGTTAGCTTTGGTAGGGGTATGTGCACAAGGACTTTTGATTGGATTAACTCCATTCATTTTTTTCAGATAGAGCCTATAACAACTAGCTACATGAAAATAAACCTCCAAATCTCCACTCCAACCCCTGCCCCACCAACCTCCAGGCCTTTTTACCAAGTGTTAGAAATCTGTGTCCTCAGGTTACTGGCCCTCCTGTCAGTGAGAACAGTTCCTCCTTGTTTACTCTATTCATAATCCTTTATAATTTTGAACACTGCTATAAAATTTCCATTTCAAAGTCCTTTGCTCTGAGGACAATAACACCAGAAGAACGAGGGCAAGCAGATACATAGGAACACCACCACTTGCAAGTTTCTCTCTGAGCCATACGCCATCTGGACTCAAAACTTATCACCATTCCTTAAAGATCGCTGGGTAAAAGCCTGGAATTGCCTCCCTAACAGCATTGTGGCTGTGTCTACACCCCAAGGACTGAAGGCGTTCAGAAAAGCAGCTCACTGTCACCTTCCAAAAGTCAACTAGCACAATTTTCTCTAATCTCTCAAGGTAAATGAAGTGCCTCAATCCTTGGTCAGATTGTAATAAATCTCTTCTGCACACTTTCTCCAAAGTCTTGACATTCTTCATAAAGTGCTTTGTCTTAAACCAGGGGCAATCCTCCTCCTGAGCCCAGCCAGTGATTTATAAAGTTTCAGCAGAACTTCCTCCTTGTTGTATTTCATGCCTCTATTTATAAAGTCAAATATCCCAAGTGTTTTCTTTTAAACAGTCGTATTGACTTATTCTGCCACCTTCAAAGATTCACATGTGTTAACCCTGAAATATCTCTGTCTCGTACTTCTTTTAAAATTGTACCACTTAGTTTATAAAGCCTTATTCCTCTCACCAAATGCATCGCTTCAATCTTTGTGTTCATTCAATCTGCCAGGGAACTGGACATTTCACCTGCTTATGGCATTGAAAGTCTGCTGATATACTTCTCACTGTTGTTATGAACGCTGCATATTGTGGTAATAATCCTGCACCATTTCCTAGTCTTGAATCATAACACAGTAAAAAAGAATGTAAACCAAATTGTACTGACATTGATGCTGAAATTCTCAAGGATTTTCTTGCATTTCAAATGAACAATGTACAGATCAGCAGCTGGACCATTCGGGGGTGGGGAGGCAGTTATTTTTAGAAAACGAGAGAAGTTTGGAATTTTTACTTTCAGTATTATTTCTCCCTCCTGACCTAAGGGTTGCCTTCGTTCAACACAACACAACACAACACAAAAAAACCCCATTAAAATCCCATCCGTGACCTCAGGGAGGGTAAAAGTTCAAACAGATGCACCTCTGCTATTCAACATAAGTCATTCTGCCCATGTGATCTCTGGGAACATGCCTGCTCAGGGGTGAATGTTTGAACACTGATGTCACGTGAAGCCAAGGTTGTATTATTTTCTCCTGTATGACCCCTTGTACACATATAGCAGAGAGCAAGTATACTTCCTTCCCTTGCTCGCTACAGCTCCCACAGCAGTTCAGAACCAAAGGGCAGTTCTACTGCCCTCTCAGAGCTGCTGTTCATATTATTCCTTGTTCCCTGACTTTCTGATAAATGTGTTAATCCCTGACTCAGGTATGGCTCCACAGGATCTCCAGTGCAACGAATGAATTAGATACCAGTCATATGTAAGCATCAATAGTGTAGATTAGCAGGCAATCCAACTTTCTTTTTTTTCCACAGGGTGCAGATATCATTAAACAGACCAGCAATTGTCACCCATCCATAACGGTCCCTCGAAAAGATGGTGGTGATCCACCTTCTTGAACCATTGCAGTCCATGATGTAGCTACACTCACAGACCTGTGAGGGAGAGAGTTCCAGGATCTTGTCACAATGACACTGACAGTTACAGTTCAACAGATTTATTTGGAGGCATTATTTTTCGAAGCACTGCTTCATCAGGTGGTTGTGAAGCAGGATCATAAGACACAGGCTTCATAGCAATAGATTCCAGTGTCATGCAGCTGAAATGATACATTGAACAAACCTACAACAAATATAGGTTGGCATTGTGTAATTTTAACTTTGTCCATCCTAGTCCATCACCAGCTCCTTCACATAATGGCACTGAAGGAACAGTGATATATTTCCAGGTTGTGATGGTGAGCAGCTTGGAGGGGAACTTGCATGCGATGGTGTTCCCATGTATCTGCTGCTCTTTTGCTTCTTGATGGAAGAGATAATGAGTTTGGAAAGTACTGTCTAAGGAGCCTTGGTGAATTTCTGCAGTGCATTTTATAGATGATGCACACTGCAGCTATTCAGCATCAGTGGTGGAGGGAGCAAATGTTTGTGGGTGCAGTGCCAGTCAAGTGGTCTGCTTTGTCCTGATTTGGAGATGCCCGGTGTTGGACTGAGGTGTACAAAGTTAAAAATCACACAACATGGAGCGTCGCTCCGAAAGCTAGTGCTTCCAATTAAACCTGTTGGACTATAACCTGGTGTTGTGTGATTTTTGCTTTGTCCTGGATGGTGTCAAGCTTCTTGTGTGTTGTTGGAACTGCACCTTATCCAGGCAAGTGGGGATTATTGCATCACTCCAAACCTGCTCCGTGTAGATGATGGACAGGCTTTGAGAAATAAGGTAGTGAGTGACTTACTGCAGGATTTCTCTGACCATCTACTGCAGCCTATTTATATAGCTAGTCCAATTGTTTCTGGTCAGTGGTAACCACAACACCACCGCCCCCCTCTCCCATGTTGATATTGGGGTATTCAGCAGTTATAATGCTATTGATTATCAAGGGACAATGATTAGATTCCATTTGTGGGAGATAGTTATTGCCTGGCTCTTGTGTGGCATGAATGTTACTTGCTACTCGTCAGCCCAAGCCTGGATATTGTTTAGGTCTTGCTGAACTTGGAAATGGACTACTTCAGTATCTGAGGAGTAGCAAATGGTGCTGAATACTCTACAATTATCAGTGAATATCTCCACGTATATGGTGAAATACTGTCAACCAGAATTGTAAAGTCTAGGCCTGAATCCTGACCCTACTCAGCTGAATGGTACAGAGGCTCAATGTTAACGTTCCTAAATGGCTACTAAATTGGCAAATTGAGGGGTGATCTAGCTAGGGCATTTAATGGTGCATTTGAGCCAGGTCCCCAGAAGAACAATCCATGACATTACTGCTATGTGTGTGATTGTAAGTGAGGCAGGTATGTAGACCCAAGGGTCAGCTCTTGAGGACCCTCTAAGCCCTGCCATTAACCAAAGTCACAATGTTATTGTGAACTGTGTGAGCGAGAGTGGGATCTGTAAGAAGGATGAGTGAACTGACCACAACACCACAGTACAGGGAGCTATTCAAGTTGGGGAGGATATAGGAAAGTAACAGCGGAAGGAACAATTTAAGTATGGGATAGGTACAGTTCTCTGCAGCCATGAGCATGAGTCCCACAAGCTGTTTTGCCCAGCTGGTGCCAGTGTTAGGGATATCACCTCAGGACTGGAGAGGAAGCTGGAGAGAGAGGGAGGGAGGAATCCAGGTATTGTCATCTATGTTGGTGCTATAGACATTGATAGGATTAGAAAGGAGGTTCTGGTGAAAGATTTGGAGTTAAGCAGAAACTCCAAGGTGATAATCTCTGGATTACTGCCTGAGCCAGGGGCAAACTAATTTAGGATATTTAAAAAAATCAAGGAGTTAAATGAATGGCTTAAAGATTGGTGTGGATGGAATGGGCCAGGCACCTGTACTGGGATAGAAGAAAGTTATTCCAGTTGGATGGGTTTCACTTGAACTGTGCTGGGTCTAGTGTCCTGGAGAATTGACTAACTAGTGCTGTAGAGAGGGCTCTAAACTAATTAGAGGTGGGTAGAGGTTATGTAGGATTACAAAGCAAAAGGATGGGGTGGTATTGCAAGCAAGTGATCTCTGGAATAGTAGCCATAACATTGTTGAATTTAGCATTCAGTTTGCAAATTGGAAACAATTGCGTTAAACTTAAATAAGGATAATAGAAAAGGAATGAGGGCAGAGTTGGTTGGAATGGTCTGGAAAAGAAATTTAGCAGAAAAAAAAGATTGAGGAACAAAGACAGATGTTTAAGAAAATACGTCATGACTACAGAAAAAATATATCCCAGTGAACGAGAAGGATTCTAGAAAGGGGATAATCAACCATGGTTAACCAAGGAAGTTAAGAATCATATCAAATTTTTTTAAAATGTGCAAAATGAAAAAGATTTGTACTAAAGCAGAGGATTTGGAAAGTTTTGAAAGTTAACAAAAAATGACCCCAAAAAGGGAGAAAATAATCTATCAGGATACACAAGCAACTAACATAAAAACGGACAGCAAGAGATTATATATATATAATAGAAGAGAAAGGTCATAGTGAAAATAGACCAATAGAGATTGAGGATGGATGGGGAATAATGGGAAATAGGAAATGACATTAGAGTTGAATAACTGCTTTGCATTAATCTTCATGGTAGAGGACATGAATAGCATTCCAGTGATACTAAATTTCAAAGGGGCTAAAGGGGAGGAAATATCTACAATAATTCTCACTAGAGTAAAAGAACTAGGGACGCTAATTCGGGTAAAGACCAATAAGTCCTTTGGACCTGATGGTTTCTATTCTAGGATATTAAAATAAGTCGCTATAAAGATAATGGGTATACTGGTAGTAACTTTCCAGGAATCTTCTGGGATTCTGGAAAGATCTCAAGGTAATAGCAGAGCATTTAGAAAGGCATATGATTAACAAGCAGATTCAGCGTAGATTCATGAAAGGGAAATCATTCCTAACAAGTGTATTACAGTTATTTGAGGAGATAAACAAGCAGGATAGGCAAAGGGGAACTAATAGGTATAAAATAAGAGTCATGGTGTTGGGGTCGTATATTAGCATGGATAAGGGATTGACTAACTTATAGAAGAGAGCTGGAATAAGACCATAAGATCATAAGATATAGGAGCAGAAACTAGGCCATTCAGCCCATTGAGTCTGCTCCGCCATTCAATTATGGCTGATACATTTCTCAACCCCATTCTCCCAAGAACCTTTGATCACCTTGATATTCAAGAACTTATCTCAGTCTTAATAAACTCAATGACCTGTCCTCCACAGCCTCCTGTGGCAATGAATTCCATAGATTCCCCACTCTCTACCTGAAGAAGTTTCTCCTTATCTCTATTCTAAAAGGTATTCCCTTTACTCTAAAGCTATGCCCTCAGGTCCCAGTCTCTCTTACCAATGGAAACATCTTCCCAACATCCACTCTGTCCAGGCCATTCAATATTTTGTATGTTTCAATTAGATTCCCCCCCCCCATCCTTCTAACCTCCAACAAGTTTAGACCCAGAGTCTCTTCATTCCCGGGACAACTCTTGTGAACCTCCCTCAAACACACTCTAAGGCAGTACATCCTTCCTGAGACATGGGGTCCAGATCTGTGCACGATAGTTCACATGTGGTCTGACCAGAGCCTGATAGATCCTCAGAAGTACATCCCTGCTCTTGTATTCAAGTACTCTCAAAATAAATGCCATCATTGCATTTGCCTTCCTAACTATTGACTCAACCTGCATGTATACCTTGAGAGAATCCTGGAGTAGAACTCCCAAAACTCTTTGCACTTCAGACTTCTGAATTTTCTCCCCATTTCAAAAATAGTCCATGCCTCTATTCTTCCTACCAAAGTGCATGACCCCACACTTTCCCACGTTGTACTCCATCTGCCACTTCTTTGCCCACTCTCCTAACCTGTCCAAACCCTTCTGCAAGGAGAAAGTGAGGACTGCAGATGCTGGAGATCAGAGCTTAAAACATCGATTTTCCTTCTCCTTGGACGCTGCCTGACCTGCTGCGCTTTTCCAGCAACACATTTTCAAACCCTTCTACAGCCTCCCCGCCTCCTCAATGCTACCTGTCCCTCTACCTATCTTTGCATCATCTGCAGAATGCACTCAGTTTATTCATCTAGATTGTTAATGTATAAAGTGAAAAGTTTTGGTCCCAACATGGAGCTTTGTGGGACACCACTTGTCAGTGGCTACCATCCTAAGAAGGACCTTTTTCTCCCCACTCTCTGCTTTCTGCCAGATGGCCAGTCTTCTATCCATGCTAGCACCTTGCATCTAACACCATGGGCCCTTATCTTACTCAGGAGCCCCTTTTCAAAGGTCTTCTTGAAGTCCAGGTAGATAACATCCTTTGACTCTCCTTGGTCTAACCTGCTCATTAGTTCCTCAAAGAATTCTAGAAGATTTGTCAGGCATGACTTACCTTTGATGAAACCATGCCCTATTTTACCATACACTTCCAAGTATTCGGAAACCTCATCCTTCACAACGGATTCCAGGATTTCATCCACAACTGAGATTAGACTAATTTTCCATCTTTTGTCTTACTCCCTTTTAAAACAGGGGTGTCATGTTAATGATTTTCTGATTCTAGTGATTTCTGAAAGTTCACCACAATCTCTTCAACTATCTCCCCTAGAACTCTGGGGTGTAGTCCATCTGTTCCAGGTCATTTATCCACCTTCAGGCCATTCAGTTTTTCTACCACATTCTCCTTGGTGATGGCCACCATATTCAGCTGTGTCCCTCAATCTCTTGAATTTTTGGGATCTTACTTGTGTCTTCCACCATGAAGACTGACGTGAAGTAATTATTCAGTTCCTCAGCCATTTCCTTGTTCCCCACGACTTTCTCCCCAGCGTCATTTTCCAGCGACCCAGTGTCCACGTTTGCCTTTTTTTTACCCTTTATATATTTAAAGAAAATCTTACAGTCTTCCTTTATATTACTGGCTAGCTTGCCCTCATACTTAATCTTTTTTTTTGTTGCCCTCTGTAAACTTCCCAATCCTTTAGTTTCCCACTGCCCTTCGTCACATTACGTGCTTTCTCTTTTGCTTTTATGCTATCCCTAACTTGCCTAGTCAGCTGTGATTGTCTCATCCTCCCTGCTTCTTTTTCCTCAGGATGAATCTCTGCTGTGGGTACCGGGGGCATTTTCAGAATGGCAACTATTAACTAGTAGAGTGTCATGTGGGTCAGTGCTGGGGCCACAATTATTTACAATATATATTAATGACATGGATGACGGAGTGGATGTGCTTTTACTAAGTTTGTGAATAACACAAAATAGATGAAAGGCAGGTAAGGATGATGACACAAGGAGTCCACAGAGGGATGGAGATAGGTTAAATGATTGGGCAATAACCTTGGCAGCTGGAATATAATGTGGGAAAATGTAAGGTCATGCACTTTGACAGGAAGAATGTAGAAGCTGAATATTATTTAAATGAGGAAAGATTTTGGAAAGCTGTTACACAGAGGGATTTGGGGGCCCTAGTGCATGAATGACAAAAAGCTAGCATTCAAGTTCAGTGGGTATTAGGGAAGGCTAGTGGTCATTATTTTAAAGTGAAGTCTATATTGTAAGTGGTGAGATCATGCTAAAACTAGACAAGACACTTGTTAAATCAAACCTGGAATACTGTGAACACTTCTGGATCTCAAAATCTAAGGAAAGATAATCTGGTATTAGAGGCAATCCAAAGAAGATTCACTAGATTGATGGAGGGATTTTCTCATGGCAAGAGGTTGATTAGGTTGGGGCTGTACTTATTGGAGTTAATAAGAACAAGATACATTATTGAAACATGTAAGATTCTTAAGGGACTTGACAGATTAGATGCTGAAAGGCTGTTTCCCTTTGTGGGAGAGTCTAAGACCAGACAGCAACATCTCAGAGTAAAGAATCACCCTTTTAAAACTGAGATGAGGAAGAATTTCTTCCCAGAGAACAGTGACTCTGTGGTATTCTTGACCACAAACAGCTGTCAAGGTCAAATTGTTAAGTATGGCCAGGTTGAGATAGACAGATTTTTGATCAGAAATGTAATTAAGCATAAGTGGGGATAAGGCAAAAATGTGGAATTGAGAATTACCAGATCAGACATGATCTAATTGAATGGTACAGCAGACTCATTGGGGCAAATGGCTTACTGCTATTCCTGCGGCTTATGGCCTTATGCCATTGTCTTCCCACAGCTAGTTTGGAGAATAGTTGAGGTGAATGGCATAGAATGAATTTAAGGGAACACCTCCTAAATATGTGAGGTAGTAGGATTAGATGTGAATGGTGAAAGGCTTAGATTAAGTAGAGTGGAAGAAGGCTTGTGAGAACACCAGTGTGGACCAGCTGGATATCACATCCAATTCCTGTGCTCTGCATTATTTGCAAAATGCATGTTTCACAGATTCTTACAAATGAAGCAGTAAGGTTTACATGCAATGTTCAAATACTTCATGAGATCTTTTTATTTGAATGACATGAACCTACAGATATCTTCAGAAGAAATGGGTCACTTCCCATTTCTTGGCATTATTCCATCATCTTATGTTCCTCTGGTGGAACATCTTAGGAAGCTGCCAATACTGAATTAAATAATCTGAAACTTTTAATTATGTGTTAAAAACCTTTGAATTTTAAGCATCATTTTACACGTGACATTTTAGTGAAATGGTGGATCAGACAACCTGCAAAATGTTACCAGGTCCTCTCTCCATTTAGTTATATTTCTTTTCCATTTTATTAGTCACATAATAATTTCGATCACACAACCTCCACTAGCATTACATGAAATATCAAATAAGGCCACATCTGCCTGTTTAGTTCAATATAAACAATCCCCATAAATGTATGACTAAAAGCAATGAAGTTATCCAATAACCTATTTTTCAGTCTACACATTTTATTTTTCCACTCTCCTTCAGATTCCACTATTCCAATGTCACTTCTGAGTGCACTCCCATGTTAAATCCTTTGTCGACTTCAACTTGCAACTCTGCTGCCCGTCTCCCAACTTGCACGATTCACCCGGATTGTCTGCACTTGATGATCTCCTGGTTCCCATGCCAGCAATCTCTCAAAAACATTCTCATCCTTAAAAATCACACAACAGCAGGTTATAATCCAACATGTTTATTTGGAAACACTAGCTTTCAGAGCACTGAACCACTTGATGAAGGTGCAGCGCTTTGAAAGCTAATGCTTGCAAATAATCCTGTTGGACTATAACCTGATGTTGACTGATTTTTAACTTTGTACACCCCAGTCCAACACTGGCACCTCTAAATCATTCTCATCCTTGAAAGCAAATCTCTCAATGGTTTTTCTACCTTTGTTTCCTCCTTCACTCCTACAACTCTCCATGGTGTCAGTGTTCTTCCAATTTTAGTCTCCTGTGTATTGACAGTTTCATTTAACCCGCACTTGGTAGCTGTAGTCTCAGCCGTTCAAGCCCTAAGCTCTGGAATACCTGTCCCTAAGCCTCTCCATCTCTCTCCCTCCTCCTCTAAAGCATGCCTTAAAACTGTTTTGTGGAGCACAACATCCCTTCTGTAATTACCACTACCAAAAGCAGACTTAACCCGGCATTCATTCTTTTGTTCATTTGCTACCTGTGGGTGCTAGCTGTATAGAACCGGCTGCCAACATGCCGAATCTATCCAATAAGGAGGTTAGCAGAATCATGCTATTAGGAAGGTGCCAGAGAACAGCTGGTGTTTGTGGGAAAATAAAGACTGAAGAATAAAGTTTTCTGGTATTAACTGTAAACATGCGAAGAAGGTACAAACAGGATTCTTCAAATTCAATAAGCAAATCTCTCTGAACAAAGTGCCATAAAAAAAAACCCTCAATTCATATTTTGGAAGATGCTGTCTACAAAACATACCTTGCCTGCTGCGAGCACCATGCTGATTGCATATAGTGTCTCCTGACAATTAAAGGAAACGGCTGCCCTTGAACCAAGAGCGGTCAACGCTTTGATGCATACAGTAACAAACTGATTGTCGGGCTGAATGAACGTCTGACACTACTGCCTGTCACATTCATTAACCCCAGTGAGCAGAGGCTGCCAGTCACTTCCTGCTGTTGATCTCCAGAAACTGCTGCTCACCACTGTTTCTTCATTCATATCAAAGCAACTTGGCTCAAATTCAATCTCCCTGTGGTGTTACACCAGATATTCTCCACCAAAATATGAAACAAAATCAGAAATGCTCGCAGTTATTTAGATTCAAATGGTGGGTATGGGCTTGTTTATGTTCTCTCTCCTGCTATCAAGTGTTGATCACAGCTACCCCAAAAGACCATCTTGCAATGATTGTTTTCTTTGTCTTGTTTATTTTCCCCTCTTCTCTCCTCACCCTCCCAAACTTGATTATTCCATGACTTACTGGTTGACCTCTCATCCTTAATCTCATTCAAACACTGCTGCCCTCGTCCTCGTTTACATCGTTTTCTTCATGCTACTCCCTATGCCATGCAATCTGACAATGGCCCCATTTTTCAAACTGTTGGAAATTCTTCTTTGGTCTTATCTTCTTCTTTCTCTGGACCCTTTTCTGCATATCCCTGACTTCCTTTGTCCCACTCTTGACAATATTTAATACTGCCTAAGCCCCACACTATGGCATTAACCCCCCTCAAACACTCCATGTCTCTTCTCTCTTGAGGCGCTCTTTAAAATGCTTTTGACAAGCTTTAGGTCATCTGTTCAAATGTCTCCTTCTGTGACTTGATGTTATGTTTTGTTTGATAATTACTCCTGTGAAAGTTGGGGTGGCACACTGGTGCTTCAAAGAACCAGGAACCCAGGTTCAATTGACTGTGTGGAGTTTGCATTCTCCTCGTGTCTGCTTGCATTTCGTCTGGGTGTTTGGGTTTCCTCCCACATTCCAAAGATGTGCAGACTAGGTGGATTAGTCATGGGAAATATAGAGGAGTGAGTATGGATGGGATGCTCTTTGGAGGGTTGGTGTGGACACAAATGGCCTGCTTCCACACTCTAGGGATCCTATGATTCTTTAGGAAGTTTTACTCTGGTTCACTAATATTCTTCAGGGAAGGAAATATTCCTTCCATCATCCTTAACTGCTCTGGCCTACATGTGACACCACATCAGCAATGTGGTTGACTATTAACTGACCTTCTTAAGTGGCCGAACAAGACACTCATTTCAAAGGCAATTAGAGATAGGCAACACATCCCATGAGAGGAAACAAAAATATCAAGAAAAACTATTGTTCTTGATGTACTGATAGTTCAAGTAGAAAATTGGTATCAGCAACTGCAGCCAATTTACCCAATCTATGTAACATGCATTTGCCAACAATAAAATATTATCCCTTCATACTGGGTATTGACTTAGGCAACATCAGTGAAAACTTGGAATTGTTTTGGGAATGGTAGGAGATTAATACACAAGGGAAGCTTCAGTAGATGGCAACATACAGAACAAAGACTGTGTAACTTTGACTGCTCAACCTAATTGGAAAATTTGACGCTTGCCTCCTGTCTGAAATCTGCAGGAGTTACATCAGATGAGGCATGTTGTACCGAGAGGCCTTGTCAGGTTCTGTTGGACTTTTGTCCCGAGCACAAGGACTGATGAGGAAGTACAGCTTCTCTGTGTTAACAACTACACCTTGACCGTGGCCTTTCTGACTGTTCTGCTACCATCCACTTGGCTTTCTCTGGCTGGTTGCCCAAAGCTGTTGTTAAAATGGAGGCGTTATGCTGAAGTAACAAGGGCCTTAGTGTCAGTCAGTAGCACATTTGCTTGAGTTATAAAATTCTGAGTTTAAACACCACTCCAGGTTTTGAGTAGAAAATCCCATGCTGACACTTCAGTCCTGTACTGAGGGACTGCTGCAGAGTTGGAGCCACTGTCTTTCAGTAGAAACGTTAAGCCGTTGTGTGCGTGCAAACCACTCTGGGGCATTACTTGAAGGAGAGCTGGGTGTTCTAGCTAATATCTATCACATCACAAAAACAAATAAGAGCAAAATATAGCAGATGCTGGAAAACTGAAATAAAAACAGTAACTGCCGAGGAAACTCAGCAGGTCTGGGAGCATCTATAGAGAGAGAAACAGACTTAACATTTCGAGTCCAGTAGAATCCTATTAAGTTTCTCCAGTACTTTGTTTTATTTCACAAAAGAAACAGATGATCTGATCATTAGCAGTCATTTTGCTGTTTGTGGGATCTTGCTGTGCACAAATTTATTTCTCATATTCCAACAGAGCGTACACTTCAAAAAGTACACCATTTGGTTGTAAAGTGCTTTGAAATGTCAGATGGTCATGAAAAATGTTATATAAATGCATGTCTTTTTTACCTTCTTGCTTTGGCTGATGAGAAAATCAGTGAGGACACAATGGTTAATTCATAGGAATGGAGTGACTCCACATTGACAAAACCAATTGTACAATCCTAGCTTGGACAGAAGGTTATATTTTCCACAATCAAATAGCATTTAACAGCACCCACTAGGGTAATTCCTCTGACTTGCAAACGCTCGATATGTATTGCTGTTCATTTTATTAAAGCAGTGTTATCAAGATCTAGGTAACAGCTGATATGTGAAATAACTGCATGTTCCAAAGTTACCAGCTTGAGTGTGCTCAAGGAGAAAGTCTGACAGAGTCTGACAGGCACCAGCCCCCTAGGTGCAACATGCCTCATCTGAACACTAGAAGCAATGTGGTCAGAAGCACAGTTAGAGACTCAGACAATTGTTAGTTAGAGGTGAAGTGCTGGGGGCCCTGTCCATCATTCACTGCTGCTTGGCTTCACTTCCCATTTCCTGTTCTGCTTCTTGTAGCTCAGGAGAGGGTTTGATATTCTCATCAAGTCTGGATTTAGCCTTGAACTTCCTGTAGGAGAGCTGAATATAGCTATGTTGCTAGAATGCTGATCGTTGCAGTTCTTTATAATGGTGAAGAGAGAAAAATCCTGTGCAATTTCGATGGTAGTAATTAATTTAGTCACAAGTCTTATTGGCAGTAATATATGCTACGAATATTTAACCCTTAAACTTTGTCCAAAAGGCTTTTAACATGTCAGTTGTGCATCATCTAATCATTGCTTCTTAATAACCTTCAAGGTTGTTACATGGGAACAGAAGCAGATCATTTTGCTTGTGGTTAATCTATATCTTAACTCAATTTTCCTACCTTGATTTTAGATCACTTAATATCTTTGCCTACCAAAAATCTATCAATCTTAGTTTTGACATTTTAATTTGATCAAGTGTTAAAAGATTTTCATCAAAGGAAGTTTCCAATTTCTAATAATTGATTTGTGAAGGAGCGTTTCCAATATCACCTCTGAACGGTCTAGCCTTTGTTTACGGTCCAATTCCTTTGTTCTGCCCCTCCCCAACAAGGAATTAGCAACAAACACAGAATGCTGGATAAACTCAACAGGTCTGGCAGCATCTGTGGGGAGAAAGCAGTTAACCTTTTGGGTACTGTATGACTTCTTCATAGGAATTAGATTCTCTGTCTACCCAACTGACATAGCTAATCATCTCAAACACCTCAATTTGATGAGCCCTTGGTCTTCTTGACAGAATACAAGCCAAGTCTAAGGGTTCATTATTGCTGTGTGGTGTTCCAAATCTCTGGGCCTGAAGGTTGAGATTCAAGTACCATCTACTCTGGAAGTGTGTCATAGCATGCCTGAACAGGTTGATTTAAAAAAAATGGACAAGCTAAGCCAAGTCAATGCATTCTGGTATGGTAATGTAACCCTTTCAACCCTTTCTTGTCCTTCGACTTAAATATTCATGAGCTGACAAGCTTATGGTAAAAAAAGGAAACAAAAATGTTCCATGGCACTGTTTTGAATGAAGAGTAGGGAAACTCGCCTCTGGCTTTTGGCCAATAATAGTCCATCAACCAAAGAATCGCTAGAAATAATCAATTTACGGGGTTGTTATACCACTTTGGACATTGTTGGGTACATGACTGTACAGGTGAAAGCAATGGTAGCCAACTTAATGGCACCTTGCATGAGTCTGCTTTACAAAAGGGTAGGAAGAGGAACAGCAGGGGATTCAGCTGTAGGGGGATAAACAGATATTTCTGCAGCTGCAAAAGACTCCAGGCTGATATGTTGCCTGTTGTGGCTATGTAGAGCATTGATGAGGCCATATTTGGAGGACTGCACACAGTTCTAGTCGCCCTGCTAAAGGGAGGATATTATTAAATTGGAAAGGGTGTAGAAAAGATTTATAAGAATATTACCAGGACTTGAAGGTTCGAATTATGAGAGACTGGGACTTTTTACTTGGGGCATAGGAGGTCGACAGGTGACCTTATACAGGTTTACAAAATCATAAGAGGCAAAGGTAATGTAAATAGCGAAGGTCTTTTCCCTAGAGTAGGGGTGTTCAAAACTGGAGGGCATAATTTAAGAAGAGAGGGGAAAGATTTAAAAAGAATCTGAGGGGCAACATTTTCACACACGGTGGTGCATATATGGAATGAACTACCAGAGAAAGTAGAAACATGAGTCCACAGGGATATTTCACCCAGACCCACCCTCGCGTTCCCATAATGCTGCATTTTACCAGTGCTAATCCATTTAACCTACACATTCCTAGACACTATGGGGCAATTTAGCAAAGTGAATCCACCCAAACTGTACATCTTTGGACTGTGGGAGGAAACCCAAGCAGAAACTCCACACAGTCACTTGAGAATGGAATTGAACCCAGTTCCATGGTGCTGTGAGGCAGCAGTGCCACCCATGATAGATGCAAGCACAGTTTACAAGACATTTGGACTGGTCCATGAAGGTTTTAAAGGATACAGGCTACATGCAGGCAAATGGGACTATTTAGTCTGGGATGGCATGGAGGAGTTAGACCAAAAGGTCTGTTTACGTGCTCTATGACTCTTGTGAATGTTTGTCAACCACTGTATGTCAACTAACAACCCAAGAGAAATAGACAGCAGGTTTCTAGGCAAATTTCTGAAAAGTGCAAAAGTAATACGGTAGTGATAGTTGGGAATTTCAACCTCCCCAGCCCTAACTAGAATGAACTGTGAAAGGTTTCGAGGGGGCAGAATTCTTAAAATGCACCCATTAGAGCTTTTTAAGCCAGTACATAGAAGACCACGCAGTAATTCTTGACTTAACTTCAGGTAATGAAGCCAGGAATGTGGCTGAAATATCAATGGGGGAGCATTTTGTAGACAGTGATCATGATTCCACTAGGTTCAAGATCATTATGGAGAAGGACAAGGATGGGCATGTAACCAAAGTTTTAAACTGTGTGTGCACGTGCATCCACGCGCGGGGAGGGGGCTGATTTTAATCAAATCAGATATGATTTGGCCAGAAAGGACTGAAACCCAATACAAGTTCAAGAAGGAAATACTGTACAGGATCAGTATGTACCAATAAAGATAAAGGATAGAACCAACAAACCCTCGGATCCCTGGATACCAAGGACATACAGGTTTGGATAAAGAGAAAAAGGGAGGCTTAGGCAGATATTGAGGGCTCAAAATAGCAGAAGCTAAGAGGAGGAAACAATGTGCAAGGGAAAAGACATAAAAAAACAAAAAGTAAATCAGGAGAGCAAATGTGGGACAAAGAAGAATAATGGCAGGTAAAATAAAGGAAACTCCCAAGTACATTAAGGGTAAAAGGATAACAAGGGAAAGCATAGCGCCAATTGAGGACCAGTGATAATTTTTGCATGTAGCCAGAAGACACAGGTAAAAGTTCTAAATTAATGCTTCGAGTCAATGTTCATTAATGAGAGGAACGCTGTGGGTATAGAAATCAGGGAAAAGGACTGTGATATACTTAAAGAAGTTAGCATCGACAAAGAGGAGGTTCTGAGTGGCCTGGCAGGCTTAAAAATAGATAAATGTTCAAGGTTGAAAGAGAACGTTGATGAAGCCACTTTTTGAGTCTGGTCACCTGGCTTACAGAAAGGATATTATTAAATTGGAAAAGGTTCAGAAAAGATTTACCAGGGTTTAAATGTTTTAGTAGGGTCAGAGGTGGGGGTAAAAGAGGGGGAGGTGTGGCATTGCTTGTCAAAGATCGTATTACAGCGGTGGAAAGGACGATGGATGAAGACTCGCCATCTGAGGTAGTTTGGGCTGAGGTTAGGAATAGGAAAGGTGAGGTCACCCTGTTAGGAGTTTTTTTACAGGCCTCCTAATAGTCCTAGAAACGTAGAAGAAAGGATTGCGAGGATGATTCAGGAGAAGAGTGAAAGTAATAGGGTGGTTGTTATGGGGGACTTTAACTTTCCTGATATTGATTGGGAAAGCTATAGCTCTAGTTCGTTAGATGGGTCGATGTTTGTCGAATGTGTGCAGGAAGGTTTCCTGACACAATATGTAGATAGGTCAACAAGAGGTGAGGCCATACTGGATTTGGTTCTGTGTAACGAACCAGGCCAGGTGATAGAATTAGAGGTAGGTGAGCACTTTGGGGACAGTGACCACAATTCGGTGACTTTTACTCTAGCGATGGAGAGGGATAAGTGTGCACTGCAGGGCAAGAGTTACAGCTGGGGGCAGGAAAATTATGATGCGGTGAGGAATGACTTAGGATGCGTGGCTTGGAAAAGTAGGCTTCAAGGCGAGGGCGTAATTGATATGTGGAGCTTGTTCAAAGAGCAACTATTGAGTGTCCTTGATAAGTATGTACCTGTCAGGCAGGGAGGAAAGGGTCATGTGAGGGAGCTGTGGTTTAATAAGGAATTGGAATCCCTTGTTAAATGGAAGAGGGCGGCCTATGTAAAGATGAGGCGTGAAGGTTCAATTGGGGTGATTGAGAGTTATAAGGTAGCCAGGAAGGACCTGAAGAGAGAGCTAAGAGCAGCAAGGAGGGGACATGAAAGGTCCTTAGTTGGTAGGATTAGGGAAAACCCTAAGGCTTTCTATAGGTATGTCAGGAATAAAAGAATGACTAGGGTAGGAATAGGTCCAGTCAAGGATAGTAGTGGGAAGTTGCGTGTGGAGGCTGAAGAGATTGGGGAGACACTGAATTAATACTTTTCATCAGTATTCACTCAGGAACAGGATATTGTTGCCGATGTGAATACTGAGTCACAATTCAATAGAATGAACGGCTTTGAGGTATGTAGGGAAGAGGTGTTGGAAATTCTGGAAAGGGTGAAAACAGATAAGTCCCCTGGGCCTGATGGCATTTATCCTAGGATTCTCTGGGAAGCAAGGGGGGAGATTGCAGAGCCATTGGCCTTGATTTTTATGTCCTCGTTGTCTACAGAAGTAGTGCCAGAAGACTGGAGGCTAGCAAATGTGGTTTCCTTGTTCAAGAAGGGGAGTAGGGATAACCCTAGTAACTATAGGCCAGTGAGTCTCACTTCTGTTGTGGGCAAAGTCTTAGAGAGAATTGTAAGGGATAGGATTTATGAACATCTGGATAGGAATAATGTGATCAAGGATAGTCAGCATGGTTTTGTGAAGGGCAGGTCGTGCCTCACAAACCTTATTGAATTCTTTGAGAAGGTGACTAAGGAGGTGAACGAGGGGAAAGCGGTAGATGTGGTGTATATGGATTTTAGTAAGGCGTTGAATAAGGTTCCCCATGGTTGGCTACTTCAAAAAATACGGAGGTATGGCATTGAGGGTGAGTTGGAGGTTTGGATTAGGAATTGGCTGGCTGGAAGAAGACAGAGGGTAGTAGTTGATGGTAAAGGTTCATCTTGGAGTGCCGTTACTAGCGGTGTTCCGCAAGGATCTGTTTTGGGACCATTGCTGTTTGTCATTTTTATAAATGACCTGGAGGAGGGGCTAGAAGGTTGGGTGAGCAAGTTTGCGGGTGATACGAAAGTCGGAGTAGTTGTTGACAGTGAGGAAGGATGTGGCAGGTTACAGCGGGATGTAGATAAGCTGCAGAACTGGGCAGAAAGGTGGCAAATGGAGTTCAATGTAGCTAAGTATGAGGTGATTCACTTTGGTAAGAGTAACAAAAAGATGGGGTACTGGGCTAATGGTCAGATATTTGGTAGTGTGGATGAGCAGAGGGATCTTGGTGTCCACGTACACAGATCTTTGAAAGTTGCCACCCAGGTAAATAGTGCGGTGAAGAAGGCATATGGCGTACTGGCTTTTATTGGTAGAGGAATTGAGTTCCGGAATCCTGAGATCATGTTGCAGTTATATAAGACTCTGGTGCGGCCGCACCTGGAGTATTGTGTGCAGTTTTGGTCGCCATACTATAGGAAGGATGTGGAGGCACTGGAACGGGTGCAGAGGAGGTTTACCAGGATGTTGCCTGGTATGGTAGGAAGATCGTATGAGGAAAGGCTGAGGCACTTGGGGTTGTTTTCATTGGAGAAAAGAAGGTTTAGGGGTGACTTGATAGAGGTGTACAAGATGATTAGGGGTTTAGATAGGTTTGACCGTGAGAACCTTTTTCCACGTATGGAGTCAGCTATTACGAGGGGGCATAGCTTTAAATTAAGGGGTGGTAGGTATAGGACAGATGTTAGGGGTAGGTTCTTTACTCAGCGAGTCGTGAGTTCATGGAATGCCCTGCCAGTAGCAGTAGTGGACTCTCCCTCTTTATGGGCATTTAAGCAGGAATTGGATAGGCATATGGAGGATAGTGGGCTAGTGTAGGTTAGGTGAGCTTGGATCGGCGCAACATTGAGGGCCAAAGGGCCTGTACTGCGCTGTATTCTTCTATGTTCTAATGTTGCCAGGGCTGGAGGGTTTGAGTTATAAGGATAAGCTGGATCGGCTGAGACATTTTTCACTGGAGCATAGGAGGTTGATATTATAGAGGTTAACCTTATAGAGGTTTATAAAATCATGAGGGACATAGATAAGATGAATAGCAAAGGTCTTTTCCCTAGAATTCAAAACTTGAGTGTATTTTTAAGGTTCGAGGAGAAAAATTTAAAAAGGACCTGAGGGACAACATTCTGGGTGATTTGTATCTGTAACAAAGTGTCAGATGAAGTGGTAGATGCAGGTACAGTTACAACATTTAAACATTTGGAAAATTTCATGAATAGAAAAGGTTTAGAGGGATTATCGGCCAAATGCAAGCAAGTGGTTTAGTTTGGGAAACTTGGTCGGCATTGACAAGTTGGACTAAAAAACTTGTTTCCATCCTTGACTATTACACTATGTGCATTCCAGGCTGTTGAATGGGGCAAGGAAGGAAATAGCAGGGATTTTGGCATAATTTTCAATCTCCCCCAGACCACAGGAGAGTTACCAGAGGATTGGAGGACAGCCAATGTTGTACCCTTATTCAAGAAAGGAGGAATAGATAAACCAAGAAAGCACAGGCCTGTCAGAATAACCACTGTGAAAATCTATTGGAAGCAATTCTAAGGGACAGAATTAATCCGCATTTGGAGTGGCAGGGATTACTCATGATCATTAGCTTGGTTTTGTTAAGCGAGATCATGTCTGACCAACTTGATTGAATTTTTTGAGATGACCAGGTGTGTAGATGAGGGCCATAATTTTGAGGTAGTTTACTTTGACTTCAGCAAGGCTTTTAATAAGGTGCCATTTGAGAAACTGATAGTGAAGGTAAGAGCGCATAGGAACCAAGGAGATTTAGCAAATTGTTAAGAGAATTGGCCGACTGGCAGGAAACAAAGGGTAATGGTCTAAGGGCATTTTTGTGACTTGATACCTGCATCCAGTGGAGCTTCACAGGGATCAGTGTTGGAGAAATCGCTTTAAATCGATTTAAACTTGAAAGTAAGAGGGTTGATCACTAGGTTTGTGGGTCAGTTATGTGGTAAATAGTGAGGAGGATAGCCGTAGATTACAGGAGGATACAGATGGGCTGGTTAAATAACTGAATTGAATTCCATTTGCCACTGATCAGTCTAAGTGTGAGGTGATGAACTCAGGCAGGTCAAACAAAGTAAGGGAATGTATGATGAATGGTAGATCTCCGAGGGACAGGATTGAGATGTGTAAAATTATGAGGGACACAGACAGGGTGGACAGGAAGAACATTTTCCACTTCACGAAGGGATCAATATCCAGGAGCATAACTTTAAGATAAGGGGCAGGAGATTTGGAGGGATGTGAGCATTTTCTTTTCACCCAAAGAGTACAGGCCAAAACCCTCATAACATTTAAGAAATCTTGCAATCCCAAGGCATACAAACTATGGGGAAAATATTGGCAAATAGGATTAGAACAATTAGATGCATATTTTTGACCAGCATAGATTGGATGGACCAAAGGGCCTTTTGCTGTGAAGATCCCTTTGACACAATGGGCATTTATGGGACCTTGCAGTGTGCAAATTGACTCCCACATTTCTTGCTTTACAACAGTGATGAGATCTGATTGTAAATCATTTTCATTTGCCAAGATTATAAATGACAGTATGTAAATACAATGACTTTCATTATCCCTTTGTCCTTATAAACTGTCCGATATATTTGTCACAAGTGAGTATGTTTTAAAAGTAACTAAATTACGAAGAGGTTTTATGGTACAGCAGTAGCACGGCTGCGAGTTAACCAGCATTCCTGGTTTCAATAACCCTCTAGTACCTGATGGCCAAGAAAGGTAACTTCATCACATAGCCTAACAGATAGAGGACTAACTTGTAAATCTTTCCAATGTATACCAATGACAGGGGATACCAGCACTGGAGATTCCTGATCTGTGGCAGGGAGAAGTTGGAGCTCAAATTGGGGTAGAATGAATCTGAAAAACTAAAAATTCTCCAACACCTTTTGTGACCTTCACACCTTGTCAAGTACCCTTCAGCTAGTGAATTATAGTTATGATATAGGAAATACAGCAGCCAGTTTGCACGCATTAAAATTGCACAGGTAATAACTGACTAGATAATCTATATATTTTCCATGAATGTTGTTTGAGGAAGGGAGATCGGACAAGTAATCAAGAATAACATCCCTGTTTTTCCAAATAGTGCCATGGAAAATTTTAGAACCAACAGCAGGACTAGATGAAGCCTTGGTTTAACATTTCTTCTGAAAGACAGCACTCCCAACAATACAATACTAAACTGAAAGTGTCAGCTCAGTTTTGTGCTTCGTCCTTTGGAAAGTAACCTGACCAGACAACTTTCCAATTTAGAGTCAAGATGCTACCCATCGAGATGCAGCTTATCATGGATAAGAGATGTTACTCTTAAGAGAAAGGGAAGAAATCATCAGAGTGGATTAGCTAGTTGTAGCACATTATTCTTGACTTTTAAAAGAAACGGAAATGAAATTATTATTCATGGCTCCTTTGCTGGTGCAGACACATAATGAAGAGGTTAGTGCTGAGTGAACAGACAGTAGACTTAGATGGGCAAAACACGTTTCCCTTGCAGCTGAAGTCACTGTGGAGTATCTGTAAGGCTCTTTGTGGATAGGATTGTGGATAGTGAAATGGTCATATTACAGGTAAAGCGTATAGAGGCAGCGAGGAAATGGGTGACATAGAAAATAAGTGCAGGAGTAGGCCATTGGCCTTGTTAGCATGTATGACCAATCAATATGATCATGGCTAATCATGCAATTTCAGTATCCCAGTTCCACTTTGCCTCCATCCCTCTTGATCCTTTTAGCTGCAAGAGTCACATCCAGCCCCCTCTTCAATATACTTAACAACTAGCCTCAACAGCTTTCTGTGGTTGAGAATTCCACAGGTTCACAATTCTGAGTGAAGTAATTCTTCCCAAACTCGGTCTTGAATGGCTTACCCCTTATCCTAAACCTCCCCAACATTAGGAACATTCTTCCCAGATCTATTCCCATACTCCAATCCTCTACGAAGGCCAGTATTCCAATAGCTTTCCTCACTGCCTGCTGCACCTGCATGCCAACCTTCAGCTTTATTCCACTATGACACCAAAGTCTTGATGCCCCTCACCTTTTCCTAAATAGCTACCATTCAGATAATAATCTGCTACCCTGTTTTTGTCACCAAAGTGGATGACCTCACGTTGGGTTATCTACATTATATGGCATTTTCCCACTCAACCAGTCTGTCCAAGTCATCCTGCAACCACTTAGCATCCTTCTCACAGCACACACTATCACCCAGCTTTTAGTGCCATCAGCGAATTGAGATATTGCATTAAATTCCTTCTGGAGAAAGTGAGGTCTGCAGATGCTGGAGATCAAAGTTGAAATTTTATTGCTGGAACAGCACAGCAGGTCAGGCAGCATCCAGGGAACAGGAGATTCGACGTTTCGGGCACAGGCCCTTCTTCAGGAATGAAGAAGGGCCTGTGCCCGAAACGTCGAATCTCCTGTTCCCTGGATGCTGCCTGACCTGCTGTGCTGTTCCAGCAATAAAGTTTCAACATTAAATTCCTCCTTCCAAATTGTTAATGTATTTTGTGAACAGCTGGGTTCCAGCACTGAATCCTGTGACACCCCATTCATCATTGCCTGCCTCTCTGAAAAGGACCCATTTATTCCAACTTTCTGTTTCCTATCTGCCAACCAGTTCTCTATCCATGTCAGTATGTTACCTCCAATACCATGACGTTTAGTTTTGCTTACTAAACTCTTAGGTAGGCCCTTGTCAAAAGCCTTTGAAGTTCTAGATACATAAAATCTACTGATTCATCGTTATCCACTATTGATCACACCCTCAAAAAATTCCAGAATATTTGTCAAGATTTCCCTTTAGTGAATCAATGCTGACTTGGACTGCTCCTGTCACCACTTCCCAAATGATGTTATTACATCCTTAATAATTGACTCCAGCATTTTCCCCTCCCTGATGTCAGCCTAACCAGCCTATGGTTATTAATTAATCCTCTCCCATTACATAATACCCAGACCACTACAGGATTAAAACAGTTAGGTGAATGTTTTTGGCTGGCACAGATGCAACAGGCCAAAAAGGCCTTTTCTTGTGTTGTAGATCTTTATGGCTCCTGCTCTTAATCAGTGCACCAGTCGCTGCCTCACAAATGCTGTATAATAGGATTGAGCTAGGCTGTGATGCTCCATTTGGTCAAATAAGACTTCAATACTCATTGGAACACAGACAGAAGATGCAAGTGCCACTCAAGGATCTGTCCCCGAGCCTACAGTCACATAAAGATGTTGTTGTGAACAGTGTTGAAATAAAGGTCGGCACAAGTGGAACCAAATCCTGGGAGAGGGGGGAGGTTAACACAACTGGATTGATGCATATTACACTTATATATTTCTATTTAATAAGTTAAACCAAAACAGATTTACTTTCAAATGGTAAGATTACAGTGTCACCTCTGGTAAAATGTCTTCCAATGATCAGGAAACCTATCAATCTGATCACAGCTCTTTTGCCTAAAATAACAGACCATGCACAAATTCATTTTGCTTCATTCATGGGATCAAACAGGTGGCTTTCACTTCATACCAGGTCAACTGCTGGGTTAACAAAGACCGAGAAGATTAACTAGAGGTTCTGTAATGGGCATTATGTAAATGTTTCCTACCATACATTTTCTAAACTTTTTGTCAGCACTCTGAACCAGTCAAAATAATTAAAGAGTCTGAAACTCTGAAGCAGGAATTGATTTTGGGATTGTACAAATCTCAGCACTGCACTTTGCAAAGTTTGAATGGAGGAGAAAAAGAGGCAAAGATTTTGACTTCTCCAAAGGAGCATTCTGTTTTTCAAATTTTTTATTTGAACTGCTCGTTAAAATATACGTACAGAGTAAATCTATAAAAGTGGTTTTATCTCTCTATCTCAACATGCTCCAGTAATTGCCTTTGTGTCGTCAGCTCCCTGCACCTGCCGCCCAGCTGTCAAACACAGAGAGAACTCACTCTACCCTTCCACTGATGGACAATAGCGAAATTATTGGAAAATGGAAGTTAATCACGTTTTCACTGACACAGGAGGGTGGTGGAAAGAAGGGAGCAGGAATCAGCTAGAAATTATTTTGTTAATGAATCTTGAAGTTGCGATTAAGTCTGTTGAAAGGTCACATTCATGTATGTGAGTGTGTGGGGGGGGGTTGCGGAGCAGGGTGCAAA
The DNA here is from genome assembly GCF_037043375.1 of Chiloscyllium plagiosum. Taxonomy (NCBI): domain Eukaryota; kingdom Metazoa; phylum Chordata; class Chondrichthyes; order Orectolobiformes; family Hemiscylliidae; genus Chiloscyllium; species Chiloscyllium plagiosum. The sequence goes on along the minus strand of NW_028270185.1, from coordinate 20,017,234 downwards.
AAGAATAAGCTAGAAACAAAACTGAAGGTATTGATCAGCAGCATTCAGCAAGTGCACAAAGTAGTAATGTGCTTTTATATTTGAAGGTGAAAAACAATTTTGCTTGGATTGTGTCTTTCACTCTCCCAAGGCAAACTGTCAAGTACTGAATATTGATTCCAACACGCTTAAGTTGAAAATGTTTCCTGAGGTTAGTGAAGTATCAACACAAAAAACAGAAATTGCTGGTGAAACTCTGCAGGTTTGGCAGCACCTAGGGGGAGAAAGCGGAGTTAACATCGCGAGGCCAATGATGCTTTAATTGAACTTCTGTTTCAGATCTCTAGTATCTGCAACTCTTTAATTTGTTTTAGTGTGGTTTCAAACTATATAGACCAGCAAAAACGTAGGTAATCCATCCAGTCTGTGCTGAATTACACAACTGTAACTAGAATGGCAGTAAACAAGTACCATACAATGTATCAAGCTATGCCTCAGTTGACAGCCTCTGAAGTGAAAGTCAGCAGTTTGATCCCTTTAGGTCAGCCTTGGTCACAAGGTTCTGCATTCAAGTCTCAGGCCAGAGCTTGGACACAAACAACAAAGCTGAGATGACTGTGCAGTCCAGAGGGAATGCTGTGGCCTGAAGGTGTTGTGGATGAAGCTGAGGTCCCATGTACCTAATTGACTGAACATACCAACAGCACCAGTTGACCAGGGAGTTAGACCTGCACAATATTCATCAACTATAAAAGCAGATCATCAGTTCATTATCTTATCATCTGTGGGAACTTGCTGGGCATAGATTATCTGCAGTGCTCTCTGGACACACTTCATTAACTGGAAAGTGCTTTGAAATGGCTGATTATTTGGAAAATACTACATAAAAGAAAAGCTGTGGCTTTATGAAGGCAAGGTGGCAGAGATGAATTAATGAAGGACTGCAGCTAATGATACGTAACCAATGACCATTAACTAGATTAGATTCCCTACAGTGTGGAAACAGGCCCTTCGGCCCAACAAGTCCACACCAAAGAGCAACCCACCCAGACCCATTCCCCTACATTTATCCCTGACTAATGCACCTAACACTACGGCCAATTCACCTAACCTGCACATCTATGGACTGTGGGAGGAAACCGGAGAAATCCACGCAGACACGGGGAGAATGTGCAAACTCCACACAGACAATTGCCTGAGGCGGGAATTGAACCCGGGTCCCTGGCGCTAAGCACTGTCCACAGTGGGGACAGCAATTGACTTAGCTCTGATGTATAAGCTATATGGCTTGCACATGCAAATCAAAACAATGGACAGTTTTAAAAATTGCAAGCTACTGTTATTTAGACCATAGAAAGTAGGGAAAAACCACAATCAAATGTAGTCAATGATTAAAAAAGTAATAGGCAGCTAAACTAACCTGCCATGCCTTTCAATGTGAATATGGTGATCTTATCTCCAAGACTCTCATTTCATGATCTCATCCTATTTCCATACCTCATAATTCCCTGAGCATCTAAAAATTTATTGATCCTCATCTTGGGTATGCTCAACAACTGAACAACCATTGATTTAATTCCAATTCCCAATTGTCTTGGACAAGATAGTGGTGAGCTCCTTTCTTCAACAACAGCAACAACTGGTGTAGATACACCAATAGGGTCGTTGGATTTTGATGCATGTGACTATGAAAGTACAATTAATTATATTTGCAGGTAGGGTTGTTATATGACAAGGTGCTGTTCAACAGTAACACAGCTGCCAGTGTGTTTCAGTGGTGGATAATGTGAATGGAAGGATTGGTGTCAAATCAATTTACGAATATTTCATCATATTTCTGCCATAACACTTTGCAGATGGCAACAGATTTTAAAGGAGCCAGGTGGAGAGTTACTTATCACAGTATCTGATCAAGTATTCACAATATTGATATGGGTGGTCCAGTTCAGTCCCTCTCAGGGTTTTAATTTGGGGGGGCAGGTGGAATTCAATGATGGTTATGGTATTCATTAGCAAAGGAAAATGGTCAGATTCTATCTTGTTGCTTATGGTCATTACTCGATATGACAAATGTTAGTTATCCCTTCCCAGCCTGAGCCTCAATGTTATTTCGGTCCTGGTGCACTTAGGTATGCACTGTTTCATCCCTTAAACAGTTGCAAGTGAAACTGAACGTTAAAACAAATCAATGAACATTTCACTTCTGATCTTATGATGGAAGGTCATTAATAAAGTAGTTGAAGATGGTTGGATTGAGGACACTGCCTGAGGAATTCCCAGAGTAGATAACTGACTTTCAACAACCATTGTTGTTTTTGCTAGGTATGACTGCAAACCTGGAGTTCTGCTCACAACTCCTCTTCTTCCCAAACCCCACGATTCTAGTCTTACAATGTCACTTGGTAAAATGCCTTGACATCAGTCATTCTCTCCTCACTACTGAAACTCAGCACTTCTGTCCACATTTGGACCAAAGCTTTGAGGTGGTCAGGAGCCAAACAGTCCTGGTTCAATACAGAGCATTGTCAGCAGGCTATGGCAAGTTCCACTCCATTGCATATTAAACAACACAACTTTTCCAATGTTTGAGAGCAAGATGATAGAGCAGCAATTAGCTAGCCTTTTGCAGACAGGATGTACTTTATTTGCTAATTTGTCATACAGGTGTCAAATTTGCAGCTGAACTGGCACAGCTTAGTAGGAGGGGATGCTAATCCTGGACTACCAGTGTTCAAACTATAATTAGGGTTTTGTTGGAAGTTCATAGCCTATGCTGTATCTAGCAAGGTCAGCTGTTGATGAACATTACATGGAGTGAATCAAGTTTGCTGAAAATACCTTATCTTTGCAAACTTGTGTGGGGTCTGCCAATGATGATGGGATACTCAGAGCCACCTGAATTTTCTACCAGCCTTGATGTAATCCAGTAGAGGTGCAATTGCTTAGCTACAAATGCAGCATGGTGCTTCTGCTGTTAAGCATTAAGCTGTAGCATGACTAGGTTATTGGCCCTTTTAAGGTGCATTGGCTGGTATGCTTATAATACTGCCCTACATTCCTAGAACACAGATTAGACCCTATTAGAATGTGATGAATACAATTCTGCTGCCCTGCCTTACCTCAGACATCTGGCTTTGAGCCACAGTCATTTCTGACTATATTCAATACCAGAATAGATTATTCTGATGAAGACTCAAAATGTTAATTTTGCTTTGTTCTCACAAATGCTGCCCGATTTGCTGAGTTTTGCCAGCAATTTGTTCTTATTTTAGATTTCCAGCATTTGTAGTTCTTGATTTCATTAGTTATTTTTTCTGAGTTAGCTATGGACATCAAGAGTTATGAACCATGGCATTTAAAAGATTCAAAGAACAAGCTCAGATGGCTTAAAGGCCTACTCCTGCTTCAATGTGGATAATGACCAAAAGACATCAATACTGACCAATGGACGTAGAAACTTAACCCAGGAAAGGATGGAGGTGTGCTGATCTTCCTTTTTCTGATGGGAAGAATCACAAGTAATCTCAAATCGTTAAAACTACTGCACTGAACTGTTTTATTGCACAACATTGCAGGCAGTTTAACATACTTGCTAAAAACTTCAGCAATGCAATTTAGGACACAAGGACAAAGCAGTTGTCACGCTGCTGACACACTGCAGTCCTGCTCCAATTTTACAAGGAAATAGCCAGACTTACAATTGCTAGATTTCCAAACCAGGAAAAGGCTGGAGACAGAGGAACAAACACTAAAATGTAATGCAATGGCAGGTGAAGATTTTATAAGAAGGGTAATTTGATTTCACATAATGGATACCTGGAAATGATTACAAGACACAGTTGTGTTAAGTTTCAGCAAGGAACTTGCTTTTAAATAGCACCTTTCTCAATCTCAGGACAGCCCAGCATGGAACAAGTGAACAATCAGAAATTTTGGTCAGGACCCATTCATCAGTTTTACACAATGGGGGTATCTTGAGTTTTTTAAAATTTGCACATGGAAATAGCTGCCTCAGCTACATGTTGCTTGAAGAGCTGAACATGATTCCACAATTCTGACTCTAAAGTGAGAGTGTCACCAACAAAGCTAAAGTGACAGAAGTTCCAGAAATATCAGTAGAGCCTAATAATGTTACAGGCATAAGCCCTTCTTCAGGAATGAGGAGGGTGTGCCAAGCAGGCTAAGATAAAAGGTAGGGAGGAGGGACTTGGGGGAGGGGCATTGGGAATGCGATAGGTGGAAGGAGGTGAAGGTGAGGGTGATAGGCCGGAGAGGGCGGGAAGAAGATTGCAGGTCTTCATCCAGGGATGAATGCAGATTTCTCCAGCTTCCTCATTTCCCCTCCCCCCACCTTTTCTCAGTCCCAACCCTCTGACTCAGCACCGCCTTCTTGACCTGCAACCTTCTTCCCGTCCTCTCCGGCCTATCACCCTCACCTTAACCTCCTTCCACCTATCGCATTCCCAACGCCCCTCCCCCAAGTCCCTCCTCCCTACCTTTTATCTTAGCCTGCTTGGCACACCCTCCTCATTCCTGAAGAAGGGTTTATGCCCGAAACGTCGATTCTCCTGCTCCTTTGATGCTGCCTGACCTGCTGCGCTTTTCCAGCAACACATTTTTCAGCTCTGATCTCCAGCATCTGCAGTCCTCACTTTCTCCTAATAATGTTACCTACACTCCAGAAACGTTTGCCCATAATTACATCGGCACCAAAACCCCTATGAAAGAGTGCAGTAGCAACAGTATAATTCATCCTCACCCAATGTTTTTACAGACACTATCTGCATCAGGGGTTAAAGATATTAATCTGGAGTAACATCTCCATCTGGTTTCCCTCTCAACAGTACTGTATCACAGCACCAACTGCATTCATTGTCTTTGACAGAGTGGAAATTGAATCTGGCATCTCAATCCAACTCTTGAGTGCTGACAAATTTATAAGAAATGGAAGAAATCATGTTACAGCATTGAAACCCCCAAAAGTTATACTGTTCCTCAGAAACACAAATAACTTCATATTTGAAAACTGGCTTAATTTCACACTTGGTTTGTCTTCCTAAAAACAGTTCACATCATAAACCAAATGCCTGAGTGGTACAGGATAGCAAGATCACCAGATTAGAAAGGTGGCATAAATGACACAGACAAAACAAGCATTGAAATAAAGCCCACTTGCCTGATTCTTTTAGTTTCACCTTCCAGTGGGAGACTCATATGCTTGCCTTTATCCCACCACTCCCAACTAAGAATTGATTTAACTCATTGCAGCCACAATAGACATTGGGGTGATAACCTGCTTCAGAATCTTTTGGCTACTGAAGAAAGCCAATCTGATCACTATCCTGCGAGAACCACAGGATGAGGACATGATCATGCTTCAGTCCAAGTCAAACAAATAGTTAAAATGATTGAAGCAAAGCATGCCTTCCACGACCAAATGGCCAATAAAAATCTCGGACAACCCAGCCCTATTATTGGGTCTGGCTTGACTGACATGGCTTTGTGTATTTGGAGAAGGATGCTCCTGAATACTCTGGTCTCACTGGTGATAAAGTCTAAATCAGAATTCCAAGACTTATTGGTAGCAATAACTTCAGATGTGTCCCTAAAAGTTTTGAAAAGAGATTCAATTTTCTAAGGTGCCTCCAAAATTACACACTTTGAAGGGAAAACTCTCTGACACTCCTACTCTAGGCTCCTGTGACAACTATTTTTTTTTGTATCTCTATATTAAAATTATAGCAAGAAATATTCCAAACTGGTTTGATTTGGTATTTGCGTACCACACAACTGACAGTACTAAGCAACATAAGCCAGTAATCCTGGAAGAGAAGGGAAAAAAATTCCCCCATTACATAACATAATTAGTGCTGTGACAGAATGATTAGCAGCCCAACGTGAATGGTTCAGAGATATACAGACTTGGAAAGTCCTGACCTTAATCCCTACTGGGTTATGGACCTCAGGCACAGCAGTACTACAATTCAACTGTATAGTCAAGCGTATTAAAAAAAAAACAATTTAGCAAAGTAAACTGGACTTGAATACGCTTTAGTGAACACCTAAAGGACTATAGGAAGGAACATGATCGACAAGAGTCTCTGAGCCTGCCAACACTTACTGTCTAATTGACAGATGAGGACTGACTAATCATACAAAGTAGTGGACCTCGACTGGAGCGGTGAGATTCTACAGCAGAGATGTTCAAGAGAAAAAAAATGGCCAGGAATTGGTATGGTACATTTTAGATGACCCAATGATACATCTTCTGACTGCTCCTTATTAAAAGGCTGGGGGACTAATCTTTGAACATATGAAACTTGCTACCAAACACAATGGCAGAGGAAAATTGCCAAGTTGCATCGAAATGGAAGATGAAGTAGTACAGAAGGTAGAAAGAAATTCAAGTACTAGGGTGAGATGAACACAGATAGGAAGAGGCTTGTGTGGAGTATTAAAATGAGAAGTAGTGGTACAGCATTGTTGGCATTATTCTAATTTACACTTTGTCAGATCCCAATTATGTGGTTACAATTTCAACTGTCAGAGTGAAAGTGGTGCATGACCCCAGACATCCTGGTAATTAATGGATAGTTTAAAAGACCCACTGGTTACAATGACATTTACAGACCAGTTCAAAAGCTTTAGGAACCACATACAATCTCTGTAATTGTGCAAAGGAATTTCAATTGTAATGGATTTTATTTCTCTCCTCTCTTACCTATTAGAAGCTTTTCTTTCCCTCTGAGTAATATGAATTTTACTTTCCCTTCAAAACAAAAATAATTCAACCTTGGTTACAACTTCAGTTAGGTTCAAGCAGAAATTTAATAAAACATCACACATTATAAAGATCAGGAGTTCAGGCTTTTGGGCTAGCTCCACTATTTAATTAGACCACCGATCTGTATTTACCTGTGAATCCATATCCTCAGGGCTCAACAAAACCCAACTCCTTTCTGACTCTAAGAACCCACAGCCTTGTGAGAAAACTGGGTTCTATTAACATGTGTTTGTGGGTATGTATAAACAATATTTCCACTTATGAATCATGTGGCTGCAATTTTAAAATTATGCCCCCTCTCTTCTGAATATATCCACCAGAGGAAATAGCTTCCCTGCATGTAATCTTTAAAATATTTTTAAAGAAACACAAGAAATTCTTCAATTAAGCTCACCCTTTCCTCCTGACCACTCCAAAACACTTGTTTAAATCTTCCAACAAGCCTCTTTGACCAGTGTACATATGGATTGTGCTTTCAGAATCTTAAAGAGGCCACCTGTCTGATCTCTTCATTGGGGATTAGGGGTATACAATATTTGCAATTCTGAAAAGGGAGTAAGAAAGGAATTAAATGTTAAGTAGGGTTGCATGATTTGCGAGAAATCCAAGAAATTTAAAAAAAACTTTTAAATTTATACCTTTGAAAATTAATTGATAACTTTCAAATTGCTCATGCAACACATATGGGCCCATTGTTAAGTAAAATAAAAGCATAGCCCACTCATGCTCTAACAATTTTAACACAGCAAACTTGGGACTGTCCAAAATAAACTATAATTAAGAACAGCGAACAGATTCCAAAGATACGTCATTGCTGGTTTTAACTGTTATGACATTTATGTAGAATTTTATATAGCTTGCTGCTTGTCTTCATAATTTTATTAAACTCCTCGCTGACCTACATCGTTTCTTATGCACATCATTTACAGAATGTTAAAGGCATGAAATTGTATTGATTGTAAAAGGAAAGATACACTATATTCTGGTAGGCACCATTTTACAGGCACTGTCTAAAAATCTGTGTGCAGTTTTAATAGTTGGTACATTTAATAGCACTATTCACAATGATAAGACAATTGGACTCTCCCCACCCCAAGTGTAATCACAGTTTAATTGCAGGCTTGTAAAGACTGCAGTTTAAAAAATAATCTATTCTTCCAATTAACTAACACACAAACTAATATCAGTGGATCAAATACGACTTTGCCTTAGTATTCAAATCAAGCCAGTACATTTAAAATGGCTGCCAATATCAGGACTTGTGATGGGATATAATGATCAATATTCCACCTCTGCGTGGTCACACATGTCTAACCCTATCAGCCAAAGGGCTAGCACAGTATGAAAATTAACCAGAATCTCTCTGGTAACAGTTTTCACCATATGCAGAACCTTATGGTGAATACAGCCATGCCTACTCCAGCTTGGAGCAATAGGTAGGTCTGACTTTTCTAGGTAATACAGTAGGAGGGTAGGACTGGAGGTAAGGTGTGTGTTACTGTGGTTTGGACCGTTGCCATAGTTTGCTTGTCAAAGATCCCAAGGAGAGGCCAGAAGATTTCTGCTGCGATCGATCAGTTATTCTCTGCTGTTCTTCCTGGTATTGTGGAACAGAAACAAAAAAAAAGGAGAGGTTAGACCAGTCTGTGGCTTGGCTAATTCCATCCAGTGTTTCAGACAGATTCTTATTAGGGGAAACAGGCTGAGAAATACCAATAACTCTTATTTACAAGGTACGATTTGCAGAGAACACGTCATTATCCACGAGGGGTTGGGACGTGGACTTCCCACTGACAGCAGAGTGTGGATGCCATTTCAATGTAACTCTCCTATCTACAGCGAAGGACCTTGTGATCAGACCGTGCAAGTTGAAGAGTGGTTGGGGGGGGGGGGGGGGAGAAGAGAAGAAAAGATGAGGCCTGGACAGACATCGTAAGTATGCCGATAGCAAATTAGTGGAAAACAAGAATTAAGTGTAAATTATCCCTAGGCACTTCATAGGAGCATGCAAGGACATGTCAGGACACTTGACCAAAATCTTGGTTAGAAAGGTATGTTTGTCTATTGACTATTTTAGAGGAGGGAAAAAGAGAGATAGTGATAGAGACACAGAGCTTTAGTGAAGGAATTCCAGAGATTAGAGATATGGCAGCTGAAGGCACAGCCACCAACAATGGAACAATTAAAATTGGCCAGAATTGGAGACATGGATATACAAAAGAACCATGAGGTAGGAGATTACAGATATGTGGCGGGGGTAAGCAATGGAGGTATTCAAAAAGCAAGTTCAAGAATATTTATTTAGTAGAGGCCATGCTTGACTTGGAGCCCATGCGGAAGGGTGAACGGGATCAGATTCAAGTGAGGCCACATGCAGAGTTGTGCATGTGAGGAGTTTATGTAGAACATGAAAGTGCAGCATGTAAGCATTTCAGTAATCAAGTCTGAGGGGAATAAAGCCATAGGTAAATGTTCCAGCATCAGATGGGGTGAGGATTTGGACAATGTTTATGGATAACTCTGAAACAATCCCCAAAGAACTTGCACTGGTCTTATACCTTTCATGGAGTAGTCAGGGAAATTCAATCCTTATTCTAACATAAAAGGAACAAAAAATGTCTGCTACATTTCCTAAGGGTTCCAAAAAAGACAATTGCTAGATTTCTTTTTAAAAAATGTGATGTTGGTTCACAGATACGTATTGCCCAAGACAGGGCGAAGTCACTTGCTCTTCTTTCAATATTAAGACAGCATTCTTTTACGTCCATCAGAAACAGCAGACAATACATTACATTAACATCTCATCCAAAGATGGCACGCTCTGACACTGAAGCACTTGCACACTGGAATACCAGCCTGGATTTTGTGCTCAGCATTGAAGTTGCACATCCTTCTAACTTAAAGGTTCAGAGTTCTATGCACTGTATCATGACTGAAATGAAGGGAGAATTTACATATTAAAAAGAAAGAGAGTTGCCAATCAAACAAATACTGGAACTGGTCACATGGAAATTTTGTAATTAAATTAATAGTTTTTTGACAACAGAACTGGAGGACAGTTTAAAAATAAGAGTTTTCCTATTTAAGATGGCAATGAGAGAATTATTTTTCTCAGAGGGTTGAGAGTCTAATGAACTGTGCTCACCTAACAATTGTAAGACAGAGTTCGATTAAATTTTGGCTAACAAAGGAAGCCCAAAGATATTGGGAGTAGGCAGGAAAGTGAAGTTCAGGTCACAACCAGAACAGTCATGATTTTATTGAAAGACAGAGCATGTCCTAGGAACTGAACAGTTTGCTTCTCTTCCTAATTCATATGTTCATATACATACAAGGTGCACAAGCAACATATTTTTTGCAATAAATATCATACAGTTAAAATGGTAGAAGTTAATTTAAGAAATGTCATTTATTTTTGCACCGTACAAATTTAAAAGATTACACATGAGCAAACAATTTCCAAACTACTTTAAAATGACTACATTAGGATATTATTTCAAATAAAGGTAGTGTCAGAAATGAGGTTATAAAATGATGCATGTGAAGTTATTTAAGTACCTTGGCTAATTATCACTAACAAGTTAAATCTCAGACAAAATTCTACATGTATGCTCTTCATGTAGGATTAAGTAATAATTTGATATTTCGTAGCATTTTGGAAACAGTTTCCCGTTTGTACATGTAACTGTCTACATTTACTTGGCACAAAAAACACAAATTTCTTGAATAAACACCTACCGCCATAAAAACAAGCTCAACTACTCAATACAGACTTTACTGTCTATTGAAATATGCATTACGGGGCAAACCTTTCAAAACTACTGTCTGGTTTAAACTTTGCCTGTTGGTTTAGGACAAGAATCTAAACAGAAGTAACCAGGCAATGGATTCAGAGTCAATTAAAATAAATAACTCCATGACTTTTCCAGTGACAGTCCAGACAAATAGATAAGGAAGTACCAGGGTTGATCCCGAATCTAATTTAAAATAGCAGATCTCAAATGAGTGCCAGTAGGGATGAAATAACTAGTTCCGCTGTTCTGAGGTCAGGAAGGGATTCTAGGTTACAGCTCCTGATCATTATCCAGCAAACTCTGCTTGCCATAGACAAGAATAAAGAGGATCATGCTTGACTGAGACATCTCCATGATCCACCAGCTGACATAAGACATGCAACCCTCAACATGAATGATGATCCTCTTGACTAGAATGTTCTTCTCTGTTAGCATCTACTCAGAAATAAGAAAGTCTGTCCAAATTGGTGCTGCAGTATAGGGGTTAACTGTAATGTGTTAATGAGACAGTATACATCATTGCAAGAAGTGATGAAATGTCACAGGTCCTGACTCTAACAGACCTGATGCCAGAGTGAAACTAATGGACTACAGTTCTTAAATAAAACTTGAGGCTTTCTTAAATCAGCAGATTGCAAAAACATTTCACAGCATGGGATCAAGACTATTTGGGTATCAACAGGCACAGTGTGGAATTCTAGGGTAGTGAGCACTGTAACAATAGAGGCACCGGAAAAAATAGACCAGGCAATCTCTTAGTGAGAGGAGTATCTCTTAGTGACTTGCTGCTACTCTCACTGAACGATTACCGGTTTCCGTCATCGGACTTACTGTGAACAGTGATGGCTCTCTAAACTCCAAAATGGAAAGAGACCAGAAATGGACTCCCAAACAAGTGACTTGGATACAAATGATTTATAAATAATGTCACCATAGCCCCATAAGACTGCTTTCTTAGTGGAAAGAGACAACTTACTAATCATGGCAGGCTAAGTACCAAGTCACCAGATAGAAAAACACTGACAAAATAGCACTGTGATAAATCTACATCTCAACAGAGATGAACTCTCACCTGTGCTAACAGTTCTTGTCTCTTCTTAAATGCTTCAATTGGATCATCTTCGAGAGCATAGTTCTCCAGGACAGTTCTGATATCTTCAACTCCATTCATTGCAATTGCTGCAATGCAATACAAGAGAAAGTGAAGTAGGGCTAGTGCATTCTTCATACGACCACTCAAATAAACAAAAGATCACAGTAACCGGAGAATAAAAGGTTGAAATCCAACACAGAGCTAGAATGTTTCACTGCAGCACCGATAGAAAAATATAGGTCCAAAGAGGTTGTCTGAATAGTTCAGTGTGTAAGTATGCAGGGTTTTGGATGTTAGTTCAAAAAGGGACTTTGGTAAACTGAGACCTATGTTCCGAGTCTGAGCTGGGACGGTAATAGGTCAAGTACAATGGGTCTCAGTTTGAGGAGGAAAAAATCAATTGCTTCCAATCTAATGATCCTTCCTGTATGAACTTCAGATGAGGTTAGATCAAACTAGGCTGTGATATAGTCATATAGTCATTGAGATATACAGCATGGAAACAGACCCGTTGGCCCAACTAGTCCATGCCGACCAGGTATCCCAACCTAATATAGTCTCACTTGCTAGCACCCGGCCCATAAAGACTTTGTCTATTTATCTGATTCATGCCCCTCATGATTTTAAAAGTCTCTATAAGGTCACCCCTCACCCTCCGATGCTCCAGGCAAAACAGTCTCCAAGCTCATTCTCCTAGGTCTCCAAGTTTCCAAGGTCATGCATGGTTCCAAGTGTATGCATGAAGAATGCCTACACGGTCAAGGTGTGAAAGACTCAATGGCTCCATATTTGAGCGAGTTCATTGTATTCAGAAGGTGAGGGGCTTGTCGTATGGAGAGAGATTGAACAGTTTAGGCTTACACTCTCTGGAATTTAGAAGAATGAGGGGAGATCAAATTGAGGTATTCAAGATGATAAAGGTGCAGATAAAATAAACACGAAACGGATGCTTCCTCTTGTGGGGCATTCTCGGACTAGGAATCATAGTCTTAGGAGAAGGGGTAGCAAATTTAAAAGAGTTGATGAGAAACTACTTCTCCCAAAGGGTTGTAAATCTGTGGAAGTTGCTACCCTAAATTTACTCACTGTCCCAGCTTTAAGGAGGAGTTAGACAGATTTTTAATTGGTAATGGGGAGGAGACAAGAAAATGGGGGTCAGGAGCATATCAACTATGACCAAATGGGGGAGCAGACTCGATGAACCGAATAGGCGAAAGTTATTCCTGATGAAGGGCTTATGTCCGAAACGTCGATTATCCTGCTCCTCGGATGCTGCCTGACCTGCTGCACTTTTCCAGCACCACATTCTCTAGCTTCGATGAGCCGAATAACCTAATTCTTCCCCTATGTCTTATGAACTTATGAAGAGGAATTATTGTTGGCTGGGGTGAGTGTAAAAGTGGCTTTTGGTTTGCTCTCTGGCCTGGTGCGGAGTTAGCTGATTAAACACTTGGAGGAAGTAAAGTGATCCCTTGCAAGAGATAGATACTGGGGCAGCTTCTCCACAGAACACCAGCAAAGTCAAGCCACTTTCAAACCTGCATTTGTCAAAATAAAAATGTGGAATTACCTAGCTGGAACGTGTCCAGCTGTCAAGGGAGCAGGGCAGAGAAATGAAAGAATAAAACTTGCATCTGTAAAGTGCAAAGTGCCTTTGTTCTGAATATATCCTGCTGCAATCAATAGTTACTTCTGAACTGTAGCCACTGTTGTTGAGTAGGCAAACAACGCAGCTAACAAACAGCAAAAGAGATCAATGACTTGATAACATTTCTCTTTTCAAAATATAGCGAAATCTCTATTACAGACACCTTCAGTACTGGCACGAGATTCTCTTTTATTTGGGTGCCCCTATTTTCAAAATGATTATTGTAAACACTGCAATAACAAACAAATAATCGTGAATAAAGTGCCAAGGTTATAATCAGTTAAAATACCTTGCAAGAATGCTTAGACACCCTGTTGCACTCGCGACAGAACATATCTTACATAACAGCCTTGCAATCTGAACTCATGTTTCATTGTAAAGTGCTTTCACTTCGGGCAAAGTGGACTTTCAGTAATGGTCTAAGTTTCTCAGTTCTGTTTTGGCAAGTCTTGGAATGGATCCAGACAAATTAGGTGACAAAACATACATATCACTTGAGTATTGGGATCAAAGTGCAGATATTTTGGTTCAGCAGTGATGCTGTAGGATGGCAGATTTATGGGCTTGTCCACTCTAAGGCAACAGAAAATTAGGTGTGAGACAAAATCTCCTCTGACTTTCCCCAGAGACAAAGCTCCTCAAAATGAGAGGATTTAATATTGGAGGGAACGATGATTGCAGCAGGGTCGGGTAAGACAGGAATGAATGAATTAGCATGCTACTGGGCAGGAAATGACAGCCCTTGCTTGTTACCTGCATCCACTTTACTCAAGAGGCTGGTGAACTCAGTTCAAAAGGAAGCAATGGACTTTTGAAAGAAACAACAGAACAGACTTCAAGGTCAAAGGAGTTTGTTACCTAGCGTCCAGACAGAGAGAAATCCCTTGATCCTGAACATAGAGGCATACGAGCATTTAATCTCACAGATAAGACAACTTCTCTGTTCAAAAAAATTTTGGGTAAAGACATCTTCATTCAACAGAAACTGTGAATGAGTGAGGCCTCTTTCGGTCATGGTTGGCCATGGGTTGCATCCTTGTTGTTCTAGCTTTCTGTTTCCCTGAGGTAAAGTCACTTATGACTGAAGAAACTAATACTGGAGTGACAGTCCTGGTCGCAGAAGTCACATCTGTATGTGGTCATTGATCTGCTAGAACTCCTTCCTTCGTGCTCACTTGTCTGCTGCAGCACTCATCAGCTTAATTTCCTCTGTTTTGAGGTGTTGGCTCAGGGTGCTTCTCCATCGTGTGCGGTCAGCTGGAAGCCTTTCCCAGGACTCTGTAATGATATCAAGTGCCTTCATGTCCCTCATGCAGATGCCCGTGTAGTGCAGCTGGGGACGCCTCAAGACTCTAATATGGACAAATCCCAAACTGACGGTGAAGGCAAAAATGTCAGGTTACAATGCCTGTGTCATAAGCACACTGTTGAACAGCACTGAAGTGTGGACTACATATGCCAGACAGGAGACAAGACTGAACACCTTCCACTTGAGGAATATCCATTGTATCCTGGACATATCCTGGCAAGAGCTGAGGCTGCTTTCCCAATCCTCTTGTGGATCTCTGTGTCCAAGGAGAGGTTGTCAGTTGTCACTTCTCCTGCAGTTGGCGAAGAGAGAAGATCATATCTACTGCTGATCTTTTAGCTCGGAAGCCGCACGGTGATTCTGGGTATGCACATTCTGCCAGTTTCTACACGCAAGTCAAGATGACCCGAGCAAAGACTTTGGTGACAGTGTTGAGGAGAAGATGCCTCTGTAGTTGCTGTAGTCACTTCTCTCATCCTTGTTCTTGTAGAGGGCGATGATTTTGGCATCCCTCATGGCCTGCGGTACAGCTCCTTCTTGCCAGCACTGACAAGAACATAGTGCCATATGAGTATTTAATTTCACAGATAAGGCAATTCTCTGTTAAGACAGATTTGGGGTAAAGAGGTCTTCATTCAACAGAAACTATTTTCATCAAAAACCTGTTTCTGCCTTGCCCTCATCTAGGTGTCATGTGTTTTAAGTTGCAAAAGGACTCAGTGCATGCAAGACTGTGTTGTTCACCATAATTTGCCACTGTCCATGATTTCAAAATACCACAAAATATGCATATTTTATCATGCAGGTTACTGGGATCACTATTGTGTCTACTATCGTGGCAATCTGTTCCACAGACACCAGGTACCAATTTAATCTAACTGAAAGGAGATTCCCCCATCAATAATGCACATTTCCTGCATGAAATTTTAAAGAAATGAATCACTTATCCAATGCCAATCAAAACTGTAATCTACTAAAGACTTAAAAGAAAATCCTTTTAAAACAGCATCTTGATGTGTAAAGTATTTCAGTTAAATAATCATCCTGCATTCATGTGCCAGACATTAAATGTCAGAGGCATACAGAATTGAACAGGCCTTTCGGTCTACTATGTCTATGGTGACTAAGAAATTACACTAATCCCATCTTCCTACTATGCTCTGGCATTTTAAGTACTTATCTAGATGCTTCTTAAATGTTGTGAGAGTACCTGCCTCCAGCATCCTTTTTCTTTTCGCACTGAACTTGCATTGGTAACTAGGGTTCCACAACTTCAGGACTGCCAGCGAGAGAGCTCGGAGTGAGATGAGGAGAAACATCCTTACTCGGAGAGATGTTAGGATTTGGAATACGCTGCCTGGGAGAGTGGTGGAAACTGATTTGCTAAGAGGTTTCAAAAGAGAGCTGGATATATATTTGAAAGTGATGAATTTAGAGGGCTACAAAGATAGAGTTGGAGAGTGGAATGAGTTGGGTATTCTCTCAGGGGCTGGTACAGACATGATGGGTCAAGTAGCCTCCTTCTGTACCGTACGTCTATATAATTTTAAACCCGTTGGTCTGAGATACAGCTACCATGAGGACAAGATTCTCACAATCCACTCTCGCTCTGATAATTTTGTATATCTCAATCATATCAGTCCTCACTTCAAGAAAAACAAACCCAAGCCTATCCCAAAAATGGAGTCTTTTCATCCCAGGCAACATCCTGGTGAATCTCCTCTGCACCCATTCCAATGCAATTATGTCCTTCTGGTAGTGTGGCAACCAGAACTGAATTCAGTATTCCATCTATGGCCTAACCAATGTTTTATAAAGTTATAACAAGACTTCCTTGCTTCTATATGCTATGCCTTGGCTAATGAACACAAGCATCCTATGTCCCTTCTTCACCAGTGTCTACTTGTGCTGACAACTTTAGGGATCTATGAACTTTTACAAGAGCCCTTTGTTCCTCAGAACTCACTAGGGGCCTACCATTTATTGTGTATATCCTTCACCTATTAGGCCTCCCAAAATGCATCACTCACCAGATTAAATTCCATCTGCCATTGGTCTGCCCAATTTACCAGCTGATCAATATCACTCTGTAGCCCAAGACCATCCTCCTATCAACAACACAGCCAATTTTCACGTCATCTGCTAACTTATTAATTATAGCTTCTACATTCACATCCAAGTCATTAACATACACATCAAACTGCAAAGATCCAAGCGCGGATCTCTATGGTACAATGCTGGTCACAAACTTCCAATCACAAAAGCATGGTTTCCTTTATCAATAATGGAATGCTCCCACCTCCCTCAATCCATTCCTATTGCACCGAAAACTTTTATACGCTGGAATGTTGAGGTGGCAGTCCTGTCCTTTCTTCAACCATCATGTGGTGCTTGTTACAATATCACATTCCCATTTGCTGATTAACAGACTAAATTCATCCACTTTACCAGTCAAGCTCCTTGCATTAAAATAGATACAATTTAGCTTTCTGCACCTCCCATGTCTTCTCTGCACATTGGACTGTGCTAACAGTCCTTCTATATCTGATTGGGCCTTGCTCCTGACTTTACATCTACTGTGCCCCATTCCTTGCCAAATTTGATTAAAACCTCCCCAATGGCACGAGCAAGCCTCCGAACAAGGATATTGAATATCAGATGCAACCTGTCCAGCTCTTTTAGATCCCACTGACCCCAAATGATGTCTCAATGGTTCAAAAAATCTAAAACCCTCCCTCTTACACCACCTCTTCAGAAACATGTGCATCCAATTTTACTATTCCTATACTCGGGAGCATGTGGCACTGGAAGAAATCCAGAGATTAGTAGCCTTCCTCTTTAATCTACTACTCTCTAAAATTCCTCTTGCATGACTCCACTTTTTTTAGACCTATGTCATTGCTATTGACATGCAACATGACTGCTGGCTGTCCCCTGTCAGAATGCCCTGCAGCTGATCTGAGACATCCCTGACCCTGTCACCAGGGTCATTCCATTCAAGAGTCTCATTTGCTGCCACAGAACCCTGTCAGTTCTCTTTACAATACAGTCTCCTATCATTCAAACTCTCCCAGTCTTTTTCTTCCCCTGCACTTCTAGCTTGTATAATAACAGTATGTGCACCTCAAATGCTATTCATTGACTGGAAAGTACTTTGAATAGTCTGAGTTCGTGAAAGGTGCTGCACATACCCACTTCTTCCTTTATTGAAGGGAGCTATTAGCACGGTTTTAAGTTGAATACCCTTCGCCAAAGTATATAATTTATAAACTAATAGCTCCAAATTCTGAATTCTAAAACAACATGAAACATATTTAGCTTCTGAGAGCTGCATCAAGATCAGGCATGTTCAACAGTCTGAAGCACACTCCCCAAGTCACATTGATGAGGCCACTGAGACAGAGTATGGAACTTGAGATTACTTGAGATTACTCTCCCAATAATTAAATAAAATTACGGTGACATTTCCAACTCTACAAGAATGACGACTTTAGGAAAATGTTTCAGTGGGAATTCATTCCACCTGATGCAGTAAGCCACATTGTGGGGAAGTTCGAGGTTCATGCACTTCTTCCCAGAGCTCAGCCCATTATGCTTTTAAGTTTATCACCAAGAGGTATGCACAGCAGCTCATACTAGCTCCCCACAAAAAAGTAATTTATTTCAATCTTTGCTGTCACATATTTGAACAGAGACACTCAATCATGAACTCCTTTCTTTCCCACTCTTACTTGGTTGAGGTGGGGGAAATGCTCCCAGGTTAGGGAAGACACTTTAGCCAGGTGACCTCTTTTGCTTCAGTGACTCACTGTGGAGAATGCCTACATATTACATATTCCAGCAAGTGACTTGGCTTTAAATTCTCAAACCCTCCCAATCTTCATGAGGTTTGGTTTCTATTCAGTTTCTCAATCCCATTAAAGTCATGGAACTTTCAAGCAAGTGAAAATACATCCCTCTACTTCTCAAGTGCATTACTTTAACCCCTCCTGTACCTTAAATGACTTTCTTTCAATGAATAATTTTTTTTTCCCATGTTACAGCAATTGTACTCTCTACCTATCATGAAATAGATACAAGCAGCGGAAGGGTGCTTGCACAGATACAGCAAACACAACTTCAAAAAATAGTTGTGAATTGTGGCTTTACCCATCAGCCTGGGGCCTGATGTCAGTAAAGACCCAATCATGTCAGTGAAATAGAAAGCACATTGCTGCTCATATTCTGAGTTGAAGAGGTCAGCCTGCTCACAGGCACCCTCTAGACAGTAGTTAAATACTGAAGCAGTACCTATTTAGTTAGAACACATCCTGTGAGAAGCATCTTACGAAAGACGACGTGTACTGGGCTTTTCACACACAATGGTCACCGGGTAATTGACATTACAGGGTTTCTTCTGATGTTACTCATCCCAGTGGAGAAACAGTCTGATAGAAAGCAGCAGAAAAGTCTCTAGCTTAGGTTCCTTGGTGTTAAATTTAATGCTAATGAGAATGGGACAAAATTTAGCTCAACACAATGCAATTTTAAACACACCGGATCCTCTTCAAACCTTCAGTGTCACAGCTTCCCTTTAGCCTTTGTGACCTTCTTACTCGAGTTCATTCAAAGGCACAACAAATATTTAACTCGTTCATAACTAAAGAAGCCATTTGGCATTGTTCCCACCGTGGACCTTGGTCCTAAAAAGATGCCAGATGGCATCACTGCAGCTGCTTGCAGCAATGTGATCTATTGCAAGTGGCATCACAATGGCAGTGCGTGGTGAATGAGTTAATCTACATCAATAGTGAAAAGAGGAGGAAAAAAATACATTAATAAAACACAAAGGCCAAATAACCAGATTGTCATAATTGACCCAAAGGTCCTGGGCACATATGCCTCCTTGCAGCTTTCCTATGATTCACTGTTAAGGTACCAGTTGCAGTATTTGTTATGCAAACTTGCAGAGGTTGTGTTTGTTCAACTACAGAAGGTTGAGGGGGGCAGAGGGGGAGGGAGAGAAGAGCAGTGTGGGAGAGGGATGGGGAGGAGACTTAAGTTCAGTCTTTAAAAAAATTACGCAACTATCAGCTAATTTGACTTGGTGTCATAACACTTTCGAGGGAAGCTCACTCTCAAAAATTCACAGAACAAAACACATTACCAACCAGCTGGCAGATGGGAGCTTACTTTTCAGGAATGCTGCAAGTTCATACAGGGTTCGGTCATCAGAATTTCCATCCCATTTCTTTAGTGCAATACCATTGAAGGGCTGGAGGCTGAAAGCTTCTTTTTTACAGTCCACAATAATAACTTTGGAAGGATCCCTGTTCAAACACGATACGTCCTACATAAAGAACAAGGAGGAAATTATGAAAATTCAACGCAATCCGGAGTCAAAGATTCAGCTAAGGCAGTGGTAAAACCAAGCAAATAAGTTTCACATTTGATTCTCAATCTTCGTGGTCAGAGAACCTTAGCATGTGCCTGTGAAGACAATGTCAGCCTGAGCTGAGATGCTCGGATGGATAATGTTAATTTGGGGCGAAGGAGGATCTGAATTACCGTTGGTAGCTGTGGAAAAGTACCATTGAACTAGTCATAAATAGAAACAGGGACAATGTTTGATTGATTCTGATCTTAGCAATTGGATGCTAACTTGACAGCAATATCCACCCCAGAAATTTGTGTGATGGGGAGGGGTATGGGGTAGGGAGACAGCAGTAGTGATGGTGATGTTGGGGGTAGACAGAGGGAGGGAGAATAGTCACTTTGGGTAGGGTCACGGCTCACAGGGGAGGTAAAGGATATCTAATGCTTGACAGAGTCAGGGAAAGAGACGACAGAATGAGAGAGAAATTAGTAATGAGAAATAGGAGAAAACTGGAAAGAACTGAAAAGAAAATCTAAAACAAAAGTTGGGTGAATATTATTAATAAAAATACATTAATATTAAATAGACTGTTGCTACCATCTGCACATATAGAATTCTCAGATTCTTCAATCTAGTTATTGAAAATCCATCTGTTCTCAAACAAAGTGGATCAGTCATTGTTTAACCAAAGAAATACTAATAAAGCTTTTATATGTCAGCATTTCACAGTGGAACATCCTAATTAATTGCAATTAAGTCTACAATCAGTCCATATAAACAGTGTATTAAAGAAGCAGTTTTATGTCTTGCAGGTTAGCATATTTCCATTCTGTAGGCAGATATAAAACCATGATCAAGTTCAATGAGGATGAAACTTCAAAGTGTGTGAAAATATCAGATTTCTACAGTAACATTTCATTTGTATAATAAGAAACAAACAGGTCTCTACAGCTGCTTTCATTTTGTGAAGGTCTCCAGGTTATCTGTTGATATATGACCCTGGATATGAGAAACGTGCAGATCTGATCTTAACATACTGCAGAAACAAAAGGCTTAATGTCAGGTCAGAGTAGGTGTTAGTTAATTTAAGCAAGCATGATTGTAGGCACAAAGGTATCACTGCATTCGATCGACATGTTCAACTCTGTTTAACGCTGCAACCAGTTTCTATTCACTGATCCTGCCTTGGTCAAGCCAACCAATTCCACTTGACTGTAACCATAGCACAATATCTGTCTTCCTCATTATTAACCTCTTTATAGTCATCATGAACACTAAATAGGCAAACCATTTGGTTCGTCTAGTTGCTCTGCTCTTCAATAAACTAGTGGCTATTTGCTAACCTTAAAAGCACTTTCCAGCCCAATTTTTCAAGTCCAAAATGTACTGGACTGAGCCTTAAAAATGGAGAGCTTGAAAGAGTCACAAGAAATCTCTCATTTCAATCTTAAAGAGATCATGCCACCTATTTTACACTCTCAGCATCTACCCTGTCAAGACCTCAATCTTAGATGAGATTGCCACTCATTCCTCTTAAATGCTTGAAGGTTTAGACCCATTCTACTCCATCTCTTTTCATAGGACAATCCCCTCATCCCAAAAATCAAACCAGTGAACCTGCATTTCACCTTGTCTAAGGGGAGCTTAAAAGAGGAGGAGAGGTCAAAACCAAACACAAGTGGTCAGCTGCAGGAAGACTGGTTTATTCCTGCACTCCAACCCTGCTGTAACAAAGAGCAACATTCCATTGGCTTTCCAAATTGCTTGCTGCACCCCTTGTGATTTGTGTTGAATTGCACTCAATCCATCTGAACATCAACTCATCATTAAAAAGATGATTTTCAATCTCAAAGTAAAGAATTGTACAGTTCTTCACATTACACTTAACAGGTCTTGAAGAAATTGTCTGGGGAGTACCACACATAGTCTTGGGAGTTTGAGCTGCTGGGTTTGGTTGGGGGTGGTTACTGCATGCTGTAACTTCCATAAAGCTCATGCTCATTCATTCTTCTTGGTTGCAAATTGAGGATTGAAAATTCATTAATCGCTTATAATGGCAACTCAACTTGACCTACACCCACAATTACTGACAACATCCAGAAGGATCACCAGGCCATTCACAGCCATTATCACGCAACAAGCCATTGAGTGATCAAGAACAATTGGCACGACCTTAACAGATGTTACAGGTGAGATTTACTGGAATGGTACCAAGGATGTAGAACCTCAGTTCTGTTGAAAAGCTGGGGCTGTATTCCTTGGAGCAGAGACACTCAAGATTGGATAGGTAAAGCCAAAATCATCAACAGTTTCAGGAAAAGAAGAGTTTGATAATCAGAGGATTCAGATTTAAGATGACTGGTAAGAGAACTACTGTACCTGAAAAAGTGATGGAAATAGATTCAATTGCAACTTTCAAACATTAATTAGATAAACTCATGAAGGGAGAAAGCTTTTACAAGACATTGTAAACAGTAGATGTGGCACTAATTTAAGTAGCCCTATTAAATAGTTGGCACAGTAATTACAGGCCAAATACGCTTCATCATTCTAAGATTACATAACTTCGGGTCAGAGTCACACTACAATACTGCTCCTGCAGCGTACCATGCTATATATTTGGTTTAATTTTCTCCCCATTGTGTCCAAAAGTAATGGCTTTTGATGTAAGACGGTTCATTTGGTACCTCATCCAACTGACTGTTCTTCTTACTGAACCAAAGCAATGAGCTTCAAGAGATGCTGTCAGGTTTATCACAGTGATGCTCAATGTAATTCTCACAATTGTATCTGCCGGGATTAGTGATTAGAAGTGTTTTCCTTCTCCATCTCAGGAGCTGGCTGAGCTGAGCTGAGCTGAAATAAGTCAGGACACAACAGGAAATGTATCCTACCATCCTAGGCTATGGAAGGATGTCCTGTTCCTGGCCCAGGATGGTCATGGAAAAGTGCATGCATGTGGACAGAAATGGATTAAGGACAGGTTAGACTGTTGACACTTAAGATGTAAGGGGTACTGTACCTTTAAGAGGGGTGAAGGACTTAGCAAGCACACAGAGTGCTGGAGAATTTACAATGTGACATTTGGTCCAGCAACTAGCAGTACTCGGGTTGCTACGAGACAAAAACAAATTCAAATTCGGCCAATCAGTTTAAATTATGCCCCAAAATACCAAATTCCAATCAAGTTTGCATTTAATATTTTGACAACATTAACATTTGGGGTATAAAACCGAAAAAAAATTGAACAGTCGGAAGAGAACTGCCAAACCACCAACATATGCAGACTGCCTGCAGAATAGTTCTCTTAAAAGGTACCTTTGTCTATCAATGACCTGTAAAACAGAAACCCTAAGAAAAGAAGACAGAGAAAGATACAAAAAGAGTAGACAGCTGGCTGGTTTTGAAATTTGAATTTTTGGTAAATCTTAATCTGGGGATTTATCGGACCAGTATTATAGAAGGGAAAGTAAAAGGGAGGTTAAAGAAAGGAGTTGTAAATAGTTGTTAGACTTAAAGAATAAAGTTCTTAAACTTTTGAACTTTAAATAGTGACTTTGGGGATAGTTCTTTGCATCTCGAATTTTAAAAATTACAGCACGGGGTGAATCTTTTCTATGTTGCTAGTTTAAATTAGTAAGGAAGGTTTGCCCCATGTCGTAACAACACTCAATGATTAACCTCACGCATGAAGCATGTCCACTCAGGTGAGGCCCAGAAGAAAAATTTAGTACCACCCAAGCATAAGTTGGTACCTCCATGGGTGGAATTTGGAATTGAGAACATAAAAGAAAATGAGTCGTACACAACATTGCAAGCTATCTGGCTTCCTTATAAATTGCTCCATAAAACCACCTTAAACAAAGAGTATGACTACTGTCCTCTTGTTAGAAATAAGTCTGCTTTTTTTAAAAACAGGATAGTAAAATTTGCTTTGTGGACTTCTAAAAGAACTAATTTCATAGAAATTATCTTCAATTAATTTCACCTCAGTTAAATTGTGTAAGCTTCCTACAAGTTCACAGCAACCTTTTCAGACACTACGAGTAATACAAGCTTGGAAGCTCCTGGGCTTGATGCCTGGTTAACGCGAAATAGCTGATCTCTCCGTACAAAGGAAGTATTAAAATTTACATCTGTATACCTGGAAATATCAGCCAACATGCATGCACTTAAATATAACTGACTGTCCCCTTCTAAACATGGGGATAGTAGGACTGCAGATACTGGAGAGTCAGAGTGGAGCTGGAAAAAGCATAGCAGGTCAAGCAGCATCAGAGGAGGAGAATCAACATTTTAGGTCAGAACCTGAAATGTCGACTCTCTTTATCCTCTGATGCTTCTTGATCAGCTCCCTGCGAAACATGGACTGCATGACTAAATGCAACTGGCTAAGTTGGTAGGATCAATACAGTTGAATAATTTTCCAAGACTTATTATAAAGGCTTGCACAAGACCATTTTGAAGGCAACTAGTACCTACTGAATCATGTACCCGAATAAAAAGTCAAAGTTTTAAGATAAGGGAAGGGGAAAGCAGATCACTGCCCAGAAATAAAGTGGACCACAGCAATTTTCAATTATCTTCTGGAGTTCTTATCCTTCAATGTTCTTAATGAATGTGACAGCAGTAACTTCCAGAATCTCCCTCTCAGATACACTGCTTCCTGGCGTTTTGGCAGGGGTGCATGAAGGAGGATAGAAGAGAATGGTTTATCATAAGAGGAGTGTTTGAACAGGGGGAGTCCGAGAGATCATCTTATTGAAATATACAAAACCCCGAGGGGGCTTCACAGGGTTGATGCTACATGGATTTTTCTTCTTGTGGAGACACTAGGACTAGGAGACATAAAATGAATTTATATTTAAATTAAGACAGAGGAGAAATCTTTTCTGAGAGTCGTGAGTCTTTTGAAGTCTTTCTTCCCCCAAAAGTGGCAGAGAAAAATTCATTGAATACTTTTAGAGTACAGGTAAATAAATTCTTAAATATAAAGACAGTGAAAAGTATTTGGATAGGCAGGACTGTAAGTCATAATCAGATCACAGTGATAATTTACCATGATAGCTATCATGAGTGTTATAAAAATCCATCTGGTTCACTAATGTGCATGAGGGAAGGAAATCTGCTCTCCTGACCTGATCTGGCCTGCATGTGACTCTAGACCACTGCACTGCAGTTGATTCTTAACTGCCATTTAATATGGCTCAGCAATCCACTCAGTTCAAGGACAAATAATGCTGGCTATGTCAGGGACCATAACAGCACAAGTTGTAGGGACAGAAGTAGGCTATTTGGTTCATTGACTCTGGTCCTCCAATCATTGAGATCATATTTATAAAGAACAAAGAAAATTTACAGTCCAGGAACAGGCCTTTCGGCCGATCCAAATCTGCTGTCTAAACCTGTCTCCCAATTCCTAAGTATCCGTATCCATCTGCTCCCCATATACTCATGCATCTGTCCAGACGCATCTTAAATGAATCTACCGTGCCTGCCTCTACCACCTCTGCTGACAATACGTTCCAGACACCCACCACCCTCTGTGTGAAGTACTTGCCGTGTGTATCCCCCTTAAACTTTTCACCTCTCACCTTGAAAGCATACCTCTCATTATTGAATCTCGTTATTTGATACTGTAATTCTCAACTCCACTTCCCTGACTTGTTGCTATACCCTTCAACT